>NC_133539.1:31453333-32852500 GCF_048773025.1 Camelus bactrianus
CATACTTATTTTCTATTATACATTTTAATGTAAGGAATTTTTGATGATAAAATTATTATTTAATTCTGACTAATGATTAGTATGATAACTAATGTAGTAGACTGTCATTTTAAAATTCACAGCTATTCTCCTACTGCATATTCTAATACAAGTGATTTTTAGTGGCAAAAATTATCGGTGTTATAAGCAATCATAACAATCTATAATATCACAGTAAACTTTAGATAACATGGGAAATGTGATATATGGGCCTATGAGTTCTCCTACTGATATGATTTCATATCATGGAATAAAAGTGGCATTTTTGGGGTTATTTTCAAAATAAGATTGTACAGGATTTTAGTGAAAACTAAGTAGAGGAGAGAGAGAGAGAGCACACATGATTTATTTAAATGACCCTAAGCCAGTAGAATGGTATTGCCAGGTCATCTAAAATATCATCAAAATAGTAAAAATAAGTAATTTTTTGACAGACACCTATATACTTTCTGAGGGGGAGGTAGGGTGGCAGGAGGAAAAAACTGGTCCTTGAAGCTCCTTCAACAAACAATTTCATATTCTAAAAAGATATAAAGGAATGCCAGGCAAAACTGTTTGATAAATAATAGCTTTAATTATTCAAAATTTATTTCTTATGTTTGTAAAGTTTTGTCCATTTACTTTATAAAGAGAACCCTTATTTTCTTTATATTTATTTGATTTACTTCATCCTGAGCTTGAAGAATCTGTTGTCCTACTTACCAGGCTACAAAAAGTCATCCATGATTTGTGGGTTAAAAAGGGGGCGGTTTATTATTATCTCTTGCTCAAGCACTTTAACCTCCCTTGGCACTTGATTCATTAAATACTTGTATGGCCTTGGAAATTACTTTCAAACCTTTCAAAGTTAATTGAGCTCTAAACTAAGGTCCAAAGCATCTGTACTTTTCTCCTTTACTGAAATAAAATATAAATCAGTGAACCAGATAGTCTCCTACATTGCCAGTAAGTTTTGGAGTTTTCTGTAAGATTGTCACAGTATATACTA
Organism: Camelus bactrianus; assembly: GCF_048773025.1. NCBI lineage: Eukaryota > Metazoa > Chordata > Mammalia > Artiodactyla > Camelidae > Camelus > Camelus bactrianus. Next base: position 31,454,361 of record NC_133539.1, read on the forward strand.
AGATAGAATTATATTTTCCTTGACTGAAAAATGTTTTTTTATTCAACTCATGTGAGATGTTTTAAACTACTTTTTCTTTCCACTATGTTATAGCATTTATTTTTTTAATTAGGTTTCACATCCTAGCCAAAACAAACAAACTAACCAAACTAAACATAAAAACTAATGTGACCAGAGAGAGGAATCTAAGAAAATTATGAAAGGGACACAGGAATTTTCAAAGTCCACAAGTACATATCTGGAAAGTGTTCTTTTACCTTAGACTGCCTCACTCTATTTGTTCCTCTGTGAAAATATAACATTCAGATCCCCCTTTCCAGTCATGATGAAGTGACAGGAAAAAAAAAAAATATATATATATATATATATATACACACATACATATGTGCACACACACACACACACACACACACACAGAGTTTCTCAAATTGGACATCAGACATCAGGCAACAAGGGATAGTTATATCTGAGAGAAAGGAAATAAATGAGGTAATCACTACATTAGCCCCAGTTTACCAGGCTGTGATTACAGGGAAGGAATACTCAAACAGAATGAACAGTTTCTCTGAGTAAAAGAGACAGTGTTCAGAGTTCATGTTTGGTAAAATTCCCAGGGCAGGCAAGTGGAGTAAAGAGAGTTGCACATAAATCGAGAGGGCTTTGGATTTCTGAGAGGGGTTCTTCTCTGGTCTTCAGTTGAGTTCAGATAAGTGCACACATCTGAGCTAATTCTCAAAGCCCACGGAGGGACCACCAGAAAGGATCAGGCATATCAATCACTAGAAAACACACAGGTCTGAGACTAGTTCATGATTCCACAAACTGGAGTGGAAATACTTGCAGAATTAGAAATTCCTATGAACTTTAAAATAAAGCTAAGGATATTTTAAGAACAACTCCATGCCAGTATATTTGACTCCTTCAATGAAATGAACACTTTTTTTATTTTGGAAGATACCTGAAACTTTGTTTGGAATAACAAGAATAACTCAATATCTATTTAGACACTCAATTTTTGTTTAAACCCTTTCCCACGAAAAAAGAAAATCTAGGCTCAGATGGCTTTCCTGGTGAATTCCACCAAACGTTTGAGGAAAAACTAAATGACAATTTTACATGAAAATAAAAAAGGAGGAAAAACTTCCCAATTCATACTATGAGACCAGCATTGCTCTGACATCATTGTAAGGCACAGATATTGCAAATAAAGAAAACTATACACAAGAACTCTTTATGAATATAGATATATACATTATCAACAAAATTTAGCCAATAAATCCAATAAAAATGAATAAAAAAATATAATGCAACATGACCAAATGGGCTATCCCAGAAATCCAATTTGGTCAAACAGTCAATCAATGTATTTGTCTATACTATCAATATAAACAAGAAAAGTTATATGATTATCTCAATGGATGGAGAACCATTTGATAAAATTCAATATCTATTTTTGAAAAAACACTTTAGGCAAAGTAAGAAGGAGGTAAAACACCTTTTCAACTGATAAAGGGTATCTGTGAAAAATATACAGCTAACATATTTATTGATGAAAACATGATTTTTTTCCACTTAAATTGGGAATTAAGCCAGGATATACACTACTATCCCTTCCATTCAGTCTTGTACTAGAGATTCTGGACTGCAATAAAGCAAAAAATGAAAATAAAAGGCATATATATTAAAATAGAAGAACAAAATCACCTCTTTTCACGGTGAGAAATTAGATATATTCATTCTACAAAGATAGAATTTGAGTAGTAAGTTATTTTAATCACATTTTTGTTATCCCTAAGTTAAAGGGAGAGGATAGATTTTCATATTTCTATAAAAATGCAATCAATGTAACTGTAGCTGAAAAACTGCCTCATGTGCCCAAGGCTTTCCAGAAAAATATATGCATCTATAGGTGAAAATTCTCAGATCATTACACTGAAATTCTTTTGTAGTTCATATTATTCATGGCAAATCATTTTCTCCTCAGCTTTACCATTAAGTTTGAACTTTTATATGTTTCATGTTATTACTTGACATCTTTTCATTTCAAATTCAAGAAGTCCCTTTAGCATTTCTTTTAAGGCAAGTCAAGTGGTGATGAACTCTGTCAGCTTTTGTGTGTTGAGAAAATCTTCATTTCTGAATAGCTTTGCAAGGTATAGGATTCTTCATGGAAAATTGTTTTAATTTGCCAAAATATTTTTTAAATACCAAAAATAAAAGAGTAGAAAACAAAGTAAAAACTCTTTATTGATTTCATATTTTGCTTTCTTTAAAATTTTTTGTTATAGTAAAATTATGCACATACACACACCCATATAATTTTGGTAACCAATAACGTGTGCCTTACATTGTGATAATTACTTTATATACAAATTTCCATATATATCAGTTTTAATTTTAGGTATTTCAAGTCTCTTCTACTGGTCAATTTGCTTATTCTTGGGCTACAACAATATTTATATTTCTGCATATTTAATGTGTATTAATAATCTCTAGTGGATATCTCTGTCTTCCTCCCATCAGTAATCCACTGTTTCTCTAATATTTATTATTTTGGAGTCTAGATAATTGGCAGAACTGTCTTAGAGTTAAAAACCATTGCAATAAGTTAAAAGGAATTACTAATTTTATAATATTAATTGTAGTATTATGGCCTCAAAATAGTAGGTCTTACCAATTTTCAACTATTCATATCAATACCTAAACTTCTGTGTGTTCTTCATATAAGTCTTCAAACTTCCATGCACTTATTCCTAAAGAGTTTATGTATTGTATTAAGGCAACACATTTTTTGATAAATTCTTAAAAGACAACTAGACAGTAAATTAAAAGCTATTTTTCTATAAATATCTCAAACAAGGGATGCAACTCTTTTGTATTTTGCTTAGTAGATCAATGAAAGAAACAGAAATTCAGATGGAATTGCAAGCAAAACTTAACTATATGCATTATATAAATGACTATAAAAATTTTTGACACTAAAAGACTTATAATAAAATCATAGCCAGAGACATATTATAAAATTGCAATTAAAAAGGTGAAAAATAAAAAGGTAAAATTTCAATATTAGTATCAGATTAAGTAGAATTTGAAGTAAAAATTATTTTGAAAAAATCAGGGAAGTCACTTATGATTATGATTGTTATCTGTGGGTCAAATAAAGTAGACACTATTCAAAAAACAAGACATTCATGAAGAAGATAAGAAATTGTGTAGTATGTGTAGTAGAAACATATGTGTAGTAGACATTATTAATTCAGCTTTTTCAGTCTAAGATAGACCAAGTGGATGAACAATAAAAACGGACTTGAAAATAAATAAATAAAGCAATAAAATTAAATGTAACTAACTGCATATCTTAAAGGAGAGAATATATTTATTTTAAAGTTTCTAAGGAAAAATTCATAATAATTGGCATTAAAATGAACAAGTTATGATAAGTACAAATGGCAGAAATAATTTTTTAATGGCAAAGATAGAAAAGGTGGAACCTAATACTATAGAAATATTCATGGTTAAAAAATCTAACTCCTGGAAATTTAGGACAAAAGGAACAAAAAGTATTAAAAACCCATCTTTCTTAAGCGATAAAGGAAGATTTCTAATACAAAGTTTTGGAATATTGATTGAGAATAATGATAAAATTTCTTCAAATCAGAAACTCTAAAAGCAAAAACATCTTAGCTTAAAAAAAAAACCTATGGAATAGTAAAAATAAGTGAATTATGTATTCAATTCAAAAAGGTTAAAAAAAATGATTAGGTACTTTGTACAATAAGGTAGGACATCACACCCTCCCACCTCAAGTAAAAGAGCATAACAAAGGATTTAATAGAGATGAAATTATACCATAACTTAGAAAAACATAAAACATGATAAATGTATAAAGCCATGAACTATTTCTTTGGAAAATAAATGGACATACCTTCTAACCAAACTAGTCAAGGACAAAGTGGGAAATTGTCAGACATAGACAATAAAACAAGAATGGAGCAACTACACTTTACAACTTTAACCAAATAAATTGGAAAACACAGGTAAAATAAATGACATTCTAGATAAATATAAATGGTCAATCCCAGTAAAAAGAAGGTACATTTAAAAAAATAGAAATCAAATTTACTTGTGAACACCAAAGCAAAAGAATTCAGATAAAAGATAAATAGCATCAAGAATCAATATAAAAGAATAATACTTCATGATCAATTAAGGTTTTCTAGAGCAATACAAAAATTAATATAAGGAAATCCATTAAAATAAATCAAAATATTGACATATAATGAAAAAAGGTGAACATCTCTATATACTAAAAAAAAACTGTAAAAGAATCAGTATTTACACTAAAATTTCATAATAAAAGAGTAATAGAATAGTGATCTATTTATATTTGTAAACTGACTAAAAATGTTTTTCTCATTTAAATGAGGGAAGAGATGAGGATGCCATAACTTACCAATTAAAAAAAAAAATTAAACAACAAAGGTTAATAGCAGAGACAACCAGATAATAGAGAGCTATAAATAAATGTAAGAAAGTCATGTGTATAAACTCGAATTCACAGAAAATATGATTGTTTCTCTGGAAAGCCTAAAAGGATCAACTAAAAATCTATCACATATGGCATAACAATTCAATGAATTTTGGGGTGTAATATGTATAAATCAATTCCTTAATAAATAATGTTTAAAACATTATTTAAACTGGATCAAAATACCCACTTAAATAGCAACAAAATATGGCATAACTAGGAAAAATTAACAAGAAATATATAGGATTTATATAATGAAAAATTTTAAATGCTACTAAGGGATAGCAAATAACTCAAACAAATGTCAAAGCATTATATGGTTGTGAAGCAGAACATAACATCATAATATGTCAGTTCACTCTAAAGAAAATCTAGAAATCTAAAACCAAAACTAGGTTTTTAAAGATCTAAAGAGATTTTGGGGGAAATATACACAAAATGTTATGATAACTCACAGAGAAAAAAATGTGACAATGAGTGTGTATATGTCCATGAATGACTGAAAAATTGTGCTGAACACTGGAATTGGACACAACATTGTAAAATGATTATAAATCAGTAAAAAATGTTAAAAAAAAGAATGAATACAAATAAAACTGGGAAATCTGAATATGAAAAAAAAAGATTTTGGGGGAATAAATGGAATGAGCCAGATACACTAATATCAGTAAGAAATAAATAAAAATATCAATAATATTTAGAGTATAGAGAGTAGATTATTCTGATCTGTCATTATTTTGAATTTTCAAGCTTAAATAATCAAAACATTGTAATTGTGTTAGACTTGTGGAACACAGTATCCACATACAATCTCACTACATAGAAGAATACAAAATATTATAAAAGTCTTATTCATAGTCCATAAGTAAAGATGTATTTTTTATATTAAAAAGTTAGAAAAACAAGAACAACTTATTCAGAGAGCAGAATTGAATTACAAGGGATTCAAAATTTAGAAGTTAAAAATAAGACCATACAGTTATTATATGATAGCAAAGAACAACATAGAAGGCTTTCTTCATAAAAATAACATAAACCCAGTTGCCTTGAGAAAAAGGATGGGTACCTCTGCATATACAAAAAATAAACATTTCAACTGTGAAACAAAACACAGTAAAAGAGTCAAAAACACATTCCAAAAAACCGAAAATGTTTATAATTCATCAAAAAGAACAGAGCTAAGAATTGTCTTAATATTGAAAAGCTCTTAAAATAAGTGTGAATAATGATTTAAACTTGTAGAAAAATTAACATAAGGTATAAATGGATACAGCAAATGAAATACAACTTCTCTTAAACATGAAAAATGCTATACTGAACAGACAAAAGAAGATAGTGCTCAAAATTATGAAAATAGTATTTCATCCATAAAATTTTCAAATATTAGAAAGCTAATCAAAACAAGTGGATTATATCAAGCTATAAAGCTTCTATACAGCAAAGGAAAGCATCAATAAAATAAAATGGCAACCTAAAGAATGGGAGAAATATTTGCAAATCATATATCTGATGAGGGGTTTGTAGTCAAAATAAATAAAAAATTCGGGCTACTCAATAGCAAAAAAATAAACAATCTGATTAAAAAATGAGCAGGAAATCTAAATAAATATTTTTCTACAGAAGACATAAAAATGGCCAACAAGTATATGAGAAGGTGCTCAATATCACTAATCATCAGGGAAATACAAATCAAAACCACAGTCACATATCACCTCACACCTGTCAGAATGGCTATTATGAAAAAGACAAGAGAAAACAAGTGTTGGCAAAGATGTGAAGAAAATGGAATCCTTGTGCACTGTTGGTAGGAATGTAAGTTGGTGCAGTTACTATGAAAAACTCTATGGTGAATCCTTAAAAAATTAAAAAGAGAATTACCACAACTTGAAGGCATTATGCTATGTGATTTAAGTCAGGCAGAGAAAAACAAGCACTGTATGATATCACTCACATGTAAAATCTTAAAAAAATAAAAATAAAAAGTAAAAGCAACCTCACAGATAGAACAGATTGGTGGTTACTGGAGGCTAGGGGTAGGTGAAATGAGTGAAGGGAACCAAAAGGTACAAACTTCCAGCTATAAAAATAAATACTGCATGACAATTATAGTTAATAATACTGTATTGTATATTTAAAAGTGTCAAAAAGAGTAAATTTTAAAGGTTTTCATTGGAATAAACAAATGTATAACTATGTATGGTGATGGATGTTTACTAGACTTATTTTGGTGATCATTTCACAATATACACAATTATCAAATCATTATGTTGTACATCTGAAACTAATATAATGTGGTATGTTAATTATACCTACTTTTTTTAAGTTTGATAAATCCTTGAGTTGGAATGGGTTTCACAAATAGGCACTCTCAATATTGCTGGAGAGAGTGGAAACTACACATTGCAATAGAACAGTTTGGAAATGTCTATCAAAATTAAAAATACTCAAATGTAACTCAGCAATTTTGTTACTGGAAACATATTGTCCAGTTAAAATCACATTTGGGACTTTTGAATATAGACATATTGGGAGACAACCTGCCAAAAGTCTTTCACATTTCCATAAGTCTTGTGAACAGAGTCACTCATAGTCTTCTGCTCTAGACACTCTCTTCCAGGAAGTTTGTATACTGAACAGCTTTGGAAAACAGAGATAATGTTCCCTCCAGAGCAAATGTCAGTTTTGTTCACTGTCCTGTATAATAAGGCAATGTCTCACTCTGGGGCAAAATTTGGGTGGTGGACTTACTGCCCTGAGTTTTATAAACTCAGAGTTATTCTTAGGTAACCCTACTCACTCAGTGTGCAGGTGTCACCTGCCTCTCTTCACATCACCCTGTGCCCCTGTGCAAACTGGGGTCCCAGGAATTAGAGCAAATGCCATACTCCATTTAAGAGTAATGTCTTTTATCTCTGACTCAGGAGTCTCATATCTTTTGCCAGCATCCATAAAACTGTGGCATTATAAATTTTAAATTTGAAAGTAGGGTAAATTTTCAGACTACTCCCACTGTTGATGTAATAATCAATAGATTATTATTTGCAATATCAAATTATATTGAAATCTAAATGTCCAGCATAAGATACAGGTTAAATATATCATATCTATAATTTTTATACATAGATACATATATACACATATAATTTATATATATAATTATATATATAAAAGATATATCCAAAATTGAATATTAAGTCACTGAAAGTAAAGTTAGCTGTATATTTACTGATACGAAACAATCCCCAAATATATATTTTAACGAAAAAAATCAGGCCAAAACATTTTGCAACTTTTAATACCATGTGTGTAAACAAAACAAGACAGAGAGAGTGAGACACACACACATAAATATGCATGCTTCTATTTGGCAGAGTAGGCAAGTAGAAAAGTTGGTATCAATATATTTTGAGGAAGAAAACCGATTAGCAGTTTGTTCCTTCTGAATTATATATCATTCATTTGTACCAATACAGAAGTAATAAATAAAACATTTTAATGGCAAACCATTTGTGTATTCATGTATCAGAATAACAATTAGTTTCACTTCTTTCTTTCTTCATCTAAATTTTCTTAAATTGTATGTATACCACTTGTATGAAAAGTTGGCATTAGATAGGAATTTTGGGAAAGTAATACCTTTATTATAATTTCTAATATAGTTGAGCTACCATATACAATTCATGGAAAATAATGATTTAGTGCTAGAATGGTTTGAATACAAACATAAATAAGACATTTATGGTATTTACAATGAAAATATTTGATAGAGACATACAAATCTAAAACATTTAAGTTTAGTGATATAATAGAAGCATGCACAGGACATAAGGGTCACTATTTACAACAAAAGTGAAGAAATAAGATTTCAATTAAGACTTGAGTATGATTTTTAAAAATTATATGTATATTTAAATTAGAAAAGGACTAAAAATAAATAATTTGAGTAGAGTATAAAGACAGGGAGAGCTGAGGTATGTATGGGGATTTGAGCCTGGTATAGTTTCCATGGCAAGATGTGCCAGTGTTTGAGGTGGAAGGATGGAGCATAACTTATAAGAGGAGGAGTGTGTGTATAAGAAGGGCACTTAAGGAGGTATTGCTGTAACACTCAATGAGCAAGTTAATGATGGCCTGTCATGTTCCAGTGAAATGGGGAATACTTAGCAGTAGCAACCAAAAGACAAAAAACATTACCCAGGTGTTAAGTCTTGAGAATTTACATTAGGAAATATAAAGGGGGGCGCCAGCAGTAAGGTAGCTGTTGAGTGAAATTTTAAGCATTTGATTTTGCCAAATTGTCATTACATTTGCATAACTATGTCCAACAATAAACTATAAAATAAGTTTGGAATTCAGAAAAAAATAATGTCCCTAAATTATTACAAATTGTGATAATAGTTACAAATTGTGAACAAAATGTGGTAAATCAAGAGTTAAATATAGCATGATTATAGAAAAGAAACCAAAACAATTATTTTTGGAATATCAGTATTTAAATATTAAGCACAGGAAGGCTATCCATGAAGGAAAAGGAAGACTGCTTTGAAGAAAACAAACAAACAAAAAAAGTAGATTTCAATGCTACAGAATAAGAAAAATGAAAAGTTCAGATAGGAAGGATTAGTCATCTCTATACAATGTACAATGTGTTTTTAAATGCATTTAAAAGTCTGATTTAAAAGAAGCTATTTAGATTAAAAAGTCATTGTGAGACCGAATCAATGATGCATGCCCATTTTCCCAACTCTCATCTACTAATCATATTTATAACTCCAGGAAATGTTGTAAGAAACAACAAAAGGAAAACTTAAAGGGGTTAAAGAGAAGGCAGCCTGCTTATGGACCCAAAGTCTGGAGGATAGTGTGTCTGGCATCACTTCAACTAACAGAAGACAACCACCCAAATCCAGTGCTTTCTAACTTTTATCCTAGCAAGAAATGACAGCCTATGTAGGCTTATCTTCTCCTGGATTGAAATGACAGTCCCTCTAGCAAGATCCTGTGAACCCAACACCACAGGTGAGATGGAACTGGAAGCTCTGTCATAAATAACTCCAGGTGAAATAATACCCTTCCCTACCAAACATATGTCTATGTCTATGTTCTGCCAAGAGATAATGGGGGTAAACAAGCAGAACAAGCAAGACAAACTCAGCTACAGCAGGTGGCATACTCCAGGAAGCCTTTAGACTCTACGGACTAAGACTCTTCTCCACACAGAGACGTTGGTATAGGCAGACAGAACAGGAAAAAGAGGTCCAATTTTAGCTAGTGACCCAGAATAGGAAGTCTCTTTGTCACAGTGGGCCCAAGACTTTCCTCCCGACAGGTAATCCTTGGGGTCTTGTTTTAACACCTAGGATTGCTGGTAACCACCTTGCGATGTCATTGTCTTGGTTCAAAGTTCTCCAGAAAGCTTTCTACTTCATAGTGTTGTCTGCCCTTCATGACTCTCAAGAGAACCTGTTTCAAGTCTTCAACTGGAGTGGACTTTTATTCAGAGTAGCTTTTGCATCTTTTTAGTTTAGAGATGTGAATTTGGGGTTTGGTGGTAATGTTTAGTGGTAAAAAGTACACTGTAAGGGTCCATCCAACAAGGCCCTTAAGATTCATTTTCTGGTGACTTGTTTCCAGAGAACAAAGTTTCTAACGCTGGAGGAAAAGTAGCCTCTATTTGTGGTAAGTTTGCATATAATTAATCAGTCCCTTATGGTATTTTAGAATATCTGAATTCGCCGGGTTTGAGTCTTTGAGAATCTAGGCAGATAGGGAATGTTCATGGGTCATCCACTTATTTTTTATGGAGTCACTGGTGTAATTCATCAGGACAGGACTGGAGGGCAATCAAGGCTAAAGGGTAAAACTTTAGGTCATGGGAGATTGAGTTTTTCCGTCAGTTTAGCATGTTTTAATTTTAATAATCTAATTAGCTCTCTATTATTTCAGATGACTGAAGATGATAAGGATAACATATTTTGGGTGAGTAAGGAAGAACTGTTGGATTTCTTCAGTTACTGTACCAGTGGAAAATGTGGCGAACATTTGCTTTGATAAAAGTTTAACAGCAATAATGGCACCAGTCCTCTTAAAAGAGGCAGTGAAAGGACATGTACATGATTGCAAGAATCTATTTTCAACCATGAGATTTAGAGAGATGAATAAAATCTATTTATAAATTAAGCAAAGGTCTTAAACATCTGTGTATTAATAAAACTCCATAGGTAACTGATGAGAAATCTCAACTGGAAACCACTGGTCTGTAATATAATGGTTTTAAATTAAAGAAGTAAAATTGTGACCAGGTTAATTACAAAATAATTGAGATGATAGGCAATAACACTGGATTATCTAACATCAGACACAGCAGAATTAGAACTCTGATAAATTGAAATATATGGGCAATGAGGGCATTGTCAAAACTCTAGGCATATTATATGTTTTAAATATTTATACCAATAATATTACAAATAACATTACTGATACAAATTTGATCTAGGGAAGGGTAAGTATTTTTAAAATTTGACAATACTTTCTAAGTGTATAATAATATTAAATAAGCCTAATTATTTTTATTACATCTCTTTTACAAAATGGACCAACAAATCTTTTGTGATTTTTCCAGAGGCCCTCTGGGAAATACTAGAGTTAGTTTTATGTGTAAAGATGTCATTAGATTTGGGGAACGCAAAATGTTAAAAGTTGCCTGGAGGTTTGAACACTTAGCTAAACAGGATCACTGAGAAACAATACTTGGCTACCTGTTTAATTACATTGACAATAAAAGATTTTAAAAGTAAATATATAAGGTAATCTGACTGTAAAAACAAAAACAAAAAACCTCATCTTTTTAAGTGAGAAGACTTAGTTTTCATAAATAATTAGGGACATGATAAAGTCAACCTAAAGCACTGAAAATTATTCTGGTTGGACTAGAATCTTTGCCTGCTAGGTAGGTTACAAAGAAGGTAAAGAAAATCTTTACAACCTCTTAAAAACAGACCAATATCCAAGAAAGTGTTTTTCTATTAATAGAGAAAAAAACAAATTCTAGTTTTGCTTCACTATACTATTTGAGAGTAAAGCTATTTTTTAAAATTTTATAAATAAACCCATTCCATTTTATTTGCACGACAAAATTTGTTTTTTGTGAAAATTTTGTAACAGTTTATATCTATTCAGGTTTTGTCATAGTCATCTATTTCCTCTTTCTTTTTCTAGAACAATCAGTCATTTTACTTTAGGATGAAATTAGTCTTCTTTTTCTTAAAAAAGACAAAACAAAACACACAGGAAGATTATTGTTCAAATAGAAAAGAACCAGGAAGTTTCTAGGTGTTATAGACAGAGGCAGGATGCAGGAGGGAAGTAGGTACGATTTTACAATGAAGAATGTTTTTAGTGTTGGAAATATTCTGTATCTTGACTATGGTGGTGGATACAGGACCTGCACAGGGAAATCTGAATAAGGCTCATGGATTGCATAAATGCAGTACCTGGTTGTGATATTACACTATCAATTTGGACAATATTACCATTGAGAAAACTGGATAAAATACATGAGGGATCTACTCATATTACTTCCTACAACTGCAGGTGAAGCTACAATCATCACAATAAAAATTTCAATTCATAAAAAAGAAAAGCATGGTGAGTTCTGAGGAACCAGTATTATAATAACGATGACTATGGAGTCCAGGATGTCAGGAATTTGAGAGTATGAAAAGAGGTAAAGGAGTTATGGGTTAGACCTTTCTAATTATTATGGTCTTTGGTCTACTGGCAGTTTGAAGGGAAATCTCAGTTCACTATTTCTTAAAGAAGAGATCTTGAATATGCGTAGATAGCCTATGTAGTAGAAGACAATGAAAACAGAAAGAAGAAAGAGAAAGCAAGCACTGATGAAAGAAATAGCTTAAAGTTTTGGAGACCAATAGTTTTTCCTCACACAATGAAAGTGTTCAACCAGAGTTTTTATAAGAAGCAGCAATATAATTTGAGGAGGATGCTTGAAACCACCTTTGAATTGTATTTTATGAAAGTCTGAAGGGACACCAGTTGTTTAGAAATCTACAAGGTCTTCATTCCCCTGGCTCTGAACACTGTCACCATTACAACTCATAAATGAATAGAATTTTATTTGTTGAAGCAGAGATAAGAAAATCAGTTATGAAAAAATTATCTGAAGTCATTTAGGTGAGGGGAATAATATTCAAGAACCTCAAATTTCATTGCCTCTGTTTTAAAACCATAATAGAAGTTAAAGCCATCTACTAAGAAGTGAGGTGATTAAGTTCGGTATTTCCAACTTTATGGCTGGTTACTTATATGATTTGGTCTATACAGAGGGAATATAATTACATGGAGAAAATCTGAAATTGAGAGGAAGACATGGGGGAGTATGATTATGTTTGGGGTGAAATGTCAGGAGAGATAGGAATATTATAGTTGACTAATTCTAAAGCTTGAGATATCAAGTATGACACAATTCTGGTGATAACAGTACCTATAGGGTATGTATTTTGATGCATCACTGAAATGAAGAAGAAATAAAATACATTGATTTAAAGCCATTAATTGAACAGGAGAAAGAACTATGACTTTACAATAGTAGAGAATTACAAATCTTACGTTTCATTTCCCAAATACTTCAGATAATTTCATGAAATGCCCTTTAGATGTCTTTCATGACGTGCACGAGTTTAATACTTACACATTACCAAAAAAAAAAATGAGCAAAGGAAAAAAAAGAAAAGAACAAGTCTGTTCATTTTAGTGCGGAGGGGGGAAAAGTGGCAATGGTTAATTCATTTCTGGTAGTGTAGGCACAGCCTCACTCTGAAGGAATTGAATAACTTACTCAGGTTCTGGCAGACTGCCCCTGACTCCTGATTGCCACGCTCTCAGGCACTTGATAGCAAGATCTATTCTTTACAGACTCAGCCATGCCCATTATCTTCTTTTAGGAGATTCTCTCATATACGTGACCATAACATTTTCAAACTCTCTAGGATCATTAGCACACTATCTCTCTTTCACCTCTCTTATCATTTCCCAGGCTTCAGAAATTCAATTCACTTTTCTGTAAGTTGTTAAAACTCTGAGAATGCAGTTCTCAGTACTTACCACACTAGGAATGTTTATATAGCACGACAGAATCTATCCATTACTTCTTAAGTTTCCTCACACAATGAAGGCATTCAACAGAATATTCATGATTCAACCAGGAGGAATAAAAGACTTATTATGTAACCCTTCTGAGGTGACATTTAGCTCATGACTAATCACAGCTGCATAGTTGTTTTACCTATTAAAACTTACAGCATTCTAAGAATTGAACCTTTTTCTTTCATATAAGGTCCAAGATAAAAATTTAGATTGCTTTCACACTGAATGTTTTAGTTATATAACAAATGAGATAATCATGATGGCTTGATTGTGATTGAATTTTTTAAGAAACACCTTAACAATTTGAGAGATTAGTTTAGCATGAATAGAAAATAAATCAAAAACAGCAAATATTGTTCCTTTTTCTATCATCATGGATACCTACTCTTTTCCCAACTATAATTTTCATAAAGCTCATTTTGTCAAGACAGAGAAATTTGCATATGTATCTTTAGCAGCTTCTTTATTTCCATAGGAGTAGAGTGTTACCTTTGTATAAAACTCATTCTAATGGAAAGAGAACCAAATCTATTGCAATATTGTCATTTTTCAATAATCACTATCAGACTTTAATATTATATTATGTAAAATATTCTCATTGCTATGAATATTAAAAAAACAAAATTTTATAAGATTACATTTTATAAGATAAAAAGCCTATGTAGAGCTCTGGCTAATAGCTATTTAGAGCATTATATTATCCGTTCAAAAATTATAAACAAATCAACCCAAAAAACTAATAAATTAAATTTAGATATCATTATTTTTCAGTTATTTTTCTAAGTCATTCCAGCCAGGAATCTTTAACTACACCAGTTAGATTCAACCCTACCTGTTGATTCTTATCAACAGACAAATGGCCCTTCCAAACTGTGTAATCTGAGGAATCTTTAATAAATTGACTATTTACCACATTGATGTGGCATGTGTTTAAGGAAACCAGCAAGGAAGATGAAGTACCCTAAGGTCAGCAATATGAAGGGGGGCATTCCCACCCGAAGGCCTGAAAAATACAAAAGGTCAGGTTCCAAAACATAAAGATGGTACAGATAATGTAAGAGTTCTGTGAATGGAACTATGACTTTTATTGAGGGGGACAGTCAACTCATTGCAAATCGGCAAGCAGAGAGCTGAGAAAATAAATTTCTTGATCTCATTTACTTCTCTACATTGCTGTTTTACTGGATAAAAAAACTATATATTTTACTTGATATTTTGCAATTTCATATACATATTTTGAAAATACTGATATTTTGATAGGTCTACGAAATGAAGTAAGTCGATAAATAAAAATACGTTATATATTTTTTTCTGTTATGATTTTTAATGTGTTGATACAACTTGTTCTGTTTTTTTCACTTTGTTGACAGATGTTTTATTTTTTAACTGTTGGAATATTTATTAAAGACTATAATCCAATGCTGATAATTAACTCTGTCAATATCAACAGTTAGTTACACTCTAGTAATTTTCTGTTAGAAATCTGTATATGTATATTTTCAAAGACATACAAGTCGATAAGCAGGAAAAAAAACTGTCAGGCTTACTTTTATTTTTGTGAATAAATTGTTATTTTTTTCATTAAAAAAACTTTCCAAAGTTTTTTTTTTCTTTTTCCTCTAGTTTTGATTTTCAATAGGAATGTCATTTTATAATCCATGGTAATTATCTACTATTGAACTTAAAGAGTCAGCCACTTGATGGAACCTCAACATAACACAGCAAACAACAAGAATGCTGAAAAGAAAAGGACAGAGTTTGTAGAATTTCATCTGCTTCTTTCCCTCTATAATTACGTTGTAAAAAAAATAAATCCTCAGGCTATGCACCTTGTGTTAAAATAACTAACTTATTGAGAAATATCATATAAAGGCACACACTTGAGAATAATAAGTCCTATGTAGTTTCAATAAATATTTGATAATAGTAATCATGGTGATGATAGGTGATATTGCTAAAATGTTTCCTACAATATTCAGCTGACTACTGACTAAGCCCATTAAACACAACAGGGTATTTCGAGATCTAACTATTAGCAGCCCTTTAAGAAGGAAATTAAATAATGAATGATGAAATATTAATTCAAATATGTTAAGCCCTTTACTCTCCTTGAACGCATTTTATCCTAAAAAGAAAGATTTTTGACAAAGAGTAAAACTTCTCATGATGCTTGTTTTGAAGACTGGACATACCCCACTTTTCAACCTACTTGTGTAGAGATTACTGGTGCCTCACTCAAAGCCCCTTTACTGGGGATTTTTTGTTTCAAGTCATAGAAAATACGGGGATTCTTTTTGAAGGACAGTGTATGTGAACGAGGATACATGTACTTTAACTTTTCAATATACTGTTCTAATACTTATCAAGCTAATCTGAGGATGTGAGTAAACCAAAAATCCTGTTCAAATGCTATACGTTCCTTTGTGAATACAGATTTTATTAATGCATCTAAATATATTTGAATGCTTATCTCTTGCCCTTGTTTTCTCAACTATTTTTGCCCTCAAAGCACCAAAGAAATACTACTTACCATATAGCTTTGTTTAAAAAAAAATCATTTTGGTAATGTCATACAAATTCTCAGGAAAAAAAGACTGTAACCTGATACTGAGCTTACCAAATTTCTTCTTAATCACTACTACCCACTTTACCTAATCATAAAGTTGACTATGTATTATTCTTTCTTAGAAGATTATCCTACAAATAGATTAGAATGACTAAAACCCTAGACTGAGTCCAAGCCTGTGCTCTCTCATGAGGATAATTATACCAAGGAGAAATCATCCTAAAGAATATTAAAGTGAAATTGCTGATTTCAAAAATTTGTACTCTGTTTCAACAAGTTTGCCATCAGTTTAGTCCTACAAACTATATAAGAATATGTATTTCTTATATGCCACGAGGGCACTAAATATTATCAATCTTTTAAATCTAAACACTTATCAATCTAATAGATTAAAATGGTTATCACATTATTATTTTAATTGATATTTTCCCATAGATTAAGCATGTTTTAGTATATGGTATGTCTTACAAATTTAGTCATAAAATATTTTTCCTCAACCTGTTTAATGCTTTTAACATTTAATGTCATTTAATGTCTGCTATGAACATGGCAATAATATAGTGGTATTGTGATGTGACTATTTGCTGGTGCTTTCTGACTATCCCTCTATTTTTAACCTCTCTTCAATACTTTCTTTTAGGAATATTTCTTTTTAAACAACAAATAATCTAGTTCTGTTTGTGAAATCCATCTTTAGTAATAAATGATTCATTTAACATTCAGATGTACTTTATCAGATTCCAATACTTTTATTTTTCTTATTTGTTTCTTTTTTAAATGATCATTTTCCTTTTTCTTATTTTTGCTTGTTTTGCAAGTTATTAGTGCTTTGCCTTTGTTCTGTTCAATTTCAACTCTGTATTTCACCTCTCCTAGCAACTATATCCCTGTTTCTAACACACTGAAGATATCCTTGCCCTTAGCCTTGTTGTTATCATTAAAAAATAAGATACCTAATTAGTTTTCCCTAATCCCATCACCACCAGAGTACTCTCTAACTACACTCCTCGTCTTTGATGCCAATTAAGGAAAGTCTTTAGAAAGTATTTTAGCCCTCTAAACTCCCCTAGATATAGCTGTCTCCAAAAGCCTAAATTCATGAGGTTTAATATTTTTGTTCCTAGCTGTTGGGTGGTAAGGTTTTTCTTAAAATGGGTTTATTTTATTCTAAGAATGCCAATAGTCATTCTCTTTTCTCTTTATATGCAACTATGCTTATTATAAATCTCATTGGTTAGCACTGTCTTTGACCATTAATCTGTATTGAAATGTCATAGATTACACATTTGATTTTTGTCTGGAGTATATTTCCACACGCATGATTTACTCTCTAAGTTCTTTCATATCAGTTAATATCTTTATTTAACACTAGAAAGAAAGTGAAGGTTTGATTATATTTAGAATGTTAATGTCACTGTACATTTTAATCTGTAGTTTTTAGCCCTTATTATACTCTTTTCCCTTTCTTGAGTTGTAAACAAAAAGTCAGATGTCAAGTATTCCCTTAACAAAATGTGTTTTTTTAGATCAGGAAACATTCAACATTTCTGCTTTTATTAAGTCCATCTTGTCTAGATCATGGTGAATTATTTCAAATGATAGATGTCCACTGGTGCTGTTATCTTTCCATTATTGTATATTTCTATCTCCTTGTTTATTTATTTATTGTTTTAGAATTTGTGCTATCATCAAATGTCTCCGTGTTTTTTTTTTTTATTTCCTTTCTTTTCTGTTCACATTCATTGCATCTTCTTTAGATTCTGCATTACTTATTTGTAAATGATGGCTTTTTTTTCTCTAGCTATTTCAGGCTAATAATTTAGCTCTTAACATTGATTATCTTCATTAATTAGGGTTAATAATTCTAAATTCATTTTTCTAAGAAATATTTCCTCACAATTTACTTTTTAAATTTATTTATATATTGGACTGATCGTCCTTTTACAAGTTTTTTTATTTCACCATGAGTTGACTGTTCTCAGTGTTTTGCTCAGTCTTCCTTAGTCTCAGTGTTGAGTTCTTTTTTATTGAATTTGCTCTTTTATTATTATGTACAGAACTTATTTATACTTATGTCTTAAATTCTTTCTGGTATTAGCAGAATACTGGCCCCCTTTGTTTAATATTTGTCATATTCTTTATGTCTCTTTATTTCTACCTTTCTTTCATATGTGTATGTTTGAGTGTTTTCTTTGTGATTTTCTTGAAGAAATATTATATTTTCATATCTTTTCAAGTCACTGAAATGAACAATGGAAAATTGTGAACAGCTTTCAAAACATCAAATGCTGGAAGTCCATGGCCTAGTTCTTATCAAAAGTCAACATTGAAGTCTGCCTTTTACAGCTTCTCCTATCTACGTTCAACAATTTTCACATTTACCAAGCGATTCTCACTTGGTCCCAAATGTCATCACTTATCTTTCTTGATAAGTGAAAACAGGTGTCATGTTTCTTCACACTTACTCATATATTTTATAAATTCCTGCCACAACACAGGTTTTCATAGTTAATATCTGGTCTTACAACAGTTTCAGCCAGGAATTAAGATGGGAACACATTTCAGGTGTAGCGTATGGAATATAAAAATACAGAGAGACTGAGAAGGAAAGAGGGCAGATCCATTTCAGGAGTATGTCAGGATCATGGAAGTGAAAGAGGCAGAATTGTTATCCTTGGTCTGTGCTTGGTGTAATTCTGCCACATATCAGTGATATTACCATGGAAAAATTATTATCCACTTGAAGTTCCAATTTTCTAGTCTATGCAATGGGAATAATGATATTTTCGGCAGATTAAGGTGTTTATGTATACATTTACATTGGTACTTTGACACTTAGGTTTTAGAGTTTGATTTCAATATATACAAATGTTGAGCTCTCATTATTAATTAAATGTAGAGAAATTAATAAAAACTAAAATACTGTTATTTTATATAATAATATATTTACTACTTTTATTACACAAATGGTGATAGTCAAATTAAAATAAGTTGACACTATAACTTAAATTCCATTTGAATTAAAGATGATTCTGAAATTCCAATCCCATTTATACTTCTTTTCTTCTTTAGTATATTTAAATTATAAATTCTCTCATAACATTAATTACTCCAAAACAAATTTTCAGCATACAGTTTTTCTGTTCACATTTCATGTTAATTCTTGCTTGCTTAGTACAAAGAAAAGCATTTAAAATTATTTTATAGAATTCAGAAAGATGCATGATAAAATCAAGTACCTATTTTATTTAAGGTAGATTGATTCCACGTAGATTTTTTTTCCTTTTGAATTCATAAAGTGTGGTAAATGTAGTGCCGAAGAGATTATACATAACTATATGAAATGGAAAAATCACATTTAAATTGAAAGGCTAATTTAAAGTTAAAATTAATAAAAATAAATATAATACAATCAAATAATAGAAATATGATTAGTATCAATTTGTTACAATGTTTATTAACTTATAAATATATTACATTTGACACTATTATAAAATTCACCATTTTCTAAGAAATCTTTGAGAAAGAGAGAGAGAATCTCATTTTCTAAAACAATTCCATGAGTTCAGTCCTATTTCCATCTCTATTTTACAGACAAGGAAACTGAGGTACAGAATAGTAATGAATTTTCCAGGATCACATAGTTAAGTATGCAGTCTCATTGATTTTATTTTACTTACATATAGCATTTTAATACTTAAAAGCCATATTTTGATTTTCTGAGTTTCAAAGACAATACTAGGCATAGTTATTCACATTTCTATTTCTAAGGAAGATTTTACCTTATCCTAAATTTGTTTCAGCATGTGAAATGTAGCATTTGGGAAAGTGATTTTTAATAGTCCTTTAAAAAAATGCATGGATGAATGCTATTATCAAAACAAATTAAACAGATTTAAAATGCAAATGATGTAGTCTTTTATTTAGAGAAGAAAATAAAGATTCATTAAAATATTCAACTACAATTTACTTCTAAATAAGAATTACCATTTATAATATCGGGACACAGCCTTTCCTTTTGAAGAAAAATCATGAAATTATTCTCATCCATATTGTATGTCATGCCCTAGTGTGAATATGTGTTTCTCAAAGTAGCATCTCATTCCATAAATTTTTGAAGAAAAGGATAATGTTTGGAGATGAAGAACAGAATAAACATCTATATAAGGAGTAATTTAATTAGATGATTCCACCAATTAAATAGGATTAATTATGTGACTTCAAATGGCTTAATTTCTATCCAAATACTTGGCTTTGTTAAAATAAATATTCACATACACAGCTTGGTGTAAAAACAATGTCAAAACAAGACAAATGGAAATTTTTTCTGTTTTTTTTACTACAGAACCTCAAATATCACGCTAAAGTAAACCCTCATTTTTATGTATTGATTCTGTTTATAATAAATATATGTTCAATCATTTCTACCATTTAGACTCCAGCAATGTCTGTGTCCTTCCTTCTCCTCTGCCAGATCCTGCCCTTTTCATTCCTGTCTTCTCCCTTCATAGCCATGTTTATTAGTAAACTTCAATGTAAATTCTCCTCCCATCACTCCAATGAAATTGTTTTGCCAAAACCACCAATAATTCCAATTTGTCTGTTACAATTATCTACTTTTTTTTTTTTTTTTTTGGTCTTAATCTTTCTAGATATTTTGTGTGCATTTGCCCCATGGTTTGCTTCTAGAAACTTTCTCCACCCCTTTGGTTTCTAAGGCGTAATGCTACTAGTTCTCTCCTTTTCCTAACCACTAACCAGCAGTATGATTGGTGATCCTGTCTGAGCCTGTCTCCTGACCTTGACCTATGCATGCTTTTGACTGACTTCATTTTCCCCCAAGACTCTAGTAACTAAATACAATAAATCTCCATTACTGTCATCTCCTGTGAGAGTCACAAATGTGCACTACTTATTGCCCCATGGGTATGCAAAACTGATGAGGACCAACTGAGATCTCCCTATCTCCTCCTTCAAACTTTCTCTTTATCCATTTATCTCCTTGGTTTCTGTCATCTTCTTACTCTTCCAAGATTAAAGCCTGAGAGTCAGCCTATCTGCTCTTCTCCCTGTCTCATATTCAGCTGATCACAAAACTGTGTCACTGGGGACCTCATTAACAATCTTCACAACTGCAGCCTTCTACTACCTATGCTACCTTGATCTACAACATTAAGACTTCTTATTTCTGTTCTCCTTCAATCAATTCTTTTAATTTTCATTGGTTATTGGTTTTCATTGGTTATTCTAAAATGCCATTATCATATCACTTCAATTCAGAAGATTATTTTATTTTCATTTCCTTATATTTTCATCTTGTGCTTTATTTTTATCAAACAGCACATCCAAACTAAAGCTACTGCTTTTTTATTCCTTACTTTTTCTTTGTCAGATATCACATATTCATTTAGTGGGAGTACTTCATGTAGTTGCCTCAAACCTGGTTATCGTTCTCTTTAAACAACTGAGCAAATGACAATATCCATAACTTTTTGGTAAATCTATATCCTAATTCCCATTACCTTAGTCCAGACTACCATCCTCTCTTTTCTGAACTGCTACAATAGTCCCTAGTTATGCCTTCTATCCTTGTGAATAGCATCTCTCCACACTACAGGAACCTGTCTTTTCCAGCACCCAGGTGTGAAGACAATGATCTTCCCATTCTCATCTGCTTCAGAATGAAGCCCAGATTTCTCATCAGAACATAGAGGGCTTACTGTGATCCATTTTCATTATGCTCCAACTTCATCTGGCCCACTTCACATTTTTTTCCAACCATACTAAATGTATTATATTTTCTTGAAATTTCCATGCTTTCTTTGCTTTTATCATTTTACACAAAACAGTTCTGACTTCTGGAATGTCTCTTTTCTTCAGCACACTCAGTACACTTTTCTGACTAACCTCGTCTGCAGGATTAAATAAAACATTTCCTCTGCATGAATCTTTCCTCATACCTAAAGACTCATTTAACTATCGCCCTAACTGCACTTTCCTGAATACTTGTCTGTATCTCCAATGTTACCAACGGTCTTGAAGAAGGAGAAAACATATTATTCATTGTAGATCAAACACTGATTGGAGAACCTGACACATAGAAGAAAATCAATAAAATTTTTATAATGAATTAATTTTCTTAAATATCTGGCCACTTCATGATATTTGTGTTTCACCGTTTCAGCTTCCCAAAGTTATAGTGCTGGCACACATAGTGGTATCATTAAACAAACATTTTTGGGTTGTAGCGCTTCAGCGTATTTCTACACTTTGATTAATTTAAAATTCATTTTATACACATTGGAGGTACTCTCTCCTTTACAAAGCTGCTATTATCAACTTGCATTGGATAGATATCTTTTCTAAAACTCTTACGTGCCCACCTTTAATAGGCCTTTATTGTACTCTGTTGTCTTGGGTTGTCATAGATGGTTGTAGTATATTCCCTAATTGACTTTGAGCTTTTGAGGAAAGCTATCCTGAATTTGTAATTCATGAATGTTTCCCATTTTCTGACAATAGGTACTCAATAAATATTTCTTAAATGAATAATATAAACTATGCCCTATCAGTACTGAATGTATTTGATCCTATTGCCTTTCTATAGAATATGCATTTTCTACAATGATATCTGGTGAATTCTCACACATTCTCAAGAGTTTAGCACAAATGTCCCTTCCCCAGTTAAACATTGCCTTAGACATCATTTTCACACTCAGTAAGGACCCTTTGAGCCTTTCCACTGATAGTGCACTCAGCGTGCTTGACTTATATTGTCGTATATCCTTGTATTGTAGTATGACAGTAAGTTTTGGGGACTGGATCCTGGCTCTCTTCGTCTTCATATCCTCAACACATAGCAAATTCCTTGCACATGGTTCCCCTATAATACTTTTTTCTGCTAAATTGAAAGGGTTCATTTTTTTTCTTATAAGACTTAATACAACAAATTTTAGAGAAACAGTGCCTTCTTTTAGACATTAAGGGAATTTAGACATGAGTTGATGAAACCAGAAAAACACACTGTATTTGTCATGAGTAAGAGAGAGTATCTTTAGTTCTACTTGCAAGTATTGTAATATGACTCAAGATCACATCACCAACTGATAGAGGAAAGAAACGTACTATAATATAGATTATTTGATTTTAATTTTCAGTATAAATAAAGACTATCAGAATTAGACCTTATGATTTTAATGTTCTGGGTGGTCTTTTCTACTGGAAAGGGAGATTTTCCTTTATAAGTAATCATATTGACTCTGAGATTAAGCAATCTCTTACTAATTATAACACTAAAAATCAAAGTTCTTAGCCTATTAAATTTTAGATAAACACAAAGATTTTAAACCTTGTGATTAATGAGGAATCACTGAAAAGTTTTCCAGAAACATAGCTACGATTTTGACTGTTTTCTTGGTTGTTAAATTTTCCATTTTTCTTCTCAATAGTCTATCACTACAACATTCCCAAACAAAATGAAATAAAAAGAAAAATCATTGTTTGGCTCCTGAAATTCTCTCCTGTACTTATCCCAAAGAGCATCCCATTTAAAGGTATTCCTATGAGCGGTCAGTGAGGTTAGGTAGCCTTTTACTTGACAGGGTTTCAGTCCAAGTAGAAGACAAGAAGAAAATTTATCCTTAGAGAATAATTTCAGAGTTAACTTTTGTACAGCAATTCCCTAGAGGTTAAGTTAAGAAATAAACTGAACACAAACACATTTCTGCAGAAAATTGTTTGGGTTGGTTCATTCTCCACTGCAACTATATCTGTTTCACTTTCCTTTTTATGGGAAGATGTGTTTAAATGAGTTATGCTTTAATGGAGATATTTTAGAAATTCAGAAGAAAGTATAGAAAGTACAACTACTACTGGATATAATTGCTTCCAAATCTAGGTTATTTTAAGGATATGTTTAACTATCAGGGCAGTAGCTCTTATATAATTTATTGCTGGTGTTTTTCTATTGTTGAGTCAGCTAACGCAAGTATAAATCAGCAACTGTACTACAGATATTTAGTAACAATATAAAGCAACAAATGAAACAACTAATATTAAACAAAATCTTGCTTATTTTTATAAGCTTGTAGGCTCTATGTTTCTGGAATATTTTTTTGCATAAAAACTAGCAACTTTTTGCCTTTCTTGGATAAAATAAACTCATTACAACACTTTGTGGTAATTGCTGTATCTATACATTTTTTAATAAATGGTGTGACATGCAAAAAATAAATATAATTCTCTTGGGTAATTGTGTTTGCAGTTGTGTTTTCTTCCCTGCAATTATCTCTACTACCATCCTAATATATGGGGTCATGATCTAATTTTCCATTGCTTTTGGGATAATGATTCTTAGAAAATGTTATTTACCATGAATTTCTTCATGTAATGAAAATCTAAAGAATATGCAGTTTAAGTACACATGGCATAGGCAAGATTACAAACAGGGAATACTCTGATTTTGTTTATCATTAGGAATGAAGATAGGGCAAAAATAACAAGAAGTGTATTGAATGACATAAGTAGAAAGTTTCAATCCAGTAAGTCAATTAATTGTTTTCTACATCAAAGTAATAATAAAATGCTGTGTATTTATAACTTGTGATCACTAGGCATAAGAATTATTATAATATTTACCTCATACATAATTTTATATTTTAACTTCCTTCCATATTGTTAACCCTCTACATTATTCCAGTGGTCTTTACAACAATTGTACTTTTAAAGCAGTTACTTAAAAACGAATGAGTTAGCTCCTTTTTATAATATCTTAAAATCACAAAATCATTTGTATAAATATAGATTTACAACTTTATTTTGACAGTGTTTCAATTTGCAACTGAATTCTGTCAACATTTGGATAAAATAACATCTGTCCCTTAGGGAAGACCTACCATTTATCATTGTGTTATGGGAAAGATACTTTTACATATTTATTGTATATACAATATATACAATATTTATTACATGAGTTGTATTTACTATATCAAATGTAATAAAATGAAAGTTTCCTGAAATTATATGTCTTAATCAAAACAAGAAACTGCTCTATATCAAAGAAAGTAATACACAGAGGAAGACAGAAAGCAAGAAGAAGAAGGGAGATAGGAAAGGAGGTAGGGCGGGACATAGGAAGAAAGGGAGGGAGAAAAGAAGGAAAAGAAGAAGGAAGGAAAGAAGAAAGTGAAAGAAAATCTGATATTGTATCTCTTAATCCATTTTGTACAGAGCAAAAAAAAAAAGCCCCTTAAATGTGACCTTAGTTATAATGATCGCTACCTCAAATACAAAGTTTCTCAAATTCAGGTCTTAAAGTTTAATCTATTCGATAATCAAGCCTCTTTCTTACTTTATTTACTCTACTTATTTTACTCTTTCTTACTGATTCTAGTAATTTATTCTACAGAGTTTTCTTTTGCATGCATGTATATGTAATAAACACTCTGAATTTCCATCAAAAGGGTACTGATTTAGTACAGTATGATGCATCTATAAATGAACCACAGTGAAATGGGTTAGAAATATACATGCCGATTTTTATTTTAATGTCAAATATAACTTCCTAGCTGAAAAAAGGAAATCACAGAATATTGGAGTCCTCTTTTGTATAAAGAGATTGAAAGTTCATATTGTATAAAAAATATAAAAATTGCATATTTAAGAAAGGTACATAAATATTACAGAAAGTATGCTCTATTACACCACTTACAAAATTTATTGACTGCAGATCATATCTTTAAATTTTAAGCAAAAATTTATCTTGGTTAAACATTTATACAAATAAGAAATATGAAATAATTCTACATGATTGCACAATATATAACTTCTTCCAAATATTTTTTGAGTCTATATATAAATAGGGACTGGATTATCATTTAATTGGGGATTTTTATTTTCTAATTATAGAATAATATATACCATTTTGGAAAAAAGCTTAAAAAGTATTAAACACATTTGATTCTAATAATATGTATGTATGTTTTATACATATCTTTGTCTTGATTTTTCATCTTTATATATAATTGATTTTGTATATCATCTATAGTATCATTTCAATGATAAAAAATCCTTCTATCATATGAATATCATAACTGGTTCATCATCACTTTACAAATATTATGTGCATTTCTGAGCATCCTATAAAGCAGAATTTAAAAGTGAAAAACTAGATACATTTAAAAGCTCCTTTTCTATACTATTTTACCATTTAAAACTTCCACACAATATGTGAAAATTCCATTCTTCCAAGCACTGAGAAACTTTTACTTTTAACTATCTTTGATAATTTGATGGAAAAAAATTAGTTTGTAATAATCTAAATATTAAAATTAATCATGTGTTTGAATACAGCTTACCATTTCTCATGAAAAATCAACCACTCTTAATTCTGTTATTTTATTAGACTATTATTATATCATATTTTATATAGTTTTTAACATTTCATTCAACTTTACATTCAAATTAACAAGATATATCTGCCCTCTGATCTATCCGTGAATATTTATCCAGTATTTACTATGTCAGTCTTGCTTTCCTATTTCTGAATGATCTCTTTTTGGCTTTAAGTGCTATATGTAAGAAATACATGTGGGTAATAAAGTTTTGTGTCTTTCCTATTTGCTTTTGTCTTTTTTTTTACCAGGTATCTTTGACAGCACCCTCCCTTTTCTTTCAGAAATAGGTTGAGAATGTGGAAGTGAGGAAAATTCCTGAGTTACAAAATCAATTAATTGGCAAGAATAAACAAGAGGATCTAAAAGCGCAAGAATTTCTTAAAACTCTTCCTGAATTCTGTATCTGAAGATGAAATGAATTACTGACCAAAGAATCAATGAAACAAACAAAACAACTAGACACAAGGACCATCAAATGTGGACTGGCCAGAAAGACAGATGGCACATCTACTTGAGCTACTTGTTCTAACATTTTACTGAATTCCCAGAGACTGTTCTTTCAGGCCAAGTTCAAAAGGCTATTGTGTACTGAGAAATTTATTTGTATTAGTTTTTTCCCTCTAAGTTTCAACTAATATAATTTCAAATTTCCTCTCCAAGGAAGATGAACTAAAGGAATACAATCTTTTAGAACTTGAAGATTAAAAAGTTACTGATAGCTTTTATTTTCTGTTTACAAAACGATTTCCCATTCTTTTTAGTTTTTTCTTTTGCCAGTATTTAAATCCTCTCAATCATTTCCAACTCCAAATACTATATTAGGCCCACCCAAGGCACTTTAAATTATCGCTGAATAAATACTTATGCACTCACTAGACAATAAGCAGTAAGACACATATTCTTCAACACATGGTCAAAGGAACTTGAAGATGTGAACATAAGAATAGAAATTATAATAAGTAACTTTTTTGGCTTTATTACAAAACTGCGGGCTATATTTATATTCTGAATTTAAGTAACTAATGATCTAAACTAATAATTCAAAAAGTTTAAGAAAATGTCAGGAAGAAAGTGTGCTTTATTTGGCTTACCAATTTAGATAGTGTTTCTAAAGACTGCCATTGGGCAGAGGACCGTCAAAAGAAGAGATTGACAGTAACTAAAAAGTACAAAGTGTTAAAAATATTAATATAAAAGATAACATTTAGTTTGTAATGATTACAAGGGTCATTTGCCACAGAGAACAGTGGGGTATAAAATACAAAAGGCTATCTTAAACATATTCTGAAAAATATTTCCATGTATTTCATTCAAGATGATGAGTGATAAATTCTGTTCAGTATAGCTCTCTCCCTTCAATAGAATTTATCTATTTTATGAAATAAAGCCCCCTCTCTGTAAAGTGAGCATGACACTGTACTTAAAATAAGTTTTAATTAAATTCAGCTACAGCTGAAATCCCAGCATAGCTCCTATGGACATGTCCTGCTAACATGGTAAATTGCTAATAGCAATTTATGTCCCTTTTTAAATGACTGCAGTGGTGATATGCTTTCAGCTATGGTTTCTTCTATTTACTTTCACAGAAGTAGAAGGAAAAGAGGGTTTTTATTCTCAAAGCTTGCAACCAAGCACATTACCCCAGGCTGATCACAGACCGATTTCGTCAGCAGCACTCTCTATCGAGGTACCCGCTCTAATTCTGATACTGTCATGTTTTCTCTGCCCTTTTCAGACTGGGCTAATCATCTTAGCTCCTACTATACTGCACTCTCCCGTCTGGTTTCCCTAGACTTTGTCCAAACAGTGTAAAACAGCCCTTTATTAAATTGTTAACAGTTTAAGTGTATCTGTTCTTCCTTTTGTAAAGCTGATAAACATAGTGCAACTATTCAAGTTTATCTATTTTTTCCTTTTCTGTTATACTTTACTGAAAAATGTGACTATATCTACTTGCAAACAGAAACATCATGAAATATTTCATCAAAATTAATAACAAATAACAGCATTCATGTGAGTTTTTATGTATTAATCTGTGGATGTCTGAATAGAATAGACTCTTGATTACTAGATATTGACATTCAAACCCAAGAACTGTTTGCAGGAAACATTTGAGCTTATTTGAACATATATATTAAAACTGGAAAAAAACTAAAACGTGAAAGAACATATGAATTAATACTTGATATAAGTACTAAAATTTTGATGCCCCAAACAATGAAATAAAGACACATCACATTTCTTCCTAAAGTAATTTATTTTTAAGATTAAAAATCCAACCATAATAGGCGTTTTTAATAAATAGGCCTGTTTAGCATAAAGTAAATTAAGTAACTCTTACATTTTTATGCTTTAATAATATATGAAGTGAGTTAAGATAAGATTGAAATTTTATGATTAATCATGAAAGTGTTAAAGATGATTGTAAAACTGATCTAAAAATAAAATTTAAATAATTGTAGTTTGTGAAATGTAACATTATTTCCAACTAAACTGAGATGATTGATATGACTCCCTGATTATACTTCACACTATCAAGGATGTACCTTGCTAACTACGAATTATCAAATGAAACTAGAAAGAGATAATAGGAACTATTTGAGGCATACCTTCTATCCATTTATCTATATATTTCTCTTAAAAGAAGTTTCTCTTAGTGCACCCCTTTGAAGAAGAGCTATTTAGAAGACATATTACACATAAAAGATATGAGGAACTTTGAAACTTTCAGAATTAGATATTCTAAATGCAAGAATCAGAAAGAAGCCCCCTGCCCAATTTTTCCAGGTGTTTCCAGGCATTATTTTATTTTTTTTAGAATTTAATTTATCTTTTTATAATTTAAATTAAATGAAATATATAGATCTTAAACTTTCATTGTGATGCCTTTTGACCAATATATATACCCACATAGCCCATTCTGGTAAGATTAGAACATCTCAGTCACATGAGAAAATTTCCCTGTATCTCTTTTGAAAGTTCCACACATGAGAGGCATCCACAGCTGTGATTTGAAAAGTATACATTAGTTTTGTTTTGCATGAACTCCATGAAAAAGTAATTATATAACATGTGTTCTTTTGTATCAAACTCAAAATAACATTTGAAAATTTCATCCATTCTGTTGTATTAGTGACTTGTTCTTTGAGTGGTACTCTGTTGTATGGATATATCACAATTCCTATATCTACTCTAAGGTAGATGGATATTTGGATTGTTTCTATTTCTGATTCTTAAGAATAATGCTACCTAAAATATTTTTACATAAGATATTTTATGAACACATATTTTCATTTCTCCTAAGTGAGCCTAAGAGTGGAATGGCTATGTCACAGGGTAGGTTTATCATTAGAAGAGACTGCCAAACTGTTTTCCAAAGTTAGGGTTTTATTTTTTCATTCCTATCAGCAAGATATGAGAATTGCCATTGTGACACATCTTTAACAATATTATGGGCTGACAATCATTTTGATTATAATCATTGAATAAATATTTTCTGTACTGACACAAAAGTTGATATATGGACTATAAAAAAGTTGCTAAATTAAAAATATGAATTATTCCTTAGAAAAATTGATAAAAGACATAAAGTGAAAAAATAACACAAAGTATAATTATCCAGTAAGCATATGGAAAAAAACCAACCTCACACATCACATGTCAAACAGTTGCTAATTAAAATTCGATCCCACTTAAAAATATATCAAATTAGACATTAAAACTTAAAATGAAAATGTTGGTCGGCTAGAGTACAAAGGGGATTTATATGTCCTTTTGATTGGAATACAGATTTTTATACATTTCTTGGAGAAGAATTAGCAGTATTTATAAAGATTTATTAAAATGTTTATCTGTTATCAAGTATTTAAACTTCTATATATATATAATAAGGAAAGTAAGGTATAGAGATGGAGTTAAAGATTTAGCAAGGATGTTTTAAAAGTATATAACATCTACATACTTAAAACATTTTAAGAAATCTAGGAGATTGTTAAATTAAAGCTCATAAAATATTCTTGAATAATTTATAGTTTTTACAGTATGTTTTAGAAGAATATGAATAAGCCACTCGTGTTTAACCTTAAATACATCCATATAATTTGATCTCTATTCATGTTCATATGTAATTACACATGTAAAATATGTACAAATATATACCTGGAAGAAATACTTGAATACTATGCAATATGTGATGCTATTAATTCTAATCTGTTTTTTTCCTTCTTTAAAAATTCTTATAACAAATATGCATTATTTTAATAATTGAAAAATATACTTTCTTTATGTTCATATATATTTTATTGCATATGATCTTCATTGTCTGTATTTTATCTGCATTATTTCTAATTCCTGAAGGGATATCTGTTCTGTCCTAAAATTCTATTTCCCACTTTCCTTTTACTTATTTGCTTGGTAATATGGAAAAGACTTTAAATAGTGAAACTATATTCCTTGCTCTACTCTTACTCACCATTCCTTCAAAACACCCTCCTCCACAGCATTACACACATCAGAAAAATTTTATATGAGGTTTATCCACCTACTGTCTATCTCACATTATGACATCTATCTTCTACTACTCTGCTCTAAAATGGGCATAAAAACATACTATAAATATGACAAAGCCTGAATTAATGCAAAATTACTTTTGTGATAGATAGAGCAGAGCTGCAAACCACCTGCTCCACATACTGTGTTTATCCTGAAACTGTGATACACAGTACTTCAAATTTGACTTATTTCCACTATTGAACTATTTCCCACAATAACACAGATTTCCAACTTTACTCAAAATAAATTAAAAAAAAAAAGATTTGGCAACACTAAGTATGTGGTCCTGAAAATTATGAAAAAAAAATCAAGTATCAGCTGATTATAGGCAAGTTTTAAAATGTCCTTTATAGATTTTTATTTATTTATTTTTATTGAGGCAAAATTCACATAACCTAAAATTAACCATTGGAAAGCATACAATTCAATGGTGTTTAGTACACTCACAATATTGCGCAACCATCACCTCTATCAAGTTTCAAAACATGTTCATCACCTTAAAACAAAATCCTGTCCTTATTAAGCAGTTACACTCATTCCTAGCTTGCTCCAGTAAGTGGCAACCACCAATCTGCTTTCTGTTTCTGTGGATTTCTCTATTCTGGATATTTCATATAAATCAAAGCTTACAAAATGTGACTTTCAGTGTCTGATTTCTTTTACTTGGCATAATGTTTTCACAGTTTATCCATGTGGTGGCATGTATATACTCCATTCTTTTGATGGCTGAATAATATTTCACTGTGCATAGTACACCTATGAATATTTTTGTATGATACTTATTTGAGTGCTGGTTTTTAATTCTTTGGGGTATAGAGAAACATTGCTGAGTCATAAGGTATGGAGGCACTCTGTATTGCTAACCAACATTTATCTATTTTTTCCTTTGTTTCTCTCCAGCTGAATTTTGTTTTTAGTTAGATAGTCAACCTTTGCTTATGCAATATATGGAACTCAAGGGAAACTATCCAGGTCCAAAAGTGAGTCCTAATTAGCTTTGGTCAGTTATGATAATCAGACTTTTCTTGAAGATGATTGGTTCAGAAAACTAGGCTTAAACACATCAACAAATGATATTCCCTCTGGCAATAATCATAGCCAGTAAATGGCCATGTGGCATAAAGTGAACCAATTCAGAGAAGGGAAGAATTTTTATCCAAGCCTTGTTGGGAAGTCTCTCTCTCTTCTGGATATGAAAGAGAGGTAGGTGTTATCATGAAGGAGGCCACAACATCAGCACAGAGATGAGGGGAGGATACTGGGAAGAACTGAACGGAACCTTAATAACACTATAATGATAACACTACAAGCACTGCAGATGACCCTCTACGTGGACTTCCAGTCATGTGAAACAAATTGCATTACATAGGTTGAGTCAGGTTATTACTTCTATTGGAAAACATCTATTTTAATAAGTCCATTTAACTGGAGCATCTATTCTCCCACTTGGAAGAGATTCATTTGCATTTATTATCCTGGACCCATTTATACTTACCCATTTATATTCCCTGTGTGGCTTGGGAAGGCATTTGAGTTAACAAATCTTGACCCAGAGAACTTGAAAGACATTATTTTTCAACTAATCCTCCCAAGTGATGTTGTATATATGTAAAGGGGGAGGTAAAGATTTTGATTATATACCCTCTAATATGTATATCTAGAAAGATGAATAGATGTTATGAGTCAAAGAAATAAAGTAACACACTTGTAATGACTGTGTAGCTTAATGTGTGTACACCACTGATAAAAAGTACCTTATTTCTTATATACTTTATAGTATCATGGGTTTCCTCAAAAATAAATTTGAAAACTCTGTGAAAGATGAACAAAATTATTTCAGGCCAAACATTCATTTGGCTTATTATAATATTTTAATATATATATTACAATATCTTAAAAAATTTCTATAAACTATCTGTAGAAAGTTGATTTTTCAATGTTTAAGATAATACATTCAAGAAATTTCCCCTGGGTAAGGAAAAAGATTGACATTTTATTGTGATATTGTGAAGTCTTTTGATTAAACAGTCATCAAGGAATTGAGAAATTATCATTAAAGTCCACTTATAATTCTGGAAACAGCACAAAGGAAAATGTTTAGATTGCTATTTTCTCTGTGACAAGAGAGGGAGGTAAATGCAGCTATTCCATTCAAATGTTCAATCAAGACATTAATAAAAAAGGTTTAAAAGGATGGAGACTAGAATACATCCATTTTTTTAACCTAGTTAGGAATTTTCTGATTATCTAAAGACTTTTCCTTGGCTATCTTTTTAATGTTAAAGTATAATGTTATGCTAATAAATCTCAGAAATATAGCATGTTGACATCTGTGTGTACAAGCATATTAGAACATGAGGAACTGTTTCAATTATTCTTTCATAATTTTTTCTGATGAAAACTCCTTGAAAAATTATATATGTAGAAAACAGATTTTTTTCTTTACTTCCTGCTTAATAACTGACTAATATAGCATAACAACAGAAAAATTATTAAATGGCACAAAAATGAAATTACCTTCTCAAATGAAATCAATTTTTTCAAGAAAAGTAGAAAATTACTTATGAACAAGTACAGTTTTCCATCATGCACAGCCAAAGAAATTCTAGACACTCCATGCTGCAGAACAATGTTATTCCACAAAGAAATGTTAGTAGAATTACTCTGTTTCTAGAATAGTGTATGATCTCAGTATCTTAAGGAATTACTTCCATTTATTATAAGAAGACAGTGTGAAGATTTTTATATAAGCAAATTAATTGGTTTTTTTTTTTTTAATTCTTATTGAAGTATTTTGCAGCAGGGTCAATGGGAATGTAGCATGAAAATCTATTATACTTAGTAAATTCAAATATATTTTTTCAAATGTAGTTTTGGTTTTGCTAAGTGATATTAGATACTGATATATTTTCCAAATTTACAAGTATGTTTTAAATAAATATCTCTGCATATGATTAGGACAAATTTATTTGAAAATAAAATTAAAATTAGTGGGGTCATTATTTTAACAGAAAATTTCCTTAGTATAAGTGTGCAATATTATGACTCATTTTATAATTTCCAGATTTCAGAAATATTTATGAAAAATGTCATTATTGAGCAAACTAATATTTTTACTGATGGAAGAAATCCAATAATTGGAAGTAGACACAAGTATTTTTCGAGTAAGGAAAGTTATATTAATATTATTCACTGATTAAAATAGTCTGTTAAATTATTTATTAACAGCCAGCCTTTTAAAAGACTAATTGACAACTTTAGCCATTTTTTATGACTGAGGACTATTCAAAATATTGAATTATATGAAATATTTTAAAACAGAAGAATTAGGAATTATATGCAATCCTTAAAGTAGAACTAAATACACTTAAATATATAAAACATCTATCTGCATATCCACATATCTGTCTAGCTAGCTTTCTATATATGTTTTTATGTATGTTGATAGGAAACTGTTAACTGTGGTAACCTCCGGAGACAGGAGTTGGAGTAGGTAGGTTAAGGGATACTGCTTTGTGTTGCACATCTTTTTGTAGTGTTTGAATTATAATTTACATAAAAAGGTTTATAATTTCATAAAGAAGAGATCAAACTGATTTAATAATGTGCAATCAATAATTTTAAAATAAAGCTATTAATTCAACTGGTTGAAATAGATAAACCATGAGTAACATAATTATTCAAAGTGTTAGAAAGAAACGTGGACTGGAAATCGACATGAATTGACAATTCAAACTATTCACTATACTGATGTCTGGCACAAAGAAACCTCAAGCTTCTTTAGATTTAAAATCTTTATAATTAGAAAATAATTACATTCTCTATTCTAACTGACAATCATGTTTGTCAAATAGCAAATAAGTAAGGATATGCCTGAAAACTTAAATTATTTTTGTAAAAGTTCGTAATGCTACTATTGTTATTTATTGAAATAATACTTCTGTTATTACCACCAACTCAATGCCTAAAATGGGCCATTTTAGCCTGAATGAAAAGGACATTCTATAATTCCATATCTTATGTACTTAAGGAACTTCTGACTTAAAAAGCAAACAGAAAACAAAACATAACAACAACAAAACAGTAACAATAACAGGAGCAGTAACTGCAAAAATGACAGGTCATAAGGTAAAATGAACATAACCTAGAAAACAAGATATAAAGGAAATACGTGAGGAGTACATAACAAGCAAATTTTTTTTCCATAAAGTTGATGATAGATGAGTTCAGTCATATAAAAATATCACCTTTCAAAAGGACAATACTTATCAGTGCTGACAGTGTGCTCTTCTCACCCACACCCTTGAAAAAGCCTGTGATTGCATGCAACTGCTCCTAAATGTTGATAAATGAACGAAAAATCTTTGGCATTTATTGGAGTTACAGTGTCTATGAAAATCATATTTGGCAAAAAGTGCTGCTTTAGATAGAGTGTATGCTATTGATTTCAATTGGAGTATAGACCATTATTCTACTAAAATACATACAGTTTAGTATTTTCACAGGTGTTTTATAACAACCATGACCTCTGCTGTGAAAAAGCTAATTTGCCCAACATACGCTTAAGGGAGAACAACTAATTTGCTTTTCTGAACTTCCTGTCCTCCCCCAAAAGAAGAAATATTACTGAAAATAAAGGAGGGTATACCTGTGTTTCAACCCTGGAAGCTGACAGGTATTAAAATTAAAATAAAAAATAGAAGGTTATTTAGTAATTGAGTAAAAAGTGGAAAAAATAATTATAATCTAATCTTTAGTGAGCACCTAGTATGCACCATATACTTTCATCTGTATCACCTCATTTAATTCTTGAAACAATCCACTAAGTAGAAATTACCCTCCATTAATTTAAAATTTATCTCTATCACCTTCAGAATGATTGAGGAAGTTCCCCACAGTTAAACAGCAAGTTCATTTCATCCTTAAAACAGGAATTTAAAAAAAGATAAAAGAATAGGAAAATAAATTACAATCCTGATTTTTCTGTCCTTTTATTGTAATATTACATATGTAAAGAAATATGTTTTAGCTATAACTATGCATCTCAAAGAAATTTTTAAAGTGAAGTTCCTCATTAAACTAGTACTTACATTAAGAAATAAAATATTAGCAGCACCAAATATGTTTCTTGTGTCTCCTCCCTGGCACTATCCCTTAAGATAAGCGATACCCTAGTGTTTCAAACCATAAGGTTTTTTTTCCTGCCTTTGAATTTGACATAAATGGAATCACAGTTCGCACTTTTAAAACCTGGCCTCTTTTGTTCAAATTTGAACTTGTGAAATAAATCTATTTTGCTATGTATAGAAATAAGTTGTTCATCTTCGATAAAATGTGGTTATTCATTTCACTCTTGATGGTCAATTATGTTGCTTCCAGTTTAGGACTATCATGGCTTGTATTGTTTGTTTTATGCGGGGGAGGTAATTAGGTTTCTTCATTGATTTCCGTTTGGAGGAGGTACTTGGGACTGAACCCCTGACCTCTTTAGTGCTAAGCATGCACTCCACCACTTGAGTTATACCTTTCCCCTGAGTTTAAGAATATTATGAATAGTTCTTTTCTAAACATTCTTGTACATGTCTTTTGGCAAATATAAGGTATGCATTTCTCCTGGGTATACTTAGGTAAAGAATTTCCAGGTAGCAATGAAGATACATTTAGCATTAGCTGCAAATGCCAAAAACTCTAGAGGAATTCTAGAGGTATACATTTACCAGAAATGAGCAGTGTACCAGAATTTCAGTATCTCCATGACCTTGTTCAAACGTTATTTTATATATTTAAAAAAATGTATTCATCATGATGGGTATGAAAGATATAGTTATCTTTTTTGGTTTCTTTAAATTTCCATTTCCATGAGTACTATTCAAATGGAGAGCACTTTTTCATATATTTATTAGTCATTTGGATGCCTTCTTTTGTGTAGAGGCTAAAAGCCTTTTTGCTCAATTTTTTCTCCACAGATTGCCATGTTATACATATTTTAAGAAATCTTTGCCTACCCGGAATATATGATGATAGTCTTTTATGTTTTATTCTTATGTATTTATTGTGTTACTTTGATACACAGATAGAATATTTTTTGGTACATAGTCCACGATTTTGTATGGGTATATAAAGCAAGAGTCAAAATTAATTTTTATATAGTTGTCTAATTCACAAAGAAGCATTGATTGAAAACATAATTCTTATGCAACTGTGTCATAGTATCAACTTTGTCATAAATCAGGTAAATATAAGTTTGAATTTATTTATTAAATTGTACCTGATGAAAATTAAAAAAAAATTTGCTTTGTGAAAATCCACATAAAGAAGATAAAAAGACAAGCTGCAAAATGGTGGAAAGTATATGCAAACCACTTATCTGGGAAAAAGTCTAGCAGCTAGACTATATTAAAACAAACACTAACAACAACAACAAAAAACAACTCTCAAACCTCAACAGTAAAGACAAAAATCTAAAGAGAAAACAGGAGAAAATATAAATGAACATTCAGTTGAAGGAGATACATATATGGGAAAAATAAATAGGAAGGTGTTTAACATTATCAGACATCAGGAAAATTCAAATTGAGCCACAATGATATATGATAAAGTATATTTTTTCTACACCCATAAATGGATGTTGAATTTTGTCAGAAGCTTTTTCTGCATCTATTGAGATGATCACAGAGCTTGTATTCTTCAATTTGTTAATATGATATATCATACTGATTGATTTGTGCATATTATACCACACTTGCATCTCTGAAATAATCCCCATTTGATCATTGTGTATGATCCTTTTAATGTATGGTTGAATTTCATTAGCTAATAGTTTGTTAGGGATTTTTGCATCTATGTTCATCAGTGATATTGACTTGTGTTTTTCTTTGTTTGTGATATCGTTGTCTGGACTTGGTATCAGGGTGATTGGCATTATAGGATGAGTTTGGAAGCATTCCTTTCTGTGCAATTTTTGAAATAGTTTGAGAAGAATAGGTGTTAACTCTTCTCCAAATGTTTGATATAATTCACCTGTGAAGCCATCTGGTCCTGGACTTTTGTTTGTCACAGATTAGAAGAATTAATATTGTTAAAATGACCATTCTACCCAAGGCACCCTACAGATTCAGTGTAATTCCTATCAAAATACCATTAGCATTTTTCAGAGGACTAGAATTAATAATTTTAAAATTTGTGTGGAAACCCAAAAGGCCCCAAATAGGCAAAATAATCTTGAAAAAGAACAGAGCTGGAGGTAGCATGCTTCTTCAGACTATACTACAAAGGTACAGTAATCAAAACAGTATGTTACTGGCACAAAAACATACATGTAAATCAATGAAATAGAATGGAAAGCCCAGAAATAAACCCATACATTTATGGCTAATTAATCTTTGACAAAGGAGGCACTAATATAAAATGGAGAAAAGACCTAAATGTAAGACTTTAGACCATAAAACTCCAAGGAGAAAACATAGGTGGAACTCTCTTTGACAGAAACAGTAGCAACTGTTTTGGATTTGTCTCCTAAAGGAAAGGAAATTAAGCAAAAGTGAACTAATGGGAACTAATTAAACTTAAAAGCTTTTGCACAGCAAAGGAAAGCATCAACAAAATGAAGACAACCTATAGAATGAGAGAAAATACTTGCAAATGATATGACCAATAAAGAGTTAATATCCAGAGTATATAAATAGCTCAAACAACTCAATGTAAAAACAAACACAATCAAAAATGGGCAGAAGACCTGAACAGACATTTTTCCAAAGAAGACATACAGATGGCCAAAAAGCTCATGAAAAATGTTCAACATTGCTAATCATAAGAGAAATTCAAATCAAAACCACAATGAGATCACTTCACAAATGTTGGCAAGGATGTGGAGAAATGAGTATCTTAGTTCACTGTTGGTAGGACAGTAAATTGTTGCAGCCACTATGGAAAAGAATATGGAAGCTCCTCAAAAAACTAAAAATAGACTCATCATATGCTTCAACAATTCCACTGCTGGGTATATATCTGAAGAAAACAAAAACACTAATTTTGAAAGATGCATGCACCCCCATGTTTGTAGCAGCATTATTTACAATAGCCAAGACATGGAAGCAACCTAAGTGTCCATCAACAGATGAATGGATACAGAAAATCTATTGGTATATATGTATAATGGAATATTAGCCGTAAAAAAAAAAAAGAAATTCTGCCATTTGCAACAATATGGATGGAGCTACAGAGTATT
The DNA here is from genome assembly GCF_048773025.1 of Camelus bactrianus. NCBI lineage: Eukaryota > Metazoa > Chordata > Mammalia > Artiodactyla > Camelidae > Camelus > Camelus bactrianus. The sequence continues at coordinate 31,493,792 of NC_133539.1, forward strand.
ATGCTTAGTGAAACAAGTCAGACAGATAAAGACACATACTGTACATTATCACTTATAGGTGGACTCTAAAAATAAAACAAACAAATGCATATAACAACAAATAAGTAGACTCACAGATATAGAGAATAAACTAGAGTTTACCAGTCGGGATAGGGAAGGGGGAGGGGCAAGGATGGAGTATGGGGTTAAGAGACACAAACTATCAAGTATAAAATAAATAAAGAACAAGGCTATGTTGTAAAGCACAGGGAATTATAATGATTATTTTGTAATAACTTTAAGTGGAGTATAATAACAAATACTGAATCACAGAAAAGTACAAAAATACAGTGACCTAAAAATACTAATGAGCATTTGTAGTAGTTTCTTTTATCATTCCCATTTTAAGACAAGATTCTGAAGTACTAATGGGATTTTCTGAAACTAAGATATATATTGGAAGCACAAAATAATCATACTAAAAATTATTATTTTTAATAATTATTTTAACCACAATTTAAAACACATAATTTACACATATTATTACACGGATTTTTGGGTATAGAGAATCTCACTCTTTCTAGTTTCTATGTGCCACAGTGAACCCAGAATTCAACAGACTGCTAAATAATAGTATTAAAATCTGAATTATTTCAATAACTGAAGGAAAACTTATATATGAATTTTAAATTTATATCTGGACTAAAAGCATATATTGCATTAATATTTCTACTGATTATTAATTCAATTAAGTTATTTCAGATGAAGCCATTCATATATCAGTGCATTTTAATTTTTGAAAAAGAATAATGTCCATGAAAACATTTTTGCTCTAGTTTTGATGTCCTCATCTTGAATTCATAAAATCAGTTCCAAGAAAGACACACACTTTTTAAAAACTTAGCTTATAATATACTAATTTTTCAAGAAACGTAAAATTATTTTATTGTATATTGCTTATGTAGGCAGATAAATAATGACAAATTCTCACCAGAATATACTAAAACAAAACTTCCTGGATATTAAGAGATTACATTTAATTTCCTCTAAACAATTAATCTAAAGCCATGTTGGGTGATTACATTACTGTAACCAAGTTCACATGCATACACACACACACACATACATACTTCTAAATTTTTATATGCCTAATTTTATCCATTTGTCTCTCTCTCTTGTATTCTGCTGACATCAGTTTTATTTGAAATCTGAGTAATGCATAGCCAAGAGTTTTGCAGTACATAATGTTTAGCATACTTTTAGTGAGATGATATCCATGAATTGTCTGGAATTCATTAGAACCAGGTTTTACATAAATACAACACCATGGATATCTCAAGTGTAAGAGCAAATTGTAGATTTAAAAACTTTATAGTGGCATAAAAGCTAGTTTGATGTCTGTGAGATTTTCTTTTCTTTTGGTGGTTCAGTACTTTCCTTTCAAAAACTGATTCAGAATCCTTGGAATAAAGTAAGATTGATGCTTGGATTTCTGTATACTCCTGTAAGAGTATATGACAGCTTTCCATTTTATTATAACATTTTGACCTGAACACAGTGTCCTTTGGACTATGCGTTTATGACATGAGTCCTTTGAAGCTAGCAGAATTCTCAGAATTATGCCTGCTCTAATGTGCAAATGTGCCAAACAACACCATTACAAAGACGTCATTCACTGTAAGACAAGGTCTATTATGGTTAGTACATGACCTCCAGAAATGCCAGATATGCTTTATGGATGAGTTTATCTTCTTATTTGCTGGCCACTTTAACACGTGTATGTGTATCATTTCATCTTGGTCTGACCAACAAGTCTCTCCCTGTCAACTCCGCTTGGAGTATGAAGTGTGCTGTCTCTGAATCTATCCATTTAGTGCCTTAGTCTGTGATTTGAGGTCCTGCCTCCTTTGATACTTTATTGGAAACACTAAGCAAGCAGAAATATAAAAAGAGGTAAAGAGACGTGAAGAAAAGATAAAATGTTATAGAGTCATCTTTATGACTTTCATCATTTTTTTTATCTTCATTTTATAAAATGAAGCGTTAAAGCATTTTCACCCTTCAGAGAAAATAAGTAAATAAATAAGTAAGAGTGTAAACGAAGGGGAAAAAAACCCAAATGAACTAAATATAATAATGAGGGTAGGAGAAATAAACTTCAGATGTATTTTGAGGAACAGAAAAATAGAGGAATTTAAGCATTTTGCTTTGAACACAAATGAACATCTCTTTTAATAAAAATTAAAAAATGTAAAATGTTTAGTAGAAAGGAATTGGTTACCAGTTAGCTAAAATACTTGTAATATTTCTTTTTATAGTATCCTTTAAAATGTTTTTTAGAATTTGGACTTTCATGTGGATTGCAAGCTTTATTTTGGATTGGTTTAGTTCACTGGTCCACAAACTATGGCCTGTGGGTCCAAATTGGCCCACACCTATTTATGTAAATAGTTTTTTAATGCAAAATATGTTTCTCTATGTGGGGTGTGTGTGTGTGTGTGTGTGTGTGTGTGTGTGTGTATAAAACTTGTAACTACAATCATGCTAAAATGCCACAAAGGTAGTTACTTCAGAATCGGAGTAACCCAGAAAGGCTACCATATTACTGTCTGGCACATCACATAAAAAGTTTGCCAACCCTTGCTGGTCTAAATGATTCACTTCTGAAATGTCTCTATGCCAGTTCTTTTTAAACTACTTTACATCACAAAATGCTAGAAATGTATATTGTTTGAATTGATGAGACTAGTTGAAATAGTAATAGTTGATGTTCTATCATCTGAAAATCATAAAGCATATTTTCACAGGATATTTGAAAGTTTATGAGTTATATTTGATGATGTTCAAAGAAAGGTATAATTTAAGCCCCAAAAGCAATATCGATTTTTTGAATATGTGGGATTTTTAAAAGACTGATTACAGATTCAAAATGCTTTGTCTTAGAATAATGTTCATGGATTCTTTAAGAATAAGGACAAGAAATGTACCATCAAATGCTTTTTTGATTAAATGCTAGCATTACATCATCAGCATGATCTAAATAAAATACAAAATTACAAGAAATACTATATAGCAGAAATTTATTAGCATGAAATCTCAGGATAATTATTTAAAAGACAGATTTCCTCAAATAGTTTCCTTTTGAAACCTATTATAAATATTGTAGTATTTAAAATTAATAACCTATCAAAATATTTTAGAGTTATACACATCAAAAATGTGTTTCAATTGTGAACAGCCAATTTAAATTCTTTGTTTCTCTTTCAATATGTAAAATGTTGATCCATCTTCCCTAAAATAGTTTCATGTGTAATATATTTCTTTGTTAAAAGATGCTGTAGGACATCTGTCTTTGCTTTCATATTATTTGTACTTGGAAAATTTCTTTTTAATCATATTATTTAAACTAAAATATACATTAACATTTTAGTAAGCCTAATGATTTTTTTTTTTACTACCATAAGTGACTTAGATTTAATACATATATTAGGATCAGCATAAATTCAGCTTAAATTGAGGAAAAAAAGTTTATTTAATTGTGATGGTGAGTCAATTAACTGTACTCTATATCAATAGTTAATGTATTGGTTCATATAAAATGACGCAGTTTTGGTTTGTGGGCCTGGCTAGATATAAGGATTCAAGTAAAAGGCAACAGAACCAAAGCTCTGGTTTTTTTTTTTTTTTTTTTTTTTTTCCCTCTTTCTATTTCTTTTGACTTTATTCACAGATGGGATCTCTCCTTTTGGACAATACCATCTGCTTTTACAGCTAACGAAATGGACTCTGGCAGTGCAATGTCTCCTCCATGAAGGGCAGCCAGGGAGCTTAAGGCATAGGTCTAAATTACAATGTTCTAACTCTGAGCTGAAACAGAACTACTGAAAAAAAAAAAAAAAAAAAAGAAAAAGGCTTTTTCTAGATTAGGACAATGGATGTTGGGGAGTCAAAGAGAAAATAAGTATTCATTCAATAATAATATATCACTTGAAAATTGAAGAAAAATAGAAAACAGCAGTTTGAACCTTATGCACATTTCATGTGTGTTAATTTTTCCAGCTTTATTGAGGACTCATTGACAAAATTGTAAGACATTTAAAGTGTACAATGTGATGACTTGATACATGTATACATTGTGAAAGGACTCCTCCCATCGAGTTATTAACACATCCATCACTTCAGATATTTACTACTCTTTTTTTTGGTGAAGACATTTAAGTTCTACTCTTTTAGCAACTCCTAATTACAGAATACAGTGTCATCAGCTATAGTCACCATGTTATACACCAGATCCTCAGACCTTATCACATGGTATTATTTATATGTGAAATAAAAATGAAAGTCAAGCCCATAGAAACATAGAGTAGAAAATTTGTTGCCAAGAACTGGGGGTTGGGAGAAATAGGGAGAGGGTGGTAAAGGGTATAAACTCTCAGTCATATGTTATTTTTAAAATATGATAATTATAATATATCATCTGAAAAGCATGTGAATTAAAATAACTTGTTAATATTACCTTTGAGTTATTTCTGGAGGAATTATCACAAAAGCAAAAGTAGATAAATCACTAATGAGTTAATCAGATATGAATATAAAAGCAAATAATTAAGTCCACTGAATGGCAATGGGAAATTAACATCGTAACAGTAATGTATGGGAAATAATAATTTTGATTCTCAAAAATATTAATAAGTCAAAGTCATTACACATTTATACTCACAGCTCTTAAGAGTAAATGACTCTCAGCTATTTGAATTATTAAAAACTTAAGGTAAAAAAGTATAAATGAAGGTAGAGAAAAGTCATAATGGCATACTTTGTACTTTACTTTAAAAAACTTTTCTTTTAAAAATTAATATCTTGGTCACTGCTAAATTTACTCTTATAATAATGCAAACTACCTTTAAAAGAATAGTTTTATGCTTAGGCTTTTCCAAACAGTACACTGGATAGAGAACAAACACACAAAATTTTACCTTTCTTTGTACATAAATACAACTCTAGGTCTAAAGCATGAAAGTTAATATCTTTATCAGAAATAATGAGAACAAGCAATGTTCTCTACATGAATGTAATATTATAGAGAATATTTTTCTTGTCTTACCACACATTTCTTCCTTAGGAATAGACCTAGTCTAAATGGAGAAACAACTTCCAACCTATTGTGTAATGGTATCTTTCCACTGGAATGTTTCTTGCCATCTCAAAGTTTTAGTTATGTTATTAAACAGCTTCCATTAAACAAGCATCGATGATAAACTACTGCAATCATCAAGTCACAATTTCTAATTAGCACAACTCTTGCCTATGATACCTAAGTACTAATCAAGTTTTATATCAGGTATATTGATGCCATCTGATATTATATACGTTGTAATTTTTCAAAAAAACTTGCAAGATACCTACCAAATGCACCCATTTGTGAATTTTTCTAAGTTGAACTCCAAAATGAATAGTTTATTTTGCAGGGGAATGACCAATTTTGTCTAATTATTTAGGATCCTGTTTTTTTCTGAGGTTCTTTCCTATGTTACACTGCCTAATGATCCTAAGAGATTGAACATACTTTGATAATAAAATCTAACAATTTCCCATTTCTAAAATGTCAAAAATACCCAGAACCAACAAATATCTGAAAACCTATGATTGTCATCTTTTTCTTTTTAGTGGTTCAAAGTAATATCACGGGGGGGTGGGGGTGGGAGGCGGGAATATCTGTTACTTTTTAAGTCTTAATTCAAATTTGATGTTGCTAAATAAAGCTTAGAATAAGAAGTAAAGTAAAAAAGATCTTTATGAGAAATAAAAGAATTTTGAAATTAGCATAGAAATATAAAATAATAATGGGAAAACTGATTGGGTCACATTATAGGAAAGAAATCACCAGTCAAATATGAATTTCTCAAAATATATAATTGAATCAGAACACCATCTGCAGAATCTGTTATACAAAAAGGCCTCACTGAGCAGTTTAATGGCATTATCTCAGATTTATCTAAATTGTTTTTATAACGTGAGCATACAGACCTTAATTGATATAAAATTTAGAGAAGTATAGGACTGCCAGATAAAAATAAAAACTGAGGGAAATATTTTCATAAAAATTCACTTTAGCATCAAGTTAATGTATTCATTTATAGGATATAACTTAATAGTTCTTGATAGCACTATTTCATCACCAACATCAATAAAGAATGAGAGAAAAGGAAAAGAAAAATTATAATCGTATTTTGAACAACTGATGAAGCCTAAGTAAAAGAGGCAAAGACAGAAATCTGGAGTATAACTTAAAGAGTAGTATTGTATCTAAATATAAAACAATATGTATATAGATCTATAATTTAATTTAAAATGAACTACTGCCCAGTGTAGTGTTCATATATGTGTATCAACAACTGGTCAACTATATGTCATATCAATTATTTTTTTAGTTTCTTTCTTTTATGACTCACCAACATTACCAAGGTTTTTTTGGTATATTTTCTTCTTCACTCCAATGGATATTTCCTTCCCCATACCCCATAATTCACTTTAATATATGTAATAAATTTTCTTAAATATGTTTCCTTAACAAATATCTGTACTATTATCATTTTTAATTCACATACATTTTTATACTCTAACACCTATTTATTTCTTGCATTTTTAGAAACAACACAAAATTTAAAAATTTCTCTGGTTTCTAATTAGCATGATGATTTTAATCTGTTAAATACGATGCATTTAAGAACATTTAGTTCCATTTCCATCTGAAACCTTATTAAAACAAGCATAGAGGGTAAAAAAAGTAATGACCAATATGCCAATTAAAGGAGGAGAGAGAAAGCTGAGACTTGGTGAATGATTTACCAGAACAGAGAACACTGATACATAAGCATGGACATAATCTAAGGGGAAGGTGGATTCATATTGCACAAACCCACAAAGTCCTAATGATTGGAGACATCAGCAGTCCCTAAGATTGGCTATGGGCTTAGGGCTGAATAGAGAAGGGCTGTTTAAACACACATATAAGCAGCACTTAGACCCCAGATCACTTCCTACCCCAGAGTGGAAGGCAAATATTTCTGGACTTAGAATGAACAACAGAGATGGAATAAAAGATCAAAGAAGGCTTTAAGTGAAAACCTGTAAGTCAGCCATTAGACGTACAAGATTTTTTTTTCTATTCAACACTCAGAATATTGGCACTTATACATTCCAAGCAGGACATTAAAATATTTCTTTCTTGGGGAAAGTCTATGTCCAAAAATAAAAGTCATGCCTTTGAGAATTCCCAACCAAACTTGTGGTCCTCACCTAATTACCACAGAGTGAACTAGCATTTCAGAATCTTAATCTTGATATAAACATGCAGCTGAGAATCACTACATATTTGAGAAAATATCTTCCATTAGAAAAAAAATGCAAAGCCCATATGAGAAAAACTTTTGACATATTACCAAATACATTAAAATAATCTTTAAAAATGAAAAGATACAGCATTTATGGAAAAGCAAATGTTAAAAATGTCAAGTATCTCTAAGTTAATTTATGAAAATAATGTGATTACAGTAAATACACCAATGTTAACATATTTTCTGAAAACTAGACAAGTTGATTCTGTATGTTATAAGGAAAATAATTTTATAACCAATATTAAAGAAAAGCAATGCAAAATGAGAAATAAGTGAGGGATGGTCATATCAGATATTAAAATATATTATAAATGCTCATTAATTGATGAAATGCCCTACTGAACATGAAATAGGCAGCTAAATGGAAAAATATAGAAAGCTCAGAGATAGACATAAATACACTTGGGAATTTTGTGTATGATAAGGTTAACACCTCAACTCAGTGGAGCAAATGGAAATGCTTCTAGGTTTCAATTTGGTTCCCTTCTCTCTTTTCATTGTGAGGGTCCAGACACTGTTAGACTGTTTTATATTGCTCAATAGAATTCTGATACTGGGTTTTTTTTCATGTTTTTCCCTCTCTCTGCACTTCAATTTGGATGATTTCTATTGACGTATCATTACTTTCATGGGTTCCTTTCTCAGGTCTTTTTTAAGTTTATAACAAATATTCTTCATTCCTAATATTTTGTTTTTATTTTATTTCTAGCATTTCCATTTTTCACTTTTCCGTAGTTTTCATATCTCCACTAAATTTGCCATATGTCCATGAACATTTCAAGTTTTTTCTTATCTGCTTGTATCTTCTTGTCTCCTGCACTCTAAGTGTAATAGGAAAATGCTTTGTGAGTCTTGTTTTTTATTTGAGGGGCATGTCACTCTTTCAAATTTAGTTCAGCTGATTGCCTTGAATACTCAGCATGAAAATTAGCTCAGAAACACTATGTTTTATAGATTTTACGGATTTTCTCATAGTTTGGATGGATGTGATGTTCTTTTGTTTCTATTTGACTCCAAAGTGAAAGAACAAGAGTTGAATTTTTAAAAAGCAAATCATTAAAGCGCTAGATGAAAATATAAGCAAATTGTCTTATGAAGTGATAAAACAAGTTTTCCAAACTATGAAAATAGTTGACATCTAGAAGGTACAAAATGATAACTTTCAGTATGTACAGATAAGAGCTGCTCTGTGGCAGGAAATACCTAAACAATATCAAAAGAGATGACCAAGGGAAAAATACTTTCACAGCAAGAAAAGACTAATGTTCTTAATATGAATGGAGTTTCCAGTAATTGGTATACAGCAAATAAATTCTACTAGGAAAGCTCAGTAATGTACATAACAGCAGTGCAAAGAGAAAGGAATACAAATGGCTCTAAAGTTTTTGTGAAAAAAATGCTCAAACTCGTAAGCATGTCAATTATTTAGTACTGGCATTATAAACACTGCAAAAGTTAGTACTTACAACACTGTTATTATTGCTCACAGGTTATCTGAGCATCTTTATTGACCTTGAGCTGGGCTTGCTCATCTATCTGTTGTCAGCAGGTTGGACCACTGGGAGCAGGCTCATGTAGAATGATAATATTCACCTGGTTGGTGGTTGGTAGTTTTTTGGCTGGCTGTTGGTTGGCTGGGGTAATAGAAGTTAATAGGCCTTATCATCCAGCAAGCTAGTTCAGGCTTCTTATGGTTTAGAAGAGTTCCATAAGACAGAGAGAGGGGGATCAGAAATATATAGGCCCTTGTGTATATTTCTAGGCTTGGACTGGCACACTGTCACTTCTACCAAATTATAGTATGTCACAAGGCCAGTTCATACTCAATAAGTGAGGAAACAAATTTTACTTTCTAAGAGTAATAACAGCAATTTCACACTACAAAGGTTACGGGCATAGGAAGATGGAGAATTGGGGTCATTTTTGTTATCAACCTATGAAAATAAAAATACAAGTTAAAACTATACTGAGATTTATTTACCATGTGTACAGTTCATGTGCTATTTGAATAATGAGTTTGAATATCATATTCATTCTTACAGGAATAAAACATTTCATGAATAGAAGACACCATGCTACGGCAAATGAGCACTGATGTAAGAACCAACATTTCTTTATCTAGATTTCTTTAAAACATCTCTAAAATGTCAGAAAAAATACAATAATCAAAACGCAACCAGAAATGAAAATATGAGCCTCTGGTAAGAATTTATATATCCAGAATTTTTTTTCCTTATCATCACATAAATATTTTTCTTTTTAAGGTCACCTATGAACTTCACATTGCTAAATATATTGTCAATTCTCAGTTCGGATTTTAATAGCAGTTCACTGTTCATCATTCTTCTCCTTGAAATGCTCTGTTCACATGGCTTCTGCGAAAACAACTTTTTCCACTTTATTGAGTCCTTCTCAGTGATCCTTCCTGGTTTTTCTTCATGATCCTGACTTCTCAACTTTAGAGTGTCCCAGACTTTAGATCTTGTTTCTCTTTTGTTTTCTGCCTACATTCACCTTACAGGGGATCCCATCCTTGTTCTCTCTCATGGCTTGAAATACCATCTAGAAGAAAGGGGCTAGCACATGTGCATCTGTAACCTGGACCAGCCCCTACATTCCCAGTCATTTGTCCAATAACCTCAGCAGCTCTACTTGGATAGCTAATGGTTATCACCAACCAATCTATCACCTTCAAAACTGAGTATTTTATCTTGCCTCTAAAAATTGCTCCTACTTTAGTTTTCTAGATCCTGAAGGTTTCTCTTGAGTTCTTTCTTTCACACTTGATTTCGAATCTATCAGCAAATAATGTTAACTTTTTTGTATTAACTTTCTGTTTACCACTATAACAAATTAGAATGTGGCTTAAAACAACACTAATTTATTATTTTACAGTTCTGTAGGTAAGACATCCTACCTAGGTCTCATGGGCTAAAATCATAGTTATCTGCAGGGTTGTGTTTCTTACCAGAGGCTATAGAAATAATTCATTTCCTTGCCTTTTCTACTTTTAGAGGTCCTCTTCTTCCAAATTCAAAACCACTAACAATCTATGTCTCTATAATTTTTTTTCCTTCTCTCTTTTTAATCTTCCTTTTCCAGTCTTAATTTAATTATATATACAAAGTTCCTTAGGAAACATATTACAAATTCTGGGGAATAGGATGTGAAGATATTTTAGGGGTCATTTTTCTGTGACCAAAGTCCATCCTCTGTCTCCCAAAGATTATCATCCATCTCACAGGCAAAATAAATTTACCCTATCTCAAGATTCCTACAAGTCTAAAACCCATATAGGGTCCACTCAAAGTCTAAAATTTATTTAAATCTCATCAACTAAAAAGTTTCAAATGTCATTATCTAAATCATCTAAATTAGGCAAAGGTGATATTCTGGCTGTGATCCAGCCTGAGTCACATTCTCATTAACTGTGGATCTCTGATACTAAAGAGACAAGGTATCTGCTACCAAAATATGATGGTGTTAGGACATAAAGTAGCTACTATGGACATTCCAATTTAAAAAGGGAGAAAATGGAAGAAACAAAGCCATCACCAGTCCCAAGAAATGCTGAAATCCAGTCTGACAAACTGCATTAGGGTTGAAGATCTAGGAATAATCTTCCATGGTTTGTGGTTTAATCCTCTGGACAAGTGCTTCTGCCTTCTGAGTATTTGCAGTCGAGTAGCATGTAGAGATTTGGGCATCTGGCAGCCTTCTTTTTAGTCTTTCTGTCCTTTTTGGTCCCAACTGGTAGTGTTTCTGCTGATATGACATTCCCAAGAGCCTCCTGGCTCTTCTATGCATGTCATGAGGATTTACTCTATTACAAAAGAGTTAATCATAGATATTTTCCAGATAATCCCATCTCTATTATTTTGCTTTTGCTGAGATGACTGAGGGAACAAATTCATTAAGTTTCTACTTAATGAATGCTTTCTGATTTGACTAAAGGGATCTGTGATTTATACTCTAAATTTCTTCAAAGAGACTTTGACTGAATTCTTTGACCTTTTGGTCTTTCTAACACATTAGCTAAAGGTTATACAGCCACACCTTCTGACTTTTTTTCTAGAGTGCACTTTCCTGGCAGTGAATTTTAACAACTTTTACAAATCTGGATAGATTATTTCCTAAATCATCAATTCCTTTTTTCTTTTTGTTTAGTAGCTCTTTCTTCAATTTATTTCTTTCCTCTCATATTTTGCTGTTAGTATCAAATAAACCAGTCTACATCCAAACACTATGCTTGGAAATCAATTCAGCTAATGTCCAATTTCAGTTTACAAGTTCTACTTTCCAGTTAACTTCAGGACATAATTATGCTAATTTCTGTCATTATATAACAAGAATTTTCTTTCTGCAGTTTCCAATAACATGTCCTTCCTTTTCCTTTGAATCAGCAGTGTCTTTGATATCCATATTCTTACCAAGAGATGATTTAGGTATTATTTAAAGTGATATATGTTTTCTATACCGTGATCCTCACTTCTTCCTAGACATGAAATAGCAGGGTTGTTAAAATCCATATTTCTACTCACAGCCTTTTAAAGTCAATCTAAGCCTTTTCTGTCTATTCCTAAAAAATTCTTCCACCTTTTCTCATTGCCCAATCCTAAAACTACTCTCAAATTTCTAGGTATTTGTTAAAGTAGTATTCTAACTGTAGGTATCAAAATCTGTGTAAGTTTTCTATTGCTGCTATAACGAATTACTACAAACTTCATTGCTTAAAACAACACAGTTATGTTATCATACGGTTCTGTAGGTCAGACAGCCCAGACAGGTATCATTGGTCTAAAATCAAGGGGTCAGCAAGGCTGTAAATCCTTTCTGAAGGCTCTAGAAGATAATAATTTTCATTGCCTCTTCTATATTCCAGAGACCCCCTTGCACTATCTTGAAAGCCAGAAATGTTGCGTATCTCTAAGTCTTTCTATAGTGAAAACTCCATCTGATTCTCTTTTGTTTATCCCTTTCATTTTTAAGGACCATAGTGATTATTTTTGATGAATACAGATAATCTAATATAATATCCTCAACTCAGGTTAATGAAGTTAATAATATCCTCAAACTTTAAGTTAAAAACTTCCCAGGTATGTAAAGTAACATATCCACAGGTTATAAGGATCAGGATATGAATATATTTAGGGGGTTGTTATTCTGTTTACCACAATATATATTCTCCTTAAATATATATCTCCAGAAGCAGGACATCCTCTACTATCTGCTCAAATCCATGATTTTTTCCCCCTAGTTTCAGTAACCTCCTAAAAAGTGCCTCTGCTACCCTCATTATTCACATAAACCTTATTCACAACACATCAGTTAAAATGGAATTTTTTCAATGTTATCAATATCATACTTTGCTCATAAACTTTCAGTGGATTTTTACCCTACCTATAGTAAAACTTAATGACCTTAGAGTGGCCTACAAACCTATGTCGTTTGTTGTCTCCAATCTTTCCAATTTCACCTCCAATTATTCACCCCTATCAGGTTTCTTTACTGTTTCTACAAATGGGAGAATCATCCTCCATTAAGACTTTACCTTGAAATTCTTTGTGCCTGGGACATTCTTTCCCTTGTCACTCCACACATCTGAATGACTCACTTCTTACTTTCTGCAGTTCTAAATATGACTTGATTAGTGTGATTTTCTTGACCATTTTATTTATAATTTCTCTGTTCCCCTTAAACATTTTATTATTCTCCATATCACTTACCTTCTCTTTACAAAGGATATCTTTTTTCTCCTTAATTATTTATGTTCTATCTCTGCCTCATCAATATTTCACTTACTATGAAAGTGGGTCTTTGGCTGGATCCCTTATATTTTGCCATTACAAGCCATTTTCTGTTTAATCCACTCACATAAAGTATCATCATTTCTATATAGTTATGACTTACAGTCTGTACACTCAAATATAGTCCAGTAAAGCATATCCTTCTATATCACCCAGAGGTTTTGATTTTCTCCCAAAGATAAATTTATCATATTGTACAATTCTTTAAATGAGCTACATATCAATCAGCTATCATCTTGAGAAAGAATATGTATTTTGAATTTTAAAAGAATTGATACAAATGTTTGTAGTGTTTATATTGTTCCACAATTCAAATTTCAAGGGACGTGAGAGAAACCAAAAGTAATTAAATTGTTAGAGATATATTTAGAACAAACATAGCAAAAAGAATAATTAGTGAAAAATACATTTATTTGCTGATAAAATATCTAAACTTATAGATTGATAATGTTCACTATAATTTAGACAAAAATAATGAAAGTAGAAAACTTTCTAAGCCAAGAAAAGAAGAAAAGTATCTAGTAAGAAAAATAATTAAACATAAAACAAAATATCAAGTGATTTTACAATTATTATCTGTAATACTCAAAACTAGAAAATAAGTAATGTACAAATAAATGTATTGCAGGTTTAAGCATCGTCTGTTTGTGTCTTAAAAATTGTAATGGCCAATCAAAAGTATGTGTTAATTTTGCAGAATTAAATCAGTTCTAACCACTCAGAATATACAGAAACCTTTGGCTCTTCTGTAATATGTTCCCAGATTTTTGGTCAGGAGGATGCTGAGAGATCACACTTCAATGTATCCTTCTGCTCTAAACTAGTGCTTCTTAAAAATTAATGTAAATTTGAATCACTTGGGAAATTTATTAAACTGCAAATTATGATTCAGTATACCTGAGCTAGGCCTAAGCATCTTCAATTCTAATAATTTTCCATGTGATTGCAATGTTGTTATTTATTTTTTGACCAATGAATAGCAAGCGCACAGGGCAATGATAAATAGAAATAAATAAGAAAAGGACAGTTCAAGACTCAAAACAATGAACACGTATTTATTGCCTAAAAAGGAAAAAAAACATCAAAGCTAAGGAGAAACCTGTGGGTCTGTTGGGCTCTAGGTGTTAATAAAGACTAGCAGGAAGTCACCTCATACTCAAAATATCAGTCTGAAGTACTTAATGAGAGAGGAGAGCCTGGAGTCAGTGCCTGAGTTTAAAACCAGCCGCTTATGTGAAGTTCCTCTATCTTGAAAGCACACTAAAAAATAGAAGTTGCCCACACTAGGCCTGATGTGATAGTTTTAGAGTAAGTTGCAAATCTCTGAGTGGTGGAAGGCAAGGAGCTTTTCAAGCAGAAGCTGATCCAGTTCTCCCACTGGGCCTATGGATGGATTTCTAGCCCAAATACCACTACAAAGCAAAAGCAGCAGCCTATGATTATAACACTTGGCTCAGGACAGAGGCTTGGGACCGGCAGAGCCAACACAAAACTGCAAAAATGTGAAAAAGACATAAATATAGGAGAACAACAGCTAAAATAACAAAACCAAAAAGCAAATAATCTTTTCCAATTACTCAAAAAATGGCTGTAAAACCAAATTTGTAACAAATAAGATATCCAATATCTAAAATGCTAACAAAGATAAGCTTTCCCACAAAAGATCAGAATAGGACTTTAGTGGAAATTAAATAATTTTTTTGAACTTTAAATTGAAAATATTCATTCACTCAATGTAGAGAGGATGTCCATCCATATACATATATACATACAAACCTGTACATACACTGGCCTATACATGTGATTTAGCACGTGTTTTTATGTGTGTTGTTTGTGTGTGCAGGCAGACATATTTGTGGAAAATATTTATAGGCAAAATTACTCTTGACTCCTGAATAGTTTAGCATGCATATCATAAAACCAAGGAATTTCTCTCACATAAATACTATAGTTTTATCAAATCTAAGTAAATTCCCAATACTTAACCATACTCAAATTCTACAAATTGTTCTCAAAATGCACCTTACTTGCTTAATCAAATATCCAATCAAGCTTCCCACTTTGCTTTAAATATTTGTCTTTGTAATTCCTTTTAATATGGAAGCATGATTCTCTCCCCATCTTTTTAATATAACATTGCCTTTTTGATGAAACCAGACATGTCTTGTAAAATATTCCATCTTCTGAATTTTCTATAGATTGAAACTTATGTCTTAAGACAACCAATTTCAGGTAAAATATTTTTCAGTAATATTAGATGATGCTATGCATTTTATATTGAATCACATTGGAATACATGTCAGTGTGGTTTACAATTATTGATGCTATGTTAGATCTTGTATGCAATTTTCAACTCATCTATTAGGTGATAAGGTTGCATTATGGGAATAAGCTATTTCCCAACATATTACACAGAATTTTTTAGCACCCATTGGTGTTCCTTGAAGTATGTATACCAATGGAATATTACAAAGATATTATCTGTTAACTTTATAGACCTTTCTACATTCACTATTTGGGATTCTTCTACAAAATGAAGCTTTTTCTCATCAACTGGGATAACGAAATGTTTTCATAAAATGGAATGCTTAATGCCTTTTCTCTTTTAATTGTCTCCAATTTTTTTTTTGAAGGCCATGCATTGCTTTCATTTATTGCTTTCCAAATGACTGTATATCTGCTTTTTTGAAACATTACCTGTATTTTCTGGTACTAAAAAAGAAAACCTAAAAAATTGTTTCTGTAATATAAAGAAATACACAATTTTAATGATGAAAAAAGAGCACCATTATTTAATGTCATTTCTGCATTTCCCATGTGTCTTCAGTAACTGTCTTGTCTGATAACACACAAAGAGCAAGTATGAAAAACATACATTTACATATAGTTC
Source organism: Camelus bactrianus (assembly GCF_048773025.1). Lineage (NCBI taxonomy): Eukaryota > Metazoa > Chordata > Mammalia > Artiodactyla > Camelidae > Camelus > Camelus bactrianus. Next base: position 31,509,865 of record NC_133539.1, read on the forward strand.
TAAAGACTTATTAAGAATTTTCTGTTGGCACTGGATAACAAATTACAGACACAGCTGCAGTAACAGGATATGCATATGCCTGTTGTTTCATAACATTGTGCATATTTGGAATGTTACTTCTATATTACTGAGTGCTATTATAATTATTCTAGGAAGTCCCCATCGGACCAGAAAATTGGAAGAATTTTCAGATGAAAGAGTAGGTATATAATCATCCAAAACAGGAACATATAAAATTGTAAACTCTAATGTGAGTAGCACAGGGGACTCAGAGATTTGAACACTTCTTTTCTTTTGGAGATACACCAAACTGATCGTATATTTCCACTGTTCCAGACCTAGAATCAGACATTTTTCTGAGAAGCCTTGGATTTTTATTGGAGTATGAAATTTTAAAAAATCAAGATATCGGCAATAGGAGTATTCATTTCAACTGGAGTATCATTGCTTCTAAACTACTAGTGAATAGGGTTAGGTGATCTATCTATCTATCTCTATTGTTTTTAGGTGACACATTTTTTAAAAGCAAAAATTGAGATTGACCTTGTGTATTTACATTTAAAATCAAAAATTGTTTTCTGAAGTTATATGACTTTACATTTGCATCTTTTTTCTTAAACAGAAAAAAAATTATTTTCTAGCATCGATATATCTACTTTTTAATGTTACGATAAATTAATGAACATTAAAATGAAACAACAAAAAAAATCATCAAATGATGAATATGAATGGGCATTTTCCCATACTAATCTATATCAATATCTCTCTATTTATGGGAATAGGAATGCATGCATGTATAGAATGTTTGTTTCTCCACTGATGCCATATTGAAAATTTAAAACAAATGTCTAAACGTAGGAAAACAGACACATCATTTGTGGCATATTCATACAATGTGATATGGCACAGCAGTTACAATAATGAAGTAGAATCATGGTTTCTTTATGAATAACTACTCAAAAATAATGTTGAGTTAAAAAAAGCAAGTGGCAGAAAAATAAGGAATGATTGTTATTGAATAAAATGAAAACAAGCAAGCAAAATGTCATATCTAGTTTGTAAATACAATATTTAGATCTCTAGTAAAAATATAAAGTATTCTAGCAATAGTGGATACCTTCAGGTAAGAAGAGGGAGGGACACACTGATCAAGATATATATAGTGTGTGTGTGTGTGTGTGTATATATATATTTGATTCATTAATCAGTTCTTCAGAACAAATAAAAACAATCTAGCCTCTACCCATATAAAGAAGAAGAAAAGGTTACTAAAAATGCAAAATTAGAATTGAGAAAGATAATTTTTTTAAGTGTGTTACATGATGTCTTACATGATTCTTGTCTTACATGATGCTTCCCAGATGAAATTTATATGCTCAAGAAGACTTACAACATACTGTATAGTATACCATTTCTTGAAGATTTACAATGTGCACTGTCATACTTTAAGCTCAGTGATGATTAGTAATAAAGTAAATAACAGTATATATACATATTATTTATAAATTCAATTGTTAAAAAAACCACACAATTCTGTCTTTCTCTAGGAGCTGTAATACTTCAGCTCATCAGCAAATCAGCATAACAAAGACAAACCCTAAAGTGGTGTTATCTCTAGCAAAGGAACATATTTAGAGGTTGTTATCTCAGCATCAGTTGTGGCTGCATGAAATTAGAAGCAATCCTGCTTTCAGTGCCAAAGAGTAGAGAAAGTTAAACTACAACTACTTTTTTGGCAATGATACCTATGGATTTAAGAATATTTATCAAAAGCATTATCAGAGGTTACCTATAATGAGGAATAAAAAGGAAATAAAAAAAAAAACGGGAATAAATAAATAGATAGGTGAATGCATCAAAAAAGAAAGAAAATTGACAAGACTGGCGATAATAGCAATCTATGAGCACTGAGGTAGAATTAACTCACATGTCTGCATTCCAGGGCCAAGAGAAGGGAGAAGCAGCAGACAGGAGAGGACGAGGAGCAGGAAGAATGAAGAGGGTAAAGGAGGGGGGAGGGAAAGGAGTCAGGAGAGGGAGGGAAAGGATGAGAGGAGGAGAGGAGGAGAAGAAGGAGGACGAGGAAAAGAACATGGAGAAGGAGAGAAGAGAAAAAAAGTAACATTACAAGTGGGGAAAAGAAATCGTGACAATGAAATATTATGTGCATCCTACATATTACGTCTGCATAGGTAATGAGAGGAAAATTCAGAGAACAAATGTAAATTTAAAAAAAAAGGCATAGTTGATTATTTAAACAGTTAAAAAGTTTGAAAAAAATAATCCAGAAATAAATTATAAATATATTTTAAAAGGATTTATAAATTAATTAATTCACATTATCATTAATTAATTATAAGCTAGTTCTTTAAAAACAAACATTAAATATACATTCTAAGGGCTAACTGAATAAAAAAGGGAGAACATAGTTATAATACATAAAGCATAAAGTAGAAAAGTAAAAGAGGCATATTTATTAAGATTGTAAATTTGAACATTTCAGTGAAATGCATACTTCTTTAGGAAAACACTGACCCTGAGGAAGCCAGGAAACTCATATTATTCAATTACTATGACAGTAAAAAGAAAAACTATCAAAATGTCACCACTTCCAAAAATCAGCAGGCCAGAAAATTTCCTGTATGCATCCTATCAAACATAAGACGCAGCCCTTGACAGACCTATGTAAACTAATGCAGACCATACAGACCTCAAGCATTTATATAAAGACAGAATAACACAGATACCAACATCTGATACAAAACACAAAGGCAAACGACAAAAATCTCAGTTTGAATATACTGAAGCACAAAGCTTCAACATATTCTAACAAAATGTAGCAGGATATTAAAAGAGTAACACTTTTGACCAATTATAGCTTATGGCGGGAATTAAATAATATTTTAATATTAAAAAATTCTATTCATATAACTCATTCTATTAATAGCTTCAAAGATTAAATCTCGTCTTTCCAATGCTGAAGTAGTTGACAATGATATCTGATATTTATTCTAAGGGAAAAAAATCATTGTCTAATTGAAAAAAGTCCCTGAAAAAGCATAATAATATAAATAACGCATGCATTTACACACAAGCATATATACACATAGCACAAATATTGCTCTTAAAGTGTGATGCAATATTTGCTGCAACGTAAGTGAAAATTATTAAATGAAACAGAACTTAACAAAATAATGCAAATATAGAAGTTTATGTTGTATAAGTGTCTGGAAGAATACACTTTAACTCTGCACAGTAGCTGCCTCTAGCTGGAGGTTGGGAGACAGACCATGAGACAACCTATATTAAGTTTTTACTTCTAATAGCTTTAAATTAGCTGCTTGTTTGTTTGCTTTTTTGTTTATTGTTTTTGACCTTATGAATAAATTGTTTATATTAAAAAAGTAAAAATAATAGAAAAGATACGATTTATAATAAAAAGAAATATACACATGGATGAACCTTATTCTAAGTGAAATGTGCCCATTACACAGGGACAAATACTGTATGATTTCACTTATATGAGGTATGCAAAGTAGTCAAATTCATAGAAGCAGAGAGTAGAGTGGTAACCTGTGGCTGTGGGGAGGTGCAAATGGGGAATTCAAAGTTTCAGTTATGCAAGCTGAGTAAGTTTTAGAGATCTGCCATACAACATGGTACCTGTAATTAACAATAATGTGTTGTCTGTTTCAAAATTTGTTAAGAGGGTAGATCTCATGTTAAGTGTTCTTAACACATTAAAAAAAAAATACATGATCAGAGAGATTTGTCCTTATGCATACAGTAAAATTTCTTACCTAATTTCTGGAATCTCTTAGAGTCCATTAAGCATTTTCCATCTTACCAAAATCTTTTAAATGGGGTTGCTTTTAAACATGTATACTAGTAAGCAAATTGTCATTGGATCTCAGCGTATTTGATATAATTGATCAAATATATATGATCAATATATTCTGCTATTATTGATCAAATTCTTATTATACTGCTTATCCACATTTAAGATAATAATGAATGATTTAGACATATAAATATGAAAATTTTCTTCACTATTGGCATTTTTTGTCTACTGAGTTTAATTAAAACAAAATCTTGTATACAATTTTAATATTTATAGTAAAAAAATCTATATTAGGTTTTACTACATTTAGAAGACTAACAAGACAGTTTTTTAAGGTCAACAGAAAGGCTTAGGAAACTAATTGTCCCTCTGACTTCAAAATCATATGACAAAGAATTTTAGATTTTTGCTGAAGTGTTGACACCTAATACGATGCTACGTGATAGTACTGTGCTGTCAGTGAGTCTTCAATATAAACTGTCAAAGATGAGAAGCTTCTTGTACATTCCAGCCAGTGATCCTTCAACTGAAGGGGAAAGACTGACATACAACAATTTTTCTATAATATCTTACAATATGTTCTTTCTCTTGTTGTACATTTATCAAAACTATATGGTAGCCCTCCTAGACTCAAGTTGCAAGTTTTTTGAAATGTGATGTTAAGAGCTAGAAAAATAAGCAAAAAATTAACAAGGATTCTCTCTCTCATATTTAGTTGATGAAAGTATATAAAGGGAAGTTATTAAAAGAAATGAAGCACATAAAAATAACTATCAAATAGATTTTTAAAAATTGACTATTTTTTAAGAGCAGTTTAAGATTCACAGCAAAATTGAGGGGAAGTTACGGAGATTTCCCTTATAACCCTACACCCACACATGCATAGCCTTCCCCATTATCAACATTCCCCAACCAGATTGGTACTTTTGTTACAACTGATGAACCTATAATTGACACATCATAATCACCCAAAGCCCACAGTTTACATTATGGTTCACTCTTAGTGCTGTATAGTCTGTGGATTTGGACAAACGTATGATGACATGTAGCGATCATTATGATAACATGCAGATTATTTTATTGCCCTAAAAACCTTCTGTGCTCCCCCTATTCACCTCTCACCCTGGAAATGCACTTTAATTATTTTAGGGGCTTTACCTTGGATTTATGTGGCTGGTCCAGTATCAAATAAAAGTTACCAGCATTCAGTCACAAATTGTCTTTGAATTTCATTATAGAAGCACTAATCAAGGCTTCCAATCCAGGAAGTAGTAACAACAACAACTAGGTTTCACCTACAGATGCATGTATTTTTTATTAATAAATACACAAAAAATAATATGGGACCTTTTTATAATGCCGTCTTCTTGGATTAATGGAGTAGAGCAAATAAATGAAACTATGACAAGTCCAAAGACTACAAAAATAAGTTTAAATGTTTGTAACCAGAATACTCTGATTCCAGGAATTGGCCTTCATTGTGAAATAGAGGAAAGACATTTTTCTATTGGATTATTGCTATTTTCAAATAGCTCAATTATTTATGCCTTTTGAAAGTGGCTAGTCTAACTTAACCAATAAGAAAACTAGTACACTGTAGCAGAGTTCCTCCACAACAAGTAACTATGCAGAACTGGCTTAGTTATCAAGTAACGGACACTGCAGTGTAGACACAGCAGATGCAGCAGGGCGGAAAGCTGGAGACTCTTGCAACGCTACAGCAAAATTATCACCTGTTTCAATTTGGAAGGCAGATCACATGCTTACCAACCCGGCAGATCTAGCCAAAACTGTTGAAAAGAGCAAAAATACTAGCACGTGTTGGTTGTTCCTTGCCACTTATAGCAAAATATTACAATAATGATAGTATTGTAAATATTAAAACAACATGAATAAGAATGGGCTGATTAACAAAGAGATGGAAGAAATACAGAAAATCCAAAGATTAAGGGCCACACAGACAGCCTTGCTAGATAAAATACAAAACTCTCAGATAAATTTAAATTTCAGAAAAATAAAAAAATACTGTTTTAGTATGAGAATGTCCCAATTATTATATATGATATAATAAAAATATCCAATATTTATCTAAAATTCAAATTTAACTGGGCATCTTGAATTTTTATTTGCTAAATCATGCAACCCTATTCACAGCATCAATGAACCCAACTGCTTCTGAACCATGATCAGACGCAATAAAGCTGAAAATCACTTTAAGCAATGAGATCATTGAGAATTTTCAAACACAAAAATAGCCCATTAGCAAGGATAGAAACATAGCCTATATTTCCTATGGTGACATAGCTCTTCAGCAAAGATAGGAATATGAGTGTTGTCATTTACCGAAAACTACTGTTTCAACTGTTCTCAAGATAATACATAAATGAAGAGACAGGCATCAAGGCAAGGAAGTAAAGAAATCAATCTGGTGTAATAAACATGACCAGAAAAAACTTTGGTTAAAGTGTGGCTACTGACTGGAAGCAAAAGGATGAGAAGCCTTCTAAATTTTCAGGGAAATTATATTGCAAAGTGACCACAAACTGCAATGATAGAGTCTGGGATCAAGCCATTCATAAAATGAACCCCAGTCTGGCAAAGTTGTACCAGAAGGAAGCAGGCTGTTAAGGCTGCAATCCTTGGTTTAGAACGTCAACTAAAACACTAACTTCAGATGTGGTCATCTGAGTATATTGAAGAAGAAAGATCTTCATAGAGGGCAAATCTGAATCTATAAAAAATAAGTCAAGAAAGTTCCCCCAAAGAGTAGGACTTTGATTTATTCAAGGAACTTTCTTAACTTTCAGACCAAGATACTTTGACCACACATGCCCACCAGAGTCACCGATAACTGCTGCTATAGAAGAGTAACTGCCGTGATTTTCTAGTCTTCTCATTTTGATGACAATTTTTATTGTATTTAATTTCTCCTTGCTCTGCCTCTATGTATTATGTATTTGGCAGAAGGAAGCAGTACTATAATGTGTCTTTTGTTTCGTAAGATCATTGGGCCACAAGAAGCCCAATGAACCTGGTGGACAGAAATGCACATCACCTAGAGGTTCTGGACTTTGAGTTGAGTATAGCAACCAAGTGGACTTGGAATAGAGTACCTTAAGGAAACATATAGGATATGTTCTTTTTGTGAGACAAAGAATGCTCTTAGATATTTGGTGATCACAGGAGAATACACTGAGGCTGCTAACTGCCTATCTAAATCTGTTCTCCTCTTCTGGGACCCATGGCTACAGTACATTTGCTAGTTACTCTTTTACACCAAGCCGTAAGTTTTCTCCTAGGGAATACATGGACTTTCCCAGTCACACCTGGCCTTTAGAGCCTTCCTGTGTGTTTCTCCACGCTTTTCCAGTTCCAAAGGGCAGGGATTTTGCTTAGAAGTAAGTTGCTAAAGCTGATTCAGCTATTTCAATCCAATCACATAGCTTAGGCACAACCAACCTAGAATATCACTATCTAATCTTTATGAATGGGAAGTAAACTTTTGTATTCCTCAATGAATTATTGTTGAGCCACTTGGTCTTCTCCAAATAATATAGAACACCAAATCTGTTTACTATTTTTCATGCTTCCATGTGGGAAAAAAAAGTCTGTAAAAAGTATAAAACCTCTGACCTCTCTTTATTTTTCCTCTTCCCACTTCTTGCAGGCAAGGGATAGTGATTTACCTTAATGGCGAGTTTAGGAGAGAAAACCAGACATGTTCACCTCAATTCTTTCTCTCACCCTTCTTTGTTGATGCACCTTCCCCAGAGAAAACTAATACTGGTGTGATCTCTTAACACCTTAGCAGGAAAAAACTCTGCTCCATGATGAATTTCTACAAAAGTAGGGGTAGAATTAATTCACATAAAAGTTAGCAAGTCTTTTTGGCTGCTTATCCAAGTTGTGTTCTCCAAAAACAGTGTTTATTGATAACAAAGGAGACATTTTAATCTTCATTTATGTGAATATTTTGGTTACCTTTCAAATAACACAGAACTTCCATAGGTGTGGTGTAATTTCTTGACACATCCAAGAACAGTCTGAGATTAAAACAAAACAAAAATAAAAACAAATTCTACATATGTTTACTAAAGTAACCAAGTAGCTCTCCCAAATATTTCTTTCTTTCTCCTCTTCCAACTCAATCTGCCACTTTTACCAACCCATGATCTTCAAGTTGCACTTAGCCAACTAGGGATAAACGCATGGTAAAATCCATAGACAAGTTCTATTTTCGAAGTGCACTGGGACATGGAAATAGCTGTCTCCCTTTCACTGTGTCAAAATCAAACTGCAACTAGATTATCCCTAGATGTTTCTGATTCTCATTTACCTGTCAATGCCAAAAATATTTGCTAAGGTGATTCTATGTAACTTTGCAATAGTATGGATAGATTGGTATAGTGGTTTATGACATAGCATCATTAAGGAAACACTAAAAATGTAGTGGAATTTATGGTAGTTTGAAAGAGTCAGAAAAAATATTTTTAAGTAATTTAAGATTTCCATTGCTCTTCATACAATGTAATCAGCTTTATATTCCCCAAATAAAACGTCAGAGATCTACAAAGTTACATGCTTGCGGGTATATCTAAAAATACATATTTCTTAACTTAAAAATGTATCATGAGTGTACCTTCTTTGATCCTATTTGATCTATTTTAATTGGATGTTAAGATTAGGTGTAGGTTTTATGGACCTGGTGAATTTTACCTAAATAAACACAGCAAGCAAAATGTCAAGGAGAATCAATAAAAAAGTTTTGTGTAGACTAATTACTGTCCAAATCTTCCCTGAAAATCTTCTATGAAACTAGTTTTTCAATATGGCCTCTAGTTTAAAACTCACAGGAAAATTGTATATGTATACAGAGGGAAAAAAAAGAAAAAAAAGAAAGAGAGCAAACCAAATCTTACACTTGGGAGACATGATTCTCATGCTATGGTTAATTCCCTTCTTAAAAGTACCTAAAATCTATCTTACTACTTATATGTCAAGAGCGTAGTGATGTGAGTAAGTCACAGGGATGGAATCAAACAAGTGTTTGGGTTTGGACACACACCCATCACTTACTTGCTTTGTCACTTGGGGCAAGATAAATAATCTAGCGAAGACTTTCCTCTTTAAAATGGTGAAAACAATAGACCATGCATTAAAAAAGAGTTATGCAAATTATATTAGCTTAGTAGTTCTAAACCTTTAGCTTGTGTCAGCATCACTCTGCGTTTCCAGTAAGATTTTTCATTTTAAACAAGTTTTTAGTCAGATGCTGCAGATCAAGAAACCACACACTGAGAACTGCTATATAAACTGATGCATATAAAGCACTAGCAAATTGTCTGATATTACAAGTGTTTGATATGTTTTGCCTATTAATTTTCTTGGTGGTTTGTTTTTCATCTTTATGAATGTAAAAAGAGAAAACATACTTTGTAAATATTTTTATTGAAGATAAATTTTGCTTTGTTAGTATATAATCTCTTGTATACATATACACACACACACATGTATTTTGATGATTTACAAATTGAAAAGTGCTTTTGTGATGACACTAACAGAATCATTTGATAAAAGAAGAGGCCTTTGTGGGGTGAATTATTCTGTTTTATCATTTTGGAATTTTACACTTGGATTTACTTAAGAAATACATTCCTTTATAGGTTGAGATCTTAAAAAGTGATCAATTAAGGAGATTTAATTTGGAATGATAACATGCTCTTAGTGAATGTTCTTATGACTTTAATGCTTCCATTATGATTGTCCTCAATAATATTTTATTGCCATTATGTACAGGTCTAAGATTTTCCTTTAGAAAATTATCACAAAGACTGCAGATGCCTGTCTTCACTATTATATCCATACCACATGTAAGCTGTTAATAAATATTTGGTAAATGCTTAATACTTCATATTACTTGGTTGAAAATTTTCTTTTGCCTTAATAATATGTTGCAATAATGTGTATGTGAGAGAAGAGAATTGATTATGTACAAAGAGGAAGAAACATAAGAATCTTAAGCCGACTCATCCAAAATCTAAATAAAAACAAAAATAGTCAAGATAAAGAAATGTTTTTTAATAATGACATGAAATGAATAATTAGTGAAGTGTAAAAAGAGTAATGAAAAATTTACACTAAAAACTAAAAATGTTTGTTTTGTTTTGTGTCTTTGTTTTGCTCAAAGAGGCAACTAAGTAGTTACTGATGGCTATGGGAACATCAGAAAACATACTAGAATTTGAAATAAAGGACAGCTTGGTCAGTACCATTATTAATCAAGACTTTGCATTATTTAAGTAAAAAAATAAATTATCTTGAAAATATTTATCTACCTGAAGTCATATATTTCTCTTTGTGTTTCCTGTCCTTAATGAATTCTCTCAAACTCTTTTATCTAATCTCAAAGAAAATATATGTCTACTACCAAAAGAAAGGAGAAAAGAAAAATGTTTAACATGCAGATTAAGCAGTAAATAGTAATAACAAACTATTGGTGACATCTACAGTTTTTCACAAGCCAAAACAAAATATTTCAACTTACTTTCACCCCTTTTTTCCTACCATTGTGTCAAATAAAACAGTAACAACGTTTGCATTAAGTAGCTTGTGAAAAGTGAACAAAAACTCTGAGCTGGTAAGTACATTGTCTTCTTCAGTGAGATTATTTACTTCTTTGACAGTTTCATTGTTGATGAGGACATGAGAAATTACTTTTACTGCAGGCTGTATGGTATGTGGAATTTTTATCAGACGGTTGTTATTAAACATTGTTTAAATGAAAAGTGACGACAGTCTCCTTTAATATTAATAGTCTGAATGTTCAAAAGATTAGCAAACAAAAAAGCTTCTAGCATGAACTGAATTTTTATGATTTTCTTCTTGGCATACTGCCATACAGTGAAAGTTTTAGATGATTTTAAGAGCTACCTGGAGTGGTCCTAATTCCCAATTCCGCTAGGAAGCTCCAAAATACTAAGTATTGTCTTTTCCTTCTTGGGAGACTTTATTTCCTTCTTTGGTCTTTATTGATCTTAACCATCTCTGAAAACACACAGTTTATACCAACAAATACTTTTAACACAAAGTAAAGAAGAATGAGTGATAAGAGCAAAAGCAATAACTGTATCCTGATGAAAAATCTAGACTGAAGAAAATGCTCTGTTTTTCAAGTAAACAGGAACATGTATACTTTATTTTTTCTGACTACATTTTATTTCTTGTATGACCTTGAGAAATACATTCTATTATGGAAATAAAAAGTATTTACTATCATTTATTTTTTACTAAAGGAGACTATATAAATAGCTGTATATTCCAAAATACTATTACACATACTTTGTAGTCATGTATAGTTATTTAATAATGAATATCTACTTTCGATGGAGTTCAATATATAAATAAGTATATTTGCAAAAAAAAAATCAGGTATAGGATTATGTGGTAGTGAGTAATATGAATGTATTTATAATAGTACCATTCTAAATATCTTACATTAAGCCTTTCCAGTATCTAGTGCAAAATACTAAGTAGACAAATACTGCCTTCATAATCTGTCTTAGGCAAGTAACTTTCAATTGCACTGGACCCGGTGGTAATACCCTATATTTAAAGCTTTTTAACAGCAGTTACAGTATGTATTAGTGTATTACTGTTTCCTAGTGAAATAATAGTAGTTATATTATTGATGAATAATAGATACTCATTCTGTTATTCACACAAGTTATCTACATTTTTCCTCCTAGCCACTTCATTAGTAATAAATCAATGACAAAAATCCAAATTATACTTTGTAGTTTTTTTGCCTGTCCATTTGGCTAGATATGAAAACACTGAACACTTTCTTTGCCAATATCTCTTTACTTTTTTCTTGCATGACAATATAACTACCAGTTTATTTGTGCATCTATTTGTTTTTTTCTTTTTTTGTATTGTCTAAATTACCATGAATCTTTTATTCAAGCTTTTTTCTGGTTCCTCCTCAACTACCAAATTTTAAATAATTGCTCAGGATTCTTTCCTGAGTCTCTTCTACTTTTACATTCTTTATCTGCTTATCTTGATCCACTTTGTACTGACAATCAATAATAAACCATGAACAAAGTCATTTGAAAGTCATCACACCTCTGAGATTACTTACTCAAACTTCTAAATCTCTAATCATAGTCTTCTATCCTGTGATAGTCTGATTGATAAAGAACTCCCACTCACATTATTATATGTCATCAGCGGGACCTCCAGATTATTAATGCCTTTTACTTTATACACATTTTTTTCTAACTGAACAGTAGATCTACATAGCAAGTTATATAACTGAACTTTTGACTTGAAGTTCCATGGATTTAGTAAGTCCAATAGGGACCCCTTTACCTGTTTCCTCTCAGACCAAAACATTTGCAACTTCTCAAATGTTTCTTTTCCCCCAATAAACAATATGCAAACTCAGGTTAAAATTCCAAAAGGTCATCCTAACTATCTCCATGTTGAATACATATTAAATTCCTATAAATTCTGTATAATAAATATTTAAATTCTATCCACATCCATTTAGGTCTTCTTCAAGTATCCTAATCCAAATGATGATATCAATGATATCAGTTTTCTACAGAGATGAAATAAGTTTTGGGTATCTACATTGCATCTCCATGCCCTCATGGTTTTCATATAACCTTCACACAGCAGCTAAAGTCTTTTAAATACAAAATAAAATATTTTTTTCCAGATGAAATAGCTTCCTGGCTACCAATATGACCCACAAAGACTTGTGTCATGTGGTTCCTACCAACTTACCAGTCATATATCATACTTCTTGCTTTCTTCTCCTTTGAGCTACAATCATACAGTATTTCTTTTTACCTCCAAAGCTGGTTTTGTTCCTGCCCATTTTCATGTGCCACTTATTATTCCAGAAATTCCATCCTTTTCCTCCTCCCAACATACTCAATTTAATGACATGTTTCAACTTAATGTTCCTTTCTCTAGAAATCTCTCTGACCATCAAGGCTGATAGTATCTTACAGCATGTATCTTTCTAACTAAACCTAACTCAACTACTAGGTAAAAGCAACATTAGACTGAATCCCATTGCAATCTCCAAGACAACCAGCTGGCTTGACACGCATTCAGCATGCAATACTTATTTACTAAATGAATGACCAGCTATATGCTGACTATCCCTAAATCTATATCCAACACTAGGCATATTATTTCCATACAAATGTTTGGAAATTTCAAACTACATATTTGTCATTTGCACTCCTAACTGCCCAAACAAGAAACTTGTGTGTTGTCCTTACTCTCCATTCTTCCTCACATGCAACTATACCATAAAATTCTAATTCTTCCTCCCAGATGTAGCCTAAGTTATATTATCATAAAATTTATTATAAAATTCTTACTCTTCTTTGTAAATGTAGCCTAAATGCACCTATTCCTCTATGTGTTGTTTATAACTCTAGTCTAAAACACTATCACTTATTACCTACCTACTGCAAAAGCTTACTAGTTGGGCTCCTTGCACCCAGTGTTGCCACAATGCAGTATTGTTTATGCACCAAAAGAGGTTGTTAGGCCAATCTTATCTTTCTCCCACCTGCTTAATATTAATATTTTTTCATTTCCTTTAAAATATATTCCACTAAGTTTAAAATGCCATGTACTATTAAGAAGGCATTGCTCATAATTAGAAAGTTGAATTAGCTTGTCAATACTTTTACTCCTGTAAACAACATAGGAGAAAAACAAAATTTCTTCAGTTCAGCATCTTTCTAATATAACAATATATAAGGAGGGTAGACAGCTTTCTTAGAAAATATAAAACTAAGTTTTCTTGTTTCTGATTTAAGCTATAGAGTGTTTCTGGACCACTCCTCTTGTCCAGAGATTTATCTTTCTTGTAGAAATATATCCTTAATGATGCTGTGTTACACTTAGTACTATGGGCCAATTTTGGACATATAATCTCCTCATTAACATCTTTTATTAAAGACTGGAAATATCTAAAGAAAATTTTAACAAAATCTCAGAAAGTACAGAACCAATATATTGCAATAGATGCAATTGGACAATCTGATTTTTAACTGAAATTATTTGTATTCTGATGCTGCTTGTCCTGTATTAATTGATATCCTGATCTGCCTACATGATAAAGTACCATATAAGGTCCTATCAACCAAAATCCCATACTGGGAAGTCTCAGCTCCTCCTAGATATAAGAAAGCAAGTCTTTGGCAAAGGCCAGTATTTTCTTCCCCACTTTCCTAAAACCTTCTCTCTTAATTATATTTAATGTTCAATAACTTCCTCTTCACTATACAAATAATAGTGTAATATTCATACCTTTCAGGGAAAAATGAGACAGAGGAAAAAAAAAAAAGAAAGAAAGAAAGAAAAACAGCAGAGAGGCAGAGTGCATAGTGGTTAAAAGCACTGCCCCTGCTCAGCTCTGACTTTGTTACTTAAAAACTTTGTACCTCAGATTCCTCAACTGTAAAATGAGGATAAATGAAAGTAACTACCGTAAAGAGTTTTTATAAACATAAAATGAGTTATTTGTAAAATTGCTTAGACCAGTTTGTCTGGGACTGAGGAAAATTATATAATTGTTAGTTATTACTATCTAAGAAAATGTGTACACAAGGAATGTACACATAGCACAGAAGTCTTTTTGTATTTTCAAATATTTAAAAAAGAAAGTCCCTTTCAAAACTCTTCACCTTTTTTTTTTTTTATCCTGGCATACCTAGTCCTGTCAGCTGTCTAGAGGAGCATTTTATGTGTCTGAAACAGCCTGCCTACTAATTTCCCAAAACATATGTGTATATATTTCACATTTAATATGTAGACTCTAAAACTGAAAAGAAAAACCTATAGGCAATGTATCCTGAATGGAGAGTAGATTGATATCATCACCTCTAATTCATTCATTTGTCCATTTATGTATTCATTAAACAAGTCTATATTGAGTACTCACTGTACGCCAATCACTAAGCTAGGTGTTAGGGATGAAAATAAATTAATCAATGACCTCCCTTAAACAACTAGAAACTGTTCAAATAACTGCTGTATCTTCAAACATGCCAAGGAATAAACTTTGGACAATAAGGTGTCTCGAGTCCAGAGTTAAAGAAGAAAGTGCTTTATAAAACAACAGCCTCAAAATTGAAAGCTGAGGTTTAGTGAAGCAAAAGGGAATCTTAAGGTATTTCTGTTTAAATTGCTATCAAACCTGGCCTTGGACTCTAGGATTCCAGGTAGTAATAACCACTTATATGTGATTAAAGGTTTCCACATAAACATGCTTTGGGCTTGGGTTGGTCAGTTTCCTAGAACAATTTATTTTGTTTGAATACTTCATTTCTTATACTGACCAGGGAAAGAGATTATGTTTGGTTCCATATTGAAATGGCCACAGAAAAGAAGAGAATGAACTATTTCAACATAGTAGGAAGATGTTAATCTATTACACTTATGGCACTAAAGAGGACAGATTATATTCAAGAGTTAGAAATACATACGTAAACTGTTAAAAATGCTCTTCCCTCATACTGTCACAATTATACCTTCACATCAACAAATTAGAAAAATCACAAAAAGCTGAGATATTTATGTGACTGAAATCAGCAAAATACCAGAGACTGTTTTTTCCCTTCCAGTTTCATTGAGATGTAATCGACACACAGCATCATGTAAGTTTAAGTTGTACAGCTTAATGATTTGACTTACAAAATGGAATGATTACCACCTGAATTTTAATCAACATCCGTCATCTCATACAGATGGTTCAGAGATATTTAATTGACTATATATGTTCCATATTTGATTGTCTGATTGATGGGGTAGCAACATTTGGATGAAAATTTAAATGTAATTAATAAATTATTATATAATTATTTTATACAATTTTTTTGTCATCACAGTAGCAAAATCTCTTCTTTTGGGTATTTTCACAAAATTTTTCACCTACTGATAGTAAATTCTAAGACTCAAAAAGAGTATAATTTGTATATACTTTTCTAAAATTAAAATGAAAGTAAGTATAAAATTCAAACATTATTTTTTCAAAAATATTTTTCAAATAAAGTTATTCACTAAAATTAAAAGAAAATCAACACTTTAATATCAAAAGGCTATAAATATCAAGTTAGTAATTTAAATTTTTGAAAAATTAAATCATTAGATTTTTATGAAAAATAAAACTATTCAAAATGCTAGTAGTCAATTTTCATATTGTTACTGATGAAAAAAATTGGTATCATGTTATACATATATTTCATCTAAGTCTACATATATACATTTACAGTAAGACAGATTGTTTAATATTTCAATATGTCTTCAATCACCGTGTGCAACTGTGCTGAACAGCATGTAATTCTGGAGTATCTCTGGAATCAAGAATTGAAACAAAAGTTAAGAAAGAATAAAAGGTCGCTGAGTGCTATTGGGAAATGATACATGGTTATGCAGGGATCTATTACATTCATGCTGGGAAGAAGGATTTGACAAGTTAATTAATTTGTCTTTTCTCTTACCTAAATGCTTCTGATGCTCAAATTGTCTCCACACTCTGTCACAGTGCATTTTAACGTGTAGGCAGCAGTACAATCCACAAATGTTCTCAGTATTCAGACATCCATTATTTCAAGGACATATGCAAGTGATACTGCGAATTATCCTAGGTCCAGAAAGACAATGCTCACGGAACAGATATTTAGGGTTATGATCACCCTGTGCCAACTTTAAGCATTGGATCCAGAGTGACAGAGGTGCCCAAGTGTACTTTATTAAATTAATTTGCTATGTTTTTATGAACTGTGGGTCTTCTAATGTACTGGCCAAGATCAGAGGCCTCTTTCGCCTTGGTCTAAGGGAGATACAGATTGAAGTATATATGTGTACCTTAAAAGTACATAAAAGACTAAATACATATGTGTTTTAGATAGAGAGAGGATTCATAACTGCTTCTTAGAAATGGTAAAACTTACGATGAGTTTTAGAGGGTGGGTAGTTAAGTATTGATAGACCTGTACAAGAACTTAGGCACAGACTAAACCCCTGACTACACAATTAAGCAGGGCCTTACATAACATACTAATGAACTGAGCCTTCAATTTTTAGGGTTAGTGGAAGTTATCTTATTATTTTCAGTGGAAAAAAAGCAGTTATTTTTAGAAGGATGATTAGCAGCATAGAGGACTGGAGTAAAGCAAATCCAGATGCATGAGAAAAGATAAGGGGCCGCTTCAAAAGTTTTGAGGAGAAAGGTAAATGTGAACTAAAGCAAAGTCAGGGGTGTTGGAGATGAAGGTGGTACTTGAAGCAGTACATTTATGGGATAGCTAACAACTTTCTCTTCAGTTAAGGATCTCCCTTTAAGGTCTTTTCAGAGCTATATCACACTGTTTACTTAGACATTGATATTACAGTAAACTAAACTTTAAATTTATTATACATGTAAGAGGTTTACAGATGCTTTACTTCAGTTGTAATATGTTTAATTATATAATTACCAAAGTAATTTTCTGAGAGAATATTATGCCTTAGAACATAAGTACTCAGAATCAAATACTTAGAAGGAAAAATAAAACTTCATTTCAACCTATGCACACTGATTATCAGAGAAGTGACTAATAGATTCACCTAACATTCTTCAGATAATTAAGCCACCTTCAGAGTGGTGGCTTAGTTCTGGTTCCCAGAGCTCTATTCAATTCACAATTATATTTTTCTCTAAACAGTATCAAAGTCTCATAGAAATATTTTTAAAGGCATAGAATATTTAAAATGCTATAGGTACCAGAAATGTAAAATATATATAATATTCACTCATTGTCTAATTTGTTAATATGCAGTATATAATTTATTGTTTAGTACATTAATCTTTGTCAAGTATTATAAGGAAAAATAACAAGAGCTAAAAGAATCCATGAAAAACTGAAATAGATAAAACTTGCTCTATAAACAGTTCCCATTAGGGAACTGAGGTGGGCAGTGAATGAAAAACAGAACAAAAAAATCTTTAGAACCAGAAATATCCTAATACCCAGAGAAGATGGTGTTATAAGGTTGGCAGAGATACGATTCTTTAAAAAGTGTGCCCTTGAAAACAAAAGCTGCATTATAAACAAGAATAAGTACATTTCTCAAGAAATGACAAAGTCAAAATTTTTAAACAGTTACTGTTTTCTTTCAGAATCTTCTGGGTCCAAAACATCAAAACTAATTTAAAACAAACAATTGCATCAAATTCTGCCATTTTTGACACTGCAGTTAAAAATAAAAGTAAGCAGTTTATCAACAGCATGCAAATTCATATAACAGTCATAGGATATGATTCCAAACAATTGTGAACTTTTTAAAAATAGATATTATACCAAGTCATTTACATTGAACCAAATATTAATGAGCAAATGTTCACAAATGAGCAAGGAAGATACAATCTTGGTTTCTGTGATTTTAATAATGTGGATAATGACTGTTACTAAAACTATTCTACAGTGTCCAAGGTTTTATCACTCAGTTTAAATTTTACAAAGAAGAAATAAATTAAAATGAGTATGTCTATATGATTCAAAAAGTGAACTGCTAAAAATTTACTCGAATTCAGAGATGTGTTTGAAAACTTTATTATCAACAATATCTAAAACATGTTTCCTGGCATTTTTATAAATAGGAGCATTATAACTACTCTACCAGTATGCTCTACAAGTACATAATGTTTTAAGAATTACAAGAATTAGACAATAAGCAACAATCCCTGCCTTGTCTTACAAATTAGGAAATACCAATTGCACCTTAATACCTTAGAGAGAGAACTTTGTTCTCCAAATTTTAATATAATGACAGAATAGGGACTCGAAGGGAGATTACTAACAAAGTAATTCTTCAGTAGATATATATTGGAATATACTATGGAAGCTTTATAACATTACACCATCAGAGCTAGAAAGGACCTTAGAGACCAACTAGTCCAACCCTCTCATTTTTCTCAGGCATCTGCGGGCTTGAGAGAGGGCCAGTGTCTTGCTGGAGGTAACAGTACTGACAATTAGTGGCCGAGCTAGAATGGGGGCCTTGTATTCCCAGTGTCATGTCAATGGTCTCTTTGCAAATGTTTCTTAACGAATTTCCCTGCCTCCAGTCATGCCCACAACCGATTCATTCTCCGCACTGCTGCCAGAACGATCTTTCATAAATACAAATCTGACCAACGTATTCCCCTGTTTAAAAGCCTTTAATCGGTCCCATCACTCAAAGGACAAAGTTCAAATTTCTTAGCATCTACTACAAGATTCTGACATCTGTTTGATTTTCTGGCTTCTTCTCTCACCAATTCTTAAAATCTAGAGCCTGAGTCATCTGCATGTAATTCAGAAATACATCATGCTTTCTCAAATCCTGTATCCAGAAATTCTTTTATTTTCAAAGAGCTATTTCCTTATTATCTCCTTTTATTATCACACAGCAAGCTACAGAAGCAGGTTTTTATTTTTTTTTTATTTTGTAAAAGAGAAGATATTTGTCTAACCTAGATGTATATCTGGTTATTGACTGATTTAAAATGACAGCCTTAATCATTTATCTCTTAAGATCTTCACCAAGATCACTATGATCATGAACAAAAAAATCCAAGACACAATAATTTATTATCCTGGGAGATAAATTTGACAAAATTAGCATGAGCAATTTAATGTAATTTCTAAAGTAGAAATGTTAATATTGGGAAATAGTAATGTTCAAATTTTTATCTGATTTTTTTCTTTTTAGATAGTGGAAGAGCTTAATATTATTTTATCTTTGTTTTAAAGAGGAAGAATAAAATACTAAGATAAAGAACTTCAAGTTTCTTTTAAAGAAACAATGCCTAAATTTTGATTCCACACAAAACTTGATCCCTAAATAAAATCAGTGTATATTCTTTTATTTTTTTAAATTGAGAATTTAAAACATCAGGATAAAATATCACAAAAAAAAATTAATTTGAAAGTATTATGTCCAGAGTTACAGCAAGAACAGTGGTTATTTTAAATTGGAATTTTTAGAAAACCAAGTCAAGGGTATTAAAGTAAGATGGTATATACTAATTTAAGTTATAAAAAGAAAACTAGGCAAAATATGTATTAAATATAGTCACAATTATATAAGCTTGATAATCATCTGATGTGTTTGTGTGGAAATTTCTTTGTAAAGTCTTATTTCTCTCAATTTGGTCTCAAGATTTTGTAATGAAATAATTAAAAAGTGGAGTAAAAAGCACTGATTTTTTTTCCAATACTTCAGAAAGCAAACAAGTGATATATATTTTATCTTGTTAAATAATATACCTAATGATATAATTGAAATTAAAGCTGTATTAAATAATTTAAAAAAAGATCTATAATCAAAGTTTATGTTGCTGACAAAAATAAGTGGTTAAAATAATTTTATACTTGTAAGTAAGCTAAGTATCATAACTTATAATATGTGAGAAGACAGCTTGAAATCTATTTACGATGAATGTAAGTTAGCTGCATACAACATGAAAAACAGTGAATCTACGAAAGACCCCCAAAATAGTAATGCTCATTTTAGTGCACAGTATTAATTTATTTTTATTTTATTTATAAATGTATTTATTACAGCATTAGTTGGGTAGGTGTACAGATAAACAACACATTTACTAAATTCCTAAATAATCAGGATAGGTAAACAGCTAAGCAAAGATCATATCAACCAGTTAACATTGGTCTCCGAATCAGAGGGAAATTCTCAATAAAATTATTTGTGGGGTCTCTTGATGCAGATATAACTACTATAAAACTGAACTTTGTGAATTCAGAATGTTTTAACAATTGAAGTGAAAAATAAAGTGTGATCTTTAGCATTTAATCAGTCAATATTTTGCCAAGATGGTGTGATATTGTGTTAGGGTTATTACTTTTAACATCTAAGGAAAAGTGCTGAATAAAAAGAAGATTTTTCAGTAAAGTATCTGCCTTTAAATCATGACAATTAGATTCACAAATACAGTATTTTGATATTTACTTGGTATATAAGCCAACAAAAATCAATCTCATATGTTAAATGTATAAAAGGTATTAGCAGTAAGTAGTGAAGATTGATTTCATCCTGTTTGCTTTATTGTATGAAAATCTACTATTGAAAAATTCAGACTTTCAATGTAATATTTTATATCATTTGGATTCTTCATTGTGCTTTGCACATGTACATTTATTTATATTAGAGAGGAAGGCAATGAAATGTAGTTGGGAAAAACACTGAATCAATTCAGAAGTCAAAATCTAAGATTCTCCACCTGGTTATTTGTGACTTTAGAAAAGAATTTTGTTTCTTTGTTCTGTCATTGTTACTTTATTGTAAAAAGGAACACGTAGAGCAAATGACTACTAAGACCCTTTACCAATTTCCATTATTGCTTTAGTCTACAATTATTCTTTTACAAAAGGATTTTGTCTAGAATTCCTTCTGATACTAGTTATAAACTGGTGACTTAGAGATATTAAACTATTAATGAAAAGATTATTAAAGATTCTTGCCTTTAAATACTAGCAAATACAATGGCATATAATACAACTTCAAAGGAAAATATAATTGATATAAAAAGTTTATAACAGAAAAGCTATTCAATTTGCAAAAATCAATTTGTAAACATATTAACACTTTCAATATATAAAGCAAAAAATTATTTTTAAAATTCTCAGTTTATTTAATGAGAAGATAAGCTTTTATTAATAGAATATTTTAATAAATGTCAAATATTTTTGGTATATTTCTATATTATTATTTTTATGATTGAAATGAAATAAAATGCATGTACATTTGAAGAAAATATACATATAATTTTGAAATTTATAAATATATTATCTAAACCATTTCTTTCTTGTAGCAATTAATATAGTAAAAAAGCATGACTTTTAAGATAATTCAGACAAGTTTCTACTTGCCAGCTCTTGCACTGACTGAATATGTTAACTATAGCATGTTACTATGACTCTCAGGCCCTCTGTGTCCTTGACTATGAAAATAAAACTCACCTTTGTATTTTTTTTGTTTATTTATTAGAAACTGCAAGGGAAGAAATATTTGGTCGACCCCATTCTCACTTCTGTTATTATAGTGAAAACCAATCATTTGTGCCCAGACTATTGTACTATATGGTACCCAGTATCTCTGATTCTAATCTCCTTTCTTTTCTTCTAATTAATTTTGTAAATTAGTGCTAAATTATTATCTCACAGACTCAGGTTGGACTAGGTCATGTTTTGATGAATTACTAATGCCTCTCTACCCTTAGAAAGAAATATATTTTTTAAATCTGAGAGTTAACATCCTCCACAATCTAAACTTGCTTCACTGTTCATTACCTTAACTCACCATAAGATACATTAAAATTGAACTGTTTATTATACCACAACTCTTGTGTTCCCATCTTTCTTCTAATTCAAATAACTTCTCTCAACTTTTTACAGTATATTCATTAAGACATGCCTGAAAATATTCCATTTTAATATAAAGCCTTTCCATTTCAAATGACCAGCAAGTAACTCATTACTCAAGAGTATTTTCTGTGCACAACTGCAAAATAGCACCATCTCCAATTACAATTATCTACTCAGAGGCCTTAATACTTATATTAAATTAGAAGAAAAGAAAATGTTTGATTTAATTTCACATTTTCTTTTCTTTTTTTTTTTTTTTTGTGACCCAATACCATGAAATCTTGCAAGACATTCATTAATACCAAGAAAAATCAGTAGACAGAAAATGCCTAACACATGTGTAAGCCCCCAAAATGGCTTTGTCATAGTAGGAACTTTTTATAGATTAGTTATTTTAGTTAAACAGAGTGATATCCAAATATGAGTCATTTGATAATAGCTAAAACCCCCTTTGACCAAATAGTTATAGAATATAAATTAAAAATCAAATATTTCTATTATTAATTACCTTCTTAGTAGAAATCTCAAATACTTAGTTTTACCTTCCTTTTCACTTCCTGAAAAAAAATGTTTATATAAAATTGTCAAAAAGCCTTAACCAACAATGTAAAATTTGCATGAACAAGATCTTAGACTCTTCACTCTGAAGAGTAGCATCATGTATATTTTCCAAAATCATTATTGACTTGATATTCATTTAAATTCTTAGTTCTTGTGTACAGAGAGAATTTTATATGGTGTAAATGTCCTGAAGAATTGTCTGCCCCACAGCAACTGCCCCTCGCCTCCCAACTAAGTTTCTGTATGTTAGTTTTTTGACTCTCAGCTTTGGAAATGCTGGTTCTAACACTCCAAGAATGATTATAATGCCTAACCAAGAAAAAGTCACATTAAATGTAACCTCTTAAGAATTATAACCTCAATTGACAAGCCCCCTTTTCTCTTGCTACAAAAGTTTGTTTTAGATTCTCTCATTTTCCTTCTTTCCAAAAAATAATTTATCAAATATAAATATAGAGAAGATTTACACATCAAGATAGTGGACTGAGTCCATGGTGAAACCTATATCTTCTGTCACAAATATCTAAAAAGGGTAGAAAAGATAATATATATATATATTTTTTTTTTGAAGCCAGGAAAGGAAATTGTATATAAGAGAAATAAGAGTTAAAAAGAACTCACGATAATGAGTAAAATTGCATCTCTAAGAAATGAGGTAGAACAGAAATGGAACTAAAGAGTAGGTGAGGGGTTGGGATCTTGCCACTAAGCAGAGCCAAGGTCCAAAGCAATGTCTACTACATGAGTAAACATCAGAAATATCTCCTCACAAGTGAAAGAAGGTCAAATAGCTTTATTATTCAACTCAAGTTAACAGTCAGAGCTGCTTAACTAATGGGGCAAAGGGTTTGAGAAATACCACTCCATTATCAGTGGGTTTGGGGTTCTTTTGCAAAAGATACATGCTGGAAAACACATCAGCTATGGTCCAATATGGCAATGATTCTTTTTTCCCCCATCTCTACTAGTCTTCATATATTTCTTTTTTTCTTTTTATATAGTTTTCTCTGACTCCTATTATATATATATCAAAAAAAAAAAAAAAAAGAACAATTGCATGTTGAAAGATCCTGCAGAATGCAAAGGCCACAATATAAGAAAGAAAAGAAATCCATGTAGATATTTGAAGTAAAAGTCATCATGTATGTGAATACAATTCTCACTCCTATTAACTAGAACGAAAGAGATAGATATAGAGATATAAATAGAAAGGGATCGAGAGAGAGAGAGAGAGGGAGAGAAGACATACATTATAACCCAAAATTTGAAGGCAAGATACTATCAATATGGTAAGGTTTGGAAAGGAAGGAAACCAAGGAATGAAAAAGTGCACATAAATTCTCTTATTATGAGAGATGATGTTCAGAACATGTTACCTTAAAATATACCATTTTGGCATATTGAACATTTTAAGCTCAAGGAATATATATAAAACTAACTAAAAGAAAACAAAATTAATATAACTACAGCAAAAAATAATAAAACCACAAAGTAAGAATTTTCTGTGTGCATCTCTTGATTTCTGACAGGTAGAATAAACATTAGCAATGATGTAGTTTAAATAAACAACACAATTAACAAGTTTGCCCTTTGATATAAAAAGAACTCTCATCCATAATTCAGATAGTATATATTTTTCTCAAGTGCATAGTAATAATATAAAAGATTCATAAATTATGCCAAAAAGAAATTTCATAAATTTTTAAAAAATAGGTATCAAATATCATGATATCCAAGAATAATAAAATAAAGTTATAAATTAATAACAAGTTAAAAGCCCCTACTTCCCTGAAGTAAAGGTACAAAGATTCATACTGACACATATTTAGTGGTTTAAGAAAAAACCATAAAGAAAAATTTTAAATGACTAAATCTGAATACTTATGAAAAATAAAGAGAAAATTTTAGGAAAGAAATAGAAGTTAAAAAAAATGAGTGTATATAAACAATTGAATTTCCATATATTTTACATGAGATAATTTATATCTCATATAAAATATTATTATACATTATATTTTAATAGTTTGATTTTATTTATTTCCATCTGGTGCAAACATATTTGAAAGAATTACATCTTTTGGAGAAGTTGAAATTTTTAACATTTAAATAATAGATTTGCAGTAACAAAAAAAAATATAATAAACCTCACTGGATGAACGCAATAGTAGAGTGGAAATGACAGAATATTAAACTTTTGAACTTGAGTATAGACCAATAGTATATACCCAAACTGAACAACCAAGAGATAACAGATAAACAAAACAAAAACAAAAACAGAACAGAGTATCTGGAAACTGTGGGACAACCAAAGAAAATAGCAGCTAAAATTTCAAATTTCTGAATGGTCTAAACTTGTAAGTTTATCAAGGCTAGCAAATTCCAAATAGGATAGAACCAAAGAGATCTACTCCAAGACACATCATAATTAAATTTCTAAAAACTAAAAATAAATAAAACATTTAAAAGCAGTCACAGAGAAATTAAATATTACTTATCTAGGGAAAGATCAATTTGAAAGACAGTGAATTTCTCATCTGAAACCATGGAGACCAAAAAGCAGCATGATGCTTTTCAAGTGCTGAAAGAAGAGAATTGCCAACCATGAATTCTTTATCTGTATATGTACTCTTCATGAATTAAAACCAAATATAGACATTCTCAGATGAAAGAAAACTACAGGAAGTTGGTGTTAGCAAACTTAAAGAATGGCTAAAGTAGGTTCTCTAAAAAGAAGGAAAACTACAACAGAACAGGATTGGTAATTCAGAAAGGAAAAGAGAAACCAGAAGAAGTAAAACTGGGGGGAGTATCATAAACTGTCTTACTTCTCACAAGTATTGCAAATTATATTTGATGGTTGAAACAAACATTATAACAACATCTGAAGTGATGCTTAATGTATATAGAGAAAATGTCTAAGACAATTATATTTTTAAAGTGTAAAATCATGTAGGATGCTATAAATTTTCATCATATAGTCAGTAGTACCATCATATTTTATTTAAAATTGCATTTTCCCCACTAAATTGAACTACTGTTTTTCCATATATTAATTTCTCCTAAGCATAAGGATCTAATCAGGTTTCTCTATTTGTTGACTCTGCACTACCCTAAAATTATATTTATAGGATTTGAGTGTATACTGATATGCGGAAGTCTTTTGTGATTATTGTTTTTGTAGTTATCTTCTTTAGTATTTGTCCTTTGCTTGAAGTTTAAATTTCACTTTGTTCAAATTTTTTTTTAAAAAGCTTAGGTTGTAACAGAATTGGCATTAACTGCGCATATTAGTAGTTGAAAATCAAAGATTTATTATATTAACTCTTTTCATCTAGAACATTTGATATATTTCAATTTACTCATCTCCTTCAAGTGACTTGAAATGGACATATCCTGGTTATAGACTGTATAACCAGATTTTGGTGATATAATATTTTGTTTAATTAGAAAATTGTATGAATTGTGGTGCCGATTTACTGAACTGGGTAATAGAGAGGAAATGGAAAATTTGTTTCATCTTGAGAGATAAAACTTGTCTGATATAATAGAAATGGCAAATGACACAAGTGGAATTGATGGCTCATTTTCCAAATGTTTTAAATAATAAAGTATCATTTTGGCAAGTTAAATGATTTAACACGAATTTATGTAGTCTCTGCATATAAATTAAATATGTAATTAATTGGGATGGAGGATATTTTGTTTGACAGCAATTTGTGTAAAATATGAGGATTTTAATTGACCCCTATCACCTTACGAGATAGTTGGATTTGCTGTGCTACAGTATGCTGATATATGATCAGAGCATATTAGCACTGAGTATCCCAGTCAAGACAAGGAATGAGCCAATGAAGGGTTGATAATATTTGAAAATTACTTCCAGTTATTAATCATATATGATTAGTACTTTCAGAAGGGGATAAAAGGGGATATGAAAGTCAGAAAACAGGATGTAGGATGGTCAGAAAATAGAAATGTTAAATAAGAAAATGGAAACTACATTGAAGAAGTAGAAATGTGAAGGACATGAAAGCTAACTTTAAATATTTGAAAAACTATTATGAGAAAATACACATTCAGTTTTCCTATAGATTTAGATACTAAAGGGAACATTTAAGCCAAATGAAAAAAAAATGCCACTGTTTCCAGTCTTGATGTAAGCAGGGCTGAATTTTTTTGAAAAATCTAGTATCAAAAAATTTTTAAATGATTCTTTATTGTATTACTTGAAAAACATTAAAAGTTATTAAATGCATAATTCTGTCACAGTTACAATCTTGTTTCCTCTGCAGGTGGCCAACAGGCACATGAAAAGATGTCCAATGTTGCAAATCATCAGGAAAATGCAAATTAAGAAGCCACAATGAGATATCACCTCACACCTGTCAGAATAGCTATCATCAAGGAGAACACAAATAACAAATATTGGTGAGGATGTAGAGAAAAGGGGAACCCTCACAGTGTTTGTGGGAATATAAATTGGATGCAGCCACTGTGGAAAACAATATGGAAGTTCCTCAAAAAACTAAAAATAGAACTACCATATGACCCAGCAATTCCACTCCTAGTGTATACCTGAAAAAAACAAAAACCCTATTTCAAAAAGATACATGCATCCCAATGTTCATAGAAGCATTATTTACAGTTTCCAAAACATGAAAGCAACCTAAGTGTCCATTAACAGATGAACAGCTAAAGAAGATATGGTATATTATATAAATACATACACACACACACACACACACACACACACACACACACACACACACACACAATGGAATACTACTCAATCATAAAGAAGAATGAAATTTTGGCATTTGCAGCAACATGGATGGACCTGGTGGGCATTATGTGAAGTGAAATAAGTCAGCCAGAGAAAGACAAATACTGTATGATATCACTTATATGTGGAATCTAAAAAATACAACAAACTAGTGTATATAACAAAAACCAAAGCAGACTCACAGATATAGAGAATAAAGTAGTGGTTACAGTGGGGAGGAGGGGAGGGGCAAGGTACAAGGTATAGCAGTGAGTGAGTGGAAGGTACAAAGTGTTGGGTGTAAGATAGCCTACAAGGGTGTATTGTTCAACCCAGGGAATATAGCCAGTATTTTGGACTAACTGTAAATGGAGTGTAATCATTAAAATTGTATAAATGTTTTTACAAATTTGCTTTTCTCTATTTTCTGATTGTTTACAGCTACCAGATGCCCTGGAGATTCCTATTCTTTACTCTCCAAACAACTTGCTATACAGTGTTAGCCATTTTTTTCCCTTTGTTTCAGCTTTTCATTAAGTAGATGGATTTATTTACTTTCCTTTTAGTTATTCTCCAAGAAATAGGACAGGCCAATTGCTGATCAAGCAAACAAGAACCTTTCTCCATGTTCGGGTTGGGGGTGATTTTAGGGGGGTATGTTTAATAATATTCATATATCATTGTCTCTAGTCCATGAAAAATGTAACTCTTGATGAAAATGTAAGGGAGAAAAAAAAATTTTTCTCCACTCGTTGTGGTTCTCCAGCTGGGGTCTTGTAAATTAGACCAACAATAAAGACAAGAGGAACAAGAGAAAAAACAAGTAAGTTTATTAATGCATGCATCATGCATACATACATGGGAGCACTCAGAGATGAGTAATTATTCAAAGGGTGGTTAGAACTTAGGCTTATATAGCTTCTTAACAAAAGAACAATACATTTTTAGAGAAACAAAATGACAAAGAAAAAGGACTTTGAGTATCTAGGGTCTGTGAATTGTTGGAAGGTAAATGTAAAGTAAATACATCAGGGAAACTAATGGTAGATAAGGAATAGGTTTTTTTTTTCTTTTTAATTGAAGTATAGTTGATTTACAATGTGTGTTAGTTTCAAGTATACAGCAAAGGTATTCAAAGAATTTTTTTCAGATTCTTCTCCATTATATGTTATTATAAGATATTGAATATAATTCCCCATGCTATATAGTAGGACCTTGTTATTTATCTATCTTACATATGGTAGTATGTGTCTGTTAATCCCAAACTCTTAATTTATCACTCTCCCCTCCTTTCCTCTTTGGTAAGGCATAAGTTAGTTTTCTGTGTCTGTGAGTCTATTTCTGGTTTGTATACAAGTTCATTTGTATCATTTTTTAGATGCCACATATAAGTTGTATCAAACGATATTTTTCTTTCTCTGTCTGACTTACTTCACTTAGTATGATGATCTCTAGGTTCATCTATGTTGCTGTAAATGACATTATTTCATTCTTTTTTATTCCTGAGTAGTATTCCATTGTGTATACCACATCTTCTTTATCCAATCATCTATCAATGGACATTTAGGTTGTTTCTCTATCTTGGCTACTGTAAACAGAGCTGCTAGGAACGCTGAGGTGCATGTATCTTTTTGAACCAGAGTTTTTATCCTTTCCAGATATATCCCCAAGAGTGGGATCGCTGGATTATATGGTAATTCTAATTTTAGATTTTTAAGGAACCTCCATACTGTTCTCCATAGTGGCTATACCAATTCATATCGCCACCAACAGTGCAGGAGGATGATCAGGGCCAGTTTTAACAAACTTTATTATGTAGATCCTTGAAGTGCCATCTCTGAACTAATAAGAGTCTAGAGACCTCTCCAATCATTAACTTCTGCCCTTCCTGGTTGAAGGTAGGGGGAGGGTAGGCACCTTTACATATTTATGCCCTACTTTTAGACAGTTGGTGAAGGCAGAGGATTTTCTTGTATCCGCTTCTTCTCAGTTGCTTTCAGTGCAAAATAATCCTTATGCCAAAGTAGCATATTATATGGAGTTGGTATATTCTACTAACCTTTAAAAGATAAAGGCTCTCTTTATGACATATTGTACTCTCTATCATACTAAGCTTTAGGTAATTCTAAAACACTAATTAGCAGTACTGTCAAAAAGATTATTTCTAGGCACATTAATGATAATTTTTTTCAAACTTATTTCTTGTACAGAAAACAGCATGGCTGCAATTTATATATATTTACCTTAAAGATTGGGGAACATTATTTCCTATATACTTGAAAGTAGATCTTGTACGATAAAGGCATTATAATTTATTTACTCTTTAAAAGAAAGTTAATAAAATCCATCCTTATCTTTCCATTTTCTTTTTTGGTTTATAAAATGCTGGGATTAAATTTTGAATTATCTTTGATTCCAAAGTACCCTGGATTTCTTTTGACATTGTATATTTCAAGATAAATACAAGATGTAAAGAATGATGGTATTTATTTGATAACTATCATAAGCATAGCAAACAAATTAAAAAAATTTTAATAAGCCACTTAAAAAAATTAATGACCTTAGTAAGGCTGAGTTTTTTGATTTTTCTGGTGCAATGGCTTTACCTGTGTGGTACAAATGTATTCTGTGGAATGGAGGCATTCATTTATAATTAAAATATTGATTTGTAGCAACTAAAATGGAGGAGTTCACTGCCAATCTAATTATTTCCTATGTCTTGTCAACTGACCCTGATAGTGGTAGCCTCAATTAGGTGATGCTTTAAACATACATTGTTAACAGTGATTGAAATATACAAGTGCCACTCTGGCATTTTAAAATTTAAACAAGAGGGACTATACTACATGAATGAAGTAAGGAATGTATTGCAAGCTACTGAAACTAACACTTAATATATTTGATCCATGTGAAATAGTCAATCAAGAGAATTTGAAATTTAAAAATATTTTATCTTAATTGCAGATATTTTAAACTAAAGAAATAGTTATTAACATTTGTATTTCATTTAATTTTATTTCCACCAATGAAGTCAGAAACTTAGAAATGTTTTACATTTTTTAAACTGTTACACTTGAAATCATTTTAAATTAGGCATTTTGTTAATTTCATGCAATAGATTGCTTAAAATTTTTCTAGTGAAACTTAAAACTTTATTTATTTTTTAAACTTTATACTTTATCTTGCCCCATAAAGTAATTTAGATAGCAAGGTCAACTCTTAAGACACATTTTTGCAAGACCATAGACATGAAACCAATGAATTTTGAAATTATGCTACAAGTTCTATCTTTAGGTCTACCTTTTTAGTTTAACTTACACTTTTACAAAATGTTCTGGTGAAAGGCAAAAATCATATAAAAGTTGACATGAGGAAAAATATCTCAATGTGTCATAAAAATAAAGCATCTTTAGCACAGTGGGAGAAGACATACCTATTTATAGATCTTGTGCAATTATTTAACAAGGAAATTAGATGATAAGCATTAGCCTATAAAGTTTTCCAAAGAGAAAATAGTTTTCTTTAGTAATTAAGCTTGTTCTGTCAAGTTATGATATCAGTATAACTCAATCTGCTTTAAGAATGCATATCCCATTCCTCCTACACTTCTCTCATTTTAAGCAGGTGATTTTCCAACCTTACAAAATAGCAGATCATTTGAGGCATAGCTAATATGCATGCATACACATTTCATAGGAATTTAGCATGTAAATAAAAGTGATATCCTCACAGAGTATTTACAGTTTTAGAGAGTAAGTCCAGCTGGTGGTTGGGGAGGAGAGGAAGTTTGTCTAATAAGAACAAACTAAATTCTGAAATATGCAGCATTGCCTTCTTTTATTCAATTCTCCCTAAGTGCTTTAATATAGCCACAGGCAGGATTCGGTGCCTGACTCAGGGGTCAAAGAGAAATGCAGTGGCTGTCTTCCCAAAGCTGCTGTTCAGATTATCCTGCCTCATGGGGAACCCAAGTGCCTTTTACATGGTATCATTCTGAATTCTAAATTTTGGTACTATAGGCATAAGTGTACTTTAACAAGAAAGGAAACATCTTAAAGATATTTGAGATAATATTTTCTGTCTTATGGAAGAAATGAATTTGTAGGATTTAAAATATATATATATAAAACCATCCCCATCACTTTGATTGATCTTGTCATTAAAAATCCTAAAGTGTTTATAAACCAAAGAGAGAAAAATAGTATTCATGAAACTCATCAGTATTTCATAGACCTATGTCATCAAATTAATTTATGTTTTGCTTTAAATTGCTCATCAGGCAGAGCATTTCAAAATGCAGCAGTAGGAAAAAGAATACCTATACACACATGCATCTCAGGAGGTTGTATGGTGTATGTTGTGGGCATAATGTGGCAGGCCAGTGATGTGGGTTGTAAAAGAATTACCAGAGACCAAGAAAAGTTTAGGAAAGTTTAATAGGTAAGCTACCATAGGCAACAGTGGGCCACACAGCTGAGGCAAACTGCAGGATCTTTTATTGTGGGGATGAGGCTGTACATACAAGAAGTAGGGGGCTACATGATCAATTCATGCACAGGTACCTGATTGGTTGTAAGATCTGTCAGGGACCTCTCTGAACAATAGGATTTATGACTTTGATAAGGGCAGAATGTGAGACGTGTCCACCTAGGGTTTTGTGAGAAGGGCTATCTCCTGGGGCGATGAGTTTTGTTAGGGTAAACACACATCCAGATATATATATATATATTATATATATATTATCCTGCAGAAATGCAGGTATGTGGAGTGGTCCTGCAGTGGGTAGTGGGAGTTAAGGTGTCAATGGCTCCTGGCACACAGAGAGCCCAGGAGTGGGCGTTTTATGACTCCAGAGTGTCAGCCAGCTCCACTGTGTGTGTGTGTGTGTGTGTGTATGTGTGCGTGCGTGTGTGAATGTATTTTCTGGCTGGCCCCTATTCATGAGTTTTGTTATAGCACTCCTAGTGAATTTAAAGGGCCAGGCACTCATTCAGGACAGTTTAGGCAAATGCATATGTGTGAGCTGGGTTAGTCCACAAGCAATTAAGTAAGCCACAGTAACAAGCTGAACCTGAAATCATCTTGTGGTCTCGCTCAGGGGCACAAAAGCAGAAAACTGCACATTTGAGGAATCTCAGGAGCAACCTGTTTGGGGATTATTATAATAGTATTTCTTCATTAATGAGATTCCACTGTTAGGTAGTTAGATAAGTGGGGGTACCTTGCAGATAGGTGAAGAAGGAGGATGGTCCAGAAGATGATGTTATGCCTGCCTCCAGCATAAAGGGACTTGACTTCTTTTAAACGAGTGCCAGTAAAAAATTGGTTAGAATCTGACAGCCACAATTGCGTGGTAGCAGAAAGGACTTAACTAGACATGACACAATGCTCATTGTATTATAATTGACCTTGTGATTTAGTCACCCCTTTCCATGGGTTTTTATCTGTGTACACCATGGGTAAGGACATGTGCAAAAGGGGCCAAAAATGACAGATTCCAGGGACAAGAGTTATCAATCAATCAAAAGACCACCTCTCATGAGGGTATAAAAGAAAGGGGAGACAAAAACCACCGCTTTTCCTCCCTTTGATCAGCCTGCCTCCTGTTCTTGGAGGTGTAATTTTCCTTTGTAAAATAAATCTTGTAAAATCTTTCACTACACAACGCATCATCTCCCAACTGTAAATCTGTCTTTCAGATATGACAAGAACCAAGGTCTTTACTTTTTGGGGTAACACAACCATTTTTGGTCCCTGCTTCTAGTCATTTCTTCCCTCTTTGAAATATTTTTCCTTTGCTTCTATTCCATCTACTCCATAGCTTTTTCTAAATAATTTATCTCACTTTAAACTTTACTCACAGCCTATTGTCTAATTTAGTTTTTCAATCTGTCTATTCAGTACTTAATTATTACATGTTTCTCTCATTGTTTCCTAAAAAGTGAGACTTAAGCCAAGTTTGGAATAAACATTTTCACACTATGCCCTCCAGTGACCTAGCAAGCCAGCTGAATGGTATCCTTACCTCAGATATCTACCATTGGCCCAGTTATTTCCAGTTGGGCTATAGGAATGGAGAATTTACATGCAAATTTGGCTTCTAGTGCTATGCATCAGTAGGAACTACAGACAGACACAATTTTAAGGTAAGGGATTGAATTATGACTGGTCTGGTGATTATCCCGTATGTACTTTCTGAAATTAGGAGCTTAAAACTCTTGTTCTCTTACTGAACAAAATAAAAAGACAAATACTACCCGCATTGACTTTTTCTTACAAGAAGTTATGGAGGTTTGAAAATAAATTTGCCAGCACTTAAGCCATTTGCTGAGATTTATCAAAGCAGAGCCTTGGCCTTTACTGCTGCTTTCTCTCCATGAGAAGGAGTTAAAGACAGGTTGCTGCAAGGATGGGCTTCTCTGACTGATGGAGAAAAGGAGCATTGGGAATAGTGATTGTTAGCAAAAACAAAGCAATGTATCTACAACTACAACTGAAAAGTAGACCTGAAAACTCGACTGAAAATTCACCTTTGTAAGATTTCAGTTATCATAAAACAGAAAAGGATAGTTGAGAAAAAGGAATCTGTATCAGAGTTAAGACACCATGAGAGAAAACATGTATTCTTTATATTTAAAAAATAATTAAACAGATTATATAAACTAATCTGTTTATATTAGCTTAGTTTTTTATGTAAGATTAGTGAGCTACATAGAACAATCATAGAAGTAATTAGAATCCTGCAGCCCATGCAACTAGACAAGCAATCAGAGAGAAGCACCCAGTCTGGTGGCACAGGGCTCAAGTGAGTGCCAGAGGGGTGTGCATCACAAACACTAGGGCTGTGGATGAAAGCCTGCATTCAGGACTGTGGCACCTCCTATCCTCATCCTCCCTGGTTTCCAGAACGCAAGCTGCCTGGCATATTCCTGCTGAGCAGAATATGGGAGAATCCTCTGCAAAAGCCAACTTGCTAAAAGAAACTATAAGATGATATATATTTTGACATTTGTAGGGCAAGGTAAATCTACTTCCATGACTCAGGCAGGGAAGAATAAGAAAGGTAGCAAGAGAAAGATTTGAATCTTTAAAGTGAAAGGGAAGCAACATAAAAATTAAAGATACATTATAAGATTACACGTGAGCAAAGAGAAAAAAGCTTTGGTGTTAATAACAATGTCCCAGTACTGTACAGAGAAACAG
The DNA here is from genome assembly GCF_048773025.1 of Camelus bactrianus. NCBI lineage: Eukaryota > Metazoa > Chordata > Mammalia > Artiodactyla > Camelidae > Camelus > Camelus bactrianus. Next base: position 31,544,669 of record NC_133539.1, read on the forward strand.
AGCAAATGGCAAATCAGAAGCAAGTTTCCTAGTTTTCCATAGACATTTTCTTTGAAAAGGTTTTTGTAAACAAGATTCTAGGACAATTCTAAATCATATTGAAGTTTTAAAATAATAGAAAATATTGTGAAAAGCCTATGTAGAGATTAAGATATTAGTTTCTATAACTAAAAATAATAATTAATAAAAGCTTATTTGGCATCCTGTACTATATTAATACTCTATTATGCACTGCGTGTTGATACGCTGCTCTCCCATCCATGTTTCCTATTGATTTGCTCTAATAAAGAAATCACATATTTTCAGAGCAGCTACATTGAGTCTACTGCATTTAAACATGAACTTTTTGTTTGTTTGTTTTTTCTGTCTATAAAATGAAAACTGTTTTTGTTAATGTTGGAGGCCACAACAGGGTGAAAAGGACGGAAAGAGAGGAGGATGAGGAAGAAATCTAAATTGCAAATATTTACCTGTAAGTGATGATGTGTATCATTAATTTATTATTACATGTAAATAATGATTTCATGTATATTTAAAAATACATATACAAGCTGAGCTGAAGATAGTCCTTGGTCTGGATTCAGACTATCTGGTTTCAAATTCTGACTCTGTTACATACTAGCATGAGCTAGCTATTTGTCCTGCCTGCACCTCATAGTGTCTTTATGAGACTGTATGTGCCCCGAAAAGTCATATGTTGAAATCTAATTTCCAATATGATAGTATTGGAGGTGGAGCCTTATGGAGGTGATTAAATCATGAAAGTAGAGTCCTTCAAAGTGGGATTAATGCCCTTATAAAAGAGACCCCCAGAGAGCTCCCTGTCCCATCTGCAATCTGAGGACAGAGGTAGAAGAAGGCCATCTACGAAACAAACTTTCACCAAGATCTGCCAGGGTCTTTACCTTGGAATTCCCAGGCTCCAGAACTGTAAGAAATACATTTCTGTTCTTTATACACCACCCAGTCTATAGCATTTTGTTAGAGCAGCTCAAAAGAACTAAGACATGAGAATTAAATGAATCATATTTACAAAGCTCTGAGAACAATGTTGAGCCCATAGTAAGACTATGTGTATGTCAGAGAAATAAATATTTTAAAATTAATTAATAAACATTTGAAAATTAACTATTAGATGAAAATTTGAAAAGAAAATATAAACTGAAATTGAAAAATATTTTCACACTTAATATTAAATACTATGTGTGTATGCAATTTTTCTTCTATATATAAAATATACAAACATTTCTGACAATATTAACAGATAATAGCAGTTAAACAGCTCAAAGAATTTTGCTGATCTTTATAGTTGTAATTGTTTAAAATCAATTACTCTGTACTAAAATGCATACTGTATAAAGGGAAGTTAATTTTTATATGTTCTTAATATTTGTTATCTTTTATAGGATATTTCACGTACTTTGAAGTATGAGGTTACTCTATAACATATAGGTCTTAAAAGTCACATTTTGTGTTTTTAGTTAAAGAGTACATAATATAATCACACAATAAAACTTGTAAGCTTTAACTGTCATTTGCGATATTTATAATTGACTGGAATTTAATGTGGATCATTACTTTCTCTAAAACTTGCACATTAGCTAAAAGTCATTATAATATTCCAAATTGCTTTTCATACTTATCTTGTTTGTATTTAAACAATTTTTAAATTACATCTTTTTGTGCAATTAGAGTATCCACATACATTTTAATCATTCAAATCATGCATAAAATTTCTTTGAATATATAGACTTGTAATGATCTGTGAACTTCATATTCCAACATTCTACTTTATATATTTCTCATATTATCTATGACAAAGAATCATTTAAGAATAAAAATGCCTTTAGTCTGTATCCATAGATTAAAAGCACTTATAAGAAAAAAATACAAAAAATATGTATTAGTGAAATCACCACCTATCTGAACACTTTTTAGATATCCATAAAAGGTGTTTATTTGGTGTAATAATAATAAACACTTATATTAGTACAAAACTTCCAGAAATATTTTAAAATAAAGGTCAAGAAAGGCTATTTCACATTGTTTTTAATTCCATTTATATGCAAACCTCTTGAAATCTTAAGGATAATAAAATTTACAGTTAAATTTATATGTTTACCTCTGAAAAACAACTGAACATATTTTTCTAGTTAAAGTATAACTAAAAGTATAACTATAACTAAAGTATAACTGTAGTTAAAGTATAACTTTACTTAATCAAATAAAAGGAAGAATATTTGTATTTGAATAAATAAAGTTTAGAATATGTTCACACAGTTTTTAAAAATCATCCCACCATTTTTTCCATCCTCTCTTTTCCTTCTCTTCCTCTTCTTTTTCATTTAGTTATTCATGTTAACAAGAAATTATAGGACTTAATATGTATCTAAAATCTAACTATACCACTCAATATTAGAGTCACCAAAATCATCTTAGTCCTTCAAATCACATTATCTGTAACTATGCCATCATTGCCTGGAATGCCAAGGCAATACTGCCTCTTTTTTCAAGCCCAGGTTTACATCACTCTCTCTGTGGCTTGCCTTACAACTCTAGGGATTTAGTTTTTCTATCCTTAGTGTTACCAGAACACTTGATTCAAACCTCTATTATATGGTGTTGTATATTTCTGCCAATTACTAAATTGTGAGCTCTTAACAGAGGATAGACACATAAATTATTTACATTTATATTCAGAGCAGTTATCATAGTTCCTGTCACATAACTTGGTAATTTTAGATAAATAAACACACTAAACATGACAATTTAATATCAGTGCCAGTTTTTTACATTGATATAAATAATGTTTATGAGAAAACCTAAGTATTTGAATAATAGTATCTAATTAGTTTTTAACAAAGATATATTAACTGTATTATAATAGTAAATTTTTAAAAAAGACAAACGTATTTACAAGACAGAAACAGATTTATGAACATAGAAAACAAACTTATGGTTACCGGGGGAAGGGATAAATTGAGAGTTTGAGATTTTCAGATTCTGACTACTATGCATAAAATAGATAAACAACAAGTTCATACTGTACATACAGCACAAGGAACTATATTCAATATCTTGTAGTTACCTATGGTGAAAAAGAAGATGAAAATTAATATGTCTATGTCATATATGACTGAAGCATTATGCTGTACACCAGAAACTGCCACAACATTGTATACTGACTATACTTCAATTACAAAAAAATCCTATATGGTCCCAAAGCTTCATAAAGGAATTCTACACAAAAACTGGCTTACTGGCTTACTGGCTTAAAGATAAGAAAGCTTCTTTTTTAGAGAAAAGCCAAAATATACTTTGACATATTCTATTTTAGAAGATACTATACAAAAACAAACAAATATAAGCCCCAACAACTTATAATACTCTTGAAATATTTACTTTCTTATCAAAGAGTAAAAATCAATGACAAGAGAGATCACTATAGTATACTTTTTGCCAGTAACATTCACCAATAAAAGTATCATAAAAATGCAAACTATCAAAGATAACATTTTTAATTTCCTGCATAAAGTGTCCACACATGGTTTCTTCCATAAATTATTTTTCACCTCTAGGCTAAAATGATAATGGAATGTTGTATTATGAAATACAAAATTATTGAGATACCTGGAAACATTTGCTTCAGGAAGGTTTTTGTTAAGCAACTTATAAATCCTAAATAAAAGATGACTTCACTAGATTCATCAGCCTCATTTGAGGTCACCATGATCTAAGCAGAAAGTAAGCTGTAATATTAAGGAAGATTTCTGACTCCATCATTTACTAGGTGGGTAACCTTAGGCAATATGTTCAATCTTTCATCTCATTTAAACTTTTGTTATCTATAAAATGAAACTACTAACACTTACAGTGTCTTTATATGGAGAAAATGAGATAGAAAGAAACTGTTAGAGCAGGCAGATAGCCAGATATAAGCAGAGAAAGAGGGGCACGGGTCAAATGGCAGGAAACCATACATCTTGTGAACAATGAAGGTCCTTGGGCAGACAGAGAAAAGCAGGGCCCTCCAGACAGATAAGAAATCCCACATATTGGGGTGACAAGTGTCCTGGAGGCAGACAGGGAGAGGTGGGAAAAGGCAGTAAATTCTAGCATCCAAATGTAACCTTTTGCTCATTATGCCCTCATTACAATAAAATTAGCCTTGCAGATTAGAAGTACCCATTATGCACTGATGCCATGACACTTCCAATCAAGACTAAAAATAAGGACAAAAATCCCTCCTTCCCTTGGGAAGGTAGAGCAGGAATGGAAATCAAGGAATATGACCCCAAACCTATCTATCTTCAATGAATATTCTGACCACTCATTTTTATACTCTCCAAATCAGCTTTCCAGAGAAACTCAGGGCAGCTGCTCACCTGAGCCTGCCCACTCTCCCCTTGAGAGTGTCCTATCACTTAATAAATCCTCACTTTACTTTCTTAACCTCTGTGTTCTTTCTGTGATGAGACAAGAACCTACTCTGCTAACAAAACGAGCATAAAATTCTCCCTGGCACAAGGCTGATTTCAATAAACAAAATTTAAATTAAAAATGTTGTGTTCAAATTATATTTTAAGATAATTTATAATCTCCTCTATTGCATAATTGTTCAATTTAAAAGAACGTACTTATAAGGGTTTATATTTGCTAAGAAATCCTTAAGGATTTGGGCAATGTCTTCATTGAGGGAGTCTCAAATTATTATTATTTGCTTTATCATCATCATGTACACCCCCAAATATTTTTATGATCTATATTTATTTTAAAAACTATCTATCTAAAATTCTTTAATGTCACCTTTGAAATCCACAAGTTTGTTGAAATCAGTACACAGTTTCTCAGAGATGGTATCAAGCATATATTGCAATAGTTTGGGGCTAGAAGATTTCTCTAAAATAGCTGTTTTGGCCATCTCCTCTTGGGTCTCTGTCAAAATTTTGAAAGTCTGAAATCATAGCCTTTACTCAAGCCTTAAATTTGTTTTTAAGGAATTTTCTTGATTTCAGACCTTACAAAAGTTTGTTTTATATTACTTTAAACAAGGGACAAATAAAGTTTATCTTTTATAATCCAAGAAAATACGTTTTGTTATGCAAATAGTACAAGCATTGTTGAAAATATGTAATAAAATACATTAAGTGGCATTTATTTTTATACCAAGAGAGCAAAATACAAATTATAATCATTTATTCATTAGTAAACATCTGATAGAATCATCTATTGGTCATCTACTTTTCTAAACTTTCAACCATTTCTCCTTTTTTTTTTTTTTTTGCCAGTAGTTAGTTACTCTTTCTTTTCAATCCCTGCCTTCCTAAACTGGGTGGTTCCAAAGTCCAGGTTAATGTCGCATCCAACACCATGATTTCTTGATTGCCAATCCTTCTTGCCCTCTTCATTGCTAATAAACTTCTCCAATTCATGTCTGGCAAGAATCATCAGGTTTACAGTCTGAGGTTTTGTAGCTATGTCATCTCCAAAATGTCTAACTCAAGTATCCCCTCTCCTACCACAATCTTCTCTAAAAAAATATGTCTATTGGCTCTAAGAGAAGAAAGTCAATATCACTTCAGTTTTTCTTCAAGAGCCTGGTATTCTGGTCTATAATATATAAACTAAGTTTTGTTTTTTATGAGATTTTAATTTTTCATTTATTAAAAAATCCAAGCCTGACAGTACACATGCAAACTTTGCACCTAAATAAATAAATCAGTTAACAAGATACTCTTAACTACAAGCACAAATTTTCATAAAAAATAAAAGTAAAATATGCATATCAAAGTTGTAAAAATGGCCTCATGTCAGTAATTGATTAATCTTATGATTATATCTCTTTGAATTTAAGAAACTTTTTATTCTATAAGCCATGGCATTAACTTTTTAAATTATCCATCATAAAACTTTAAATAATAAAAAATGTATAACCATATGGCAAAATTTAATTTTATCATTTGAATATATGATATTTTCTCTCTGTTACATTTTCATGTATACTAAATATGCATTCTTTTATGCTATGGTGTATCTCATTCAGGAGAATTTGCTTGACAAAAGTGAATTTATCTGCATTAGGAAAAATCAAAGCTTCTTTTATAATGATTCAATGTATTAATATATGTTTTTCACAATCTGACAATTACCAAAGGCATTGTCTATGTGGACAGCCCTTCGATAAAAATTGTTCAAGTGATAATCCATGTGATTCTGTTGCCGATAGATGCAACCGGTGTTCCAGGTTCTTGTCCCGTCCCAGAAAGAATTCAGAGACAAGACTTAGAGGTTAAAAAAAGGTAAAGTGAGAATTTATTAAAGGATGGATAGTACACTCTCAGGGGAGAGCAGGCAGGCTCAGGTAAGTGGCTGCCCTGAGTTTCTTTGGCAAGTTAGTTACATAGGGTGTAAAAATGAATGGGCAGAGTATTCACTGGGGAGGGAAGGGTTTGGGGTCGTATTCCCTGATTATCATCACAACTCCACCTTCCCAAAGGGAGGAGGGATTTTTGTCCTTATTTAGTCTGGATCGAAAGTGTCATCGCGTTGGTGCATGATGGGTACTTCTGATCTGCAAGGCTAATTTTATTGAAATGAGGGCATAATGAGCAAAAGGTTACATACGGACACTGGAAATTCCTGACTTTTCTCACCTTTCTTTGTTCTTCTCCAGGCCACTTATCATCCCAAAAGGCATGATCCCTTATCAGCCCCAAGGTTCCTGCTTTTCTTTCTCTGCCCAAGGATCACTGCTGCTTACATGATGTGTGGTTTCCTGCATTTGGCCTGTGCCCCTCCTTTCTGCCCAGTTTCTGCCATTTGGTCTGTGTCCCCCTTTCTCTGCTCATATCTAGCTATCTACCTGCTCTAACAATTCCATTTTTAAACCTGAGTGATAGTCTCTTATAAACTGACCATACCATATCTGTGTAAGCAATTCCATTTGAAATAATTTATAGAATAGGTTCCCTTGTTTGGATTTTATGTAAAATTTGATCTCATATTTGGAACTTGAAAATTTTCTTTATTTTAGCTTCATTTAAAAAAAAAATCAATTGATGTTTGCCTTTGCACAACTACCAAACTAGAAACTCTTAACTTATCTCCCAGAACTGTACTACAATATCTTGTGTGTTTTAATTTGTTTGCTTATTTGCTGTTTATTTTTTTAGGTTATATTTTTCAACAAAGAAATGAATGCAGTTGCTAAAACTAAATATTAAAATACCTTTAGTGAAATGTGTTTGACCACAATTCCACTCTTCCTCAACTCTGTAGAAAAGTATTTTTACCTGTTTCTGCTGAAGCATCTTTGAAGGTTATATCCATATTTCTGAATTATGTTCATATCACCCACTATTTTTAATGTATTAGCTATAGCCATTATCTATTGATCTTCTCTATACAGAAGGTGGGAATCTGTACTTCATCCTCCTCTGCTCCTCATTCCATGTTTTAACTTATTAATTCTTTTCTTATACACAAATATACTTCCTCAAAAGTTAATTTTGATTCACAACAGTTTATCTGTAATGTAATCATTTATTAGAATGTAAAGTCACTGACAGATTTGTTAACACTATGCTAGGTGTCATCACATTAAAATTTAAAAGGTTTCAACTTCGGCTTCTGAGAGCTACCAATCTATACCACACACTTTCATGGTGAGAGCAGTAAAAACCAGTTTATATTGCATATGTGGAGGAGAAAAACTTGTTGTGGAGCCAGCTGGCACTCTTTAGAGTCATAAAACCCCCACCCCTGGGTTCTGCCTGGAGCCTGTTGACACCTTAACCCCCACTCCCCACTGCAGGACCCTTCGCATACCTGCATTTCTGCAAGATATAAAACATCTTCTTTTGATGTGTGTTTACCCTAACAAAAGTCATTGCCTCAGGAGATAGCCTGTCTCACAATACCCCACTTGGACAGGCCTCACATTCTGCCCTTATCAGAGTTGTAAAACCTATTGTTCAGAGAGGTCCCTGACAGATCTTACAAGCAATCAGGGACCCATGCAGGAATTACTCATGCAGCCTCCTACTCCTCGTGTGCACAGGCCCCTCCCCACAACAAAAGACCCTGCACACCCACCCACCGGGCTCACACAGGCACCTCTGACCCTTCTCGCCCGTGTGGCCCGCTGTTGTCTGTAGCAGCGTCCTGGTGTTTGCGCTTGCACCGCTCATCTGTGTGGCCCGCTGTTGCCTATAGCAGTGTACCTATTAAACTTTCCTAACTTTTCCTAGTCTCTGGTAATTCTTTACCAACCCACGTCACCGTCACCATGGGTGACCACAACACTTGTCACCCCAAAATGTTTGTTTGGCGTGCAGGTTATTTCAAACTGAAAATAACCAAGACCCAAAAAACTCAGGAAGAAACTTTGACTTCTTTCTTAACTGTCTAAAGAACGTAGATAGAGGACCTATTCCAGGAAGGGAGCTATCACTATAGATACCTTAAGTATAGACTAGCTGTGGCAGATAGGGAGCAAAGTCTGTTAAAATTCCTCTCTTGGTCCAATTGTCCCTGCAAGGCCCAACAAACATTTGTTTACCAAACGTTTGTTTTTCTATCTCCATGTTAATTGCCCTTCTCCTCTTTGAAGTCTCAAACAATTACCCTCAACATCCTCTATTGTCTAGCTGAGGATGGTATGTAAAGTGAGGGTTTCAGCCATTTTATGGAGTTACTCAGTTCTCCTATTTCTCTCCCATATATACATGTTATTAAGCTTTTATTTTATTTTCTCTTGTTAATCTGTCTCATGGCAGTTTAATTCTTAGACCAGTCAGAAGAACCTAGAGGGTAGAGGAAAACTTCTTCCCCAACAGATACATATTTGTGAATAAAAAATACTGCAGACTGTATCAGTAAACAAAGAATGCTGAAGCCATCAAGTCACCAGCCGCTGCCACCATCCCCCAGTGAAGACAAGCTTGCAGCCCAGCTGCTCCAGCCACTCACAATGGTGCACCCCGACGGGACTTAGAATAAGAAAGGACAAGACACTGGTCCTAGATAGCTAGGTGCTTGTCAAGGGACTGAATTCAGTGAGCCCAAATGTTTGCTTCCTCCAATACAAGGAAAAGCACTAAATTCTTTAACTTGAGATGGCTGGTTTTCTTTAGATAACAAGTAATCTTTTAATGTTCCAACTACCTGGTCTTTGTTGTAAAGCTCCTATATATCCTAGCTCCTCCCCTACCTCTTCGGAGCAGTCCCTCTGAGTGATCTGAGGGCCTGTCATCCTGGCTCTAGTCCTCCCGCCAAATAAAACATAACTCTTAACTTTTAGGCTGAGTATTTATTTCAGTCAACATATGAATGACTGTAAGGTATAGATTTGTGAATGATTCTGAGGCTATGGAATTTATAAATATAATTTTAGGTTAGAAGTCACTTTTCTATAGCACAGTTACATTTGATGAGCAGTTGGTATTTTTAATAATTCTGCCTCATTGGAAATGATTTTTAAATCCCCAAATAGTCTAGTCTTCATCAATTTTGATTTTGCAGTTTATTGGTTTTTGTTTGGTTGTTTGTTTTCTATTTCACATTTTAATGTAAATGTCTTAATTCTAAACTAGTAAAATGTTATTTTTTTTTAATAAAGTTGTCTTTCCAGACAATTCTCTTTACCAAGCTTACCAAATATACACTAATTCTCATATTCTCTCCTTTGGCCTTGTCTAATCTTTACAAACAGCAACCTGTTAAAGGGGGATTGTGGTGAGAGAAGCAGATGATTTTTAATTGTCTCATTTACTACTGAGACAGGAAGGGGGCAGGGCACAGCCATTCAAGGAATAACACAGCAATTAACATGAGAATGGCAAAAGATTCACCCCCAGTAGGCCTTCAGGCTCAAGATGGTGGGAAATTTGCCTTCTAGTAGAACTTGAGCTTCATTATATGCCCACTGTAATATATTACCATGGTGAATAACATGCCCACAGGTACCATATCAGTCCCAAGGCTAGTCACAAAAGGTCAAAGAGTGGGAAATGGCCAACTTCCTGGGAATCCCAGCCCCTTACCCAGACTGGTCCTTACACTTATTAGCATATGAAGCTACATACAGGAGCCCATAAAAACTGTCAACACAGTGCTTCACTGCTGCCTCTCTCTCCCTCCTCTTCAGAGACAGCCCACACTCTGTCTATGGAGTGTGCACCTACCTTTACTCTAATCTGAGCACCCAACTCCCATACCTCATGGCCTTTCTTTTGTCTTTTGATGTAACTATCTTTACTCAACTGTGGCATGCTCTTGAATCCTTTCCTGAGTGAAGCCAAGGACCCACATTTGGCGGGCCATGTCCCAAGGGCTCAACCAAGGTTTGGGACACAGCCTTCCTCAAGCCCCACATCACCTACATCACTACCATAATTCATCTTCTCAAACCCAATGCTCAGAAACATAATTAGTGTTAATCCAACACTCCCCCTTTCTTTGCCTTTCTCTCCCTCTCCCATACCCTCTCCCTCTCTTTTTCTCTCTCCTCTGTCTATCTATCTTTAGGTATGTCTCTCCCTCTTCAGCACCCACTCTGTCTAATTCTGTCTCTTTTCTTTATAAATGTTCACACTAAAGTAAACAATCCTACATATGAGTAATATTTTTAGAGGTCTGTTGAATTTTGAACCCATAAATACATGTTTTATTCCAAACCACTATTTGGAGCATATTATAAGTTACTGATTTATTTACTTTTGTAATAGAAATTCAGTTAAAAATAACAGAGTTGAAACTCTAGTGGAAGATAAGGCTATGCTAACAGCTTCATGTTTAAAGTTGGCTTTCTTTTCTTTTACACAGCATGACCATACCTTTCAAATGCATTTTGCTTTTGGCAATGCCAACTTTTAGCTTTCACTTCTGATTAAAAATCATGTGTCCCTTGTGTATATGTGTCAGTATACTTCATGAGAATAGTCGAGAAACATAGCTCCTATTTATATTTCATTTGATCATTTTCTCTTTCCTGAATAATTTTGTTGGAAATTCCAGAGAGTAGGAAACTTAACAAACTTTTATTTTATATATTTCAACACATTTTGGATCTGGATTATCCTTTTCTGCTTTTGATAAATGTGTAGATGTTTTATAATAAATGTCTTTACTCACTAGCAAAAATATCTTAATTAGTGCTTTAGAATAAATTTTGTTTTATAAAAAATTTTCTCTGTGTCCCCAATAACACACAGATGATTTCTCTTACTGTACAAATGCAAAAATGAAAAATAGTGAAAAGGGAAAAAGTTATTCTACTGCATATTTCATTATTCTAAAAAAACTTCTGAGTATATCACTGATATGAAATACCTCCCTCACCTTTTTAAGGGGAACAATGGAAACATTTTTAAGCTTTAAAAAATATCAAGGATATGTTATTTAATTAAATTTAAATAATTTTTTATAAACAAAATGTTTAAAACCTTGGTAATATGATCATGAAAAAATAAAAATTTCCATTTAGGCCCATATGGAACTAAATTTTACGAAGTAGAATACAAATCTTTAATTCTATTACTTCAATTTTTAAAACTTTGATTCTACTTATAATTAAAACTTCATTTTACTGTAAGCAGTTTTCTTAGCTCAATGCTTCAGGTTGTCAAAGGGATTAGAAGCTCTTTCTTTGCTTACTCTTAGGCTCAAGGAAAATTATCTATATTTATCATTCTTTGTTAAAGAAATGTATATAGAATTCCAGTTCAAAATGAAGACAAGGAAGATCCTGAACTCAGCTCCTCTCACAGACTCACTGAACTTACAGCTCTTTACGGAATGATTTCCTCTGGATTAAAACCTAAAAACTGAAAAAACAATTCTTTCACATTGGGCAAATGAGAGAGAAACCACATCAAAGCAGGTAGAAAAGGCTGAGACACAGTTTTGCCATAAACCCCATGCTTGGCACAATGGGCTACTCACAATCAGAAGGGAACTCAAAACTTGGGGTTTCTTCCTGAAGAATAAGGGGTTTATACTCCACATCAGGCACCCCAACTCTTAAGACTGGCACCTGACAGACAAGCCCCCTAAACATCTGTCTTTGGAGACCAATGAGGCTTGTGCCCTTACGACCTATGGGCCTCTGGTGTTCTGAAAAAGCATTCTTAAAGGCTCCTGCACAGACTCACCTGTCCCAAAGCCAGCACAGAAGCAGTCTTTTGGAAAACACCCAGATCTTATGTAAAAGGGAACCATTTCCAATTTCTAAAGTGTTGGTCTAGGGGGTAGGGGCCTTCTGGGATACTCTCTGGGGATGGATGCTGGTGGGTGCCATCTTTTTGCTCTCCTGACTTGCTAAAACTAGTGAGCATCAGCTTTTTTGTTGTTGTTGCTGCTGTTTCAGTGGAAGTCATTTTTTCTTCAGCCAGCAGGCACCATCTTCCATGCTCTCCCCTTGAGAAAGCTGGCAAATGTAACATTTTTTTCCCTTTTCTTTTTTTTTTTTTTCTTTCCTTAAAAAAAAAAAATTATCTATTTTCTCCTTTTATTTTTTCTTAGTTTTTTTTTTTTTCTTCTTCTTTTTTTCAGCAGGTGCCATCTTTGGACGCCATCTCTGCCTTGCTAGCCCACAGGTGCCATATTTGTACTCTCCCCCTGCCAAGTTCCAGGGCTTAAGTTTATTCCAGAAAGAGGCTTCTTTACATGTCTGGTGCCTCAGTTATATGTCTGGTGACCCAGATTTTGCAGCTGCCACCCAGAGGGCCCTTGATCACCAGGGGGGCCAGGGGTGAGCTTGCATTCCTGGGTCCCACAAGACTAACTGAGAGAAAGTTCTTGGTGGGCTACTACCCTCAAGCCACTGCACAGGCAGCAAACTGAAATATATCCTCAGCCTTTTGTGAAAGAGACCTCCTTGATAGTCCTGGAGTTTCAGACTTAGGGGCAGGTTTCATGTATGATAAACATCTAGAGGCTACAAAGGTGCTCTCAGGGAATGTAGGCTGCGGGATGCCATCTTTGCACTCACACTCTGCCTCACTACTACTCACCTGTGTCCTCCAGAGAAGACTGACCTTATACACTTATCTAGAGTTCTAATAGAGTTCTAATTTCTTGACTGCTGCCTAGGGAACACCACTAGATCACATGGCTCTGGGATCCAGCAAGGTTTACACTTGTCTGTTCCATAAGACTGTACATGTTTCCATTCTTTAAAAGCTGTTATCCATCAGTCTGAATCTAGGTGCTGACCAAGATCCTCCCCTTTGGACACTGAATGGTCTTCACACACCCTGAACTGCTGGCAACTATTAAAAATAAAATGAATCATTTGAGAGATGACTAAGACTTAGGACAGGGTTGAAATATATGGTTCATCTCCTAAATAAGACCAAACTTTCAAGATTGAGAGAGGTGGTTGTTTCATCTATTACTTAGAAACCAACACAGAGAGTCCAGAAACATGAAGAAACAGAGGAACATGTATCAAATGAAAGAACAAGATAAGACCTCGGAGGTGGAGGGGGCACTTAATGAAACAGAGATAAGTGATTTAACTAGTACCATTCAAAGTAATGGTCATAAAGATGCTCAGTGAACTCAGGAGAAGAATGAATAAGCACAGAGAGAACTTGAAAAAATAATTAAAAAAAAAAAAAAAAGAAAGTTCCAAACAAAAGTCACAGAGCTGAAGAATACAATTTCTGAACTAACAAATACACTACAGGGATTCAATAACAGATTAGAAGAAACAAAGAAAGGATCAGTGAACTCAAAGACAAGGCACAGAAACTCATACAATCAGAGCAGTAAAAAGAAAAAAGAATTTTAAAAAGTGAAGATACTTAAGGGGCTTACAGGACAATCTCAAGCAGACTAACATTCACATTATATGAGTCCCAGAATAAGAAGAGAGAGGGAAAGTAGTAGAAAATTTATTTAAAGAAATAATGGCTGAAAACTTCCCTAACCTGGGGAAGGAAACAAACATCCAGACCCAAGAAGTTAAGAGTTTCCCAACTAGGAGGAACCCAAAGAGATCCACACCAAGACACACTATAATTAAAGTTAAAAAAAATTGAAGACAAAGAGATTAACTAGCAACAAGAGAAAAACAACTTATCTACAAGGAAACCCCTATAAGACTATAAGCAAATTTTTCAGCAGAAATCTTGCAGGCCAGGAGGGAGTTGCACAATATATTCAAAGTGATGAATGAAAAAAAAAAAAAAGTGCCAACCAAGAATACTGTACCTAGCAACGCTATAACTCAGAATTGAAGGCAAGATAGTGTTTTACATATAAGCAAAGCCTAAAGGAGTTCATCACCATTAAATTTGCCTTAAAAGAAATATTAAAAGAACTTTTTAAGCTGAAAAGAAAGGGCACTAATTAGTAACAAGAAAGCACATGGAAGTATAAATATCATTGGTAAAAGGAAATATATGTAAAGGTAAGAGAATAATCACTTATAAAGCTAGTATAAAGGTTAAAAGGAAAAAGCAGTAAAAAAAAAATAACTAAAGCTACAATAATTAGTTAAGGAATACAAAAGATAAAAAGATGTAAAATGTGACATCAAAAACATAAAATATGTGTGTGTGGGAGAGCAAAAATGTAAAATTTTATAATGCATTCAAACTTAATTTGCTACCAATATAAAGTAGACCATTATAAATATAAGTTCTTGTATGTAAGTCAACGGTACTTACAAAGCAAAAAGTTATGGTAGATACACAAAAGATAATCAGAAAGGAATCTAAGCATATCATTAAGGAAAGTCATCAAACCACAAAGGAAGAGAACAAAAGAAAAAAGAGAACAGAGGAACTACAAAACATCCAGAAAACAATTAAGAAAATGGCAATAAGTACATACCTATCAATAATTACTCTAAATGTAAATGAACTAAATTTCCAAATTAAAATACATAAAATGGCTAAATGGATTAAAAAAAAGACATAGCTATATTTTCAGATATGGTTTAACATCTGCTATTAAATTAATGTGATATACCACATTAACAAAATGAAGAGGAAAATCATATGATCATCTCAATAGATGCAAAAAAGTATTTGACAGAATTCAACATCCATTTATGATAAAATTACTCAACAAAGTGAGTAAGAAGGAAATGTACCTCCACATAATAAAGACTATATATGACTATTTCACAACTAAAATCATACTCAATGGTGAAGAGCTTAAAGCTTTTCCGCTGAGATCAGTAACAAGACAAGGATGCCCATTCTCACTGCTTTTATTCAGTACAGTATCAGAAGTCCTAGCCAGAGTAATTAAGCAAGCCAAAAAGGAAAAAAAAAAAAAAAAAAAAAAAAGGCTTCCAAACTGGAAAGGAAAAAGTAAAACTGTCACTATTTGGAGATGACATGATACTAAATATATAGAAAACCCTAAAGAGTCCACCCAAAAAATGTTAGAACTAACAATTGTTAGAATAAACAAATTCACTAAAGTTGCAGGATACAAAATCAATATATAGAAATCTATTGCATTTCTATACACTAATAACAAATTATCTGAAAAAGAGATTTTTACAAATCCATTTATAATTATATCAAAAAAACAATAAAAGACAAATAAATTTAATGAAGATGGTAAAAGATCTGTACCCTGAAAACTATAACATGATATGAAAGAAATCTAAAAAGACACAAGTGAAAATACATTTTGTGCTCATGGACTGAAAGAATAAATATTGTTAAAATGTCCATACTACCAAAAGCAATCTACAGATTCAGTGCAATCACTATCAAAATTCCAAAGGTATTTTTCATAGAATTGGTAAAAATAATCCTAAAATGTGTATGGAACAACAAAATACCTCAAAAAAGACTAAAAATCTTGAGAAAAAGAAAAGCTGGAGGCATCATACTCCCTGATTTCAAATTATATCACAAAGTTATAATAATCAAAATAGTATGATATTGGCATAAAAACAGACATACAGATCAATGGAACAGATACAGAGCCTGGAAATAAACCCATTCAATATGGCTAATAACTTTACTACATAGGGGCTAACAATATACAGTGGGGAAAGAACATTCTCTTCAGTAAATGGTGCTGGGAAAGCTGGACAAAAGAATGAAACTGGATCACAATTGTACAACATATACAAATATTAACTCAAAATAGATTAAAGACTTGATTGTAAGACCTGAGAAGATAAAATTATTAAAAGAAAACATAAGCGATAAACTCCCTGACATAGGTCTTGGTGTTTATTTTTTGTACTTGCTAACCAAAAGCAAAGGGAACAAAAGCAAAAGTCATAAAGAGGGACTACCTCAAACTAAAAGTTTATGCACAACAAAGGAAACCATCAACAAAATGAAAAGGTAACCTACTGAATGAGAGAAAATATTTGCAAACTATGCATATGATAAGGAATTAATATCTAAAATATATAAAAGATTCATGTGATAATATGAGAAAATAAAAAATGTCATTTAAAAATGGGCAGAGGATCTGGATGTAAAGAAAAGAGATTTCTTGTGCTCTGTTGCTTGGAATGTAAATTAGTGCAGCCACTATGGAAAATAGTATGGAGTTTTCCAAAAAATTAAAAATAGAACTACTACATGATCCAGAAATTCCATTTCCCACTTCTGGGTATTTAACCAAAGGAAATGAAAATACTAATTTGAAAACATATACACCCCAGTGTTCATTATAGCACTAAGTATAATATCTAAGATATGAAAGTAACCTAAGTATCTATCATTGGATGAATGGACAAAGAAGATGTGGTGTATATACATATATATATATACACACACACAATGACACATTATTCAGCCATAAAAAAGAACAAAATTTTGCCATTTGCAACAATATGGATGGAGCTGGGGGGATTAGGCTAAGTAAAATAATTCAGACAGAGAAAGATAAAATAACATATGTCTCACTTACATAAGGACTCCATAAAAATAAAATGAGCCCCCAAAACAAAACAAAACAAAAACAAAAGCAAAAAGAAAAAGCAAGTTCATATATAGAACAGACTGGTGGTTGCCAGAGGCAGGGGGCTGGGGGTTGGCGGAGGGAGAAATGGGAGAAGAAAGTCAAAAGGTGCAAATTTCCAGTTATAAATAATTCGCAGGGATGTAAAGTATAGCATGGTGACTATAGTCAATAAAATAGTATTGCATATTTGAAAGTTGCTAAGAGAGTAAAACTTAAAAGCTCTTAACACAAGAAAAAAATCTGTAACCACGTATGTTGATGGATGTTAACTAGACTTATTGTAGTGATAATTTTGCAATATATATGAATCATTATATTGTACACCTGAAACAAATATAATATTGTATGTCAATTATACATCAATTAAAAAAAAGGAAAAACATATATGAGGTATGCTCTTGAGGTAGCCTTATTATCAACTTAGAAATCTCTAAAAATGTGATAATCTAGAAAATACTACTTTTTTATTTTTAATTTTTACATCGTTCTCTCTAGGTGCCATCTTGGTGTCTCAGAGAAACAATGAAAAATCCTTGATTTAATAGATTCCTATTTCCTTTATCACTGATTTACTATATCACCTTCAGAGTTTGTCATCAGTCACATAAAAGAAGATGCAATAAAAACATGAGCTTTTCAAATTTTCAAAAGTTTAGTGAATTCTTAAAAAAATTTCTAGCACAGAGTTGAAGTTAGAGGATGAAAGTTAGGTAAAGACATATTTGATGGAGAAGCTTCTCTTAAAGCAGACAGCACTCTTTTCCACTTCCCATTACAAAGATTTGCTATATATGTCAAACCCACTCACTTCACTCTGATTTATGCCACTTGGTAGATCAAATAGTCAAATTGAGATGTATCAGTCAAAATGACTTTTGACAAATTAATTCCAATTCAAAATGGTTTTATTATTAAGAAATGTAGAATTTTATGAAAAATAAAATTTTAACAAGATTTTATTTTTATAATCATACAGGAGTAATTTTTTAAAATGACAAAGTTCACATGGTCATTTTTGGTTAAAAGGAAAAACAATATAATTTTTTTGGGGGGGAAATATATATTCTTTCAAGTGTTTAAAGCTTCAAATATTTTTCATTTAAAGGATTTGAAGTATTCTTAGGATAGACTGTTATTTTTAGAAACTTAGCCCTTACCTACCCTACTAGGCAAAATACAGTGGACTTTAAAGTAAAATAGCATTTATATTAAGAGACATTGCTAAATTCATCCAAGAAAGCATCTCTGTGATTAATTCTTCATTAAGATTTTAAAAATTAGAATCTACATGTGATGAGAAAAGTGTCTTGATCTAAGCAAACTCCTTGGTGTATTTCTTCAAAAAAATTATTCTATTTTATCAAATCTAAGATATTATTCAATAAAAATAGATTCTGATTTAACCTATATTAAAATGTTAAGAAATGTACATTTTAGAAATGATTAAATGCAATAGAAAGGTTACTAATACAAGACTTCATCCTCAGGACAAATAAATAATATCAACAACAAAAGAACTTAACTTACTTTAATGGAATCAAATACCCACCTCAAAAAAATTCTAGGAATTCAGTGGTAGCATGTATTCAGGTAATGTAAGTGTATTTTTCATCATGGAATGGAAACTCTTTCCTCAAAAATCAAAATTTTCCACGCAACTGTTTGTGTTTTCAAAGATCATGACAGTCTAAAACACAAAGTAAAACTATATCTCCTGAATATTTTAGACAATAAAATGTTGAAAACAGAGTTTACTGATCACACCCTCCGCTTTCTCAGTTTTGAAGAAAATGTGATACTCTCATAACATTAAATATACCTTACCCTTTTATTTATAGAGATATTTATTATGTTTGGTTTAAATGCTCAACCTACTCCTAATTTTATAATTTCTCATATGTTAAGAATGGTATCACCTGACATGAAAGATGAATTGTTTAGCCTGTTAGTTTCTATTAATATGAATAAAGGAAGTTTATATTATTCCTGGTTGTTGAAATCTAGCTTTGAAGAGGAATTCCCTATGATGTACTGATTTCTTGTGGTAAGAGCACTGGTTATAGGTCAGTCTTATTTAAATATTTAGGGTAATTACAGGGAAGTAATTTAACCAAAATGTTTCTTCATCTTTCATGAAATATTAACTGTATCCCTTGGTGGTTTTTTCCCATTAAAGTTACAAAAAAAATATTAATATAGCTCAATCCTGCCAGATGCAGGACTCCTCTGATATACAGAATTCTCTACTCCAACTTAATTTCTTTCCTGTGACATTTATAACTCAGAGCTTTACACTAAGATATTTCCTATTTTGGATCAGAATAACATACCACTTCAAAATAAGTTTGATTATACCATCATAACGATCCACTTCTTTTATAATAAAAAATCAAATCTGTGAATTAATACTATGGAGAGAACATATATATTTTGTCCGTAATTTTCTGAAATCCCAAATTCATTTTTAAAAATCCAGTAATGTTTAAACTCATAAAAACAAAAGATATATGAGATATCAATGGAGGAAATATTACAACACACTTTTGAAGACTTAAAGATGATGCAAAAATGCTGATAGATAAAAAAGAACAGATGCTTTCCAGAGCATTTGTGAATGGGATTTAAGGAAGGAGGAATACAATCTACCCTACATATCTTAAGAGAGAAACTGTTCTCAGAGTTGACAGGGCCAACTGTGGCTGGGAATATTAAATGAAACTTAAAGCTGAAGTATACTTGACAATTAACATACGTGACAGTCATTCACTATCCTTATCTCATCACTATTTTCAAAGCATTATGAAATTTCCTGTTAACAACAACAACAAAAAAAGTCCTCTGAAGACACTGAATAATAATCTCTTTGCAGAGAATTCAAAGAGATAGTGTAGCAACTGGATTCCATAATAAATCTTTTTCCCTTTAGCACAAATGCCACAGCAAAAAAAAAAAAAAAAAAAAAAAAAAAAGACAGATACACATATGATCATCTTGAAAGTAGGACAGAAATAATAAGACTCTAAAGGGAACAGGATGCCTATTGCTTGCCTGATATTTGAAGAAAATTGTAGCATGGAAGACAAGCCCAGGATATCTAAACTAGGGGGCAAAAATCAAAAAGCACAAGACAAGCATGTAAACAATAAAGAAGAAGAAAGAAGTAACCTGAGGAACAAAGAAAATGAGGAATTTGAAAAAAATCTCAGAGAGCATTGAGGAGATGCAATTTCAATAAAATGAAGAGAAGTTGACACAACATTGTAAAATGATTATAAATCAATAAAAAATTTAAAAATAAATAAAAATAAAAAAAGAAGAGAATGCTAATTTTAGAAATGAATATAAAAAATGTAAAAACCAATAGAATTAGGGAAAGGTAAATTTGAGGAAGAAAACTGCTAAACAACAAAGATAGATATCAAAGATATACACAGTTCCAGAAAATAGTCAGCTCTCAGACTGCACAAGATAACCAGAAAGAAAAGACAGAGATAGAGATGATTGAGGTAGAGATGAAATAGAGAGAGGAAGAAGAAATGTAAGGATACCGTGAGTACATTATAATTTTTTAAAATTGTATACATCATCTTTATTGAGATGAAATTAACATGTCATGCAAATATCTCTTGCAAAAAAATTCAAGGTATACTATTTAATGGTTTTTCGTATATTTTCAGATTTGTGTCACCACCTCTACAATCATTTTTTGAACATGTTCAATACCCATTAAGAGTTACTTCAAATTTCCCCTCAATCCTCCAGCCTAAGGCAAGCACTGATCTACTTTTTATCTCGGCAGAATGGTATAATCTGTGGTCTTTTGAGACTGGCTTCCTTCCCTTAGAACATTTTCAAGGTTAATCCTTCATTCCTTTTTATTGCTGAGTAATATTCTATTGCATGTATATACATTTGTGTGTGTAGCTATATGTTTTCATTTCTCTTGATTATATATCTAGAAGTACAATTCTTAGTTGCTCTATTGTTTAGTATTTTGAGAAAATTTTATTCTATTTTCCAAAATAACTGCATCATTTAACATTCCAACCAGCAATATATGGGTGTTGCCATTTCTCCACATTCTTAGCAAAACTTGATATTCAATGTCTTTTTGATTACAGTCATGTTAGTGGATGTGAAGTTGTAATTTTGATTTCCCTGATGGCTAATAATCTTGAGCATTTTTCTCATGTGCTTATTGGCCACTGTCATATCTTTTTTGGAAAAAAATGTCTTCAGGTACATTGTTATATTTTAAATTCAGTTAGTTTATCTTTCATTAGTAAGTTTTAAGAATTCTTTATATATTCTAGATATAAGCACCTTAACAGATACATAATTTCCAAATATTTCATCTTATTCTGTAGGTTGTCTTTTTGCTTTCTTTATGGTAGTCTTTGAAACAAAATTATTGAATTTTGATGATGTCTAATTTATCTATCCTTTCTTTTGTCACTTGTGCTTTTGGTGTGATATTTAAAGCTTTGCTTAACTCAAACTGATGAAGATTTTACTCCCATATTTTCCTCTAAACATTGTATATGTTTAGCTTTACATTCGGATTATGATCCATTTTGAGGTAACTTTTTGTGTATGTTGTGAGGTGGAGGTCCAATTTTAGTTGTATACATATGAATATCTATTTGTCTCAGAACTATTCATTGAAAAGATTATTATATCCCAATTCCAATTGCATTATCCTGGCATGCTTGTCAAAAATCAATTGTCCATAAATGTACAGGTTTATATCTAGAATCTCAATCTCATTCCCTTTAACTACATATTTCTATTCTTATACCAACACCATACTCTTTATTACTGTAACACTACAGTAAATTTTGAAGTTGGGATATATGAGTCTTCTGAATTTGTTCTTATTTTTTACAAGATTATTTTGCTGATTTGGGTTCCAATGTTTCCATGAAAATTTGAGGATCAGCTTGCCAATTTATGCAAAGAATCAAGTTGGAATTTTAATAGGAATGAATTGAATTTGTAGATCAATTTGGGGAGTATTGTCATCTTCACAACATTAATCTGGTCCATGAACGTGTGATCTTTTCCATTTAGAGAGTATGTCTTCTCTAAATTGTTTCAACAACCTTCTATAGTTTTCAACATATAAGTTTTACACTTATTTTATTATATTTATTACCTAAGCATTTTATTCTTTTGATGCTATGTAAATACAATTGATTTTAATTTTATTTCTAGATTGTGCCTTATTAGTACAAAGAAATACAATTAACTTTTCATATTGATTTTATATCTTACAAACTTGCTGAACTCATTTATTCTAAAAAAATTGTAATAAGCTGAGATTTTTCTATACCCAAGGTTATAATATTTGAATATAGAGAAAATTTTGTGTATTCCTTTCCCATTTATATGCTTTTATTTCTTTTCCTTAAGGAATTTCCCTGGCTAAATATTCCAGTACAATGCTATGAGAAGTGGTAAGAGTGAACACCCTTTTTTGGTTCCTAATGTTAAGGAGAAAACATTCCTTCACCATTACATATGATGTTAACTGTAGGTTTTCCATAGCTTCCCTATATAAAGTTGAGGAAATTCCTTTTAATTTTTTATTTTGATAATTGTTTTTATAATAAAGGGATATTGAATTTTGTCAAGTACTAGTATTATACATTGAGTTGAAAAAAGTTCCTTCCTCTTCTAATTTTTTACAGAAAATTAAAAAATTTGTGTTTGGAGAATTGGTATTAGTTCTTCTCAAATGTTTGGTAGAATTCACTAGTGAAGCCATATGGGCTGGGTTGTTCTTTTTTGGGGAGACTAAATTAATAATTCAGTCTCTTTATTTGTTATACACGGTCTATTGAGATTTTTCTATTTCTTCTTGAATTAGCTTTAGTAATTTGTGACTTTAAAGTAATATTTCTATTTCATCTAAGTTATCTGTTTTTTTGTCATGTAGCATTCATATTATTCCCTCATAACCCATTTTTATTCTGTAATATGCATAGTAGTGTCCTTTCTTCCATCCATGGTTTTAATAATTTAGTCTTCTCCTCTATTTTTCTCGGCAATAAAGCTAGATTTTTGTCAAATTGTTGATCTTTCTAAAATACCACAATTTGGTTTAGTTCATTTCTCTATTGTTTTTCAATTCTATATTTTATTTAACTATTTTCTGATCTTTATTTGTCTCTTCCATTTGCTTAATTTTTAATTTCACCTCCTTTTCCAGTGACTTAAGGTGAAAGATTAAGACAATACTTTGCAACATTTCTTCCTTTTTAATATAAGTGTTTATAGATACCAATTTCCCTCTTACCACTGTTTTGGCAATATCCCACAAAGTTTTGTATACATTGTATTAATTTTCATTCATTCCAAAATATTTCTAGTTTTCCTTATGATTTCTTATGTTTTTATTTGGTTTAATTTCCACATATTTGTAAATATCTCAATTTAGACATTTATATATGTTTCAATTTACATATATCAATATCTATCCAGCTACATGGCTATCTATCCACTATGTTATACTCTATAAATCTACCCTGAATATCCACTGTACTAAAATATCTTTTAAAGAGCAAAAAGGCATTTGCCTTTCTTAAAGAGATCATGAGAAGAGGAATATGAACTTTCATATAAATCTTCCAGTTACAACAGTACTTGGAAGATGTAATGAGTCCCTACTGCTCACGAAGACTCCAAACCCAGCTTTCACTATGCTCACCTGCAAAGAAACTATTGAAAGAGACATTGTGGAACTTACACAGGTTTGTTTCACTAAAACAATTCTAACGGTTTTAGAACAAATACCTTAGGTGCCTTCTCTTAAAACAACCTGTTGTTTTGAGGGGTGAGTGAGATAATTGATAGAATGCATTTTGTAGGTACCAAAACAAAATAGGCATTTTATGCATACTAATAACTACTTGCATATTTCTAATAAAAGGATTAGACATATATAACTTTAAGAATCACGAATGGTGCCAGATTATAACTTTCAGAAGTCTGGAGAGGTTGATCTAAAAGACATTTAAGGGACCTAAAAGTACTAACAAAATGGTAGTTGATAGTTTCCACTAGCAGAGACATTCATTCGAACATTTGCTTAACTTTGCTGACTAGAAAGATCTAGCCTTGATAGGAAAATATGCCAGAGTATAAAAAAGAAAATCAAAGGAAAAATTTTAAGAATATGTCATTTCATAAAAATGCCAAGGCTGACTACTACGGTTGTTGTGACTGGAAGGATCCAGAAGGAAAGACAGATAAACTACAGCTGTATTAAACTTAATTGCTTACAGATTTCAGATGTTATGGACTATTAAGAAAAAAAAAGAGAGAGAGGAGGAGAAAGAGGCATGGGGAGAAGCCATTTTCAGGAATTAACACAGACGAGGAAGAAATTAAGAATGCACTGAGGGATTTTCAATAGGTTGCATCTAATGCAATTTTTTTCCTTTTAAAGATTAAGTTTGGCACTTGCCCATATTTAGTGAGCTCTAAATTATAAGAATCATCTTGAAGCTAAAACTATTTCTCCTGTCATCATCCAAAGGTGAGTTGTTTTGAAAGGACAGAGCACTCACCCACTTGCCATCATTTGAGATCTTGGCATGAGATGAGCAGAAGATGAAGCACTATTTTCACCTTCATCCTGCTATGAGAGTGAGCGGCAATGGCGTAAGTATTATCTAGCCTTGGGGAAATACTTCCTTTTTTACTGGAGAAATAAAAGTCTTGCTAAAGATTTCATTTTAAAATTTTGAGTTACTATGGTAATTTTATATCTTCCTACAGTTCTCAACTTAATTTTAGTTTGAAATTGACATGAAGTAATTTAAAGAAGGATTTTAAAACTGATTACATGAAAAGGATTGTTTTGAATTTCACATCTTTTTAAAGTTCATGTAAAGTGTATTAGGGGCACCTGGATATTTTCATTGTTCAAATAAATGATTTATTGTTATTTTCATACATATTCATCATTTCTTTCTTTCTTTTCTATTTTTGATATCTTTTTAATAGAGTTTATTTAAGGATACCAGAATCAATTGAACACATACATAAAATTATTATTGAAACAAAGATATGCAGACAATATTACTTTTTCAAATTGTCTCTCTGTGTTACCCTCCCTTTAAGATAGAGAATCAGACTCTGTATTCAGTTTTCAGTTTATATGTGAGGTAGATATTCTCATGCAAATATATCCATTTGTTAACATTTCTGTTTGTAATCCTACTTCAGTGAAATACTAGACAACTCACCAGTCAAATTTTAAATACTAAACACACACAAACATCCTCAAAAGTAGTACAATGAAGCAATGCTTAAGTTTTTGAGTCATGGCCACAAATATTCCTGTGTAATTCAGCAAATTATTTTATGAAAGTATGCAAGTAAATGTATGTGGGTGTATCTGAGCAATTAAATATTTAAAAATTGTTTCATCAGAAGCAATATGGCGAAGAAGTCATAAATTTGGGTGGGACAGGAACCCAGGATTTTTAACTCATAATCTAACATTTCTTTTTCCTTCCACTAGTGGCTTTCAAAAGTATTTTAGGTATACTAACTATTTTTTTCTAAGAACCTAATAAATAAAAGTCTAATTGAGAAGAGAGCAACCTATCATTCTTCCTATTCTTTCCACACATTCACAGCACTGGTTTTGTGGTATCTGGAGATCCCTTGGGCTCTCTGGAAAACATTTAAGACATTTTACTGACAAGCTGACAATTCATGTATGATGGGTTTTCAACTTATGTTTATTATAAGTATATTAAAAACTAGTAATACCACAATTAATACACATACATAAGTGGATTTAGCAATCAGAAATTTTTTCAGTAGTGGGTAACAGAGAACCAGGTTAATGTTGAATTAAAAAGAGGATTATTACTCTCTATGTAATAAAAGAAATAAAGGTAGGTAGCTACTGATGTGAGATCAATAGCTCAAGATTTTAGATAATCTTCTTAGCTGTCTCTTATGGTCACAAAATGGTCCTTGAGACTTCAAGTTTTATAACCATCATTCAAGACAGGAAGGAACTTGCTTTATCAGGAAGAACTCTTTCCCAAAATCCCTCAGCAAACTTCCACTTATACCACATAACTCCTAACTGTATTATATGGCAACTATTTGAAAATAATAATTGACAACATGTATTCTTAGCTTTTCTAGTCCTAATAGTGGAAGTGAGAAAGAGATGCTAAAATTGAAATACAGGTGTTTCTTTTGATCACTATTCAATAGTGTTTAACACAGAAGTATTCAAAACTGAAGTAGAATTTATGTGATAATATAGATTTTTGCACTTGGAAGTAATGTTTTTCTTCTGGTGTTACAGTGGTGAGGATGTTATTCATAATTCCATCTCTATATTAATTTTAAATTAATGTGTTTTCTGAAAATGTACTTTAAAATGATAAAACTTTAATTTTATAGGCTATTTCTTTTTGTTTCTTAGATTTCAGGAAATCTAGAATTTTATTCCTGAAAAATAAATATAACTCTCACTTTTGTATTCAGTCTATTTCTATAATCTATCTGCTTTTGGGAAATAGCCTTACACACTGTTTACAAATTCTCTATAGACAGATTTGTCATACCCTGAAGGTTCCAGCTCTCTACAAATCTATTTTTCTTTACAGTTATTTTTCCCCTTAGGTTTTTATGCAGCTTTCAAATCTGATAAGTGATAATGTCTCATAGGATATGTATATCTGAGACATATAAAGAATCTGAACTATTGTGTTGAGGTAAATGATTAATCCAACAGACAACTCCAGATGTCAGCCTAGTTTAGTATTTTAAAATTACATTATCTCTTCAGCACAGGATGATCTATAATCCCTTCTCTTAGTCCTTATTTGTCTGATTAATATAGATTAAATGATGTAACTATGACATACACTTTCACATAGAACACACCAAACATATCTGAAATATAGCAAACTCTAAATAATAGTTTGGATAATATCCAATCATATTAATTTAATTTTTGGCAGACTAAAAATAAGTAATATTCTGAGAATTTCTGAGGTCTAGAAAAGGTTTAAAAGAGACATAAAGCCATGTATACATCATCAGCCATGGGTGGCATGGGGGGCATACCAAAATAGCCAATCCCAGTATGGTATTAAATCACTGGGAGCCACAGTGTTATTCTCGCTGCTCCAGTGATTGCACTGAATGGCTGGTTGACACTGACCTTTTGCTGAAAGCCAATTGTTATGACAGTGTGTATGTGTTGGGGGTGAGGATGAAAATGGCCTTCATAAAACTGAGTTCTTTTATGTTAATGACATATAGTAGTAGAACAGTGAGCACTAAACTAGATCAGGAGAAAAAGTCTTCTTGGAAAGATTTTTTAATTGGAAATTCAAATTTCTAGTTTGGATAATCAGAATTATTTCACACAAGGTAATAATTATCACTCAGATTATATACCTGTTTTTTGGCATAATTACATAGTGGTAAGAGCTGTGTTCATCTGAACAAATGCTTGCTTAGATTTAAAGTACCTAAATTACACAAATAGTTCAAATAGAAATTAGTTATCAGCTTTACAATTGATTCATCCCAGAGTATGTGGCCTACCACATACTTTTTACGCTTTTTAAATCTATTACAGATAAATAAACATTTAACGAAAGTTTTGTGGCCTGCAACTTGGATTATAGTTGCTAAGAGAATTTGCCAAAAATCTGGAACTGAGAAAAAAAAAGGCACCTTCCACCATCTCTCTCTTAATATTTGTGGAATACCTACTAGGGTATACACCAATTTCATGTATAGTATCAGTAAAATCCTCACAGCAACCCTACATATTTTGGAATCGCGATAATCATTTAATGAAGGAGTAAATTAGGGGCCAGAGATTTTTAAGGGACTTGCCAAATGGCACACAGTTTGTAAGGAGCAGAACTGGGATTGGAGCCTGTGTTCATCAGCTGCCAGAACCTGCAACTATTTTCACTAGATGCCAGGGAAGTGAGAAGTAGAAGCCAAATAAACACTGACTTTTTGCAAAATAAAACAACTAGAGAACCAAGTAAGGCAAAATGAGCATTGTATATGTCAACTCCCCTCCCCCAAACATACAGTGGAGATTTAGAACAGTAGAGGGGATTTCATTTGGTAAGGGTACCGGAAGTTTCACACAAAACAAAAAGGTAAAATAGAGGAGACAAGAATATGTAGTTCATTTTCAAAAGCAGAGCCTTAATATAAAAGCATCTACTTAGTACTGTGGGTATTTTTACTCCTCTCACCCTTTTAAGAACAGCTGGTTGATCTTGACATAATGGCTAATTGCTGATAATTCTTGCAAATAACTGTATGTGAGTTTGGGCATGAGGAGCAGACAGAGATATTTTCATAATTCTATGAAAAAAAGATGAAATAATACCTTGACAATCACTGTATATTTAAAAAAATCAAATAAATAAAATCTTTTACAAAAAGTAACAAAAATATAATTTAGTTTCAAAAATAAAACCAGTGTAAGATATATTTCTCTTTTTAATGCCTGTCTTGATTTTGGATGAAAGAATACCATTATGTGTAAAGCTCAGAAATTAACAATTTCATTAACATTATTTTTTCCACAAGGAAATAGGGATCTTGAGAAATTTTGCTATATGCTTAATGTTTGTCAGCTTGTTAACAGGAGCTTTATAATTAAATGTTTTAAAATATTTCAACTTCAGCAAAAATTTTAAATTATGATTTTAGGGTTATTAATTCAACATGAATAATAAGATGTGATAAATAACTCATCAAATGTCAAGGTGTCCAGAACAAGACATTGGAACCCTGGCTGAGACTCTAGAAAACATGGCTAAAAATTAAGTTGTATACCCCTATTGTTTCCAAAACATACATCTTATGCATATTTGGTATGAAAACATCAAAAGCTTGACTTAGCAATCACTGCCTATATATAAGCTAGAATTTAAGATATACCCAGAAGCAGTAGAATTAAAACAAGGGTGCAGCAGATCTAAGAAGGTTTCAAGTTGTATCTTCATATTCCTTGGAGGGCTCTCTTGAGAGACCAAGGGATCAAGAACAAATTACACTGAATTTTTTCTTTGCTCCTGTCAAGAATTTCATGTGGAGAAAGCACTCTTAACTGAATGCCAAAGGCATTTAAGAAAGAAGTAAAAAATGCACTAAGAAATGTATAAGCCACTCTACCTATATTCTTGTGTGATAATGATAATAATACAATAAAACCATATATTACATAGTTGTTTACAACTCCCTTTCTTATATTGTCTAGTCTGATTCTCCAAGCCACTCAATAAGTGAGCATAGACTACCATGTTTCAAAGGTCACCTTGTGAACATACATTTACAGACAACTGACATTTTTAAATGCTTAAGAAAAAATGTACACCTTTCCTTTGCACTGCTACTACTAATTATAATAGTAATGAGTAGCTCATATTCATTGAGTTTTTAGTTTGTGAGAGGTACTGCTCTAAGTTCCTAACAGTTTCTTACAATACTTTTGCATACATAATTATGAACTTTTTCATGATAGGAAAATTGAGGCATAATAATATTTATAAATTACCCAGGGTTATAAAACCAATAAATGAGAAGTCAGATTTTGAACTCAGTCAGGAAGTTCAATTCCAGAGTTTCTACTCAATAACTAAAAAAATTAATCGTCTCTCTCATCCCAAAGATGTTTTAGAAAAATACCTCAAAAAAATTAAAAGCAACAAAATGCTGCTCTTTTAGACCATTTTTGGCTTTAGATGACACTTTAATTCTTTTTTGTCAACCAAGTCAGCTGATGATGCTCACCAATACTGCAATCCATATAAAAATTTCAGACAAAGTTCTCCTTAACAGCTGACTTCCTTGTTAGAATGGGAGGTGCTACATCTTATATATATCTCTCTAATATATAAGTGTGACAAATAATTGGTATTGTTATTTTTGATGTCAATACATTTATAAGAAGGAAACTTAAAGCCTTTGATCTGAGGGGTAGAGAATAATCAATTTGTTAACTTAAAAGGAAACTAAAAATTAGGAAAAGATTTTTGAGCATTTGAATAGAGTTGTCTCAATGTATCAGAACCAAATAAATGCACTAGAATAGGTATACCATTTTAAAGATGAGGAATGTAAAATGACGATAACTCAATAAAAAATATGTAAAAAAACTAAAGATGAGGAATGATGTTTGTGATAGGGGAGCATGATGGTTAATATCTTCCAGGCATGTAGTTGTGTGGGGCATGCTGAGATAGCTCTTCTGAGGTGAAGGATAAGTTGTGCATCTGGCCCCTTCTACAACCTAGACAGATTTGGTTACAGAAGCAACCTATTCCTTAGTTGGATGTGTAACTGGCTCATTTATTGAGTGATCTGAAAAGCTGATATTTTGAGTGAGGCCCTGTCTTAGTCATTTCAGGTTGCTGTAACAAAATAGAATAAACCATGTGGCTTATAAACAACAAAAATTCATCATCTGCTGTGCAAGCTGCTCTGTCACTTGAGCCCATGATCTAAAAGGTCCAGTGGTGCTTAAAGGATCAGTGACAGATAAGGATGATATCTGGAACCTTTGGCAGATGCCTACAGGTAAATTATAATATAGGACTTTATGATTTGGGAGCAAGGCCCTGCTGTCATCCACAGATAAGTGGTTTCCTTTTGAGAAACATTTCTTGGCCTGCTATTGAGTCTTAGACTGAAAGCTTAACCAAGGGATACCAAGTTACCATGTAACCTGAACTGCCTATCATGAACTGGGTGTTATCTAACCTACCAAGCCACAAAGTTGGGCATGCATTGCCATGTTTTATCATCAAGTGGAAGTGACAAATAGGTGAACGAGCCCAGGCAAACCGCTGAAGTCATAAGTAAGTTACATGTACAGCTGGTCCAAATACCCATGGTCTCCATCCATGCTACATTGTCTTTTCTCTCTCAGTTTGTACCTATAGCTTCATGGAGTATTCCCTATAATCAGTTGACTGAGGAAGAGAAGACATGGACTTTGTTACAGATGTTTCTGCCTGGTATGTAGACACCAACCAAAAGTGCAGAGCTGTAGCACTGCAGCCTCTCTCTGGGTCATCCTGAAGGATAGTGGGTGAAAGCAAATCTTCCCAGGAGGCAGAATTTTGAACAATGTACTTGGTTGTTTGCTTGGAAGGAGAAATGGCCATATGTGTGATTATATACTGATTCATGGGCTGTCAATAGTTTTGCTGGATGGTCAGGCACTTAGAAGGAACTTAACTGGAAAATTGATGACAAAGAAACCTGAGGAAGAGGTATGTGGACAGACCTTTCTGAATGGGCAAAAAATGTGAAGCTATTTGTGCTCATGTGAATGTTCACCTTAGAGGAGAATGTTAATAATCAGGTGGATAGGATGACCAGTTCTGTGGTTATAAGTCATTCTCTTTCCCCAGCCACCTCTGTCATTACCCCATGGACTCATGAACAAAGCGACCATGGTGTCAGGGATGAAGATTATGTATGGGCTCAGGCACACAGATTTTTACTCACCATGGCCAACCTAGCTAATAACAATAGTAATGAATAGCTCATATTCACTGAGGTTTTAGTTTGTGACAGGTACTGCTCTCACATCCTAACAGTTTCACTGCTGAGTTCCCAATCTCTCCACAACAAGAGACCCACACTGAGTCCCCAGCTGGCACAATTCCCAAAAGTGATCAATCAGCTAGCCTATAGCTGGTTGCTTACATGTAACCATTTCCATCCGTTGTGCAAAAGTGTATTGTTCTTATTAGGCACTTACTTTGGATTCAGTTTCCTTCCCTGAACACAATGCTTCCATCAAAACTACCATCTGAGAACATACAGAATACCTTATTCACAATCATGGCATTTCACACAACATTGCTTCTGATCAAGAAACTCACTTCACAGCAAAAGAAGTGTGGCAATGGCCCCTGCTCATGGAATTCACTGGTCTTAACATGCTCTTCCCATCCTGAAACAGCTGGCTTGATAGAAGGATGAAATGGGTTTTAGAGACTCAGGTATAGCTCCAGCTAGGTGGGAAACCTTACAGGGCTGGGGTAAAGTTTTCTAGAAAGCTGTATGTGTTCCGAATCAGCTCCGATACATGGTGCTATTTCTTCAATAGCCAGGATTCACAAGTACAGAATTCTAAGGGTGGAAATGGGAGTGGCATCATTCACTATTACTCCTAGTGACTCACAAATTTTTGCTTCCTGTCCCCATAACTTTATGCTTTGCTGGCCTAGAGGTCTTAGTTCCAGAGGGGGAAATGCTTCCATCATAAGACACAACAATGATCCATTAAACCGGAATTTAAGACTGCCACTCAGTCACTTTGGTCTCCGCACATTCTGAATCAGCAGGCAAAGAAGAGAGTTAATGGCATTGACCGGAGTGATTGATCCTGATTACTGTGGGGAGATTACTGCTACTTCATAATGGAGGTAAGAAGGACTATGTCTGGAATACAGGTGGTCCCTCAGTATTATCATGTCCCATTATTAAGGTGAATTTAAACCTAATACAATCCAATCCAGGCAGAATAGCAATGGCCCAGACCCTTCAGGAATTAAAGTTTGGGTCACGTCCTCCTGCCAGGGTAAAGAACTATGGCCAGCTGAGGTGCTTCTGTTTTCTGGAATATAGAAAGACTAGTGGAAGAAAGTGGTAATAAATACCTGCTACAACCACATGACATATGACCCATTACAGAAATGAGGATTGTAATTGTCACGAATATTTTCTTCTTATTCTGCCATGAATATGTTTGTGCGTGTGTGCATAAATGCACATATATAATACATATATAAACATAAATATGTATATCTTTATTTTCTTTCTTATTTTATTCTCTTATCACCTAACATAAAGCATATTGATTTTTCATCATAATATTTAAGTATTGTTAATTTTACATCATAGTATTTAAATTATGGGATATAAGAAGAGGTATAAATACTACTCAAGAAATTTACCTCCTCTTCTGGGTAAGAGGTTAGTGTGCTTTTGATTTTAAGGAGGAGAACTGTATTATGTTAGGAAGAATCATGGCTTTGCTATTCTCTTTATCTGCAGATTAAGTATGGTTTAAGTAGATGCATATGATTGTAAATTGACAAGGAATAGACTGTGATGGTTAATTTTATGTGTCAACTTGACTGGTCACAGGGTGCCCAGAAAACATTATTTCTGGTTGTGCCTGTTATCATGCTCCCAGATGAGATTTAGCATTTGAGTTGGTAGACTCAGTAAAGTAGATTGCCCTTTTCAAAGTGGGTAAGCATTAACTGACCCACTAAGGATGTGAATAAAATATAGGCAGAAAAAGGAGGAATTTGCTCCTTTTTACTTTCTGCCTGCCAACATTAGATGGGACATCTCAACTCATCTTCTCTAGTCCTCAGACTGAGATTTAAACCATCAACTTTCCTGGTTCTCAGGACTTTTAACTCAGACTGAATTATACCACCAGCTTTCTTGGGTCTTCAGCTTGTAGACAGCAGGTCATAGGAGTTAGCTTCTATAATCATATACTCTAATTCCTCATAATAATTTTTAATATATATCCTACTGATTTTATTCATATCCTGTTGGTTCTGTTTATCTGCAGAATCCTACCTAATACAGGTTGCTATTAGGGACAACTTATATGAATAGATCTGAGTGTTTTAAGCATATCACTGCTGCCTGACTCAGTGCTCCACTAATAGGGTTATGGCTTACTACCCACCCACTGCAAATCAGGGTTGTATTTGCCCATATCTGAAATTATAACTGGTGCTAGAAATTTAACTTTCTAAAATTGGAAATCTTCACTGATCCTTGGTTTTAGTGAAATCGGAGTACAATATAGAACCTGGATTCCTATATCTAAACTGATATCTAAATCTGATATCTAAACTATCACTGATATCTAAACTATCAATGTGAAGTTGATAGTTAAGGAGAATAGGAAGGATTTTGTAATAAAATTGTATATATGAATAGAAGGAGGCTGGAAGGAATTTAATTAAAACAATCTACTAGAATCCTTGAATAAGAGTCTTAGACCCTAAAAACAGAAGCATCATATTTAATGAAAATGAACCTTAAAAATTGGATCAAATATAAAGAAAATGTGGTATATATATACAATGGAATAGTATGTAGCCACAAAAGGGAGGAAGTCTTGTCACATGCTATAACATGGATGAGCTTTAAGGACACTATGCTAAGTAAACCAAATCAATCACAAAAGCACACACACCGTATGATTCCACTCCTATTAACTATCTAAAATAATAAAAATCATAGAAAAAAAGAAAAAAAATACAAAGTAGAAAGGTGTCAAAGCCTTGGGGAAGTGTGAGAGATAAGTATCATTTAGTGAGTGTAGAGTTACAACTTTGTAAGACAAAAAAATTTTAGAGATCTGTTGCACAGTATTGTGAGTGTACTAAGCATTGTACATTAACATTTAAGTGTACTGATCTGTACACTTAAAAGTGTTCAAGATCATAAATTTAGTGTTGATTGCCAAAATTAAAAATAAAATTTAAAAAATTGGATCTAAAAAGAATAGAAAAATGTTTAACAAAAGAATACTTTTAATATAATCAAAAGTCATACAATCACTATAGGGTTGTTGGAACACAACATAGATTTAGTGGTAAAACTGGCACAAAGTTCATTTGTTTCTTTTTTAAATGGCTAGAAAAATGTAATTGATTATCCAAAATCAGGTTGACATTAAATCACAATATGAAACCTATCATTTAACACTTTATATCACTATCAGTCAAAAAGCCAAGTGTAGCTAATGATATTGAAATTTGGTTTAATTGTACAATAATCTTAAAAACAGCAAATTCAACTGTCTACAAAAACTTGCAGTTATCCATCTCTAAGAGTTGCATCCAATAAGATCTGATGCCTAATATACAGGTTGATTAGAAATTTGCAGCTAATGTAAATCAATGAACCCACTTTTTTTGGAAGTACTAGGGATTGAACACAGGACCTTGTGCATGCTAAGCATGTGCTCTACCACTACATTATACTGACCTCTCAATTAACTCATTTTTATAAACCTAAATGTACGTATGTCATAAGATTAAACAATGGGGTTTCTAAGACATCAGCAAATAAATGATCTATGTGGTACATACAGAACTAAAAACAAACAAATAATAAATCACATGAACAAATGAT
This sequence comes from Camelus bactrianus, assembly GCF_048773025.1. Classification (NCBI taxonomy): domain Eukaryota; kingdom Metazoa; phylum Chordata; class Mammalia; order Artiodactyla; family Camelidae; genus Camelus; species Camelus bactrianus. Next base: position 31,579,826 of record NC_133539.1, read on the forward strand.
ACTTTATAAAATATTTGTTTACCATGCCAGCCTAACATTCAATTATATTAAATACATCTTATGAAATATAACTTGACTTGTAACATCAGTCTGTTACTATTTGCTTCACTGCATAAGTATTACATGGGAAGATCTGCTTTTAATTCCCCAAATCACTTCTCAATTCAATTACTGTTATATTATCTAGACTTGCCGTAGAAGTACCAATAATATTACCAATGGTACTATGGAGAAAAACAAGTTTAAAAACTCTGATAATTATCATCCTTTTTTTCAAGAATGAGTCATGCTGTATTTTAACAACTATTCATTAAACAATTCAGAAACAGTCCACAAACTTACACATTAAGTAGTTTAAAACAGATTATAAAGATATGTAAAACATTTCGTATCACAAGTATATGCATAATAGTTCATGATATAATACACTGCGTTTGCAGTTTCCTAGGGCTTCAAAAAAAAAAACACATAAACTTGGTGGCTAAAAACAATGGAAATGTATTGCCTCAGAGTTCCAGACACAAGAAGTCTGAATCTAGGTATCAGCAGGGCTGTGTTTTCCTTAATGGCTCCAGGGGAGAATCCTTTCTTGCCTCTTCTAGCTTCCACTCTTGCCAGCAATTCTTGGCATTCTTTAGCTTGTAGTTGCATCAGTTGAGTCACATGGTTGTCTTCTCCTTTTGTGTCTTCACACTGTCTTCCTTCTGTATCTTTCTGTGTTCAAACTCCCCCTTTTTATAAGGGCACCAGTTGTATTGGATTATGGTCCATCTTTATGACCTCAAATGAACTTGATTACCTTTATAAAGAACTCTATTTCCAAATACAATAACGTTCTGCAGCATTCGGGGTTAGAACTTCAACACCATTTTTGGAGGGGACCCCGATCAACCAATAACAATGGTCCACAACTGAAGCACTGGGTTATATTTAGAGAGTTTTCAACATTAAAATTATTTTTAAAATCTTTTATGGCATATTAAAATAGCTTTATTAAAGAAACTACCTGAGTGCAGCTATAGCCTATAATTTGTATGAGTAACAATGAAATAATTTCTATTAGTCATCTAAAATAAAATAAAATTCTTAAAAGCCATATCTTTTGAAACTCTAAATTGAGTCTGTCAGAAAGACAGGAAAACAAATCATCAATCATTAAATATTGGTTTAGTACTTATGGTGAATTGAAACCTTCCAAATTCATATCTACCAGCAATCTCAGAATGTGATTTTATTTAGAAATAGTCTTTGGAAATGAAATTAAGTAAGGACCCAGATGAAATCATACTGGAATAAGATGGGCCTAAATCCAGTGAAAGTGTCCTTATAAGAGATAGAAAAGAACACAGACACATAGAGAAGAGGGCCATGTAAACACTGAGGCAGAAGATGGAGTTATGCTGCTACAAGCCAAGGGACACCAGAGGTCACCAGAAGCTGGAAGAGGCAAAAAAGCCTCCACCTCTGAAGACTTTGGAGACAGAGTGACCCTGCTAACACCTTGATTTTAGACTTCCATCCTTTAGAATTGTGAAAGAATTAATTTCTGTTGTTTTAAGCCACAAAGTTTGTGGTAAATTGTTATGGCAGCCCTAGGAATCTACTACACTTTTTATTACTTAATGCAGAAATGTATAGAAAGATGAAAAGAAAAAAAGATTTTTTAATCAGGCAGATTAATAACATAATAAGGCAAAATTATTAAGGACATAAATAATGACTAACAAAACTATTAGAAACTTTCTGGGTATTCATGAACATCCATTCTTCAGGCCATTTATTCCTTCACACAGGAGGGGAACCAAACGCACTTTTCATAGCTCTGGTAACTAACAGTTTCCCTTCAATGCTTTTGTTTAGGGCCTTGCTGGTTTGAGCTGTATTATAGCAGCTGGTTTTATTTTCAATCAACTGCCATCCTAGTGAGCTGAACCATGTGTGAACTGGGATCAATTCATTTTTCTTCTGTTAACTGATAATAAGTAAACCCCGATGAAGCCACAGGTGTAAAGTGATAGAGAAGTTTCTGCCAGAGGTATGTGACCAAGTACTCTGGGCCATATTCATGTATTCCACTTGTGCCTCAGCGTCTGCTCAGGCCCAGTCCTGATTGTAACATTCTAACATAGGCCAGCTCTATGACTTGATGTACTTAATACCAACTCATGATTAGGGTTTCAGTCACATATACGCTTGGTGAGTGGTCCAGCATTCCATCTCTACTGGGGCCTACCTGCATACCAGGAGCTGCTTCTCAAATGGTGATTTCCCACCCCACCCAGGAAACAGGACTTTTCTCTAGAATATGAAATATCCACACTGACCAAGAATCTCTTATGGGAGTAGCTAGGGATGCCAGAAGCCAATTCACTAACATCTCTCGAACCATTAGATCTTCTGAGCAAGCACGTCAGCTTGCACTATGACAGTCAAATGCCGAAGTGTCCTCACTTGCTCAAACCCAACTCAAAATTGACAGCATTTTGAGGCACCTAACAAAAAAGCCAGAGCAGTATTTTCAAATAGTGCGTATCTGTTGCCTTCAGAATCTAAAATGGCTCACCAAGCAGAGTGACTCTTAATGATAGAGAATGTAAAGTATAATATCCTGCCTTTACATTAAAGCGGAAGTTCCAGGAAACCTCAGATGATGGGATTTTAAATTTTATTAATATGGTTCCTAAATCTGTGTATGTTTATCTCTCACCCCGTGGCACATATATATCTTATAGGATATTCAGGACACGTGCTATTTCCTTTCTAAACTGTCAAATTAGCATGATGCCATCAATACAGTGGACTAACGTAACATTCTCTGCAGTATCAAGATTGAAGTTTCTGCAGGCTGTACTGTGACCGAGAACAGAAGCTGTAATATAGCCTTGGGAAAGTGGGTCCTTCTGTTACACTGACCTTCCACCAAAACAGCAAATTATTTTGATGTTCTCTACTAATAAAGATTGAAAAAAAAATGTATTCACCAAATCAGCAGCACCATAGCGAACGCCAGAGGAAATGTTAATCTCTTGTAAATACGCATCATCTGACATAACCGTTGTTACACTGAGAATTGTTGTCTATTATATTTACGGTAGTTCATCATCATCCACCATTGTCCGTGAGTTTTGCAAGGGTCAGAGAGTTACTGAATGGCGTTAACATAGAAACCACCATTCCCACATCTTCACAGTCTAATGTGGTACGTTCCTTCCATGATGATATATTACTTCTGATTTTCTCTCTTGGCTGGAGAATTAGACAGTTTCAAGAGTTTTTCTTAATATTTCTTAACACAATGATTCTTATTGATGAGTTATCACAATTCCTTTAACTATCCATACCAATCATGAACTAGGAGCTGCAAAAATGATGATATAGTGTGCTAGTGAACACTTTGGGCTGGCTGCATGACAAATTAGGACAGAACTCTATTCAATATCTGGGTTCTTTTCTCTCCTACTCCAAGAGGAGAACTATAGCAGCCTTAAAAGTCCTTTGATAAAGTGTATGCCCTAGAAATGTCTGGATGTATCTCTTTCCTCAAAGTACAATTTGTCTGTAATTGGCTACAGGTTGATTTACAAACTACCAAGAGAAGATTGTATGTACTTCTGGTAGCATTGTACAGTCTTTCTTTAGGAGGATCATGTTCTCAGAGTCAATGGACTATAACCCTACGAACTGACTCAAATCTGAAAAGTGGATGAAAATTTTAATTTTCTACTCTATTAAGGGCATCAGCCTTCTACTCTTCTAGACATTTTCTAGAAGTTCTAGACATTTGCTGGTAGCACAAGTCAAATAATAAATCTCTTTTAGCCTTCTGATCCCTTCTCCAATTCACTGTTAAGGCAATTCTGGCATTCCTGTTTTGTTTATCATCATCATACCTATTTTGTTAGCCATCATCCAACATGCAGGCTTTAACTGGACATCTCAACAGCATATCAGGACTAGCATCTGGTCCATATCAGGAGATAAATCCCTGAGTCACAAAGAATAATCTTGTTCCTATAGTTTATATTCCCTTGTCCAATACCTCTAAGATCAACTTCAGATATGTTCACTCTGCTTCTTCCGGGGACATACTGGGCAGGTCTTACAATTCTCTGGGTATATATACAATGTTCTCCCAGAAATTGAATTGCATTGTCCCTCAGGCTGTGCTGTTATTTGACCTTAGTTATTGGTTGAGTGGCAATGGACAGAAGTAGAAGAGAACCTCGAAGAGGGCAATCATCAGCTTGTGAGCCTTCACAGAATTTTTAGACAAGGGAGGGGTGTGTGAGGGAAGAGCCTTCTCCTCTTCCAATGAAGTAGGTGCTGCTTCTATCAGCACAGAGATTCAAAGCAAATTATGGGCTCACGAATCTTAGGTTCATCATTCGAACATCCTGGACTAATCTCAGAGTCTTAATCTTATCCTATCAGGGAGTTGAATTAAATTTAGACCTAAATGCCAAGCATTCAGTATCCTCTGTAACTCCACAGCCCTTACAATTAATTTCTGGGCCCAATTTTTGGCCTAGTCAACCTTGTAGGATACAATGTCTCTAAATACTGCCGTGGAAGCTTTTTGGCTTCTATAGTATGCTCTGAATTTTAAGTGCTATAATCTAAATGTGTCCTTTGCTGTTTTAAAGGCTTTTAAGCCACCAGCAAAAAAACTCATCTAAATTCACAACCTTGTAATTACCACTGCCCCCATTTCTTTCAACGCCCCACTACCTCATAAGCCTATACTTCAACTAAAATCTGCCTCTAAAATCAAGTATTTCTAATTGTGACACTACTACCTTCCAGGGGTTTTCATCTCCCTAATTACCACTAGTAATATAATCCTTAATATCACCATGTGACAGATGAGTGATAAAGTTCTACCATACCAAACTCAGTATGAGATTTTGCGTGCCGTATCTGATTTTAAATACCCTGTGTTTTATTATCCATAGAAAGTAGAACCCGAAACAATAGCTTTTATGAAGGTAGTTTATTTGAGGATGTAACTTCAGAGAAGAGTCATGGGGATCTAGAAAGAGTATGAAGAGAAAAAAGAAAACTAATCCAAGGGTGCATTATTGAATTAGTCCTTACTGTTGCCAACAGGAACTTATCCTGCTGTGAATTGCTGAAGAATCCTGCAAAGTACACCTGCAAATTATACCACTGAAGCACTAAAGAGAAGAATATTTATCTATTGATTACTGCCCCTGCCCCCCACTGTTCAGGGGCTGTCCCGTGAGTTGTTAACTTCCGGGTGCTTCCAGGTTTGTGCATGGGAGAGTAAGCATACTACAGGGAGGCAGTTAAGCCCTAAGCAGAAAGTTAAAGGCTTGAGGTACAGCTGACGAACGGTGTTGTCAAGTTATACAAAGACGGTAACCATGGCAATATCTAGAATAAAATGTAGTTCTAGAGTATTGGTTCCTAAACTTTACTGAACATCAGAATCACCAGGAGGGTTTATTGACATACGTATTTCTGGACTCCACCTCCACAGTTTCTGATTTAGAAGGTGTGACACAGTCTGAGAATTTGACTTTTTTATAAGTTCCCTAGTGATGTTGATACTCCTAGGACCACTGTCCTTAAGTATGTAAGTGGAAAGTAAGAATTGCCTTATATGAAAATACATAATTCATTTAAGCAAGATAATGAACATAAAAATAATAAGGTGAAGACTATGGGGATATAGAATATGCACATAATATCAAAATACTATCTTATAAATTGCATATTAATTGACAATAGACCATATAAAGTTGAGAGACCTGAAGGACACTATTTAGTCAAATGATCCAATTTTGTGTCACTGATGATGGAGCATGCTGACATTATGTGTTTTCTAGTATGATGAAAGATGACACATTAATCAACCAGGTAGAGTTATTACCAATTGCCCAACTTGAAACTTATAATGAGGAGGACAACTGAGCTAGATTCTTAAATATATACATACTAGATAAGGAAAAACTGGAGGGTACTACTGTAGAAAAAGAACACCAAAGAAACGTAACAATAAATTCAATGTATAAGTCTCAATTAAAACTCTGGGGTGGAGATTTTTGTAAACTATTGTGAAAAAACACTATTGGTACAATTAGTCTAATTTAAATAAAGACGCTATATTAGTTTATATTATTACACCAATGCTAAATTTTGTATATGATAGCTGTATTATGATTTTATAGGAGAAAACCTATTCTAGGAAATGTGTATATAAGTTGTTACAGGAGAAATGCTATGATACTCTAATTTACTTCTAGATATTCAGCACAAAAGTAATAGAAAATATGTGTAGAAATAGATAAGGCAAGCTACTAACACTTATCAAATCCAGGCAAAAGGTATATAAAGGTACATAGGTGGTTGTTATAACACTTCTTCAATTTTCTATAAACATGACATATTTGAAAATAAAATAAAATGAAAAAACACAAGATGTAACATGATGAGCACCATCAAATAAGCCCTGGAAACACTGTGAAAGTATTCACAGGAGTAAGAGAGAACTCTTAGAATGAGAAATTGGAGGAAGTTTCAACCAGACTGACACATTTTCATTAGCTCCTGAAAAATTATAGAATTCTGACAGGCAGACATGGAAAAGAGAAACACTCTAGAGAGATAATGATATGATGATATGAGCCAAACACACAAAGATAATGCTCAGTATTGTTATTATTGCTACCAACAATAATAGCTATATCTCACGACTAGCATGTTCAAGACATTCAATGATTCCAAGAAAATTGAGACAAATCAGCCAGTACCTTGAAATAATTAGTAACAGCTTTGCTAAGCTACATTAGGTGGGAACAATTTATAAACAGAGGAATAATTTAATAATCATCCAGGTAGACTATGACCAGCCCTCAAAGAAACCCCAAGTATATCACTATATTAAGCTGATTAAGCTAGAAATGGTATTGAATGGATCAATTAGTATTATCTCCACACTAACATACCACTTCAAGCACAGAATCTTACCTTTAATTCAGATCAATCTTATAAACAGGGTTGGTTATGTCCCTCTAAGGCATAATTTAGTATAAAATTAAAAGAAGAATACAATTTTTGTGACATCTGAAAACTAAAAATTTCAAATCTGAGTGTCTATAAATATTTACTGGAACATAGCATGTTCATTTGTTTGCATATTAGTGATGGCTGTTCGGGCAGTGCAGCAGGGTTGAGCACTTGCAGCAGAGAGACTACACACGGTGCTCTCATCACTTCACACTGCTACTCAGCTCACTACAAATGCAGAGACACAGTTATAAATGAACTGTTTCAAGTAGTTTAAGTAGCACAATGCCACGAGATTTTATTGTTATTTTTCACCAATGCTTGCCTAGCATGTCTAAACAAAGAAAGAAGAAAAACTGAACTTTGGGTGCTACATTTTTAAGGCACAGTGGAGTATATATTATTTCATTATCAAATTAGATGGCATTAGATTCCTGAAGGATTAGAATAATCCATGCAAGATAGGTAGGTATTATTAAGTCCCTTGCCCTATTTTTTTCCCTGAGGAAACAGACCCAAACGGCATTGTGTTTATTATACAAATGATACTATGGCTGTGCTAAAAGTCAACATTACCAGACTAATAATTCATTGCAATATTATCAATAGGAAATCAATGGTTAGATAAAATAGAAAATATAAAATGAAATAGCTCAACACTCCAGAATTTCTTTAAAAGGAAGGAAGGAGGGAAGGAAAGAAAGAAAGAAGAAAAAAAAAGGAAAAGGTGAGAAAAAAGTAAATAAAACTAAAAATAAGTTTCAAAGTGGTTTAGCCAGCTTCAACACACCATTGCTAATCCCATTAAAAGTTATTGGCATCAGAATGCTAAGAGTTATAAATTATCTTTGAATTGGTAGGATGGGATTATGGCTGATTAATTTCTATTTTCAAATTTGACTAGAAGCATCTATTTCTTTTAGAGTCTGAAAATAAAATATTAAAATACTACCAAAGATTTCCCCCTTAAAAATAATAGCTAATAGCAAATTAGTTTTCAAATACTAAGTGCCTTAGTTTTAAGGCATAAACAAGCATATGAAAGAAAGTGAAGTATGTGTAATTACTGTTATATTTACCATACCTATAAGATTTTTAAAAGTAATGGATTATATTTAGCCATAGTTATTTTCCCAGAAATTAACAGATTTATGGTGTCAATTTTCAAAAATGACTACAATGATAATCTTACACATTGGTTGTGCATATTGGTTATATCCGGTTGTGCAGAATGTTTAGCATATTCCTTATATAAATTCAAATTTGTTTTTATAAATAAGTGTTTTCTTACATAGCAAAGTGTGCTGTTTCCAGAGGGAAGGTTTTCTGTTCATGCAAAGAGAAACAGTTGCTTTCAGTCACTAGCTATTCTCTTAGACAACATTGGGACTTCCTAATATCAAAGTTACTCTCCTTCAACACACATACTCACGAACTGCCTGTTGCTAGAATACTGGATGGATTCTGTTTGGCAACATCCTCTCTAAGCCCAATCCTTTAAAATTTCTCTTAATAAATTAATTTGTGCTCTAATAAAACCAAACTCTGTAACTCATCTGTACACACACACACACACACACACACACACACAAACACACACCCTCTTCTGCTGCTGAGAATCCTCTTGGCTTTCTTGCTGCTGTTACCAATTCTTTTTCCTGAATAGTCTGGAACAACTCACTTCTCACAGCAACAAAATATCAGAGGCCTGATCTCAGGAATTGATAGCTTGGCAGATGGCTCAGGTATTTTGGATTTTTATTGGCTTTTTGTGTGTAAGTCCTGGGTCTCTTTCTAGATAAATAGTACAAGGTCAGATATATATTATAAATACTTGAAGTCACAGTACTTCCACAGTAAATTACATGTGATAAATGTTTATTGCTCAAATATTCGAATGTGTCCTTTTCCTTCACTGTATTTGCCAACTTGCTACAAATTTGAGAACTTGTTCTTGCCTTCCAAACTGTCCTGTCTCAAGCACCTCAACAAAAAAAGCACGTATCTGGGAGACATTCCCTTAAATATTTTATTGTTTTTTTTAATTTCTTAAAACTCTCTATATCCAGGGAACTCTCAGAACACTCCTTTTTAATAAAGGTTGATTCTCCTGGAAGAGATGCAGAAAACATTCCTTTACCTGTTCTTCCCAAATGTTCTTAAACAAAAAGGCTCTTAAGCCTTGAAAGGTACAGTAACAAGTGTCCCATTCCAAGAAGCTGACCTTGAGTAAAGTGGATCTGAAATTTCCCTAGACCTCTAAGTTAAACCACCCAAAAACCAAGTCTCTCTGTCTCTCCCTCTCTCTCTCCCTCTCATCCTCCCTTCCTTTGCATTTGTTTACTAATGCCTCTTTTAGAACTGGGTTGATGTTAACTTTCTACTCTAAGGAATGACAACCCCATGCACACAGAGCAGATCTGCCTGAGGTAGCACAGCTACCTAACTCTGCTTCCCAAGGCCCAGTGTTTTTTGCTTTATCAAGATTTCATGATCTTTACCATGTAAAAAAATAAAAATGAAAAACCAACAGAAACATTAATTGAATATAGTCTGAAAACCTTAATTGAATATGGTCAGGAGATCAGACAGGGGAGCTCTTCCACCCTGTGAACATGGCGGCAGATCTCAACAGGAAGAAGAATCCTCTTCTTTCAACAACTCTGGCAGTGAAAAAACATGGATCCATTGACTCTAACTCTCCCAGCTTCCCTTTCCTCTCCATAAAAGCATTCTCCTTCCCTTGCTGTGCAGGGACTTGCATGTGGCTCTCCACAGACCCTGAATTGCAATTCTCTGCTGATCCCCAATTAACTACTATTTGTTAGAGAAATTAACTGGCAGTTTATTTATTTTGGTCAACAATGACTTCACCAATTTGCTCACCTGAGTCAGCGGTTTTAGATTTGTCCGTCACTATTGTCATTGTTATTGTCATCATGGAATGCCATTCTTTCCAAAACAAATACTATCACATTTTGATGGCCAGCTGCTGCTTCCTATGGTGGAAAAATATGAAGGCCGACTCTGATTTAATGATTGACCATTGCTCAGTAAACTGATCGTGCAAAATGGTCACAATATTTTACAACACTATCAAATATAGTAAACTAGGTTTAATGATTATGATTCACACATTCACTTTTCCATAATCTTTATGGTGCACACTTACAACACAGACCAATCCAAATCTAGTTTTCAGCTGCTTTCCTATCTTTCATTCAGCTCTTTAATTTAGTTGTAATTGCCAGAAGAAGAATGAGATTTTTGACTTAAGTAAACTAAAAACAAAGCTCAAACATGTACATAGAAGAACTCAATTTGACCCATGTGGCCCTATATTGTCTTCTACACTGTGATATATGTTGCTCTTTATACCACCCAAAGATTCCTTCTATAGCATTATTGCATAAAGATTTATTTTGTCATTAAACCCCCAAACTGAGCAGGAATGTCCAGGGACTATTTCCTATCCATGCCAAAAGGTTTAAGCAAATACGTAAGTAAGTGAGTAAATAAATAAATAGTTCTACTTATGATTGCAACTCTGGTTGTAAAGGCACTGGAAATACTCATTAGCTCACAAAGTTGAGGTATGAAATAAAATACCAGGAACTCAAACAATCTAGAGTGGAATTTGCCAAAGGCCGGTATTCCTCATGCTTAGCAAGGGTGCACCTAATATAATTCATAAAAAACAAATTCTGCAAACAAAACAATGTATTTTCCCCACTTAAAAAAGAAACAATAATACATAATTCCTGAAAAAAGAACATACAGGTCTTTAGTTTTACCTCATGCTGATCTAGAGTAGAATTTATTCCTTAATTTCAAATCATACATTTTCCTTCAGAATTTTACGACCATGGTACATAAAAACAGAGTAACATGTATTGCCTCTGGTGGAATGATTCATCTGTGGTTCTATATTTTTCTAATTATTTTTTTGACAGTGTCTTTTTTGGGGGGAGAGGTAATTACACTAATTAATTAATTAATTGATTAATGGAGGTACTGTGGATTGAACCCAGGACCTCGTGCATGCTAAGCATACACTCTACCACTGAGCTATACCCTGCCCTCTGTGGGTCTTTATTTTTAAATTCAGGTGTCAACTAAAAAAAAAAATTATTACTAGTGTCTGATAAAATTAAACAATCCATGAAAAACATTTTTCTGCTTTGAAGAGTGTTCTTTTCAATCTTTAAGTTCACACTGGAGAAAAAGAGTTTTATCTCTGGTTACTTTTTAAAGTATTATACATGTTCTAATTATTTCAAAAATTTGATAGAAACATGTTTGCTTAGTTCAACATCTTTCTCCTTATTCTCCTAGAAAATACAAAAAAAAAAAAAAACAACAAAGAGAACAAGAAAAACAAAAATAAAAAAAAAATCCTCTGAGAAATCAATTAAGAAAAACAAAATAAGAAGACAACATTAAAAAAAAACCCTCAGATTCCAAAATAAGCATAAAGATTATGCAAAACAAGATCTGGCAGAAGTCTTGAGGAAAGAAGTGAAATAAAGAAGCAGCTGAGAGAGCCTGCCTGTATCACATCTTACAAAGTACCAGGAAATGAATACTTCCTGAAGGTGAGGACCTCACCCCACAGTGCAAAACAGGTCTGTCATTTGCAGTAATGAATGCAGAAACCGGAAGGGGCACAGTTGATGCCAGAGGCACTTTTGCACCAGATTTACTACAAAAAAGCAAAATTGGGGGTTTGCCAAAGAAACACAGAGAGAATGTAAATCTACCTGTGGAAGCAAAGAAGTAACGAGCAAAGCCACTGTGCCTTCCACACAAAGATACAAAGACAAAAAACTCCTGACTATTACTACTTTCTGAAATTTGTTCTTATTTAATTACGGATAAGAAAAAAGTAATGTGGATATAGTCAACAAAAGTATTGTGAGAAAAACTATGTGAGTGTGAATGAGCATCAAATCTTACCCTCAGATGAAGATCATTTACTAGAAAACTGTTGAGAAGCAGCAAATTACTCAAACATTTACAGTTAAGTAAAGTACCAAACAAAATAAATAAAACTCAATAAAGTTCTCATTCCTGTAACATTGAGACCATAATTCAGAAACATCAAATTTACAGAAGAGAGGATTATAATAAGAATAAATACAGAAGAAAATGAAATATATGAAGCACTCAATGAAGGAGGATCAAGAAAATCACTAACAAAGTTGAACTGGACAGACCACAAGAGAGAAAAAATAGTACAGGAAACATAGGAAAAGCATAACTGTAAACATTTACATAAATCATAAATAAAGACCAAAAACAAACAAAAAATTATCCAACTCAAAAATTAAAAAATACATAATTTAAGCAAGCAAAATGAAAAAATAGCTGTAAGAAGAATAACTACTAATATACATTATAGAAAAATTCAAAACTACGATATACAAACAAAAGCTGATCTGTGGAAGAGATGTATATAAATGTTATAAATATATATATAATATACAATATGTAAAAATAATGTGATCATCCACTAGTCACCCTAATGAAGAAAAAGGCGAACAAGCATAAAAATCACAAATAATATGGGGGAAATAATCCATGAGAAAAATTTTTAAATCTTTTTTTCACAACTCTGCAAATTTACTTCTTTCTGAATATTTAGGGCAATAATTTATCAAAATATACCACATAAGAGATAGAAGAGTTACACATATCAATTTTTGTAGCAGAATTGAAAAAGTTGTGGAAGAACATACAATCCCCACAAAATCATCAGGCCCAGACAGATTCGCAGAACAATACTATACATCCTTTTCTGTTAGAAACTTGTATTGCTATTTAAATGGTTAAGAAAAGATAAAAAAAAATTGTCAAATGGTTTGCAAGAAACATTTTTCATAAATCATTGTTTTTATACCTCACAAAGATTAGACACAAAAAAAACTACACATCAAATCACTAATGAATAGATTTTTTGGAATTCCTAAGTATAGGAAAGAAATTTAATAGCACATTAAAAATATAATGTATTGTGAGAGATGTGGATTATTCTTAGAATGAAAGCATGGTTCAATACTAGGAAATCTATTAATATAATGTGTCCTTATGGAAGATGCATAGAGACAAACTGTATAATCATTCTCATAGAAGCTATTATAACACAAAGCATTGAATTGACAAATGAACTACACAAATTGCACCACATTTTCTGATATTTCAAAGGCTACAAACAATTGCTATGCCCAGGAGTTAAAAACACCTCCATTTTGCAAAAATCTAAGACCATCAGATATAGTTCCATAAAATGCAACTTTTCTTCCTATGAGGAAGCAATTTAGTTCAGATTTAACAGACAAGATTTTATTGAACAATGTATGTGGAGACACTAACCACACAAAAGGAGCCACTTTGGTTTAGGGAATTCTCCATTTTACATTCCATTAATTTCACAGCTTACATGATTTTCAAACCAACCATACTCCATAAATCTATATATTCCAGGTTTATTTACAAGAACCAATCTGGATAAACGTGTCCTACTAAAAACATTTTATTAAAAAAGTTCATCAGATCTTTGCAGTGGTCACTAGCTGGTTTATAAGTATATTTGTTTGAGATAATTTATACCTCTCGGTGTCTTGGCAGAGAGAGAGAGTGTATAGGCCTGCTACTAGTAATTTTCTACCCAGATGCTAAAAAAGCATTTAACAACATTCGTAAATTTTTACTGATAAGAGAATTATTAAGAGAAAAACATTGGAAGCATAGATACTAGAAAAAATGAAGGTAAATAAATCACTGTTTTCAAAAATTGTAATTAAATCTTTGGAAAATAAAAGAAAAGCAATCATATTAAAAATAAGAGAGATAAATAATTATTTCATAGAAAATATAGTTTTTATATATTTCAAAATATAGTGAATAAAAATATACCTTTCATAACCACAACAGAAGACAACATATTTAAAATAAAATTAACAATAAATTTGAAATCTATACAAAGAAAACTTTAAGGCAGTCATGTAGAAAACAAATACCCACCCCCAAACACATACAGAAATCTTGAACAAATAAAAGAAATCCAGATCCCTTCCATTCAGTAAATTCAAGACAGAATGTATATATTTTCTCTCCCAAAGAGCACTTAAAAATTTAATATCCTCACCAACAGATTTTTCTAGAATTGAAAAATTTGATATTAATGTCCATATATAAAAATAAACTAAACAAATTGTTGGAAATCTCTGAATAAGAAACTGAATGACAGAAGACAGTACTAAATGTGAAGACATTTTATCAAGCCTTACATATTACATACATATATAATGATATATTTTGTGCAAAAAGGAGAAAATATATTGCATTAATATTTGCTTATATAAACTTATGTTTATAAACTCATGAGGAATATTGAAAAAATAATAGCTAAGAAAGATTACCTGTGGAGGGGTTATTAAGTTGGTATTGGGAAAATGAGTGACTAAAGAGATAAGAAATGTTTCTCATTCTATATTATATGCAGAATGTATGCTGGCATTTCATAATTCATTATTCCATTATTTCTTTATCCATTAGCCAACATTCTCCTACAAAGAAGAGTTCTTTTGACATTATTATTATTATTACTTTTTCTAGTATCTTATGGACTATTGTTTTTAAAATGTATTATTATATACTACCATCACTGTATACTTTATATATGTGAAATATATGTGTTTTTCTTAGATTTATAAAAAAATCAAAATTGAGAGGGACTGAAATAGTAAAAAAAAAAGTGATAATATAATTAAACTTAAATTTCTTATTTTCTAAATCGAACAAATAAAAAAAAGAATGGTATATATTATTTAATAGAAATAAATCAAGAAACATTACAAAGTAATTATTAAGCATCTCCCATGAAACCTTGAAAAATTTATTCTCTAATGACATTTAAATGATTTTGGTTTGTACCTTAGTGTTTTTCTGGCGACTTAATAAATGAAAAGTTTATTAGCATGTAAATCTACTCATGCTCAAATACTATATTTAAAATATAAATGTTAAAAATGAAGAAGTGATTAATTGTGAGGCAAGTAACTTTTTTGTTTTAATGGATATATATCTAGAAAATGTAGATCTCATTTTTGCAAACTATGAAAATAGATTTGATATTAATTAACACTTCAGTTACCACACAAGTATTTTCAATAAATAAAATTCAGGAATTTAAATGTCATGGTTTCTGTTTATTTGGTTTATAGTAAATGTATCAATATAGAATTTTATAATAAAAACACAAGTGATAAAAACCTAAGAGAGACCACAATATTCCTCAGCTGTTCCACTGTGTTCTTCTCAGTGGTCTTCATGTAGTCTTTTTACAATTTTCTTATCTAATGTATGTCACCGATTTTACTTTTCTATTTTCCTTTCCTTATTTATTTAATTTTTAGCATTTAAAAAATATTTCAACATTTTTATTTGAAAAAAAGTTTCACCTATAAGGAAGTTAAAAAAAAAAAAAAGCCCTTCAACTGGATTCACTAATATCTGACTGTAATTTTACACTCAGAGCATGTCTCAATTTGGGCTCACTATTGTATGGTTCAAGTGCTTGACAGGTTCATGTGGCTACTGGCTACCAAACTGAACAGCATAGTTCTACAGCCTTGCTATGGCCCAGATAGAGAATGGCAAAATAAAAGGAGTTAATAATTTTCTGCCAAACATTTTCACCTATGTTATATTGCTGCCTTGTCTTTGACCCTAGTGGTCTAAAATAGCTCATGAAATTATGGCCCTCACCATTCCTATCAAAATTATTAAACATTACATAAATAAACATATTATCAGTCATCTGCAATCAGAAAAGGTCATTTCAGTCCAGAGAAACCGACAGTATTTATGTGCCCTGATTTGTCCACTGTACACATCTTCACATATATAATATTTTTCTCCTAAAGTAACCCAGAGTGTCCTAAGGCATCATTTACTTTCTTGGTGCTTATTTTTTTGAAGCAGCAAATGTTCTCTTTACTTATACATAACTAATAATTCCATTAATGAGGTTGTTTTCTTAGTCTGAGTTCCCAGAAAGTAGGAAAAATACTTATCTGCAGTGGTTTATTTGGGAATGTTAAGCTAGGCAGCAGGGATATAGGGCAGGGGAAGGAAACAGAGATGGAGAGAAAGTAAAAGAGGTTATACTGAGTTTGCATTCTTGTGGGTGAATTATTTTCAGTCTGCCCAAGTCTTATAAGCAGTTTCATAAAAAGTATTTTACAATCGTCTACTCTAAGAATAAAAAAGGAAACATTTATCCATTGACCCCAAATGTCCACTCATCAAGAGTGTTAACACCTCTCCAGGAGTTAACTGACCTTCCTTTTCTGGCTGTTGAGTGAATACATGTGTGTAGGGCAGAGTCTTTTGGCATCCCATTCTTAGATCAGAGCAGTCCAAAAGAGAAAGTGGCTTGGTTGAAATAAGGTACTGTCCAATTTTACTTGCACTAAACTGGGCAAAGCTTATATAAAACTGTCGCCATTCAATTGACTAGGGTAAATGGTAGGACAAGAGGATTTTGGAATGGTATACAATTGTTTTTATTTTGTATTGTTTTACTGGAATAACAAATGTTTCCAAAGTGAATTCAAGTTGCAAGCTTTTAGAAAAAGGGGGACCTAAGAGATTATTGTGAATACACTTATTGAATTTTTACTTTCTTATGAATGTATAAAGATTTTAGGGCATAATTTATTTGAAGCTCACAAGTAAACATTCCAACTATTCTTTAGATCTGTTTGAATCCCCTCCACAAGAATATATGAGCATCTGAAAGCCCTTTCATGCCAAGGACATGAAAATCTGACGGTGTATATCTTCTGGTACGTAGTTCAAACAATTAAAACACTTAGTTTTAATTACAATACACAATTATGAAAAATTAGTATCTTAGTTAAATCAGAGAGCTTGAGGTATTCTTCAATACACATTCCCATTTTATTCTATTTTTAGTATTTTTGAGTAATTCATTAATACTTTTTTCTGTGTGTGGAATCCAAAGAACTTCAGGATCCTGGAATTCCATAAAGACTACATAAAACTGTTTTGAAGTCTATCACAGTGCTCACTTACTCTATTTTACTTACATTTTTAAAATTTTAAAGTATGTTAGACTCTGAGCCTGCAGCCCCATGCTATTTTGTACTCTTGGTTTATAAATTTAGATAATTATCAGAGATGGAAAAATACTAAAGTTATGCTTATGTTATTTCTCATTTAAAAACCCATATTCTTGCTTCAATGCATCCTTCAATTCAAATGCAAAACTTGAGTAATTGAAACTAAAATTTTATTTCAATAGTACCACCTCCATCCTTCTGCCAACAGATCAACATTAAAACTTTTATTCTACTTCTGTCAAGTTCTATCCTGATTGAAGAGGCAGGTATTGCTCATCTAAGCACAGAGCTTTTGATATTTAAAATAATTGGTGCAAATGAATGTGATTTTTTTCAGATGCTTTATATATATTATCTCTACTTTAAAACCCAAACTGCTTATGCAATGGAGAGGCTAAATCATTTATGAATATCAGTACAAAAATACAGTGGGAATATTAGCAGGTAGAGAATGAAAATAAAATAGACTTTAGGTTTCCTACCTTTGAATTACTCAAAAAATACTAAGTGGCACAAATATTAGATCAAGTAAAACTTTTATCTATTTTCTTTCCCTTCAGCTATCTTATTTTATCTCAGCAATTAACTCAAAACAAATGAAAAAAGTGACAGATTTCTAGGAGTATAACTGAACATTTGAATCAGTGTGTATGTGTGTGTATATGTGTTCTCAAGGTTAAACCAGGACAAACCCACTGGAAAATGAGCTTTAAGAGAACAAAGATGAATAAACATCAAACAAACATAAATAAATAAAATTAGGAAAAAAGAGAACAAGGATGTTCAGAAATACATAAAAGTACTTGGGGTTTGAGGTGAGAGAGAAAACCATGGAACATAAATTCTATGCAGGCAGATCCTTTTTGGTCTTACGTGTCATTAATTCACAGGGCTTAGAGAAATGCAAATGTGACAGGTACTGTACAAATATCTATTAAATAAATGAGTGCATTATTTCCTCATTCTATCATTCATTCATTATTTCATTGATTTACATCATATACATATATCTGGGTGTTTTTATGCAAAGATGATAAAATTTTCTACACATCAATAATTTCATAATTTTGAGAATAGACTGGTATATACGTAACTATTATAAATGTGGTAACAGAATTCTGTTCAAGAAGCCATTCTCTAAGCTTTTAAAATGTAGTCAGTTAAGGTACTAATGAAGAGGAAATGCTTGAAATGTGTTATATTGTGGATATAAAGAAATTTAATCAGGGCATTGATAAAAATAGTAAAATAGCAGAATGGGGAAAGCTAGGCGGTTGTGGGGATATTAAAGAAATTCCAACCATCTGGTGGTCTTGATAATCGAGAAACTCCTAAGGGGAAAATGTAGACCAGTCTATCCAGTTAATCAGTTCATCAATCTGGCCCTGACACTAAAAGAAGGATCCTGTAAGTGTAATATTATGATAATGTCATGAAATTGGAGCAAATGATTAATTCACATAAATAGTAGAATTTTTTTTCACTAACTATACTTCTTAACATATTCCACTAACCAAGTTCACTGTATCCTAATAAAAGTGGTACTGCAATCCTTTTGTTTATTTTCTAAAATATTCATTTGAAAAGATCCATCAATTATGTGTTGGATATGTCAGATTAAAATAATGTATAAGGAAACCACTGTTAATAAGATATGTTTTATAAAACATAAGGGAAATTCAAAGGTGCCCCAGAGCTTTAAAAGGGCAATAAGATTTGACTATATGTAGGCATATTATTCTACTATTGACATTTTTTCTCATTTCTTTTTTTGCTAAATCTATCACTATTTTAATTTAACACTTCTTTAACTGACTATTGCCTTTTATTCAATGAAGAGCATAGAGGAGGCTATTTTTAAGACTGGGCTTACAATATAAAGTCTTAGAAATACTCCATTTTGGCAATTTATGTCTTTCCAAAGAAAAACTGTTTTCTCACTAACGTACGCATTGTTATATAAATTAAGAATTAACCCTTTAATGGTATTTCCCAATTATATAAATTGTTAAGCAATTGTTTGCCAATCTGCTACATAATTTATAGGACATAAAGTTATTTAATATATTAAAGAAAACACGAATTACCAATCTTACAGTTGATATCTGATGTACACACAGATTAAGTAATTTGCTGAAGGAAGTAACAATCCAAGGATGTAGCAGTAGGATCTGAACTCAGGCATTTGTGATTTCAGAACCTAAACATTAACCACTATGCTCTGAAAATGCAAAATAGATTTTAAAAATAAGGGTAAATGAAAACAGTATTTTATAAAAACTCATGTTGTTTCTAAGAATCTATTCATTTTTTGTATTGCTTACACAGACAAAACTTTCATCTTTTGGGTCATCTTTTTTTGGAAACTTTGTTCTATATAATTTGTATTTGCTTTAGATTCATAGATAAGCAAATATTGACATACAAGTGGTCTGCTGCCTGATGAAGGGCAGTATGTTTTTTTAAGGATGTCAGTGTTGAGTCTTCTGAGACAAAGAATCAGTAGTCAGGGAAAACCACTGGGACCAGAAGGTGGATTTGTGCTAAAGACCAACATTTATAGCATAGCATGAACAGTCAGCAAAGACAAACACATATGCTAGGAGTTGGGATAGACTAGGAGTCAGAATCTGAGTTGTATGGGCAGTTACAATGCTATGTGTTCCTTACTAAAATTAAGGAAAATGTTCAACTAGAATAAAATTATTACAAATTATTCATACAAACTCAATGCCTTGTCAAGACTTTCTGTTCTACATAAGAAAATAATTCCTCCATCAATATTTTTTTAATCAAAACCACCAGCAGTCTTTATTAGAATTCCTAACAGTAAGTTTTTAGCCACTGTTGACCACCCATATATATTCTCTCATGGCTAGAAGTATTTAATTAGAAACATGATACCAGTATTTCCCCAGGTAATACAAAATCATACAATAATCTCTACAGGAATTTTTCTATAAAACACACATTACTATTTTCTAGATTAAATATATTTTTAAAACCATTATACTAATACATATGTTTTAAAATCCATTATAGTAATACATGCACGTACTGCTTATAGAAAGTTGAAATTTAAATTATATAATTACATGTAGAGAAGTACAATTTTAATTGACCTGCTATGCTTTAAGAAGCTGACCATTCACAGGGGTCACAATAAAGTCTATTTTGTGTGTGTGTGTGTGTGTGTGTGTGTGTGTGTGTGTGTGCACGTGTGTAGATGAAAGCTATTTGTTTTATTTTACTTTAAAAGTATTCAATATGCCTTCTAGTGTGTGATATAGAATTGAGGATTCAAAATCCCTTGGAACAATTTTAAAATTGAATGCAAAATTAAAACTTTAGGATAAAGTTCTTCTAGATGAAATGATAAAACCAGTACAAAATAAACCACCAACTGTAAAGCTGTAAATTCACTTAGTGAATATAGATAATATGTTACAGGTCAAGGTCATATCTCCAGGATTTTAATTTGTCAGTAGTCAGACATGAGTGAGAGAACTATCACATTCTTTACTTTCAGGGTACTGATTTGATGATTTGCCTTGTTCTTCATTTGTCACATGCACTATGATGTTGGTTTATTTGTTTTCTTATAGAAGGAGGTGTATATGAACACTTAATGGTATAGAAATCAGATTTACTGGATCTTCTGTATCTGTCAATCAAAAAGAAATTGAAAAAATACTTTATTAGGAATAAAATTTACTTATATATTAAATTGATTGGAAAGACAGATATAAATGTAATAAAAATTTCCAGGAGACTTATAGTTATAGACTCTGGGGAATTTTTTTCCAAAAGAATGTGATACAAATTCATAGCTTATAGAAAAAATTGACATCATATTTTGAGTAATGGCAGATCACTGAAATATCACTGTTGGATACATTTGTTGAAAATTTAGTAGTTGGTTATTTATCTCCTCTAAATGATAAATTTTGATTAATGTTCCAAAAATGATCAAAGTAGTTAATAATAAAAGTACTAAATTATTTTGTTTCCATTATAATTATATTATAATATAATTATATATTATAATTTTATGAAACTATTATATTATTATATTATGAAACCATTATAATTATTATAGTATAATATATTATTATATTATTTTATTTTATTATATATATTATGAAATTATATTTCTTTTAAATATATTATTATATACATTATGAAACTATTATAATACTATGAAACTACCATGCCATAATATCAGATACATAAAAAGTAACTTTGATGTTTAACTGTAAAGTTAAATTTATAAATGTAATTCTTCTGATTAAATTTATATTGAAATTTCAATGAGGATTTTATATTTTTAGAGTAATATATTTCCTAGAATATATAAAGGGTTGAAATTGAAATGTTTATAGTAGAATAATTTATAGTTCATTAAATTACTTAAAAAAAGCATCATAAAATTTTCCCTATGGACTTCTTTGTTCCGTTATCCACTCTTTTTCTTGGGTTGGGGAGTAGTAAGTTCAAAAAGCTTAAATAACCTTTTTAAAGGGATCTATTGCTTCCTTTTCTCAGTTCTTTGGTTCAGTTGGTGCCTATTAAACATTTATTTTAAGAAATTCTTACTGTTGTTACCTTGCAATTATAATATTTCATATTTTTTAATTCAGTGGAAAATCATTTAATGAAGGTTGGATATCAAATACCACATGATCCAAA
Organism: Camelus bactrianus; assembly: GCF_048773025.1. Classification (NCBI taxonomy): domain Eukaryota; kingdom Metazoa; phylum Chordata; class Mammalia; order Artiodactyla; family Camelidae; genus Camelus; species Camelus bactrianus. The sequence goes on from NC_133539.1 coordinate 31,601,692, forward strand.
AGCAAATCATGCTGTAATGCCTCAAATGCTAAAATGTCCCAGATATATTTTAAGTGATGGATTAATATATTCAGATCTTGCTTAGGTAATGGAACTTTATAAATTTGTGTTCATGATAAGACACAAAAAAATTGAAAAACTCTTTGATGTGTCACTTTTACAGATAAGAAATTTCTCATCAGGAGAACACTGCTATAAAATTAATAAGTAAAAGAAAAAATTTTTTAATTTTAACATCGTTTTACTAACTTAAAGGGGCATATAAAAAGAGTGACATTCTGGGAGGTAAATAAAGAAGCTAACATCTATTAATTGTATGCAATATCCCTGGAACTGGTCTAAGGATATTTAGATATATATTTTTTCTTTTAATTCTCACATTGATTGCCTTAAATTGGTATGAACATCATATCCAGGTTACAGGTAACAGTGAGTTCAAGAAACTTTTCAGAGGTTGCCCATCTAATAGATAGTAGAGCCATATTTGGATCCAGGTAACTTCAGGAATTCATGCATATTGACAATACACAGCAGAAATAAAATTCTTAAACAGGGAACGGTTTGTGGAGGGAGACAAGGAGAAGTAAGCTCAGAAGTGAACATAACAGTTTTGTTAGACTTAAAAAATAACATGAGGCATGAATAAAAGAAAAAAGTGTATATCACAATTATTAATACTCTAAGAACTAGAATACAATTATCCATAAAACTATATATTTCTGAGTGATATAAATAAGTATAATAAATGTGACTTTATAAATATTAGGGACAGATTGGCTCCAATTTTATATAATTACCAATTTTAATTACAAAATAAAGAAAATGGTCCTTAAAACATAAATGACTCATCTGCTCCCTGAATATTATATATTTTACTTAATCCTTGAAGCAGATGAGAAAACACATCTTACTAACAAGCAGAGGGAAGAAAATTTATCTGATGTCACACAGTATGCCCTTCTGACAATGGAGATTATAAGAAAGGATTTACTTTTCTCTAGATTTGCCTTTAATGTAGATTCAGTCCTTTGTCCTTTTACTTCTTTATTATGCTTTGGGAAACTCAAGCTGCTTACATAATTTCAGTCTATAATATGAGAATTCTAAATCTCTTCTGTTGTTCTTTGCATTAGCACTAAATCTTTTATTTTTGTGTGACTATAAAATGTTGCTGATTTCATCATTTCATTAAATTAAGAATTTCATTAAATTAAGAATTTATAGTAAATTTCAGAGAGTTATAATAAATTCCTAATTTCTCAGGTAGGAATTAAAGGCTTTCTAAATAGTCAAAATCAATCTGCGTTCCCTGAATTCCAGATAGTGATTGCTTCAAGTGGTCTTACAAAATATTATGCTGCTATTAAAATTATTTTAAAATCAATTGCTGATACATACATACATATATTTTATATACAGACATATACAAACATTTGCATATAATAGAAAATATTACAGTTATGCTTTAGCTATTTTGTGATCTTTAGACATTTAAAGAATGAACTACTTGATGCTGATATCAAAAGACAGTATATATAGTAAACAATTGTATAGTTACTGGGGGAATAAGGGTGGGATGGGATAAATTTGGGAGTTTGAGATTTGCAAATGTTAACCACTATATATAAAAAGATAAAAAACAAATTTCTTCTGTATAGAACAGGGAACTATATTCAATATCTTGTAATAACCTTTAATGAAAAAGAATGTGAAAATGAATATATGTATATTTATGCATGACTGGGACATTTTTCTGTACTGACTATATGTCAATAAAATAAATAATATATAACAATATATTTAAGTAATAATTCTAATCAATATTTATTAAAGATTTATTATAATTATCACTAGAATGGGATTTTAGCTTTCTCTAGTATATGGTAGGAATCCATTAAATAGCTATTGGGAAAACAAATTAGAATATCAGTGAACGTTAAAATTATGTATTTTCTTGCATTCTTTTTTAAAATATTTATTTATTTATTTATTTATTTATTTATTTAATTGAAGTATAGTCAGTTTATAATGTTGTGTCAGTTTCTGGTATACAGCATAATGTTTCAGTCATACATATATTCATTTTCATATTCTTTTCCATTATAGGTTACTACAAGACATCAAATATAGTTCTCTGTGTTATACAGCAGAAACCTGCTTTCTTGCATTCTTAAAAATATATATATTATCATCTCATTACTTCAAAAACCAATTGTGAAATCATAAAAGATGGATTATTGTATATTAAAATAGAAAAAACAAGGATAATTAAACATAGTATTTCACTCAAAACCAAGCTAGGCATTTCATTCTAGAGAACTTTTACATTTAGATGACATTTTAGATAAAATAATTTCTTACATGGGGCTATTACTATTTCTCTATGAATCACACTCAGATGAAATTTTATTTACTACCACTGATAAAGTGAATTACATTTAGTAACATTACAATATATATAGTGTATTTTACCTGTTCCAAAATTTTATTTTTGTATATTTGCTATAACTGAAGTTTCAGGTTCAGTTTCAAGTCTCAAAAACTAGGGCAAGGAATAGCCAGTCTTTTAAAGGAATCTCTAGGGCATAATCTTTCTCAACTGCATGCTTTTATTCTGGTTATCAGGGACACAACTGAATCAGCACATGCTGACAACTGTGCTTATGCAGGTCTCACAGATACTGTCCAGAACTAGACTGAGAGAGTACTTCTGACATAAGACATGTAGGCTTTTCCTTTAACTAGTTTTCTCCATGTTTGTCCATTTTGCTTTCTTGTTTGATCATTAGTCTTTGTTCAAGGATGCTATATAATCAATGAAGGCAGAAGAGCCAGGAGCTAGTTAGTCAAGAAAAATACTGTATCATACAGTGCAAGCACAAATCAACACTTCAAATAGCTTCTCTGAAAACCGCTCACTGGAAAAATAATTATCATGAGTGCTAGAACTAGACTTTGCACACAGTAAGTACTTGTGTGTACACTGTGAAGGTGGACTCACCATGAGATGTCCAAATAAATGAAATTTCTTTCTGTGACTTGAACTAAACATTAAAAAATAATTTATCAGTATATAATGGCTCTGTGGCTAAAGAAAGTTTATGTCATTTAAAATCATTTCACATGTAAAGATCTATGAATAAAAAATAAGCATGTGGGAAAATGTTATGTCTTTCCTCAAAATACCCACTATTCTGACTTGTAATACGTAGATAGCTTTGCTGTTTTTGAATTTTGTACGAACAGAAATATTAATTCCTAATCTTTTGTGTTTGGCTACTTCTGTGCAACATTTCATATGTGAGATTCAGTCTTACACATAGCAGTGGTTCATTTATAATTTGACCCATCATCCTATTGCTATTGTAAATTTACACTGTTTCCAGTTCGGAAATATAACAAATAATGGCACTTTTAAAAGTTGTGTACATAGGCTTAGTATATTTTTGTCCATGTTTCTGTTTGGTTCACACCTGGAAGTAAAACCCTGGTTCATGGGATGTCTACACTTTAACTTTTGGTAAACACTGTAAAATAGTTTCCCAATGTATTCGCAACAGTTTATACTGCCTTGGGTAGTTAAGGGAATTCTAGTATTTCATCTCCTCACCATCACTCAGCATTGTTTAATTGTCACAATTTTATCATTTTTCATGGGTATAAAGTCATATTGTTTAGGATATATTTTACATTTCTCTTATACTAATAAATGTGTTTCATATGTTTATTGGTCATTGTATGTCCTCGGTTTTGAAGTTGCTGCACAAATATTTTGCCCATTTAAAAATTTAATTTTGTATCTTTTCCTTGCTGCTTTTTATGTAACTTACTGAGAATGTGTATACAAACGTTCCACTATTGTAGTGGATTTGTCTCATTTTCCTTTTAATTCTGTTGTTTTTGTTCTTTATATATTTTGAGTTTAAGTTATTAGGAGTTTAGAAATTTAGGACTGCTGTATCTTCCTGGTAGAATTACCAGTTTATTGTCAGAAAATGTTCCCTCTTTTCAACAATATCCATTTTTAATATTTAAATCTACTTTATCTATTATCAATATAGTGTATAATCTTATATAATCTCTTTACTGGTTAGCATTTTGTAGTACAAGTTTTTCCATCCCTTTATGTGTGTTTTATTGTTGCTGTTGTTTTCTTTTGTTTCTATCCATTCTGCTAGTTCTTGACTTAGTTGTAGTTCACACTTTTTTGACATTAAGATAGCTTTTATTTTGATGTTATTATCTTTATCAGATGTGTTAAACATATATCATTGATCATTTAAAAAATAATTTGATAACACATTGTAATGTGATATATTTCCTTTAATAGTCTATATTTTGATTTATGTTTTTAAAAACATTGTTGTCAGAAGTCAAACACTTCATCAGACTGCTTTAAAAAGAAAAAAAAAAAAAAAAAAAAAAGGTCCTACAAGCAGCCCCAGATGCTCAGATTATATTAGCTGAATATCCTTACCCTAACCATAGGCCCATAATTCTTCACTACTTTGTTACTGCTCTGCTGCCTCCAATCATATAGTTCCTATTATTTTCAAGCCTTAATATTTGTTCTCAGTGGAGGGATTGATCTGACTGACTTGCCCTACATTACCAGAAGCTAAAACACTCCTTGTATTTTCACATTGAATCCTGTTCAAACAAGCTAAGTCATTGCTTTTTGAACCTCACTCATCTTCCTAAATTCTCTTACCATTTTCAAAAAATTTCAGGTAATTTTTTAGAGATAGAATTGTATGATATTTAAACAATATTTCCCTCCCATTCTCTTTATAATATTTCATACTTTTTCTTTTATGTAATTGCTTTGGCTAATATTTTTTCAAACAATATCTAAAACATTGACTGAAAAATATTGTTCCTGACAATAATGTCAATGCTCCTTACATCAATTACTATGATTCTGAGTTTTGTCTTAATATTAATAAAATATCCATCTATTCTTATTACCGTTTCATCATTTATAATCAGAAGTGGATATAGAAATACATCACACATTGTTAACATCTATGTTCTATTTGGTTATTCATTTGGTTAGTATATAACTAGTTTTCCTAATATTTCACTACCTTTGAATTTCTGCACTGAACTATTTTGGTCATGTTTTATCATTCTTAAAATATGATGATGGATTCTTGTTAGTATTTTATTCAGTTTTTCTGCCTCTAATTATGAGTGAGGTCATCTGTTAGTTTTTTTTAAATCTTAGTTTGATTATCTAAATGGTTATTTTTATCAGTAAAAACACAAACACACTTTTATCTTCCATGTTTTTAAAATGTTGATCGTATATTCAAATGTTTGCTTAAACAAAAATAAATTGGCCCTGAAAGAGAAAATTTTAAGAATAAAAAACAGCACATTTTAGGAATATTTCTACCCAAATAAGCCAGAGTAAATCAAACCTGTGAAAACAATTCAAACCGACTACTGAAATTTAAATGCTAATTCTCTACTTGCTTGTGAGATCACCTACACAAATCAACTGAAGACCAAGATTTTTTAATGTATTTTATGTATCTTTATGTATTTGCATACATAAAGGATTTCAAATACCTTGGAAGAAAATAATAATAAAATAACATTTTTTTCTTATACTAGAAGATAACAGTACCCAGGCATCATTATAGGCACGTATAAGCTTTTTATTATTATTTTACAATTTTCTTCCAATTATTGGTTTGAAATCACAGTGATGCAAAATGTAGTTTTACTGAAGTATAAGTTTAGGACTAGGAATCCTAAACATTAATTTCAGGTTTGCAATTTAAAAAGCAGAGAAACTTGAGAAAACTTTCATCAGCAAACATTTTAGCCATTGACATATAAAATATATCCATAATTGTTACACTGATACTATTTTATGATATTCATATTATAGTAAAATAATTACAATAGTTTGCATAAACCATTGCTCACCATTTTTACACTTACTTATATATAAGAAAGAAGGATATGGGTTATAAGCAAACTCAGTTAGCCATTTAATTTTCCATTGCATTTGCTAGAGACTCAACCAGAGGTTATGAGAGTCAGAAAGTTAAAAAAAAAAAAAAGTCCCTTTTCTCCTTATATCTTACAGTAAATCTTTTGTGCAGACAAAAATAATGACAACCCAAATTCAGTTAACTAAGCAGAACAAGACAGTCACAAATGCAATTCAATTCACATATGTAAGAGAAGTCTAGAGACATCTACCTCACCATAGATAATGTATAATCACTCTAAGCTATATTCCTGCATTGTCTCAAAGAAAGTAAAACTCCCTTAGTTTTGTTGTGAGTCTCAAGATGTAGTTACCATTTGTCCAACGAAGCAGAATATAAAGCTCTCAGATATAGATTTCTTAGTTTTCTTTATGAATTTGATATTTCCCTTAGTTCCAAAACCTTCCTATCATAAAAAAGAGGCATCTGAGATTTTACCTGTAGTCTATCATTAGCCTAGGTTAGAAACGCAAAATAAGAACAAGTACTCAGAATAATTTAAGGTAAAATCTACTGCACACAAATTGAAGTTTCATTATGTGCGTGCATTATCTAAAATATCTAGAGGTGAAACAAACTCTCCTCTTGACTCTTTCCTGGTACATTTGACTACTTAGTTCTTGGTTTAACCTATCACATAGAATCTTGCTTAACAGCACAATTTTCTGTAAGTGTCCTTGATGGCCGTACTGAGCCATAGTTAAAATTTCAATTTTCTATTTTAAAAAACAGCAGACATTTTCACTTATTTTAAATTATTCTGCTTATCTCTTGTAGATTTTTTGCATATCATATAGTTTATGTGAGTGTGTTTCTTGCCACCCTTTTCTCTAAGTTTTATAGAGTGTACCCAGAATTGCCTACAACCCTCCATATTTGACAGAGAACTCCATTAAGTGTGCTATTCAGTCACCTAAAATTGCCACAATTAAGCCTAGTTAACTAATTATTTGACATTTATATTCTTGCTCCTGGGTAGATTTCACCTAGATTTTGGGTGTTTTGACTGATTCTTCTGTAACTTCGCTAGAGAGAATACCTAATCCCATTACAAGCTATTAAGTACATTTTATGTTGTCAACAAATACATATCACTAAATATCACTGTTTATTTCATCACATTTTTCAACTGAGTAATAAATCAGAGAGTAATAGAGTCAAGGCAAGTCCAGTCAGCATAGCACAATTCAAACTGAAAATTTTTTCCCACACAATATATTACATTAGCACATTAAATATTTAACAAAAATAAATACTTCAACTTTCTTTGTAACTTTGTCTACTCATTTAAATTTTTTATTAGTCCTAAGAAAGAATGACAACAGTATGATTGAGTCGAGGTTAGTGAGAACTGGACTACATTGTATGATTTTCTCAAATTATTTACTGGATTATTATGTATTAAAAATATCATATACTATGTAGCTCTTAGCTAAATGCCATTTGAATAAATGAATGAGTAAGTAAATATATGAAGAATAAATGTAGCTTGCTTTGACATTCAAGCTTTCTGTTATTTAGCTAAACATATTATCATGAGCTCTAGACAATCTAAAAACTGCTTTAGAAGTCTGAATAAAGTACGAAAAGTGGATCCAAACTATATTCTTACCTACCAGATCTCATAATATACCATATCAAAAGCATTCATCTATATTTATGTGAATTAATTTTTGTACAAATAACTCCGTTACCAACATAACAAAGTAAAACTCCTGAACAAAAAATAAAATAAACTTCACAATTTGGACCAGCAAACTATGTCATTTTTGACTTCTACATTCATTTACTTCTGTCATACATAAAAATAAAATACAAAATACTCACATATACACACTATTTTTTTCTAAAATCCAGATACTTCAGTTTTATTGAGTATGCTGCCTAGATTTTGATGCTATTCCATTTGATCATACTATTCCCTCAGGATATATTTCCTTTCCTTTTATTTACCTCAGAGGAAAAAGCCCAGAAGCTCACAAAAATCATCTGAAACAATAGTTTATTTCCTCAGTAAGACAATGATTTCATTATTTTCTGTGTTGCCTGTATTTGATAGCATTTTTTTATTTAAGACTTGATTTACAAATATGCATGCATGTGTGTGTGTGCACACACATAAGCACAGTCTCTCAAAATAGATCAGTCTAGGACGGCAGATCTCATATCCATTAAAATTACCCTGGGAATTCTTTAAGAATACTAATGCTCAGGTCTAAATCCCAGAGATTCTTATCTAATTTCAGGGGTGGGTCCAAGACACAAGCAGTTTCAAAAAATCAATCTGTATATTGCCAGTGTACAGCCAGGTTGTGCTCCAACGCAACAGACATGTTTTTGTGAGAATTAAAGAACTTTAACGACTAGGAAAAGCTGCTTTCTTTTTATCTTTGAGGAGGCTTGCATAGAGTATTTATTAATTTATATATTAATGCAAATGTTGGAATTATCTAAAAGGTGAGTGCTTAAAGAGAATATGGTCTCTGATTTCTCTGACTCTCAAGATCAACACAGACTACACCAACACCTGTATCAGTAACAGAAATAGAAAAGTGATTTAAAAAAAGAAAAAGAAAACCTAAAACAGGGAGACTTCTGCTTCTAGCCAAGTAAAACAGAAAACTACTCTTTTGCCTAAAGCAAAAGATGTGAGTGCACAAATGTCAGAACTTCTTGCCTGAAAAGGGTTTATATGGCCAAAGGAGAGGAAATCAAGACAGGAGTCCAGGGGTCTCTCTGAGTTGAGTACAGCTCACAGAACAGGGTACTGGAAAAGAAAGAGCTGCGCAGAGAGAAAGCATTGGCGTCTGCCAAAAGTCCTCAAGTCTTCAGCTGAGCACTGACCACTGTATGCATATTAGGAAAGTATCTGAACCTAGGGGAAAAATCACCCAATAGAAAAAGAGAGGACAATCACAAGAATTCACATGTAGCTGAGAACAGTTTCTCTTCCAGTCAAGCAAAATAGAAAAACTCGTAGTTGACTGGGAATCAGGTAGAATCAGCTAGAATGCTCAGAATAGTTTTCCCTCAGTAGTGGAGCAAAAGTAAACCCTAGACTAAAGGTTTTCTTCATGCTTTAACAAAGCTTAAAACAATACCCAACTCTCAAGCACTGATGATGGAAATGTAAAATGGTACAACTTTGGAGAAAAGCTTTGTTAGTTTTTTAAAAATGACCAAGTTATCCACAACTTGGTATTTATCCAAGAAAATTAGATTTTATATATTCATAAAAGAAACAAGAAAATTCATAGCAGTTTTATTTATATTAACTAAAAACTGTAGACGATGTAATGTCTATCAAAAAGTTAATGAACAAATTATGGCATGTAATTATAATAAAGCATTACTCATCAATTAAAGAAAATAAAGTACTGACGTGTGGAACAACATTAAAGAATCCTAAAACAATTATGCTGTGTGAAGAAATCCAGAAAAAATGATTATATCATTTACGATTTGTCTTATATAAAATTCTAGAAAATTGAAACTTCTCTACAATGACAGAAACCAGATTAGTCTTCTGTGTACCTGGGGGAGGAGGAAAGGGACGAGAGAGGAGAGTTTCAAAGGAGCACCAGGAAACTTTTGCTGATGAAAAACCCCAGAAGAACTCTAACTCATCCTATGATGTCTCATGTGGGGAAAAAAAAGTCTTTTCTAGATTAAAATATGGTCTGTCACTTCACTGGAAATCAGTCTTGTGCATCATTTTAGAATCACCTTTCACAAGCTTTTCTGACATTATATTATATGCATTCTGAAATAGAAATATGTGTCATATATTAAGTAAAGTATTTTGTTTTTGTTTTTTTCTGAAGCATTTCTTCTAAACAATCTATCTTGCCTGCTTCTTTTTATTCTCATCTCTGCAAAAGGTAACATAACAATGTTTCTCAGGAAAAGTCATCGCTCTTCTGGAAAAATACAAAGGCAATCTTTTAAAACCTTAGACTTCTTTTTGATCATTGTTCCTTATTTTATTTGAAAGTTTTGCATCACTAGTAGGTCAGGTTATCTTTCAATACCCAGTAGAGCTTTTATCCTACACAAAACCTCACCTTCAAATGATATGCCATTGGTTTTATTACCCATAATTGTTGCTACCTCTCAAAATAAAATTAAGAGGTTTAATAAATCTTTAATGATTGTATAAAATACAAGCAACCAGACTGCACTTAAGTTTTTCTTTGATTCTCTTGTGGATTAATTTGTATTTATATTATATTTCCTTTTATATTTATTTAAGATGGAAATTTCCTTCAAGAAAAAAAATCAACCAGAAAATAAATGTCTTCCCAATGAGTACTCAAACTGGCTCCCACATTTGTTAAGTAAATTAACAGGAAGTATAATGATTTTTAATTATGACAGAGATCTTTTTTGAAATTAAAAAGTTATTTTTTACTATATTAATAAAAAATCAAAAGGACTATACAACATAAAAACAGACTCAATTGCAAAATTTCTGTATTCCTTATATTTTAAATCATGATATCTATCCTAATACAAATAAAAATAATTTTCTTTAAATAATTTTAATCAACTTAAAAGGCCAAAGAGATTCTAGGCCAGTAGCTATAGATGAACCATGACGGTAATTCTGGAAATGCTATAGGAGAAATGCAAACTGAAATAAGGGGACTTAAAGCCAGAAGACCCAGTTCTGTGGAAAAAAAATACAGTTCTCTACCAACTCAGGTGTTCTCGCTACTATGTTATATAATTTATCCTTCTTCTAGAAATAAAAATTAGATAAATAAGGTAGCTAATAAGTACATAATACTTTCTAAGTGATAAATGTTTTTATCTAGATTCTATTCCTTTTAAAAGAACACAGTACATGATTATTGTCATTCCCTTATAGCTAATGAAAGTGAAATTCAGAAACATGAAATAAATAGCTCAACACCACAAATCTTGTAGGATTAACATCAGATCTCAAGCCTAGGCCTTATGTTCCAAACCACAAGAGGCAGGGGGGAGGGCAGACCTGGGGTAGCTGTGGAGCACAGAAGGGAAGCCAGAAGAGTGACTCCGGACTTGTTAGGCACAGCATTGGCACGCTGATTTTCATTAGTGTTGATCTGAGCCTAGATACATTCCTTCCAGTACTTGTTAAGGGACCTCATTTAATGCTTAAAGAGGGAGAGGGGAAAGAGCGAGAGTGATCTAATTGCAAACATTTCCTGATGTTTTACCAAGTAAAGAGAAATCAGCCACATGTCCACACATTTTTAGATTACAGGTTAGGATCATAAGTGAAAAAATAAAGACAAAATGGCTTTTAGAGGAAGCAATACTTATTGAAATGGTATACTCTTGTATATAATTAGCAGTTTTAAAATGCTTCTTTGAATTTGCCTTACCATAGTTGGGAGGCAAATAATCTAGTTTATAATCTTACAGTTTTCACTTAAGTAGAAAGCCATGAGGTGTAAATTACTTAAAATTACAAAAAGTTTCAGTATCATTTTCTTTTGTTCAATGATGCTATGGAACTGAAGATAAGGTTATTGTTTCCTGCTCTGATTTTTGATCCAGTTTGTAAAGCTCTTGACAGTGAGGTCACAAGGCTAGAATGGATTTTTGACATACAGCATCATTACATCTTGGAAGGATACAGAAGTTGACCATTTGAAGACAAATTAACAGGCTATTTTGGTATACTGTGAACTGGGTATAGAAATCAACAAAGGATGATGAGGCACACAGGCTCTAGCAATTGCAGAAAATCATTACTTCTGTCACATTGAAGGACCAGAGAGATGAAGGGGTGTTAAGTAGAGCTCAGTGAGAGCTGATGTATCAGAAGGAAGACTACTTGATAGAAGCCACAGTTGAAGACTGTTTTAGGCCCTGTAAAACCTAAACTAGAAGTGAGTGAGTAAATAAACAGTCTGACTTTGTTCTTCTCCTACTATCTAATCTGCCATTTCTGCTCTTTGGCCAAATCTAACTCGAAGCCAGAAGGCAAGGGCACCCAATTGATGCAGTCCATAATAGTCAATCTCCCAAGACATAGAAGAGGGCAGAGGAAGGCAAGAAGGTTAACTAGACATTTTTCAGTCCACCATCATTATGTACTGTGATGCAAAATCATCCTGATAAGGCCAACTAGGAAAAGCAGTGGGATCATATAGTATTGATGCTCTTGTGTACAAAAGTACAGTCATCCCTGATGACTGTGGGGGATTGGTTCCAGGACCCCTGCAGGTACCAAAATCTGCTGACGCTCAAGTCCCTTATATAAAATGGTGTAGCACAGAAGGCCCTTTGTTATCTGTGAATGCAGAACTCACTGATATAGAGAGCCAACTCTATATGGGTTCAATAGATGTTCAGTTCTCATTAACACATTTCTTTTCAGCACATTTCAGAAGGAGAAGATTTTATGTGAAGGACCAAATGATAAGAAACAGCTCTTACTCTCCCTAGAATAGAACAATTTTGAAGGAAGGTTTGAGAGGGAAGAGCTGAATGTAGTTCCTATGTTAATGTGTTAACCTGTAGCCATATTTCATTAAATGCTGGTATTGCTCTTTTCCCTGATTGCTAGGGGGAACCAACTAGGCTAGAGCTTTGCATTAGCCTGTGGTTCAGTTGCGTTTTAAGCCTTCAAACATTTTATGAATTATTGTTCCTGTTACTTATTGATGGCTGTGTCTGGAAGACAACTTTTACTCTTCCCATGAGCCTGATATTTGGTTATCTGCTGCTTGTTCATTGCTGTAAGAGTATACAGGTTATCACTCAGCTCTTCACTGCAGAGCGGGCTGCATTATGTCTATAATATTACCCTCTCTAGATTTCTTTAAAAAACAACTAAATTATTTCTACTATTACATAGAATTTAAAATAATTACTACATTAGATATCAGCTTCATCACTTAAACGAAAATAATTTTATTTTATCTCATCACGTTGATTAGTTGATTGAGAGTGAGAGCTCAAAACCTCCACAAGTCTTCCAAAATTCAAGCAAAGTACAGTCAGCCATGAAAAATCTGTATTTATCCAGAATATGCTTATAGCAAGATATACTTGCCATCTATTCTGCAGTTTCAGCATTTCCAATTAAGGAAGTTTTTCCAAATCTTTTCTTTCTTCCTCACTGCCAAGGCCATTTCCTCTCAGTTTCCTTCTCTTTAAAACTTCCTCCCATTCACTTTCCTGTTTCTCTCTATTCTCATTTGCTTGCTTCATGCATAACCCACCCACCCTTCCTTCCTTCCTTCTTTTTTCCTGTGATCTTAGTGTTTCATCTTCCTTCTTTCATCTTGTTTTTCTCCTTACTTTCCAGATTTATAGAACAGTATTTTACGTAATATTCAAGAATAACAAAATAGAAAGGCACAACAAATATTTGTAAGAATTAAAACAAAAGGAAATAAGAGCAATAACATTATGAAGCCCCAAAGACATCCAATTGGTGCTCTATATTTACTGGATATGTAACAAGTATTTGACCTTAAGCCTCCTAGTATTCAAGGAAGAAAATAAGTTATTTATAAGACCCATAGGGTCTATGATGTAAAATAAAAAGCCACCTGAGATCTAAAAGGACAGCTCATTAACATATTCATTCTTCCTACAAATGTACATTTAGTACTCATAACGTGCCAGGAAATTGGTCTTGGTTCCTGGATGTAGAATTTGGCATAATAAACAAAACTGATGGCTTCATAAAGGTTACATTTTAGAAGGGCAGAAAAATAATAAATGCTATAAATATAAAGTATGCTGCATTATGAGATACAGATGAAAATATAAAACATGAAAATAATCATTTGCCTTAAGAGTACAATATGGTTTCTCTAGGGAATTCATGGACAGCATGTTCTTCAAGCATTTCTGCAAAATATTTTTTCAAAGAGTTTATTGATAACAACTGAACTTTAGCTTCTCAATGCCAATGTTACTCATTGCTAATTAAGAACAGCTTTTCCAAACAGAAATTCTGGAGATGTGGTTTGAATTTTCTTAGGAAAAGTTAAGAACTTTAACCAAAATCAAGCCCTATAGTTAATGGCTACCCAAGTTTTTTTTTGTTTTGTTTTGTTTTTTAACATAAATGTATTTGTGTTCTGGAGATTTATCTGATTTTTATCTAAATTTTACAAAATTTAATAGATTTAATAGCTGTTAATTCTTTTTCTAGCAAATTTTTAAGTTTCCTTATTTACATGCTTTCACAAAGACAAAGAATCAACAAATACACTCAAAGGAAAATGTGTTGAGGTCTTTCTGAGTCATTCAATGAAACAAAGTTGTCACAGGTTTCAGGTAGAGCGCTTTTTTTCAGACAGTGAAGCCAATTTTTTTTTCTTTCAGTTTTCTACTCTAAAAATATAAATTGACCCATGTTATTAAAAACTTGTAAATTAAAAATATTTTTAAAAGGGTGTAATTTCTGGCAGTTAAATGATATAGTTAGAAAAAATGCACATGAGGCTCTTTGTGCCAGCCACTTGTGACTGAAGAGGAAACAGTAGTCAGAAAACACACATCCTTTTGTCTCATGCTTTTTAATTTTGTGGTAGGGGTGGTGACATTTTTCTTTATTCTTCAATTTAGGGCTGGGGTTTGAGGATCATATTATCACTTTATCAAACTTTCAAAATCAGACACATAATTATGAATACTGAATTGTATAAGTAGGTTCATGGGGCAAGGGGAAACAGCCTCTCTGACTTCTTCCCTGGCTCTCTTCCAACATAGAGCCCATATACAGCTCTATTAGGCTGTCGTTTCTACCTACACACCTTCAGGTTCTAGTGAAAGTACATCAAAAAATACAGGCATTAATATACAGAAAAGTTACTTTGTATTCCCATTAGTCTTATTATGTTGTGAACTGCCTGATTTCATATATGTGACAATGTAGACACATTGGCTCTGCTGGAAACCCTCACTAGAAGAAGTCAGTTGACATGGAGTTTCAGGAAAAAGGCAACAAGAATTACAGGATGTGAGACAAAGGCAGAGCACAGCATTCGCCACTCTTCTTGTACTGATAGTAGAAATTATTCACCCTGGGCATTGAGTTTAATTGCTGCAAAAAGCACCAGAATGCTGCACTTTCATCCCCATTGTAGGTCAATGACCATATCTGCATGGTAGAAATTATTAGGAACCAGGCCTGTCCCCAGGAAAGTATCCATGATGCTGTTCACAGACCATTAACAGCTGAGTTCACCCATGACCAGCAAAGGCTGTGCAGAAATGCTCTCTCCTTGGTGTGCCATTTTCTTCAGATATGTTTCTTACATACCTGTGCAAGTCCTATAGATTTTTATGAAACTCATAATAAACCTAAAATATTCATGATCAAGCACGTTAAGGGATTATATTTCCTTGTTTTTTGGTTTTTGTTTTTAATGAAGCTATTTCACAACCCTTAATTTTTCCTTTTTTTAAACCTTTTTTTTTTTTTTTTTTAAATAAAATCACTGAATAGAAGCATTTAAAGAATTCGATGCAGGAATGACCTGCCTTTTAGTAAGGAAATTTTTCCTGAAAAGGTAAGCCTAAAATCCACAGTATAAGAATCCTTAGATAGATCAAAAATAAGCATATTTAGTCTCCTGAGAAAAAATACTGATCAGTACATAATATTCAGAATGTAGCACACTGGTTTATAAAATATACTTTCCAAATTGGTCCTTTGCAAAGGAATCTGACATGTAGTGCACACTATCTGTGTACTGCAGTATCAAATTAATATTTGGGATAAAAATTTGTTCAGAATGAATGTTGCCACTTTAACTAAAGTTTTGGTTGCCACTTTAACCAAACTAGAAACAGAAATGAAAAGTAAGATGACAGTTACCTGGAAAAACAAAAAGACTTGGGGGGAAGGTAGAGGGTGTGAGAGATAAATGAAATTTGACAATGATGAAGCTGGAATTAACTTTCAGAGATCAGCTGGTTTATGTCCTGCCTCAGGAAAGGGATTAAGTGTACTACATCACAAACAAAACAATGTCTTGTTTCAGGCACTGCTTCGCCTTGAGAAGTCATTGCCATTCACAGCTCTGACTTGAGTCTTCACTTACTTTATTGGAAATCTTCCAATTGAGCCAATTGTTATTCCTATTTATTGCTGGACTTCTTTGAAAAAAGCCATAATTTTTAAGTGTGACAAGATATCATTAATGTGCATGTTTTACTTGCTCTGTATCAGATTATGGTTCAGAGTTCATGATACTGAGTACACTTAAAGATATTTTATCCAAATTATCAAACCCAAGGGACCTGAATTCATGGTTATCCTGATTGTATAAAACAGCTATAATGCTCCTTTTGTTGTCATCACTGGACAGGGCATTGAGATGACATTCTTCCAGTCCTCTGCATTCTCTGGTCTTATTCATACTTCTCTCAGGCTGCACTGTTTAGCCACTCTCCAGAGCCCCCTTGATAGTTAAGAAAAGCTTTCTTAGATGATACCATGGGTATAATATATTTTTTTTTTCACTGAATGGAATGAGAATTATGAAATGGTGAAATAGCTGTAACTGGAAAATCCCATAACATGATTATTGTGGAGGGTGTACAGCACATTGGTTCCTAAAACACCTTATTTGCAGATTCAAGAATCATGAGACCATGTAATATATCCTCATATATAATAAGAAGAATTGATATTAGCTCTTATATCCCTTGAATTTAGGACCTACATGCTCTAAGGGTAAAATACATTCAGAGCATGCACCCCATTCTGTAGAAAGTACCCCAAATTCAAAGTGTGTTGTCTCTCAGGTGACACTGTATTTAAGACTCCAAGAAGCAATGTTAAGGAACAAAATAAAAGTAAAGAAGATCCTGAAGGAACTCACAATAGTGATACTAGCAGAAACTAGGCAGATGGGGAAATAAAATCAAAATCAAAACTGTCTTTTCAGTGATGTGTAGCCAACCTGACTTTAGGTGGCTGGTCAGTTCCCAGAAGACATGGTCCTCTATCAAGGGGACATGAAAGCTGATGCTGGCATGTTAGATCCTCAGTCATGGCAACAGCCAGAACTGATCTAGTGAAAAAAAATGTTTTGTATGTATTTAAATCTTTGATCCCTAAATCCATGACTACTTCGGAGCAAGATCTTATGCTTCTAATGAAAGAGATGGTAAAGTCTATGGTTTGAATGTTTGTGTCCTCCTCCTCTCAACATTCGCATGTTGAAATTCTAACGTTCAATGTGATAGATTGGGAGGTGGGGACTTTGGCAAGTGCTTAGGGCAAGAAGGAGAAGCCCTCACAGATGGGATTAGTGCTTTTATAAAAGAGACCCATAGAGATCCTAGCCCCCTCCACCAACTGAGGACACACCAAGAAGTTAACTGTCTACAACCTGGAAGAGAGCCTTCACCAGAACCCAACTCTGCTGGCATCCTGATCTCGGACTTTGCCTCAGGAACTGTATGAAATAAATTTCTGTTGTTTATAAGCTATCCAGTCTGTGATACTTTGTTACAGCAACCGGAGTGGACTAAAACAATGGGTATTCACAGAGTGAGTCTTTTTCCTTCATGTAGATATTAAGTGTTCTTCCACAAAGGCAGCTTCTTATGATACTCAGAATACAGAATGATTTTGAGTGGCCCATCCACTCATTCTCAGACCTTCTCTATTTCTTTTTATTCTTCAAGTACTAGGAGCTTCACCATCAGCTATCTCACTTAGACAAATGCTATCTTATGACATGATGAGCTGGTTACTGTCAGACTAGAAGTTATAATATAAGCCAGATAACTGACATATAGAGAGAACTCTGAGGAAGAAATGTAGATATATATTTCTGGGCTTTTGTATTGAGAAGAGAGATCTTTGTCCCAATAACTATTTAGACTTTAAATTCACAAAATTAAAAGTGGAATCAAAGGAAGGTCAGCAGAAACTGAAATGACCAATGTTCATTACACCAGATTTTATCTTTTATAAGTAACTGAAAATAAACACTAGGCTTAGGTATGTTCTAAGATGTCCTTGGTCTATTCTAATTCAATTCATTCTCTGTAATTCTTCTTAATTGTCAACTTAAAAAAAACTTAACCTCACTAAAAATTTTTTAATGATCAATGCCTTTATTTTTGGAGAGATGTTACACAAAAAATAACTGAGCATCTTTAGAAAGGACAAGAGAAAGCAAGTCAAATGAAATGTTCCTCAAAGAGAAAATCTCACCCTGTATCATAGAGACATTTGGCCACATGAGGCAAAATATGACTCCCAAAGCAGTAGAAATAAATACACACACAAATTAGAAGAAACACTGCCACTTCAAATCCTTTCACTGGTTTCCCTTTACAGGTTATTATGCATAAATAGATCTTTCTACTCTTACTCACAATACATGCACACACATAATTTACATACACACAGATCCACACATATGACACATATATGATTTATCCTATCCTTTTTCTAGTTAACAGATCTAGCACAAGCATTTTTGTAATTAATTTAATGGCTCTTTTTGAACTTAGAAGTTTAGTTAAGACGGTTAACATGGCCCTGTGTCTGGGGCTTAGCTACTACTTAGCACTAGGTTTAGTAACAACTACAATAACCTATAATTCAGAATTATTTGACATTTAAAAACAATTACTTATATTTCCACTTAATGTAAAACTACTTAAAAAATAGCTAGAACAAATGTAGAATAGTGAAGTGTACTTAAGTCTTACGATACAGACTTTAAAAAAATACATATCCTTACTATGTGAGTCAGGGTAGAGCAAGAGAGAGAAAGAATAAGTAGGCTTATTTTAGGCTTAACCTCACTTTTATGATAGAGCAATCATTCATTTGGCCCTAGAATAAGTGTAGGTTACTTTCTTCATTTGAAATTGAAAGATTAAAGTCATAGATGTAGCGTATTCTTGTATTTGAAATTTAAAACAAATGTAAAGAAATGAAAAGTTTTATAGAGTGAGGTGGAAGTAGAAGACAACCAAAATACAATGTGCTCATGGCAGTCAAATAATTGTATCTAAATAGCAGCAGGCAAGACTGTATTGCTTAATTACATGTTCTTAAATATTTCACTAATACCTTAGTCACTACATATTGGAAGAGCTGATATCATAAACACATTGGATGAGTAAATTTTTATACACTGTATAAAAATAACTGAGATATATATATATATATATATATATATATATATATATATATATATATGTATCAATCAGTTAAATACATTATTTAAATAGTTACTTACCTTTTCAAGTAGAAACAACAGAGTGACATTTTTTGTTATGATTGTTGTTCTAGAAATATTCTGATGGACAAGAGAAAAGTAAATTGAATCACTCACCAAACCAATCTTACTCCAAACCAATCTTACTCTAGGACAAAATTTGAAAGGAAAGAAGAAAAACAAGAGAACAGTAAATTGTTTTATATAAAAAAAAACCAAGCCATATTTGGGATTTTTGTTCAAAATAGCTGCATATTTGGATGTGTTGTGCTTGGAGGGGGACACACCTGGTAGATGAAGAAATTTAAGAGAATAAAGAGAGATAAGAAAATGAGTCAGTATGATGACAGAGGAAGAAGGAAGATAATTTCTGTGATGTTAAAATACAGACATGTTTCTAGAATGGGAAGAATTTAAAGCTGTTTTATGTCCTGTGTTGTAATTATACTCTACTATCCAGAAACATTCAATGTGTTTTATACATACAAGGACCTATGAAGGCATAAAGGAATGAGATGTATCCTCAACATGAAGAAGGAGGAAAGAAGAAAGAGAAGATATCCCTGGAGAGGAATTAGTAAAATCAGATTACTAGTGATTATTGGCAAGGAGGAACAGGAGGATAAATGGACTAATCAGGAGAAATTTTAGTCATTCACCCCTATTGTTTTCATGCTAACAACTCTTAGAATTATGGAGGTGATATGTTGAACTGCTCAGATTATACAGAATAAAGGTTTGTGATATTCTAACTAAAGGTAAATATGTCCTTAAAAATGGGAAATTGGGTGACATATGAGTGTATGTTTATGTATATGGATATACAGTCACTATATATTGGGATAGTTATCATAAATACATTGGGTTTGTGGGCATGGGCACATGTAGGTTTGTGGCAATGTTTATCTCACACAAACACAGCTTTTTTATGACTAGGTTAACTACCTAATTCTCTTATTTGCGTTCAGACATACTATTTCGAATTAAAGGGATTCTTTGGGAATTGTGAGGGATAAGATGATGACAAACAACTACTGAAAAATTATTAAGTGTAGAATTATCATATACACTTTCTGATTCAGTCCTAATGGGCACCTAAATTTTCAGACTCTACCACAAAATTTAAGGGATAATTCAGGACCAATTATATTAAATATTCATTGCCATAATAATACCCTATAAAAAGTCTTAATGGCATACAACAATAGCATCCATTGATCATGAATCTAGGATGGTTGAAAAGTGGGTCTGCTGATATTAACAGCACTTGCTTACATGTCTGTAGGTCAGCTGGCTGTTGGCTAGTGTACCAGACCTCAGTTGAGATGATTAGGAGATCTTGATTGCTTTATGGGGATCACAATCTTCAGCAGTCTAGTTGGTGTATGTCCTTTTCATGGTGATAGCAGAGGGAAAAAGCATAAGCAAAAGAATGCAAATGCTTTATCAAGTCTCTGCTTGTATTATACTTTCTAGAATTCCACTGACCAAAGTAAATCATGTGACCAAGACCAGAATCAGAGTGGGAGAGCCTAACAAGTTACATGAGAAAAGGTAGATCCAGGAAGAGATGAAAAATAAAAGCCTTTAAGGAAATTAATCTATCATACCATAAAATACATATTTTTCATAATTTATTTTCTATATCCACATCCATACCTATATATAGCCTACAAAGAAATATAAGAGCACTCAGAGGCAAAATCTGACTCCTACATCTTTTAAAAACTTACATATTTTACAATGTTAAGTACAAGAATTGAAACATAGTAGGTATATTGTAAATGTTATTGATCTTTTTGAGAATTCAGAACATTTTGTAATATTTAGTTGAGCCTCAGAAAGTGGAGGCAGATGAAGCTGGACTTCTGATTGTTGATGCAGTGGTTCATATTTGACTACTCTGGCACCTGTTCTCATTATTAGCCATTCTAGGGCAGTGAATCTTTTTTTTAAAGTTGAATATCACCAAACTGATCTCTTGCTACATCAGCATCAAATATACTACAAAAAAAAATTAGTACAAATTTAGAAAACTTAGTTTAGCAAGTGACTCCTCAACTCCTTTACTTTCAGGTCATGTTTTGTTCTCATTTATCCTACTAAGAACTAGACTGTTGAAAAATGAGGCAATGCTCCTTGGAAATCTACCTATGTAGGGTATCTTAATCTAAGATATTTTATAGCTTATAATGCATTCTTGTGATATACTGAAGCATGTCAGGAGGCCTGTTTTAGGGTTTTATTTTCTACCTTATAGCAGCAAAATATGTCTTTTCAGGTTACTCAACTTTAAAAATGATACAGTCAAAAACAATTATTTAAAGTTTTCCTGAAACTGCAAGTGGTTGTTAAAATGGGAAATGAAAAGACAGAAATGGTCAATGTAAATTATGCTTTGAATATTTACCTGAGCATCTCATTATCTCCTATTAGAGCCTGAAAATATCAGAAATTGAACTGTTTTGAAAGTCTTTCTTTTCAAATGTAAAATTTAATATAATAACATTTAATGATAATTATAACTCAATTAAACTTTTATTTTTTGTCTATATGCCCAGTAAGTACCAGGATATAATAAAGGGGAAAAAAGAAAAGAAAAAAAATTAAAACCTGAAGCAATATTCTTAACCTTAGTATGATTCCACTAACCATAAAGAAACACTAATGAATACAAAGGAGTTACTGTTGAACTTGGTAAAACTGTATTTAGGAGGTAATAAAGAATAGATCAGAACTGCTAGAACAGTTGTGGAAGATTTCATGGAAAAGCAAAATTGAGAGCAATCTTCAAAGCAGTCTGGAATTCTACAGTCACTTTATTTAGGGAGAGATAAATACATCATGTTGTGTATTGTGCAAAGAAAAATGTAGGCTTGATAAATTTGATAAAGAGAAATGAATGTTTTGGGAAAAAACAACAAACAGTAACATATATTTGACTAAACATTGCATTCAGAAGTTAGAATTTTGCCATGTTGTTCCCTTTGATTTTGATGCCTTTGATCTTCCTGAACCCCAAGAACCACTCCTACTGAACCCTCAAATACATCTCTGAGAAATCATTACTCAGACAGAAGGAATGACCATTACCTATGGTTTATTTTGCATTATACTGCTTATAAACATTTCTCATTTGATATGATAGAAAATTACCTGGAAAAAAATAAAACTATGAATCCTGTTTTCATTTTATCTACTTCTTCCTTTCTCAGCTCTCTGAAGATTTATTTACTGAATAATCCAACCTACACAACTAGTTAACCAGCCATCCAATTTGCCATATTCTGGACAAAAGCAAAAAGCATATCATGGGTTTACTCTCACCACAAGACTTAGGATCCAGTACTATTCTTGCTATTTCACACCTTAGCTCAGGATCTGGGATACCACAGCAAGAGTAGGTCTTCAGTCACTCTGAACTCTTTGGTATCATATTTTGCTACCAACCTAAGGGCACATTTCCTTCTTGCTTATTTATACTGAGATCATTCCCGTTTCCCCACTTGATGCCATTTCATTTCTATCTCAGGAATGAAGCATTATTCTCAACTCCAGACAAAGAGTGAAACGTTCACATCCTGGAAAATCAGCCCTACTAATTTTCCCCAAGAAAGAAGCAGAGGCAAAGAGACAATGTCTTGGTCAATGTCCTTGGGTACTGCCAAAAACTTTTCTTAAACTTATATTCATTGATTGTAGCTTCAGCCAACCATAAATATATTCCTGAGTTGTCTTCCTGCATCAAGCATTTTATATATCTAGTAAGCAGAGTGTGATTGTAACATTATCCATTGCTTCCAAGCAGTTGACTAGGACACTCCAGAAATAGTACCTTCTAGGCAAAATGTTTGAATTCTAATTTCTCATCTGTTAGGGAGCAGAGAATTAGGAGTATGGAGTATGGATTTAATTTGACAGAACATTTAGATTTTGCAGGAGATCACTCAATAAATGGACCTTAACTATTTTTTGCCTTGCTGAAACCATTTGTCATCATTCTCAGTTGTGGAGATATATTTCCTATTTACATAGTGATTGCTGAATTTCATGTTCTTTTAACCATTCCAGAGTTTCTCCTACTTGCTATATTGTATTTTTCCACCATGATTTGTGGGGAAGAAGGTGGGTCTCAGTGAAGCAGTGTTTGCAACATCCATGATTTCATTCTCTGATATTAAACTACTATGATACTTAGTACTGTGGTACTTAGTACATAGCAGGTATTTTAAAATAATTAATTATGTTAGTTCTAGATGTCAAAAATAAGATTCATATTTTAAAATCCTCAGGTAAAATAAGTGAACATCCCCATTACTCCTGTTGTAGCTAAGACCAAGAGACTATCACTTGAATTTATATATTGAAAGGAGGTAGACTAGAAGGCTTTTATAGGCTTTTATGTTATTAAATTCTTTAATTTCAGTTAAATGTTGTTGATTTACATTAGCTCAGGAAATGTAGTGTTAAGTACACTTGTATTTATGTAACTCGTGTAATAGCATTCTTTGTATGGCTACAATATTTATGCAATACTTTCACTTGTTTTATCTCCATTTGATTTGATTCTCCCACATATACTGTAGTTTGTGTACAGAACATATGGGTACCCTTCTGTCCTACTGATGAGGAAACAAAGGCTCAGACATGTTAAGTAACATGGTCAAGACTAAACAGTAACCTTTTATTAAAACGGTTTTGTAAACTATATGTGCTAATGAAATAGAGCTAGAACTCTAATCCAGCTTCTGGATATAGGCTTCTCTATTACAAAGTCTTAAGTGAATTATTCTGTGTAATCACATATTCTGCAGAAATTAAACTCTCCTGATAACTGATTTAACCATTGCCAGGTCTCTTTTGAGTTTTAAAAATGTACCTAGATATTGAAGTTAACAGGGCTCAATCCAAATAACACAGCTTAAGAAGTTTATCCTGAAAGCATATAAGTTAGTGTATTTTTTTTATTAGAGATTCACTAATTTCACCTTCTTCTGATTTCTCCATTGGCTTCTCACTAGCTTCTTCTTTTCCCCTAAAATAATTAAAATTTAGAAACCTCAATTTCTAAGAGTTCTGTTGCTCTCATTTATGAAAAGTAGCTTGTACAGATGCAGAACAAATTTTCTAATTATTATACCTCATAATATCTTCACTGTAGTCTTTCATTATAAAAAAAATGACACCACTGACAGTGATTACACATCTCCATTCCATCTCAAACTACACTGTAGACATCTTTGACGAATAACTAGTACAACAATATTTGCACTTTCTTCAATCATCAGGCATTGCCAAATACTTTACATCTCATCAAATGTTATACAGAGCAATGTGTATCTTTGAAAATGGACATCAGTCACCAAATTACGCTAAAATTGTAAAATATACAGAGAAGCAACAGGATGCCAGCTGCTGGTCATGTACAGAAACGGAGATTTGAGTAATTACATATTATCTCTGATCAAAAAAAAATGCTAGTTAATCAAAACTTTGCATTTGATGACACACATAAAATAAATCTAGTCAGGAAACGAGCTTCAAATAGTAAAACTTTCTACATCTAGGCATACGGTACATTAGAAGGGTAACCTAACACCATGATATCAGTTCAAAATTATCAAAGACATTACAAAAGAAAATTTGTCTAGAGGTAATTAAGCATAATTATCAAATTTGAGTAATATAAAAACAATAGTAATAACTATTGCTATTATCAGTGTGAAGAGATTTTTATAAATACTACATAATCTTTGTGATAACATGCAAAGTTGAAGAGCATAATGCAGTTTGCAGTAATGGTAGTATAAATTTCTTCACAAATTCAATAGCTATATTGAATCAGTTTGTGTATTAAAAAGGGAATCATTTGAAAAATTTTAATATGAGAAATCCTATTATAAACATATCTGAACACTTCCCTATCTGTAGATGATAGCTGCCATCTGGGAAATGATAAAAACAAAATTTTACATTTTGGAAAGTGGTATATGTCTCAGAAGATATTGATCCAACTATTTCCACATTGATATAAACAAATGTAATAGGCTTTCTTATTGTCTTCGATATCTGAGGCTCCTCTCTCCCGTACATGGACTATATATAACTTTGGGCATGTTAACCTGTCTGAGCCTGAGTACTGCCCTGAAATATATGGGTAGTAACTATCTTCACATAGAAGTAGATGTGAATATTACATAATACACGGAAAAAGCATTTACAGAGCTCTAAGCCACTACACATTTCTGTGCTGATTCTTTTTCCTTCAGTTCTCCTTTAGCGTTAACTTTTAAGCACGCTGATACTATTTTTTGTTGTTGTTGAAGACTATTTTGCTTTGCTTTGTTTTTGTGGGTCATTGGGTTTGGATGGGCCATTGATAGCTTCCAATATTAAGTTTAAGTGACTTTAAGTATTTTCTGTCACTGAAAACAAAAATCCAGTTGTTTTGAGAGAAAGGAAAAATAGTACTCAAAAATGTTAAATAAAACCATTAATTGATGATGATGATTCTGACTTAGGTGTTTTTTTCCTTTGAAATTATCCCTGTAGCACATGTATAGCCGGTACTGTTTTTTCTCATTTCCTTCAGTTCATTCCACGTTCAGAGCTATTGTTATGTGAAAATGTTCTGAAAATATTAGCTCAGGACTAGAAAATAATTTTGTTATCAAGTAGTCTATCCCATGGTATACAGACTGCAAATAAATGAAAACTTTTACTAAAAAGAAAAGGCTAAGATTAAATATGAATACATAAAATGCAATATTTTTCATATGTATTTCAAAATATAAATACAATGTATGCATCTGCACTTAACTTTATAGAGTATAAGTATACAATGTCTCACATATTTAATGATTAAATTTAGTTACTTCATTATTAGTTTTTTAATTCCCTTGATATTAACTTGTATAAGGTTAACAACTAACACGTTTCTACTAATTATTCAAAAAATGCCAATTAATTTATATCTTGTCATAATTGTATTTGTCTTCCTACTCTTATTTTTCCAACCCCTGGGCAATCTACATTTTTCAGTCATGATAAAATTATAATAATATGATATTGTGATTTTATATGCTATCAGTTTAGTAGGGATATGCTTAAATCTGTTATTTCCTGATATACTACCATATTGGATTTTATATCTTAGAGTAATTCCCTTTTATACACCAGAAGAATTAATAATTTGTGAATTTTCTAATGGCCAACAACAACAAAAAAAACATTATCCCTCCCTTTAGAAATCTATTTTAAAATTGTTAAGGGTTAATTTTTGTGAGTAATATAAGAAAGCAGTGCAATTTAAATTTCATCATGTGATTATCCACTTTTCCCAGAAGCATTTATTGAATACACTATCTTCTCCTCATTTCGTATTCTTAGTTCCCTTATCAAATATTAGTTCACCATATAACCAAGAGTTTATTTCTGGGCTCTTGATACTGTCCCATTGATATATGTCTCAATTTGTATGGCAGTATCGTACTGTTTGATCACTAAAACTTTATAGTGTAGTTTAAAATTAGATAGTATGATGCCCCCTGCTTTGTTCTTCTTTCTCAAGATTGCTTTGGTTACTCAGGGTCTTTTGTAGTTCCACACAAATTTTTTCTTCTACTTCTGTGAAAAATGTTACTGGAATTTTGATAGGGATTGCAATAAGTGTCCAAATTCCACATTGGATCTTGATAGGGATTGTGCTCCATTTACAGATGGCTTTTGTTAGTAAGGATGTTTTAACAATATTGACCCTTTCAATCCATGAACACAGACATCTTTACATTTAGTGTGTCTTCTTCAAGGTCTTTCATCAAGATCTTATAGTTTTTCATTGAAGATCTCTTTCAACTCCTTGGTTAAATTTATTCTTGTGTGTTTTATTGGTTTTGATGCTATTATAAATGAGATACTTTTAGTTATTTCCAAATATGTTTTTGTTAGTGTATAGAAAGGCAACTGATTTTTGCATGTTGATTTTGTATCCTGGAAGTTTGCTGAATTCATTGATTAAATCTAATAATTTTTGGTGGAGTCTTCAAGGTTGTTTACATACAAGATCGTGTCATCAGCAAGCAAAGAATTTCACTTCTTCCTTTCCAATTAGAATACTCTTTATTTGTTTTTCTTACCTAATTTCTCTGGCAAAGAATTTGGGTACTGTGTGGAACAGCAATGGTGAGAGGGAGCACCCTTATCTTGCTCCTAATCTTAGAGAAAAAGCTTTCAAGATTTTACTGTTCAATAAATTGAATGCCTTGACTTTTTCTGGGATTGCTTAGACATAGTTCTGGTTTTTCTTGAAAAACACCCGTGGCAAGGTAGGTAGTGCTACTAACACCAGCAGTAATTTTGGTACTGGTACAACCATTTTTTTAGCAAAAAATTAATCAGCCAGAAGATGATATTAACCCAGCAGGAATGACACAACCAATAAATTTGGGTGGTAATGATTGAGTACTACATCAAACTATAAATGAACTACATATTCCGCTATGATTTACACTTGTATATGCCAATAAACTTCTCTTTAATTTAAGCTAGTTTGAGTTGAATCACTTTCACCAAAAGTAATCTTAATATATAAGACTACAATTTATTTTGGCAAAATAGTTTTGAGGCCAGACTCTTCTACAATCAGAATGCCTAGAGAAGTTATTCTAAAATAAGCAACAAGAACATACTGAAGAATTATGAACAAAGTACTTATAAAATTGCAGTGGTGTGTAATCTAACAGCATTTTGCTAGTGGATTATACAGAAAATAGCCTAGGGACAAAAAGATAATTATCCATGTATAAAATTATGAGAGATTGCGATAAGGTGATGGTTGGAAAGAAAGGAATTAATACGAGATACAATTTGAAAATGTCATAGGAAATATATATTGAGGTTATATTAAGACTAAAATTGTATAAATTAAATATTTGGGTTATTTTTTTGTCTTGGGGGGCTTGGCAGTGAGGAGTCCATTCTCATGTTTACAGGGGATGAAAGGGGTGGAGGGGGTCTGTGAATTTGAGAATCACACTCAGGTGACCATCTGCAGGGAGCCTTCTGCTACCAGCCCCTCCTCAGACTGCTCTGTCTCCACTGGAGCACAGAGCAGTGTTAGGAGGTGGAGACAGAGCAGGGCCACCCACTGTCCTCTCTGAGTCTGGCTGAAGCTGCAGGTAATTTTTAACGTTAACAGAATGAAGTCCCACCCCTGCACCCCTGAGCCTGCCTGGTCTTCTCCTAGGGCCACAGGGAAGACTGTTAGCTTCTCCCAACCCCTGGTCAGACTTGACTTCATCCCAGACCCCTGCTTAGGAAGGACACATTGTCAGCATTCTACCTTTGTCAATTTGTTGGAACCTTTTCTTAAAAGAAAAAAAAAAATGCCTTTTTCCTTTAAAAAAAGTCCTATGTTCTTTGATTTTGACCAATTTAGAAATTTAACATGTTTTATTTAAGCACATTTTTTCTTACTTTCCCAGCTTTATTGAGATATAATTGACATATAATGTTTAAGGTTAAGGTGCATAACATGTTGATTTGATAGACATATATTGCAAAATGATTACCATAGCAGTTAGTTAATTCCACCACCATCTTACATAATCATCATTTCTTTTTGTGGTGAGAATATTTAAGATCTACTCAGCAACTTTTAAGTATTTAATACAGTGTTGTTTACTATAACCACCATGCTGTATATTAGATCCTCAGAACTTACTCATTCTAAAAATGGGAAGTTTGTATCCTTTGACCACCTTCTCTCCATTTCTACCATCGTCAGCCCCTGGCAACTTCCACTTTACTGTCCATTTCTATGAGTTCAGCTTTTTCAGAATTTGCATTTAGGTGAGATCATACAAGTGTTTGTCTTTCTCTGTCCGACTTACTTCACTTAGCCTAATGCCCACAAATTTCATCTATGTTGTCACAAATGCAGGATTTTCTTCTTACTCATGACTGAGTATTATTCCAATGTGTAATCCTGAAACCATATATATATTGTACATGCCCTTGCCAAAAACCAGTTTATCAGTTAGATGAATTTGCTGTTTCAATGTGTGCTAATGCTGAAGGCTCTCATTATTGCATTTTAATAATTAATCTCTATTTTTCTAGCTAGATATGTTACTGGAAATTCTACTCAGAGGAATACAGACATTACCAAAGGTAGATACTGTCTGATACTTTCTCAAATATGACTATATGTTAGATGCATGGTAAAAGGTGGGAAATCAAGAGCAAGCACAGGTATTGTATTGCAATGAGTAGATCATTTTGAAAAACCTTTATAATCACATAATTTGAATGCTGCTTTATACCACAGAGCATGAGAAACCTCCATTCACCTTTTTTCCCTTTTTATTTATTTTGTTTCTTTTTTGGTTGTTGTTTTGGGAAGTGATGGTTTCCATCTTCCCACTTCTTTTAGATAATGAAAAGATGAAGGACAGCTCTCTAGTGGTCTCTTGTTTGATGACATTGGAAATAAAAAAGTCAGATGGAAAGAAAGAAGCACTGAGATGAAGACAAAAATAGTACATACAAAAATGCCTAGGGACAGGGAAAACTAATACTTCTTCAGACTCTGAAATCAAAATGAAAAATTGAAGTCACATATAATTGAAACAGTGGGGTTGCAAAAGTTTATGAAGTATATTTTATTGTATTAATGTATGTCATATAGCACTCAATTATAATGTGTTTATAATGAAGTAGAACATCTTTATGGAAAGAAGATGAAAGTGAACCTAGGCTTACATAATTTTTAATATGTCCACCTTTAAGGGATAAAATCATCTCTAAATAATAATAATAATAAATTATTAAATGTTTATATATAAAGAATAAATATTAATATATTAATTGCTAGATTATTGATCTTTATAAATATAATTTAAATTATGAATAATAAATGATTAAGTAAATAAAAATAAAACACTATGATGAAATGAGTCAACAATATATACAACAGATGAGCAAAAGATCTGCACAGTAACATATTATATAGTAGATACTGAGAAGATAGAATGATTAAACCTGAGAAATGGTAAAGGTATTGATCAAAAGGATAAACTGTTGATTAAAACATCACAGCCCTATTAGTGGCAGAAAGCTCTGCTTTGAGTGCTTGGAGACTTATACACTTGGATTCTTCCACGCACTGGCCATAGGGCTTTAGACGAGTAATGTAAAACTAGAGAGCTGTTTCCTCACTTCCAACATGAAATGATTAAATGATATGACTATTTAGATCAATTTAACAATGATGATGGATCTATCTATCTATCTATCCATCCATCCATCATTTTATCCATCCTCCTACCTACCTAACTACATCTTTTTTTTCTAAATATCTATCCATATACCTGTAATGCTGACCCTAAATATGCCTGTATATCCAGGCTGAGTATCACAAGCAGGCTTCCCCAGAAAGCTAAGGCTGACATAGAGTTTAGTGTTCTTGGAGTCAATATTCATTGGGAGAAGGGAATATAGCAAGATTGAGCAGAAAGTAGGATTTGTGGCACAGATACAAGATATCAGAGGACCCCTCAGGGAGTGCCAAAGCTAACGTGGCTTTTCAAAGTATTTCTAACTTTGAGCAAGGGAGCCAGGACTGTATACCCTGTATCTAGAAGTCAATGAACACAGATTGCCAGGATAGAGGGGCAGAGGACATGACTTTAGGAAAAGTAGTCTCCAGCTGAGGCAATTTGAAGACAACTGATAGCTGAAGATTGTCAGACAAGAATCTTCCCCACAGTTTGGATAAGTTCTTCAGACCTGAAGCAGGGATCTGAAGGTGCAGCAGTGTCATGATACAGGTAATGTTCGAGGTATTCCAACTTTGCAAAGAGATCCATCTATCTCATTGAATATTCAGAGCATGAGTGGCAATAACTAGGGTGTTCAAAGCCATTTTAACAAAATAACCAGCTCCATCAGTGAGGTATAATGTAACAAGTTAATTTCCATTTTAAGTTTGGTTACGGTATAAATTCCTCAGAACTTATAAAGTTTATGAGTCAGAAGTCTCCAGTGTCCTTCTAGAGGGATTCCTCTATTCCTTTGAGGAAATAGTTTTCACAGACGCAACACATCTTTTCATTAAAAAAAATAATTTTAATGCCTTTTTTATTACTCTGAAATGAAATTCATAGATAACGTAGCCTATCTGTAAATATAATTTCAAAAGATCAATATAATACTATATAAGGAGAAAGAGAAAAGTCATTTATAATAAAACAGCATGCATTTCAATATGTAAATACTCAGGAATGACAAAATTAGAAGAACTGGTGTAGTCAGCTACATGTACTATAAATTGACTGCTACTAATACAGCCTTATATTTTCCTGCATTAGGAAAATCAAATACCACTAGAGGGGTTAATATTGATGGTCTAGGACCTAAAACTGAGGACAGCTCTCACTTCCTGAACAAAACAAATTAAAATCTTATTTCTATTCAACTAGTATTTGCATTTCCCAGAAATTTATTGTATCCTAAAACTGGAAAAAAGAAGCGTTTATATGTAAAGAAAGTTATTCTAGGTTCAGTTCATTATAAATATGTTTTTATCTCTATGATTGTTATTAGGACACTAAAATCACATATTAAACAAAGAACAATTCTTGTGTGAGAATGATTGCAGACTGCATTCTTTGTCAGCACATTAAATACCAGTAATCCTCAATCACAATGATAAACAAAAGTGCTTCCTATACTTGTTTAATGCCTCTAAGGGCCAATACCCCTCGGTCAAGCATTACACCAGAATGTTCAGCCATAAAGAGCATGGAGAAATTGCTAAGCACTGATTTTATTTCTCGTGTTCATATATGAAAAGGGCTGGGCACACTTACTCTGAACTACTTTGTTTGTTAAAAAGTTTACAGAGAAGCCTCTCTTCTGATTTTGTTCTCATTTGACATGAGATAAAGGCAGTCAAATTGCTTGAGCTTCTTGTGATGACATGGGTGCTGCTGAAATATACTGGGGACCTACGTTTAAATCCGTACTTTTCTGCTTAGAACTTTATGCTTATTAGCAATTAAACTATTCCGAGTGTCAATTCTCCTATCGTTTAATTTAAAATGCTACTGGAATCCACGGTTGCTGCGAGAATTAAAAGAAATAATGTGTAGAAAATCCAGTAATTAGCATAGATTATGAGCAGCACATATTTACTGATGCTGGAATATTAGGCTACAACATACAGGAAATAACAATTGATAAATACAGATAGAGAAGTACCTAAATAGAAAATGTGGAGTGAGAGAGAGAATTGGATTTGAATATTGCTGTGTGACAGTATCTAATTATGTCCCCTCACCTTAACTCTGGCATATTGCCATACCTCATAGGTAAGGAGACCACTCATTGTATCAGCTAAAATGGAATTCTGTGGGGAAAAAGGAGATGCTATTAATAATTACACTAGAAAAACAGACATAAACTAAGAGGGCACTATGTAAATTAGGAGCCATAGACACCATAATCAAAAGTCTTACAATGTGACGCCATTGGTGGGCATTGTTAAAGCAATCTTGACATATTTGACATTCTTCTTACATTTTATGTCATGATACATCATTTTGATCCAAAATTGGTAACTTGGAAATTTAAAGTCCTTAACACTTTACTGCTTTTACTAAATGTAGGCATATTTTGTTGTTCACCTTTGTATATATGACATATTAACTTCAAAATTTTAATTAGCTACTATATTTAATATTTTAGACTCAAGCATTAGGTAAATATTTCAGTTCATTCATTATTTTTCCAAATAACACACTGTAAATAATAGTGCTGTTTTTATAGAGATTAAGGTCATATTTTGTGATCAAAGAACTGTAAGCTTTGAGTCATATTGACTTAAGTTAGTATCACTGCCCCTCTATTTTTTAATAGCTGTACAACCTTGATCAAATTGTTTATCCTCAACTAAATTGAGTTTCTTCCTCTGGAAAATGGGGATTATAACATATACCTTGTAAGTTTGTTTAAAAGAAGGTTAAGTTATTTGTCTATAGACAATTCCTTTAAACATGCAATGCCTTCATTGTTTTTATTTTAAACTATTAAATGAGCTAAAGTTTGTAAAATAATTGTCTTATAGATTTGATGGAATCTTTTCAAGCTACACATATGTGCTGAATCATTATACTTTCTCCCATGAATTCAACTACTGTTTCTATGCCAATAGCTCAAAATTTTTATCTTCAGCAAATGTTCCCTACTACTAAATTCAAGGGCCATAAATACAACTCCAAACTCCACAGTTCTTCTAGATATTGTATCCTAAAACTGGATTTCAAAACATCCAAAGTTGAACTCACCACCTCCTTCTCAACACTACTTTTACCTTACTTTGTAAAGCTCACTAAATGGCATAATTACTTTCTTTGTTTTGCCCAAACAAGAAAACTGAAGAGATTCTTCATTTTTCCTCACTTTATTGCTCTACATTTAGTTGGTAAATGAAGCTGGCTAATTTATATTTCTACAATAGAGAAATATTTCCTTCTTTCCATCCCTCTTACTAACCACCTCTCATCATTTTTCTTATGATATTTTTTCCTGTGTTCCAGACTCATAAGTGACCACACTATTTCCAATCATACCTTCTTAATTTCTTTGTCGTCCTTGTGGTTGGAATAATCCTCCAAATGCCACCCTCTCTCCCTTGATTTCTTAACCATATACCTTCAACAAAACGTTCAGATTTCTTTCCATGGCATACAGAGTCTATATCTGATTTGGTCTCCACTGTCATAATTTGTTGTTCCCAACTCCTACATTTTGCTGTCTACTCTGAATAAGTCCCATCATGAAATGTCTACTTTAATACCATAGAAAATGGGTAGTCTCCTAATTCTTTGGCCCCACATCTTCTTTAATTTATTTCCTCAAAACTTAACTGCTGACTTACCTCCTCAGTAGGTTTCCAGAAAAAATATAGAATGCCCAGTGAAATTTGTATTTTAGATACACAAAAATATTTCAGTATAAGCATGTCCCATGTAATATTTGCAACACATTTATACTGAAATACTATTCATCTTGTATTTTATTTGTTAAATCTGGCAAGCCTTCTCCACAGGGAAGTCTTTCCCAAGAGCTCTTCTAGATTAGTTGCCATGTTCATGCATTGAAAAGCACATCTACCTCATCACATATTTGACTGTGTTGAATGTATTTAAATGCCTCTACCTGTCAATAAACTGTCTAAAGGAAGCACCTTAAATTGTGAAATTCCTGTGGGTCTATTTTAAAATTTCCTATTGATGAGGAAAGTTGCATCTGGTAAAGCTGGACTGAATTATAAATATAACTTTACTGTTCTATATTGGTAACTATTCCCTCACGGTTTATATTTTAATCAATTTGACATTGCATAGCCTTTTTTATTTTTCTTGTAAGGGCACTGAAACTACAAAACTTAAAATTAAGGATTACTTCTTTTTTAGAAACTTCTTCAATGCTTATAAAGAGATTATAAATGATTTTTCTGGAGCCTATTTTCATGTCTCTGGGACACAAATACAAATGTCAAAAATATAATCAATTTATGTACAAATGACTACTCTCATTAATGCTACTAACAATGCTTTATTGATGTGAATAAAATATTATGGGTAAATATGATTAAATGAAGGACTTGGGTTTATGAATACTTGTAGACATAACAAAATGTGGTTTTAGAAATATTTATAGGTAACAGCTTTAAGCTAGCACGGTTGGATATTTTGCCACCAAATACTGTTTAACTTGATTGATTGGGGGTGGTTGTAGCCTTAGAGTAACTACAAAATAATTCATAGCGGAAAACTTTTGAAAATTGATGGTAAAGGATGCCATTAAGAAATCTTATACCAATGGAAGATTGACTGTATGCTCAGCCCTTTGTTACAGTATATCACTGATGAATGTACATGCCTCTGTTTTACCTCTATTTTTTTTCTTTAACAGGTTAAAATTTATAAAAAAATCATACTTTTATAGTACTACAAACACAATATACATAATATTGTGGGTGTGTGTATATCTATATGTAGTTATAGAAAGTGCTTTAAAGTCAATGGTTTTAAATAAAATTTTAAATTATTTTAAATATTTATAATATGTATTTAAATTTTTACTTAATTGATTCTTAGCATATTTGTAACAATTTCAAAATAAATAGATATCTCTAGTTGACTTTCAGTACAATAAAAAAGATTTACATCCTTAGAAAGGAGAATACTATAAGAGTTAATACTAATATGTATGAATGGCATTTTATGTTTTCTATTTAGTAGTCTCTTTGAACTCTGTAACACTTAAATTCTGTAACAACAAATCATTTCAATCTTGGCATAATAGAATTTTAGATAAAATAACAAGGTCAGCTATATTTTTAAGTGTACTGCTTGATAACTTTTGATAAATGGGGTAATCCACACCCCAATTAAGGTGTTGAATATTTCAGTTAGGCCCAACGCTTTCCACAAGTCCCTTGCCAATTAATTTCTGCCTCCTTGAAGACAACTGCTGTTCTGATTTCTATCACTATACTTTGCCTGCTCAAAAGTATAAATGAATGGAAAACTACAACATTTACCATTTTGCGTCTTCCTTTCACTCAGTAGTGTTCTGGCATTTCATTCTTGTCATATGCTAGTAATTTGTTCAATTTATTGATGAATGTATTTCAATGAATTTGTTTATCCATTCTCCAAACAATGGACATTTGGTCATTTCTGATTCGTTACTGCTATAGATGTAGCTGCTATGAACATTCCATGCACATGTATTTTTGTGGACATGTTTTCATTTATATTGGATCAATACCTAGGAGTGAAATTATTACATCATAGGGAAGACGCTATATTACAATTTTACAATGTTATTTAACTATTACTTATTCCTAACAGCAACATATGAGAGTTTCATTTGCTTCTCATTCTCACCAGTACTTTGTTGTCAGTGTTTTTTGTGCTTTTAAATGTTATGTCCCTGATGACTATAATGTTGAAAAAATTAATGTGTTTATTCGCTTTTCCTTTGTAAACTGTACATTTCAAATGTTTATCCATATTTTAAAAATTTTCATATTTTTGTTATTGAGTTACAGATTTTCTTTATACATTCTGGATAAAAAAATTATTTGTCATGAATGGCTTTTCCAAGTGTTGCTTCATTAATCATCTTTAAAATCGTCTCTTGAAGAAAAAAGTTTTAAATTTTTATGAAATTCATTATACATTTTTTTCTTCTAAGAAGGGTGATTTTTGCTCCAGTCCAAAATATCTTTGCCACCCAAACAAAGGTCAAGATATTGTTAAGCTTTCTTCTAGGAGTTATGGAGTTTAATTTTCATGTTTATGGCTATGATCTATCTCCAATTAAGTTTTGTGTTTGAAATGAGATACTGGTAAATATGTGTGTGTGTGTGTGTGTGTGTGTGTATATTTGCTTATCCAGTAATTTTAGCTCCACTTTTGAAGACATTTTCCTTTTATCCATTGGATTGCTCTGAACATTTATTGAAAATCAATTACATATGTTTAGCTGTAGACTCTGTACTGTTCCATCACTTTTTTTCTCTTCTCATGTCAATGTCACACTGTCTCGATTACTAGTACTTTTACAGTAATTCTTAAAATCAGGTATTATAAATCCTGAAATTCCTTCTTTTTTAAAATAATTTTGGCTATACTAGGTCCTTTGTATTTACAAGTAAATTCTATCATTTGCTTGTCCTTGTGTACAAAATGCTTGTTGGGACTCCGACTACTATTGCATTAAATCAAAAGATCAATAAGGAAAGAATTATCTTTTTAGCAACATTTTGTCTTCCAATTATCATGTTATATCTTTCAACTTATTTACATCATTCACATATTTTTGCAAAACAGTTGTTTTGTTTTCAGTACAGAAATTTTGTGTATCTTTTGTTGAGTTTATCCTTATTTTAAAATTATTTTTATACTAGTGAAAATTATTTTTAATTGTTTTCAAAGTTTTTATTGCTAATGTATAGAAATACAATTTGCATATTAATGTCACATATTAATGTCATATATTATGACATTGTCAAATTCTGGTACTAAGATATTTTATTTTCATGTTTTTGTAAAGTCCTCAGAAATTATACATACACAATGGAAAAACAATGGAGTTTTAAAATTTCTAAAATGATTTAAATCTGTCTATTTCTCCCTTAAATTTTAAAAATGTTTTCTTTATTAATGCTTAAACTCTACCACTAAGTACATGCATCTTTAGGACTTTCATGTTTTCTTGACAAATGAGACCTTTGGTCAATAAAACATTTCCTTCTTCATCTCTTGAATATTGCTTTTCTCGAGGCTTTTTTACTGATTGTTATAATCCCCCATTTTTTTGTATAATTTACATTTGCATTATACATGATTTTTGATCATCTTAAGTACTTAACTTTAATTTGTTAAAAAGTTAAAAGTCTCTTACAAATGACATATAGTTGAATCTTTCTTTTTTATATCATTTGAAGTGCTTGCTTTTTGGTCTTCACATAACTTGCATTCAATGTAATTAATGAATTACTTTACAGTAAGCCTTGATGTTAAGTAATGTCAGTCCTCCAATTTTGTTCTCCTCCTTCAATATTTCGTTGATGATTCTGGATATACCACCTCTCCATATAAACGTTAGAAATAGTCTCAATATCCTAAAAATAATTTGCTGGGATTTTTATTGTATTGTATTTATACATCAAGTTGGGAAAAATTGACATCTTGACAATATTGAATCTTCCTATCTTTGAGCATGGAATATCTCTCTATTTACTTAATAATTCTTCTCCTTTCCTTCTTCTCCTCCTTCTCCTTTCTTTTGTGTTTTTGTCATTGTTGTTGTTTTGTTGTTTATTAGAGTTTTGTAGTTTTCCTCATATGGATCCTGGATAGTTTGTTATATTTATAACTATGTATTTCATTTTTGAAATGCTAATATAAATGCTATTGTGTCATTAATTTCAAATTCCACTTGTTCATTGTTGGTATACAGGCAAGAAACTGATTTTTGAATGTTAACCTTGCTTCCGGCAACCATGTTACAATTGCTTATTAGTTTCAGGAGGGTTTTTGTTGTCAATTCTTTTAGATTTTCTACATAGAAAGTCATGTCATCTACAAAAAAAAGAAAGTTTTATATCTTCCTTTCCAATCTGCATACTTTTTATTACCTTTTCTTTTCTTATTGCATTAGCTAGAACTTTCAGTATGATGTTCAAAAGGAATGGTGAGAGGGAAATCCTTGTTTTGTATCTGATCTTCATGAAAAAGCTTCAATTTTCTCATCAAGTATGATTTTAGCTGTAGGTTTTTTTGTAACTAGTCTTTATTAAGTTGAGATAGTTCTCCTATATTTCTAGTTTATTGAAAGTTTTTATGATTAATAGGTGTTGGACTTTTTCAAATGCTTTTCTGTTCTAGTGAAATGATTATGTGTTCTTTTTTTTTTTTATTTTTTTAATCTCTTGACATGATTGATCACATGATTGATTTTTAAATGTTGAACCAGCCTTACATACTTGTGATAAATCCCTTTTGGTTGTGATGTGTAATTCTTTATACCAGTAAAATGTGATTTAGTAACACTTTGTTGAGAATTTCTGCATTTATATTCATTAGAGAAACTGGCCTATTGTCTTATTTTCTTGTAGTATCTTATTCTGGTTTTGGTGTTACAGTAATGTTGGTCTCATAGAATGAGTTGGGAAGTATTCTTTCTCTTCTTCTATCCTTGAAAGAGATTATACAGAGTTGGTATAATTTATTCTTTAAAATTATAGTATAGTTGCCAGTAAATGTATCTGGGCCTTTGAAAGTTATTAATTATTCTTTCAATTTCTTTAATAGATAAAGGCATAGTCAGGTTATCTATTTCTTCTTGTGTGAGTTTTAGCATATTTTGTCTTCCAAGGAATTGATCTATTTCATCTAGGTTATCAAATTTGTGGGCACTGAGTTGTTCATAGTATTCTTTCCCTATCCTCTTAATATCCATAGCACCTATAGTGATATTCCCTCTTCTGTTTGATATTAGTAGTTTCTGTCCTTTCCCTTTTTTTTTTTTCTTAGTTGGCCTGGCTAGAAGCTTATTGATATTTTCAAAGAACTAGCTTTTGATTTTATCTATTTTTCTCTACTGGTTTCATTTTAAATTTCATTAATCTCTGTTCTAATGTTTAATATTTATTTTCTTCTGCTTACTTTGGATTTAATTTACTCTTCTTTTTCTAGTTTCCAAAAGTGGAATCTTAGATTGGTAATTTTTAATCTTTCTTCTTGTCTAATTTATGTATTCAATGCTATAAATGTCCCTTAAGCACTTCTTTCACTGCATTCCACAAATTTTGATAAATTTGTGTTTTCATTTTCATTTAGTTAAAAATATTTTTGAAATTGTTATGAGATTTCCTCTTTGAAATTTACTTATATTCAAGTCTACTACATTTTTTCTGTGGTATCCAATCTGTTGCTAGTCTCATCCATTAAATAAGGCAACTAAAAATAGTCATTACTTGTAGGCAGTGGTTGTCAATCAGAGGCCATTTGCTCCCAGTGGACATTTCTCTATGTGTGGAGACATCTTATTATTATCACACTTAGGGAAGAGGTCCTATTGACATCTAACACATGGAGGCCAAGGATACTGCTAAACATTCTAAAATTCACAGGGAAGCCCATCAAAACAAAGAATTACTTGGCATAAAATGTTAATAGTACCAAGACTAGGACCCCTTGCTCTTGATCTTATTTATTTTTCCTCCAGAAGTGTGGTCTTGGACCTCAACTAATTGTCTAGTCTCTTTAGTGATGTCTCTCCAATCTGTGTAGTCAGAACTTCAATATGTCCCTGTTCTTTTCAACTCCAGAATCCTATTCAGTACACAACACCAAGTAACTATTATCTGTAAAGCCTTGAAAAATTGTTTTACATAACTCCTTAACAACCAGATAGAGAATAAATCTCTACACCAATTTGGGAGATTCATTTTGTGCAGATATTTTCTGTATGTATTATGCCCCCCAAATTCCAACCGTCTCACCATAATTACTATGATTCTCTGTATGGTTACTGCATAAAATCACTCTACAAGAGTAAAAATGCATTCTTCATGGAGCCAACATGTTTCCCTGACTCATTTGGGCTTTGTAGGAATCAGCAGACAAAGGCATCTGTGCTGACCAGAGTACTTGATCCTGATAATCAAGGAAGATTAGGTTAATGTTATACCACTGGAACAAGAGAGATTATATTTGTAACCTAGAAAATTCATTGGGATACCTCTTTGTATTTTCTTGATCAGTAACCTGGTTAATACATTGACCCAATAATAAAAGATAAACAAGGACACAAAACAAAACAAAGCAAGAAACACAGTACTGAGACCAGAAGCCAGCTATGACTCCATTTTTACCAGCTACAAAGTGGAAACTGTAAATGCTGTATTTTATAAAGTATTTGTACCCTACACACCAACAATGAAGAACAATGATGGTATATAATATTTTAAAATTTAAGGGAACGTTCAACAAAATTAATATTTGTGCCCTCTTTGTTGGGGAATTACCTTTTAAAACAGGAAGGAAAAAGGACGCAAGCTAATGGACTAAAAGTTGGTGCATTCTACTGAATATTTCCCACTTGTTATGGTAGGTTGATATATCTAGACTTATAGCAACTGGCTATCTTGCCCTCTGGCCACTGGTTGAGTTTGGTCCATGAGTAATACTAGCAGGATATTAGTAAAATGAGAGGAGTAAGTTCACGTCTTTACCAGGTCTCCATTCTGCCTGTTTCACATAACTGTCTTACTTAGTTTTCGTGACTTTCTTTCCTTGCCTCTGAAGAGTTTCTCTCAGATGTTTGAGTCTCGCAACCAACGAACTCTTCCTATCAGGTGTCCTTTTCCACACAACCTTCTGTGTCCCAAAGTTCTGAAAATGTTCCCTTCCATATCCTTTTTATCCCTAGCAGTGTTATCAGAACCCCAAATCCCGCTACAACTTACTCCTGTACTACAGTATTCTTTTTTTATATCCCTGTACCTTGCATTCCCCATTGTAAACAATTTCATTTTTAATCTACCTTCAAACTATACTAAAATGAGTACACTGCATATTTCCTGTTGAAATGAATGCTACGATTCCTATTTCCAGGAGACTTTCTTTTGTTAAATGGGGTACATCTGTAAAATTTGCATAATCATATAATTTACCATTTGAGCAGGGATACATTTGAGAGTGAAAGGGAGATACTATTAATCATTACATCATGACAATAGATATTATCAGACTGTCCCAAGGAACCCAGAGTGTTTTGGTCAACCCAGTCAGAATCCTTTGGATTCACACCTATGTCATCAAAATTACCACTGTGTATTATTGAATAAGACATGATCCCAATTTGAATATATTATCTAAACATTCTCAGCTTTAGTTTGAGCTGGATGTGGAACAGAGAAAATCCAGAGGTTTTGAGTTGAACCTAAATACAATGGATCTAACATACAAAGGCCTCTGTGCAATGTGACATTGTTAATTAATATTCTAGTGGTCTAGAGGAAATAACAAATATCCAAAGACTTTAGCAATATACACCTGTATCAGAAACAAATCAAAAGATGTTATGAAGCAGTACTTCCAGTTTGGATGCAAAGTATGAGAAAGACTTAGTGTGGACAAAAAAAATGAATAGGTATATTTATCTAGTGGAATATTATTTAGTCACAAAAAGAAAGAAAACCTGTCATTTGCAACAACATGGATGGATCTGTAGGGTTTTATGCTAAATGAAATAAGTCAGATGAAGAAAAATACTGTATGATATTACTTATATGTAGAATCTAAAAATAAAACAAGCATTTACACAGAAACAGAATCCAGATACAGAAAACAAACTACTGATTACCAGGGGGCAGAGGGGTGAGGGAGGAGTAAAACAGATGAAAGGTGTCAAGAGGTACAACTTCTAGGTATACAATAAGTAAACCACAAGGATGTAATGTACAACACAGGGAATATCATCATTATTTTATAACTTTGTATGGTGTATAATCTATAAAAATATCAAATTACTATGCTATACACCTGAAACTAATATAATATTGTAAGTCAACTATACTTCAATAAAAATGGATAAAGTAAAACAAGAAAAGGGAAAGCTGATTTGAAAGTATATTTTGACATAGTATTGAATTGACAGTACAGATTCACTGTAAATTCAGACTTGCTCTTACTCAGCGATTTTCATATATTTTTCAATGAATTTAGTATCCACTCTTCAAAACCATATATTTCACATTGAGACAGATAATTTGCAACAGATAAAAACATTGTATTCAGTATAATATCTGAATGTCTAATTTTTCATAGAAGGTGATAGCCATGAGGGCCTATATGAAGAACCATCATGCTGTTCTGCCCTGAACAGTATGGGGCACATCAGAGAAACTGCCAAAAAGACAAAAGAAAACAAACAGCCAACACAAGAACATGAAGTTCTTTGTGCTCCTAACATTTTTGTTGAATTTTCTAAGTTGAATTTGAAATATTAAGGTGATGTCCATGAGGAAAGAGTATGATTTAAAGCCAATTTCTTTTACTAAAAACATAAACATCTAAAAACACTCTTATGGGAATCAAATATACAGAGAAAAAAAGAGGGATAAAATGCATCCTCTTTTCAACATGGGATATTAATCTTTATGAAGTGAATTATCTTCTGAAGCAGACTACTTAGCATCACATTTACATTTCTTCATTAAAAGATGTATTATTTTGTCTTAAATCTTTCAAAACAAGTGATTATAACTTTTATTTCATTGGTCAAAATAAATATTTTTGCATTAACTATAAGAGAAAATAGCAGTTTTTAAATTGTGCAATTAAAGCTCTTTCAACTTTCATTTGGTAACGAAATTTGAAGTTTTCTTTACGAAATAGAAATGTTAGAATTATTTGTACATCACTAGCAAGCTTCATGTTATCTGATGGAAGCATTTGTGTTATGTAATTAAACTGAAGTGTCAATATCATTTTAATTGTGTTCATTCTTCCCACATAGTGAACTTTAGCATTGATCTAGCAAGAACCTCCTGAACCAGTTTTATAACTAGAATCAAATTAACTTTAATTATATTGTCAAGGTCTCTTGTAATTTTAATTTCCTTGATATACCAAGTTTGTAGATAACTATTTAGATGCCACTGAGGGAA
Source organism: Camelus bactrianus (assembly GCF_048773025.1). NCBI lineage: Eukaryota > Metazoa > Chordata > Mammalia > Artiodactyla > Camelidae > Camelus > Camelus bactrianus. The sequence goes on from NC_133539.1 coordinate 31,645,161, forward strand.
AATTGTTCAAAAGGAAAGTTATTTTCTTTTATTTCTTATTTTTAATGTTGAATGTTTCTATTCTTAAAATATCAAAGCTTTAAAAATGCCACTTGCCCCACCCATTTCCCTTTGATCTTTCTCAGAAGTTACTGACAAGAGGCTGTTCCCATATAGTCTGACAACTTTCAGTCACTCTCTGAGACTGTACTTGGCCTTTAGAGTGTGCTCTGCCTGAACACCAAGTAGCTCAGAAATGTCAGGGAATTAATGTACCAGGGACAATCCTACAAAATGAGTGATGAGGGCTGGTGTATAAATACCCAACAGCCTCAATCTTCACTATCATTCTGAAACATGTTCTACAAGGTTTCCCACAAGGTTCTTAGTGGGCTTGAACATCAGTTGCCGCCTACAGGAATGACTCACTCATACATACCATTCCTTCACTTTCCAATCTTTCTTGTCTCATTTGCCCATTCCTTCAAAATATTTTACCTTTGAAACAATCTTCTTATAACCAGTCCTTTTCTCAAGACCTACATTTGGGAAACTCAAAATGTAACAACTCTTGAAATACTTTTGGCTAATTTCAGCTAATCAAAGGCAAAATTAAATGGACCTTTACCCAATATGGAACCTATTCTTATTAACTACAAAAATCACACAATGTGGTATTTTAGTCAGGGTTCTCTAGAGAAACAGACTAACATGATAGATATAGATAGATATAGATATAGATATAGATTATGAATAATTTATTCATATATCTATGAATATATATTATATATATATAAATAGGTAGATAGATTTATTTTAGGGAATTGGCTAATGCAATTATCAAGGTTGGGAAATCCCATGATTTGCTGTCTGCAAGGTAGATACCCCAAAAGTCACTAGTGTAAATCATCCTGAATCAGAAGGCCTGAGAACCAGCGGGAGCCAATGATGTAGATTCCAGTCTAGGTCTGAGAGCCTGAGAATCAGGAACACTGAGTGCAGGAAGAGACTGATGTACCTGCTCAAGCAATCAAGCAAAAAGAGGCAAATTCTTCCTCTACCTTTCTATTCTGTTCAGGCTCTCAACCGATGGGATAATGCACAGCCACACTGGGCATGACAATTGCTTTACTGAGTCAACAAATTCAAATACTAATTTCATCCAGAAATACCCTGCAGATATAGTCCAAAATAATGTTTAACCAAATATCCATGATTTAGTCAAGTTGATAAAAAACTAACTATTATAAGTGGCTTTCAAAATATGTAGACAGTTAAGTATAAAACCTCTAGGTTTATCATTTAGGAGTTTCATTATAGTAAATTTCTTAAAATAAAACATTATGCATGCAATGGCAGTTAAATTGAGGATTCTCTGAGTTACTCTTTAACTCCATAGTGAGGTGCAAACAATGAGTAATAATTGTGCAAGGAAAGTTTTTTAAGCAGTAACCAGAAACCAAGCAACATTAATTAAAATTAAACCTAATAAGTCATCTGTAAACATTCACCACTTTCAAAAACAAAAGAGAGAATAGTGTCATCATCAGTGAGAATGGTGGAAGAAGAAACTCCAAAAACCTGTCCAATAAAAGCAATTTAAAAAACTGTCAAAATTGTCAGAATCAATTATTTCAGTACTCTGTATGCTAATCACAACCAGGGGAATGCTTAACCAAGAAAAATTAACTCTATTTCAGTAAAAACAGTGAGCTTTGTGGCATTTTTAACCCACTCTTATCCATCTCCCACTCTTTAGTCCACTAGTGGTCTTGAAAACAACAGCTAGCATTTCAAGTACAGATACCAATTCTGGAAAGCAAAAACCCTATTCACACACAAGACAGCATGGATGTATGTTTAGGCCTGACTGGTTATTTGATGAAGGAAGGATTCTAGGTACTTACTTTTATCTCATCTAACATAAACTCTCCAAGCGCTGAGAGTGCTATTTAGGGGACATATGATGAAAACATTTATATGGAAATGTATTTGTTGCTCTTGCCTGGGGCAATGAATAACAGTTGGAGCAAGCAATAGATTAACCAAAATCTTGAGAAAAATTCTGGGAAAAAATGCTTTAGAGAGTTAAGGCTTGAAAATCTCCAACATATTCTTGGAAATCTAGAAATTTAAGTGTATGCCCAGGGCTGTGTACATGCCCAAGAAAGACATGAGAAGTTACTAAGTTCTCACCTTTGTCTTACATTCAATTTATGTGTAAGCAGGAAATAAAGGGTAAGGTAGAGATTTAAACCACCTGGCTGAATATTAAAGGTATGCACTACTATACACATATATACATGTTTGATTTGCCACCAAAAAAAAAAAAAAAAAAAAACTGGGAATTTTTTATTTTTAGTTCCAAGTACTTAAGGAAATCTCAGTCTAATCACTAACTGACCCTAAGCTAAATGGAACAGAGATTTCAGAAGCTACACATGACCAAAAATAGAGGCTACAAAATTTGGTCAGAAAAGTCTCTAAACAATCAACAATTAGAATATACAGCAACAACAAACCCTGGAAAAGGGAAGATTAATATTTCCAGAGTTTCCACATGATAGTATCCAAAATGTCCAGTTTTCAACAATAACAAAAATTATGTGGCATGCATAGAGACAAATATATATATATATACATTTATCTGTGTGTGTGTGTATATACATCTCAACACTATATATCTCATACATACATATATATATATATCTCAACACTATACTTACCAAAAACTTTAAATTTGTAATTAAAATATTTTCAAAGAACTAAATGATAAGAATGGTATCTCACCAAATAGAGAGATAAATAAAGATAAAGGGGTAATAAAAAAAAATGAAATTAAAGTTCTGGTTCTGAAATATTAACTAGATGAGCTAATTACAGATGTGAGCAGGGAGAAGAAAGAATTAGTGAACTTGAACATAAGTCATATAAGAGTATTCAGTTTGATGACCAATATTAACCACAAAAAGAATGAAGAAAGATAAACAAAGCTTAAAAGACATGTGAGACTGCATCAAGTATACTAACATACACATAATGGAAGTCTCACAAGAGGAAACAGAGAAAGGGGCATAAACTGAACAAACTACAAGTAGGATAAACATAAATCCACACTGAGACACAGTTTAATCAAATTGTTTCAAGTCTACACCAAAGAGAGGATCTCAAAAGCAGCAAGGTAGTAGCAATTCATCACGTAAAAGGGATCTTCAATAATACAAACAGCAATCATCAGAAACCATAAAGGCCCAAAGGCAATGGAGTGATGTATTTAAAAAGCTGAAAGAAAAACAAAACAAGTCAACCAAGGCAAAATTATCTTTCGAAAATGAACAAGAAATTAAATAACAGAGAGAGTTTGTGGCCTATAAGAAAGTGTTTCAAGACAAATTCCTAGAAACTCATAAAGTAACAAAATTGACTCAAGAAGAATTAGAAAATCTTAATGGACATATAACAAGTAAAGAGACTGAGTTAGTAATAAAAACACATCCAAAACAACAGGCAAGGATCAGATGATTTTACTGGTGATTTTTATCAAATTTTAGAAGGAGACATGTAAATTTTTGTCATACTGGATTAGACAGTGTTTGTTTAAATATGGCAGATACACAAACACATACACACATCAATCCAAAAATAGATAATTTGAACTTCATCAACATTTAAAACTTTCTTGCTTCAAAGCACAGTATGAAGAAACTGAAAAAAAAAACAAAACACAAAATGAGAGAAAATATTTCTAAATCATACATCTGATAAGGGTCTAGTATCCAGAATATATCATGAAATCTCATAACTCAGCAACAACAAAAAATAAATAAGTGGATTTTAAAATAAGCAAATGACTTAGACATTTCCCCCAAAAGATTTACAAAGAGTAAATACAAACATTAAACAATGCTCAATATCATAGTCATTAAGGAAATACAAATCAAAACTACTCCATAGTCATTAAGATGGCAAGAAAAGAAAGAAGAGAAATGTGAAAAGCAGGAAGAAGAGGAAGAAAGGAGAAGAAGACAGAAAGGAAGAAGTGAAAAAGAAAGAAGAGGAGGGAGAAGTAGATGAGAAGTAAAGAGGATAAGTAGGGAGAAGGGAAAATAACAAGAGTGTGGAGAAATTGGAACCCTCATAAATTGCTTCCTGGCAATGTAAGGTGGTGCCCTTCTGTGGCAAACAGTATGATTGTTCCTCAAAAATTAAATGTAGAGTTACCATATAATCCAGAAATTCTACTCCTAGGTATATACTCAACAGAAATGAACATAAGAAAACACAGATGTTCATAACAGCATTGTTCATATTAATCTCAAAGTGGAAACCACTATGTCTATCAAATGAATGAGTTATGGGGTAGTCCAAGATGGTGGCACAAGAAAATCCCGAACTCACCTTCTACCATGGACACAGCAAACCTACGGCTATATAAAGGAAAATTACTGCAGAAAAATAACCGATAACCAGTTGTATAGTCCTCCACAACAAAGGATAAAAGGCCACACGGAGAGAGATAAGAGAGGCAAAGATGTGTTCTCAATAACACCCCCCCGCAGCATGGTGACCCAAAATAGGGAGAGATATATTGGGTCCAGAGCTACTTCCTAAGGAGCAAGGGGTTTATGCTCCACATTAGGCACCACAATACTTGAGACCTGCACTAGAGAGAAAAGGGCCCCAAAATGTCCAGCTTTGAGGCTTATATTCAGGAGACATGAGCAGCTATGGGGATATGAGATATTCATTTGGAGGGGTTTATGCACAACATCACTTGTCCTGGGACCCAGTGAAAATACAGCAGTTAGAGAAATACCTGAACTATATGTAAAGGAGATTTATTAACTAATCTTAAAGCACCAGCTGGAGGGGCAGGAATTTCTTTGGTGATGGAGGTATTAGCAAGTACCATTTTTGTACTGTCCCTATACCTTGCTAACACAGATAGGCTCACACACACAGATTCACTAAAACTGTGGGCATGTCCCACCCCCAGTGTTCTTCCCCTGCCTCCCTAAAGCTGTGGACCCCACCTTGTCCCCCACCCCCACCCCACCCCAGAACTCTGCCAAAGCCTCACTTGCTAGTGGGTGAACACAGTACACAAAGGGGACATGTCTTGATCACTTGGCACTGGTGGCCAGAAAGTCTTTCCCTCCTGGGACCCATGAGATTTTAAGAATCAGACAGCCTGGCAGGCCACCACACCCGGGACACTGTACAGACAGCAGACTGAAACACATAGTTAGTCTACTTGTGAAAAAAGCCAATAATATACTTGTCCTAGAGCTTGAATCTGAGGGACATGCTTCAGGTTTGCTACACATCTAGAGGCTACAGAGGCATTCACAGGGACTATAAGCAAGGAGACACAATTCTTTTCTCCTCCCTTGGCCTTACCACAGTTTGCTGATACCTCCCAGATATGAGCTTATACACTGAAACCCCATTTTTTTGTAACTGTTATCCAGGAGACACCTCCAGATTTCCTGGTCTGGAGTTCAACTGGGTTTAAAATTGCAGTCCCACTGGAATGAATGTAATTGCATATTTTATAGCTACTGCCTGAGGCGCTTGCTCCCACTCAGCCTGAAACTAGGTGCTGACTGAGATCCCTTCCACTGGAACACTGATAGGTCTTGTCCCTCAACCATGGGGACCTATCACGGATAAGCCATTCCAAAGGCTTGAGAGACAAACAACAGCTAGGGCAAAGTTCAACAATAAGGTTCATCTCCTAAACAAGGCAATTCCTTCAAGATTGGGAGAGATAGCTGTTTCATAAAATACATAGAAACAAATACAGAGAATCAAGCAAAATGAGGAAAAAAGGAATATGTTCCAAACAGAATAACAATACCAGACCTCAGCAAAAGACCTAGTGAAATGGAGATAAGTAATCTACCAGATAAAGAGTTTAAAAACAACAGTCATAAAGATGCTCACCAAGCTCAGGATAAGAATGGATGACCACAGCAATAACTTCAATAAAGAAAAAGAAAATATTAGAAAGTACCAAATAAAAATCACAGAGATGAGAAATTCAATAATTTCCTGAAAAATAAAGTCAAGAGGTTCAACACAAGACTAGATGAAGCAGCAGAATGGATCAGCAACCTGAAATACAGTGGAGAACTCACTAAATCAGAGCAGCAAAAAGAAAAAAGTATTTAAAAAGTAAATATACCTTAAGGGACTTACGGGACAACAGCAAGTGAAATACATTCAGGTTATAGGGGGTCCTGAAAAAAGGAGAGAAGAGTGAAGGGGGCAGAAAATTTATTTATTTAAAGAAATAATGGCTGAAAACATTCCTAACTTGGGGAAGGTAACAGGCATCCAGGTCCAGGAAATACAGAAAGCTCCAAGTAACATCAGATTGATAGATTATATTGATGCTACTATGAAATCAGCTCTGACAAATTAAAATCCACAAATTATTTTGATGTGCTGATAATGTACCAAGAATGTATGGTAAACTTTACATAAATTCAGGGACATGGTATGCAAGAAAACTTATAAGGGTCCAGTGGTCTGAAATATCCCTTCAACATAAAGAACAAAATATTGTATCTTGCACTACCTATTACTAATAGAAGAGTGCAATGTTTACCAGATTGATTTCTTAAAAGATTCCACAACTAGAAATATTTCTCAGATATATTAATCAAGTAATAGTAAAGGCTGCTAGTTTTGACTGGGAACCAGAGCAAAAAGGAGCTTTACAGTAAGTCTAGGCCCTGAGGACCTGGAAGATCCCATGAATAACATTTTTTCACAAAATACGCACAAGAGAAACACTCCATGTGGAACGCAAATTCATATGAATTTCCTCTGAAAAGCTTCAATAGGAATTCTGGAGTTTGGCATCCCAGAGTATACATCATTCAAGATTAAGCATGAAAGAATCCAAACAGCATACTTCAATATCCACACAAATACCACTCTTACCAACTTGTGTATTTCAGCTTATAGTCTAGCTTCATGGAGAAGAGGGGGTGAGGGTTTTCTGCCTAAAAGGTAGAAAATTCCTTAACCTGTTCACAGAGGATCTAGTTTATAATGTTGGTGTATGTCCAAAATGAACTGCTGCTACACTAAAGCTCCGTTTACAATTGCCCTTAAAAGACAGTGCTACGGAGGGATTTTCCCAGGGGACAGAACTTTAAGCAATTTATCTTGTTATCCAACATGGGGAGAGAAGTGACCCAGAGTAAGGATATATATACATAGAATCATGGGCAGTGGAATTTAAGTTAACTGGTTGCTTGGGTGCCTAGAAATAGCAAGATTGGAAGATCACAGACAGAAAAATCTGGAGAAGTGTGTGTATGGACTAATACAAAGTATGAAAATATCTGTATTACATGTTAATGCTCACCGAAGAACACAGACTTTAGTAGAGATAGTAAACAATAAAGTGAACAGGATGATTGAGCCGTAGATATCAGTCTTTAACTACCATCATGCTTTCTCAGTGGGCTTATAACAGACTAGTTATCATGGCAGATACAGAATCTTTCTGCACATTGGGCTAACAGCATGGTATCTGTAATAGAATGCCAAAATGTTCACAAAATGCTTTCTCTGTCATCAATCTAGAGGTGAAATATATTTATCAACCCCTTAATTTCTATTTGCCGTGAGACTGCTGGAGAATAAGATGTCACCTGGAGGATAACTATAGTTTGGATACTCAGCCAAAAGCCTGCTACTTACTGGATATATAAGGCCATTCTAGATGAATCAGATGTCATCTGACCAGAGATGTATAAGAGGTTCCAGAAGAAACTGGGTCAGTGTAAATCCACAGAACCATGAGCTACAATAAATGGTTACTCTTGTAAGTGACTAAGTTTTGGAGTGGTTTGTAATGCAGAAACAAACAACAGATTTAGAAATAAGTACTCAGAAGTAGAGTGCTAGTGTAAAAGAACTTAAAAAATATGGCCTTGTCTTTGGGGAGAAATTGACATGCAAAGCAGAAAAAGCAACAAGAAAGATGCTGTACCAGGTTGGAAAAGATGGCCACCAGGTAATATACTTACAAACAACTGACAATAATGTATTCTGCTTAAACTTGTAAGCTGAAAAGGGTGCCCAATTAAATTATAGACTTCAACAGAAAACTTTTCAGGTGAAAATTTGAAAGTCAGAGTTGGCTTCTCTTAATTTCAAATGATAATATATGAGAAAAGGAGGATAAACTTCTAAAACAGGGTACCACATTGATCAACCTTGACCAAGAAATTTTCTTACAGAAAATAAAGCATAGTCTTGAGCACGTGACCCAAGGTCCTACCACACACTGCACCATCAAAAAGTTGCCGACCAGAGCAAGGAAATAAGCATCTGAGGCATAGCTGAGAACCCCACTTAGGGATGACACTCTGAAAGAATGAATTATATCCTCCAAAATGTAGTGCCTACTTTAAAGAAACAGCCTTTGTATGGTCATTTATCCATAGCAAGTAGAATACACAGATCCAAGAGCATAAGAATGTATTTGTCTCAGTCACCGTCACTGAATATTTCACTTGGAAGAAGTAATACTTGTGATTAATGCACTTTTAGACTCTAATTACAAGAGTAGATATATAATAGCCTTCTCAGTCACTTTTGTCTCTTTATGCTGGTAAACCAGTGGTCACAGAAAGTTCTCATACTAGCAAGGGTAACTGACTCTGGTCAATATGAGGACATAGGGCTATTGCAAGATAATAAGGGAAGGGAATTATACGCTTGGTGCTCAGATACACTTTGCTTCTACTGCAGTTTTTAGTATAAATGAACAAATATAGCAACTGTAGGCTGAAAAGTGCATGGTATCCTGGGGCTCATATCCTCACAAGCATGTAGACATGAATCACACCACTAGACAAGCTACTTTGGCCAATGGTAGTACTAGCCGAGAGGAAATTACATCTAACATATGTAGTAAAAAAGGAGTATATTGAGTATCAGTTATAGTATAAGAAACAACTACAGCAGTGGAAGTTAAAGTTCATCCAGTTAATTCTCATCTTATTCATTTTCGCAGAAAGTGCAACCATTCAGAATTCTAGAGAAAATGACTAGATGAAGTGAACCTATGTCAGAAACCGTTAGACCTGACTGAAACAAGGGATGGATCCTAGTAAATGCTACTAGTGGCCCCCAAATCACCCTTATTAGGCAAGTGCACCTATTCTCCAGCTGCTATTATGTTTTAGCTGTCATGACTCAAAGCAGCCTTTTTTTCAGTAGACTATACCTCAGTCAGACAGGAGCTGCCTCACCTGAAAAACTAAGCTCCCTTTCTCAAATGAATGGCATATGTATCAGATGGGCGATTGGCACTGGGGTAAAAAGACAAGCATTCTTTCTTCAGTGTGGGACCAAAGCTCCATGCAGTTTATACACCAGGCCTACTAGCAGGATAAGGCTGAAGCTCATCACAGCTAAGGCCACATTCTGGTTTACATAATTTCCCCTGTTTCACTCCACTGTAAAAGTATAGACAGTAAGTAGTTTAGGTTTTGAAATCTACATACCTATTCCAATTACTCAACACTACCATTGCAGTATGAAAGCAGTCATATATAATATGTAAACAAATGGATGTGCCTGAGCTCCAACAAAATTTTATTTACAAGAGCAGGCAATGGATGTCATTTGGTCCCTGGCTACAGTTTGTTAATCTTTGATCTAGACTGTAACAATGCTGAGAACACTGAATATTAAATGCAGTGAGCCAAATATGTACTCAGAGGAAGATTCATAGTCTTAGAAACATTCATTTCTAAATCTGAATGAATTAAAATTAAAATAACTAAAAGTTCAATTAAAGAATAAATAAGACAAATTAAGGAAATAAGAGAGTAATTAAAGGGATAAAATCAGTTATGAATGGATTATAATAGCAAAAATAGCAAAGATAACTTGAGAGAGTGGAACTTTAAAAACCTCAGAAAACCACAAATCTCAAAAAAGCCTAATTAAGATAACACGGGTGAAATATAAAAACAAAAATTAGAATTGTAAAGATGATCCATATGCCATTTTCATTGCTGCAGATGATACAGATAAACATCTTCCCTTATTTTATAAATCCCCATTATGTTGTGACTGAAAACTGACAAAAGGAGTAGTGCATGAAAGTAATAAGTAGCATATGACAATATAACACAAAAATGGATGCAAACATTCTAGATAGAAAATCACAGTTAAAGAGGAGTAAGATAATAAAATAAAATTCCATAATTACATAGAATATATTCCAGGAATGCAATGATATTTCAAATATAGGAAGTGTATTAAGTATATAAATACCTTGATATATGCAGGAAAAGCATTTGATAAAATTCAATACAGACTCCTGATAAAAGAAAGCAGCATAAAAGAACACATGCAATTATGTGCCACAGAATTCATATACTATGATTAATGGTGAAACATTAAGGACATTCTTGTTAAAGTGAGAATCCAGATGAGGCAGCCTATTATTATCACTATTTTAAAAACATTTCTGAAAGTGTTAGTCAATGAACAAAAATAAATGGTACAGATATTTGGATAGGCAAAGAGTAAAATACTTATTTGCAGATTTGGAAATCACAAAAGATTAAAGTTTAATATATATATACATACACAATGTATATATATATGTATATGTGTGTTTTCAAATATATGAATATGTATACATGTGTGTATACATATATAAAAAAGATTACTAAGTTTAGTAACATGATTATTTAAAAGTTAAGTATACAAAGAATCAGTACAGGATGATGACAAGCACTCAAATATTGGATTTCTAAAAAACTGGGTTCAAGATACACCCCTACCACTACCAACTGTGTAACAGAAGTATGCACAAAACCTCTTTGAGCCTCAGTTTTGTCATTTGATAAGCTACTATAACAATAATACCTATATAATATGGATGCTTCAAATTATTTATTACTCAATTTAATATCCAATACTTATATATACACAACAGTAGCAATTAACCTGAATATCAACAAAGTAAGAAGGTAATGTAGATGATGACCAACTGATCATATAGAAAACTTACTAGAGTATAGTAAAATTTAGCAAAATTAAAAAAGAAAACCATACAAAGAAAGAGGCAAACTCTGTCCTTTGGTAGACTATCTAAAAGATATGGGTATTATATTTCTTCTTTAATTGATGTATAGATATTTTGCAACTGCAAAGTAATTCAAAAGTATACCAGTTTAATTCATTTACTGTGGAACTGTTAAAATGATAGACCATTGGAATGAATAGACATATATAAAGACTCATAAAATTTTTGCAAAATAAAAAGTATGCACATAGTTCTCTAGTAATCAAAACGTATTCCAGAAATCAACAACATACCATGTAAAGTCAGAAATAGAAAACTCAGCAAAGCAGAAAAAGACAATATAGACCTCTGAGGAAAGAGGGGTGTGGTGTGGGGAAAGAGAAATAGAATTAAATCATTTCCTGAATCAGTGAGAAAATATGAATTATGAAAGTAGTGTTGGGATAAATATCTGGCATTTTAAACATTTTAAAAAGATTATATGCAAAAAATATATCAATAAGCAAAAATCTGAGAATTGCACACATAAAAATATAAATGAAAAATGGATATTTAAAAATACATTTTTGGATTAGTAATTTGAAAAATGGAGATAAATAAAACTTTTCTTCTATTATTAGACAAGTGAAGGATAAAATATTAGAAATTCAAATGCTGGTGTAGAAGTAATTTTGTAGGAATGTAATTTGGTGTGACACATATGGAAGAAAATTTGAGAGTAAACAAGATTATTTTAAATCTGCATATAATTGATTCATCATTTCTACTCTAAGGACTTTAATCTTAAAAGGTACATATGAATAAACATGTTAGCTATTGTGTTGATTTTAATGGCTAAATCTTGAAAGCAAGCCAATTATTTAAGAAATTTGGTTAAATAGATTACGATGAAGTCAATTGAGAATGTTACGTCTATCTAAAATATTGAGTGATTTTATTTATTTATATAATTTATTTAGCTTTCAATATAAGACATACTGCAATAAATCTGGACCTAGTATCATCAACATGACCACGGAGTCCACTATGATACTCTTTCAATATTTTGGATGAAGCACAAGAGATAAAGTGAGTACTTTTCATGTTTTAAAATGGAGCAATAGTCACAGAGATAATCAGGCAGAGAAATAAGACAAAACAAATATATTAAATTTTCCCTGACTGTACTACCTCTCAACTTCACATTATAAATATATATTATATCTAAATCTGAGTCACCACTAATACTGTTTATACTCACCAGTACTTGGTATGACTAAATGCATCTTAAAGTAATTTAAGGATTGGTTCTGTCATAATGTTTTATATGAACATAATTCTTATCCAAATAAAACTGAGAAAAAACTAGTGTGAGATTGATATGATTCATTTATTTCATCCTGCTAATACATCACTATATTTAGAAATTACTATTGTTTTAAAAGTATTCCTTTTTCAGATAATTTCAGAAATCACAAAGCAATCATAAAGAACAGTTTCCTCTGTGTAACTGAAGGACTTTGTGAAATATAAATTACCACAAAAATTCTTAATAATAACACCCAGAACACTGTTAGGTTTTTGGTAGAATTGGATTAGTAATTATAATAGTATCTACCCCTTCTGTCACCACCGATGCTGATGAGGAGCTGCACTAGAAATACTTCCTTAGGTAATGGTAGAATTCTAACAGTGTTTATGTGTGCAGTGTATGTGAACAAGCAACAAAGCTAATTATTCTAAATCTCATATTTACCCAAAGAGTGTACAGTAAAACATACAGCCATTTATACATGCTAAATGCTCTGTGGGAATGATACATGTGAACCAAAGATCTACTAAGTTTTAATATAGTATTAAGGATATCCACTATGCTACATGCTTTATTCTCAAATTTTTAAAATAAACTTAATTTTAATATAAATATTTAAAATATATGACTCTACCAAATAAAAGGTTATAACATAAAATAAAACACTATAATATTATAGGCAAAATTCATGGCTGTGTTTGAAATGATACTCTCCTTTTTGTCCTAGTTTACTCTCTTCAGCATATGGATTCTTGATACAATATAATATTCTTAACCACTAACTTCTCTTATGCATTTTATAGTCAATTAAATTACATGATTTAAAAGAAAATAATAATAAAATATTAGTCTTCTATTCTTATGTTTTAAAACTAATTCTTGCAAAGATGACAAGAAATATATCTCATTTATAATACCTCCCTCTTTTAAATGTGAACAAAATTTAAATTTTCTCTCTGGTAAAAATTTCTACTTTGAGGTTGTGAGTAATGATTTTAAGTAGCACAAATAACCATAGAAAGAAATCCCTTGGTTTTAATTGATTTTGCTTTTACTGCAAGTAATTGTGTATAATTGCTGTCTTTCCAAGTTATAATAAACAGAAAAAAAAACATTAAAATAAAGATAATTTTCAAATCAAGACTTCTTCTTGAATGATTGTTCCCATAACAATTACTGATTGCATCTGGATTTGCTGTCTTTCCCATGTAAAACAAATTTATGTGTGTTATTTAGCCAAACTTTATAGACTTAATTTGTTCATAATACTCTATTGCAAGTATTGCAAGACACTAAAGAAATAGGGTAAATTATATTTACAGAAGAAATAAAATCAATGTCAAAGATATTAAAGGTTTATCTTACTATTGCAAATAGAATATAAATTGAATTCCTAGGATATATTTTAATTTATATTTGATTGTTTTGAGTTATGTATTTTACAAGTGTCTTAAAATTATCGTAGTGTCTTTTAAAATAAAATGCATATAATATGGAAATGAAGTGGGGTACAGGTTTTATAAGAACACAAACAACAAATGACTTCATAAAGAATAGTTTAAAGAAAAGGAAGTTTAAATAATGGTCAACATGAAAGCACATAGGAGAAGGGAATGAAACTACAGAATCAAGGCATGAGGGAAAAAAGACAGGAATAGTAGGTTGTGTCAGTTATTTCATTCAAAAGAGATAGGAATGGTTTTAATAAATGTATAAGACAATGAGTAACACCAATGCAAATAATAATATTCAGTAAAAGATATGAAATTAAGATTATTTTCGTGTTGACTCAGGCTTTCAGCTCCACATTATTTTAACCAGGGAGAGAAAATGATACAAAAGAATTCTAAAGAAATCAAATGTGAAATTTTCTGCCTGAGAATTTCAGTGTCTTCCTCACAGACATGTAACAAATTGCTATTTAGGAAAATAGAGGACAAAAAATAATAAATGTGTAAATACAAATTCGTGGTATATCTGCCTTAAAATTAATGGTCAAATATTTTAAATTTATGGTAATTCTACATATAATTACTACATGTAAATTTCTTAAAGGTTAAAATAGCTACAAAAGATTGTCAACACAAAAATGTTCCAAGAGACTGCAAATATTTTGAAGAGTTATAAGTGAACCATAAAAATAAATGATACAATTTTTGGCCAGATCAAGCTTTCTAATGAGTTACCCTGGGAATAAGATCTAGGCTGAGTTTTCTAACTTCTTCATTAATGAAATAAGAGAAAAATAAATAGGACATCATTTTAAATCTTAAGTTTTTCTAAGTTAGGATTACTTAAAGACAGAAATATATTACAATGAGATTAAACCTTCTTAGAAATAAATTAAGGTATTAAATATTAAATGTTAGGAAACTTACTTGGTTTTATGTGAACTGTATATAAAATCATGAATAAAATCCAAACTCATATTTTACTTATATTTATTATAAATAAATATTGAACTTATGTCTGTGGTTAAACAGAGGTGAGGGGATCTTCAGGGATCATTAGAATCTGACTAGTATTAAGATGTTTTTGTTTATTTAGATGTAGTTTCCTTTTAGAAGATCCAGTGAAAGACAGTAAGGAGTTACAGTTACTTTTACTAAAGTTCAAGAGTTATTTATCCTGTAATCAACCATGTTTCTTTCCAAAGGAGAACTAGAATTGTACATAAGACCTTAAGTAACAGATTTAATCTATTATATTAATATAATTGTTAAAGAGCTTGGTAAATAAAATAAAAAGAACACTAACATCTGGTTAAACATATAATTATGTTACATAACCTATAAATGGTACTAACTATGTTATGTGCTCAGTCCTTCTTAGATACAGGAACTAATTTATTCTTCACAAGGACACAATGAAATAGGAATCATTGTATCCCCTATCATTTTACAAATGAGGTAATTTAGACAGAAATGCTGGATAGTTTAAGGTTAACTGATACTCTAGTGACAGAGTTAGCATTCAAATCCAGATAATCTGACTATGGAATCTTGCTCATAGTCAGTATTTCTGACAGTTTTATTTCAAAGTTTTGTTACTGACCCTTCAAACTGGGCTGGCACAAATGGGTGCCTGACCAAATGCAAATAAAAATAACCTGTATTGGAATGCACGCATGCATTTTGAAAAGAGTATTTCTCCTGTCTAAAAGAGACAGCTCTCTCTGAATTTACTAAAGCCTTATCATGGTTGTTTATATCTAGAATACAACTTCTACATTAGAACTCTCTACAAGATATGCAATTTTGTGAAAAATCTCCCATCAGATCACTTTGCCAACAAAGTATTACAGGATAATGGGCTGCCAATTTTAGGAAGCAGTGAAGCAGATCCTTATAAATGTACATCTATACTTTTATTTTACATTCAGGAAGACCTGGTAGTTTACGGAAATAAGTCTGTCTTTCTCTCCCTCTTTCCCTTTTTCCATCTACCTACCTTCCTTTCATCCTTCCTTCCTCCCTTCCTTCCTTCCTTCCTTCCTTCCTTCCTTCCTTCCTTCCTTCCTTCTTTCCTTCCTTCCTCCCTCCTTTTCTTTCCTTCCTTCTTTCTAACCTGGGATAGCTTCCTAAAGAAGTATCACGTTTTAAAGAGCTTATAACTAGCCTAGAAAATGTAGGTGATGACCATGAATTACAAATAGAGTAGAGATTGCTCATCTGATAACACCTTTTATTTCTAACTTCTCAGGGCTTTGTCTCCAATATTACTAATTTCCACATTTTAGCTATGTAAAGACTTCCACTAGCAGATGTAAATAATTCATGTAGGTTAATATTTAAGTGTGTGTGATATATTACTTAATATAGTACAATATTCTTGTCTTTAAATAATAATGAAATGACATTTAGACTATCAATTCCTTTCATACCTGGTTTACTGTGCTCCAGAATAAAAAAAAAAAAAAAAGGAACCTAGCATTTTAATTCTAATATTTAGTATAAAATTACTAAAAATATTTTGACCAAGGTGACCTTCCTGTGGATTAGGAACATGTAACACTTCATACAATAAGTAGAGAATAATCACTACACCCTAGGCTATAATAACTTCTCAAATGCATCACTAAACAAGTTTATGGTTGGCTTAGATTTTAGAGAAAGAAACCCATTTAAAATTTCATTAACTATATATGTATGCCGATGATATGTTTTAGTAGTGGTTTTTGTTTTTGTTTTTGTTTTTTTGTTTTTTAGGCCCAGTACTACCTTTCATTGTTGTTAATTATATTGAAATATGTGAACCAGTCCAGCCATGAAAATAAGCACTGAACCATGTATTTAGGGTCCAAAAGAAATCAGGGCAGCCTAATGAAAAGCAAGTAAAGAGCCTCATGAGGATAAGGAAGTAGGTGGAATGAAACAGTACATGTTGCTTGTCCTTTCCACAGCTCTTTATGTTGGTGTTTATGACAACTTGTGTGTGTGGGGAGTTTTGAATGTATCTAGCTAAGAGAAACACCAATGCTTTCTCATAAAAAATTACTTAAAAGCCTATGAAGAACAAAGACAGAGGAGAGGCAAAAAAGGCAATATGAATATGAACAATAGCAATAAAAATTTTTGCAAATCAGTTTTCTCCAAAATCATTATTTAACTTCTATCAGACTAAAGTATTTTATATACCATATATTTAAAATAAGACATCCAACAGATAAAAAATGGGTATTTCATTGGTTGGTGGCTACTAAAATTTATCAGAGCAAGTTATTAATATTGATCCAAATTCATTTTCACAAAAGTTGGTTAATAATTAGACATTAAAATACTATACCAATAATATAAAAAGTATCTCAAAATATTAATTTCTGTATTTGTAATAGAGCACCATCTTTGTGTCCCCAGAAACTGATTTTCTTACACAGAACTAGAGGTTAGTCCCATATACAAGAAAGAGTACAAACAGATTCACTATTTTGAGAAGAGTTTTGTATGCAGTACATGTGGAACACTCAGGGAGGACTCCAAGCTTAGGCTTGGTATATGATTTTAGAATATTCTTTCTTAAATAGTTTGTTCCTTGTGAGTGTTATGGAAAATGACTAGAGGAACTGGTGGATGAGGATGACATATGAAGTTTAAGTTAATAATTCTTATTCTAATAATTCCAGTTTCCAAACAGACTCAGATATAACATTAGGATATTCAGGAATAATAATAATGAAATATAAAATCATGGAAGCATATAAGTGAAGATCAACTCATACTGTGTGTCTCTAAGGCTTGTAGAGTGATTTTTGTTGTTATTGAGTATTCTCTGTAATTTTTCACCGTATCATTCATATACAGAGTAAAATGTAAAATTTCTTCCTCAAAGAAAGGATTCAATAGTAGAAAAGTCATCACAACATTATGAAAACAACACTAGAATTCAAATTTTTTCCTCTTTTATTTTTTATCAAAGTATGTCTCTCCCCTTAAACAGAACCACATATGACAAAAAGTGAATCAGAATTATTCATAAATCTGACTCAGAAAAACTATGGAAGTGGTAAGAAGAATACTCTTTAAGTAAAGGAAATCAGGAAAATTAATAAATCAAAAATAAATTTACTTCTTAAAAACATATCAACAGACAGTTACTACTTTTCTTAAATGGCCCAGCTCATTGCATTTTTATAAACAGGCACCTAATTTTAAAATAGCATTGGACTTCACCACTATCTCAACAACATGATTTTATACGACAGATTTATTTGGATTGCTATTTAGATGTAAAATATTTGGAACGGCTCTATCTGTTGTTTGGATGAGTTACCTTGTATGAACTAGAAATGTATGTTGAAACTGCCAGCTACTGCATAAAATATTTCATTAACATCACGACCTCATTTATTAGATTCAATTGCAGTCTTTTTGCCAAATTTCCCCCACAGATATATTCTACTTTTGAAAAATCAAATAAAAACACACAAATGAGAAGAAAAATAATTCATATCTGTGAAACTCAGAATGCCTTGAATGCAACCATTAGTGCTATATGATACAAAATTAAAATTAAATTTCTATTTTTATTAACATTTAGGTAACAAAACAACCACATACTTAGCAAACTTTAAACTTTCTTTAATGGCAGAAATTCTTTAATTAGATGGCCCCCCTCTCTCTCTATGTATATATATGAATAATATATACATTATATATTTAATTATATTCAAATAACATATAACTTGAATGCAAATTAGTATTACTTATAGAGAAAATATTTAGATCTTATAAGACCATTTTCGTCATTTAAAAATACAACTTCTAGATAAGAACTACTATCATTAGTTAAAATTGTGGTACATCATAGATAATGAAGGTGCCATATGACTGTTTCATACATTAAGGATTCCAACTTTAGCCTGTGTTTGCTACTATGACCAAACTATCTGATGAAGTGAAAGATTACTCCCACTAGCAGTCATTAAAAAGCAGGTTCGGATGAGGGCTCCATGTGGTCAGTCTGAGGCATTGAAAGAGTCTCCTCCCAATAAGAGAACAGCAGAGGTTTCCCATCTTACAACCATCTTATAATTGTTTGAACCTAATGGAGGGTAAAGCTGAGGGAAACATTTTCCAGAAAGGTTCTAAATGATTCAGGAACATGTACTGATTTTTGTTCATACCTGACAATGTGTAATGTTAACAGGCAAAAGGAGCATTCTTAGTACTCTTGGGTAGATCAAAAAACAGCGTCAGCACATGGAAGATCCTAGAGGAAAACAATGTGAGTATGCGGAAGAAAGCAAAATCAGTGCCCAGGGAATTTGCTGGATGTGATAATACTCTTCAAAAAGAAGTTAATTGAGATGAAAATGTACAATGTGGAGGATAACTTAACTGACCACCATAATATGCACGTTTATAAACACATGGGACATACCTTCCATGCTTCACACAAATATGTGTATTAGATTGTAAAGATGAAAAAAAAGCTTGCTTAAAATTATAGAATTAGATGAATTTACTTACAAAGTGAATACAAAAAGAGAACAGAAGAGTGTCAAGGCCTGAGATTTTGTGGCATGTAGTAGGAAAGAAGGAGAATCTCTGGGAATGCATCTTCTAACCATAGGGTAAATGCCAGTAGCTTTGAAACCCTACATAGGGAGAAATTATTTTTTAAATCTCCATTAAAAAAAGTGATCTAATAATGCTATAAAATCCTGCTCCTATTTCATACTACATGCTCACACACACGTGCACACACATGCACAGTGTTTAGAAATTTTTAAAAAATTACTCCTACTTCACAGCTTCCTTGTTAATTATTCTTCCATATTTTTTTGATAGATAGAGAGAGACTCTTTTCAGTTTTTGAGCATCAGAGCACATGGCTAATTTAGCTAGTTTGTCTCTCTCTCCATTTACTTGCCTGGGACAATGCGTGAGAGAGAGAAGGGAGGTCAGAGAAGGAAATTTCAGGGGAAGATTGAGATAGATCCTACAATGTATTTTATTCAGTGACAGAATTCTCCAAAGGACTTTTCAGTTTGGCCACATATCATAAATAAATTACCTGAAAAAATTTGCCTGTATTTTTAAATTATCTTAATAAATAAATATATGATCTTGCTGAGGTAGATAATCTGAGCTGGCCTACAGCACCTGGTATTTGGAAGAAGGCATTGGGGTTTCCAAACTGCATAAGTTAGTAATGGCCAAGATATCAAGCTGCCTAGACATACCTTCACCATCAGTATCTATGACTCGAAATTCAACTTGTGTTATTCTCATGACCTTTTTATTCAGCGTCTAAAACTTATCTATAGCCTCTATTTTATCCTACTTCACCTGCTAATTCTATTAGCAGTGAAAGTTCCAGAGCCCTCAGGTCACTTATCAAGCCTAAGGTTGTTTAGCAACACTAGACTGCAAACACTTCCCAACAAAACTAGGCAATGTCACTTTTTATTCTCTATTTTGGTCTTGACTTATGTTTCCCAGTGACTTGATCACCAGTTTCTTCTCTTGTATTAAAAAAAGTCACAGGGTTTTACAATATACTTTGTTTAGGAGGTCAGAGTGTTTGTTACATGGCCAGATCTTTTGCAAAGAAATAGACACATTTAGAGATTACACATTTGTAACAGGTAATTCTCAAGAAATCGCAGGTAACTGACACTTAAAAATCTCCCTGACCCTTTTCCACCTGTCAGTCTGAAACATTATTTTATTTCAGTGCTTGAATCACAATTCCAATTCTCTCTTCCTAGAAGCCTGGCTCTGAACTCCTCATTGTCATTTGTTGTTTATGGTATATAGATGGTCAATCACAGATGGCAGTAACTCTTGGTAGTTCTCCTAGAAGAGTTCTCTAGTTATCACCTGTCTGTTTGGGTATTTTATTTACCCTTATTAGTCATGGACAGACATTTTATATAAAAAATTGATTTGGTTTCCATTGAAGATTTTTCAGAAGATAATAAATTTACATACCAGCTTTCATGGCCCAGCCTTCATTAATATTTCCCTAGGAGTCTTTGGCAAAAATCCAGTTAGAAAACATCTTTGACATTGCTTGGTCCTACTTTTCCATTTCTAACATTCAGTCCTAAATGCTTCACTTCTTGATCTGGTGCACACCACTCACCACAATCTAAGAGGCTATTCCTAGTATTTTTACTTTTGATCTATAGCCACATTTTCTACTTGAAAACTTTGTACTTAGAGATTAGCTTTCCTGGCTGGGTGCACCCCTGGCTCAGTTGTAAGGATTTCATTCAGGCAATCTGGATGCTACACTTTGTCTCAAAGATGCAAGACAAGAGATAAAAATGTAACATGAATACTGGGATCTTCTCATTTAATGAGAAGAATGCATGATTCTTTCCTGAGGGTGGGGAGATGACAGTGTAATCAGATTTCCTTCAACCAGGTTTTTAGTAAATTCCATAGATGTTTAACTGCAGTTGTGATACTGTAAGGTGGGGGTAATGATGATTCATGGCTCCTAAGTACAGGTATGGTAGATGCTGACCCAAGTTGCTGGCTAGGAGAAATTGAGGAGTTAGTGTATATACAATGAAGCTGAGGGCCACAGGCAAGGACAATTTCTCAGAGAGCCATGCATCCAATTCTAAGAAGTTTGGCATTACCTTAACAGGAGCCATTTAAAGATTTTAAGTACATATATTTTTTAAAGGTCAGATTTACTTTTTACTTTTTACAATGATTGCTCTTGTAGCAATGTGGAAGATTATGAGAGGTATGGAATGATGTATCAAAACCGTAGTTTGGAAGAAGTCAGTTGCAATAGTTCAGAAGATATATGACAAATTAGAAAGAGTAGAGTGGAGGATAAATTTAGAGCTATTTAGTAGACATTAGGAATAGAATGACTCCATAATAAATTGACTTCAATAAATAGAAGAATATTTTTATTTAAATATACTGAATGCTATTATAATATTCTGCCTCTGTAAATCTGCTTCCCTACACTGGAGTTTCATTTTGAACTATGGATAGGAATGAGGAAAGAATTGGCTGGTATACTAATATGAAGGCAAAGAGTGAGCAAGCTGTGAGCAAGTAGAGAGAGACCTGGGTTTAATCAATATTTTCTTAAATGTCCATTAGCTAGGCCCACTGGGCATAATGATATCATATATGGGTAAATTATGGAAATGAGTTTAGGCTATCTCAAAATAAGAAGCTATATTCCAATTGTGTATCTTTCAATTGTTACACATACGATACAAAAATTAAGAGATTTGCTTTCTGGTATTAAAGGATATATTATTGTGAACACCGTAATTCTCTCCACTTTATCGTTTTCTAATAATACATTTTGTGAAGAAATGTCACAATTGTAATTTCAATATAGAGTCATTTTTAAAATGCCAACCCAAATTTGGCAAAAGAAACGAGGGACATGTCTTACATAAAAGGAAAACTCAGAAGGCAGAAGGTTTTAAAAGAAAAACATAACCTAAATCTTGATTCACTATCAAGTATGTTGATAAAAGGAACATTCAGAATTTTGTGAGTCATCAAATCTTATCTCTAATTTAAATTAAAAATTAATTTCTGCCAAGCCTAAAAACTTTTTGAGGAATGAAGAAATCCTTATGAATATTTTGAACTTCACCAATCACAGGGCACAACTATAATCTTTAAGAAAACTGTGTGTATGAGTTATCTGCTGATTTTGCTTTTATTGCACCTTGAAATCAGAGGTATTTTAAAATGAGATCCCACCATGCCTTCAATGCAGCTAACCTTCAAAATAGTCACTTTCTTAGGTGTGTAGCAGGATATGCATTCCTTTTGCAGTATTCATCAAATTCAGTGTGTGATGAGAACTTCCTACTCAACTTATACTCATTATACACATTTTAGATAAAACAGGATGCCTTTCTTTATTTATCATCCCTTCATTATTAATGAATACATAATCTCTTAGTTATATACACCAAATAACAAAAGAAGAATATTCTTCAATGATATCCAATTTACATAGAAATTATATCTTTCTTTACATTAAGATTCTGTTTATCTAGGTATTTCTCTGCATTATAAAATCTAGACATGCAGGTTAACTCTTACTAAATGCATACAAAATGCCTCCCACCCTGATCCTCCAAAGAAAGCAGCAACCATTTGCGTAGTCTACAATTGTCACCTCCAATTCCCAGGAATAGGTTTTATCACAGAATTCATTTTCACTGTCTTTCAAGGATATGAGATTGCTTGAATTGCTGGCTGCAGGGGATCCCAGTAATTTTTCTCACACACCAGCCCTGCAAAATTCACCCTTGCATGAGAAGATGTCTCAAGAAATGAAAGGGTAGCAAGGATTTCAAACTCTCACAGGGAAGAAAACTATTTGTTTTTAATTGTGTTTTGGTTTGTGTTATAATAGAAATCATCTCTATTGCTATGTGATATGTACACAATAAATAGGTTTTCAGAATGATTAAATGCCTTAGCCTCACTTCAACTATTATTTTCAAAAGCCATTTATTTTGGGCATAGTAGAAAACCATAGCAAAAATTTATGAAATCATTTGACTCCAGTACTGTTGCTATGAATACTTTCAATATTCTCATCTTTCCTCAAGAATATGTATCTGATGTTTCTAAGTAACAAGAATACAATTCATGCCTTTTATAAATTATTTATTAACATAAACATTTCTGATTTCCTACAGATGTTATGACCTGAGTATTTATTTTTTCATTTTCTCAAAAAATTAGAATCCAGGAGCTTTTAAATAAAAATGACTGAAAACATAAAGTAATTCATTTTGGAAGAGAATTTTGTAAAGAGCCAGTTGAACTCCAGTAAGTATATTCCAAAGCATGAACCAAGAAGGCATTATAGTCAATTATCTGTGAATAGCAGAGATGTTTATTTGATTTTATAAATTTTGCATTCTTAAAAAAACAGGTAAGCATTACTTGATGTAGAGAAAGATGTAGTGAAGTTGTTCTTAAAAACATCATAGTTTCCGGATAATTTATTAACTGAACAAGATAAATTACAGTTTTATTTTCCTTATCACTGTTTCTTCATCTGTATTTTGGTAAGTATAGGGTAAGTTTGTGCCTCACAAAAAAAAAAAAAAATCCAACTGTAATGGCTTAACACAATAAAGATTTATTTCTTCATCATACTACATATCTAGCACAATTGGGCTGGAGGCTCTGCTCCACGTAGTAACACAGTACACTAGCTTCACATTCGTATACTTGCATTTTCTGTAACATCTAGTCTCCTGGATCTATGCATGTGAAGAAACAACTGGACAGATATCTACCAGCAATTTTTTCCTTTGTTTGTAATTAATTAATATACACCATTCTATCCATAACTCTTTCACAGATTTATCACATTGTGATCCTTAACTAATCACATGAATTTTGGAATAAATGGGTGAGATTGTAAATATTTACCATTCTATTTCTGACATTATAAGTAAGAAAAAAGAGGTAACACCAGATGTACCAAATCTCTCCAGTTATAATACTATGTCATCTTACATTTTCACATAATGTCACTTCCAAACTTACTGGCTTATAAATCCAGTGGACCCTTAGGTTTTGTACATATCTCTACATGCATTCAGGATGTAGTTTACTTGCATCACACATATCCACCCACACTGATTCACATGCATTTTTCTCAGCCTGATCTTTTAGAAATGTGGTATTTCGTTCTTCTCTTCTACTGTGACATCCCTAGACTTAGAATAAAATTTCTTAATTTCTGAACCATACCTGACTAAATTTCAAAAATAGATAAGGCAGTTACAGTGAAAATTGATGTATATTACAGAATAACTTTATTAGCATATGACTCTTCAAGGACCAATTTGGTTTTCTTGATTCTGCTCATTCTTCATAACATTTTATGGAACTATAAGATAGAAGTCTATTTGCGATATACAAAGTTGTTTTTATTAGATTGGGAGATTGAAATATTCCCACATTATGTCTTTAATATGCTTCACAGTAAATGCTAGTAGTGAGCATATCAAATGAATTACCTCCAATGTTTCTATTGCCAGTCAGTGCTTATATCTTTCTTTTCCCAATTAGTTAATTGACTTGCCCTATATTTTGGATTATTAGCTTGCAAGAATAACTCTTGTTTTACAGAAACAAAATGATGTTCTTAGAGACTACAGATAAGGATTACTGTAAGTAGCCACATTTTCCCTTATTGTACTAAGTATTATTACAAAAACAACTGAGCAGTTACTTCCATAACCCTTTCCACTGTTGGTGGTTTTGCTCCCGCAGAGCATTTTTTTTAGAAATAATAACTGACTTCTAAGCTGTGATGCACAATTAATTTCCTAACATTAAGAAAATTTGGGAAAAAAATGAACTTCCAATGATACATAAAGATAACAATTCTTATATCAAGTCTTTTTGTTTGTTTGTTTAAACTGAGTATTAAAGATAAGGTTGTTTTATGACAGATATGACTTTGCACACTTTGGAAAACAGAAAAGTGGCTGATTATTAATTTTATAAAGGGAATTTTACTCTGTGATCACATATATGTTTCCTTATGTGTTATTAAATATATATACACATTTACCATAACATACATATTTATCATATAATAATATTAACAAATATATGTATATTTAACAATAGAAACTATATTACATAAAATTTGTTATATCTTTATTCTGACCACAGTAACTGACCAAAATTCCCATAGCCAGGCAAATTCACTCATCAGGTCCAAGTAAGCTGACTTACAGTCATGTAGTTTCAGAAGCTTGTTAAGATGACACTATTGTACTCATATTGATATTATAATATTCTGGAAATATTTTCCTAATTACTACATCTATGTTATATTTGAATATCAAAAAATTAATAATTCTTAACTTTAAAAGTTAAAAAATTTACATATTAAAATGATGAAGAGGAAATTATAAATTCTTTTCACCTCTTAAATTCTCCCAGAGTAAAGTATAATGAGTTAATAAGAATGAGGCCAGCAATGGATTTAATAGACAAACATTTCTTGTATGAAAAAACAATGGTTCTCTATATATGGTATATTCAAGTGAGCTGTAATTATGGTTTTGATTCTTTTGGGACCAATTTGTAAAAGACTTCCCTTCTAAATCAAATAGAGAATCTATGGACAATTAATTCAAGTCCTGTTTCTACCTAGGCATGCATGAATAAAAATTAAGACAATGTAATGTGGATCTCTTACTGTTATCACACCAAAAGCACATAAGAATATGCTGGAAACTTTTTTCTACTTACAGGTGCACTGAACTAAACATATGCTTTAATTGCTTTATGTGTTCTCACTTGCACTGTGGCTAATGAGCTTTTAAAAATAATATATTTCTTTCCCTAATGGGTAAACATTGAACTAAGTCTTTCAGAAGATATAAATCAAGTATATATTTCAGAAATATTCTTAGAGATATTTAATCATATTATTTCACCAAACATTCTGGGAAACACATTACCAAAGTACCCAAAATCTCAAACATAATTGCAAAAGCTAAATTGTCTGAAGTACTTCCCTAATAGAACATATAAGAAGGCTTAGTTTGCTTGCTGTGAAGCTTTATCATAGGTAAATTCTCATAGTCAAATAATCTCTGGGCACTGAACCCTATTCATGGAGTTCACCGAAGGTAGATGGCAATCATAGTTTATCTTAAAACAAGTTTCATTGCTTTTTACCACCTTTGTTCCCAGATATAAATAGAAATTCTAAGTTATAGTAAAATAGTAGTGAAGCCAAATTTCTTTAACTTTTCCTTTGCATTAAGATGGCTTTTAATTACATGCATTAATCTCATTCCCTTCCCACTTAACATTACATACTTCATGAAAGCCTTACAGTATTTATTATAGTTCTTTATTAGCCTCAAAGTTTATTAGAAACTGGCAATTTATGATTCCTTCCAATTGATGACATAGTTTTTGCTACCTGTAGGAAGTACTCATTTCAAACAATTATTCTATCAACCCATTCTATTCTGCAATTCACAAAATAATATTGTGTATTTTGCTTCTAAAAAGCTTAACTCCAAAATTCTACTTTTAGCTATATACATTTACAGCCAGACTTTTTGAAGGGGCATTTGCCATAATTATTTCATATCAAGTGTAGTCCAACCACTGCTTATAAACTCAGTCATCATTATTTCCACCCTACAACCTGGCATCTTTATCCTTAGTGGAATAAATTAGAAAAACAGATGGATAATCTGGGAAATATTCCACATGAATATTTTTAAAAACACAATTCTTGTCAAGCACAGATATTATAAGATACAGCTTATTGTTCTAATAAGCAGAGTTCTGATTATTAACTATACTATTTTTAAAATCAAATAATACATGAGATCTTTTATATAATGAAGATTTAGACAGCTGTACTGTTTTAAGGCCCAGTGTGAAATCCAAGTTGTTCTTTTTCTTACGGTGTTAAAAAGCAAAGTGGGTTTGACTCAAAGGGGAAAAAAATGCTGTTGTATTCAGCAGTTTAAGAGCCACACTCAAATCTATTCCTTTAGGAAAATGCTTACTGCCCTGTGAAAAATATTAATTCAAATTTAAGTGACACATTGTAGTTCAAATACTTCAATTTATTTTTCAGTGCCTTAATAGCGATATTCTTTTTCTTCCTCATTTTTTCCAGTCAGATGCTTTATTCCATTTATATCCTTTCCTCTGTATTTTCCTACCTGATATCTGAAAATGTGATTAGTTAGTTTGCTTGCTTTAAAAATATCTCCATGGAGTGATGAACTAGCAACACATGTACACTCCAAAATTTGGAACTGTAGGAAACCATCCATGAGATCTCTACCTCTTTACTTAAAAGTTCTAGACAAAATATTGACGCAGTGAAAATATAGATAGGAAATTCATTAAAGACAAATTTATTAAGAGTTAAGTCCCCCATAAATGAGGGAGGCATTCAAAAGAGTCACAGACAAATGACTAGTACATAAGTAGTGGTTTCCTTTCTGCATTATTCTCCTAAATACCCAAATCAGGGAGACTTAACAACAACAACAAAAAAGATATTTTGGCAAAGGTACCAAGTAAGTAATTCAGCATCCCTGACAGGTAAATTGGTGGAAGTGGGAGAGTAGAGTAGTGCATGGCTACCAGTTGGGATTGCAGGAGTTCCTGAAGTCTTCATTAATCTCAAATTTTTGAATAGTCTAAGAATGTTTCAAATAACATTTTGAAGAATTAAGGCCATTTATTATTTATTGAGATGAGTATTCAATAAGGATGAGATAATCTGTTTCTTATTAGAGAGAAGTTTATAGATAATTAGCAGTGCATTTTGAGCAGCTGAAGTTGAACAAGAAATAGTTACTAATAAACATAATGAGCTAGGTATTTTTTGTTTGCCTCCAGATCCACCATTCTTGGTCCTTTTCTGTTCTGTTTTGTACTACAGGAGCCTGGTCTTTACAGACTTTTTCATCTGAGGTCTGTTGTCCTCTGACTTCCCTTTTTTTTGATCCAGTGGGGTTCATTAACATGAGATCAAGGAGTGAGAGGAGAAATAAATGGTATATTTATTCTCTTGGGTTCTTTGGGGTGTGCAGTTTGGCAGTGGCCCCAATCTTCTAACTAGGACCATAGCTCCTGCATCATGGTTGTTCTACCAAGTCTGAAACTTTCATCAGATATAGATTATTACATTTTCTTTTTGCCTCTTCAGACCCAGGGAATAGCAAAGTGTAACTATTTTTAATAGTTTCTGGATAGTTCCCCATCACTCATTGATTGCGGTAATCCTGTTCTCATCCTTCTGTAGAGTTCCAACACCATAGGGTCCAAGTGTCCAACATTTCCTTTCAAGTCTCTGTAACACACTTTAAATAGTTCCTGGCATAAAGATGGTGAATTAATAATACATACTTTGAATTACTATCCTCTTTGAAATATTGATATAGACTACAAAGTTTGTCTTTGATGCCACAGTCCTATAACTAAAAAAAAAAAATTATGTCTGAAAAAGTGATTATACCAGAAATATTATTGTGTATATTTTTGTTGATGAAATATTCAGCACCAAGTTCTTAACTGAAGATATAATTGTTTAAAAGACTCACCTAACAGTGTTGTTTTATTATACATTCTACCTTTTTGCTCCCCTGAGGTAGATTTGCAACTAAAATTTTCTAAATAAATTATGTCCAAAAAATACCATTTCACATTTAAAACATTACATTTTATGGTGCTTGGGCAAATGTTAAATTGCCATCCTTTCTGCACCTCTAGAAATAGAAATTATTGCCTATATTGCTGCAGATGAGGAAGGTTAGGAGACTTGCCATCTAATAACTATTAGAAGAAGAACCCTACTAGCAATATTTGTTTTGCTTTCTTCTATAACATGCTATGATTTCCACTGGAACTTTTTTTAGCTGTTGGCATTGGAGAAAGTTCAACTGAAAAACAGGCTGAGATGTAGACAAAGATTAAGCCTACCTGAGGGACAAGCTGTGTAGGCTTGAAGACCATTTTTTAGGCTCAGTATAAAGAAAAACCAAAATTATCTTTGCAAATGATTTCATCATGTCTGCTTCCTTAAATAAATGTCAATTCTTTCTTGGTGTCCTGAAGAGACATTTAAACCTCCAAATGTTCCTCCAAAGTTCAAATGACAAATGTATGCCATCTGCAAACTGCAATTAAGGACATTAAAATATATCTAAAAGGTTACTTCTCATTTACTCTTAGGTTGTAGAAAGCAGGAAAAAAAAAAAGTGTTCCTTCAAAAAGGACAACCAGAAAGAGCCAGAAAAATCTCAAAATCAAAGATTCTCTTGAACCCATCAGAGAGCTAAGGTTGCAAGATACCCAGATAGCCTTAGAGGTATCCACCTTTGCTTAAATGAGAAACTTGAGACATTGTTCTATTGTGATAATAGAACAAAGACTGGGCTGCAATGCAAGTTAAGAATTCAGATACAATTTTTCATTAATTGCTAAGGGCCACATTTTGCCTTTTAAGGGAATTAGAACCCCAGCCAACCACAGACACAAAAGGAATTTGCACTATTGTAATGGTTCTACTTTGTGAACTTTCACTAAACATAAGAAATGGAGGGCAGGATGGGAAATCAGAGACAGTGTCTCTCAGTGGTACATGTTTGAGAGAGAAAGTGCTACTTGTGCAGAAAAGGTAGGAGCTCTGCTCAAACCTTTTTCCTTTAAAAAAAAGAAAGGAAGGAAAAGAAAAGAAAGAAGAAAACTATCTTAAGCCTGTGGAAGTAGGGCTGTAGACACTTTCTCCTCCTGGCACAGATTAAAAACCATTGCTGGTGAGGAAAGGAAAAATGGGTATGACCTGGGTACACTTCCCTAGAAGAACATTGCTAAGATTTATGTCAGCAAGTGTTTTGCCTATGTTTTCTTCTAAGAGGCTTATAGTTCTCTGTTCTAAGTTTAAGTCTTTAAGCCATTTAGAATTTACTTCTTTGTATGGTGTGAAGGCGTGTTTTAACTTTATTGATGTACATGTGGCTGTCCAGTTTTCCCAACACCACTTGCTAATGAGATGGTCTTCACTCCATTGTGTTTTCCTGCCTCCTTCATCGAAGATTAATTGACCGTAAGTCTGTGGGTTTATTTCTGGGCTCTCTATTCTGTTCCATTGATGCATATGTCCCTTTTTGTGCCAAAACCACCCTGTTTTGATTACTATAGCTCTGTAGTATTGTCTGAAGTCTGGTAGGGTTATTCCTACAGCTTCATCCTTTTTCTTCAGTATTGCTTTGATGTTTCTCGGTCTTTTGTGATTCCATATAAATTTTAGGATTATTTGTTCTAGATCTATGAAAAATGTCCTGGGTAATTTTATAGGGATCACATTGAATCTGTAGATTTGGGTACTATGGCCATTTTAACAATACTAATTCTTCCAATCCAAGGGCATGGGATATCTTTCCATTTCTTTAAGTCATCTTTAATTCCTTAATCAATATTTTGTAGTTCTCCACATATAAGTCTTTCATCTACTTGGTCAGAGGGCTGCTATGGCCAGTCACACTGTGTCCCTCCTCCCACAGGCACCAGCAGTGGTGCTCTCTATGGAAGGACCCCAGGTGATATGGGCTCTCTCCCAGCCACAGCCTGCACCACACTCCAGCCCCCTGAGGCTGCCTCTGGGCAGTCAGCCTCTGTCCCCTCCCTGGGTTCATCCATGGAAACTTGAGCTCCTGCTGCCAATCCAAACTGCCCCTGCTGGCTCGTGTCTTGGGCTAGATACTACATGGACCCTCGGTGCTGGTTTCTCTCAGTTTTATCTGCCAAGTGGCTGCTGCTTACTCCTCCAAGCCTCTGAAGTTCTCCTTTTGTCCCCACTGACCTTCCCACTGGAGAGGGGGCTTCCCAGGGTGAGGGCACTTTTTCTCCTCTACCGCTCCCTCCCTGGGGGAAAGATCATGCGCTGGTTTCCTTTTTCTTTTTTTTCCCCTATCTGGTTTTGTGAGGATTTTCTTGTATTTCTGAAGTAAGAGCTATTATACCAAAGTTCATTAGGTATTCTGAGCAAATTGTTCCATTTTGATGTAATTGTTGGTGTATTTGTGGGAGAGGGTGCACTAAGTGTCCTTCTACTCCATCATCTTGGGAATCTCTTATAATAGATTTTTTAATTGAAGTATAGTTGCCTTGTGCATAAAGTACAAAATTAAGCATTCTCTAATGTTTCAGGAGTATGGCAAAGTGATTCAGTTTATATATACATATATTTATATTCTTTTTCAGATTCTTTTCCATTATAGGTTATCACAAGATACTGAATACAGTTTCCTGTGCTCTTAATAGGAAAGTTCCAAGTTTCCTACCAGTAAATATGATGTTACTTACAGATTTTTGTAGATAGTCTTTATCAAGTGGAGAAAGTTCCCCTCTATTCCTAGTTTACTGAGACTTGCTGTCATAAGTAGGTGTTGGATTTCATGAAATGCTTTTGCTTTTTTTACATCTAGTGATATGATCATGTGATTTTTTTTTTTTTTAATTTTAGCCTGTTGATGATCTAGTGAATTACCTTAATTGATTTTCCAATGTTAAACCAGCCTGGCATATCTAGGATAAATCACACTTGGCCATGGTGTATAATTATTTTTATACATTGTTGGATTCAATTTGTTAATATTTGCTGTGGATTTTTGCATCTAGATTGTGAGAGAAATTGATCTGCAGTTTTCTTTTCTTGTAATGTCTCTGTTTGTTTTCAGTATTAGAGTAATGCTGGTCTCACTGAATGAGTAAGAAAGTAGTCTCTCTGGGGGAAAGAAAGAAAGAAAAGAAAGAGAGAGAGAGAGAGAGAGAGAGAGAGAGAGAGAGAGAAAGAAAGAAAGAAAGAAAGAAAGAAAGAAAGAAAGAAAGAAAGAAAGAAAGAAAGAAAGAAAGAAAGAAAGAAAGAAAGAAAGAAAGAAAGAAAGAAAGAAAGAAAGAAAGAAAGGAAGGAAGGAAGGAAGGAAGGAAGGAAGGAAGGAAGGAAGGAAGGAAGGAAGGGAAAGAAAGAAAGGAAGGGAGGGAGGAAGGAAGGGAGGAAGGGAGGGAGGAAGGAAGGGAGGAAGGAAGGGAAAGAGAAAGAAAGGAAGGGAAAGAGAGAAAGGAAGGGAAAGAGAGAAAGGAAGGGAAAGAAAGAAAGAAAGAAAGAAAGAAAGAAAGAAAGAAAGAAAGAAAGAAAGAAAGAAAGAAAGAAAGAAAGAAAGAAAGAAAGAAAGAAAGAAAGAAAGAAAGAAAGAAAAGAAAGAAGGAAAGAAAAGAAAGAAGGAAAGAAAGAAAAAGAAAGAGAGAGAGAGAAAGAAAGAAAGAAAGAAAGAAAGAAAGAAAGAAAGAAAGAGAAAGGAAGGAAGAAAGAAAGAAAGAAAGAAAGAAAGAAAAAGAAAGAGAGAGAGAGAAAGAAAGAAAGAAAGAAAGAAAGAAAGAAAGAAAGAAAGGAAGGAAGGAAGGAAGGAAGGAAGGAAGGAAGGAAGGAAGAAAGAAAGAAAGAAAGAAAGAAAAGAAAGAAAGAAAGAAAGAAAGAAAGAAAGAAAGAAAGAAAGAAAGAAAGAAAGAAAGAAAGAAAGAAAGAGAAAGAAAGGGAGAGAGAGAGAAAGAAAGAAAGAAAGAAAGAAGGTAGTCTCTCAGCTTCTCTCCTCTGAAAGAGATTATACAAAAGAACTGGTATACTTCTTCCTTAAATGTTTGGAAGAATTCACCAGTGAACCAGTCTGGCCGGCCTGGTGCTTTCTGTTGGAGGTTATTAATTATTGTTTCAATTTCTTCAATAGTTATAGACCTATTCACATTGTCTATTTCTTCTTGTGTGAGTTTTGGCAGCTTAGGTATTTCACGAAATCAGTCCACTTCAACAAGATTATTACATTTGTAGGACACAGTTGTTTAGAGTTGCTATTGTCCTTTTACTTTTAATGTCCGTGGGATATAACTATGCCCCTTCTTTCATTTCTTTTTTTTTTTCCCCTAGTTAGCCTGGCTAGACACAGCCATTTTATTGATCTTTGCAAAGAAGCAGCTTTGAGTTTTGTTAAATTCTTAATTTCCTGTTTACAGTTGCATTGATTTCTGCTCTTATTCTTATTATTCCTTTCCTTCTACTTACTTTGAATTTAATTTGCTTTTGTTTTTCTAGTTTCCTAAGGAGGAAACTTAGATTATTGATTTTAGATCTTCCTTCTTTTCCAATATGTATGTTCAGTGCCATAGATTTCTAACTACTGCTTTTGCTTCATCCCACAAATTTTGCAAATATATATTTTAATTTTCTTTTTATTCAAACTAACTTTTAATTTTACTTAAAATTTCTTCTTTGACATGTGTTATTTAGAAGACTTTTTAATCTCTATGGGTTTAGGTTTTTTCTAGTTAGTTATCTTTCTGTTACTGATTTCTAATTTAATTTCATTGTGGTCTGAGAGGGATATTGCATGATTTCTATTTTTTAAATTCATTAAGGCATGTTTCATGGCTCAGTTTGTAGTCTGTTTTGGTGAATTTTCCATGTGAGCTTGAGAAGAATGTAAAGTTTGCTCTTGTTGGATGAAGTGGTCTGTAGATGTCCATTATATCCTGTTGATTGATTGATCCTTTGTGTCACTGCTTCATTCATTTCACTTATATATAAGCATTCATAAGCATATATCAGCAATACTGTATCTTCATTACATATGCTTATGTACCTTACACATATAAAAAAATAAAAGTTTTTATTTTATCTACACTTATTCCTTCTTTAGTGCTCCTCCTTACTTTACATAGATCCAAGTGTCTGGCCTATATTATTTTCCTTCTCCCTAAAGAACTTCTTTCAGTGTTTCTTAAAGACATGCCTATTGGCGAAAAAAAAAAAATCCCCTAATTTATGTTTGTCTGAAAAATATTTATTTCTCCCTCATTTTTGATGGGTAATTTTTCAAAGTAGAGAATTCTAGGTTTATTTGTTGGTTTCTGTCAACACTTTAAATATAAACTTTACTATCTTCTTACTTGTACAGTTTCTCAGGGGAAATCAGATGTAATTCTTGTATTTGTTCCTCTTAAAATATAGTGTTTTTTACATCTCTGGCTTCTTTCAGCAATTTTTTTTCATATTCAATTTTCTGTTATTTGAAAACAATATGCCTAAGTTTTCTTTTTTTGTTTTGTTTTGTTTGCTTTGGCATTTACCCTGGTTGGTATTTTCTGAGTTTTCTGGATCTGTGGCTTGTTTCTGATATTAATTTGGGAAAATTCCCAGTCACTATTTTTAAAAAATATTTCTTCTGTTCCTTTCTGTCATTCTGATATTCTTGTTCAACACACACCACACCTTTTGTAGTTGTCCCAAAGACTTCTGATATCCTGTTTTGTCTTTTTCATTATTTGTCCTGTTTACTTTTCAGTTTTGGAAATTTCTATTGAGATATTCTCAAGCTTAGAGATTCTTTCCTCAGCTGTGCCCAGCCCACTAATAAGCCTATCAAAGGTGTTCTTCATTTCTGCTACAGTGATTATTTCCCTAATATTTCTTCTGATTCTTTCTTAAAATTCCCACGTTCTGCTTACACTGTCCATTTGTTCTTGCATGCTATCTACTTTATCCATTAGAGCCATTAGCATATTAATTCTAGTTATTTTAAATTCCTGGACTGACAATTCCAACAATTCCAATATCCCTGCCATGTTTGTCTTCTAAAATTAAGGTTTTTTTTTTTTTGTTTTTTTTTTTGGCCTCTTGGTATGCCTTGTAATTTTTTATTGATAGCTGGACATGATGTACCAGTAAATTGCTGTAAATTGTCCTTTAGTAATGTGGTGGTACCATGTTGTGGAGAAGGGAAGCATTCTATAGTCCTGCAATTAGAACTCAGTCTTTTAGGGAACCTATGCCTCTGTGAACTGTAAACTTCACAAAAATTTCTCAGTTTTTTCTCCCTGGTTAATGAGAGAGGATTGTTAGAAAGGGCTGGAGTTTGGTACTTCCCTTCCTCCAGTAAGTTAGTCTCTGATAATACCCTAGCATATTAGGGTCTGGTTAACTAGTTTCCCCTGAAAGCCAGCTTTATTAAGAACAGAGTACTCTGGGGTATTCAAAATGGTTCTTTCTCATCTTCCTGCCAGAATCATGAGGGAATTATTCTCAGAGTCTGGCCAAGCTCTTAGAGGAAAATCTCACAAAACTGTGAGGCCCCCTATGACAGAGTTTCCCTGTAGGTTTTTTTTTTTTTTTTTTCTTTCCAGAATTGTCACACTGAGCCTCCAATAATTTACCAATTACAGTTCAGGTTTTCCTACCCTGTCTGGCACTGGTTTCCATATTTGAGCTAGTGAGTCTCCACTTTAGTAAGCCATGAATCTCTATATTCATCTGAGTTTCTCTCCAATGTTGTGGGGTCATAGTTTGCCTTGGGTCCTTATCTCTCTAGAGATCCTAAAAGAATTGTTGATTTTTTAGTCTGTTCAGCTTTCTACTTGTTGTTAAGATGTAACATCAACTTCGAATCTCAAGATGGAACATCAACTTCGAATCTCCTTACATGTGGAATAGAAACCAAAAGCCTTCAATATAGGTATTTTTTAATTAAAATATTTAAATGTTTCATGATGCAAATCTAAAGGTTTTTTTTTTTGATTAAGCAGCACAGCAAATAACAAAACAATGTGAATCATCACTCTCATGAAAAGTAAGAGAATTATTAAAATCAGAATTTCAAACGTAATGGAATGGCAGTTGCCATATAAGGAAAGATATGTAGTGTATTGGTGATTCCTGTCCATGCTCTGAATTTCAGTGGAAATACTATTGACAGTACATCTCCATCAATTTCACAAGCAGAGCCTTTCTGGAGTCACTACCACCAGACTAGATATGCACTGAAGCTCTTTCTATTTTGGGAGATAAAAAGTCACAGCACAGAACATAAAATGCCTCAGCAGTGCTACACTGATTTACTTCTGCAAGACCCATAGCTGCCATTAGCTAGGTATTTTGGTGATAAAAAAAAAAAAAACTTTTTATAACCTATATCATGTTGAAACATGTTTTACAAATTTGCATGTCACAATCAAGACTGGTCTTTGTAGGATTAATTATAAAAGCTCAGAAGTGTTTGCATGATGAATTTCAGTAAAATAAACAGTCGCAACCACCCACAAACCAAATATAATTTTTAACTTAAAGTATTCAAAATACCATATATTAAATAATTGTCATGCTGTTAGAAAGGCTAGATTAAACTAAGACATATTGTATTGCATTCGTATTCTAGATAAACTAATAAAACTTTGCTCTGAGATGATGTAATATTTACATATTCTGATTGAATTAAGTTTCTGGTTGACTCAAAACAAATTGAAAAGTCAGGTGCAGTCTTAACCTTCCTAATCAAAAAGCATTCTCAAATCATAAATTAAAGATATATGTGTATGCTTTTACACTAGAGTTACGACATACAGGTAGAAAGTCTCCTAAAACTTGTTGTAGGATCTAATACTTTTTGAGAAAAATAAATGTCTGGAGAATACAGTGACACTTGACAATGAAAAATGTATAATTTTCCCCTAAATTTTGCCATCAGGATTGACTACTTTGGTAATTCATAATTCAAAGCAGCAAACTTCGAAGTGAAGATTAAATTACAGGAGACTTCTAATAACATAATTCATCTGGGACAAACTTTTTAACTGGTAGGTCTAGAGGGCCTTGTAGTATTTTTTTTTCTTCATTTCTATTCTGGCTATCTTTAGTTGATGCAACTTACCATATTCTGGATACCCAAGACCTAGGATACATACAAGGTAGGTTCATGCAGTGCCACACCCATTAAACCAGGACTGCCTTCTCCAAGCAGTGCTTGATATATGAGCACTATTTGTTCCTCCTTCTCACCCAAATTTAAATTCTATAAATTATTTTCTTCAATTTTCTGTTGTTTGTTATCAAAGGAACAGCTCCTTGCTTGGCATCAATAACTTCCTTTTTGTAGACAGCATGGTCTGCATCATACTTGAATTCTCATGTTTGCATTATACTCTCCAAGAGATAAGGACAGGGTCTTTGCACCCATCATAGTACCTAGCACAAGATTCTCTATGTATTAGGCTCCAAACTTGTTATTAGAAGTCAATTGTTAAAGAAATAGAAAAGCTTAATATGTTTTTTTCTCTGTTTGTGCATCTGTTTTGACTAGGATGAAAAGAGATATTTTGGCCTGGACTTAAAGGAATTCTGAGACAATTCTATCAGGCGAAAGAAATAGTTAGCAACTGGAAGAAAAAAAATTAGAAATAATTAAGGGCAACATACTACTTTTTTATTACCCTTCTCTTATAATTCTCTCAGGGTTTTTTGTTGTTGTTAAAGTAACTCATTTTGCTGATATTTCTACTTATCTGCAGTTTCTGACGTGTAAACTCTAGATTCTATTGCTCACATGAACTAAGTTATACCCGTATTATAATTACCATAAAAGTAGAAGAAAACCCACTAAACACTTTGCACTAAGTAGTTTGAATGTATTACCAAATTTATGAAGAACTTACTTTATGTACAAACGCTACCAATTGTTTGGTGAGTTATGCCTGCTAATTATAATGAGAATATTTAGAATAAGAAAATAAATACTAACTTTATTCTCCCACATTTTCCTAATGTTGTTTTATCAAAAAATATATTATCACTCCACTGATAACCAGAGAGCTTTTACTAAAATCTTAAGTGCAAGGCGCTGAAGACAGAAGACACAGAGATGGTCTTGTTTCTAAATTATTTTCAACCTTGAGTTGCAGCCAAGAATTTTGATTTTGTAAGCAATCACCTCACCAGATGTCTTGATATACCCCTGCCATGCCCTTGCTATTCCTTTTCTCAGTGGTGCATGTGCTCACATGTAAATAATAGATAGGGTACATTAAGACATGGGGTAAACTGAACAGGTTTATTTGGTACTGAGCAAACATCTGCTGTATAAAATCAAAATTAATCACCATCATGAGTTTCCTGCACTAACATTGTAATCCATTTAGGAAATATCCACTGTCCTAAATAATGCTAATAAAACACACAGAGACACACACATTCATTAGAACTTGAGCCCTTAGCTTTCAGGGTCAGAATTCTGTGACACTGAGCTCCAAAGCAATTGCATTTCTCATCATTTTCTGATCTCTGGGAGTAAGGTAGAGCTAAATAAAAATAACATCAGAATGAGCACAGGAGTCTCCTTCCAAATCTTTGCAGAGCCTTCAGTGATTCTCTAGGAACCAATGGTTTGAATTCTGAGTTACAGATAGTTCCTCTGTTAAATGTCTAACTACTCTCTATCACATTGCACATAGTCATTAATGTTGGAGCAATTCAAGCCAATAATATTAAAAGGCCAACACCACCAAGGATGCACTTAAAAGAAAGCATAAATACCCACCCTGAATTTTTCAAGTATAATCAAAATGAATTCCATTATAGTGAGAATATTAAAATGTTGGACATTTCTAAAACTAGGCACATTATTTTTTAAGGACAATTAAGCATGAATTTGCGATAATATTTCACTGTATGTAATCTCACTGGCACACTAATTTTCTATATCTCTCTGGACATTAAAATTAAAACTTCTGGCCCATGCAAATACTGAATATAAAAATTTAAACCACTAGGGTTTACCAATTGCTTTTCCACACAGGTACCGTGTTACCCAAAACTAGTTCTGGGGCCACATTTTTTAAGAGATGATTTCCCCATAGCTTATGCTAGCTTCCACTCAATTTATTATAAAACTCTCACAAAATAATCTTTCCTCTCTCTGTAAATTCTGGCCTATGAAGAGGTGCTTTTACTTTTATACAATTATTTTTGTTATAGAAAAAATGTCCAGTTTTACCTCCAAGAGAAATCTCCTTACAGAAAGAAGATAAACTGTTTAAATAAAAACAAAGTAGATTCCAAAAAAAAAAAAAAAAAAAGATAAAATCTTAAAAAAAACAAAGCAAAACTTTAGGTTTCAGTGTTCTTCATTTCTCATGGAATATCATTCAGTAAGTCTATGCACAGTATAATTTTCTTAACTTCAGAAATTGTGCCACAGAAATATTTGTAAATCTTATGTGATTCCAGTGTGTTCCCCACAAGATTACTTCTGTTACTTTTCTGCTTAACTGCTTATCAGCTAATTACATAATTTGCCTCCCTACTTAGTAAATTAAAATCCCAATTCTCCTTCTTATAGTGCATTCACTCCAGATGAGTCAACATCTGTACACAGAGGATAGCGACCATTCAGCAAGGATGCTGCAGTTTCCTAGGGTAAAATATTGAAAATGTCAGCAGGGCTTAACAGAGATGAGCTCCACACCGTAAAGGTGAAAACAAGCCAAAAATGCTTAACTAAATGTGTTGTACATAACACATATTCTATGTTAAATCAATATCTCTGTGTTTTATATCCTGTTTACAAAGTTTATCTTAGCAGTAGACATAATTTCACTGTCCACCTCACCAGGACAGTACCTTATCTTTGTATACTAATATTGAACTTTAGAAAGCTTCTCTTATCTTGATCATTTGTACCTTACAGTACTCCTTTGAAGCAGAAAGGGCTAGTATTAATATGTTTAATTTACATGTAAGAAAACTAAGAATCATAGGAGCTATTAGGTTGTGATACTGGGTTTCAAACTATTTTTTCTCAATCCCGTACAATCTTATTTACACAGTATTATGCAACCTTAAATACTTCATATCATGCTTGTATTTATCAAACCCTGAGCCCTTCACTTTAGTTATTCTGGTAACTATATTCTGATTTATAGCTCTTATCTTAAATATAGGAGTTTAAGGATAGGAGTTTAAGGATATAGGTCTTTAAGATAGAAGTTTGAGGATATAGGTCTAGAAGTTTGAGAATTTGGTTGAAAGTGGGGAAGGCCAGATTGAAAAATGAAAAAATGAGAGGAGTACATTCTAATTGTGGAAATATGTAGTACATGAAGGAGGTGCTAGAAAAGTAAAACCAGGCCAGCTAGTACTGTAGTTTACTTTTCTTTCTTTTGGAGACAAAAGCCTAATCTAGTAGCGAATTCTTTTAAATTTTTTTTAGCTTTTCAATCATCAGGTATTGGACTTTTCCCACTCTAAAATACTCAAATCCTCTACTCTCACACTTTATTTCCCAAATTACTTAAAATCAACCTCTCTTTCTCTCTTATCTCCTCATATGTGCCCTCCTTACTGAGTAATGAGAGACTGCTCAACCTGCTTCAAGTTTCTTTAAAGGTTTTTTTGTTTCTCTCTTTCCTGATCAGGAAGCACCCCCACATTCAAGTATCCAATTTTCCCTCTATCAGAGAGTGTTTTCAGAGTGTTTTCAAGTAGGAGCTGAACAGCACCAGCTTGCAGGGAATTATAGTGGATCTCCACCAGGAGAGGAGAGGTGGAATTGCCCTACAGGGTTTAGATAGTGCCCTAGAAAGTGGTCTAATGTGATAATGATTTAGTGATAGCTCTAATTATAGCACAGCTCACCTCAGCAAATGTGTATTGAACACAAAGCCATTTAGTAGAAAGTTGTAGGCATCTCTGATGGCAGAAATCAAAGCTGTACATCTCTGTGTTTGTCAGTAATAGATCATCATTCTCCTAACTCAAAAGTCTTTTCCTCTTCTCTGAATGTAAATGTATGAAGCCACCACTAGCTCAAATTTGCTATCATTATAGCAAATTTTCAAAAGTGAAAAGTGGTCAGCCTTCAAGTTTTTAAAACATCGGTGAGCACAGTGACTGATATACTGATTAAACTTTAACTGAAAGGGAAAGGTAAACAGGAAATTGTTTTTGGATCTTTGAACAAAATGGAAACAAGACTATTATTATTATTGTTATTTTAGAATCACAGAGGTCCTAGAGCTAGTTTTATCTAGAAATTAAGGCTACATAATTCTTGATTCTCTATCATTTCAATTATAATATACATTTCTGTAAGGTGACTATACTGCCATTCTTTTAAGAATATTGTGAGGCATACTCAAATCCTGAGAAATTAGGAGAATAATTTGTCCCTATTATACTAAACATTAGAACCAGCATAATGAATCAGCATGAAGATCTTCTAGATTGCTTACAATATTTCTTGACTTCTAAGAATAGAATTTTACTTGCCAAATGTATTAACGTTCCAAAAAAGAATGTGTCAGTGAGAATATAGGTTTGGTCAGATATACAAGCTTAGAACAAAAAAATCACTGAGTCAAAAGTTCAGAAGTTAGTATTCTCTGTTCTAGCATCATCCATAGGAAGGGAATTTCAAAACAAATAGTCTTTCAATGTTCTTTTGTTAATCACAAGGCTCTTTCTCTTGTGGAATGGATTTGGCTGCCCATCATAGTGTCATTCAATCAAACATTTTATTAGTTCTGTAGCACCCATGTTCTCCACTCATGTTTTTTTAAAATACATTCTGCTTATCATTTGGCTTTTTCACTAGAATACCCTATAGGTAGAATGAGATATGGATAGTTTTAGTAATAGTTACATTTATACTCTTCTTATAAGGACATCAGTCACTGGATTCAGAGCTCACTCTAATCCAATATAACATCATCTGAACTTAAGCACATCTGCAAGTAACATTTCTAAACAAGGTTGCTATCTGAGGTCCCAGGTAAACAAGAATTTAGGAGGACACAATTCAACAAATAGCCTCCTCTTTGACAGATGTTCTCATTCAGAGACGGCCATTGAGTGTATCAGGGTTTTCAAAGTATTACACCATAATGTATTTCAACAACAAACAGTATGACATAAAGAAGAGAAAGACATCAGAAATAGCTGTGGCATGTACAGTATCACAAGTATCACTCCTAATTAGTTATGAAACACAGATGCTAGAATGAATGATAGGTCAAGCTGACCTAAATGACAGCTTTGAGTTGCACAGCAGGTTTCTCATTCTGGACAGCTAGATTCTATCCTGACTTAATGTGGGGTGGTGCTGATCCAGTTCTACTGTAGACTAAGCATCTCCTAATTTAGTGAAATAGAATTTGCTAGAAAGGCAACAATGTATAAATATTTGAACCAACAGTAATAGAGAATGAATAATACAATGTTTTCAAACACATTCCACCAAAATGAGAAGTGCAACTTTGCCAACAAAAATGTATCTCACAAATGTGGCTCTGAAACACAATAAAATTAGTGATTCAAAGTTCAAAGAATAAAAAGCAAGTCATTTAATTCATTCAGAAGAGACAATCTTTGGAGCTAAAGCAGGAGAAATCTCTCTTATAGGACCTAAAAGATGATATTTTGCAATATTGTAAAGACTCCTTTCAACATTATACTTTAAGCAAGTATGAAATAAGCTTCATTATACTGTTTATTATAATAACCTAATATAACAAATGATCAAGTACCCTGTGTCCTTCAGAGAGTTAACAGTTTGATCATAAGCAAGTTTCTATACCTCTTTAAGGTTCATTTCACTTCAATAACTGGGCTTCATAAATTTGTTCTGATATTTTGATAAGGCAATGCTTAAACATACTATGGGGTTTGGTCCATGGTTAAGTTGTTAAATGGTAGCTATTCATTTCATCAAAATGCATATTTATTAATTTATAATAAAATGTGTACATTCCTAGTGTCTAGAATTATTGTTATCTGCCATGTAAGTATTTTTACGGGCTTAGTCACTTCGGATCTGATTAATAAACAGAATATTCCAGGGTACATAGAGGAAGGATAGTACTGAAAAGTATTTCAAATATGCCCTGATTAAATCTGGTAAACCATTTCTGCCACATCACTGAGCAGACTTTGCTGTAATACAAAGTTTGAACCCGTCAGATGCCTCCTCTTTTTATCATTGCTGTGCTAGATGAATTTAAGAAAACACTAGTTCTCTGAGTCACTAATTCTTAATTTAATGAAAACCACTAATCTCTTATATGTCTCCAAACAGGGTGCAAACAATTATTTAGATTACACTTCCTTTTACATTTATTCTTGTATTAGTTTCCTAAGAACTTTACCATGTAGTATGTGGCTATTCCAAAATGCTCTCAGGTTCTCATTTAAAAACAATTTATTGTGTTACTTCTATAATACTGACAACATTTAGGCATTGCTTCTAACTAGTTTCTGTGTAAGCTTTAGGACCACCTTACCATACCATGTCCTGACTCCAGTTGCTAAAGAGTGAATAATCAAGTTATCTATGACATGACAAAGAATTACTTGGTTGTAAATTAATGTACTAACTTTTGTGATTATGATAGAGATTTTCTTATTTCACTTTTCTAGTATGTCAAAAATGCTTATGTTGTACTTTCCTCACGATTTCAAAAGTCATTTTTAATTGTTAATTTTTAGAAAGTGTATTTTCAAGCTTAAAATATATTAATTACTTTGAGGAAGAAAATTATGTGCTATTCCAAAAGTTTGTCAAAAAAGACTAGTTTATCAGTTGGTATTTTAATTTAAAATAATTAAAATATGAAACATATATAACATAGAATTTATTGCAACCTAAATGAAGGTGCAAAAGGAAAAAAATATAATTCAGTAGAATCTCCAGAAATTCAGCAAGATAGATAAAATGCACATGCAATGAAAAGGAAAGTACTATATATTCAATAACCGTACTTACAAAAATTAAATATGGCAATGTTTTATATAAACTCAAATGACACATGTAATACAAAAGATTTGAGAATTTCTGAGCTCTTATATTTGTTCTATGCCTTGGAATGGAATGCAACATGTATTATATAAAGCCGATTGAATGGAAAGTCAAAGGTTTTGAGTTCTATATCTGCCACTTACCAGCTGTGTGATCTTGAATAAGTCATGTATCCAACTATAGCATCAGTTTCCTCCTCTGTAATTAAAAAAAAAAAAAACAGGGATACTGTGAGGATTAAAAGAAGCAGTTTACATATAACTGACTTATAAACGTAAAAACCATAAAATATTATGTCCATATAAGGCATTATTACTATTGCAAAATATAAAGAAAAGCCTTGAAACTCTACTGAAGACACACAAAAGTTAAACCATCATCCCATAAATTTTTATTTTTTGGGGGGAGAGGTAATTAGGTTTGTTTGTTTGTTTGTTTGTTTGTTTTTAATGGCAGTACTGGGGATTGAACCCAGGACCTTGTGTATGCTAAGCATGCACTCTATCACTGAGCTATACCCTCCCTACTGACAATTCTTTAAACGGTATTTTTTATCTTACTACATCAACAACAGTGTTACCTGTAAAGTCCAAAACAGAACCATTTCAAATCAGATGGTTCCTGAGATCCATTTTGTTAATTTCTATTTGATTTCAAAGTTTTCTTATTAAACATAGTAGTAATACACATGAAGTGATATAT
This sequence comes from Camelus bactrianus, assembly GCF_048773025.1. Lineage (NCBI taxonomy): Eukaryota > Metazoa > Chordata > Mammalia > Artiodactyla > Camelidae > Camelus > Camelus bactrianus. Next base: position 31,689,840 of record NC_133539.1, read on the forward strand.
TAAAATTACAAAGTTTCCATATTAATTATTAGAGAAAACTCTTACATTATAATTTTCTCCCTGGGTTTGTAAAGCAAAACTACTAACATAAAATTGTATTCAGTAGAAAAAGGACTACTAATAACTGCTTCTAAAAATGTAAGATATTCCTCTTGTGAGGATCTCTGTACAAAATTTTACTCAGCTTAAAATTCATTAGCTGTAAGTTTAAACTATTTACGGTGTTTTGGAATAAAACAGAAACTTAGTACTTAAATACATAACATAAGTGGTGGTGTAGGATTACAGTAAATAAAGAGGCATCTTGTGACATTAATAATTGGAGATATAAAATATCATTTAAAATATGCTATGTAGAAAAGAATCAGCAAGATAAAAACATATTTTCAAGATCAAATAGCAGAGAGTTGTTAAAAGTTAAAGCTGTTAAATTACAGGATTATAGATAGTTGTTGACTCTGATTAATAAGCGCAAATCACTCATATCATTACCACATATTGCCAATAGGTTAAAAGTACACAAATGAAAAATGCAGATTAATTTAGTGGCCAGCATGTTTATTTGGAATATTTTTTATGTACAGACAATAATAATTCACATCTTGTTATTATTTTATTTTATTTTATTTTATTGTGATTTAAATCTATACCATGGATCTGTGACTCTATTTTCACAGATTATAGAGTTTATATACAGAAATTTATTTTGGTAATATTGACTCCATTTAGTAAGATGTCACTTTGGTTATATTTGCTTTTATAAGCACACATCAAGCCTAATAAACAATTCATGAAAACTATTTAAAACCTGATGCTTTATCTGATAACTAGTTCATGTAATTCACAAGTATATTTATGCATCCATCATACTTCATTCCAACATCATTTCTACTTTCTCTAATTCATGTGTTATAATTACTTTCGTCATAATATCATTGACCTATAAAATATACTAATTACACAACTGAGAGGCTAAAATCAAGATATATAAAGAAATCTATTGCTATTCATTTTAATTGATAAGGACATGATAAAACTAAAAATTGCCTTATTCATTCAGTGAAAATCTACTTTTCTTTAAAGATAATTTAGATTTAATTTAAAGATTATTAAGAAGTCACTTTTTACCTAATAATCCTCATATACTCATGCATTAGCCCTACATGCATAAATGTTCTCCACATTGTCTGGAATGTTTCCCACAAACTTTAGTGTGTGGTCAACTTTAACTCAGCCTAAAGAAATGGTGCTGTAATATACGGAACCTATTTGTGATGTTCTGGCGACAAGAATACTTTTAATAGATCAAGATTAGGGATTGAGAGAAAGTTACTACAAAGTTTTGCCACACAATAGATATTGAATAAATAATCATTGATTAAAATATTAATAGACTTTAAGAACATTTCATTCAAGCCAGTGTAAACTTGATAGATGTTAGTGACATTAATTTTACCATGATAACAGCAAATATAGCATCATTAATTTGGTAGAAAACATCTGTACAATTTAATGATTTACACAAACCATGTAATTTTTCTTAATTGTGATGTTTAATTGCTATTTAGTTTCATTTGTTTTGTAATATTTCAAAGTATAATTATATTCTCAGAAACTAAAATCTCTATAATCTATAAACATTGCCTTTTAAAAATCTTAAAGAAATTACTGCCAGTAATAGGAATTATTTTACATGGAAAGGCACCAAGGATAATATATTTTGTTTACATACCCATTAATATTTTTGAAATTTTATGGTAATGACACTTGCCTTGAGACGTACCCTCTTATAAGACTTTCAAGTGTACAATATTGTTATAGATAAGCACAATGCTGTACAGCAGATCTCTAAAACTTATTCACCTCACGTAACTGAAATTTTGTATATGTTGATTAGCAACTCGTTTCCCTCCTCCCAAGCCCCTGGCAACCACAATTCCATTCTTTGCTTCCATGAGTTTGACTACTTCAGATATCTCATATAACTGGAATTATGCAATATTTGTCCTTCTTGATCTGGCTTATTTCAATAGAATAATGTTCCCCACAGTCATTCATGTTGTCATATATTGCTGAATTTCCTTTAAAAAAACTGAATAACATTGCATTGTAAATATGTACCACATTTTTTTATTCATTCATCTGTCAATGGACATTAGGTTGTTTCCACATATGACTATTGTGAATAATGCTGCATGAACATGGGAGTGCTAATATCTGTTTGAGATACTGAAATCAAGAAGTGTGAAACCTCCAGTTTTGTTCTTCTTCAAAACTGTTTTGGTTTTTTGGCATCCCTTGTGTTTCCATATGAATTTTATAATTTTTTTATATTTCTGTAAAAAAAATGCCATTAGTATTTTAGAAAGATTATATTGAATCTGTACATTGCTTTGGGTAACATAAACATTTTAACAATATTAAGTCTTTCAATCCATAAACATGGGCCATCTTTCCATTTATTTGTGGTTTTTAAATGTATCTCATCAAGGCTTTATAGTTTTAATTGCATAATTTTTAATTACTTGGTTAAGTTTTTTTCGATATATTTTGTTAATTTGGATGCTACTGTAAAAGGACTGTTTTCAAAATTTCCTTTTCAGTTCAATATTAGTGTATAGATACAGTATTTTTTTCTTTTTATGATTTTGTATTCAGCAACTTTACTAAATTTGTTTAATTTTAACAGTTTTTGTTGAGCCTTTAGGGTTTTCTATGCACAAGATTATGTCATCCCTGAACAAAGATCACTTTGACTTTTCCTTTACAGTTTGTATTTCTTTTCTTGTCTAATTGCTTTAGCTAGTACTTCCAGCACTGTATTAAATAGAGAGGACAGAGTGGGAATCCTTGCCTTGTTCCTAACATTAGTAGAAAATTTTTCAGTTTTTCACCATGGAGTATGATGTTTGCTGTGGATTTTTCATATATAGCCTTTAATATGTTGAAATAATTTCCCTATATTTCTAGTTCACTAAAAGCTAAAAATGAATTTTATCAAATGCTTTTTCTGAGTCTATTGAGATGATCATGTCATTCTGTTTATGTGGTATAACATATTTCATATGTTGAACCATCATTGCATCCCAGGATGCATCCATTTGGCCATTGTGTATGATCCTTTTAATGTGCTGTTGGATTTAGTTTACTAGTATTTTGTTGGGGATTTTTGCATTTATGTTCATCAGGGATACTCATCCATAGTTTTCTTTCCCTGTGGACTTTGTCTGCCTTTGGTAATGCTGGCCTGATAAAATGAGTTTTGAAGTATTCTCTTCAATTTTTTAGAAGATTTTGAAAAGGTCTGTATTATTTATTCCTTAAATTTTTGGTAGAATTCTTGAGTGGAGACATCAAATCCTGGGATTTTCTTTGAGGGGAGGTTTTAGATTACTGATTTAATCTTCCTATTAGTTGTAGGTCTATTCAGACTTTCTGTTTCTTTTTCTACACCATTCAGTCTTAATAGTTTTATGTTCCTAGGAACTTACCCATTTCTTCTAGGTTATTCAGTTAGTTTGTGTATAATTATTCATAGTAGTTTCTTACGATCCTTTTCATTTCTATAGAAGTAGTTGTAAAGTTTTCTTTTTCATTTTTAACTTTACTTATTTTTCTTAGTCTAGTTAAATGTTTGTCAATTTTACCTTTTCAAAAAACAATTTTTAGTTTTTTTATTTTTCTATTATCTATCTCATTTATTTCTGCTCTCATCTTTATTATTTTCCTCCTTTTGCTAACTTTGAGTTTTGTTTGATCTTCATTTTCTAGTTCCCTGAGGTGTATAGTTAGGTTGCTTAAGATCTTTCCTCTTTTTCACTATAGGTATTTATTGCTATAAACTTGTCTTAGTACTGCTTCTGCTGCATCCTATAAGTTTCAATATACTGTGATGTCATTTTCATTTGTCTCAAGTTATTTTCATTTTTTAAAAATTATTGAATTGTAGTTGATTAACAATGTTACTTTTAGGTGTATAGCAAAGTGATTCAGTTATACATATACACACATATATACTTTCTTTTCAGATTCTTTTCCATTACATGTTCTGTTTTAATTGAATTATACTCAATTACAAAACATAGGTAAAACGTTTTCTGACATAAATCTTAACAATGTTCTCTTAGGGCAGTCTACCCAGGCAATAGAAATAAAAGCAAAAATAAACAAATGGGACCTAATTAAACTTATAAGTTTTTGCACAGCAAAGGAAACCATAAGCAAAACAACCTATGGAATGGGAGAAAATATTTGCAAATGATGTGACAGGCAAAGGTTTAATTTCCAGAATATATAAACAGCTCATGCAAATTAACAATAACAACAACAACAAAACAACCTAATCCAAAAAAATGGTCAGAAGACCTAAATAAGCAATTCTCTAATGAAGACATACAAATGGCCAACAGGCACATGAAAAAAAATGCTCAATATCTCTAACTATCAGAAAAATGCAATCAAAACTACAATGAATTATCACCTCACACTAGCCAGAATGGCCATCATTAAAATGTCCACAAATGATAACTGTTGGAGAGGGTGTGGGAACCCTCGTACACCGTTGGTGGGAATATAGTTCGGTGCAGCCATTATAAAAAACAGTATGGAGATTCCTTAAAAACCTAAAAATAGACTTACATTATGATCCAGCAATCCTACTCCTGGGCAGAAACCCAGAGGAAACTCTAATTCAAAAAGATACATGCACCCCAATGTTCATCTCAAGTTATTTTCTAATTTCAATTTTGTTTTCTTCTTTGACCTGCTGGTTGTTCTTAAGTGAGTTAATTTCCACATATTTGTGAATTTTATAGTTCTTCTTCTGCTATTAATTTCTAGATTTATTGCACTATGATTAGAAAAGATATTTATTATAATTTCAATATTAAAATAGTTGAGACTTTTTTGTGACCTAACATGTGGCCTTTTCTGGAGAACATTCCACATGCACTCAAGAGAAATGTGTATTTTGCTGCTGTTGGGCTGAACATTCTTTTATATGTGTGAGGTCTATTTGGTTCATAAAATTGTTTAAGTCTGCTGTTTCTCTGTTGATTTTCTGTCTGATTGTTCTCTCCATTATTTTAAGTGGAGTACTGAAGTCCACTTTTATGTATTGTGGTCCATTTCTCTCTTCAAATTTACCAGTGTCTGTTTTTTATACTTAGGTTCTGTGATGCTAGTTTCATATATATTTGTAATTGTTATGTCTTCCTGGTTGGTTTTTATCATTATATAATGTCTTTAATTGTCTCTTGTAACAATTTTTGACTTAACATCTATTTTGTCTTATATAAGTATAGGTACACTGTCTCATTTGGGGTAAAATTTTTATGTAGTATCTTTTTATATCCCTCTACTTTAATCTTAAGTATGTCTTTAAAGCTAAAAGGGGTCTCTTGTAGATACTGTATAGATAGAACTTTTTAAAAAATATATACAGCCACTCTATGTCTTTTGTTTGAGCAGTTTTAATCCACTTAAAGTAACTATAGATAGGAAATTACTGTTTTTTGCTCATTGTTTTGTTTGTTTTCTAATTCATTTGTCTTTCTTTTCCTTTCTTGTTTTTTTCTTTGTGTTTCTTTCTTTTATTACTATTGATTTGCTTTGATTCCTCCCTCTTTTTCTTTTATATACATATTATGTGTATTTTATTTTATGTAAATTTTACATGTATTTTCTCTGTAGTTTTCATGGGACTTGCATAAACTATTTTATAGTTAAAAGAGTCTATTTTATATTTTTATTTATTTTTTTATTGAGGTATATAGTAAATTTACAATGTGTCAATTTCTGGTGTACAGCACAATTCTTCAGTCTTACATGAATATACTTACATTCATTTTCATGTTCTTTTTCGCTATAAACTACTACAAAATATTGAATACATTACCCTGTGCTATGCAGCATAAACTTGTTTATCTATTTTATATATCCCAGTCAGTATCTGCAAATCTTGAACTCCCAATTTACCCCTTCCCAGCCCCCACCCCCAGCAACCACAAGTCTGTATTCTATGTCAAAACAGTCTATTTTAAATTGATAAAAACTTACCTTCAATCACATAACTCTACACTTTTCCTCACTCGCTACTCTTTGTTATTGATATCTCAATTTATATTTATTTATATTGTTTTTTCCATTAACATATTTTTCTTCCAGCTTTATTCAGATATAATTGATGTATAGTACTGTAGAAGTTTAAGGTGTATGATATAAAGATCTGACTTACATAGTGTATGATATAAAGATCTGACTTACATACATCATGAAATAATTACCACTATAAGTTTAATGAATGTCCATCATCTCAGATACAAAATTTTTAAAAAAATGTCCTTATCATTAGAACCTTTGGGATTTATTCTTATAACAATTTTTGTATATAACATACAGCAGTATTAATTATATTAATCATGTTGTACATTACAGTCTTAATATTTATTTATTTATTTTTATTTTTTAATTGAAATATAGTTGATTTACAATATTGTGTTAGGTTCTGGTGTACAACATAGTAATTCAGTTATACAGATATATATTTTTTTAATATTTTTTTTTCACTACAGGATATTACAAGCTACTGAATATAGTTCCCTGTGCTATAAAGTAGAACACTGTTGTTTATCTATTTTGTATCTGCTAATCACAAACTTCTAATTTATCCCTCCCTTGCCCTTTCCCCTTTGGTAACTATGGTTTGTTTTCTATGTCTGTGAGTTTGTTTCTGTTTTGTAAATAAGTTTATTGGTATTGTATTTTACATTCCACATTTAAGTGATATCATATGATATTTGTCTTTCTCTGACTTACTTCGTTTAGTATGATAATTTCTAGTCCATCCATGGTTCTGCAAACAGAATGATTTTATTCTTTTTTTTTGGCTGAGTAGTATTACATCATATAGATATACCATAACTCAGTGTGACTGACAAAGTCTTAACTCGCAGAATATAGAAACAGCTCATACAACTCAATAACAACAACAACAAAAATCCAATCAAAAATGGGCAGAAGACCTAAACAGACATTTCTCCAATGAAGACATATACATGGCCAATAGGCACATTAAAAAATGTTCAATATCACTAATTATTAGAGAAATGAAAATAAAAACTACAATGAGGTCTTACAGCAGTCAGAATGGCCATCATTAAAAACTCCACAAATGGTAAATGCTGGAGAGGGTGAGGAGAAAAGGGAACCCTCCTAAACTGCTGGTGGGAATGAAATTTGGTGCGGCCACTATGGAAAACAATACAGATATCCCTTAAAAAAAAACTTAAATAGAGTTACTGTGTAATCTAGCAATCTCACTCTTGGGCATAGATCTTCAAAAAAATCTCTAATTCAAAAACATACATGCACCTCAGTGTTCATAGAAGCACTATTTACAGTAGCCAAGATGTGGAAGCAGACTAAATGTCTATCAACAGCACTTTCTTATCTTATAAGTGGAAGTTTGTACCTTTTAACCACCTTTGACAACTTATAGCTGTTTTTTAATATTTTGTCTTTTAACTTTATACTAGAATTAAAAATGGTTTACCTACCACCACTACACTAATAAAGTATCCTGTATTTATCAACACATTTGCCTTTGCCAAGGAGTTTATGCTTCTTTGTGTTATCATCTTGCTATTAAACTTCCTTTCTTTTAAATTAAAAACTCCCCTTGGCATTTTCTGTAAGGGAGGTAATGGTGATAGCCTCTCTTGGTTTTTGTTTGTCTTGGAAAGTCTACATCCTTCATTTGCTGGGTATAGCATTGTTGTTTGGCAGGTGGTTTTGTTTTGTTTTGTTTTGTTTCCAGCACTTTGAATATATCACCCCACTCCTTTCTGGTCTACAAGGTGTCTGCTGGAAAATCCAATGATACTCTTTCAGGAGTTTCCTTTTTGTGACACTTTTTTCTTGCTGTTTTCAAAATTCTATCTGCATTTTACTTTTAATGATTTGATTATAATGTGTCTCAATCTTAATTTGTTTGATCTTATCTTACTTGGGATTCTTTGAACTCCCCTGGATCTGGTTGTCCGTTCCTTTTCCAGATTTGGGAGATTTTCAGCTTATTATTTCTTTGTAAGTATTTTGGTTCTTTCTGGGACTCTCTTCTCCTTTGGGGACTTTCATGAAGCATATATTCATCTACTTGATGATGTCCAATAATTCTCTTAGGTTTTCATGACTCTTAAATTCTTTTACTTTTCCTCCTCTCACTGGATAACTTCAAATTATTTGTCTTCAAGTTTTCTGTTTCTTTCTTCTGCTTGCTCTAGTCTAACACTGATCCCCTCTATTAAATTTTTCAATTCAATTATCCTATTTTTCAGATCCAAGATTTTCATTTGGTTTTATTTTCGATTTTCTATCTTTGTTGAAATTCCCTTTTTTGTTTATGCATTACTCTTCTGAGCTCACTGAACATTTTTACGATAGCTATTTTGAGTTCTATATAAGATAAATCATAGATCTCTATTTCATTATGGATAGCTTTTAAAGTTTCTTCATGTTCATTTGTTTGGATCATCTTTCCGTTTCTTTATTTTCCTTGAATCTGTGTTGATATTTACACATTGGAAAAAAACACCACCTCTCCATCTTCCCAGACGGGCCTCATGGAGAAGATCTTTTACCAATCAAACTGGTCTGAGCATTTGTGGACCTCTCAAACCTTCATACCAGCCAAAACTTACGTCTTTGGTCTTAATGGTTCCCAGGCATCCAGAGTGTGCCAAGTCCCACTGACACTTTGAGACAGGCAGGATACAAGCCAATCCACTGGGTAGCTCCCAGAAAGTTAGAACACTGGGTATATGGTCCAACTCTTTCCCTACCCAGGGAGAAGCTGGGATCTGTGACTTATTACTCGTTAAAAACTAAAAACAGACTTACCATGTGATCCAAGAATACCACTCCTGAGCATGTATCTGGAGAAAAATGAAATTCAAAAAGACACAGGCACCCCAATGTTCATAGCAGCACTATTTACAATAGCCAAGACATGGAAACAACCTAAATGTCCATCGACAGATGACTTGATAAAGAAGCTGTGGTGTATTTACACAATGGAATACTACTCAGCCATAAAAAATAATAAAATAATACCATTTGCAGCAACATGGATGGACCAGGAGAATGTCATTACAAGTGAAGTAAGACAGAAAGAGAAAGAAAAATACCATATAATATCACTTCTATGTGGAATCTTCAAAAAAAAAAAAAAAAAGACAAACTTATTTACAAAACAGAAACAGACCCACAGACATAGAAAACAAACCTATGGTTACCAGAGGGGAACGGGGTGGGAAGGGATAAATTGGGAGTTTGAGATTTGCAGATGCTAACTAATATATAAAAATTAGATAAACAACAGATTTATACTACATAGCACAGGGATCAATATTCAATATCTTGTAGTAACTTATGGTGAAAGAGAATATGAAAGCAAATATATGTATGTTCCTATATGACTGAAGCATTGTGCCATACACCAGAAATGGACACAACATTGTAAACTGACTATACTTCAATAAAATACATATATACACTCAGAGAATAAGCCTGGAGTTGCTGTGATTAGTGCTTCCCCACTAATTCATACTGCTACTTTGCTCTTTGTAGGCCCTGGGGCACTAGTATATTCTGAGCTCCATCAACTCTCCAAGACAAGTGAGATAGAAGTCAGTTATACAGGTAGCATTCAGAGAACTGGTAATGCTAGATGTGCAGTCCAATTTCTTTGCTCTTCATGAAAAATCTGAGAATGGAGATTTTTTGACCCCTTGCTCTGCACTGTACCAGGGAGAGAAGCTGTGGTGATTGCCCACCAATAAGTTCTAATTAGTTCTCTGTAGTTCCCAGGGAGCTAGAATATACCAGGCCTGTCAGTGCTCTGAGACAGGGAAAATAGAAATTAGTCCCTTGGTGAGTACCCAGAGAAGCTGGGATTCCTTCTACTTAACTCCTTAGGGAGAAGCTGGTAATTGAGTGTTCTGTCCCTGAGGCTGTACCAAAGGTGGAAATTTTGGTGAGAAGGTGTTTCATCTTTCCTATCTATTTTTCTGTTGCAGGTTTTGCATTCACTAGAGGTGCAGGAACCTCTTAGGTAGTTGCTAGGTTTCTCACAAAAGGAATAGGCCTATACATTGCTATTGAATCACTGTGTCTGTGGAGGGGGAAAGGAGAGTCCATTGTTTCCTACTGTGTCATTCTAGTGACATCTACAACTATGTAACTGTTAGGTCATAAAATTTTCTGTGGAATTTTTCCTCATAATTTTCAGTAATCCATAATTAACTAACAAAATAAATGAGACAATAATTGAAAGCATGGTTTTCTGGCTTTTTCTAAAGCATGTTAGAATTCAAAACATATAAATAACAGTTTTCTGTTGGCTATGCATGTAATCCAGCATACTTTTGTGAGGAAATTCTAAAGCATATCAAATATGCTTTGAGTTTGAATTATGTGAGCATTAATCTGCTCTTGAATATCTTTCTTTAAATTCTTGAGGTGCCAAGGAGCATTTCAAACTGCTGATTTTTCTTCAAAAAAAGTTAATATATATTGGTGAAAGGATCTCTAATGCATCACTGAGAATACTATTCTTTTTAACACATGCTTTTGTTAGATGCATTGTTCTTGCATGCTAATAAGATGACTCTCAAGGGCCACATCTATTCCCTTGAATACTGAAATGGTTTTACTACTCTTATGACACATGCAAATCACATTAAATTACAGAGAACATGCAACCCACTGTCAAACATCATAGACTAATGATCACAACTGCTGAAGTGAATCTACCCAAAAATATGAATAATGTAGAAGAATATTTGAAATAAACTTTTGATTTTATAAAGCTTGGATTGATTAGGATAAAAGAATACATTAATCACTGTTAGTCTATAGGAATAAAAAAGGAACTGAAATATATGAACCAATGAATCTGTGTTAAACAATAAATGGCACTCATCACTTTCTTTTATTGTCTCGCACAACCAGCAGATGTAGATGGTCAATAGAAAATGAAGTCTCACTAAAATCATACCCAAATTGAAATATGAAAAAAAGGAATTCATATAAAATACAATAAATTCAGAGTGTGCAGTTTATTATATTAAGATTTTCTCCCTATTTAAAACCTTACTCTGTAGTAGTATTTTTGTAACATTAGTGTTTATTCTGTTTAATTTATCACAATAAGTGAAAATTGATTTGGGAATCTTGGTTCTATTTGTAAAATGTTTGCCGCTACCTTCCTATGTTATTCTTTCCTTTTTAAAAATTATTTGCATTATGGAATAGCTTTTTTCTCATTAATTAATCTCACTCTTTGTAGTGATTTTCTTTTTTATATATTGTGCCACTACACAGTATAGTTAATATATATGTAATATATGTGAGTATATGTTATATATAATATATATCCTTTTATATCCTTATATATAATACTTATATATCATATATTCCATAGAAGATAATATATTTATAACTTTGTCATATACTATATTATTTCTATAGAATATAATATATGCAAAAGGAATATGTAAAGAATAGAAATGGATTATATTTTATAATATATATAAAAGGATTATATACACACAAAGGATAGAAATGTATTCTTTGTGACAATACATTTTTTCTTTGAACTTTCTGTCAAAATCTGGAAAATTATTATTTTGGTTCAAAATATTACTATTTCTTTAATAAGTAAGAAAAACAATGGAGAAAAAATTTGGTACAAAATTGTGACAGAGCCATGACCTTAATTGTGAAAATTAACAAATAATTTGTAAAACTAAATTTGAAATAAACATAAAAGTGCAAATGAACAGAATTATAAATAAATGCAACAGAGGGTTCTTAAAGAACTCCAAACTATAGTCAATGTAAATTTGATCCAAAGGTTTAAAATACTCTATGTGAAGTTAAAACTAAAGAATAGTTCATATTAGACACAAGGAGTGTTTAAACTTTATAAGGGTATGCAACTTATATGTCTATTAAAGTTATTTAAATATCATAATGAAAATTATTTCTTGTAAAATAAAATACCAAATGCAATTTTAAAAATGAAAAAGAAAACTAAATACAAGATTAATTAAGTGGCATGCTGAAAAAATCTGGGATTAAGTGCTCTTTTAACACATAAGGAAAAAATAAGTTAAGTCAATTTTAAGTTATATACATTTTCAAAGTCATAGGAAAAAGGAAAGTCATTGTATGATATTTTATCAAACTAATGAAACTTGATCCAGACACCAAACACAAATGACATTGTTATCTTATACTGTCAGCACTAAGCATAAATATTTTATTTCCATTGAAGCACATAGGGGTATCATAATTATAATAAGACATTCAAACACTTATTTAACGCATAATATATAATTTACTTTATGTTAAGTAATAAATATGTTTTTTTCTCATTTGATGTTACCAATTTATGAAGTAGATGCTATTGTAATCCCCAGTTACATAAGATTAAAATGAGATTTACAGACATTAACTCTTCCAGTGATTTCCAATTCCACATGTAGGAAGCTCATAAGTTGCTGCTACATCATAATAAACAAAAAGTAGAACAGACTGAGAAATTTTCAACTCTTCTAAGACTTGTAAGAGAGGTGAGGACACAGGGCAAAACGATACCCCCAAGATAGGAGAAACCAACAGGTGAATACAGGGAATAACAATTTATTTGATCACAGACTCATGAACCGAAACCATAGCAGGAACAAAAGCTAGGTAGATAAACATAAACTGTAATTAATGAATGTCTGCAGGCTCAGTGTGGACAACTCTTAGAAACTCTAGGGGTGACCACATCATGGGGAGGCCCCCACCATTTTATGAGATTGATCTGCAGGTGTTTAACCAGGTCCAGCAGTAAGCATCTGGAAAAAATGAAGCTTTTCAGAGGAGGAGAGGAAAACAGACCATTTTGAAATATGCCAGAGTTCTATATGCTTAACAAAACCTGATTTCACATGAATATGTTAACCAAAGATTCACCTGCTGGGGTATTTTCAGAGCCTAATTGGCTTGGTAGGTAGGAAATACCTAATTCCAGCCCACTCTAGCCATCCTCTCCCACCTAAAGGTGGAATGAAAAAAAAAAAAAAATAGAAACACATGTGAAGTTCACAGTCCGGAGGCATAGGCTCCCTTAGAGATTAAGACCTAATCATAGAACTATAGAACACCTTCTTCCCCTTACACCATCATCATCACTTAGTAAAAACCTGTTTACAGCAATTCCTTCTATTAGACATGAAGGGATATTAGAAATGTCAGACCAGGAACTTAAAATATCTATGATTAGTATTCTAAGGGTTCCAATGGCTAAAGTAAACAGCATGCAAAACAGGTGAACTATGTAAGGAGAGATGTGGAAACCCTAAGAAAAACAAACAAAAATTGCTAGAGATTAAAAAAAAACACTGTAACAAAAATGAAGAATACTTCTGGTGGGTTTACTTATAGGCTGGACCCAACTGAGGAAAACACTATCACTACTCTACTTCAAGACCTACTATAAAGCTATAGTACTCAAGACAGTGTGGTAACGGTGAAAGAAGAGACAAATAGATCAATGAGAAAGAGCAGAGAGCCCAGAAATAGATCCACATAAATATATTTAACTGATCACTGAGAAAGAAGCAAAGGCAACATAATGAATCAAAGAAAGTTTTTTCAACAAATAATTCTAGACCACCTGGATATCTATAGGCAGAAAGAAAGAAAGGAAGAAAGAAAACTGGGCACAGACCTTACATCCTTCACAAAACTAACCCAAAATGGATAATATACCGACATATACAGCGCAAAATAATAAAACGTTTAGAAGATAATAGGAGGAACCTAGTTGGCCTTGGGATATGGTAATGACTTTTTAGAAATACTACTAAAGGTATGACCTATGAAGGAAATAATTGATAAGCTAGATGTTGAAATTAAGATCTCAATACAAGAGACAATATCAAGAGATGAAAAGGCAAGTTGCTGAATGGAAGAGAATATTTGCAAAGAAACATCTAATAAAAATGTGTTATCCAAAATATACAAAGAAATCTTAAAACTCAACAATAAGGAAACAAACTAAAAAATAGGACAAAGACTTTAGACACCTCACCAAAGAATATTTATAGATGGTAAATAAGCATATGAAAAGATGCTTCACAGTACATGTCATTAGGGAAATGCAGATTAAAACAAAAATGAGGTACCACTATATATCTACTAGAATAAGCATAATCTGGAATACTGACACTAAATGCAAGGGGCAAAAGGGACTGTTACACATTGCTAATGAGAATGCAACATGATACAGCTACTTTGGAAGTCAATTCTGCAATTTCTTACAAAGCTAAACATACACTCACTATATAATCCAATAATCATGTTCCTTGGTGTTTACCCAAAGGAGCTGAAAACTTACATACACACAAAACCCTACAGACTGATTTTTATAGCTGCTTTATTCATAATTGCCAAAACTTGTAAGCAATCAAGATGCCCTTCAGTGAATGGATAAATAAACTGTACTACATTCAGGTAATGGTATATTATTCATTGTTAAAAAAGAAATATGCTATCAAGCTACAGAAAGATATGGAAGAAACAAAGGTATATTATCCAGTGAAAGAAGCCAATCTGAAAAGGCTACATATTTTGTGATGCCAACTACATGATATTCTGAAAAAGGCAAAACTACAGAAACAGTAGAAAGATCAGTGGTTGCTAAGAGTTGGGGTTAGGGGATTGATGAATAAGCAAAGCACAGAGAATTTTTAGGGCAGTGAAAATATTCTTCATGATGCCTTAATGATGAAGATATGTCAGTGCATATTTTCCCAAATCCATATTATGTACACTCCAAAAGTGAATCATAATGTAAACTGTGGAATTTGAGTGATTATGATGTGTCAATGTAGGTTCATCAATAATAACAAATGCACTATTCTGGTGAGTGATGTTGATAGTGGGGGAAGCTATGCACATGTGGGGGCTGGAGGTATAAATCTCTTTTCTACTTTCCTCTTAGTTGTGCGGTAACCTAAAACTGCTCTTAAAATATAAATTCATTTAATGAAAATAGATACTCCCTCAACATTGCACTGTTGGTAACTAAAGCAAAGAAGATACAGAAATATTTTATCTTATTCTAGAATCAATATTCTCAGTCATTATTTTACACTGTTGCATACAAAGGTGTTTCTTCTCCAGAAATGTCATACTCTTAGAGGATGCATCAAAATAGGTAATCTCCAATGGGGATAAGAATACCATAAACTTCTGTTATTGTGGAAGATTACAAAATAATCTTGCTGATATTATTGCTGATAGATTCAAAGTAAAATGATAAAAATCACAAAAGCCACCAATGAATCACTCTTCACTGTGTTCATTCTCTTTTCAATGTAACATCACTGCTTTCCTCATCATTTTTTCTTATTTGCCAACATTTTTGAATTGATGCTGGACTTTTGACTTGCTTTTCCCAATAAAACATGGTAAAAATTGTATATAAATTTGGAATCCTAGACCTTAAGAGGCCTCGTATCTTCTGCTTTCACCATCCCATAATCGCGAGATCACTTCTGTGCAGAAGATCATTTTGTCTACCATAGAATTAGAGACCATAGGGAAGGAAATTTAGAGCATTCTGCACCACCTGCCTAATATGAGTGAAGCCATATCGGACCTCGCAGTCTCAGCTGAGTTGCCAGATGACTGCTTCCACGTGCAACCCCAGTGGAGACCAAAAGAGGAGCTACCTAGATTGCCAACTCATAGGATCATGACAAAGAATAAATCATTATGTTCAAACCATCAAGTGGTGGAGTTGGTTAAACAGTAATAAATTACCAATGTAAAAAGATAACTTCCTTTCCTTAATAATTGTTTCAAATCATCATACAATATAGTATTTAACAGTAAAGTATCAGCAAATTTTCAAATAAGGTGAAGAACATAAATAGTTGGTAATATACTGAACAGATAAAGTTTGAGGGCTAAACTCCTATGGAAGAGACCGGTTGTGTAATCAGCAAATACATTTCCTCTTCTGAGTATACAGCTAAATTGCATCTCCAAGTCAAAAGGCATCCATGTGGGTCCATGTAATTAGTTCTTATCAGTGAAATATAAGCATTAGTGACATGTCACTTCCATGCCTTGGCAAGTTTATCTCTTCCTCACTTTCTCTCTTATTCCCCAGCTTCCAGATGAAATATCTTGAGATGTTTAGCCATTTGTGGAATGTGCCAGATTCAAAATCTGGAAGAATTTCAAGTTTCTGAGTCCCTGCTGAAAGACCAGCCCTCTTGACTACCACTACCACATTGGTTAACAATATTAGGAAGAAATTAACTGTTATTTTATTAATCCACTGAAATATGTGTTTTGTTTTTTTTTTACTGACATACTGCATAGCGTACTTACTATGGTCCCATTTGTGAACCAGCTCTTTCATATTCCATGTGGCTTATGTGGGAATGACTATTTTCCTTGTCTTCTGTAGTGAATATGTGACCTAGATCTGATCAGTGATCAGATCCCAGACAAAGTAAGTAAGAATGACACTTAACCAAAGTGGAGCCAATCAGCCCATTCTCTAGGGGCATTTATGCCAGAGTTATCAGAACAGATTTTCCCTAGATTTGGGATTAGAAGCTGAATGGATGTCTAAATTCAAGTGTTTAACATCTATCCTTCTGGGCCCAAAGAAACAGTTTATTTATTGTAGGAAAGAATGAGGGCAACATGCAAATAAAAGCAGAATTGAGAGATGTGAAAAGAAAGAAACAACCTTCAGAACACTTTGAGTTTATAGTTTTAGTTATGCCTGAAGTCATTCTTCCTCTGAATTTTAGCTGAGTTGCTTAATTTTATTTATCTTTTTTCAGATGTAAGTTAATTTGAATCAGATTTACTTCAGTTGAAAACATTCATGCTTATTATCCCTATTTTTAGATATTTTGTTAAATTTTTAGCCAATATAATAGAAAATAGTACATTTTGGAAGATAGAGAAAAATTATATATAAATCTTGACCTAGAAAACTTGATTGCATCATTTACTATATATATATATATATATATATATATATATATATATATATATATATATGTCAAAACATGTTGAATATTTTAAACTAATGCATTGCTATATGTCAATTTTATCTCAATAAAAATGGAAAAAAAATTTGATTGAATAAAGCAACAAATTAATCAACCTAATGAAAGCTTGCAAAGTTTGGCATTATAGCATAAGGTAAATATTTGAATAACATATTCTAAAAGAAATCAACTTAAAGTCAACAAAATTTGATTATGTTTGTATTCTATTTCACCTCAACTAGTGTCTCTAAGTTAACTATGGTCATTCCATTAAAAATTTACCAGTGTTTGCTAGAGGAGGAGTCTTGTAATTGTTTAGAAATGGGCAAGTGCATTAATTCTAGAAAATAAGAACAAAGAACTTGGCCAGTTTTGGTCACAGAATGACCATTTAAAATTCCTTCGTTACTAAGAGTGAAAAATTGTCTGAAGTCTGTGGGGGTGGTTACTCCTCCAGCTTCATTCTTCTTCTTCAGTATTGTTTTGGCAATTCTGGGTCTTTGTGATTTCATATAAATTTTAGGATTATTTGTTCTAGTTCTATGAAAAATGTCCTGGGTATTTTGACAGGGATTGCATTAAATCTGTAGATTGCTGTGGGTATTATGGCCATTTTAACAATATTAATTCTTCTAATCCAAGAGCATGGGATATTTTTCCATTTCTTAAAGTCATCTTTAATTCCTTAATCAATGTTCTGTAGTTCTCCACATATAAGTCTTTTCCCTATTTGGTCAGATTTGTTTCTAAGTATTTTATTTTGGGGGATTGCAATTTTAAAAGGGATTATTTCTTTACTTTCTTTTTCTGATATTTCATTGTTAGTGAAAAGAAATGTAACTGATTTCTGTATGTTAACCTTTTATCCTGCTACCTTGCTGAATTCTTTAATCAGCTCTAGTAGTTTTTGTGTGGCGCTTTATGAATTTCTATATATAGTATCATGTCATCCATATATAATGACAATTTTACCTCTTCTCTTCCAATTTGGATCCCTTTTATTTCTTTTTCTTGCCTGATTACCCTCCCAGATTTCAGAGAATACTATAGAGCTACAGTAATCCAAACAGTGTGTTGTTGGCATAAAAACAGACATATGGATCAATGGAACAGAATAGAGAGCCCAGAAGTAAACTCACACACTTATGATCAATTAATCTTCAACAAAGGAGGCAAAAATATACAACGGAGAAAAGACAGTCTCTTCAGCAAGTGTTGTTGGAAAAACTGGACAGCTGCATGTAAATCAATGAAGTTAGAATACTCCCTCATAGCATACACAAAAATAAACTCAAAATGGCTTAGAGACTTAAATGCAAGACATGATAAACCTCCTAGAAGAAAACATAGGCAAAACATTTTGTGACACAAATCTTAGCAATCTTCTCCTAGGACAGTCTATCCAGGCAATAGAAATAAAAGCAAAAATAAACAAATGGGACCTAATTAAACTTATAAGCTTTTGCACAGCAAAGGAAACCATAAGCAAAACAAAATGATAACCTACAGAATGGGAGAAAATATTTGCAAATGCTGCAACTGACAAAGGTTTAATTTCCATAATATATAAACAGCTCATACAACTTAATAATAACAACCAAAAAAAAAAAAAAAATGGGCAGAAGACCTAAACAAGCAATTCTCCAATGAAGACATACAAATGGCCAATAGGTACATGAAAAATGCTCAATATCACTTATTATTAGAGAAATTCAAATCAAAATTATAATGAGTATTACCTCACACCACTCAGAAGGGCCGTCATTCACAAGTACACTGCTGGAGACAGTGTGGAGAAAAGGGAACCTTCCTACACTGTTGGTGGGAATGTAGTTTGGTGCAGCCATTATGGAAAACAGTATGGAGATTCCTTAAAAAACTAAAAATAGACTTACCATGTGATCCAGGAATTGCACTCCTGGGTATATATAATGGAGGGAACTCAAATTCAAAAAGATACATGCACCCCCAATGTTCATAGCAGTGCTATATACAATAACCAAGACATGAAAACAACATAAATGTCCATCAACAGATGACTGGATAAAGAAGCTGTGGAATATTTATACAATGGAATACTACTCAGCCATAAAAAATAAAATAATGCCATTTGCAGCAACGTGGATGGATCTGGAGACTGTCATTCTAAGTAAAGTAAGCCAGAATGAGACAGAAAAATACTATATGGTATCCCTCATGTGTGGAAGAACTAGTGAACTTATCTGCAAAACAAAAACAGACTTACAGACACAGGGAAAAAAAAATTACTTATGGTTCCTGGGGTGGGGGAAAGAGATGGGAAGGAATAAATTGGGAGTTTGAGATTTGCAAATACTAACTACTATATATAAAATAGACAGAAAACAATTTTCTTCTGTATAGCACAGGGAACTATATTCAATATCCTGTAGTAACCTATAATGAAAAAGAATATAAAAATGAATATAGGTATGTATATGTATGACTGAAACATTATGCTGTATACCAGAAATTGACACACTGTAACTGGCTATACTTCAATTAAAAATTTTTTAATTAAAAAAAAAAGAATGAAATAAATGCAGAGATAGTCTCTCATCTTCCTCTGGATATAGAAATGCATGGAAATGACTACTAGTATCAGCCTGAAGAAAAACAGATTTTAAGAATGTTAGAGTTCATTCATGACATCATTGAGAAGCTGTTCTCTCCACATTTGGAGACTGTATTGTCTCACGTCTCTCTGGGGTTTTTTATTTGTTTGCTTGATTCTTGTTTGTTCTGTCTTCTTTTACTCTGTTTTAGCTAGCTTGAGGCAGTTCCCAATGAAAAATTTAACAGAGCTCATTCTCTTGAATTAATTTCATTAAATTTTTACCATTTGATACCCCAATACAACATTTTAGGTATAGAATTAAAGGTAGGCTCAGAATAAGCCACAATGGTTCTTAGAAGAGAGATTTTATAGAGTCATCTATGATTTCAAATCCTTTTTTTTTTCTGAGACTGGTTATAAGACTGGATGTTATAGGAAAAGAATCACACCTACTTGACATTATTAATGTTAATCCACAAAACACAGTGAGCTAAAAAGAAATCACTAATGAAATCAACATGTGTTTGTGTGAATTTGTATATCTGAGTGTTTAATTCAACTTCAAAATAAAAATTCAAGGGAATATAGTTAAAACATGCCACAGCAGAGATAGATCAAAAAAATAAGAAGACTCAAAAAGTAAAAAGAGACACTCCTAGTTATACAAAAATTTTCCTTATCCTACTCCAAATATTATTTAAGAATATAGACTCATG
Organism: Camelus bactrianus; assembly: GCF_048773025.1. Taxonomy (NCBI): domain Eukaryota; kingdom Metazoa; phylum Chordata; class Mammalia; order Artiodactyla; family Camelidae; genus Camelus; species Camelus bactrianus. Next base: position 31,710,263 of record NC_133539.1, read on the forward strand.
TTGATCAAGCTCTATATGAAGGACTGCCGCAGTATCCTAGAATTAGTGGACGGCAGTGAGAACTGAGATTTTGAGTTATATGCAGCTTCAGAAGCCTATGGCAATGTCAGATTTTGTCAAATTGGGCAATAAAAGGAGGCTTGTCATTTTGGAATTATTTTAAGTTTAATCTGCATAAGAGTTATAAAGAGTAAATATGGATATCTGAACAACTGTAAGTGTGGGAGCCCATGACTGGATTAACAAATTGTAACAGATACCAGCCACTTATCTCCTTAAAGAAGATGTGCTTAGTAACTGCCTTGAGGTTTTAGCAATGACCCAGGCCCCCGGCTATAAACACTGGGCGTGTCTGCTGTTAGTCTTCTATCCCCAAAACAGCCTTGGGCTGGAATGGTAAAAAGCTTCAGACTCAGAGGTGAGAAGGCTGGTTAGCCAATGACTGGGTAAGATCCCCTGAGGGGGCAACCTAAGACAGGCACAGCCAACTGAGTCCAAGAAAAACTCTTGTTAAGCAGCTGATTCTCATACATTCCGCCCTGATAAGCTGAAAGGCTCAACACAATTATGATTCACCAAAAAGGGTCTTCTGACCTTGAGCCAAACACCAACAATAAACAAAGCCTTTGTACCCTGTCCTTCCCTAAATTCCTGCTTCTACTGTACTCAATCAATATGAGAGATTTGAGAGGCTCCTGGAGTTGGCTCCCGACTCCCTCTCACTCTCTTGACTTTTCCCCAGTCTTGAGTAATTCATTCTGTCTCAGTGGGACTTCTGCTGGCCAGAACCCACAACTTGTGGCGAACCCACATATAAGAAGGAATCATCTGAGTTATCTAATCAGAGTTAAGGAAAAACCAAAGTTAATCTATCAAATAATATAAACCCAGAAGGAACCCCCAAAAAACATGTGGGAAGTTGTGAGTTATGTATTTCTTCTCAGAAGAAACAGATTATAGAACATGGAACTGATGAAGAAGCTAGAGAAGATGGCAATAGGGACCCTTAAGTGGAAAGATATAGATAAGATACTAAAAATTAGGCAGGTTCTCAAAATCATATCAGATAATTAGCTGGAGCTAGTCTAGTATCAAATTTATCCGAGGGAGAAACACAGAGCCATTCTGCCTCTCTCCTGGTACCCTATAGAACCTGTGTGGATGATGCCTTTCTTTGGCCTACACATAACTTTTACACTTTAAAAATACAGAATGTAGCAAAAGTCTCATATACCCAAAGATACTAGAGATTAAAGTGCTATTCATTACCTCAACTCATGAATTATTGAGGCTCCTTTCCATGGTAGAAATTGCCACACTCACCCAGAAATTCCATGGTTATTAGTTAAAATATGAAAATGTAACCCAATCTCAAAAAATACTAACTCTCAAAAAACTCTAAAAGAAAAAAAAAAAAAGCAGAAAGCACACAATACCTATTTTTTTCCCCAAAATACTGTTGATGAGAAATTCTAAAACAGTCTGCAATGAATAAAAAGACACTTTGCCATATAAGATTTTAGTATGTATCTATTTGTTTGTTAGAAATTCGGAAGTGTTTATTCTAAATAAATATTTCACCCATCTGGAACATGCTAAGTGAAGTTAATAATTCACAGAATTTTAAAAATTTTGTTTAGTAATCAAATTTGCAATTATACTATTAATTGTTTCAAATTGCTTTACTCAGCAAGTGTAATGAAATTAGAAGACACAATAACTCCACTAATTTTTTTCATTCTCTAAGTTTGATCAAACTATTTTGTTAAACAAATTAGTATTGAAAATATTTTATTATGATAAAAATACTATATATTCTCACTTCTAAAAATGAGGTTTTGAAAAACCTTAAAATTGGTCTACATAATGTCAACATTAAAGATTTTTTATTTTAGTAGTTTATATTAACCATGTTTCCTTGTTCTATTTATTTTCAATTTTAAGCCAAGTTATATATACAAGTGGCAGGAAGCTAAGGAGAAAAGTTTATGATTGACATTTAAGATAATATATATAATCAAAATTAATATTTTTACTTTTCAAGAAAAAATAGCAATTTGTATAATTTCACAGGTATGTTTAGAACCACATAATTTGCTCTTCTGGCAAAACTACACAGAATATTATATATAGATAATATATACACATATCTATATAACTTTGATTTCTTCTTATATTTTCCAATTTCCTTTCAAAAGTCTGCACTTTTTCATTATTTTCTCTATGTTTTCCACTATCTCTTGAATATACGGTATTAACTATACTCAGAGCTCCTCTCTGATAAGTCTCATGATTATAACACATTCAGGTCTCAATATATTTTATTCCTTTTAAACTACTGAATAACTTGATTATACAAAGGATTGTTTTCATGCTTTCTTAGGTCTGGACTATTTAATTCTGATTCTCCTCTCAGTGTGAGAACTTTACTTCTAGGGTGCAGCCTTTACAAATGGGATATAGCCTTTTTGTGGTCTCATCTGAAAGCCTGGGGTAGACACATAGGCTCAACACTGTAGATAAGTAGAAAATTAAAATGTAAAATACAATTTCTTTTTTATGTATTTAATTTTTTTCTAAATTATTTATTTTGAAAATATGGGAGTTTTAAAATTGCTAATTAATAAATGTTAGCAAAATATAATGTAACATCAATGATATCAAAAGCAAAAGATAAGTAAGGTGAAGACTAAGTGATGCATGGGTAAGAAAACACAGAAACAATTTACAATCTTGAGTGTAGTCAGCTGGGATGTAAGGTGATTAGAATTATTAAAGATAGCAAGGGTTGTGTAAAAATTCCAGTTTCATGTTTAACCTATTAACTTATGGAAATGTTTTCATTCAGAACTAGTGAAGAGATAGTATAATTTTTTTTTACTTGTTTTATTGAAGTATAGCCAATTTACAAAGCTGTGTCAGTTTCTGGTGCACAGCATAATAGTTCAGTCATACATATACACGTAGCGTAATTTTAATTGAATGAACCCATGTAATATCTAAATTGACCCAAGCGTTTTGAGAGACTTATTAGGTATTCAATCCCCAAATCAAACTAAGCTGTATTATGACTTCTAAGACATGTTAGAGTTTTGTTAGTCTACCCTCACTGGGCGCTTTTCTGCTGGATTTTAAACTTCAAGATCATCACTGATATCAGACTGAAACATTTTAATGTTAAACTATCCCTGTTTTCATATTATAAATCCAGGAGGTTATTTATGTTATTTAAATATATTGAGATATTTTAATGCTGACATTTTATTGAAGAATTCAAATTATATTGCAGTGTAGTAGTGGCATGTGATTCTTTTGTGGTTCTCTTTTTTTAGGTTTTAGTAAAATGAAGATACTAACTTTCCATAAGTAACAAAAATACTCCTTCTATTCCTGAGCTCTGGAAAATTTAAAAACACTTAGTCATATTTAAGCCTTTCAAACTGGAATTTATTCACACATTAATCAGTTTAGACAGGTACATTTTATTGTGGGAGAGTTTTTACCAACTTCATCAGTGTCTCCAAAATAATTGACTGATTTAAGACAACACTTCTAGTCTTTCTTGAATCAACTTTGGTCACTTGTATGTTCATTGTGTGAATGGAAAATTTAAGATATGTTGTATATATCACTTACAATTCCTTTATGTTTTGTAACTTTCCCTATATATGATAATAAAGCTTCACTCTCATTCTTAGAGTACAAACACTGTTTTTCTTAATTTGCCGTGCTAAGTATTATGATCTCTTTTTAAAATTCTTACATTCATTTCTCATTTATAACATTTCTTATTCCTATTATGTCATTTTCTTCTACATCCCTTCAGTAAAATTTTTATTGTTACTATTGCCTTTCTCCATGTTTCTCTTTTTGTTCTTTATTGAGTCAAAAAGTAAGTTTATTTTTCAAAATACTGTTTATTAAATGGAAATAAATAATCTTACATAAGTTCTCAGCTAACTATAGCTTTGAGAATGTCATAAATATTGATGAAGTGCTATATTTAATTTATTCTAAAATAGATCATATAAACAAGCTTTGTTTTTGTCTGTAAAGATATTTTGAGGAGAATGAATTTTTTAGTTCCATTCATTAACTTTTTAAAAATATTATTTTTTATGTATCTCTGAGATATGCATGTTTGTGGGTTTGGGTATCTGTTTCTTCATTAATTTTTCTGTTTAAGAAACTTTGTCATTTTAATCTGAAAATTTGGAAAATAATTGGTACTTTTTAATATATAGAATTGTCTGCTTTTCTATCTAAGAAATCAGTTCATAAATGTTTTACTTTTAACAGAAAAATTCCAATTTCTAAATACAAAATTATGAGACATTTTATGATGCCTCTATTAATTATATATGCATGCAGTCTCTGTCTTATTTTCTCTGTCTACTTCCTCTGGTAAAAGCTGAAAACAGTGTTTTTAAAGTCTTAATAAAATTATATTTTTAAAATACTATTTTTCCTTAAAGGTATTATTTAATAATTCAGCAAATATTTACTGAGATAACTGCAAGAAAAAAACTAATTAATATATCAGCCCTTGTGTAGCTTTCAAAATAGTAGGATTTACTCCTAAATTTGTAAACTGAATCAATAGCTCATAGTGCCTGACCTACAGAGGACACTCAACAAACATTTTTGATTGAAGTGTATAATAAATAAATTAACAAATATACCTCAGTACAATAGTACTCCACCACCATACTTCTAAAATTGGCACATTATATCATCTTTGCTTTTTTGGGTTTTTGCCCTTAGAGAAATATCCTAGTGCTCTCTTTCCCCTTCACTCACGACTTCCCTGTAGTGGGTATGTTATTGCATTAGTGAGTTTGAATTAAGGAACTTGGCATGAGCAGCTCTGCTACTTCTTCTCTTTCCTCCTTAGAAGCCAGGCTGCTCTCAGTGTGGTTATCTTATGATCTTTGCTCTTATGAAATACAGTTTACAATGATAAACCTTATGTGAGCAGTGCCTACGAATTTCCTACACTGTCTGTGACTAATGAGTTTGGAAGTGAGAGAGTTAAGAGTAAATCAGTGTAAACCACAGTGCTCATTTTTGTTGTACCTGTAGTCACATCTTCCAATATGGTTCATTAGTAATAAAGTTGATGTTCTGATATCCATCATTTGATTGCCTTTCTCAATTAGTTCAAGATTCTTGTGAAGTAGTGGGGTCCTATTTATTTAGCACACTCAAAAATTATGTTAATAATTACTTTGACCTGAGCATGGGTGCCTTGAAGCAGATTCTGAGATGAATAATAATTCTGTATAGAATGTTTACAGGGGAGTGTTCTCAGGTGATTTGCCTATACAAATGTGAAAATGTCAGGATTGAGTCAAGAGTGATACAAATGCACAATGGAATTGTAGGTGAGGCCTCAGACAATCCTGAAGATGTTCTGGACCTGGGGTGCACCTTCAGAGTTGCCCCATATTGAGTCAAGTTGGTTAGGCATTTATATACCTGAGTTAGCCAGTCATTGGCCACAACCTGCCCTCTGGGAATGGACATAATTGGGCAAAGCAGTTCCCTGAAGCTGAGGGCAATTTCCAATGCAGAATCCAGATGTTTGAAGTTAGAAAAATGATAATCATAAGAATTGTGAGAAAAGTGAGTTGGCAGTAAAGGATCTGAGTGGAGCTTCAGAGTCCACTAGATACTTGCACCATTTTATGATATTTACTTTAATTTATAATTTGGTATTAATAATGTCACCCTTGCTTTTTACCTGGAAATTTGCCTGGAAAATATTTGAAAATACACATTTGAAAAAAATTCAAACTTTCTTTGTCATCTGTGTACTACATAAAGAGTGTCTTTCATAAAGAGACTACAATTTACTTTTTGGATAAACGTACTGATGTTTAACATATATACATGTGAAAAATACAAACATCACAAATTGACAACTAGAAGAATTGTTATATATTGTATATAACCAATAATCAAAACTTACATCAAAAAATAATTTAAACAGTATTACACTAAGTTTCTCAGTCCCCTCAATATTACCCTACATTTCTTTGACCTCTACCATTATAGATTAATTTTCTGTTTGTTTTTAATATAAATTGAATGAAAGATAATTTTAAAAGACTTACAGTTTTGTTTTCATATTTCTCAACCCTTGAATCAATATTACTTAATCAATCAGTACAACTTAATCACCATGTCTTTATAATTTTTATTGCTTAATAATCTTGTTTGTATAAATTTTCCAATTTTGAAAATTTTCAGTATTGTCTTGGGTATTCTTAATACATTAAAAAATCATGCAAGTCAGTCTACCAAAAAATGTGATAGCATGACAAACTATAAATATGCATACATTTATGTTATTATTATTCACATTGTGATAGAAGTCATCTCTTAGATTAGAGCTCTATTTTTAAAAATTATTGTTGGAGAAGAAGTACAAGATGGTTGAACAGAAGGATGGAGAGCTCACCTTCCCCCACAAATACTTCAAAAAAAACTACATATGAAACAATCCTCACAAAAACTACCTGAAAACTAGTAGGTCTCTTATACAACCAAAGTTGCAAGAAAGATCCCCACTTAACTAAGTAATTTTTTTAAAAAGGTATTGGGACAGGAATGGGACCAGTGCTTCTGGGAGGGATGTGTGAAAAAGGAAGAATTCCCCTATCCTGGAAACCCCTTTTGCTGTCTGGGAGACCCAGTGGGGAAGATAGGGAGCTGAAGGGACCTGGTCTCAGTGCCCAAGAATTATGCATGTGCTGGCCTGCTAGCAATCAGGGCAGAGAGAGACCAGCACTGACAGCTGCCAAGTCATGGCACTTCCCAGCTAGAAATGTATGCCAGTCAGGGCATCTAGTATGTGCAGTGGCTAGGCACTGAAACCTGGGCTTCAGTGGACAGACCCTGGGGAGGACTTGGTCCAGCTGCATGAAGACAGCCAAAACGTCCTGGACTGTGGTCTTGGCCACCATTGTTAGTGTACCCAGGGTGGGGCACAGGTGCCCCATAAGAGCCCCACTGTCAGCATGCTAATGGCAGGGCATGGGTCTGGTGGCAGCTAACTTCATAAGCATTCAGACTGCAGAGGCAGAGCTGACATCAGAGTAAATTATCAGTGCTACTACAGCAGGGGTAGATCAGGGGGCAGGTCCAGCAGCTGTGGACTTTGTTGGCACACACGCTGGGTGGCAGGTAGTGTCATAGAAATCACATGTTCCAACAGACCCTAGGGAGGAGTATGCAGCAGTGAGAGCACTTCTGTCACGCCTATCCCACACTGCAGCTTGGAGCTGGATCTGGGGTAGACAGGTCTCGGGAGCATCCTAACACAGAGGCAGCCCAGATTCTAGAAGGCAGCAGAACTACCTCGATTCCTGCAGCCAAAATGCTCTGTTCCCAGCACCAGCCAAACACTAGATCTGGTATGAACACAACAGAAAAAGGGATGCAACCTTGGGTTGCTTCTGGGCAGGACCAAGGATACCTACATGGGCAGTGCAAAGATTTTCTGTGACCACACAGGCCTAACTTGCCTTGGTATTCTCCCCCTTGGGGACAGAACACACTTAAGGGTAGCAGAGTCTTATCAAACCTGACTCTCAAAGCTTCTACTCCAACAACTGGGGAGCAGACCCTGCACTGACAGGGTTGTGACAACCAAAGAGCAAAGAGGAGGCCCCACCCAACTTCCAGTGCAGGCTCTAGTCACAATTCCAATCACAACCCCTGTATCAAGAGGATAACAACCAGCACACTCTTGATGAAAAACATGGCAGGTATCCATACCAAAAACACCACTCACACCAAAAATACTGGACTCATACAGTTGACACAGGAGATTCTCCATTAAAACAGCCCTTTAAGACCACAGTACGTAAACATTTCTCCTAAATTCATAGAGAAAGAATAATTTAAATAAAATGAAAAAGCAGATGAACTACTTACAGTTAAAAGAACAAAAGAAATACCTTCACAGAACAAACAATGAAAACAGACCTCTCCAGTCTACTACATAACTGCCCCCTGCCCCAGAGTTCAAAAAGGAAGTAATAAAAATGCAAAAGGAATTAAGAAAGACTATCAACAGAAATGCAGATCCCTGTAACAAGCAACTAAAATTATAAAGAACCAATCAAAATTAGACAACTCAGCAGCTGAAATAAAAGCAATGAAGAGCAGAATAAATAATGCAAAATTATGAATAAGTGACCTAGAAGACAAAATAATGTAAATTGTTCACTCAGAACAGTAAACAGAAAGATAAGTGAGAAAAAATGAAAGCAACATTTGAGCTCTAAGGGATAATACAAAGCATGACAGTCTATGCACAATAGGAGTTCCAGAAGGAGAAGAAAAAGAAAAGGGGATCAAAAATGTATTTGAAGAAATTATGGTTTAAAATTTCCCAAACTTGAAGAAGGAAACAGATATCTAGGTGCAAGAAGCACAAAGGGTCCCAAACAAGATGATCCCAAACAGACACACACAAAGACATAAAATTAAAGTGGCAAATTTAAAGATAAATAGAAGATTCTGAAGGCAGAAAGAGAAAAACAAAGAATCAATTACAAGGGAACTCCTTCAAGACTATCAACTGATTTCTTTACAGAAGCTTTGCAGGCCAGAAGAGAGTGGCATGATATATTCAAAACCTTGAAAAGGAAAAACTGACAACCTGGAATACTCTACCCAGCAAGACTATCATTTTGAAAAGAAGGAGAAACTAAGAATTTCTCAAGCTTTTCTCTCAAAGCTTTCTCAAGCAAAAACTAAAAGAATACAGCAATACTAAACCTAACCAAAAGAAATATTGAATGGTCTTCTCTGGATAGGAAAGAAGTAAGAATTCAGAGGAAGGAGAAAAACACAAGAGAAAAGGCAAATACACAAAAGGATTGAAGATTACTTAAACTAGGTAGTTCATAGATTATAAAACAATTAAAAAACTTTGTTATAGTGATTATAACTCTGATGAACAGCAAAAGGATAAACAGGAAGATGCAAAATAGAACATCAAAAAATCACAAAATGTGTGGGAGGCGAGTAAAAAATGTAAATCTCTTAGAATGTGTTTGAAGTTATATGACCATCAGTCTAAAGCAAGTAGATATTGTTAGGGGTTAACATGTTTGAAAACTGGGGTAACCACAAATCAGACACATAGAGCAGATTCACAAAAACCAAAAAGAAAGAAACTTAAGCATAATACAAAAGAAAACCACCAAACCACAAAAGGAAAAACAAAAAGAAGAAAAAAGGTACAAAGAAAAAATACAAAATCAACTGAAAAACAAGGTTTAAAGTGGTAATAAATATATACTTATCAATAATTACTTTAAATGTCAATGCACTAGATGCTTCATCAAAAGGCACAGTGGCAGACTGGATAAATAAAACCCTACAATATGCTGCCCAGAAGAGACTCACTTTAGAGTGAAAGACACAGGTAGATTGAAAGTAAAGGGATGGAAAAAGATATTTCACGTGAATGGATACAACAAGAAAGCGAAGGTAGCAGTACTCATATCAGACAATACAGACTTTAAAACAAATCCATAAAAAAAGACAAAGAAGGATGCTATATAATGATAAAAGGATCAGTACAAAAAGAGAATGTTATACCCATTAATATACATACACTCAATATAGGTGGGTCTAAACATATAAAACAAATACTAACAGACATAAAGGGAGAAATTAATAAGAATACAATAATAGTGAGAGACTTTAACAAGTTATTTACATCAATGGGCAGATCTTCCAGAGAGAAAATAAATAAAGTCAACAGAGATCCCAAATAACACAATAGAATAGTAGGAATTTATTGATATCTTCAGGATATTACATTAAAAAAAACAGAATACACATTCAAGGGCACATAGAACATTCTCTGTAAAAGATCACATACTAGGACACAAAAATAAGCCTCAATAAATTTAAGAAGATAGAAATTATTCCAAGTATTGTGTCTTTTCTGACCACAATGATATGAAACTAGAAATCAACTACAGAAAGAAAACTGGGAAAAGAACAAATACATTGGGACTAAACGACATGCCACTAAAAGAAATAATAGGTCAGCAATAAAGTCAAAGAGGAAAGAAGAAAACACCTCAAGACAAATGACAATGAAAACATAAACATACAAAATCTATAGTATGTGGCAAGAGCAGTTCTAAGAAGGAAGTTCACAGTGATATGGGGCTTCCTCAAGAAGTAAGAAAAAATCTCAAATAAATAACTCAACCTACTACCTAAAACAATTAGAAATATAAAAACAAACAAAACCCAAAGTCAGCAGAAGTAAGGAAATAAAGATCAGAGAGGAAATAAATAAAATAGAGATTAAAAAAAAATAGAAAAGATCAACAAAACCAAGAGCTGTTTTTTTTTAAAGAATAATCAAAATCCACAAACCTCTAGCCAGGCTCACCAGGAAAAAGAAAAAAAAAAAAGAGGGAAAATTTAAATAAACAAAATAAGAACTAAAAGAGGAGAAATAACAGCCAATACTGCAGAAATATATAAAAAAAAAACCCAATTATATGCTAGTAAATTGGATAATCTAGAAGAAATGAACAAATTTCTGAAAACATACAGTCTGCCAAAATTAAGTCAAGAAGAAATAAATAATTTGAATAGACTAGTCACCATAAGTGAGATAGAATCTGTAATCAAAAAAAAATTTTTTTTAAATCCCTGTGAACAAAAAACTAGGACCACGGGCTTCACTAGGAAATTCTACCAAACATATGAAAAAGAATTTATACGTATCCTTCTCAAACTTTTTCAAAAGACTGAAGAGGAGGTAATACTCCCAAAGTCATTTTATGAATGACTGGTATCAAAACAAGACAAAGACATAACAAAAAATCTCTTTATTCATCAAAGGCCAATATCTTTGATGAATATAGATGTCCAAATTCTCAGTAAAATTTTAGCAAACAGAATCCAATAGTGCATAAAAAGGATCATACCACCATGATCAAGCTGGATTCATTCCAGGGTTGCGAGAATGATTAAACACATACAAATTAACCAATGTGATAACATCATATCAACAAAAGCAAAGACAAGAAAAAAAAAAAAAACCCAATCATCTCAATAGATGCAGAAAATTTAACAAAATTCAACACCCATTCATGATAAAAACTCTCACCAAAGTGGATATAGAGGAAACATATCTCAACATTGTAAAAGCTATTTATGACAAACTCAGCCAGCATACTACTCAACAGTGAAAAGCTGAAAGCCTTCTTGCTAAGTTCTGCAACAAGACAAGGATGCCCACTCTCACTACTTCTATCCAACATAGTATTGGAAGTCCTACCAACAGCAATCAGACAGTAAAAAGAAATTACAGGTATCTAGATTGGAAACGAAGATGTAAAACTGTCATTATGTGCAGATGATATAATACTCTATATAGAAAATACTAAGATTACACCCCAAAACTATAAGAACTAATAAACAAATTCAGCAGGGTAAGAGGATACAAGATTGATACACAGCAATGTTTTTCATTTTTTTATACCAAGAATGAAATATCAGAAAGAGAAAGGGAAAAAAATCCCATTTAAAATAGCAGCAAAAAATATCTAGGAATAAATCTAACCAAGAATGTGAAAAACCCATATGCTGAAAACTATAAAATACTGTTAAAGGAAATTGACTATGATTCAGAGAAATGGAAAGACAGCCCATGCTCTTGAACTGGAAGAATTAATACTGTTAAAATGACCATACTACCCAAAGCATTTTACAGATTTAATGCAATCACTATCAACTTACCCATGACATTTCTCACAGAACAAGAACAAATAATCCTAAAATTTATATAGACCCACCAAAGACCCAGAATCGCCAAAGTAGTTTTACGGAAAAAGGACAAATCTGGAAGCATAAGCCTCCCAGATTTTAGGAAATACTGCAAAGCCTATAGTAATCAAAATAGTGAGTTACTGGCACAAAAACAGACATACAGATCAATGGAACAGAATAAAGAGCCCAGAAGTAAATCCATACACCTATATCGATTAATCTTCGACAAAGGAGGCAAGAATATACAATGCAGAAAAGACAGTCTTTCTGCAAGTGGTGTTGGGAAAGCTGGACAGCCTCATGTAAATCAATGAAATTAAAACACTCTCTCACACCATATACAAAAATAAACCCAAATAGTTTAAAGACCTAAATATAAAACATGACACCATAAAACTCCAAAAAGAGAACACAGGCAAAACATTCTCTGACATATATTGTAGCAATATTATCTTAATTCAGTATCCCAAAGCAAAAGAAATATAAGGAAAAATAAACAAATGAGATCTAATCAAACTTAAAATCTTCTGTATGGCAAATTAAACATAAACAAAATGAAAATCAATATATAAATTGGGAGAAAATATTGCAAATAATGCAACTGACAAGGGGTTAATTTCCATAACACACAAGCAGCTCATACAAAGCTCAATATCAGAAAAACAAACAACACGATCAAAAAATGGGTAGAAGAATTAAATAGATATTTCTCCAAAGAAGACACAGATGGTCAACAGGCACATGAAAAGATGTTCAACATCACTCATTGTTAGAGAAATGCAAATAAAAATCATAATAAGGTATATCACCTCACAGGGGTCAGGATGGCTATCAATAAAGTCTACAAGTAATAAATGCTGGCAAGAATGTGGAGAAAAGGACACCCTCCTATGTCAATGGTGGGAATGTAAATTGGTGTAACCACTACTGAAAACAGTATGGAGGTTCCTTAAAAAACTAAAATTAGAGGTACTGTATTGATCCAGTTACCCCACTCATGGGTGTATATATATATATATATATGGAAAAAGATGAAAACTCTAATTTGAAAAGATACATGTACCTCAATGTTCATAGCAGCACTATGTAAAATAGCCAAAACATGGAAGCAGCCTAAGTGTATATCAACCAATGAGTAAATAAAGATGTAGTATATATACATATATAACACATATATACACACACACAGATAGGTATATACATATATATATTATGTACACCTGTATATATTAAATATATATAGTAGAGTTTACTCACCCATAAAAAAGAATGAAATGTTGCCATTTGCAGCAACATGTACAAACCTAGAGAATATCATACTAAGTCAACTAAGTCACACATAGAAAGACAAATATTACATGATATCACTTATATGTGGAATCTTAAAAAAATAGAAATGAATCTATTTACAAAACAAAAATAGAATCACAAACATAGAAAACAAACTTATTGTTGCCAAAGGGGAGCGATAAATTAAGGGTATGGGATTAACAGATACACACTAATATATATATAAAATAGATAAGCAACAAGGGTTTATTGCATAACACAGGGGACAATATTCAGTATCTTACAGTAACCTATAACGGAAAATATTCTGAAAGAAATAGTATATATGTAACTGGATGACTTTGCTGTACACCACAAACTAACACAACACTGTAAATTAACTATACTTCAACTTTAAAATAATTATTGCTATTATTATTCAGAGGAAAAGAAAGACAAGGGGGAGTAGCCACAAGAAAATCTTAGTATTTTAATTGCATGTGTGGTTAATTTACAGTTAATATGACTGTTGATACAACTGGGTTCATTTTCACAATATTGCTATTTGTGCTATATTTGATCTACTGTTATTACTGTTTTTCTGAGGACTTGCCTTTTTATGATTAATTGTGTATTTTACAATTATTTATTTTTCTCTATATTAAATTTTATATTTCCATTTTTACTTTTTACTCATGGTTATCTTAGAGATTACAAATTGCATCCTTGAATTAGATTACAAATTGCATCCTTGAATTATTTCATACAAACGGTCATTTTCACCATTGTAGAACCTTGGAACATTTTAAACTTATTTACCAGTTCTTAACTTTTTTCCTTCCATCTTGTGGTTTTTAATTCTATATATTCTTCAACCCTCACAGGTCACTGTTATTTTTATTTTACTGATGAATTTTTATTTATAATTATAGTAATATTTGCTCTTTGTAGTTTCATTCCTTCTTTGCTTGAAAAACTTCGTATTTAGTATTTCATTTAGTATGTGCTTGTTAATGGTAAATTCCCTCATTCCTTCTTCTCTAAAAATACCTTTACTTCCTTTCATTGTTGAATGACACATTCACTTATTTGATTTCAGCTCTCTGATGAAGGTATTCCATTTACTGTGATTTCCATAGATTACATTAAGAATCATCTTTAAATCCAATTGTTGCTCCTTGAACAGGAATGTGTCTTTTTCTTTCTTTCTTTCTTTTCTTTTTGGGGGTGGGTCTGGCTTCTTTTAAGGTTTTTGTTTGTTTGTTTGTTCGTTTTTGCTTTGACAGAACAATTCTTTTATAGGTATTATAGCCTTAGGTATGACTTTCTTTTAATTAATATTGCATAGGGTTTATACATCTTTACTATAGTTAGCCTCCTATTCACTCATGTTCATAATTTTAAATGTCTTGAGAAATTGCTTTTGGGTCTGAAGACCATTACATCATTATAATTTTTCCCTTCCATTCTAAAATACCACCAAAAAATACTGCTTGTTTCTCTGTCCACCAAGAGATAACCTCTGCCTGAGGAAAGCCCAGATTTTTAGTGCCTTGTTTTGGTCCCTGAATCAAAAAATGCTTCAGAGAAAAATGCAGCTTTCAACTATCTGTTTATATTCCTGTGTTCCCCACCTCTCCAGAATCATCATCCTTATAATAATAATTGCTGTAGTAGCTCTATGATGCCTGCCCTGAAGAATATGCAGTTTTATATTTCTAGCTTTTCTAGTTATTAAGAGTACTAATCAGTCACAAGCTTCTTCATCTGAAAGATACACACAGATTCTTCCTGTTTTTCCTAAACATTCAGACTCACAACTCTACCATCAGCCACACATTCAACCACTTTACTTAGAAGGATATTGGCAGGAAAAACAGCATTCTAACAGGACATTGTTAAGAGATCTTATTTCAACAGCAAGAGTCCTTGAAGCAGCTCAAATGCAGATATCCACATGCAAGCACAAGGGTTCCTTGACTTAAATGTCACTGATCGAAAAGTCTTGCGCTCCACAGAAGTCAGTATCTCTTGTAATAAATCCACGAATCTAACTTTCAGTGTCTCTACAAGTTATATGCTATTTATAAGAATAGAGTGTATGCCATTTCATGAGGTATTTATATTTCATTTACAGATCCTCCCAGACTAGATGTGATTTATGATTAGGGATTATTTATATTATAAGCAATGTTGCTTAGTAATATTTTTGACATATGACATCTAATCATGTTACCAGGAAAATAGAGAAGAAGTATTTAATCAAGGATTAGATTTTCATAAAGCAGAGGGAAGGGACATAGCATTCTAATCAGAAGTATAATTCGATAATGGACTTTCGTGCCAGTTTATATATTTTAAAATGAGACAAAGCCAGTATTATTCATGAATGTTATAGCTCCATGTTAATTCTTTCATACTGTTTTACTATTTAGATTTTCAGTATTTTCACTATATTCTTTTTGTTTGTTTCCTGAAATATTGCTGTATTGCTCTGGTTTCTCTTTTATCCTTTTTGCTTTTCTCTAATTAATTGGTAGTTATCTAACCTGATTATTATTATTTTTATGACTCTCACTTAAAAATACATATCTTATTGTCTTAAAGTTTATCAACATCAATATTCTTTTTTAATATAGAAATTTGAAAAACTATAAGAATTTAAAACTATAGCATTTAAAATTATAAACTATATAAAACTATAAATTTATATAAAGCATTTAAAACAATAAACATCCTGTAATTATGGCTTTAGCTGAATTCCAAATGTTTAGATATGGCATATTTTTATTATTCAGTTCTATATATATATATATATATATATATATATATATATTCTAATTTCCACTATAATTTCTTCTTTTACACATCCTGTGGATTATTTAGAAGCATATTGTTTAATATTTAAACATGGACACTTTCTACCTATAATTTTGTTATTGGATTTTAATAAAATCTACTTTGATAAGAAACATTCTGTACTATTCCCACTAACTGATATTTTGATCAGTTTAGCTCTAGGGCCAATAATAAGATCATTATTGATAATCCATGGACAATTAAAAAGAATGTATATTATGCAGTTATTAAATAAAGTGGTCAATACATAATTTATGTCAATATTTTAATATCATATATATATGTGTGTGTATATATATATATATATATCCCTAACTGATTTGATTCTTTATATTTCTATTACAAGTTACTAAAAGAGTTATGTTTAAAAAATTTAACAGTGATTTTGGATTTGCTATTTTTTCTTTTTAGTCTCCAGGGAAGCTGAGATAGCATAGTGAGTACTGAAGGAGAAGAAACAATTCTTGGCAGAGAAATACAAAAGAAGTTGATAACATGCCCTGAATGTATATCTAGAGTTTGCCTATCCAATTCAGACTCTAGCTATAGAAAGGGAAAACAATAGTTCAGGTGAAATTTGGAATTTATTGTTTTAATATATTGGAATAGATATATTAATTACTGAAATAAAGCAGTTTTTTAAACTAGAAATTGCAGAAGGAATTTTTATTTCATAAGACTTACCAGAAAATTCATAAATCTTGTTCTATTTTTAGCCAAGAGGTAGGAAATAATTAGCCCCCAGAAAATCATAGACTTATATATGCAGTAGAGGTTATGTAACAAAGTTACTCAGCTTGTTTGGTATAGCTTTCACCTGGCTAAATCTGGTGTACATCTCTATCATCACCCTATTCAAACTTTCCTGGCATAGAATGAGTATGCAATTTTAGATTGGTAATTTAATTGGTAATCTTGGATTACAGAATGTCATATTCTCTTGTTTTTCTCCCTACTACTCTAGCCTTGTTTTCTCCCTACCACTTTTTATCCTTTACCAAAAAGCTTCTTGAGGATAGTAACACTGTTTTCTTGTTTAGTATTGCAATTTCAGTGCCTATGGTATGTCTGGCAGAAAATACTGATTACATATGTTCTGAAACATGTCCTTAGTGGCAGGCTAACTACTAGAGTACTTCAAACTTAAGTGATGAATGATATTCTCTACTCATTTACATCTTTATCCTAGGTGAGTGAAACCTTATGAGGCTATAGAATACCATGCATATGTTGATTTTCTTGTAACTGAAATTCTTCTAATAGCATAACTGGGACTGAGCATCTTAACTTTAGCATTGTATGATGGCCCTTAGCCATCTGGACTTGGTTCCCTATGATGTAAGAGAAAACTGATTGTAGATACCCATGAAGAGCTCATAATTGCACAGTAGCAAGGTAATTGCATATATGACATATCATCATTAATAAATATCCTATGAACAATGTAGCAAGCTTATACTTTTGGCTATATAGGTAACTGAACCATAAACTCAAATGTAATTCAACTGATTTGCTATTTTTTTTAAAATTTGTGATTTGAAATGCTATTTTGAGTATTCCAATTTGAAATCTATGTATAATTTGAAATGCCATTCAAATTAGAAAAATTCAAATTCTAATTTGAATGCTAGTTCTAATTTTAAATTCAATTTTAGTTTAAATATTTTTATCTACTCTTATTTTTTCTTCTTCTCAACTAGTGTTACCAGTATTTCCTATTAGAGAAATATGGGATCTCTTTTCTCTTTTACATAAAATAGTTATATATGCTCAGTGATCATTATTTTCATTTTCCTCAGAAGCCTAAAAAAATGTTCCTGAGCTAATTGATTAAATGTCCAAAACAGTTTTATGCTTTATTAAATAGGCTTCATAACTCTTTACTCAAAAATTTTACTTCAGAATGTAGTCTTGTATTTTCAAAATGATTCCTATAAAACTAAATCTTTTTGAAAGTCTCTCTGCTGTTGTCCTCCCTCCTATTTTTTCTGCTTTTTAAAGAGGACAAGATTACTCTTCTGGTATTAGGTATTATCAGGGATAATGTGAAATGCTCTTCAAATGTTTTCCTCTCAACTATAAGGGTAAAGTTCATATTTTCTACAGAGTTGTACTTTTCTAGATCATAGGACACTTGGCTGCGGGTCTGTGCGGTGGACCATGGGGAAAAAAATGTTTATTGTTTTTGTGGACAACTAAGTCTATTGAAGACATTAGCTGTTGTCTCTTCAAATTAAAGGGATGAGTTGAGGTTAGCTTTCTATATACTGTTTCCTCTTCTCTCGATTTTATTTCTTGCTTCTTGATCGTTACAAGTGTTTGTTCTACCTAAGTCTCTTGAGAAATGAAAATTCCACTAAGTATATTAGGGCAATGCCAGCCCTGCTGAGCAATTTTGTTTTGCTTCTCTTTGTATTTTTTGTGACGACCAACATTTAACTGTGGTTTTACACTCCCTTCTCTGCCTGTATCTTGGAAGAATAAGATAATAAAACTTCACTTTACATAACATATTATACATAATAAAAGAAAACTGATGCTGGATATTCTTACAAAATATACCTGGTTCAAGGCACCAACAGAGTAATAGAAGGGTTTTTGGTTTATCCTCGCCCATTATTTCTACTTTCACTCCATATACCTCCTGCTGCAAGTGTGTTAGTTTCCTGGATTCAGCTAGAAAATCTCTTTACAAATAAATTCTTCCTTTGTTTTTTGTTATATGATTGGCAACAAGCACTTAACCTCAACTATGTCCAAATCTAATAATGTTTGTTAGCTGTTCATGACTAATGTAAAAATTAATAAACACATATACACTACTATATATAAAACAAACAAGAACCTACTGTATAACATAGGGAATAATATTCATTATCTTGTGACAACTTATAATGGAAAAAATCTGAAAAATAATATATATATATATATATGTAAAACTGAATCACTTTGCTTATACCTGAAACTAACACAACACTGTAAATCAACTACACTTCAAAAAAAAAAAGAAAAAAACAAAAACAAAAACCTGCCACCTACCAACTGAAAAAAAAAAAAGTGATGCTTTGATGCACTGTTGAGGTATTTTGAACAAAGCACATTTGGTATATAAAAATCCACACTAGCTATACATTTCATCTGTGTCAATACTTTTGGATAAAATAAAATAAAATAAAACAGAAACCTCAACTAAATAGAGTTTGGAGGCCAGAAGAGGGAGCTCTCATGCCCTGTGACCACAGCAGAACCAACAAGAAAAAGCAAGGCTCCTTTCCTAGCAAGGACTCAGACAACGAAAAGCCATGGCCTCTTTGTTTACTATGGACCTCCCAACTTCTTTTTCCTCTCTATAAAAGCTGTTCTCTTTCTCTTGTCATGAGGGGGTCTTGCACATAACTCACCATAGATGTTGACCCTGAATTAAAAATCTCTGCTGATTTCAAATAAACCCATCTTTGCTGGAGAAACATCTGGCAGTTTACTTGTTTTAGGTCAATACTATCCAACTCCACAAAATTATTTTTATAAAGATTTGAACGTTGTAGCATTATTTTGTGAGGGAGGGAGTTTAATATTTGGGCAAATTCTCTTTTGAGGTCACACCTGTTAGAAAGTAGGCATCAGTAATAAAAAAAAATGTATTTTCTTATTTGCTATGTCATGAGCTCACATGTCTACTTAATTTAAAAGATAAATCATATTATCAAAGTTTAAGTTCAGTTGGTATGGTCTTGAAACTGAAATTCAGCATTGTCTTGAACAAACAAACAAAGTGTAATCTGATTCTTCTAGAGACTTATCTTGTTGATCTCACCTGAAACAAAGCACTTCTGGTGTTATCTTGCCCCATCAGTAAGCCAAAGAGGTGAAAAAAACACTAACTACAATAGAAAGGCTTATTCTTTTTTTGTGTGTCAATTTCCAAAACTCATATTCATGTCACTGTAAAATATATATAGATATATACATATATGTGTGTGTATATATATATATATATATATATATATATATATATACTTTATTGTCCCCTACTACTTAGCCTCATTTCTCCCACATAGAACACTGTCAGTTTTTATTGTCAGCTATTATATTTTCTCTATGGGACAGTGCATAACAGCTTCCATTAAACTCCACACCTCCACTGCATCTATATATGTTACATATGTCTGTATGTTTGTATCTGGCTAACCATTGTATCCTTTGTAATATAAATTGTACCTGGCATGGGCTAGGTACTCAGTTAAAATTTTTAAAGAAATTACTAAATAAACATTGTTATGGGCTAAATGTTTTTGTCCCCCCAAATTTATATATTGAAATTCTAACCCCCAAAATGATAATATTTAGAGGTGTGGGCCTTAGGAGTTATTTAGGTTTAATGAAATTGTGGAGGTGGTGGCCTCATGAGAAAATTAGTGCTTTAAAAGAAGAAGAAACAGGGTAGCTCTTTTTCTCTCCAGTTCTACACACTGAGGAAAGACCATAAGAGTAAACAGGAAAAAGATCACCATATGCAAGCCAGAAAATACGTCCTCTCTAAGAACCAAATATGTTGGCACCTTGACTTTGGACTTCCAGTCTCCAGAACTGTAAGAATTGGATGTTTCTGTATAAGCCATCAAGTCTATAACCCAAGCAGATTAAGACAAACATTAAAATATTTTTAGAGTAAAAATAATATGCAGTCTGTATTAATATCATATCCCTCAAGTAGACAAGTGACTCAGAAATCTAGCACATTAAAAATTACACTGGAAAATTATGTGGGAACCTTTTAAGATTCATCTTATGCTTTCCCTTCTGGTAAAAGTATAATAGCTTTTTTCAGACCAATCTTCCTACAAAGTAAAAAAGTTGCATAATGTATAAAAAAAAAATGTGTTAGAAGACAGAGGAGCTTAAAAGCAGCAAGTACTCGACAGCTCAAGATCCTTCAGAGAAAAAGCCCAGAGAGTAAACAAAGCATTTGGCAACACTTTTTTCTTTGAAACTTTGCCAAGTCAAAAGAGGTCTTAAGAAACTGAGAGTGTAAATAAATCTTCCCTTCACTCAAGGATAGATGAAGAGTTTGGTAGCCTCTTGTGCACAAATGAGAAATAGAACTGGTAAATGCCCAAGATTTTTGGTAGAACTTTCCAAGGCTATATGCTGTAGGAGTAAGCCACAACCTGAAATAAGCCAGTTCAAACAAAGACTAAACAGAGATTCAAACTGGCTCAATCACTGATTTGACTAAGTCACTCTGCTCTTGTATTTCTTTCCTACAAGAAGCAAAAGAAATGCTCCCTGTAGGAAGATAACATGATCAGTAACTTCCAATTTTCCTCAACTCCCTGCTAGAAAAACAAAAAGATATCTCTTGGCTCTTCACCATGAGAACCTAGTAGGAATCCTGGAAATAAAACCTATGAAAATGCAGGGATACCCAATGTAGTAGTTCCCAGGTTTCTCATTCTAATAGTACTTAGATTATAATGGAATTAAAATTGAAGTCAGTATTGATTTAAAATGGCTGAAAATTGCCCAAATATTTGGAGATTAAATTACACATTTCTAAATAATAAATGGATTAAAGAAAAAGTCTCAGTAGAAGTTAGAATACATTTTTGATAAGGGAAAATGAAAACATAAATTATCAAAATTTGTTGGATACCATGCTTAGAGTAAAATTTATAATATTAAATACATATGTTAGAAAAGAAGAGCAACCTAAAATCAATACCTTAGGAAACTAGACAAAGAGCAACATAATCTTCAAATAAGGAAAGGAAAAGAAATGATAAAAATGAGAGCAGAAATCAATAAAATTGAAAACAGAAAATAACAGAGAAAATTAATGAAACCAACAATTTATTTTTGAAAAGATCAATAAAACTGATAAATCTCAGCCAAATAACAAAGAATATCAGTGAAAACACAAATTACTAATAGCAGAAATGAAATAGGGATCATTAGTATAGATCCCATGGACTTTAATATGAGAATAAAGAATGCTATGGACAATCTTAAGATCACAAATTTCATAGCTTAGGTGAAATAAACCAATAACTTGAAAGACCTAAACTACCTAAACACACACAGGAGAAATAAGTAATATAAATATGCCTGTATCTATTTTAAAAATTAAATTGATAGTAAAATCCCCAAAGAGAAAGCATCAGGCCCAAATAGTATTACTAGTGAATTCTACCAAACATTTAAGGAATAAATTATATCAATTCTTTAGAATCTCTTCCAGAATATAGACATAGAAGGAACACTCCTTGGCTTATTCCATAAGATCAACATTATCCTAATACTCAAATCAAATAAAGACATTACTAGTAAGGAAAACTATAGACCAATATATTTCATGAACATTCTTGCAAAATTCTCAGTAAATTATTAGCAAATAAAATCCAATAATGTATACAAATTATACACCATGGCCAAGTAAGATTATTCAAGATATGCAAGACTGGTTCAACATTGACAAGGCAATTAATTTAATCCGTACCACTGATCAGAGAAGAAAACTCATGTGATCATGTCAATTAACTCAGAGAAAATAACTGACAAAACTCAACACCCATACTTGGTAAAAACTCTCAGAGAATTAGAAATAGAAGTAACCTTCTTTAACCTGAAAAAGAATGTCTACAAAATCTACACCTAGCCTCCTATTTAATGGTGAGAAACTGAATGCTTTTCTTCTATGTTGGGAACAAGAAAACAATGCACTCTTATTCAATATGGTACTAGAAGACATAGTTAGTGCAATACACAAAATAAAAAGAAAATACAGGTATAAGATTGGGAAAGAAGAATTAGAACAATCTTTGCCGATGATACTAAGTCATCTAGAAAACTTCAAAGAAGTGAAAAAACATCTTGGAAATAACAAGTGATTATAGAAGGTTGCAGGATACAAGGTTAATATACAATAATATAGTTGCTTTGTTATACAGTAGCAATGAACAGTAGGAACTTAAAATTAAAATCATCATACCACTTATAATAATACTCAAAGAAGGAAATATTAGGTGAGTATCTAACAAAATATGTTCAGGATCAATATTGAAAATGTACAAAGCTCTGATGAAAAGAGTCAAAGACAACTTAAACAAATGATGATATGTCATGTTCATGAATTAAAACACTTAATATTGTTAGAATGTCCATTATTCCCAACTTGACCTATAAATTCTACACGATCCATACAAGATCCTAGCAAGTTATTTTTGTAAATATTAACAAATGGATTCTAAAGTTTATACGGAAGGTAAAAGATCCATAAGAGCAAATACAATATTGAAAAAGAAAAAGTTGAAGAATTGATGCTACTTGACTTTAATACTTACTATAAAGGTACAATATTCAAGATAGCATGGGGGATGGGTATAGCTTACGTGGTAGAGCTCATGCTTAGCACACACAAGGTCCTGGGTTCAATCTCCAGTATCTCCATTAAAAAAAAAAAGTAAATAAAATTAAAAAAAAAAAAAAACAAGACAGCATGGTATTGGTGAAAAAAAAATCAATAGAGAAAGGACAGTCGTTTAAACAAATGAAATTTGAATATTTGGATGTCCATATTAAACAATGCATCTGGACACATAATATATAAATTATAACTCAAAATATATTATCAACCTAAATACAAAATCCAAAAGTATAAAATTTCTAAAAGATAGCCTAGAGCAAACTCAGGGCTTTGTTTACAGACTACATGACTGTCTAAGTAGAAAATCTGAAAGAATCTGTAAAAAAAAAACAACTGGAACTAATAAACGATTATAGCAAGATTACAGAAAACAGGGTTAGTATAAAAGTCAATTGCTTTCTTATATAATAGCAATGAATAAGTGAAATTTGATATTATAAATTCATTACCATTTACGTTAGCACTTACAAAATTAAATACTTAAGAATAAATCTAACAAAATGTGTACAGAATCTATACGATGAAAACAACAAAATTCTGATGAATGAAATTGAAGAACTAAATAAATGGAGATATATCCTATGTTTATGGATAGGAAGACTCAACACAGTCCAGATGTCAATTCTTCTCAACTTGATCTATAGATTCAATGAAATTCCAAATAAAATCCCAGTAAGTTATTTTGAAACTGATTCTAAAATTTATATGGAGAGGCTAAAACCATAGAAAAGCCAACATAATATTAAAGGAAGAGAACAAATTTGGAAGACTACATGAATTGAAGACTTACTATACAGCAAAAGCATTAAAACAGTGTGGTATTGGTGAAAGAATAGACACACAGATCAGTGAAACAGAATAGAGAGCTCAGAACAGACCTCACATAAATAAATATAGTTAATGGATCCTTGAAAAAGGACAAAAGCAATACAGTGGAGCAGAAATACTCTTTTCAACAAACAGTGCTAGAACCAACAGTGCTGGTAATCCACATGCAAAAGAATGAAGCTGGACACAAATTTTATATACTTTGTATGTATGTAAAATGGATCGCAAACATAAATATAAAATGCAAAACTATAAAACTCATAGGATATAACATAGAAGAAAACCTAAATGACTTTGAGCATGATTATGACTTCTTAGATTCAACAATGTAGGCACAATCCACGAAAGAAATAATTGGTAAGCTGGACTTCATTAAAATTAAAAATTTCTACTCTATGAGAAAGTGTCAAGAGAATGAAAAGACAAGCCACAAACTCTTTGCAAAAGACACATCCAATAAAGAACTGCTATCCAAAATAAAGAACTTTCAAAACTCAACAAGAAGACAAAAAAATCTGATTAAAAAATGGACCAAAGACCTTAACAGATATCTCAAGAAAGAAGATATACAGATAGCAAATAAGCACATGAAAAGATCCTCAACATCATACGTCATCAGGAAAAGGCAAATTAAGACAACAATGGGATACTACTTCACACTCCTAGAATGTCTAGTATCTGAAACACTGACACTGCCAAATGCTGGCAAGGATGTGGAGCAAAAGGAACTCCCACTCATACCTGTTGAGTGGAAGTTTGGGAGACAATTTTCACTTTGGAAGATAATTTTTCAATTTCTTAGAAAACTAAACATACTCTTACCATATGATCCAGCATTTGTGTTCTTTGTGATATTAACCTCAAAGAGTTGAAAATGTATGCCCACACAAAAATCTGCACATGCATGTTTAAAGAAAGTTTATTCATAATTGCCAAAACCTGAAAGCAACCAAAATGTCCTTCATAAGGTGAACAGACAAATAAACTGGTTCATTATTCAGTATGAAAAATAAATGAGTTACAAAGGCATTAGACAACATGGAAGAACCTTATATGCATATTGCTAGCTGAATTATGTCAATCTGAAATGGCTACTGACAATATTATTCCAACTATATACCATTCTGAGGGAAGCAAAATTATGGAGATAGTTGTAAAATAATCCGTAGTTTCCAGAGCTCCAGAGGGAGGGAAGAAGGGATGAATGGGTGAAACATAGGGATTTTAAGACAATAAAACTATTCTGTATTATACTGTAATAGTAAATACATGTCATTATACATTTGTCAAAGCCAACAGAAGTTATAACACAGAGCGTTATAACTTAACCTATGGACTTTAATTAATAATAATGTATCAGTATTGGCTTCTCAATTGTCACAAATGTGTTACACTAAAATAAGATGTTAATAAAGGGCAAAAAGTTGGGACAGAAAGAAGAGGCTATATGAGAACTCTCTTTACTCTCCACATAATATCTCCGTAAATCTGAAAGCGCTCAAAAATAAATTCTATCAATTAAAAAGTGGGATGTGTGCTAGACAAATAGAGTCACATTCAACATAGATACAATTTTGCTTTTCAAGGTAAAAATAAAATTT
This sequence comes from Camelus bactrianus, assembly GCF_048773025.1. NCBI lineage: Eukaryota > Metazoa > Chordata > Mammalia > Artiodactyla > Camelidae > Camelus > Camelus bactrianus. The sequence goes on from NC_133539.1 coordinate 31,736,060, forward strand.
ATACAAACAAAAAAGGAGCAGTTCTAAAACAAACTTAACTTAAAAAAAGGCAGTTTTGACCTGAAATAGTCAGTGGAGTTGTCTATTTGAGTACATGGTGATATAGGAATGAATTTTTGCACGTCACAGCAGGTAGCCAGCAATGATGTGTTCAGACAGAAGTTTTAAGAGAATAAGAGATAGTAGAGCAAGATATAATATTAGATTATTATAGTATAATAATATTGATTGGTATCTACAGATTTAATTGTCTAGAAATTTTAGCAAACATGAAAAATAATCACCACACAAATCAGTTACAATTCTCATAAAAATATTATGTGATTACATATAAAATTTTAAAAAATCAAGCACCCTACCTTTTGTATCCACCCTACCTTTTGTAAGCCAAGTAGATGGAAAACAAAAGACAACAATAACAAAGTAAAATGTGTGAAAGATGACTAAAGAAGACACAGATAACAAACTGCAAAAGAGGCAAAGTTGAAAGTGACCACAGTTGTATGCTTTTATTAGAAATGCAGAGGAGTATTTCAAAATTACCACTTCTTAGGGTGGATAAAAATGGAAAAGCTTCATCAAAGTGAGAGGTAGAAAGGTCCTTTTCCAGGTAGCTACCTATTCACAGCACATGCTCATCTATCTTGGAGACATTGAGTTAGAATCACTTTTGGCATAGATAAAACTTGGTTTTATCAAGGAGGGAGGAAGGATTGCAGAAAAGAAGTTATTAGGGCATCGAATGATATGTATAGTTGGATTTAATTAGAGTAAAGTGATAACTGATGGTTTTAGCACAGGAATTAACACAGATGGCCAAAAAAGACAAATTCAGTATCTTCAATCTGGAAAATGTCAGGTTTAGCATAGATAATGAAGTCCTAGAAAATAAAGAATGAAATAAAGGCTTTACTTGAAATGGCAAATAATTCTAGGAAGGAAAGCATGAACACACTATTCTTAGAATTCCTAAATAGATAATGACTGTATTAGCTTAGCCCAGATTTTCTAATAGAGTAACTCAATGAGTGCTAAAATTGAAAACTTCTTTCAAGATAATAAATACTACGCTAAAATTTTTAGATTTTTTTTAAAAAAGAAGATAATAAAGTATACTGACCATAGTTCAAATTTTATATTGCTTATTATTAAATACCTTTCCATTCCAATATATTTATTGGAATATAATTACTCAATTTTAAAGTGGTAATTAGACCTATAGATAATATTTAGGGAAGTTGAGCTTTGATTATTATTTATTATTTCCTGGAACAATCTGAATAATACTGGAAAAATTAAATTAAATTAGTTGTCTGTATTTTGTATGCAATATCAATTCGAAGTCAGATTCTATTGCAGAAATAATTAATATACAAGTATTTTAACTTAAGGTATCCACAAGTCAGTATCATCAATAGAAAACACTTGAGATTTTAAACTAAAGGAGAAACCACTATTGGCTTTTTCAACAGACAACGAAAAATAATGTATTTTTTAGTACACCTGAGATACTTACATTTTTCATTTGAACACCAGGAACATTTCAGTGCCTATAATTTTACATTAAACCATCAGCAATATTGTTTCTGTATCAGAATCACTGATTAATAGAGGTGTGTGAAGGTAAATGATAGTTGATGAAGGAACTGCCTAGGCATTTGGATAGTACAATGATTCTAGATAAAACACACACAGAGAGAGAGAGAGAGAGAAGCTGCTGCTAGGAAACACAAAATAAATATTTTTGTATCCAATATTCAGAATGAAAATGAAATGAAAGCAGTAACTGGGACTGTAGCCATAGGACTACCAGCTCCTAAGTCTATACATGAGCAATTAAGAGTTTTACCCCCTTTGAAATAAGCCATCTCTAGTTATTCAGAGTACTGAATTCAGACTTACCATTTTTAAGCCAGAGGCTGCTACTGATCTCCTATGCTTATATAGGAATCCCCTAAAATCTGTAACCAACTTGTTCCTGGAATTTATGCCTATATAAGAATTGGAGGAAGCCATCTCAGCTGACTGTATCTTCAGTATTATACCCCAACCGTTGAAGAAAACACCAAACTACCTAAAAATTAGCACATTCTTGATTATTGTCATCAGAAGTTAGGGAGGGGCTATAGAAAAAAAAAGGTAAAACAAAATAAAATAAGTAAACTAACAAAGCAATGAAAAGATGAGCTGTGGAGAGTAGGGCAGAGAAAAAAGATTAATACTTAATAAACCTGAAAAAACAAATCCAAGGAACATGAGCAACACTAACACAAAAGTTTTTAAAAAACAGCATATGCTATTGTTAAATGAAAATGATTAAGCAATTTGAAAATGATTTTTAAGACTGAAATAAAATGAGAGAGATACCATGTATATGGGAGATCTACAATCCACCTGGAATTATTTTTTCTGCAGTGTAAGGTAGAGATAATTTTATTTTTCCCTTTTAGATACTCAGTTATTCCAGAATGAGTTATTGAAATGGTATTTAATTTTCCACTATTATTCAGGGCCAAACTGGTCATAAATCAAAGGACAAAGTGTTTCAGTTTGTTTACGGCATCTATGTTCTGCTATTTTTGTTTATTTTCCTATCCTAGGCAATGTATTTTAATTGCTACAACTTTATTATAAATTTGGATATCAAGTAGAACAAATCTTCCCTTCTTGTTTCCTTATTGAAGAGAATCTTAGCTATTCATGGTCATCTGCACTTCCATGTGAATTTTGCAAACAGCTTGTTTAGTTTTACCTAATTTTTTTAGATTTTCACTGTGATTCATTTTATACATATGGGGAAATTTATTGTCTGTGATGTTGCAAATAGTATTTTATTAAAATATGTGCTTTTGTAAGTTAATTTTTGCAGGTATGTAAAAATAATTTTTTTAAAGTAAATAGCACATATAGCTATCATTATTATATGTTTGTTTACTTATTTGTTACTTATTTTCAGTTGCTCTCACTAAAATGTTACTTTCCTCTGGCATTGATGCCTTATTTATCATTCTGTCTTCAGTACCTTGAAGATATCTGGCATACAACCGATATGAATAAATATTCACCAAATAAACAATTTTTGAATTAATTAATTTTTGTATAAACAACTTAAAATCATACTTTAAAAATACAATTATTGAAGCCTCATGAACAACTGTACTCAATCTTCAATGTTTTTTAATTCAGTTGCGTTTTGTATCCATTTTAAGAACCTTAATTCTGCATATCCATCATCTCACCACCATTTTAAACATGTACTTTGTCACATTTATATACTTCGTGGAATATCACTTCTTTTCCCTTCAGTTCTCTCTTCTCCGCTCCCCTCATTTATGGCTAGTTGTGTGTAGACAACAAATGCAGATAAAGGATGGTGGGTTTAGGAGAAGAAACAAAAAAATGTCAAGAACCTTATTTCAATTCTTTCTTTCATCATCTGTTCCCAGAAATGCTTTGACAATAGGTAAATACTTCAAGGTCTTGTAATGCACACTCTTATGTTGTTAATGGCCACACATCAACTGTTCTTTCAAATATAGTTGGTATTAATTTTCTTTTGGTGAATAAAGGAAGCAACCACACCAGCAGGACAAAAACTATTTTGCAGTTCTGGCTGAGAAGGAAAGAATGCCAGTTTATATCAAATGATATGCTTTTCTACTGAGACTTCCAGCAAAGGTGTTAAATGCATCTCAAAAGACTTGATACAGTTCAATTTGAAGAACTGACCTCCTTTTTCATCTTTGAAAATGTATTCAGTAATATGAAAACAATGGAAATTAAGGAGAGTTGTTGGGAAGTTATGTTTTTTTAAGATTAAATTGCTTACCATCTTTAAAAAAAGGATTATGTAGTCAAACTGAGAAATACATAAATTAGAAAATAAATCCAGTATTGAGAATGTAAATTAGTTTAGGTTGCAGATAGGAAGTGATAATTGAAAAGCTTGACTTTTTTTTTTTAATTTAATTAAAGTAGGAAAATGACTGGATGACTTATTTTAGGATACCTAGTAAAGAAAATGCCCAATCATAAAACCTTAAACTTGGATAACTCTATGCAAATCAACCGAAGAACCAAGAACAGGTAGAAATCTGAACTGAAGAATATTTTTTTCTCTCTCACTTATGAATAATTTTTCAAGTTGTACTGTTAAACTCAGTATGATCCCAGGTCAGAAAATCATACAAATAACCAAATATTTCCATGTTTTCCATGAATATAAAAGGATGTGTGAAGCTTTTGTTTCACCTCCACTACCCCAATTTTCTTTCATTCTTCATTCATTAGGCATACAATGTATTTAACAACCATAATGAATACAGCATTTATTATGATCTTCCCTAAAACACAAAAGTGCAAAAGACAAGTCTCTATCCTTGTGATTTTTACATTTTATTTAGGGAGGTAAAAGATATGAATTAGAAAAAATAGGACAATTGTTTTTAAACATTCAATGGAAAGAATGAAAATTACATGACTAAGTATTAGAACACTATATTCAAAACTTTTTCACTTAACACACACTGAACATGATGATGTTTATGACACATTATTGTAGTACGAAGGCAACTTGCAGCTGAACCAGTCCACAGCCTCTAGTCACATCAGTTTCCATATGAATGCTGAGAAGAATAACAGCTCAGCACACTTTCAGTTTGTTCATTTTAAACCTATGTGTAGTACACAGTTCATACCAGCTGGCAAACCCTGACTTAGGGAGTACCCAGATGGGAGGAAATTGATGGGAAGGGTCTTCTTGGATTTGCTGACTTCCTAATCTTATTTTAGATATACATCAATTCATAGAGGACATTCTAGATGATGATGATGATGATGACAATAATAATAAGAATAATCTATGGAAATAGGATGCTAAGTAAAGTAGAAGAATATCATGCATGAAAAAAACAGACTACTTGGGTTAAGCCTCAACTGAAGTTTTTAAGGTGCTTGTAAGAATGTGGCAAGAAATGTCACTTCTGTAGGAGCTGTGATTCAATATAATAAACTGAAATTTTATGTGATTCACAATAACAAGGATAAATAACTATTAGAACATTTGAAAATTAGCTGATGGCTTTATGAAATAGTTTCTATATTTGGAGATATTCCAGTAGAAAATGTATATTTTCCTCCTATAAGATTTATAAATTTGCCTGTGAGTTGGCTAAAACTTATAAGCAAAATCTCTGTTGAGCATGTTATTAAATGAATTAGATTGTGTCTCCTCATTATAGACAGAACCTTTAGCCAGAATTGTGTGCTCAGGACAACAGTCATTTTGAATACCATTTTGGCTATAATTCATTCACTTTAGAGCATCATCACACATATAAAGTAAAATTAAATGTTACTTCACTTTAGTAAAAATAAATATTAATAAATATACTAAAGTTATAATAAAATTATTTTTAAAAATTAAATCAAGTATAATTTCCCAATCAAGCTTTTATATTTCATCAGGAATGTATGTCCTCTATACTAATGAGAAGCATATGTCTTTGCTTTCACCCACTGTTTTTGGAATCTTTAACATTTTCTCACATATTCAAGCACAAGCACATACATAATTGAAATAGAGCGGTCAAAGTGTTCCTTGGAATTCCTTACTCTGTTTTACAATATCAAGCACATAGTTACATGGTTAGATATGGTTTCATACACTAACACCTCAACATTTACTCTTCTTAATCCAACTAGGCATTAAATCTTGAACTTTTTGAGTGAACTCTTGGGAAATGTTTACAAATTCTGTTGATTTTTTAATATGCTTTCATATATCTCATGAGGTTAAATGAAAATTTGTATTAAGGTTTGTCACTAATGTCACCGGGGATACTATTATGATGTTGGAGACAATGATCAAGATGTGAATACTCACTGACCCATGTGGGCAATAGGAGTGTCCTCATCACCTCCTCTGTCTTTGGAACATACACTCTGCCTACCATTTCCACAGTGGGATCTGTTTCAAGGACATGGCTTTGAGAGAGTATGCTGTTTTTGAGACCACTTGGATTATGTATGTGTCTGAACCCAGTTAAGGACACTATATAAACTTTATAGATTCTACTGGGTGGGTGCAGAGATCTACTCATCTTGTGGTATCATAAGTAAATTCTCTTGCTTATCAAATATTCTCTTGCCACCTACTAATCTAGAGTGGTCTGCCTCTTTCTTTGGTCTCTTCTTGCCTTTTTGTAATGGGGCCAGTTTGGGAACCAACATATGATAATGCATTTTGTAAAACATTACTAGAGTTGATGACACTATATTAAACTATTATGAATTAGTACAAAAATTTAAAACATATGAAAATTAATAAATTTATGTTCTAAACAAAGGAAATATGGAAAGGGACTTTGAGAAGGAGCAGTGATTCAAATTCTGGCATCTAAAGGTTTTTTTTTTTTTATTATTTTTAAAACCATGTAGACATAAAACTAAAAGACAAATAGTACCCTTTGTGAAAAAAGCCCCAATACATTTTGAATTTTCATTTCCATCATTGAGCAGTAAACTTTAGATCAGAAATAGGTTTAATTAAATATGTATATTGCATGAAGCTATTACAAATACAACTTTCAATGCAAGATAGAGTTTTCTCTTGATCATTTACTCAAAGTATGACCCTATGCTTTAAAAATTCTTGAAAAGTATAACTTTTAAAAATGTCTATGTCTAGCATGCAGAGTTTATGTGCCTTCAATTTTTTACTCTATTGCTGACTTTATATTCATACAACAAATATTCTCTCATGTAAGCTCTTGTTTTGAACTAGATCATGGATAGGTACTGTTTTTTATTTTTCCAATTAACCTTATATCAAGAGATCTGGTCACAAGCTTCAATACCTAAATAAGGTTTGTGAATGTAATGGGATAAAATAATATAACAGCAGCATACAAATACAGTTTATATTGTTAAAAACCAATAGGGATGATTTGTATGTCAAAGAGGCTGGGTAAAGCAGTCCAATGTTAAAGTACTAACAGGGTCGGAAGCAGGGCAATCATGTCCTGTGTTCCTTTATACAATGAATCGTTGTTCCACATTGAATCTTTGCAATGCAGTGTGAAGGATGCTGACACAATCAATAATTCCTTCTTGAAAAAAAAGTTCAAAGATTCAATGTGAATAACATTATCCTATTTTCTCAAAAGCCCTTTCCTGCATCGAGTAATATGGCTTCAGACAAGGATTCCAACTGAGCTGTGGCATAAAAAAAGATTACAAGGATTCAGTAGATCAGCAGGAAACACGAAAGTAAGCATCCTTTCTTGCAACTAGCTTGATTAAACCTAATGATCTAAGATAAAATTAAGATAACTAACTTATTACCAATATCTCCCCTAAGACTTTTTTTCCCTCATTGCTCAAAGTGAATAAATATCTGCAATATTTTCTGAAAAGGTTCTGTTCTCTTTTTTTTTAGATTTAAGAATCTTTATTCTTTATTGGTCCCTAAAGCTTCAATCATGTAAACAGAAATGATTCCCTCGTATGCTTCTGATGGAAAGCCCTTCCGACTCTGTTCCCGATCCCCCCATACTTGATGAAAATCTAAGGAAGCTAAACTTTTCTCATTTTCTTAAAAATGGCTAACAAAAAAAAAACTGAAACTTTCTGGTTTATTCAGTAAGAAAATATTTCTGATTAATATTTAATAAAATCAAGTAAATGATATTTTATCTAATTATTTTTAAGATCAAATATTCCCATATATTTTAGCCCTTGATTTATCTGAGAAGATAAAGGTGGCTATGTATAAATGGGAAATAAATAATTTACTTCTTAGATAACAATTGTAAATTAAAGTTTTGTATTTATAATCATACCACATAGTCCCTATAATTCTAGATCTCAATGGTGTTGCTGTCTTCCTTTATATGTTATGATATATATGAAAAGAAACTGGACACAGTGATAGCAGTTGATTTTGAGCCAAAAGATTTTGGCAGCATCTACAATCATATTGATAACCCCATTAACAGAGCCTTTGCTTTTGATCATTATGAAGACATTACCATTATAATCTAGCCAACATTTGAAATAGGAGATAAGCCATAGTGTCTAGGATAATCAGGGATCTAAATTCTCATCACTGGAAGTGACCCAATTATATTTCACTATAAACAATGTCTTTAAGAAAACACATTAGAAGTACAGATACTAAACAGCCTTTTTTTTTTTCCAAGATAGTCTTCTCCATTATTTCAAAAGGATTGATTTTTTTACACTTGGTTGTCACACCAAATGGTGCTTAGTTGGTATCTAGTGCAACTAGGAAATAAATTGAATTTGCAAGACTAGACACCAGAATGTTAAAATGAGTTGAACATTTTCACATGTTTATTTTAGGCTATTTTCATCATCAAACTTACATACCTACATCTCCTACTTATAAACATATCCATATCCCATTTTGAAATTACAGTCATGGGCTCTGTAGCATGTACAGATTTCCAAAGCAGTCAATTTCTATTTTCTCATAGTTGACTTCCCTTAATATCATAGATTAATTTATTGAATTAACCAAAGAGTTCCTGAAAGAGTTCAAATTTTAGCAATGATGAATGATCCTTATCTTAATGGAACACAAAATGACTAATATAGTACTATTTTTAGAAGAAAAGACTGACATATATTTATGTTCCTTCAAATAATGTCAAGTGAATGATGCACACAGTAAATCACTAATGGTGTTTACATATTCAAAGTGATTGTAAAATATTTGGAAAATATAATTTAAATTAGTGTATATGATTATGGAATAAACATGTGTATATACAGCTGTTATAAAAAGAGAGTTTAATTAAAGGTAGGAGTTACTACGAACTATGTATATTTCATTTTTGATCTTTGCTATTTTCAAATTTTATCTTCTGTGCTTTATTTTAAAAAAGCCTGTCCTTTCTCTTTGCTGGGTTTTTTTTGCTGTTGTTGTTCCACAAACTGTGTCTAAGGTGACTTTCAATAGACTGCAGCAAGGGAGATGCTCTGCAAGGTGTAAAAAGCTGACCCTCTTTTCTGTCTTTAGATCTCCATTCTTATGGTGCTTAATGTAAATATGCTTAAATCAATATAATATGTCTCTATATTAAATTATTTTAGTCAAATTTGCATCTTGAACTTTATCTGCAATTGCAAAGTCAAATAATTTTGCATTTTAAGGTTCTTCATCATTTTGAGAAGTGAAAGATGTCTGAGAGAAGAGGGGGCAAAGGCCATTCAAGAGCCTCATGGCACACCCATAGGTGCCAAGACAGTTCCTAGGCTGATCATAAAAGGTTAAGAAGTGGGTGGAGGGAGGTTCCTGGAAATCCTTCCCCTTTCTCCAAAATAGTTGGAATAATTTTCCTACTCATTAGCATATGAAATTACCAAGCCCATAAAACCTAACCTGCACCTTGTGGTTGCTCTCTCTCTGTTGCTCTCTCTTGCCTTATGAAACAGCCCACATCTGTCTATGGAGCGTGTATCTACTTTTACTTTAAACTAAACACCTCACACCTCTCGGATTCTCTCCCTCTCATCTTTCTAAGATGGCTCACATTCTGCCTATGGAGTATGTATCTCCTAGGTTGTTTCCCCTTCTGAGTGAGACAGACTGCACTCTGTCTATGGAGTGTGTATCTCTCTAAATAAACTTGCTTTCACTTTACCATGCCGTGCTCTTGAATTCTTTCCTGCATGAGGCAAGAACCAATTCTCCCACAATATCTTATCTCTTTTATTCTCCATATCTAATCCACTACAGTATCTCAATAGAATCTTCCTTAAACCCACTTTCCAGATCCATCTTTCATTCTCCACTCCCTGCAGAACTTCAAGTGCCCTCCACCTAAAATAATCTCTCCCATCCCTTTTACTGAATATCCCAATCCTGCCCATCTAAAGATCCAATTCCAATGCCACTTAATTCAATCATTCCAAAATTTTTATTGAAAAATTCATGTTAGTTCCAAACACTGGGTGAAGCATTAGAGATAAAGCAGTGAAAAAAACAATTAAGTACTCTTTATCTTGGAGCTTGTATTCTAATGGGGGAGGAGAGAGACAAACAGCAAACAAGTATAACAATAAATAAACAAGATAATTCCAGGTAATAAAGCAAGACAGTGTGACAAAGAGGGGCAAGGCTGCCGAAAGGCAGAGGCAGGCAGAAGTGCTGTCGTAGAATACTACTTTCATAACTGAGCAGGATCCTGTGGGGCCCTCCAGGGTCAGACCCCTCCCTCATATACTCTACTGCAGCTCCTCTTTGAAGTACTCAGAGAATAGTATTTTATGTACATTTCCTGAGTTTTTCAGATGCTAAAAATCATCACCAAAGAGAATAAATTAACTACTTGATGATCAAGAGTACAGTACATGGCCCCCAGACCTTCTGGAGCCCAAGGGTTGATAGTGTTGACCACCCTGTTCCCTCAACATCAACCAAGTAGAGAATTGTACACGAGCCGATCACATACCCTGCAAACCACTTCCCTTTTCTGGCCTTTAAATATGTTTTGCCGAAACCCTTCGGGGAGTTTGGGGTTTTCTTGGGCATGAGCCACCCTGTCCTCCTTGCTCCACCCTGCAATAAACCTTTCTCTGCTCCAAAAAAACCCCCAAAAAACAAAAAACAAAAAATAAAACAAGACAACAAAAAAACCACCTTAGAAAGCTTACTAAAAAGATAGGTGCAAATCAGAACCACAACAAATCATCCATTTGCTAATTTAACCAACTTATTTGTGTTCCAAACCTTTTTTGATCTGATAATACAAAAATAACAATGTATACAGATCATACTTGCTAGAAGTTCACAGTCTATAAAAGAGCTCACAACCCTCCCAAAAACACATATCAGTATTCCATCTTAACCTCTTTAGAACTGAGAAGGAAATAGCTGTGCAGAAAATTTGCTTTCCTACCAGACAGTGTTTCATGAATATATGCATATAGCATCCTAAGAAAGATAGAGACTCCCCCTATAGTAGATAGTTTTATAAATTGTTCTAGGAAGAAAAGTATATTTCCAAATATAGGTTATGGATCATTGTACATTCTGAAAAAAAAATAAGCTGGATATAGAAACCAACACAGAAATCTAGACTTAAACTAGTAAGTATTATTTTGAGTATTAACTAAAGCTTTGAGTTTTCTTCAAGAGGTAACCAGAAATGACTAGATGTGAAATATGTCCTGTAAATTCAAACAAACAAAAACAACTGACTGAGAGTTAGACAATGTTTCAATTAATAGCCATATTAATACCACTGTTTATGGATTAAGAAATTCAAAATATGTAACACTGTCTCTGAAATTGGACAGAGACATGAAAATTTAACACAGATTTCTATAATAGCTTTACATTAGTGAAAACATAAATATAGATATACATCTAAAATCTATGTATTTCTATGAATGACTGTGATCTATTGTAGTTTTAACTACATTATTATAACATTAGAGTTCAAAATATGACTAAAGTTATATTTTTAATCTATTCCATATTTGTTTTTCTATCATTAAAGACAACACTAATATATGTGAAAAACTGTGGAGTGATCTTGAAGTTTTTTTTTTTTTTCTCCTAGAAAAGTGAAATAAATCCCAATTTCTTGCTCTACAATTTAATACTTAGAAGGAATTTTGCAATAACTTCTGAAAATGTTCCTAGGGGTGGCTGAATTCATGCCATATCAAGAATAGTAACAACAGTAAAAAGAACAACATATTTTCATGAGATACCTAACAAGGTGAACCAAGAAACAGCTCTTTAAATTTTCATGTATTTACAACAGTAATAACTTAATGACCAAAAAAAAAAAAATGTATTTCATTGTTTCTTCTAGCTCTAGGAAGTACAGAAAACATTAAAAAAAAAAAAACAAAACTATGAAAACTGTGGTCACTCTTCAAAAATTTAAATGGAAAATTTAAATGGAAATATGTTTTTAATTTTAGCAGGCATGATGAAAAAATACAGTCTTCAAAATTGCTTGTGTAAATATTTTGCCCATTACTTTCTCTAAGTTCAATATGATTTATTTTATTTAAATAATCAATATGTTCTAATAACAGAGGACATTCAATAACTAATGATACACAAAGGAAAAAAAACCTCAAATATAATGGAATACTATATTTTGGACAGCCATAAAATAGTATTTGAAATTTACCTCCTGAGCATGAAAAAAAGGAGTCTCCAACAGTGAAAAACAGGTTTGGCAAGTAAAGTGAGAGAAGTTCTGAGAATGAAATTGAGACCATAAAATTTCAAATGATTCCATTATGGGAAGAACCCAATATGGATGTAAAAGAACTTGTCTAGTTCAAGTAACATTTTCAAAAACAAATTGAAAAATCAAATTTAAAAAGCTACATATTTCTAAAAATAAAATAAAAATGAAAATGAATTAGGACAACTATGAGAGAAATTAGTGATTTGCAGAGAGCAGTTTAGGTTCAATATGGATCCAGCTCTTGCAGACTATTCGTTCTCTATTTCTAATATAATAAATTACCACAAATTCAGTGGATTAAAATAGCAATTATATTATAATTTTGAGGATAAGAATGATACAAGTCTCACAACACTAAACCCAAAGTGTTGTTTAAAACTTAGCCACAATCATCTATTCTTCTCAAAGATAAGCAACAGTTCGCAGACATTTATTTGTAATAATTACATTCATGTAACTAACATAATGAAAGGAGATTAGTTATACATGTTATGTTTTAAGAATTGAGCTATAGTAATTAAGAGGTATAGCTCAGACTCAGTTTGTTAATATAGAGTGGTTAGAATGATGGAAGAGAGTGGGTCTAGGGAAAACTGTGCTTAGCATGTAATTTTTTTCTCTTTAATTTAAATAAAATATATTTTTCTAAAATTTATCTTTTACTTCAATATACTGGCTTTAAATTGACATTTTTTAAGTCTAGAAATTGGCAATTTTAATTTTTTCTCCATTTATTTTTCACATATCAATACTACAATTTTAAACTAGTATAATAACAGAAATCAAGATGCCTAACAAAAAAAAAGAAATAACTTAAGAATTCAGTTTTTGATTCAATTTGTTATTTTAAATAAGTTCATCTTCTAAATAACATTTCATTTTTGCTTATAAAAGAATGATCATTTTCTTTATATATACATAAGAATGCCATGAGCTTGTTAAACATGGACTGAACAAATCTAAAATCTAAAAGCATTCAAGAAACATTTTTGTATTTATAAATATAATGAGTTCTAGTATCATATATTGCATAATGCTTTAGAAGGGGAAGAAAAAAGTTTTTCAGGGGGAATAATTGATTCCTGTACCATAATTATGGTATAGATAAAAATGCTAATTTTTTAGACCACTTGGAGGCTTCTATAACAAATCACCATATACTGAGTAAACAACAGAAATTTATTTCTCATAGTTCTGGAGGCTAGAAAGTCCAAAATCAAGGAGTCAGCAAATTTGGTGTCTGGTGAGGACATGCTTCCAAGTTCATGGACTGCCACGCTCTGATGTATCCTCATAAGGCAGAAAGATCTAAAATGCTGTCTGTGGTTTCTTTCATAAGAACACTAATTCCATTCATAAGTGTTTCACTCACATGACTTAATCACCTCCGAAAGGCCCAAGTTCTTTTTTTTTTTTCAATTAAAGTATAGTTGACTTACAATATTATATTAGTTTTAGGTGTACAATACAGTGATTCAGTATTTTTATAGGTTGTACTCCATATAAAGTTATCATAAAATATTGGTTATAGTCCCTGTGCTATACATTACATTTTTTAATCTTATATTTAGTAGTTTGTACCTCTTAAGCCCCTTTCCCTATCCTGACTCTCTTCCCATTCCTCTCCCAAATGGTAAACAATCGTTTGTTCTCTTTATATGTAAGTTTGTTTGTTTTGTCATATTCATTTAATTTTTTTAGATTTCATATATAACTCAAAATATATAGTATTGTCTTTCTCTGTCTGACTTATTTCACTTAGAATAATATCCTCCAAATCCATCCATATTGTTGCAAATGCAAAATTTCATTATTTTTATGGCTAAGTAGTATTCCATTGGGTATATACACCACGTCCTCATCTATTCATCTGTTGATGGACGTAAGTTGCTTCCACATGTTGGTTACTGTAAACAGTGCTAATATGAACATTGGGATGCATATAATTTCTGAAATACTCTTTTTATTTTCTTTGAATATATACCCAGGAGTAGAATTGCTGGATCATATGGTAGTTCCATTTTTAACGTTTTGAGGATTCTCCATAGTTCTTGTACCAATTTATGTCCCAAAAACAGCGTACAAGTGTTCCTTTTCATTCACATCCTTGCCAAAACACATTATTTGTTGTCTTTTATGATAGTCATTCTGATATGTGCGAAGTGATATCTCATTGTAGGTTTTTGTTTAATTTTTTTTTTTATTGAAGTATAGTTGATGTAGTCAGTGTAGTTTTTATTTGCATTTTGCTAATGATTACTGATGTAGAGCATCTTTTCCTGTGCATGTTGGCCATTGGTATGTCTTCTTTGAAAATCCATTTTTTAATTGGATTGTTTCCTTTTTTCAATATTGAGTTGTATGACTTTTTATATATTTTAGATATTAACCCCCTATTAAACATATCATCTGCAAATATCTTCTCCCATTTAGCATGTTTTTTTTCTTACTTTGCTGATGGTTTTCTTCTCCGTGCAAAAAAATTTAATTTTGATTAGGTCCCATGTGTTTATTTTTATTTTTGTTTCCCTTGCTTATGGAGAAAATTAAAAAGAAAAATACTGCTAAGACCTATATCAAAGGGGGGCTGCCTATGTTTTCTTCTAGGAGTTTTATAGTTTCTGATTTTATTACTTAAGTCTTTAATCCATTTTGAATTTATTTTTGTATACGATGAGAGAAACATTCTAATTTTTTTCATGGAGATGTAGCTGTCCAGTTTTCCCAACACCACTTATTGAAGATACTGTCTTTTCCCCAGTGTATACTCTTGACTCCTCTGTCCTAGATTAATTGACCATATGTGCCTGTAGGTTTATTTCGGGGCTTTCTATTATATTCCCTTGATCTATGTGTCTGTTTTTGTGCCAGTACCATACTGTTTGGATTTCTGTAGCTTTGCAGTATTTTCTGAAGCCAAGGAATGTGATACCACCAGCTCCTGCCCTCTTAAGATTGTTTTGGCTCTTTGGGTTCTTGTGATTTCATACACATTTTAAGATTATTTGTTCTAGTTCTTTGAAAAATTCATGGGTATTTTGATAGATATTGCATTAAATATAGATGGATTTGTTAGTATAGGTATTTTAACAATATTAATTCTTCCCTTCCATAAACACAAGCAGTCTTTCCATATATTTGTATTTTCTTCAATTTCCTTCATCAGTATCTCCCTGGTTAAACTTATTTCTAGGTATTATATTTTTTTGGATGCAATTATAAATAGGATTATTTTCTGGATTTTTTTTTTTTTTTTGGTCCTGATAATTATTAGAAAGGCAATAGTTTTCTGCATATTAATCTCATATCCTGAAATTTTACTAAACTCATTTATTAGTTCTAATATGTTTTAGGTAGAATCTTTAGGTTTTTCTATATGTACGAACATTCCATAAGCAAATAATGGCAGTTTTACTTCATCTCTTCCAATTTGGATGCCATTTATTTCTTTTTCTTGTTTGGGTGCTGTGGCTAGAACTTTCAACATTATTTTAAATAGAAATGGGAAGAATGGACATCCTTTTCTTCTTCCTGGTCTTAGAAGAAAAGCTTTCCCATAATTGAGTATGATGCTAGTTGTGGGTTTGTCATAAATGGTCTTTATTATGTTGAGATATGTTTTCTTTATATCAACTATGCTGGGAGTTTTATAATGAATGAATATTGACTTTTGTCAAGTGATTTTTTCTGCATCTGTTGAGATGATCATGCGATTTTTAATCATTCATTTTGTTAATGTTGTGTATTGCATTGATTAATTTGTAGATACTGAACCATCCTTACATCACTGGGATAAATCTCATGTGATCATGGTGTATGATCCTTTTTACATGTTATTGAATTTGATTTGTTAATATTTTAAATATTTTTCCAAGGATTTTTTTCTTCTATGTTCATCAGAGATAAGACGTTGGCCTATAATTTTCCTTTCTTGTAGTGTTTAGTTTGGTTTTGGTATTAGGATAATGTGGGCCTCATGCAGTAAGTTTGGGAGTGTTACTCCTCTTAAACTTTTTGGAATATTTGAGAAGGATAGACATTAACTCTTCTTTATGTTTACTAGAATTCTCTCATGAAGCTGTGTGGTCCTGAGCTTTTATTTGCTGAGATATTTTTTATTATTGATTCAATTTCAGTACTAGTAATTGGTCTGTTCAGATTATCTATTTCTTCCTGATTCAGCCATAGATGATTATAGTTTCTAGGAATTTCTCAATTTCTTCTAGTTTGTCAATTTGTTTACAAATAAATGTTCATAGTATTATATTGTTATTGTATTCTTGTGATTTCAGTTGTAACTTTTCTTCTTTCATTTCTAATTTTGTTTATCTGGGTCCTCTTTATTTTTCCTTAATGAGTGGATACAGGCTTATGAATTATGTTTATCTTTGCTAAAAACCAGCTTTTGTTTAGCTTTTGCTTTGGTTTCCTTAATATATGTATGTATGTATGTATGTATGTATGTATGTATGTATGTATGTATGTATGTATTTATTTATTTATTTATTTATTTATTTATTTATTTATTTATTTATTTTATGGCCTTCAGTTTATTTCCACTCTAATCTTTATTATTTTCTTCCTTCCGTTGACTTTGGGCTTTGTTTGTTCTTCTTTTTCTAATTCCTTTAGGTGATAGGTTAGGTTGCTTATCTGAGATTTTTCTTGTTTCTTGAAGTAGGCCAGTATCACTGTGAACTTTCCTCTTAAAACTGCTTTTGCTGCATCCAAAAGATTTTGGAAAGCTGTATTTTATTTTCATTTGTATCCAAGTATTTTCTGATTTCCTTTCTGACTTCTTCATTGGCTCATTGTTTTTTAGTAGCATATAGTTAGCCTCCATGTATTTGTGCCTTTTTTCCATTTTTTTTCCCCTGTAATTTTTAGTTTCACATTATTATAGTCAGAAAAGATACCTGATCTACTTTCTACCTTCTTAAATTTGTTGAGACCTCTTTTGCAGCCTAATGAATCTAACCTGAAGAAAATTCCATGGGCACTTGAAAAGAATGTGTATTCTGTTGGTTTGGAATGAAATGTCCTATAGATATGCATTAAGCCCAATTGGTCTAAAGGGTCACTGAAGGCCACTGTTTCCATGCTGATTTTCTATCCAGATGATTTTCTATTGTCAGTGGGGTGTGAAAGTCCCTTACTATCTTTGTGTTTCTGTCAATTTTCCCTATATGTCTGTTAATATTTCCTTATACATTAGGTTCTCCTACATTAAGTGCTTATGTTTATGAATTGTATACCCTCTTCTTGAATTGATCCCTTTATCATTATACAATACTCTTATTTTTATAGATATTGTTTTAAAATTTACTTTGTCTGATGAGTATTGCTACCCCAGCTTTCTTTTGATTTCCATTTTCATGGAATATTTTTCCATCCCCTTACTTTCTGTGTGTCTTTTGCTCTGAAGTGAGTCTTTTGTAAGCAGCATATAGATGGTTATTGTTTCTTTATCTAATCTGCTACACTATGTCTTTTGATTGGCACATTTAGTCCATTGGCATTTAAGGTAATTGCTGATAGGCATTGCCATTTTGTTACTTGTTTTCTGGTTGTTTCTATAGTTCTTCTCTCTTCTTTTATTCTTCTCATAGTCTTTTCTACTTTAGTTTTATGATTTTCATTAATATTAGGCTTGTATCCTTTTATCTCTAATTTTCATGTATGCCTTGTAGGTTTTGATTTGTGGTTACTGTGGAGTTCATATATACTGACCTGTAACTATACCTATATGTTTTAAACTGTTAGTCTTTTAAGTTCAAACACATTATAAAAGATCTATATTTTTTACTCCCCATCCATTTTTTGTTTGTTTTTGATGTCAAATTTTACATCTTTATGTCTATCCCTTAACTGTTTTAGTTATAGTTGATTTTACAATTTTTGTCTTTTAACCTTTGTGCTAGCTTAAATGTTTCATCCAGTGATTTTACCATATATTCGCATTTACCAGTGTGAATCTCCCCTTCATATATTTTCTTATTTCTCATTATCACCTTTTCCTTTTCACTTAAAGAAGACCCTTTATAATTTCCTATAAGGTCAGTTTAGTAGTGATGAACTATTTAGGTTTTGTTTTTCCTGAGAAACTTTCTCTCTCCTTCAATTCAGTATGTTAATCTTGCAAGCACATGCATTCTTATTGGCAGTTGTGGCCTCTGCCTTAGTGGTGAGCATTGCCAGAGCAGAAAGTGTTGGGCTAGAAGCCTGATGCAAGTGGAGGGGTGAAATGAGGATGGTCCAGGCAGGCTATCCAAAGTACTCGGCAGTTGTCAATCTATTGCCTCCATGCTGGTCTTGGGATCAAGCAAGTCTATGTGCATTCTTTTCAGTTCCTTACAGCCATTTTATACGCCTTCATTTTCAAACCAGCTACGTGGGCTCATTTTCTCAGTGTCGGACCTTAAGGCTGGGATGCCTAATGCGTGGCTCAAACTCTTTGTTCTCCAGGGATCCCCAAGCCAGTAATATCTCCCTCCGCTCTAGGTCACTCACTAAGGATGCAGGTCTCAATTAGATCCTATTTCTTCCCCTTCAACTAGACTTTCTGTAGTTCTTTATTTATAGCCTTGGTTGTAGAAGAACCATTCTGTTAGTCTCAAGGTCATTATCGGCAAGAATTGCTCTACATGTAATTGTAGTTTTGATTTGTTTGTGAAGGGAGGTGAGCTCAGAGGCCTCATACCTGCCAACTTGATCCTGTTCAGGTCTCACCTCTTATGCCATCATATCAGTGTTTAGGATTTCAACAAATGAATTTGCGAAGACACAAACATTCAGTATGTGGCCATCAGTATATACAAGAAAGTAAACATATTATAATACCTTGTATTTATGTGACTTAAATCAATTTGAATTCTTAATATTATATTTTAGAATCAATCAGGATGCCCACATTTTTACCAAGAATTTCCTTAGTCTAATGAATATTGTATCTATAAATCCAAAATTAAAACAGCAAAACATCACATCTTTTCTTGTGTCCATATTGAGGAAAGTTAAAAAAAAAAAAAAACTTACATTTTCATATACTTTCTCTGAGATTCCAAGAGTACTACCTGGCAGAGAGCCTAGAAGAACATAGAATATGTATATTTTACTTTCTTCTTTCAGCACCTAGTACCTGGCATGTACCTGTGGATGCTAAATAAATAATATTGACAAAGATAATGATGACTGCATATTGGCACTGAAAAGAAAGTTATAAAATTTGAATTGTGTTTTGTAGTAAAAAGAAAATTGCAGTCCACCATTTCATAATGATTCAACTGCCAGTATTTCTCTCTAATTCTGCCACTTTCTGCACTGGCTTCATGCCCTCTTTCTGTCCTTGGTTTTCTATCCTATAAGGTGATTACATGAGCAGGACAAATTAGAATAGGTTTATTTGATTGCCTTATTACCTTTGAGCATGAAGCCATAGTTGAATAACTTTTACTGAATCCACTGTAAAATAAAATGCATTGTAGTAGGCTACCAATGAACATTACTGTTCATTGTAGGTAATAAAAACCTGAAGATTTCACAGAAGGTATCAGTAACAAACTCCTACCGAAATTAGGGATCTTCTCCCCAATTTTACGGTAGATGTTCACCTACCTTCTACCTGAATATCTGCACTGATATAAAATACTGACTTTCAACTTATTACATTTTGTGTTGGATAGCTGCAATTGTTAGAGAATACTCCATTCCTTTAAACAAATTCTAAATTCAATTAGTTTCTAGCCCTTATCCTTTGTTCGATTTCTGAGAACATATATAGGATAAATTTCATCATTCTTCAATACTACAGCTTTACAAATAGTTAAAGAAACTCTTCAGGTTTCTCACAAATAGTCTGGTCAGACTTTCTGTTTGCCTTGGAAAGTCCTAGTTTTTGCCTATTTTCTGGGAAGAGCATTTGTCCATCATAGCAATTGTCTCAAATTTTTTCATTTTGACAAATAAAGCAGCATTAAATAATATTAAGAATTGGATAAAATAAGCTGGAACTAATTTAGTGGATCTTTAATTATTCCTCTCATCACCTGGCAAGATATCATCTAGTAGTGTATGTAATATATGTGCAGTAATTATCAATTTAACATGTGATGAAATTTGAAAAATGAGCTGAACTCTTTTCCTGAGGACACTTGATGATAAAAATAGTGTAAAGGGATAGGATAAGCTAGGTGAAACAAATTCATTTCAGCCTTGTGTTGGAAATTTATTTAACCAGGATGTCTCCATAGACCAACTGTGCCAGCCAATTCCACCATGGGCTATGCCACAACTTATGAGATCCAGGAGTCTGCCATGTTACTAGTTCGTGTGATCAGAGGAAATGTGAGAAACTGTAAATTACACATATGTGAAATATTTGTGGGCAGTATATTGAGCGGTACAACCATAGAGCAAATAGAGAAAAACCTGAACATTCTTATAACAGCAGTTTAGTTAGTTCCATGCCTGGTGTAAAACTGCAATTGTTTATTTTATTGCTTGATGACATTTTTTATTTTGCTTTTAAGTGTTAGTGGTTCAAAAAACTTAAGATGACTTTCTAATAAAAATTAAGAACTAAATTTCTATTTCTCAGCAAAGTTAATAAAGACGAGTGTTGCACAAAACTTGAAAACAAAAATGGTAATATAATATATGCAGTCAATAATATGCATTTCTCTATCACTCTAAAGTATGAATTATTTGTTAGATCAAATAATTAATCTTCTTTAATAATTTTTGTCATTTTCAACTCCCAAGTATTTGTGAAAGGAAAAAAAATCTTAAATGAGTGTTATAGTATTAGTTTCATTAGCAACAGAAGCAATTCACATTTAAACAATACTAGATTTATATTAATAGATATTTCAAAGAGAAAAACAGGTGAGATTACTCATATAATAATAATGTGATGGCTTATTCAATAAATGGAATAAAAGTAAAGCTTTTGGAAGCTCACCAGATATGATTCTGAATAGTTTTCTAAATTCAGTTAAAAAGTTGTACATTAAATTAAAATTCACTGTGTAGTATGATAATATTAGGAAACATATTGTCACTAACAAAACACATTTTGCAGACTCAGAATTATGGTAAGAATAATTTTTTCCTAAATTACCAATTCTATGTAGCCAATGTTGTTGAAATTGGTAATATGAATGAATAATTCATAATTGCATGTATCCAAATGAGCAGTGATATTTTAGCAATTGAAAAAAAATCTATGATTGCCAAGATTTACATACACAAGAGAAACTGAAATACATAACTTTTCATGATGAAGCTGATGTTTAATTATCATCATCATCATCATCATCATCATCATCATTTTTTAGAAGAGTAATTCACACTTTCACTCTTTGTTGCCTGGTATCAACTGAATTTTACAAAGGTTTCATATTAAAAAAAATACTTTGTAAATCAACTTAAGTAGGCTATAATTCTGTTGAAACTTTTATAAATGAGTCTTCGACATTTGATAATAATTGTTTCAAAATCAGTTGGAAATCCTTAAAGAATTCAATGATCAAGAAATGAAGAGAAGTTACTTTTTGTAGCTTTTAGAGAATTTTAATTATTAAAATAAAGCTTGTAAACAAGAACATATTAGAGAAGTACACTGAAACTGACTACTATGAAAATTTATTGGTAAGAGAGGAAAAAAACTGAATGATTAATGAGACTTTAAATAAGGTGCAAGGTCTAATTTTGAAATTCTGTATTTGTTCCGTGTTGTACATTGTGAGAATCATGTTTTCATATAGGTCCTATTTTTATTGGATAAATTTATATTCTATAGTGGAACTGGATTCTGTTGAGAGGTCTAAAATTTTCCACATTCAAATTTGGCAAAACATTGAAAATAAGTACTAAAAAAATAGCCTATTCTTGAAATTCTAGGCCAAAAACATAGGTTTTTAAAACTTCTCTGAATAGAGGTAAAAAGCCTATAAACACTTGGGCTGAATTTTTACATATTTAAATATAATTAAAAATTCAAATTGAGACTACATTCCATTTAGCACAATTCTGAGATTTCTGCTAACTCAGAATTATAGACTATTTTCTCAATTAAAAACATATAGAAAGAATGGATTGAAAATGAAAATAGATTGCTACTGGCTAAAATGGCAGAATAGAAAGGTCATGAGTTCACTTCCCCTACAAGCACACCAACTATTAATGAGAAAAATCAAACAGTAGTATAAAAGATCTCCTACATTTAAAGATTTAAAGAAGGAACCACGAGAAGGATAGGAGGGCTGGAAATGTGATATAGTCAGTACGCACACCCCAGAGAGGACAACCTACAAATGGGAGAATAATTACAATTGCAGAGGTTCTCCCCAAGGAGGGGTTCAAGCCCCACATCAGAATCCTTAGTCCATGGGTCCTGTACCAGGAGGATGTGCCTCCAGTGTTTGGCTTTGAGACCGGTGGGACTTGCTTTTAGGAGAGCCAGAGGGTTATGGGGAACAGAGATTCCGATTCCACTCTTGCAGGATGTACACAGAATCTCACACACTCCAGGATCCAGAGCAGAGGCAGTAATTTGAAAAGGGTCAAGTCAGACCCACCTGCTGATCTTGGATAGTCTCCCATGGAAGCAGGAGGCAGCTGGAGCTCACCCTGGGACATGGACTCCAGCAGAAGGCCTTTTTGTGGGCTTATTCTACCACGTGGACACTGGTGCAGGCAATCATTTTGGAATTCTCCCTCTAGTTTATTAGCACTAGGACCAGGCCGTATCAAGCAACATAGTGTTGTAAGTCAATTATACTTCAAAAACAATCAAACAAACAAAAAATAAATTCATAGAAAAAGAGATCAGATTTGTGGTTATCAGAGGCATAGGTTAGAGGAGAAGGGGAACTTACTGAAGGCAGTCAAAAGGCACAAACTTCCGGTTGTAAAATAAATCAGTACTAGGGATGTAATTTACAACATGATAAATATAATTAACACTTCTGTATGCTATATACAAAAGTTAAGAGTAAATCCTAGGAGTTCTCATTACAAGAAAATATTTGTTCATTTTCTTTACTTTTGTATCTATATACAATAGATGTTCGCTAAACTTATTGTGATAATCACTTTATGATGAATGTAAATCAAACCATTACGCTGTACACATTCAATTTTTACAGTGCTATATATCAATTATATCTCAACAAAACTGAAAGAAAAAAAATAATGGAATAAGAATATTATGCCCTAAAAACAGACATATGGATCAGTGGAACAGAATAGAAAGTCCAGAAATAAACCCACAGATCTATGGTCAATTAATCTTCAACAAAGGAGGCAAGAATATACAATGGAGAAAAGACAGTCTCTTCAGCAAGTGCTGTTGGGAAAACTGGATAGCAGCATGTAAATCAATGAAGTTAGTACACTCCCTCACACTGTACACAAAAATCAACTCAAAATGGCTTAAAGATTTAAATATAAGACAAGACACGATAAATATCCTAGAAGAAATAGGCAAAACATTTCCTGACATAAATCTTAGTGATGTTCTCCTGGAACAGTCTACCCAGAAAATAAAAATAAGAGCAAAAATAAACAAATGGGATCTAATTAAACTTATAAGCTTTTGCAAAGCAAAGGAAAGCATAAGCAAAACAAAATGACAACCTACAGAATGGGAGAAAATATTTGCAAATGATGTGACTGACAAAGGCTGAATTTCCAGAATATACAAACAGCTCATACGACATAATAACAACAACAACAACAAAAAAAAAAACAGTGCAAAAATGGGCAGAAGACCTGGACAAGCAATTCTCCCCTGAAGACATACAATGGCCAATAGGCACATGAAAAAATACTCAATATCAATAATTATCAGAAAAATGCAAATCAAAACTACAATGATGTATCACTTCATACCGGTCAGAATGGCCATCATTCAGAAGTCCATGAATGTTAAATGCTGGAGATGGTGTGGAGAAAAGGGAACCCTCCTACACTGCTGGTAGCAATGTAGTTTGGTACAGCCATTATGGAAAATACTGTGGAGATTCCTCAAAAAATTAAAAATAGAGTTACCATATAATGCAGCAATTCCACTTCTGGGCATATATCTGGAGGGAACTCTAATTCAAAAAATACATGCAACCCAATGTTCATAGCAGCACCATATACAATAGCCAAGACATGGAAGCAACCTAAATGTCCATTGACAGAAGACTGGATAAAGAAGTTGCAGTATATTTATACAATGAAATACTATTCAGCCATAAAAAATAAAATAATGCCATTTACAGCAACATGGATGGACCTAGAGATTGTCATTCTAAGTGAAGTAAGCCAGGAAAAGAAAAATACCATATGATATCACTCATATGTGGAATCTAAAAAAACAAAGCAAAGAAAGAAAAGAAAAGAAATGGATACCATGAACTCATCTACAAAACAGAAACAGACTCATAGACATAGTAAACAATCTTACGGTTACTGAGACAAGGGGTGGGAAGGGATAAGTCTGGGAGTTTGAGATTTACAAATGTTAGCCACTATATATAAAAATAGATTTTAAAAGGTTTCTTCCGTATAGCACAGGGAATTATGTTCAATATCCTATAATAAACTTTAATGAAAAAGAATATGAAAACAAATATATGTAGGCATATGCATGACCGGGACATTGTGCTGTACACCAGAAATTGACACATTGTAACTGACTGTACTTCTATTATTATTATTATTATTATTATTATTATTATTATTATTATTATTATTATTATTATTACTATTAATTTTAAAAACATAATATTATGCCCATGACCCTGTCTTTTCAACCATATTTTTATGCACAAGAACATAATCTTCACTCACACCAGCTGTAAACCATCTGAAAACAAAATAATGGTGAAAAATTTGAAGTATGATAAATCTTGAATACCCACAAATTTATTTAGAGAAAACTTCATCCATTTTTCTTATTAAAAAATCTAAAAAGAGAAAGTGATAATAATTTCAAATGCATTATAGATAAGCTGTCTACTTTGAATACTGCAAGCAATTTTACAAATGAAAATATAAAAATCTGAAAAACATATTGAAAATATTATAAAATTACAGATTTTATATTCAATTGTTCTTTTTACTTGCACACTTTGGAATAAACTCAACCCAGTCATGATGTATTATTCTTTAAAATAATGCTGGATATTTTTTCTGCTGATATTTTGTTATGGACCTTTGTGTTTATGATCCTGACAGATACAATTCTGTGATTTTCTCTTTTTTTGGTAGAAATTTATCAATTTTTGGATAAGTTTTATGCTGTTTGGCTTCATCAAATTAACTGGGAATTCATAAATAATTATAACAAACAATTACAATTGTCTCTGAAAACCCTGGATTGCTCTGACTAGAAGACACACTTCTCCACAATGTGAACCCACACTGCTGGTGGAAGTGCATCAAAAGTCATCTCTCTCTCTTCACTTTTGCTTCATTCTTCTTCCTTTTAGAGATGTTGATCCCAGGAGCAGTCTCTTTTGAACATCCTTCTTGATAATCTATGCCAAGAAATTCAATTGTCAACAATAATAATGTTGACAAGGGTTATTGTGAGGATAATATTAAATTTTACATATAAAGTACTTAAAATTATCCCTGAAACATAGTAACCACTGAATTCCTGTGATAAATGATTATTATATTTCAAAATGACCTATCAAAGAACCTATCTTTAGGATGATAAGAGTTAATAACCAATAAATATGCCAAGAATGTCCTCTCAAAGCCAGAAGTTCAGAAGCTCATTCAATACTTATTTGAGAACATACAATAATTAACTTTGTTTATACAGTGAAGCCCCAAGGGGTGTTAAGGATTGTAGCTTTGATTTATTAACAGCTCCATATTCTACTGATTCAAAAGAGAAAATCTAGAGTATTTCAAATTCATACTAATTGTACTAAATATAGTAAAGAGAAGCAAGCTCCAATTACGTATTTATCTACTGATGTATAATAAATTACTCTGAATCTTAAGTGGGTCAAAATAATGATTTTACTTTGCTTACAATATTGTGGATCAAACAATCAGAGAGGGCTCAGGTGGACAGTTTGTTTCTAATTCACATGGCACCAGCTGGCATGACTAGGGCTAGATGATCCACTTCCAACATGGCTTCCTCACTCATTTGGCTGATGTCTCTGTATATATTAGCCTCTTTCTCTTTCTCCATAATAAAGTCACCCCAACCTGATCCATGTCTCCAATTTTATGGTTAGGGTTCTGGCAGTAATTTTCTCTCTCTCTTTGTTCACACTCTGAGGTCTTGTTTCTGCCCTTTTTTCCATAAGAAATAGACCCTGTTCACAATGAAATAAATTTTTTTCAGCCTGTTTCCTGCATAAAGAAGTTTACGGACTCAAAGACTTGTTTGCATTTTATATTATCTCCATTTTTTGTAGTCTAAGCTGATACAATGTTTTTAAGACTTTGTGTGCTTTATAGGGTATCAGATTTTAACCAATTCCATTATATAAAAATGATATCGACATTTCTTTTCAAGATAGGTACTGCTGTACCTTGGCTCAAAAGTCAAGTTGCTATGCATTATTTCCTTTATGATTCTTTCAAGTATTTTTGTCTAGCTGAAAGGGTTAATGAGGCATGCCCTTAAATATTTGCAAACATTGCGACTGACAAGTACTTAATTTCTAGAATATACAAATAGCTCATACAACTCAATAACGAAAAAAAACCCAAAAAGCTCAATGAAAAAATGGGCAGAAGACCTAAACAAACATTTCTCCAATGAAGACATACAATGGACAACAGGCACATGAAAAAATGCTCCACATCACTAATTATCAGAGAAATGCAAATCAAAACTACAATTAAGTATCATTTCACACCATTCAGAGTAGCCATCATTAAAAAGCCCACAGACAGTAAATGCTGGAGAGGGTGTGGAGAAAAGAGAATCTCCCTACAATCTTGTTGGAAAGCCACTATGGAAAACAGTATGGTTATTCCTTAAAAAACTGAAATTAGACTTACCCTATGATCCAGCAATCCCACTCCTGGGCATTCATCCAAAGGAAACTCTAATTCTAAAAGATACATGTACCCTAATGTTAATAAACAGCACTATTTAAAATAGCCAAGACATGGAGGCAACCTAAATGTCCATTGACAGATGACTGGATAAAGAAGTTGTGAGATACACACACACACACACACACACACACACAATGGAATACTACTGAGCTATAAAAAAAGAATAATGCCATTTGCAGCAACATGGATGGACCTGGAGATCATAATACTAAGTGAAGGCAGAAAGAGAAAGAAAAAGCTATACTTATATGTGGAATCTACAAAAAGGACACAAATGAAATTATTTACAAAACAGAGACAGACTTACAGACATAGAAAACAAACTTATGGTTACTGGGAGGGGTAGGGAAAGGGGGAGGGGAGGAATAAATTGGGAGTTCTGAATTTGCAGATACTAACTACTGTATATAAAATAGATAAACAATAAGGTCCTACTGTATAGCACAGGGAACTATATTCAATACCCTATAGTAGCCTATAATGAAAAAGAATATGAAAAGGAATATATATGCATATGTGTAAATGAATCACTATGCTGTACAGCAGAAATTAACACAACATTTTAAACTGACTATACTTCAATTGAAAAAAAAGGTCTCTTCCAGCAATGGAAAAAAAATTAAATGATGCAGGAAAAAAAAAAAAGATTCTTAGGGACACTCCTTTGTGACAGAAAGGGTCTAAGAATACTCTTGTAAGATTCTTAGAAGCTCTATTAGGTATGACTTTAAATCTTTCTGAGGTATCAAGCATCTTAGAGCCATACTATTGTGAAACTGACCCTGAAGCCTGCTTTATTGGTACCACATTGGATTTGATTCTTTCCTTGAGACCACTTCTTACCTTGGGAATCTTTAGCTAAGAGGTACTGGCGATGAAAGCTGGTTTTATTTCTGATGCCAGCAAGTCCTGGGTCTTTTATATCTCCTCTCAATTCTGCTCAAAAACTAAACAGCTCTGTTTTTAATTAATCTCTCTTCTCTATCATAGCCATTTTGAAAAGAAACTGGAACATTCTAGATACTGTTTGAAAATTTCCAGTCAGAACAAGTTTATTTTTCACCCTTTCTTTTTCCACCTTATGACAAGTGACAGTACTGCCAAAACTTCTTCTACTGCATATTAAAGTCCTCTTTTCTCCAGTCTCCAATAAAATTCCCTTACTTATCTACAAAATAATCACCAAAAGTATCCTTAAAATGCTATAAATTTCTGACTAACAATCTCAAAGCAATGCAACTTGTTTTTAAGTTTTTGATACAGTATCAGACTAATTTCAACTGCCAAATTCTCTTCTAGCTATCAATTTCATTAAACCTTTTGTAAAAATTAATGACTTAATGTAATTATTTAATTTTGTTCATAATTGTGTGGCTTAGGAATTAGAAATGGTTTTTGATTAATAGTTTATCTCTGATTCATATAACATCAGCTACTATGGCTAAGGCTAGAAGAGACACTTAAAAAAGATTTTTTTTAACTCATATGTTTAGTGTCATGATGTTTCTTAGTTTCTCAACATGGCCTGAGGTATTCCAACATTTTACATGCTGACTGATGTTTCTTAGTACAAGTTTTCCAAGAAAAAGCATTCCAAGAGGTCCAGGCAGAAGTTGTGAATATTCTTATGACTTAGCTACAGTGTCACTTCTGCTGAATCCATTGGTCAAACAAGTTACTAAGGTCAGCCTACATTCAAAGATGGAGGAAAAAACTCAATCTTTCAATGGAAGAATAGTGTGCATTTACACGAAAGGAGGTAATTATGATGATGTACGGGAGAAGCTAACAAAAGTTGTTGAGACCACAAAACACTAACAGAATTTATTATACATATTATAAACAAACAAAAATATCTTATTGTTTAATATGTTGCAAGCATGGGTTTTATAATAGTTAATTTCCAACAGCTTTATCTGAGTAACTTAAATAATCTGAATTAATTCAATCATTTAGATATGTGGTTCAGTTACTTTAGAATACAAAGAGATATGGGAAACAATGCCCAATAAAGTTTTGGATAATCATATTACAAAATGACATCTTTTAAAAACTGCTTGCCCTAGGAAACTTTAACTCTCTTTACCTCTTAAAGCAAGAGAGAAAACCACTAAGAACAGATTCAGCCTCTCTAAAACATGAACCAGTATACAGTTCTGTAAAGACTCTGGTTACAAGACTAAAGGTCAATTCACTTAAGAAATCTGGATCTCAAGTGGATTGGGTTAAGAATAAAGTTCAGAAGCAACTTCTCTTATAAATGCAAAGAATTAATGACCACCAATGTTTTATTTGCCAAGTCTGATCTTCTCCTGGGAAGAGAACAGGACCCTGAACAAGTGCTAATGGGTCTGTGCCCTTAAGGCAAGGTTGGCCTTTCAGTGGTTTGGAGTTTCACATACTAAGTTCCCTGAGTACTTTAAAAATGAATCCACTCTCTAAATCTAAGCATTTTCTCAAAAATGTGGAAGCCCTTCACTTAACATGACAAAACTTGGTATCAAGGGGCAAAACTACACATTTTTAGACTTTCCCTGTTACAGTGAGGGGAAAAAAAATTCTCTGTTGTTATTTTATCTTAATGTCAGAGGCTTATATGGCAAAAAATTACCTCGTATGTTTTTAGTGGTCTAACATAGAAATCTCTAACAAGAAACCTATAAAATTTACTCTCCTCAAAGACTTCTGTAAGCAATTTAGAAATGAGTGTCAGTAAAGAAACAACAACCTGAAATTTGTAACACTATGATATTACTAAAGAAAAAAATAATTTGAAATCTCTTAAGTAATCTGTTGTTTTATGTTTTAATTTTTTGATAATGTTGCCTTCTTTCTCTGTTTGATCTACCCTCACAGAGTTCACTGTTCCATTTTGATTGTTCTGAGTTGCTACCCAATAATTTGCTGTTTGCCTTTCCTAGACTTCATCAGTATCATCACATCATCCAATGAAATCAGTCTATAAATGTTGTTTTAATTACTGGCAGCAGCAGTATTACTGCCCATTTACGCAAGATATGCCATAAAGCGTGTTTTGTGCTAAATAATCTATATACATTTTTTTTATTTACAATTCTGTAAGGTAATTATTACACAAAATGAAGGAAAAAACAACTGAAGGTCATTAACTCAAGCATTTATTAAGAATGCTGCAAAGAAGAGCTGCCCCACGCCCCATCCCTTCACGCCAACCCCTGCTTCTCCTCTCCCTCCCCTGCAGGAGGATCACCAACCAGGCCCGGCAGGCTGCCACCCATGGGGTGGCCTCCCACATGCACCTCCGGACTGATGTCTTTCTTCCCTCTCCTGTCCATCAAGCACGTGTACATATATGTAAACTGAAAAAAAAAAGTGCAGTATACTGTATATATGTATTTACATCCAATATAATGTGTACTGCATTCAGATTGTAATAATTCCATCTAATAAAACTGAAAAAGAAAAAAAAAGAATGACAATTTCAATCCAGTAAACTTAGTATGTGAAAAATAAAGATTTTAAGGTATTTCAGAAGAAACTAAGTTAGTCACTATATTAAACAGAGAGTGAAAATTTTAATTTACTGATAAATAATTAAAGATTCCTCAGAGAATATTGTATATCTTGGCAATATGTACTTCAAAGATGCTTGTTAAATGATTCTAAAAGAACACATTTTAAAGCATATGAATAATCTGTATTTTTAAAAGCCATATCTTTTGTAAACTTTACCAAGACTTTACCATGCATTATTTCATCTAAGCTCATAATCTTTTGAGAAAGGTATGATTACATGCATATTAAAGAGTATGTTTCAGAAAGACCAAAGGACTTGTCTGAAGACACAAAGCTAGGAAGAAAGGTAAGTCTTAGGGTAAGACTTAAAGCTTCTCATTCAAGCACTCAAGACATTAAAACTGTTTAAAAATATTTTTTTAAAAAGAATGTTGCAATATGAGAAACAGCTTAAAATGAGTGTTCTATAGAAAGCAAGTAGGTGAAAGATTTTCCAAGGCTGACTGGGGAGGATCACTCAAAGATTCGCTTTTTTTTGAGAATTGTTCACTATTCAGATTCTTGGAAAGAGTGGGGAAAATGAGTTATGTTAATCATGTAGGAACTGGAAGATGGGACCTTAGTTTAATATCTATTGGCTACTTAATTTAGATTTTGGAATAAAGGGTAAGGAGAAACATTTGGAAGCTAAGATTCCTTTGAGATGGCTCAGATTTGGTATTTAGATTTTTTATGTTGGTGGCAATCGTCTCTTGAATTAGAAGTTAGCAGTTACATAGAAGTATTTAAGACTCTGGGCAGTGTAAATACATAGATCACTCTGCTAAGGAACACATGAAGCAAAATCAGATATAGACTCTGAAATGTTTCCTTAATCCTCCACATATCTTCCCTAGTCCTAACCAAGACATCAAATCTATTTGATGAAGGCAACTGTTTAAAATACATTTGTAAATGTTCATATAATCCTTATGCATTGCTTCTTACTTATGTTCCACCTTCACAATTCTGTTAGAGTTGTAAGTTTGGCTAATGGAACATCTGCTGGAAATATTCTCAAAAAATTTAAGTGAAATTGTCCTACTGATGATGATTTAAGATTTTACTCAATCAGCCTCTACTATTTTGTTAGTCAGCAGTAAAAACATGGAGAAGTAGGGAATCTTCTGTTGAGGAATAACACACTATTAATTTGTAATGATTTAGTCAATGATTACTCTGGAAGTATTCATGTATAATAAACCATGAGGACATTGACCAATCTCCAGGGCTTTTTATGTAATAATAAAACATACATAAACAATTGACACTAACTGCCCTTGTTTGAGATGTTACTAATATTAAGAAATAAAAATTAACCTATAGACAGTTTTTGTACCAGTTTGATGTAGTTGAACTTGAGTATGCTTTTAACCTGAGAAGCATACAATTATTGAAACATACTGACATACAGTCAGCTACAATGTGCCCATTTCTAGTATATAGCATAACGTCCCAGTCATACATATATATGCATATATTCATTTTCATATTCTTTTTCATTAGAGGTTATTATAGGATACTGAATACAGTTCCCTGTGCTATACAAAAGAAATTTGGTTTTTATCTACTTTTATATATAGTAGTTAATATTTGCAAGCCTCAAACTCTCAAATTTATCCCTTCCTACCCACTTTCCCCCAGTAACCGTAAGTTTGTTTACTATGTCTGCAAGTCTGTTTCTGTTTTGTAGATGAGTTCATTATTATCTTTTTTCTTTTTTTAAGATTCCACATTTGAGTGACATCATATGGTATTTTTCTTTTTTTTCTGTCTTTACTTAAATGGCAATCTCCAGGTTCATCCATGTAGCTTGCAGATGGCATTAATTTATTCTTTTTTATGGCTGAGTAGTATTCCCTTGTATAAATTTACCATAACATTTTTATCCAGTCACTTGCCAATGGACATTTATGTGGTTTCCCTGTGTTGGCTATTGCACATAATGCTGCTATTAACACTGGGGTACGTATATCTTTTCAAATTAGAGTTCCCGCCAGACATTCCCTGGAGTGGGATTGCTGGATCATATGGTAAGCCTATTTTTAGTTTTTTGAGTTATCTCCATATTGTTTTCCATAATGTGCTTCCTCTCTAGCATTTATCCTTTGTGGTGTTTTCAATGATGGCCATTCTGACTTGTGTGAGGTGATACCTCATTGTAGTTTTGATTTGCATTTCTCCGATAATTAGAGATATTGAGTATTTTTGATGTGCCTATTGGCCACTGTATGTCTTCGTTGCAGAATTGCTTGTTTAGGTCTTCTGCCCATTTCTGGACTGAGATTTTGTTTGTTTGTTTGAAACATATTTATATTAATATATCTTACCTTCACATAATAAAACTGTAAGGATTGCATTCCTCTCATTGTCCATTGGATTCTTCTTTTAAGTTTAGTAAAGACAGAATTCTCACGATAATTAGGAGTTACTTAAAATTTGGAGATTAAGAAACAAACGTATTTTTATTATTTTTCCTTTTAAAAGGTGAAGAAGCCAATCTTCCTGTTATCTGGTGACTAAGAGTTTTACATATAAAGTCTTCTTAATAGTTGTACTTATAGGGGAGTAAAAATAATTTTCCCTCTACCTTCTGTGAGTAGTTTCCTCAGAATCCAGTAATAAAAGACAGATTAACAAAAGGGAACAACAGGAGTTTATTAGCATGTATACCACAAGTATACATAGGAGATACCCAGGGAAAAATGCAAGCCAAAAAGGTAGCTTTAGAATTCAGAATTAAATAGTGCCCTAATGGGGAAGGAGGAGGGAGGATACAGGTCTCTTAGAGAAAAGGAAATAATTTTTAGGAAAGATGAATGGGATCTTAGAGAAACAGAAGAGATTTATTCTAGCTTAGTTAAATAAACTAATCCCTCTCTTAAGTTATTTATCTTTTCAAAAGATTTGGCTATGTAATCTTCATCACCATATTAAGCCAGTGCATATTTATATTAAAGTTTTCATATCGATAGGAAACAAGGGTTTCTACCATTTTTGTCCTAAGGTCCCTCTCAAATGAACATAGTTGTTTATATCAAAAGCTTCTTAAAATTTAATTATAAATTTTATCATTGAGGCTATGAGTACCTGTACAAATATGGTATTAGGGTGATGTAGATTTCCCAACTGTCAGCTGTCTATTGCCTTACAGTAGTAGGAAATGAAAAATATTAGTAACCTCCTGATAATCAAATGCTTGTACTCCTGCCTCACGTTAGCAGTGAAAAAAAAAAAGTAGAAGATTCTTATCCAAGAATGAGATGATGATGATGATGATGATGATGATGATGATGATGATGATGATGATGATGATGATGATGAAGACATAAAGGCAGCACCCTAACACAAAAGGGCAGAGTACCTGACAGGAGAACTTACTCTACTTTCCAGCCATAGAGGCCCACACTAAGGGAGATAAACAAAAGGTCTTTGACATATTCTATCCTTATTAATATTTTCCAAGCACTAAATCTGTGGGAGGAGAAAAACCAAATCAAAATCAATTAATTTAAGCTTTTATTAAAATCTCTGGAATGTGTAAACAGTGCAAGATGATATTGTGAAGGAATAATTAGCACAAAGATTTTTATGGGTTGGTTGGAGAAGGTCCGTCAAGATTTAGTTTGGTTCTGAAAGTTATTCATGCTTCCAAATCTCAGAATGTATGTGGAAACTGAGGTTTTGCTAATTGTAGAACAGGACACACAAGCAGCAGGACTTAGTATACCAGCCATTGGTTTAGTAAACTTGGGTTTAACATGGAAGTAGGGAGAAGAATTTGAAAACTAAGATCTTCTATGCATTATTGAAAATGTTCTATTGCTCAGCATCTATCACACTATTAGCATTTTATGGATGAAGAATATAAGACTAGAAGGGTAAAGCAGTTCTCTCATAGAAAGATATGAAGCTAGTGGCTAAACTGTTCTCAACAGACCTCCACAATAATTTAATTTGGGTATATTTAGATATTTTATTTTTTCTCTTCCCAGACCCCATTACCAACAAAAGTTAGGTACACCAAAGTTCATGCCTTCTGGGGGCTGATTAAGAAGTGACTATCTCTGATAATTTTGACATTCTGAGATCACTAAAAGATTTATTTCTTAATGATTTAACAAGTGAAAACAAATAAGTGAATGTCTCCATTTTTAACACAGTAAACCTCTGAACAATGAACAATATTTACTGTATTAATCTTAAAGTGATGTGACACTGTCTTTTGTATGATTGAAAAATTTTGAACCCCTCTTATTAGGTTATGAAGAAATTTGTCATACTTCCATCAGAAAAGAGTTTAAAAAATCATTCTCACTTTAAAATAAAGAAATCATAAAGCATAAAGTGTCATTTTTCCTTGGTGGTTGTACTTTCAAATAGGACAATATTCTGTATTACGAGACTGTAGTGTGGAAGGACAGATAAGGGTGAACAGGAGAAAAACTGAATTGTTTGGGAAGGGTTAGAACTTTCTGTCGTCTCAAAAATCAAGCCCTGTAACTTTCAGTTTAACCTGTCTATTCATTAAATCTATTCCTGAGAATCAAATGGGAAGATAAAGCAGACATTGAATCCACAGTTAAATATTACAGGATTTCCCTAGTCCCATTTTACTATTTTCCATTATTATTTCCCCATTAGAGTTTGCTCCCAATTCATGTCTTTTCTGAGGTTCACATGGCTTCTCTCTGTTCTATGACATCTCAACAGAGGAAGACAAACGTGGCTTTTCAAAGACTAATTGTCGTTTCTGGTAATAGGAGGACTTTTCTTTGTAAAATAACATATGTGTGGGTTTTTGGTTTGGTTTGATTTTAACATATATATCTGCTTCTATTTGTGTTTGCTGTTTTCAGTTTGTTTGTTTTGTTTTTGCCAGAGAACCAGCATCCACCTGGGAGGAAAAAGCCTTAAAATAATGAGAAATGCATCTAGTGAACTGCAGTAACTTCTGTGAATGAACTAGACATTTACTAATAGCCTGTTCACTGCATTTGCTTCAAGACCTCTCTTCTCTATGGTTGGTGGCTTTTTCCCATCTAAAAGTCACCTTAAAATACTACAGCCCACATCCTAAAACCCTATAAATAGCCTTCTTTTATGTCTTTGATTTTGAGGCAACACTAAGGCTCCCTTAAGTGTCAAGGTAGTGCACTTCCTGATTGCAGGAATTCTAATAAACTTAACTTTGCTTGATCTGCTTGTCTGTGGTAAGCCTATAGTCAACAATAAGCAGATTAAAACTGAACTTAAAACCTTTTGCTTATCATATTCCAAACCATCATTTCTACTCATCGCTAAATATTTGGAAAAAAAAATCTGTATGTATGACACATTCTGTTTTCTGTTTCCTTTGTATCAGGATGGATTTAGTGATCATTTCTTCTGTCCTTCTACTTTCACATTATTAACAATGATCATAATCATTTCCAGTGTGCTTTAAT
Organism: Camelus bactrianus; assembly: GCF_048773025.1. Lineage (NCBI taxonomy): Eukaryota > Metazoa > Chordata > Mammalia > Artiodactyla > Camelidae > Camelus > Camelus bactrianus. The sequence goes on from NC_133539.1 coordinate 31,772,364, forward strand.
AAAATAGAATCACTCCTAATCTTGGAGCGCAGTAGTTCTTAACTTGTCTCAATGGCACCAATTTCATCTCCCTGCCCATTTTCACAATAATACAGATATTCATAAAAGCTCATATTATATTGTTACTAAATGACTCATTACTACTAAAAGAAATCAAATTTATTTGTCACCTGAGACAACAGTATTTGAATAAGTATTGATCAATTCATCTTTATCTCATACAACCATGTTCTTCAACCAGTATGTATTCAGTTTTGTTCAGAGAATTCTACAGAGACTTTACATTTCTTGGTCTATAGGATGGAATCTGCATTTCATTTAAAACTTAATTTAAAATTATTATCTAAAAGAGGCACAACTTAAATATGAAGAGAAAGAATGGTTGAAAATAAAATTTTGGAGAAAGATAGATCTTATAAATATTAATCAAAAGAAAGCTAGTACTCCTGTACTAATATCAGACAAGATAAGCTTTAAGATAAGAAGCATTACTAGAGATATAAAGGGACATTTTATATTAATGAGTTAATCTACAGGACAATACAGTAATTATAAACATGTATGCAAAATATATAAAACACAAATTTGATATAGCTCAAAAGATAAGTAGGAAATAGACAAATTCATAATCATAATGAGATTGTAACAAGCATCTTTCAGTAACTGACAGGATAATCAATCATGAGAAGTCAGTATGAATATAGATCATTAAACACATTTAACCTAAATAACACATTTGTCCTAAATAACAGCTAGAGATCACTATATCTAATATGTATATAATACACATACAACTCAAATACATATAAACTTTTTTTAAAAATTGACTGTATGCTGGTCATAAAGCATCAAGAAATTTCAAATGATTGAAAAAACTCATAAACAAATTATCATATAAATTCACCTATTTTTATGAGAAAAACTAAAACTTTTGTATCTTCCTAATGAATTTATATTTTATATTATAAAATGACCTCATTTTTCCTATGCTAATCTTTTTCTATTAAAATCTATTTTTGTATACTAATATAGTCAGAGAAGACTTCTTCATTATCTCACAGATACAAAAAAAAAGTTAATAACTGTTATGAATTGAATTGTACCCCTGCAAATGAAATGTTGAAATCCTAATCTCCAGAACATGTGAATGTAAACTTATGTAGAAATAGCATCTTTGTGGATGTGATCACATTAAGACAAGGTAATACTGGAGTAGGTTGGGCCCTACTCCAGGATGACTGGTGTCCTTATAAGAAGAGAAGACAGAGACACAGGGAGAATACCATGTGATAAATGAAGTAAAGATGATGATGCCGAAGAGTGATGCAGCGATCAACCAAGAATCACCACCGCTAAAAGCTAGGAAGAGGCAAAGAAAGATCCTTCCCAATAGTTTTCAGAGGGAGTATGGCCCTGCCAATATCTTGATTTCAGGCTTCTAGCCTCCAAAACTAGAGAGAATAAAGTTTTGTTGTTTCAGGTCACTCAGTTTGTGGTACTATTTTATGGCAGATGTAGAAAATAAACACAATATCATTTAACAACTATCTGAGATTTTAAAATGAAATAAAAGGTATTTTCATAAAACCTTTAAATCTATAGACAAAAACTTATAAATATTATGCTTATTTAATTTAACACCATACTGCTTAATATATTTCCAGAGGTCTTAATCAATACTTAGAGAAAAGAAAAAGAAATAGGTTTAAGAACAGAATAGAAATAATAAATATTACATTATTTGAAAAATATATAAGCTTATAAAGAACAACAAAACTATGAATAAAATATTAGCCTGAAAGGAATGTTTAGCAAAATTACAATGCACAGTAACTACAAAATAAAATATCCACAATATCAGTAAAACAGGAAGTGACTTAACAATAAATTAATGAGACATACATAAATGATAAATATCATCTGATAAAAGATAGAAAAAAAGGTTGAAAAAATTTTTGGATATATTCTGCTAATGTATAGTATTTTTAGCATAAATATATTAATTATTCCAAAATTATGCTAGAAAATGTTATTAATAATTTTAATACAGATGTATTCATATATTAAATCCTGTAACAAATGATTCTTCTGTCCAAGAATTGTATACACTATTTATATTCCTTTTAGAGAATCAGGTTAAATTTTTCTTTTATCTTTTGTTTCATTCCATTCACTACATAGTACCTAACTGTAGAAACAGCAGAAAATTAAGTTAATTAAAACAAAAAGATCTAGTATCTCATTTTTCAAAGATAACTGCTATTAATACTGTGGTACAGTTACCATTTATAGAAATAGATAAAATTGATGTAGATGTTTTCTATATATACATATATAAGTACACACACACTCCATGCACACACAATAAATGAGGTGCTTTTATATAACCTATTTTCTCTAAACACATTATTTAAAATTAAACCAGTTAATATATAGGCATACCTTGGAGATATTGTGGGTTTGGTTCCAGACCACTATGATTCTGTGAGTATCACAAAAAAGCAAGTCACACAAATCTTTCAGTTTCTCTGTGCATAAAAAAGTCATATTTACACTATACTGTGGCATATTGTTTGAAATAGCATTATGTCTGAAAAAGATGTATATACCTTAATTTAAAAATGCTTTATTGTTAAAAACTGCTAACCATTATCTGAGCCTTCAGCGAGTCGTAATCTCTTTGCTGGTGGAGGGCTGAGCCTCAATAACTGGGGGCTGCTCACTGATCAGGGTGGAGCTTCCTGAAGGTTGGGGTGGCTGTGGCAATTTCTTAAAATAAAACAACAAAATTAAGTTTGCCCCATTGATTGACTCTTCCTTTCATGAATGATTTCTCTGTAGCATGCACACTGTTTGACAGCATTTTATCCACAGTGGAACTTCTTTCAAAATTGGAGTCAATCCTCTCAAATCTTGCTGCTTTGTCAAGTAAGTGTATGTTATAGCCTGAATTCTTTGTTGTAATTTTAACAATCTTCATAGCATCTTCACCAGGAGTATATAACATCTCAAGAAACCATTTTCTCTGTTCATCCATGAGAAGCAAGCCCTCATCTGTTCAAATTTTATCATAAGATTGCAGATTCAGGCACAACTTCAGGATTCATTTCTAATTCTAGTTTTCTTGCCATTTCTACTACATACGCAGTTACTACTTTCACTGAAGTCTTGAACCTCAAAGTCATCCATAAAAGTTAGATTCAACTTCTTCCAAACTCTTGCTGTATTGATATGTTGACCTCTTCCCATGAATGGCAAATATCCTTAATGGCATCTAGAATGATGACTTCTTTCCAGAAGATTTTCAATTTACTTTCTCCCTTTTAATGCTTTATCTCCAATGTTCTATTTATCTCATGTTAAAATAGTTAATCTGCTTCTATTTATATTTTCTTATTTTTAGCAGCCCCTATAGTCTTAAGGGGTTTAAGGATACAGCCTTTCGGAACAAAGTAGTCAATTTTTTCCTTAATTCCAATATTTTCTTTCATTGATTTTAAACCATATTTATCTTTTATCCACTCTATTCTTACTCTTACTGATACTAGATTTAGCCTTATTTCTGATAACATATTTTTTACTTCTCATTTTATCTCTTCTTATTGTTACCATTTTTCTTTATTCATTTTTGTTTTGATCAGGTTTTTTCCTTCTGTTTATTTTCCTTTTGTTCATTGTAAATTGTACAACAATTTTTCCATCATTAGTTATCTCAATATCACTATTACTATTTGTAAGTTTAAAAATGATTCAAGACATCCTTTTAGATAATAGAATGTTATTTATTATTTATTGAACATTTGTTCTGCCTCACAACCCAGGCAGTTTACAGAAGAAATATAATATTCTTTCATTCTCCTTTAACTAGTAGTTTTATTTATTTGTGCTTTTGTTTTTGTCTATTTTAATAATTTTGAATTGTAGATGCAAACTTTTTGATGTTTTTCTTGTTTCATGTCGTCTTTTACAAATTTCGAGGGCTTGAATTAATTTCTATTATTCTGCTATTCATCAGCTTTACTGATTTCACTGGTGACTGTTATTTTTGCCATAAAATATCTTCCTCAAGCCATTAAAAAGTAGTTTTAAATTTTTCTATTTATTTCTCACTTTACTAAAGTAATTCTCTAAATAAATATCTCAGGAAGGCATATAGTAAAGTATTTTGTGTCCTCGCATTCCTAAGATTGCTCTTATTTTGCCATCACATACGTGCGATAAACTGGCTAAGCATATAGTCAACTGTGAGGTTTGATTTATGTGTCAATTTGACTGGATCATGCTATGTCCAGATAGTTGGTCAAATATTATTCTGGGTGAGTCTGTGAGAAAATATGTGGATAAGATTAACATTTGACTTGGTAGACTGCTGTAAAGAAGATTGCCTTCCCTAACGTGGGTAAGCCTCAGTCATTCTGTTGAAGGCCTAAATAGAACAAAAAGGCTGACCCTCTTCCCATAAGTAAGACAGAATTCCTCCTGCCTAACTACTCTTAGCTAGGATGTTGGTCTTCTTTGGCCTTTGGACCCAAACTGAAATCTCATTTCTTCTTGAGTCTTGAGCCTGAAGGTTTTCATTGGCACTGGAACCAACACTATCTCTTCTGGCTCTCAGGCCTTTGGACTCGGTATGAAAGTATACGTAAGCTCTCCTGGGTGTGCAGATCTTCAGATTTCTCAGCCTCCACAATCATATGAGTTGGTTCCTTATAATAAATCTCTTTATATATAAATTTAAAATATGTATATATCATATGTATGTATATATGCAAATACAGTAAATATTATACATGTTATATATAACATAACATTATTATTATAATATACTATCACAATATATTTATATAGCATATATAATATACATATAAATGTTTCTGTTTTCCTAGAGAATCTTGAAAAACAGAATTAACTGTCATCATTTTTCCTTAAAACTATAAAAATTTGTCTCAATTTACTTCTGTGATATAGTAATCTAGACGGGTCTGATTCCAATCTAATTTACTTTATCCTATAGAGGTAAAAAAGGTGTTATGAATTCTTGAAGACTTTTTAAATCCTTGTTTAATGATATTAAAAAAGGACAAATTTTCATAGCAAAAGGATTAGCCCACCTTTATCATCATCATCTATGGAGAGAAGAATTGAAGGTCAATTAATACTTTTAATTAATGAGCTCACTTTGAAACTAGAACAACAGGGCTTTGGATCTACTTGTTATGATTCAGAGAACTTGAATATATATACAATATGTTTTGAAAAATAGAAAAGATATTAATGAGGTATTAAAGACTGATTTGAGAAAACTGCAAGGATAAAAATGAGGCCTGGTGAGGGATGGCAGAAAGAGTAAGTAACTCATGGAGAAATATAAAAATATAAATAGAATTTAAATAAATTGTTATATATCATTAACACATTCTCATGTATCTATGAAAAATTTTCAAAATATATTCATCACTGATATTCTGTAGAGTTAATTAGTTCTTTATGTATGTGATAAGTAGTGAGTTCAGCTTTAAGGTCTGCATCAAGAAAAACTAGAGAATATCTATGTTGGGCAGTCATACACTGGCTAGGACAGTTTGAAAAATTCTAAGAATTATTTCTTGTTCATTCAGTTTCAATGTAAATATCTCAGAATTGTTTATGTTATCTTGTTGTAGTCTGAATAATAGCCCCCATCAAATATCCACACCCTAATCCCTGGACCCCAGGAAATATTTTAAATGGCAAAAATGGATCTTGCAGGTGTGATCAAGTATCTTGAAATGGAGAGATCATCCTGGTTTATCTGGGTGGGCCATAAATGTAATCACAAGGCTCGGTAAGAGGGATGGAGAGGAAGGCTAAACAACAGAAGATAAGGCAATGTGGAAACAGAAGCAGAGATTGAAGTGATGCAGACACAAACCAAGGAATGCCAGAATCTACCAGAAGCTGAAAGAGGAAAGAATAAATTCTCCCCTGGACCCCCAGGAGTGAACCAGCCCCTTTCTCACTTTGATTTTATTCATGAAAGACTCATTTTGAACTTCTTGTCACTTGAATAATAAAATAATTGCTAGCAATAGCAAAATTGGTGGAGGCGACATTTCAGGCAGAAAAGTAAAAGCAAACATAAAGAGCACAAGTTGGAAATGAATTCAGCATGTTGCAGGAACAATAAAAAGACAGACATGGCTGGAGTCAATAAATGCGTAAAAGAGTTTTGCAGGACAAAGAATGAGTGCTAGACAGGGACCAGCTTGAGTAGACCTTTGTCAATCAAAATTACAAATCTGGATGCTTTTCCTTAACAACATAGAAATTGTGAAATAATGATATAACAAAACAAAATAAGGCAGGACAGGACTAGACAGGAGAGAACAGGGCAAGACAAGACAAAAGAAGACAAAGAGAAAAGAAGAGAAAAAGAAACAACAGTACAGTAGACATTTTAATAGTGTAAACTATTGAGTTTGGAGGCACTGAGTGAAAAGGAATGGAAAATGCAAAGGCAGTTTCAGTGGTCCAAGAAAACTTCTTGAAGTTTTATTTCTGTCTCCATCTTTGTTAGAATATGTCTCCTGCTGTACTGCCTGCATTGAAAATAAAACTTCAGCGTTTCTTATCTTTAAAAAAGACAAGATTAACATCTGACTTGACCATTTCATTGTCTTACAGTAAAAAAAAAAAAAAATACAGAAAAACTTTACATAAGATGTATTTAAAATTGTATATAAAAATGTAATTCCACATGTGAAGTGACATAAACAGGCATACAGCACTGCTGAATAGCATGAAATTTATGGAAAGACTAAACTGACTCCTGACCTCAGGATTGCCTCTTACCTCCTGTGTATTTTGAGGAATTTAATACATTCTGAATTTTCAGAGTTTTTACCTACAGAATGGTAGTAATAATTATTTTTTTAGTTATTAAAAAGTATAATGTGACAGTGTACATAAAGCAAACAGCAATTTATGATTAGCTTAATTTCATCTATGAGCACTGAGTTTTATCTCAATTAGTAAACAATCTTTTTGCTGGCCAATTAGCTTCATGATTTTGTTTTTCTTGCTTCTGCAAAGAAACCATATAAGCATTTTGTCTTTTACCGTCTATAATCTTTATGTTTATCTTTGATGTAAATGTGAAGACAATGATAAAAATGATAAACTAGTCAAAACTACTTTAAAATGTAACTTGTTTTCTCTTCATTTCTATAAATGTTTTCCACATTTGGTTTTTCTCCCTCCTTCTTCAGTTTTTCACACTCTCTCCCATTTGGCTACTTAAAAATGTTTTTTCATTCTTTAAGAGGTCATTCTTATAGTTAATATTTGGACAAAAATGACCATAGTTTACACAAATTCCTTTAGCTCTGTTTCTCTTGCCATTTTTCTTAAAAACAATGTTCTTTCTCCCGTAATATATACTCCTTGACTTGTATAGAACCCATCCTCTCTAAGTGTTTTTGTCACTTCTATTTGGTAAAATGGACAATTTGCTAGAAAAAATGGTGAATTCATTCTTGGAACATGAGTCTGTTATGTTAGAATTAAAGAAATCTATGCTCTTACCCTGGAAAATATGGCCTTAATCTGATGTTTTTAAAAAAATGAACTTGAGCTCATTGTTTGTTGTTTATCTGTTTTGTGAGTTACAGTACAATTGCTTTCAAAATTTTCGTTTCTATTTCATTTCTCATATCTTCCTCTTAACCCTCATCTTCTTACTTCCCTGTGAGGGAGACAAATACTAGTACCTAATAGATGGGTAATATAATCAAATTCATGCCTTTATTTTGATAAGCAATAGAAATAAATCTGAAACATAATTCCAATCCAAATAGATTTTGGCCATTTGTAGTTACATATCTAAATATGTCAGGAAACATATTTTCAATGAGTTATTATTTAAATATGTATGCTTTCATTATGAAAAGCAATAGAAACCAAGATCAAATTAAATGACAAACAATATACATTATGGAACAAATCATGATCTGAGACTATTTTATTATTATATTTTATGGTCATGGCCAATACATAATTTTATCATGACCGATTTTTCAGTGTTTTAAATGCAGACCCTAATGGTGTACTTTTAGTAAAGCTCTAAAGAGGTTCCTTACTTTATTTAGTTGTTACTTTTTTTCAAATCATGTAAGTTGTGAAAAGAAAGAATATTTGTGTTCTAGTTTTTAAATGGAATTAAAGGAGCCTTCTTTTATAGTAACAGATAGCATTTATCTGAAAAGTATGGTTCATGAAGTTAAAGTACAGGAAGCAATGAAAGAGAATTAGATTAGAGATGAACAGAGAAGTTTTCTCCATTCCCTCAATGTTCCTGGAAGCAGCATGATAAATGCACAAGGTATTTGCCCAAAATATACAATCCTTCTGGGCATGAAATATCATCCCTTTTATGTCCTAAACATAAAAAAAAAAAAAACAACTTTAACATTAAAAACAAAAGAAACTCTTTTTCTGTCTGAAAGCATTAAAGGCTCATGCTTCTATTTTAGAGAACTCATGACTTTGTTCCATGAGAGATCTGTAAAATAAATAAATAATGTATACACTACAAAATAAGGAATCATTTGAGTAATATAAATGAAGAAAGATAATATATTCAGATGTTATTCTGCATTTAATGAGTCTCTCTTTCAATAAGTCAGCCATAACATTGCATTTAATTGTCAGAGGGAACTTTGCTGTCCTAATATCAGAAGTTTGTTCAAGTTAATGATTCTCCATGTAATTTAAAAAAAAAAATCCAAATTGACTAAACTAAACAAAACATGCTAGGAACTTCAATGACTAAAAGCAAGACAAGGAGTGCTTTTTAGAGGGGGAGGAATGGAGAAAGAAAGATTCTCCCAAACTTGGAAGAGATCCTTTGAGAGTGGGGTCCTGCTAAGCATTCAGTGTTGGCTCTTTGGAGAATTGTAAAGACCTCAAAGCAGCTTTGCGAGTGGCTCTCCAGGAAACATGGGCCCTAGGCATTAAAGTGTCTGATACTGTCAATGTTCCCTGGCTCCAAGTTTGATATGAGAGACTAGGAACCACTGGATCTCAAGGCCAGAAAATTAGGCATTCTCAGGTTAGCTGGGGTAGCCAATCAGGGCTTTGACTGTGTGAGACTTTCAAATGACTCTGGAGGAAGGAAGACTTAATAATGCCAAGACTGGATTTTTCAGTAGTCCTAAAGGATGTGTGAGAATCACACTGAAAGTTGAGTTAGTTGTAAGATATCCCTGAAAACTGACAAGAAACCAATTTACACAAGACATGTTTTTACCTTCTGGGAAGAATGAACCCATACACAAACAGAGAACCACAAATATACAGGGAGACTTAGAATAAATGCTTACCTTTCATAAGGTGTGAATAAAGATTCTAATGCCATATCTTATGCTATGGACCACTGTTTCAAGTCCATTGAAAGTAAAACACATGTTCTTCTTTCCAAGCACAGAAAAAATAATGCTGTTTTGTAGTCCCTAGTGCCATATGAAAGCTGCCTCTGAGTGGGAACTACAAAATACCATGAGGAACAACAAAATAATTCCAATGGGTTTAGGGTAAAGGTTAAATTTGTTGGCCACTCCAGAGATAAAAGTAAACATGGTTTTCAAAGTTCACTGAAGAGCAAAATTTCACTGAAGATAACAGAAGTATACTTAGTAATGTTAATTATGTTTGAAATCCACAAACTCCCTAATTTATCTCTCTCCCTTCCTCCTCCATAATTCCTAGTTAAATCCCAAAGTGACATCCTATGCCTATGTAGGCCATTTTTAACTCTGATGAAAAAAATTATTTTCACAGATAATAAATCTCGAATAGAATATTGTCAACCTTACAATTTAAACAAGTTATTTCACAAGCAAGATGGTTTTATTTGGGAATAGCAGAGGAATTGTAATTTGGGACATGCAAACTATAGCAACCACAGGAAAGTTCAGAAAACAAAGGAGAAAAATGTTAGTTTATAGGGAACAAAAAAAAAGAGGAAGCTGGGAGACTCTGCTTTGAAAGAAAGCCCACTGGAGAAAAATGAGAGTTCAGATTGGTGACATTTCTCATTGGCTGAGTAGTGGTAGTTTCTCATTGTCTGGGTCTGTTGCTGGGAAAAGAGAAAATCTTCCTTCTTCCTACTGGGTTATTAAATTAGAAATCTTCTTCCCGTTAGAGATGATGCAAGGTATGTCACTTCCTGTTTTGGGTTTGCAGATGGCAACAAATGGTACTGTGTCAAAGCTGCCCCTTCAGGGATTCCCAACTCTGTTTTAAATGAGGTTTAGCTTTATTAATTTTCACATTATAAAAGTTTAGCGATTTGTATCTTTCTCTCTTTCTCTCTCCACATGTGTGTGTTTCTGTTATATGTAAGGCATAGATATGTATACATGTGTGTGTATGTGTATATATATATATATATACACTCATATGAGAGAGACAGAGAAAAGGAAACAAAGGGAGACTTTGATAACACTTTAAAGTCATTTCATTCAGTACACATTTATGCAACATATTATATGTGCACTCTAGGGGATAGGTATAAAGAGGAATAATCTTGAACCCTTTCCTTAAAAAAAAAAACTCCCATTAGGAGAGATTATAAAGAAAATGTTATAAAAGTAGTAAAAACATACTGCTATATTATGATCAGTTGTTTTGTCCCTTGTGAATTATTGTTCCCTATAGAAAACATCTGTGTTGAAACATTTCTGCAAAGAACAAAAGAAGGGCTGCTCTATTAAGTTTGGATAACAGTAAGTCTGGGAAAAAATCTTTCGGTTGCTCCCTAAGCTAATAACACAAAAATACAGGTTACTCAACTTTCAAGATACAGAGGCCACTCTATTACCTATTGGATAATATCATATGGGAAAAATTTAAAAGGAGATCCTAGCTACATTTCATCTTTTTTTAAGCTCTTTAGAGGTACAGCATGTAATTACATAGTATACAAAATGAACACTAAATAACATATCTTTTATTTATTGACAATCTTTAAGTATATTTAAGTTCTTCATATCTGCTTTTATCATTACTATTCTGAATGTCCATATGAGGTTCAGGGCAGAGTTGATTATTATTTATTTTAAAGCAATTATCAACTGTGTGGTGTCTCAATTTCTTACCCCAGGTGTGCTATAGTGAGTCAGATGTCATAATATACATACAGATGACACATGGACTCTATAGGCAAGAAATACAGAAAAAAACTGAATCTGAATCTGGAAATCAAAATACATATTGTTCTCTTCACTTCTCAAAAAGATGATAGAATAACATTTGCCTTAGGGATGGGATCCTAGGCTCTTCCTCTAACCAGTGGGACTATAAATAAACTCTAGGGGACAGATTAGACTGCTGTCTTGTTTTACAATGCAGGAAGTATGTCTTCACTATCACACTCCCTTCTCCCCACCAGTGTAAACACATACCTCTGGAGTTTGGCGAAGGTCTCTTAAGTTTTTTCATTAGCTAACTATACATGGACTTGTAAATTAACTTCTAAAGATTGCCCAGGTCCCAAGTTTCAGAAACATTAGATCAAAAAGCCTTAGCTATGCAGGAAAAAAAAATGCTTCATTTACAATTCCACAGGTTCATATCCACCAGGTCCCTTGTGAGCTATTTTTAACCCTGTACAAGAACTACTTTCATTGGTTCGGTGATATTTATCTAAAATTTTAACAAACTGAACACAAATTGATGGTATGCTTTCTTACATAACATGTTAAATGTTTGCCAGTGTTTTAGGATGTCTTTTGAAAGGGTAGAGAGAGAGAGAAAGTGAGATAGAGGGAAGAAGGAGGAAAGAAGAGGACAGGGAGGGATGGTGGGAGAAAGAAAGAAAAAAGAAAATTAACAAAACGAACTACGAAGAAACTAAGAGAAAACATAAAGAAGAATATTTTTTAAAATCCTGTCAATATACTTTCAAATTGTATTTATTTATTTGATTATTTATGGATCGACTGATACTTATATGTTGCTTAATCTGTGGCAGGCACTGTTCTAAATGTTTTAAAAATATTAACTCAACTAAGAAATAAGAGAAAATCCTGTATATGTGAAACAGGAAGAATACCCTACTAAGCACATTATTGTAGTTTATACAAACCTTTAATGTTATTTAAGTTTGATTTTTCCAATTAAACTAAGCAACACAATTTTTTTAAATTGTGTTTTTTTCCTAGGATGAGAAAAATATATAGCCCAATGAGAGATTTATCTTTGTTTTCTATGAGCAGAGATTTCCAAATAATTAGTGTTTTGCAAGATTTCCTTTGGGTAAAGTGGAATCTGCTTACACAGTTTAGCTGAAAATTCAGACTATTTCAAGCAATGGAGTTCAGTTATAATGGAAAGTGAATGTGAGTTTACAAGAAAGGGTAGTAAGAGAATAGAGCATGAGTCAAGTTCATGCTTTTGAATACAGTATCATTAAAAATTTAAACTAAAGCATTTTACTAATTTTACTTAACCTTTTTAGCCACTGCAATTTTGTGTGTGGCAAGGGAGCTTTCTCGAGGCATAAAACAGAAGAGCTACGGTTAATTTTACAAATTGCTTTAAAAAGGTCACTTATGCCTTCATACCTTTTAAAATCTGTATTCAGAAAAATAATATATTTGTCTGTCAAATTTTTAAAAATTTCAACTATAGCATGTAGATTTGAAATTTATGTACATGAATTTTTGGTGTTCTAGCATTTCTTTCAATTATTTTCCAACCAAATTTTTATATACAGAGTCCTCCATAAAAACTCTGAATGGTTCTTTGCCAGTGTCTGTCTTATTGATAAATTATAGCTATAGATCCTTTCCAGGCTCTGCTATTGTAGAAAATTCCTGTGTTTTAGGGCACTGTTACCAAAGATATTCAGAATAACACTCTGTCGTTATAGAAACACAAAAAAAGGGAAAGAAAAATAAAAGGGTTTTTAATACAGGCCTATATTCTGAGTACAGGGCGACGTTTACTAAGAACATAGTCATTGAATGGAATTTTTCTTACAGAATCACAAAATTAACTTCCATGGAAGATAAGAAGAGTAAATCAATGAACACAAACATAATGAACATATAACCAACCTGGACTTCAATAGATGATGTGGGTGTAAGAGGAGGAAAATAAAGTAAGGGAGATGGTCTATATCTCAATCAAGACTAATAAAACATTTACTTCTACAAGTCAGCGGTCCAGTATAAAAATAAGTTTCAAAAATTACTTTATTTTCAAGTGAAACAAGAGACATTCCTGGAATATTGTGGATTATTTAAGATCACAGACTCTAGAGCCATATTGCCTTGATTAAAATCTGGGCATCTCTCCACTTAGCTGTGTGGTTTAAGGCAACACGATAACTAATCTAAGCCTCAATTTAATCTTCTGTAAAACAATGTTAATGAAAATGCCTGCATCTTAAGGTTGTTATCATTTTCAAAACGCTTATAACAGTACTGAATATAAAACAGTATAGAGTACTAGATATCTGTGGTTAAACTATTTTGAATTTCTTCATCAAACTCTAGTGACACTAATGAACTCATCTACAAAACAGAAACAGACTTGCAAACACAGTTAACAATCTTATGGTTATCAGGGGAAAGGGAGTGTGAATGGATAAATTTGGCAGTTAGAGATTTGCAAATATTAACTGCTGTATGTTAAAATAGATAAAAACAAATTTCTTCTTTTGGCTTGGGGAATTATATTCAATATCTCGTAGTAACTTTTAGTGAAAAAGAGTATGAAAATGAATATATGCATGATTGGAACATTATGCTATACACCAGAAATTCACACATTGTAACTTACTATACTTAAATTTAAAAAATTCTTTTAAAAGTCTTCCTAATTTGTGGTGTTTAGAACAGATACAGGTACTTCTGGTATAACTGGATAAATGTGGTTCCTTTATTTTTATTTTTATATTTTTAATTTATTAAAGTATAGTGAATTTAGAATATGTTTCATGTGTATAACACAGTAATTCAACATTTTTATAGATTACACACTATATAAAGTTATTATAAAATATTAACTATATTCTCTGTGCTATACATTATATCCCTGACTTATTTATTTTATAACTGGCAGTTTGTACCTCTTATTCCCCTTCACCTATCTTGCCCATCTCCCCATGAAAATGGAAAGAGATCATTCTTTTTTATGGCTGAATTATATATATATATAAAACCACATCTTCTTAATCCATTCATCTCTTCATGTGCAGTTAGGTTGCTTCCATATCTTGGTTATTATAAATAATTCTGCTATGAACACTGGGTGCATATATCTTTTTGAATTAATGTTTTCATTTTCTTTTGATAAATACCCAGGAGTGGAATTGCTGGATGCTAGGATAGTTTATTTTTAATTTTCTGAGGAACCTTCATACTGTTTTCCATAGTGGGTATACCAATTTACATTCCTACCAACAGTATACTAGAGTTTCCTTTTTTCTACATCCTCACCAGCACTTATTATTTCTTGTCTTTTTGATGATGGCCATTCTGACAGGTGAGCATCAGCACGACATAGAACTTTGAAGGATTCAGATAGAGCAGAATGTACAAAGCCTCTGAGATTTTACCCTGCCTCTAAGCTAGCAAATTAGCCTGCTATAATTTCATGTAGCTATATTGTCAGATGAACACAAGATCCCTGAGCCAGAAGAATAGACCATTTATTATTCTTAGCAAAATCAGCAGCTTAAGCAATTTCCCCTAATTAAAGTGCCACAGAATGAGAGCCAGTTGTTTACCTGTGCATGCAGGGGGTTGTACTACAGGAGAGGAAATAAAACTGGCAGATTAGTTTTATATGGGACTGCTGGTACAGCCGTCTACCCCATCTTTCAGAGAAAGAGATCTTATTCATTAAGGAATTCTCTTCCAAGGGAAAGAGGGGAGGAATTTCAAGATTATTATCCTGGAGTACAGGCAAATGTGTTGAGAGAGAAGAGAAGAGTTTTTATCTCCAAATCTTTCCAGAAGGATTTACTATCTCCAGCTTGCAAGGCATGTGTACTTATCAAGTATGTTCTTGGCTCAGAAGGCCTGGACTACATGGCCATGGAGAAATCCCTGGAACATTATCTCTCAATACTATTGCAATTTTGGGGTCATTTTGTCTAAATATTTTTACCTAATTAAAATCAAAATGCTTACATAATTTACATTTAAAATACTTTTTTTTTCAGAAAAAAGCAAAACTCTATTACAGTTTTATTTTAACTTTAACAACCTAACAAAAAACACTGAGCTTATATATAAGCAGTCACCTTGGCACAGAAAATATCACCTAAGCAGTAAAGAGGTAGGTTCTCTTCCATGCGCATACACACACATACACACACACAAAATATGAGTTAAATATAAAACTAGCAGAGAGAGTTGTTCAAAGGACTCCTGAAGTCCTACTAGTCACTTGTGTGCTGGGAATGAATGTGTTTTATCAAAATATGTTTGCTATAGTAGAAGAAAACTGTCCTTATAAAATAGTTTTGACTTCCCCGGCCTCTTAGGTAACTGGATAAGCAGCAGGTGGAGATGGGTTAAATTGTGAAGAAATCTGAAGCAGGAAATAATCACTGGATAAATCCAGACATAAGATACCCTAAATTTATTTGAACACAGGAGTTTTTTTTCTCACAGAACACATACTAAGAGCCTGGAAATACTGTTGGGATAAAAGATACTACAAAGCACTTATAAGCATAACCAGATAGAATAGCAATTAAAATATAATTTTATTTGGAAATACGGAAAGAAAGAACACATTTTCAGGAAAAAAAGGTTCTCAGGATTCAAGATGAGCCATGCTCAATGAGATGAAGCTCTTTACTTACTTTGGTTTACTCAATCTAGTATTTGTTCCTCTAATCTCTTTCACCTCTAAGATGATGCTGTTGTAAGAGCAGCATTTAAAATTTATAGATCTATGCTGAATTTGGGGTCAAAAATATCACATGCAGGTGTTTTAAATACTTCCATGTATTAGTTATGATTGACCTGAACTTAGCTTTTGTGCCCACTTCCTTCAAGTATGTCTTCCTGAATCATGAAGTTCTGAATCCTAGAAAGTGATTTCCCAGAACACTGTGCAATGAGGATTCTGAATGTTAATCAATGTTTCCAATTAAATACATTCATGTAAAATTTAAGGCAACTGCTTTTTCCCTAATCCAAGGATCAGGACAAGATCTACCTAAATAAATTCCCTCTCAATTTTGCAAGAAGTCAATGCCTCAAAATTGGAATGTGGAAACTGGCCACTGCTGCCTTCACTACCCACAAAGTTATAGAGTGAGAAGTAGGACATTATTGAAGAAAACAACATAAACTATACCAAAGCAACAGGGGAATTGTCTCCAATGAATTCTGCATGATAACCTCTTCTGTTCCCCCATGTTAAAATAACTTCCTTCTCCTATGCTCCCACAGCTTATGTAATCTGTACATAAGCCATTTGTGTCTTACTCCCATTATAAACTGTAAAACATTTTGAACAATATAGGACATTTTACTGTGGAGATTATTGACAGATTTATTCTTACCCAGGAACTTCTGCCACTATCACTAAACACTCAGGCCAAAGAGCAGATATGAATTCCAAAAGAGACCAGTGTGTTCTTACCGAGAGAGTAAGTGGATACCGGGTGAATGAAAAAGAAAAAGCTTACTACACTATGCTGTAGCTGAAGATTTTCACAGAATTCTGTTCTACGAAATTTATAATCTTCCCAAATTTAAAAAGATTGTTTATTGAAACTCTGCACACATTAAGAAATTGTAGAGATGACCCTTACCATTGAGAAGCAAAACTGTTAGAGAATAGAATTAGGTTAAAGTGTGAAAGAGATGACCATGATAAGCTGGTTGGTATTGACAGCAGAATCAAGTGTTGGACATAATAATGAACTGTCTTAGAGGTACTGCCAGTATTTTAACATGCGCCATATTGCATAATATAAATCTCTGATGAAATGGACATGTTCAGATCCTTCAAGTATCTTCTTGTTAAGACTGTTTTCTTAGTATATTTGACAGAGACTGGGTGGCTTATAAACAACAGAAATTTGTTTCTCATAGCTCTAGAGGCTGGGAATTCAAGATCAAGGTGCCAGCAGATTCAACAGCTGGTAAAAGCCTGCCTCATAGTTCAGCAATAACCATCTTCTTGCTGTATTCTCATATGGCAGAAGGGGACAAGGGAGCTCTCTAATGTCTCTTTTTAAAAGTTCAGATCTCATTCATAAGGCTCCACCCTCATAATTTAATTACCTCCCACTAAAGTTCCACCTCCAAATATTACATTGGGTGGTTAGGATTTAAACACACAAATTTTGTGAGCACACAAACATTCAATTTGCATGAATTGTCTTCAGTTGATTTTCATGCATTACCAACTCTAATGACTGACCTATGTTCCAGCTATGGATTTTACCAGTAGAGTATTCAAACTGAATCCTACCTATTCTCAAAAAAAAAAAAAAAAAAAAAAAAAAAAATTCAGAACAACGTAAACTCAAAAACATTCTTGAGAAACTGTTTCCCATGGAAATCAAAAGGGCAAAGTCTTCATTGGTTTAGGTCTTTCATATAAGATCAAGTCCATAGTTTCTGTGGACTGGGCACAAGAACTGACAACATGCTAAAAGTCTCTGGCCTCTCTATGTGATATGAGTCTCTAACAGCTGATAACACATACTGAGAATGGCAGTCCAAGAGAATAAGGGTTTTTCACCCTTTCTGAGAATCACAGCATAGCCTTAATTCCATCATCACATTTATTAGCTAGACATATAATAGTATGATTATGTGTCTCAAGATGAGAGGAATTTAACAAGAAAAGTCAGACTATTCTTAATCTACACAGTTGGTCAATAACTAATTACCACAAAATATATACTGATATGAAGAAATTAAAGCATATTTATTTGCAGTCTTTCTCCTTAGGGTAAAGAGTGGTCCTGATTTTGACAGCAGCTTACAGTATATAGTTTGAGAACATTTTCTCTTAAGAGATTGAGTAGTATTCTTTATAAATACACTCATATAAATGTCTATGTGACTGGACAGTCAGAGGAGAAATTACAAGGTCTTCTTTAAGAGACTTTTTTTCAGGTTTATCAAAGAATTTATTTTGTCATTGCATGGCTGCTTTTCCTCCTTACTGCTTTGTTTCTTCACAGCCTACTACAAAGTTTAGTAGCTTCTCTTAGATAAAATTAAATCTGTCATTCTGTAGGCATTTATACTTTGGAAGGATAAAAACAAACAAATATTCACACAATTTTATTAAATTGTGTCCCGAGTACTATATTAGGAACCAAGTAGATGCTGCTTTTAAAAATTAACTTTCATTTTAAATGAAATCTATCATACAAGAAATATTTGAATTCAGAATCTAATTCAGAAAATTATTCTTGCAAAGCCCATGTCACTTTGTACATATTGATATCCTAATACTGATCACACTGAATTATAATAACATGATAAGAAGTTGGTCTTCCCCATTTCCAGCCTCGGATTGTGAGCTTCTAGAGGACAGAATCTATCTGATTTATCTTTCTATTCCTAATGCCTACGCCAGTACTCAGCACATAATAAATCCTCCCTAAAAATTTGTTAAATGAAGGAATGAACATATCCATTAGATTTTTTTTTTTAGATTTTTTTCTCCCATCTGCATATTTGTCAAGTGTCTACTACTCACACAGGAATCTGATGAAAACTGAAACATCCCCCAATGACCTAATTTTAAATGTTCTTCTAATTTTATTTATCTTCTTACATAGTTTAATTTAACTTCTTATTTATTCTTCCATTCTTCAAGAATTCTTTAAATTCTTCTTAATTGAAACTTCCAAATAGTTTTTTTGCATATACATTCATATGTAATTGGGGCTTTCCCCCCTCTTTTCCACAGTTGCCTGGACATACTGTTTTGGGACCTTCCTCTAATATATCTCAGAGACTTGTTCATATCAGAAAATAAAAGACTTTTTACATTTTTTAACAGTTACATAACATCTCATTGTATGAATGAAAAAAAAATTTACTGATTCCTCTATGGATTGGCTTTTAGACAATTTTGTGTTATAACAAACAACAGTATGAGTGGATAAAATTTTACAGGTCAATTTTCTATATGTGGAATACAGTTTGTGGAACAAATTCTTAAATTGAGAATTGCTCAGAGACTGACAGAGACTGCCAACTTGCCTTCCACTTGAGTTGTGCCAATTTACTCTCCTACCAGCAATGAATGAAAGTTGATAGTTTTTATGAATCATTGCCAGTAGAGTGAGCTATCAAACTCTTGAACTTTTGCTAACTGTAGAGGTTAAAATGGTATCTCAATGTAGTTGTAGTTTATATTTCTCTTTTAATGGGTGAGATTGGATATCTCTTCATATATTTAAATGTCTTTTTCTTGTTTTTAAGCTTTTGTTCATTTTCCCATTTTGTTAGAAGGTAGCTGTTATTTTGCAGGTGGTCTTCTGATGGTAGAGAAAGAAGCCTGAAAACTGATGTCTATGATAATGTGCTGTAAACATTCCCCAGCTTGTCATTTTTCATTTGATTTTTGTCTATGGTATTTGCAAGTGGTAGTTTATTTTTGTTTATATATATCATATATATCTCAAAACTGATCAGTCTCTAAATGGTTAAAAATACAGTGTTCCAAACAAAAATATAGAGTCACACTATTCTGGAGTTTTTATGGCAATTTTACTTGAATATAAGGGTATCTAGCACTCTTGCCATTTACCTAAGAAGATATTTTGCTAAACAGTAATTGCAAACCATAAGTACTATAGATACTTTGATGAACTGATATTTAAACTAGTGTAAAAAATATTATTAAATAAATGGAAAATCTTAGCACAAAATTTAATGGTAAGGTGAAAACATGAATTAAAAGTTTTAATCTTTTTATTGGTCAGTTGTCCAAAGTTTAGAAAAAATAAACACAGTCATTGCTTTAAACCATAACTTCATCAAACCTGAGCACCTTAACTTAATTTTTTCCCATTTATTTTAAATCTAACCTAGATTTTACAATCATTCCAAAAAGTCGAATCAAGGACTTGCCTGTTTCTGCCATTGTCACATTTATAGAAACAAGAGCATGCTATTTAGGCCCTTTAAATTGTAATAACCACAGATTTACTCAGTCTTCCATGAAAAAATAAACCGGTTTAGGATGCCTATGAATTGGAACAGAAATCAAGGATATTCTAGCAATACTTCCCTCCAGTGGCATCTATGAAATATGTCTGGTGATTTTCTTCCTGCCTCCTCACCCTCTTTGTGTTCCAATAGCCAAATTCTAGTTTATTCAATTATCACCTTTACCTCTACTGGACAGAATACTTGGTCAAATTCAAGGTACAATGGGCTACCATGCATATAGTGCCCCCTGGTGGTTAAATGAGTTTCCTCTGGTAGGCGAAAAAAATGCAGATGGAAGGAAAATCGAAGCAAGGCTGATCAAGCACACTCCTCACAAGTTAAATTAAAATACCTAGACTGTCTTATTCTATCCATAACTACCATAGTTGATATTCACCTAAATCACAGAACTTCTTCAATCTGTCAGAAAAAGCTAGCCTATATTTTTACATGTCCTCCAAACTAGCTCTGACCATTCAAGGGTGGAACATAAAAGAAAGGTTGAAAGAAAGTCATTAAGAGATACAGGTTTAAAAAAAAAAACCTAAAAATATACTTGCTGCCATAGATGATTTAATTCAGTGGTATTAGAGATAAAAGGAAGTAAAGAACAGTAAATTAAAAAATAAGTAGGTTGATTAATGGAATGGTATTTTCCCCTTGTTAAAGGAGTAGCTTCCTGTTTCAGTTCCAGTTTTAGGTATTTGTTTAGCTCTGGCATCATTATGAAGAAGTACTGTCTTTCTCCCTCATCAGTGCATGCTTCCTCATGTAATTCATTGGTCAGAAATATGTATTACACTATCTTGAAACAATGTGTAGCTGTTCACACTGGTCTTAATCTGTCTCATTCTTTCTTTCTCTCTCTCTCTCTTTCACATACACATACACACACTGCATCTGAAAGAATCACTTTATCATGTGACAGTGGAAGAAACAGTACTACACGGAATTACAATAAAGAATACATATCACATGACTTTTTCTGTAAAATCCCAGCATAACGGAGTAAGTTAAGGGCAGATTGTTCAGTCTTGACTATGCACTTACATATAAAGGTAGATTTAGTAAAGCAGAGGGAGGTTTAGTTCCACCATCCTCATTAATATCACTGAAAGCTTCATACCTAAATTTTCAAGTATTATATTTCAAATGTAACCTGCTGTTGTTTACTTTCTGACCTTTTTTTCTGGCACATTTATTCTCTATGTACAGAATTGTATTAAAAAAAAGACTGAATGGATTCTCCCTTGGAAATATAGCAGGTGGTATGATTAATATAGAACCGTGTGGTAAACACGTTGTTTCCATGTTTAGAAAAGAAATCATATCCTATGAATTCAGAATGAAATATTTTGGTTTCTTTTAGTATTAAGTAGAAAATTATTTTTAATAATTATTCTTCAAATATTGATGCATTGTTTTCAGAAGACATAAGATCATTGGATTCTACATATTTGAGATTATGTATATTAAAAATAGCTGAGACCTTATTACCAACATTTATCATTAAACTGGTATGTTAGATTCTATTGAAGGAAAGCAGGAAAAGAAATAAAATCCAACCAGCTCAAGAACAGCACTGTGAACCTGTGAACAATCTCCAGTTATTTTCAGAAACCATTCTAGGGAGATTAACAAAAGACCGTAGTTTCCCCAGGAAGTACTGGATAGAGATACTGAGGGAAATGTTCCAATAAACTTCAAGTTAGTGCTATGTATGTATTCCTACCTGAGGTGAATACCAATTAAATATGCTTTAAATGCAAACTGACTTTTCTTTTAGTGAAAAAAGGTTGAAAGTTTTAAGAAATACCTTTTTACCTTTCGTCTTATTAGAAAGGATGATGAGTTCCTAGGGCATTTGAAAAAATAATCCAAGCTGGAAAAGATTTTTAAATGACCAAAAGAAAACTAAAAACAGTATAACAAAGCTTATGTCATAAAATGAAGAAATACATGACACCAAGGAATTGAGAAACAATACTCACATTACACAGTAGGTAGTACTTACATATAGTCACTGGCCTCCCTGGAAAAGCGACTAGATTCCTCCAATGTGTAGCAGCAACTTCCACCCAAAATGCTAAAATTAAAAATAAAACAGCATATTGAAGTATGCGTAGGTGTGGGTTAACTATGACACTAAACATACAAATAAAATGTTAAGAAGACAGTGTTAAAAAGCATATTTTAGGGGCTCAGGAAAGATTTCTCTGATAAGTGAACAATGGAGCTGAAATCATTTCCTTTATTCTCTCCTTAGAGCTCCAACAGCTCTCCCATTCTCATTTTCATAAGGTGAACTTGCACACTTTTTTTAAACTGAGAAAACAGAATTAATCGGAAGAGAAATTCCATAAACTCTTTTTAGCTCTGCATAGCTACAAATTATTTATATACATATCCTTGTCTTCCCTTGTTACTACAGATAAGCTCTTTATTCTTCTTTCAAAGGCCAAATATACATCTTGTGAACTAGATTTTATTATTTCCTGACCATCCAGGACAATTGCATGAGCAATTCTGTTTTCTCTCCACTAAATCTCCACATTTTAACTTTCTCTTCTATTATTCCTATCATAATAATCATGTTATTTATTTTGTTCCTACCAGCATAGTAGAAATACTGCACAAAATTACTAATTCGTATTTATTTCTTGATATCCAAACATGTTCTACCAATTCTTTCTCTTTTCAGTTATGAACTGAGGAGTAAGAAAGGACTGAAAGGAAAAGGAACTTGAGTTGTTCTATCTTGCCCCTTCCTCCTACATCATCACTTTCAGCATAACTGATTGGCTAATATAGAAAAGTAAGATGAGTAAGAAAGGATACAAAGTTTCTTCATTATTTTTGTTTCTCAGAACACCACTGCCTCTATGTTCAAACCAAGGTCTATTTGGAAAGGAAATCTTGAGGGCTTTCTCTGTTCCCATTTATTCAATAATAGCCATGTTGATATGGAACATGAGCATACAATTCCAGTGGACCCCTGTCACACCTGTGGGAGTTCAGTAAGTGAGTACAAGGAAAATGTGTTATGAAAACCAGTGACTGTGAGTTTGCTGAACTTCCACTCGCAATGGGTCGCTAGAATTCTGTGTTCATGTGGATTCTTAACAGCTATATATGAACAGAATGGAAAAAAATGAAGGAAGTGTGCATATTGTGCTTATCTCTCCTCCACTCAAGCACATGATCCATTGCTACATCAGACCTACAAAACACAATGAAAGATAAAAGTATTTAAAGACGGCAAAACAAAGCATTATACCAAACAAAGTCCTTCTGAGCTTGTAGCCCTGTGCAACTCAACATATCACATATCCATGATGCTAAATCAGATGACTACCACATATAATCCATCAGCACATTTTGTTGGTTTTACCTTCAAAACGTATCTTCAAAAAATCTGACTCCTTTTCACTACGTCCACTGAGACCATCTTGGTCCAAACCACCATGATCTTTTACCTGGTTTATCCCTCTACCTAACTAATTGGACTCCATACTTACAGCCCTGTCCTTTCACATCTTCTCTTCATTGTATTCTATTCTCAACACACCTGTGAGGGTGACCTTTTAAACATTAAAAAGAGATTGCATCATCCTCCAGCTTAAAGTTTTGAATAATTTGTGATCTCAGAGTAAAATCTAAACTTTACAATAGCCTAGAAGGTTCTATATGATCTAAGCCTCCATTTTCCCCATGACCTCATTTCTTCTACTGTCCATTCCTTCCAATTATGTTCAGCTCCTGTAACTCTGCCTTCTTTCTCATTCTTTGAGCATACTGCACATGCATATTGAGCATTTGCCCCTGACATTCATACTGATACTCCTTCCTGAAAATATCTTATATTCCTTCCTGAAAATATCTTAATGACTCATTTACTCAACTTCATTAAATTTTTGCTCAAAAATCACCATCTCAATGGGGCTTTCTCTAACCTATTTAAAATTGTAAAAACCCCTACTCTTGCACTTTGTTTACCTTCTTAATGCATCTTCAAAATATTTACCACTTTCAAAACATCCAATATAATTTACATATTTTTATTATTACAATAATATAACTACCATATGGATAGCAATTTTTATCTATTAGGCTAAATGTTTTATCTTTAACATCTAGAATGTTGCCTGGTATATCAGATATTTACTGAATACTTACTGAATTCTAATAATGGATATACTTTTGATTTGTGCACGTGGTATTACTTGAGTTTACCCATTAAACTTTGTAATATACCTGCTTGTATATGACAGCATAAAAATCAGAGTATGTTTAAAAAAGCACATAAAAATTTTATAAACCAAGAACAACTGCTCCAAACACTGTAGATCACATAATCTTTTTAACGTCTTTACATATATTAGTTTCAGTTGTACAATATAGTGGTTCGATATCTTTATAGATTATGCACCACACAAAGATATTGTAATATTATTCTATTCCCTATACTATGCATCACATCCCTGTGAATTGTTATTTTATAACTGTAGTTTGTACTTCTTTATTCCCCTTCACATATTTTATACAACCCCCACCCTTTCTTTTCTGACAACCACTAGACTGCTCACTGTATCTGTGTGTATGTTTATCTGTTCATTTTTTTTCTTTTCTAGATTCCACATATAAGTGAAAACATAGTATTTTATCTTTCTCTGACCCATTTCACTTAGTATAATACCCTCTAGATCCATCCATTTTGTTGTAAATGACAAGGTTTCATTCTTTTTATGGCTGAGTAATATTTCATTATATATATATATACCACATCTTCTGTATCTATTCATCTGTTGATAGATACTTAGGTTGCTTCTATAATTGGCTATGCAAATAATGCTGCAACAAACACTGGAATGCATAAATCTTTTCAAATTAGGTTTTATTTTCTCGTAATAAATACCCAGAATTTACTGGATCATATTTAGTTCTATTTTTTAATTTTTTTGAGGAACTTTCATACTGTTTCCCAAATGGCAATACCAATTTACATTCTCACCAAGAGTGTACAAGGGTTCCCTTTTCTCCACATCCTAACACTTGTTATTTCTTGTCTTTTTGATTATAGCCATTCTGATAGGTGTGAGGTGAAACTTCAGTGTGATTTTGATTAGCATTTCCCTGATGATTAATGTTACTGAACATCTTTTCATGTGGCTGTTGGCCAACTGTACATATTCTTTGGACAAATGCCTATTTAGGTCCTCTGCCTATTTTTTTTAATTAAAAAATGTTTTTTATTGAAGTATACAACATTGTGTTAGTTTCAGGTGTGCAGCAAAGTGATTCATAAATTCATATTTCCGATTCTTTTACATTATAGTTATTACAAGATATTAAATATAGTTCCATGTGTTATACAGTAGGTCCTTGCTATTTTATCTGTTTTATATATAGTAGTGTATATTTGTTAATCCAAAACTCCTAATTTATGCCTCCTATTCTATCCCCTTTGGTAACCATAAATTTGTTTTCTTTGTCTGTGAGTCTATTTCTGTTTTATATCTTTTGTATCATTTTTTAGATTCCACGTATAAGTGATATCATATGATATTTGTTTTTGTCGGACTTCACTTAGTTTGATAATCTCTAGGTCCATTCATGTTGCTGCAAATGGCATTACTTCATCCTTTTTTATGGCTGAGTAATATTCCTTATATATCTGTATGTATACACCACATCTTTTTTATCCATTCATCCATTGATAGACAGTTAGGTTACTTCCATGTCTTGGCTATTGTAAATAATGCTACTATGACAGTTGGGGTGCATGTATCTTTTCGAATTAGAGTTTTTGTCTTTTCTGGAGATATGCCCAGGAGTAGGATTGCTGGTTCAATCATATGGTAACTCTATTTTTGGGTTCTGTTTTTTTTAAATTTTTAACTCCATACTGTTTTCCACAATGGTTGCACCAGTCTACATTCCCACCAACCATGTAGGAGGGTTCCCTTTACTCCACACTCTCTCCAGCATTTATTATTTGTAGACTTTTGATGATCGCTATTCTGACTGGTGTGAGGTGATACCTCATTGTAGTTTTGATTTGCATTTCTCCAATAATTAGCAATGTTGAACGTCTTTTCATGTGCCTATTAGCCATCTGTATGTCCTCTTTGGAAATAAGTCTATTGAGGTCTTCTGCCCATTTTCTGATCAGGTTGTTTGTAGGTTTTTTGTTTTTAGGTGGTTTTTGTTTGTTTGTTTTGTTTTGATATTGAGCTGTATGAGCTGTTTGTATATTTTGGAAATGAATCCCCCGTTGGTTGCATCATTTGCAAGTATTTTCTCCCATTCCATAGGTTGTCCTTTCATTTTGTTTATGATTTCCTCTGCTATGCAAAAGCTTTCAAGTTTAACTAGGTCCCATTTGTTTATTTTTGCTTTTGTTTCCATTGCTCTAGGATATGGATTCAAATTTTTTTTTCTCGTATAGTAAAAAGCTTAGAATACTTATCCTTATTCTCTTGTCTATAACACTTCAAAATTGTAAAATATTTACAATTAACATTTAACTTTAGTCCTTTTATGAAATGTACAGTTTAAAAATACAAACACAAGATTCTAGGACCATTTGGGGGGCATCAATGACATATTTTTTTTTAATCTTTCCATATCATCACATAAAGCAGAAAACATAATAAAACAGCAAACCTGAAAATAATTGGGCAACACTTGCAACAAAACTTGGTAACATGGGTTCCTACATAAATCTTCAAATATAAGTATGCAAAGACAAACAACCAACAGCCAAAAAACCTGCATAGTATCAACAACTATGCAGAATGAAAGGAAGATAATCAAAGGGTTAGCTGATGAACTAGAAAATATAAGAACCCCAAAAGAGCCAACAGAAAGTCGCTAAAGAACAAATGATGCCAATGTGAGAACAACCAATGAAATGGGAGGTTTCTCCCTATCAAACTGTGCATGAATGGAAGGTACAACACAAGTTCGAAAGCAACTGGAGCAGTCTGAGCCTTGAAAACTCTTGAATCTTCTGCAAATTTATAAAAGCTAACCTGGATCAAATCTCATTCTAGAAGTCCAGGAAAACCAATTTTACGTTAAAATGAGCATCAGAAAATACTGAAATCAAATCCTCTTCAAAGACATTATAAAGAAAAGAGATAAAGGCACACAATACTATCCCTGTAAACAATGAAAGCACTCCAGAAAGACATACTCACAGAGCAAATAAAAACTATAATGTACTATTACAAAATATGTTCAAAGATAATACAAAAGAATAAAACACATTTTATAAAAACATAAGAAAGAACTGGAAAATCTCAGAAATAATATGGAGAACTCAAGAAAGAATTCATTTTTTTAAATGGAAATGAAGACCAAGTTAGAAGAGATGTAAGAGTGAATAATCATCACAGATAATACCTTAAGAGAAATGTTAGTTAAAATGAGAAACATTTTTTTTAAATTAAAATGAGATAATGAATCCCTTCTCTTTGCCTTTTGCGTCCCCTTTTTCTTCCTCCTTTTCCTCCCAAATGATACTGGATACTGAATCACCATTAGAGTTATCAGTATGAACTCATCATTTTCCAAGTATGGGGTAGATGCAAAAATAAATATAAATGTAATATAGTAATGAATATCCGAGTAAATTATATTTCCCGTCTTTGTCCACTGTGAGGGTTTGTGGACAGCAACATCCAATAATAGCCCACCTGTGGCCTAGATCTTGTTTTCTAAAAACTGTCCTACACCGTAAGATGTCAGGACAGTAAAACTATCAAGATACTGCAACTAGCTGGAAGTGGCTCTTGGTTGCCAAATATCAGAAAATTTGAGAATTACATAATGAAAAAAAGGGATTCCAATCCATTAAATGAAATAGAAATGCATGTATCCATGCACATATAAAGAAATAAATGGATATATAAATGAGAAATCTGTACTTTAAAGTAGAATGCCAACATATTAATGTACAATTGAAGAATAAAATTTAAAAATCATTAGTTGTCAAAACAATAATGAATTCGTGAGAAAATCTTTAGCAGTTAATAAAACACATAATAAGTGTTTGATGAGAAGGACATTTACAAAGTATTCTCCCATGAAATATTTACTAAATTAAATGCAGTAATTCTGAATGAAGAAACCTGGTAGATATCAGTTTAATAAAAAGATAAAAGCAGTATCAGTAATGGGACAAACTTAACAGTATACATGAAGAATAAAGTAGTATTTCTATAATATTCTTACCAGAAATTTACTGAATTCAGTTACTGAATAACTGAATCTAGCATAAAAAAGTATAAACCTACCCAAATTGAAGAATACACTACATAATAACAAACTTATAATCTTCAAAAATGTTAAGGCAATGAAAGTCAAAGAATGCGTGAGAAACCCTTGTCCACTGAAGGAGACTGAAGAAACATAACAAATACAGACATTGCTGGGATGTTGGCAGACAATTTTCCATGACTCTTTCACATTTTTTACACATCCTTTGAACAAAGGTACTGATGGAATTTGCTTTGCTTTATCGTTTGAAAAATGGTTGTATAACAAACAGACTTGGGAAAGAGAGATGGTACTCTTCTTTGAAGCAGACATAAGATTTGTTTGATAACTGGATAACTAATTAAAAGAATAATGTCTCTCTCCAGGGCAAAGGTTAAAGAGACTAGCTCTTACCCCATTATGAAAATATTAAGGTTTCCTGGCCTCACAGTTTTTCATCGGAGGTGTACTCTGATTACATTGGCAGCATCCTTAAGCCACACCATGTCACCTCCATGGGAACTGGGGAGCAAGAGAATTTGACACAAACATGAATGAAGTTCCCATTGCTTTTTATACTGTGAGTAAAAAAGTCTTTTGTCTCTGATTCACAGTTCACATGTATACAGTTGGCATCCAGGAAGCTATGATAGGTTAACTTGTTAGCTTATAAATCTGGTAAAATCTGAGAAAGTCTTGACAAGGATAATTGGCAAAAATTGAATATGCCCAAGGATAGATAGAAATAATTTATTAATTATATATTAATATATAATTGAATATGCCCAAGGATAGATACAAATAATATGTTAATTATATGTTAATTTACTGGTTTAAATAGTTAATTGACATTGTGTTACACAAAGTACTTTTGTAGAGGAAATACACAGTAAATTATATGGTGTTGGTGGGCACCATGTAAAAGACATATATACAAAGTTTCAGGGAAAAAGAATGTCATTGGTATTTTACTTCTAATTTTTCCATAAGTTTGGAATTATTTCAAAAATCTGAAAGATATAGTAAAAATCTATGCAACAAAAAGATAAAACAGATCCAAAAGAAATTCACAAACATTAAGGGAGGCAAATAAGATCAAGCATACTTAAAATATTTTTAATCAAGAAAAAGCAACAGTAAGAGAGCATAATAAAATAGCTACATATAAAATAACCTTTGTGAAATAGAAATATATATACATTGAAATTATATACCTAAAAACACAATGAAAATCACTTTATACACCTGAGAATATTGAATGAGAATGACCAACACCAAAAAATGTTCTAGTAAGTATATTAAATTAAACAATGTTTGGATATTTGGAAAAACAGTGACGTAAAAGAGGAAGAAAATTAGATTATCATCATAGTTTTACAGTAATCAATTTTCTTTATTTATAGTTTTCACAACTAAGCTTGCATGCTATAAGAAAATGGATAAAAACATTTGAGATATTCAAGGAAAGAAATGTGAGGCAAGAGATTGTTGTTTGTTTAATGTTGGATAAAATAAGTGTGGAATTATAAAATATTCCGATTCTTGCTGTGTTATTGAGAATCAGGATACTCTGTGTGGAAAAATAGGTTAAAGACTACAGAACCACACATATACACACACATTTCCTAACGCTTTCCTCAGCAAAGGACTAAAATCAATGATTAGGCCAGTAGCAATGAGCATCCAGACTACTCAGACTATAATTCAGAAATACCACTGTCAACTAGGGACTAGGACTTATTAGAAAAATGGCTGTTCCCAAGTCTGGGGAAAGAAATGTTCAGGGTGGGCCTGGAACATCTTATCATACTAGACACTAAAGATATTAGCAAAACTACTATGATATGACCAGAAGAATTAGGAATCATGTTTAAGAGGTTTCCACTGGCCAAAGTTATTTCAATAAGTATAGTATTTGCAAATAATTGAAACTCATAAATTACATTTAAATCATGAGTTCCTAATGAAATTTTAAAAAATAATTGGTCACCTATAGGAAATAGGAAAGAACTAACTCATTATTTTGAAAACTGGTAAATAAAGGAAATAAATATTTATCATGGCTTTTCTGTATGAACTGATCCAAGGGGTAATTACACAGTAGATAAGGAAAGCATCTCTACAAGAGACAACCAAATTTAGTGTCTCATGATGAAAGGGCAGAGTGCCACCATGGTCAAGCCAAAGGCCTTGGACCCGTCTCTGATCAAACCTTGGATCCATGTGACACATTTCAGGGCACAGAAAAACAGAGAAATACTGAACAACAAAAGTGCAATAAATATGTAATTGGCAAAATCCACACTGTGGAAAGCTCTACATACCAAAAGTTTGACTCAGACATCCCAACAGTCACAGGTAAGGAAAATGATTATTGCAATAGTCAAGATAGGGGTACATTTGGCAGGAGGGAAGGGGATTGTGATGGCAAGGGGATATATACATGAGTATCTAGGGAGGCTGGCAAAGTTGTATTTTTTGACTGGGTGGTGTTTGCCTTATAATAATTATGCTATACATATTTTTGTGTGGTTGTGTGGATTTCTGTTAGTCTGTCATGTATTACAGTAAAAAGGTAAAAATAAATTAACAAGGACTATGGGAAAATAAGGTCACAGGAAGAAATGAAAGATGCAAATAAATTATTTTATTAATCATGTACTTATATAGAGTTATAAATAGTGATACATTATTATGATTTTTCAAAATACAAAATTTTGCTTTAGATTTCTATAATACTGATCTATATAATGGTTTATACAATATCTTTTAATAGCAATTTGAATTAACATATATATGAATAGGAACACCCATTAAAATTTGTGTAAGAAGCATAAATTCAGAGTGATGACTAAAAGTTCTAAGTCTGAAGGTAAGCAAGCAATGTGGTGACACAGAAATTCACTTAGGTGAAATCAAAATCAATGCGATTTCATTAAAAAAGTAAAAAATGTTTACAATTAAATTTATTAATTAAAATAAGGAATGCTACTCATCAGAAAGTGTCAGAAAAATATCACAATATTATATGTGAAAGAAAATGAATATGGAAAAGGAAAATTATAGTCCAATTTAGTAAGCAGAGTGATAAATTGCTATAGTGTATTTAAGAAAAATAAAGCCTGCAAATAGTAAACAGTTCAGAATGTTAGTTAAGAATAGTATTCAACTAGAGGAAAATTAATCAAAAAGCAAATTGACAGTATAAGTAAAAACAGTGGCATAGTGAAACAGATGCAGAGTTTGTAGCTTCTGGGTCTACTACCATTCTAAGCTCTGTATATGCAATTGTTGTAATTAAACAAAGGTGTTCCTCATTGAGTTCCTGACATTTGCTGTTGAATGACTAATTTGTTTTGGTTAGGTTTAGGAAGAAAAGAGGTGGAAAGTAGTCCCCCATTATGGCTTTTTTTTTTTTCAATGAATGAGGATAGATTTTTAAAGAAGAGGCTCTTTATGTACTCACAGCTTTAATTAAACATGTGAATCAAATAAATGATCTTTTAGTGCTTTGACATGCAGCATTCTACATGTTTATGTTGACATAAATATCACAAACAGAAGGAAAGCTAAAGAGGAGGAATCAATGTGATTCAACATGACCAAGGCATTAGCTAAAAAGAAGAAAAAGAGTAACAGAGAAAACAAACCCAAAGTAAATGTGCTATAACTATATGAAAGATCTTAATATTGTTATCTTATAAATACAAATAATGGGTTGAAAGTCATAGGTTTAATAAAGATATACTTTATCAGTGTTAGCTTGATTAGATGTTAAAAATTAATGTTAAGAGGACACCAAGAATACCAAATATCTGAATTATTAAAATGACACAAATTCGTACTATGAAGAACATCTCAACCATGATGAATTTTTACCTTTAAATACTGTAAAATCAAGAAGAATAATGAAAAGAATATAACCTAGAAGAGCTGATCCTTGAACAACATGGATTTAAACAGCATGGGTCTACTTATATGCAAATATTTTCAATAAATACTGTAGTACTACACAATCCAAGGTTGGTTGAATCTGAGGATGAGGACCTGCAGATACAGAGGACCAAGTATAAAGTTATATAGTGTCAATGCTCCTAAACCTCATGTTCAAGGGCCAGCTGTATATAATATAGTTTTTCCTCATTATATGGTAATTGAATTAACTGAAAATCAGTGTAACATTCTATATGTAATCTCTGTTCTGTGTTTATCCATGTGACTTGAACACCTCAATTTATCAGTGGTTTCATTTATTAAAAGTTTTGAATAGTACCTTCATTCCCTTAAGAGACCAAAATACATTCAACAAGATCTGTTTCTCTAAAACATACCATTAAATGATTATACACTGACTCCTCACTGAAAACCATTCTTACTAAAAGTAAAGATGCCCTATGTCAATATTAAAATATCTCTACTTTTCTAACCTAATATTGGACTTATAAAATATCAAATTAAACTTAAATATCCTGCATTAACCTCCTAGCAATGGCCATAAGGAAGAATAACACTAATTTAATGTTGCTATACTTAAAGATATTTTATCTTTATACTTTAATGTTATAATATTGATAACATTAATTTCATACTGATTCACAATTTTTCTTATTTAATCATCTCAACATACTTGTAAAAATAGTACTGATTTCTTTATTTTACTAGTAAGGAAACTGAAGCTCATGGAACTGAAATATTTTGCCAGATGAGCACAGATCCATTTTCTCCATATTTCTTTCCATTTTTTGGGGTCAGTTTTTGCTCAACTCACTTGATTTTTTTCTAGAAAATGCTTTTCAATTTAATAACACAAATTTATGGCAAATGGAAATTACAGTATATATTTTCACTCATAACTATTTTAGAATGAATTTATGTTTTTTTAATTTAGAAATAACTGTATTATACATTGCTCTTTTGTTCTTTCACCCAGTAAAGGTGGCTCTAAAATCAAAATTGAGTATCAGCCAGAGCTTGGTGATGTTGGTCTTCAAGGGAAGAACTGTGGCTACAGAAAATAAGTCAGGATGGATCAAAGAGTGGACTGAGAATGGTTAACTGATATCATCCTTCCATTATTTCTGTAATTGTTCATGATTTATATTGTCTTCTTGAGACATTACTAAGCTGATGAGAACAAATGATAACACACTTTGAGGCTCACTACTAAGTTTCTTCTTAACTCCCTGGAGTTTAATTTCCTTCACTTCATTTTAGGAAGGCCCAACTCTAAGAAGGGCAGATTCAAAGAAAGGATATCGAGGAAATTCAAAGTTATTTTATTTATAAACTTGTAGATTAATTTTCTTTCAATATTTAAAATAAGCACAACCTAGAAAACTGCTCAAAAACATGGATGGGATAAATCTGGCATAATTATAAAGATAAAATAATAGAAATAAATATATAAAAAATAATTATTTGATTTAGGGATGAAGAATTAGGACCAATTTAAAAGAAAGAAAAAAGAAAAACAGTGAGATTTTTAAATGTCTTCAATATTTGAAGACTTTCTTAGGAGACAGATAGACTTGTTAGGTACTGATTCATGAGTCTAGGTTCCAGATCAGTGTTTAAAAATTAAG
The DNA here is from genome assembly GCF_048773025.1 of Camelus bactrianus. NCBI lineage: Eukaryota > Metazoa > Chordata > Mammalia > Artiodactyla > Camelidae > Camelus > Camelus bactrianus. Next base: position 31,806,400 of record NC_133539.1, read on the forward strand.
GGGCAACATTTTGTTGACATGAATGAATAGCTAAGGTTTCCTACAGAGAACGAGATAGCTTTCTAGATTTGTCTTCTCATCTCTGGAGTAAGAAGTCTGATGAGATGATTTCAAACATCCCTTTCAGCTTCACTATTGCACATTGTTATCTTTTAGATACTGACTCCCCTCCCTCCACCCCCGCCAATACCCAGTGACTTTATAGGAACTATTCCTCTGGAATAAATATTTAGGGTGAGTATAACATAAGATGACCCACCTCCACACATCTGCTTACCACTTTCCATCTGCGTCAGATTCTCTCCCTCCTTAATCTGAGATGAAGGTTCTTAAAGACAAGATGAATTCAAAATAATCTTAACACTTTCCCTGATGCCCATATTTCTCTTATGGCAATGTATCATTTTTAATCGTTCATTATGTTTGTTTAGGCATTTCATTTCTAGACAACGGACACTGTTTATAAAATTGCAATGCAGGAGGTGGGCTTCTACACTGAAATCATTTGGGATTTTAAAATGCAAACTCCTAGACCTGACAATAGAACTACTGGTTCCCTTTTAATTATCTTCTGCATAGTATGCCAAACTTCATTCTTGCAGATACTTAGTGCTTTAGAGCCACTGCTGTAAGCCCTTTCATTTACTCTTGTTTTTTTCCAACTCGTCAACTCTTGGCTTAATTGTTACCAATACATAGCCTCAGCCTTATCTAGTTGCTGATTTAATCTAGAATAAAATCTCAGGATATCAAGATATTCTCAGACTCAGCAGTCTGGACAGGCTGATATTAGTCTTATTATAAACCTTGTTCTCTAGGAGCTACTTTCTGAGCACTTCCCACTGTCTATGCCTTAACAAGGATACTGTTTCAAAACAGTATAAGTTTGATTAATGCTACTGCCTAGAGTATCCTATTGCAAACTCTATCAAGGTGAACAAGCCATCATGGATCTGGAAGATTGCCTGAATAAAGCCCAAATGTGTTACCTCCCTTTAATTATTCTAATTGAAACTCCTTTTCACCAACAATTGGGCCAGCCCTATACCTAAGACTCTTTTGTGACCCAGTCCTAATCAAAGGTATGGCATTCTACCTCTTCCCATACTAAGACTCTATGAATGGAAAGCCTGGCTTTTTGTGGGGAATGAGAGAGGGAAATCCTATTCTCACTGAAAAGGGCATTTAAGGCAACATTACCAAGCCTCAAAACAGTTTGTTCCCTTTTTTTTAATCTCTCTCCCCCATATGCCTAGACAGGATGAAACAGATGCTCATTAATTCTTAAAATTCCTTTAAAATATATAATACATATTCTCAAATTAGTGAGACTACAACACATGGTAGTTATATAATTTGCAATGTGCCCAGAACTAATCAATAGATCAACAGCACTGTTTGCAAGTTAAGAAGTCAGACCTGAAGATTTTTATCTGAAGCCTGAAAAGGAAACACTTCTCCAGCTGCCATTGGTTGTCATGATCTGAGAAAACAAATGGCATTGCTGCACAATGTCAATAGCCCACGTTCTATGCCTTGTTTTGCTTTCACCAGACTGTGAAAAGACCAACAGCTGTTACTGAGCTAAAAAGAAGGAAAGGATTTACAGTAGGTGGTACCACCTGTGCTTTTCTGGTTCCACCCATAAAAATCTGCCACTTTATTTTGGAGCTGAGTGGAGAACATGGCAGTGACTCAGTGTCGGGGGAGTGAGTAGCCAACTGTGGCTCAGTTCTGATACAAAGGAGTAACAACATCTTTACAAGTCAAGTCACAGCAATGTATGTTGATGAATAAGTTTTCTTGCTTTCACTTTATCCATTTCAAATATCTAGGAAAAGCCCATAAATAAAAAGCAAACCTGACTTAGCTTTAAAAATTAAAGACTTATAACCCAGATATAATGCAAGATTCTGTATATATGCAATTAATGATTTTTCCTATATTGTGATTCATTTTAGCTTCTTTACCTTAAAAACTAGAAAAAAATGTGCTTGCCAAGTTACTATCTATTGGACTCTGGTAACTGTGGAATTTCAAATTTAAACAGCCACTTGGTGAAACATGCTTTCTATTTCCAAGTAAAGTGTTTTAAGGGATTATGGAAAACGGAGAATTGAGTCATCCAGGGACAAAAATAGTTTTGAAATATGGTAGCCTGAGTTACCTAGTACTCATGTATGAATTTCCCCTAAATGCTAAATTTTTAAATGTTATATATAGAATAATTTAAACCATATGATATGAAGTAAAGCTTTTGACAAAAACAAATGCATTGAGTGCCTCAAATGAATCAGGAATCCCTACTTAACTATGAGGTGATATTTCTGTATCCTGCCATTCTAAACTAATCAATGTTAAAGAAATTGGATTTTATTTATTCAGTGAAGAAAGACAGCAGATGATAGTCCCTCTCTCATTTTTTAAAAATACTTTTTCACATTTCCCATAGTTAATGTGAAAATTTGCTCAATACTAGGCCTGCGAGAGGACTGAACTCCAAGGACCTAGAAAAAAACATTATCCTTCAGTAAATTTTATTTATGATGAAGATGGTAAATGACAAGACAGGCAGGGAACTTCAAGACAAATGGACACAGGCAATGTGGTAGGGATTTCTGCATCCACTGGTACCAGAATCCATTAAATATTTCTATTCATTTTTTGATACTAATTTCAAACGTTGCTCTAATTTTGTTTTTCTGAAGAAAATTATCCTGAATAAACTGTCAATATATTATGTTCCAACCTGTCTATTTTTAACAACCTTTCCTGCCTTCTGAAGCAAGGAATAAAAAAATACCCTAAGACAAAAAATATATAGTACAGTTTGAAAGTATTTTCCTGTGGATAAATTCATCTAAAAACTGATGGTTTAAAGAACTATGCTGGTTTTTTTTTTTTTCCTGCTGATTTGGAACAACATTTGGACCTACCTGAATATATTAATTATAAATTTCTTTTATAACATTAAAAATAGGCTTCATTTATAATCATGAATCAAGTGTCAATTCAGAGAATAGTTCAAATTTAGTCAGTCAGAGCTCTTATTGTTTTTGTTACTTCTTACCAGTTGTTCTTTGGAACCTGTTCTATACAACAATGTTAATAAATAATATCATATCCAGATCATTCTCAATTATTCTGAGCACATTCTTTATGATGGGGATATTTACTCATAATTTTGTGTTTTTCATTCCAATCCAGTGAGGTACATTTGCCCCACAGCACATGTTGGCAACAGTGCTATCCCACACGTTGAAATCCTGCACTATGATTACCACATTAGATGCTGGTACTGCTGCAATGAATTTGTCTGGATAGCTGTAAAATCTCTTTCTCTTATCAGTATTTGTCATGTCCAGGGCATAGTCGCTGATGTTGGTGGCACAGTGCTTAGATTCAGAGTGTGAAGTTTGGGGGATTTTGTGACAACTGACTGACTGTCACACTGACAGCTAAGACCCATCACTAGGAACAGGGAACATCTCCCTGAAGGCTGCATAGTCAGGGTCATTCACTGTAAGCCACCACTTATCAAGAATTACTCAATGTAAAGATTTTTTTTCCCAAAAGAATGTCAGGTTTTCTTTTACTCCTCCACAATTACTTCTGCTGACTTGAACATACAGACGGCAGACTGATATATAGAGCAGTTGCCATCTGATAGCTCACCTCTGCAAAATGAGAAGGGAGCTGATACCAAGATGCAGACTCATGAAAGATACTCTAGTGAAAAATCAATGTGGAATAAAATAAAAGTGGATAAATGAAGTCTCTAACTAAGGACTTAACAGGAAGCATTTACTAGATGGAATAAGTCCCAAAGGAAAAATATTTGAAACAATAGGTCACAAAATTTGTGCTACAAAAGCAGTGGAAAATAAGCACAAAGAACTTAGATGGGGTCTCTATTTTACATTTGACAAGGCCACAAAAGAGAAATGTTCTGCCCAGAATCATAATGAAATTTAGTTGAATATCTTGGGTTACATCTCAGCCCTCTTAGACTCTTGTCCAAGTTTCTCTTTTCGGCAGACTTAGCTACATCAAATTTTAATAATTGATAACTGACAATCAAGTCATATTTCAGACAGTGAAATTACATCAAAGTGCTTAGCCTGTCTAGAATGGGATAAAGGATAATGCCATTAATTCTAACATGAAATCACTCAGCATTCCAAGAATTTTATTTATGATGCTGAATGTACAGTTGACAAGAGTTACACCCAAGAACAGAGAAATCATACAATTTCATCTAGGTACAAGTAGGTAGATGGGCTACTATATACCTTCTTACAACAAAACATACCTACTCTATAACTTTCTTTGTCCTTTGTTTTTTAGAAGTTCATTCTAAGTTATACTATAGTTATACTAAGTACAAATTGTGCTCAAGGTCTCTTTATACATTATGAAAGTGTGCAAGTATCATCACGGTTGATACCACCTGCTTCTTGCATTAAAGATGTTGAATCACTTTCCTCTCCTCTTAAACCCGGGCTGACCCTCTGACTTGCTGAATTCCTTAATTTGAAAATGCACTTCCTAGATCCCCCTTTAAGGAAAGACTTACTGTCCAGCTGTGAAGTATACAGTCACTAGCGAGCTTACAGCTGCCACTCTGCCTCACTTAAAGAGAGCCATGTCACTGAAAGTCAGTTTCTTTCCAGGCTGCCCAGTTGCAGGGCCTGAGAAGGAAGGAAAATACGGGCTCAGTCACTGCGGTCCAATGCAGGACACTGACAGGCAGGACTTACCCCAGAGCTCGCCACGTGGCTTGAGGCTGCTGAAGCCGCAATGCAGCTCGACTTCTCCCTCACCCCTATCACGTTTCCTCTCTTCCTCTACAGGTGCTAGTCCATAATAAATAACTTATATCCCAAAGACCATCACATTATCTACTTCTAGAGAGCACAACCTGTGCTATTTGTTTTGGCCAATAAAATGTGGCATAAGTGGCACTGTACCAGCCCTGAGGATACACTTTAAAAAGCCTTGCAGATTTCTACTCTAAGAACTCTATCAAGATACCATATAAACAAGTCCTGAATAGTCTGCTGTAAAGTAAGAGACCTGTGAAGCAGAAAGGAACTATCCCAGCTGAGGCCTTCCAAAACCACCAGCACCGAATCAACCCAGCAGCTGGCTGTAGACACAGGAATAAATCCTTCTTAGGTGAGAAGAACAGCCCAGCTGAGCCCAGCCCAAATTGCTAAATAGGAGAATCAGGAGCTAAATAAATGGTTGTTGTTCTGAGCCATTAAATCCTTGATACGATTTTTCACAAAACAAAAGCTGTCTGACTACATAAGCATACATAATACTTCTAAAAATATAAACGTGAATTTACTTGAATTTTTAGTATTTTTATTAACTCTTATAAAACTATAGTAATTAACATATTATTAGCTCCTAGGATATTTTCAGCTGGATTCACACAGCGGCGATTATCTCTGGGGATGCCTATAAATCTGGCACTGACTCTTGATCAAGATAAAGGGATTTAACTAACTAATGACTTACCCTGTGCTGTTTCACATCTGAAACTCCCTTGTGGAACTCAGACCCAGTTGGCTTATGGATAGCTTGCACCTGAAGTAATCACTTAGACAAATGGACTTAACAATGTAAAAGGAAGTCATGAAAGACCCACTGGAAATTTTCAGGTAGCTCTCCCCAAATCAATATTCATCATACAAATTTTGGTGATTCAATTTAGACAAAATACATCCTTGTGTTCACTGCAAGGACTTAAGGGAGATGCTTCTGGAAGTTTGAGGGGCCCCTAATTCTTGTCTGAACTCTCTCCCTCTTTTTCTTGTGCTTTATCGTATCCTTTGTCTTTTTAAAAGCCTTACATTTAAATGCTCTGTTGTCTCAAGAGTTCTTTCAATTATGCAATGTATTATTTTCACACGTGTGTGTGTGTGTGTGTGTGTGTGTGTGTGTGTGTGTATTTTTCCAGGTACTCTTCAAAAATTCAGGAGAACTGATTTATTAAATTTCTTAGGAGGTAAATATCTAAGAAAATCATATTTGCACAAGATCAAGATCAAAACTGAATGTGCTTTTCCTTCTTGATAAGGGTCTTTGTAAGTGTGGTCATATTTTGTTTGAAATTTTGCTTCTGGAGAGGTAAAAAAATGTTCAATCCCAAAAAGAAAAAAGAAAAACAAAAAAAGAAAAAAGAAAAACAAAAAAAGAAAAAAGAAAAGAAAAAAGAAAGAAAACAGAAACAGCTTCAAATATAAAAAAGTAAATATATTGTTTATAAACATAAGAAATATAAAAATGATTTAACACCATAACATAACGACAAATCAAAAGAAAAATAAAGCATTTAATACAGAGATTCAACTTCACACAAAGGGTCAACAGAACATGATTAAAGGGTATTAGGGCTCTGGAATACAATGCATGGTCAAAGTAATATTCTTTAAAAACTGGATATGTTGCCTGAATATCCTAGGATAATCATTCCCTGAAGCTAATGACGTAAAGGTTCCTAGTAGAATGAAAATGTGTTACTAACATCTGGAAACAACTTTATTAATTAAGCAATATATACCCCAAAACTATGAGCAGAGTAGTAATTATTCTGCAAATCTCCTACAGGAGAAAATTCCTGATAAAGCTGATCATAGCACAAAAGATCCATGATTAACGAAGTTAGCAAGAATATTTAAAGGGATGTAGTAGAATAAAAAGGACTAGAGGACATGCTACAGTGAAGAATCCCCAGAAATTTGGAAGTAATGAGAAGAGCGAAACACCAAAGAGAATGAAATCTCAACAAAGGCAACAGTTACTTAATGTGTATCATAGTTTCTACATAAAGAAACAGGAGAGCTGTACAGTGAAACACTCAATGGTTTAAAGTATTCAACACTTCCCAAGTATAAAATACTACTGGTGAGTAGCTTAATTCCACAAATACTGTGTTACTACATGTGTGGGTAACAGATTAACAAAACATTTTCTCTTCCTTCCTGAGAATTTGACCTTAGGTTAACTTTCTAAATGTTCCCTGGCAACTTAATAAGGTGGTAGTTCTCCATGTTTCTAAGCAACAAAGATTATGGTAAAAATAACCTTTTTTGGCAAATTTCATCTGGACTAAGAGATCTAAAACTACCTGATAAGAAGCCATAGCTTGAGGCTCCCCTGAGTGTGATAACTCTAGGTATATGTCTTCAGAGGACTCTGGAAGCTATGTCTATGGAATTCTGGCAAATGACATTGGCTCCTGTGGGGAATGAGACTTTTAACTCATGTCAGATCATGGACCTATCTGATGTACACCTCCTCTCCTTGCAGGTGTCAACCTTAAACATGTGAAATAAAATTCAGATTTTATGGCAAGACAAGAAAAATTTAAACATAGAAATCTTCTCTGCACTTTAGCCTCCTGTCTCCCCTCACTGTGCATTGTGTACTTGCATTATGCATTGACCAAACTTCCCGTATCAGCAAAAATACCTGCTCAACCATAAAGAGCAGTATTCTCCTAGCATCTACAAAACAACTCCTTAAAAGATAACATTCTTTTTTGATCTTGCAAGAGGCCATAATGATGCTTATATCTGGACTGCGGAAAACTGTGAATAGCACATCATTTAAAGCAGACCCTCTGCCTCGATAAACTTACGTAACTGTGCCATGACCACTAATGGGCGGAACTGTTCTCAGAGCTTTCTGAGATTCTGTTCCCGGGTTATAATCCTCAAATTTGGCTCAACTAAAATTTTCCATTTCTTTCTTAGATCGGCTGATTAATTTTTCACCAACAAATACAATAATTAATAAATTATGAAAGCAGAGTTGAGTTTATTCAGGGATAGCAGAGGAATGGCAGTCCAGGACAAGCAAGCTATGGTGAACTACAGGCAAGTCTGAAGACACAAAGAGGTTAGCTTTTACTAGGTTTCAGGTGGAAACTGGGGAAGGCTGCTCTGAATAAAAATTCACTGGATAAAAACAAGAGTTTGAGGTTGTGGCAGTTTTTCATTGGCTGCAAGTAGTGATCAGTGCATTGTTGTGGGGCAGGGAGAGAGCTTCCTTTTCTATAAAGCAGGCAAAATTACTATGTGAAAAATACCCTCCCATGTCAAAATAATTCTTAGCTTTCTTCTTCCTCCTGGTTATGTAGGTTGCAACAAGTGAGAGAGCTCCCATTTTAGGGCTTCCTGAATCTACTTTAAATGAGGTTTCCTTTATTTATTTTCACACAAGCAAGCATATGGGTCACCAAAATGTCTCCTGCAGAAAAGGAGTGCTTGATGCTTCCCCGATGGAAAATTATGATTTCCATCCTAAATCCTTCCTAGTAGCCCAGTGACAAATGTGGCTTATAACAAGCCTTGGAATCTGCTATTTGATTCTACCAAGATCACTTGGTGGGCACTGTACTCCACTTGTGTACAGTAGTCACATGCTAATAAAATGTGAGCAGCTCATCTGCAAAGGCCCTATTTCCAAATAAGTTTACATTCACAGATATTGGGGGTTAGGACTTCAACATCTCTGAGGACACAATTCAAACCATAACAGAAACAGCCCTCCAGGGCTAAAATCGTAAAGGTCAGGAAGGATCCCTAGTTAATTAAATGAGGCACCCCTAAATTTTTTCAGGGATATTTTAAGTTAGAAGCAGCATAGAAATAGTAAATGTTTCCTTCCACCACCAAGACAACTTTCCTCTATCAAGGGCCAAAGTGATTTATTCATGGGATGAAACCAAAATCAAGTTAACTTCCATCCCTTTTCCACCTTCGAAAAAATACTTATCACAATACAATTTCAAGACATCATCACCAAATTCAATACACATGACATATATTGAGTAAGGAAACTGTATATAAGCAAACTGGAAAAATAACTGCATACATTCTTGAGAAGTTTACATACAAGTGCAAGACAGTAGTCTTCCTCACATAATCTATGAGTCAAGCCTTTAATAAAGTCTATCTCTGATTTACGTACATGTCAAAACAGATACCGAGAAATGGGATACAGTCTAGTATATGAAATCAAAAAATACCCTAACAGGTATAAAACAGAATGAAAGTGTTAAAGTCAGTTTCATAATAAAACATTTATAATATGACAACTTCTACTCCTTGTTAACATGGTTAAGTTATCATTATTATTCATTATGATTTGTTTCTTCTCAGAATACTGGAGGCTACTAATTAAAAACCTAGTTTAAGTCTCTTATTTAATTTTCTAAATGCTGATTAAAAGCTCTCCCAAAAATCATCCAAATATATGTTTTAATCATATTTTCAGCTAAAATTGCACTTTTTAAAATAAAAGTGATGATATTTGCCTATCAGAAATGCTATCATGCTATCTGAAATTTATTCCTAATTTTTTTAATTATGGCTTACCATGAGGAAATATTTAGTGCCTTGTGAGTCCTCAAGAAAAACAGAATGACAACACTTGGCAAAGTTCCTGGGTTAGTGATCTTTGGGCTTAACTTCATAGTAAAATTACAAAAACATGTTATATTTTGTAAAAAGTATATAAATCACATGAGAATATACTCAAAACCTTAGATAATTTATCAAAACCTTAGATAAATCACTAAACACTACAGTATGATGTACTAAAGATCTGCCTGTGTAAGGGTGCTCAGCATGTGTGCTCCACATTGTGCTAGGTTATCATCCTGCAGTAAACTCAGATGGTTCCTCAAATCAAAGCCCATTTGCAGATTTGTATTTCATTGAATGTATCCAATACATCATATAATGCTATTGCTTTAGACATATACGTTATAAGAATACCAAAATAGTTGTAGAGCTTAAACTGGCATCTGTTCCATATCCACAAAATGATTTTTTCCTCTTTTTTTCCGTTTCTGAGATATTTGACAAGGTTGTCTCTACTTTAGTAAACTACTGCTTAATTTCTCCCTTGAACTTCCAGCTGGAAGTTGTGATATAAACAGGGTTGGTCATTACACCTCTCCCAGTCTGGAGCAGACTTCACTTGGAAGGGTAACCATGTCAGTCCTTTAGGTTCATGTTAGTTCTCTTTTCATATTTGAAAATATATCTTTCTATGCTATCTTTTGATTATTTAACTTTTGATCAATCCAGAATAGTCTTTTCACTAACACTATGAAAATTCCAAATATTCCTCCCTGATTTTATCCATGTTTAAGGACCTTGTAAGTGTTCCTTTATTCTACAGAAGTCAGTGGGTGAGAGCACTTTCTCTTTTAGCAGAGGGAATAACATTGAGCTCATTTTAAGTCTATTGCTCTAGGCTGCTCAAGAACATTCTCTCTTCTAATTTTCATAATATCCTTTGACGAGGATATCAGAATTCACGTGGTCATGACTCGAAGACTTAGAGAATTAGAGTAATTTCTAAGATCACAAACCTAGTGGCGAGCTGTAATCCACCCACGGTCTATGTCACTCCAAAGTCCAGCTTTGCCTGTCCCATCAAGCTGTGCATTTCTACCATTAATTGGTTATTTTATCATAGGTAAGTCATCAAACTACTTAGAATATTGCTTCCTTTATTTGTAAAACAAGGGATGGAGGGCTGCTACCTTATAAAATTCTGATATGTGTGACACATATATCATCTATTACTTAAATTATCTGAGTAACATTTTTGAGATTGAAAGGATACAGTTAATAATTATGCCAGAGAAACAGACACACAATGAAGGGCAAGCTGGTTCTCCTCAGTACAGCTGGTGTGTTCTCATGCACTTTTAATCCAGTTCAATATATTTTCCATAGAGAAATTATTTGTGTTCCTTCCTCACCATAGATAGTAATAAGATCTGCAAAGGTAAGGATCTTTGTTTTGTTTAACCCTTTTTCCAAATGCCTGGAAACCACTAGACAATAGACATTTCCTCAATGTATAAAAGAATGATTGGATGAGTGCATGGCTGTTTGGGAAAATGAATTAATGGGTGAAAGAAGAAAGGGAAGAAGACAAAAAATAAAAAGCTTTAACCAAGTATAACTATGTAATACAGATTCCTAAGTATAGCCAGCATCAGCACTTAGAGGTAGAAATACAGAACTCATTAATTTAGTAATAGTCAGTATCAAAACTTACGTTGCCTGATGCCCTCCCTGTCTAGAAATTTTTCCAATAAACAATATGCTCAGAATTTATAATAATGCTATGTACTCACTGACATTCTGTAATAACTTCAATGAGCATATTTGTGCTTAATAGTTATTAATGTTCTATTCCTGGAAAACATTTTTGGGTAGCTAATGACTTGAGAAACAGTTATAATTGAAAGTTAATTGAATAAGGCTTAAAATTTCATGTATAATATGATCACACCTATTTGATAATATAGGCATAAGATTGATGAGAAAAATAAAATCTTACAAAATTTTTTGGCTTTATCGTCTTTTATATGGCTAGAGGTTACTAGTTAAAAACCTACTTTGAGTCTCTTATTTAAGTTTTCAAAGGTGTTAAAATTTCTTCTAAAAAATAATTCAAATATATGTTTTAATATTTTCAGATAAAATTATACCTACAGATATATGTGAATAAGTATTCATAGAGATATACTTCTGTGTAAAAATAATTATAAAGTAAACTGGAGGTAAATGCTTCTTAATAGGATAAGTAGAACCTGAATTTTCTTTCTTTAACTTGAAAGTGATGATATGAATTTCTCTGTCAAATACTGAAGTTTATGTTAGCCTCATTCTGATTTTTTTTCTACTTAATTCCTGAGCTTTCAGATTTGGATGACAACTATTGCAGAAGTTTAAGTATATGAATAAACAACTAGGAAAACCTTGAATTTATGAGTAACTATTAAAAAATTCCTAAGTTTATATCTGACACTCATTTCATTGGGAAAATGCAAATATCAGAAATTTGTAAATATGTTAGATAATCACTCAATTATATAACACCATAAGATAAACATCCCAGAGCAAATCAAACTTCAGTGTGGACCAATGAAGTTCAAACTATATCAAATATTATTTTTTTTCATTCTTATTACATCTGGGATTAATCATTGATAAAAGGTACATTTACCTTATCAGTAAATAGGAGTAATTTGGGGAAAAAAACAGAGAATGAAAATTTAAATATAGATCTGAATTACTCCAAACCCTGTATACCCAGTATGAGTTCTATTATTGAAAGTACCAAAGATAGCCTAATATGTATATAGATATACATATAGATATAGATATAGATAGATATCTATACATATATAATTTTTTTAATGAAATTCTCCTTTAGGCTGCCCATCTGTAATGATATCCCATTGCTGTCATCCATATTGACTTTTCCTTGCCTGAAATATAGGTATAGTGAAGCTAAAAGATTATTCATGATAGAAAGAAGGAACTAGCATTAAGTAAAATGTAAAAAGGAAAAAAACTGGTATGAATGGTTATTTTCTATAGCTTAGGAATCTTCTCCTCAGGCTAAAAATTCTTTTTGATACACTGCAACCAGGAGAATTTGTCTCATAATTAACTGGCTTGGGACATGCGGGGATTCAGGGATTTTAATGCCCCCTGTGTGTAAAGTTGCTTTTCATGTCATTATCTTTCTAGTCAACATCCTCACTATTACCTAAACCTTAACATCTGATACTATGAAGCAGAGCCTGAATTTTTCCTTTCTTCCAGGGGAAGTTGTCTCATATTCTTGACAGCAACAGATTCCATGTATGATCAAAATAAACTAGTTAATATCATAAATGATATGACATGTTAAGAAAGACCTGATGTAAATCATATTATTACTCTGAAAGAAATTACACTTCAGAAATAATTCTGTTTTCAAGACATTTTCATTATAATGTATATCTCTTACTACACAAAATATTTCTACTTGAGATGCCAAAAGATGGTACCATTATTAAAAGACTGATGATTAACAGAAAATACTAAAGTGTTCAAAAATTCCTGTATTTTATTAAGAGTATTAGTGTTTTCATTAGAAACTTTTCTGCTGCATAAGTTTGGCTAAATTGTGTTAATTTAATTAGCATGCATTAACTGTACTGGTGCCTTTTCCCACAAGTTTCATTACTCTCTCTTTTCTATGCTTGTATTTAATTCACCCACCCAGAAAGTTGTATGTTACCAACAATTACTCCTTGAGTACCACAAGTAAAACACTATGTATAAGAAATTTTAAAAGATCTAAAATCTCATGCATATTGGTTTAGACATTCAGCAACATAATTTTACTGAAGAGAATAAATATATAAAAATTAAATATCAATGTCAAATAACTATGCTTCAAAATAGGTTTCTTTCAACTGTCACATTGAATTACACAGTAAATGAGACAGCTTGAATAACCAGTTTGAAGCCTTTTAAATAATTTTAACCCCAGCATGCCAGTGAAGACATTGCTGTACATTAATGAAACCTTTGATTCACCTACCAAATAACAATCTATTTTTATTTTTTCTTCCTAAATTTCGTCTTATGGATAGACTGCAAAAGCAGGTATAAATAATATACATCTTGTCAAGAGTGCCACCTTGAATGAACGAAAAGTACTAGCCAGCCCATCAATTTCAAAATAGTCTCATTCTCTGTTCTGCTGAAGCATATTTTTTAAAAAGGAAAAAAGGGAAAAGAAAAAAAAGTTGATGAAGCCCATCAGGAAAATGTATTTTACACTAGAGAATAAGAATAAAAACTTGAAAAATAATCACTCTACCTTCTTGTGTGAGCCCAGAGAAAAGAAATACTTGAGGAACAGAATATATAAATTGCTTCCATAAGGAAAACCTACTAAATTTTTTTTTAAGTACTGATTCAAAAATTGCTGTGATTTTAGTACAATCTCAATTACAGTGCCATAAATCGATGTCCAGCATCATTATATCATTTTCTTTCTTAAGTCTACTCATAGAAGCAGCAATACTAAGTAGATGAGAGTTCTAAAAATTACTATTTTCTACACAGTGTACACCAAATTATTTTGACTGTATATTTTATTTCATAAGAATAAATAAAATAAAAATGATATGTCCTGGAATCTTACACAAAAAGGGTAATATATTTAATTTCATTTATCACAACGGTTTTCTCAAGTTTTGGAAATGTACTGCATATGTGTATTATGTATACATATACATAAACACATGTATTTAATTATATTGTATATTGTTTGTTTGACTGGTACTCCGGATCCTTTACTACCAGCTTTCCAGTACTTTGATATATGAAAAGCAACATATTATAGAACTCAGATTTCCTTGAAGTCAGTTATGGATTCAATTTATAAATTCCACCAATGAGAGACATGTGTTAAAGCTGTGGAAAATGAGTTGAGGAACAGATTATCATCTTGCTGCAGCTACTGCCAGCCCAGAAGGCCAAAGGGATGTAAATATTGGAGACTTCCCTCAATTCTCCAAAGTCTAGACTCCAACTTTGAGAGAACCCTGAGGCAGTTGAGGCAGAAGCCAGCAATTTCAAAAGTGGGGACAGCTGAGGAGGCAGAAGCAGCAGCAGTGCCTTTTCTTCTGGATTAAAATTAAGGTATGAGTATGCATTTGAAATCACTAATCCACTGGCCGCCACTTCATTTTTGTTTCTCCAGACTTTCCAATAATTGGCAAGTATGTAATGCCTTGCATTAAATCCTTTTTTTCTTTGAAAAAATAAAATGTTTTCTGTTTTCTGGACCGTTATCCTGAATGAAATCACAAATAGGGAAAAGTGAAATTCTCCCAAGACAGGCCTTGGAAGGCTGTGTGTAATATTCCATTATCTCCATCTCAAGACTATACTTCTTTCCTTTCACTATATACTTGAAAGATGCCGTTCTTCTGCATAAATTGTTGAAATGAGAGGATAAAAAAATACTATTTTGAGCATGAACTCTACACACATCGGTGGTAAAAGTGTTGGAACTTCAGTGGAAAGAGTATGGAGAGTGAAGACTTTAAATTTGAGAGCATTTCCATTCTGCAGAGATAAACTTTAATCATTGAGCCTCTTGTTCTTTTGTTTTGGAAAATCATGAAATTGGACAGTACATAGATATTTTTTTTACCAAGAATCCAGTTCTATGGAGACTTGTCTTTCCCTGACTTGACAATTTTTTAAGGCCATGTGGATAAAGTATGCCTGAAGCCCTGATTTAAATGCCCAGGTAATAGATCCCTGACCCTGGTCTAAACATTCGGGGAGGAGTTTCATGATCTTGGCCACCAGTATGTTCAAGTATCATTCCAATCAGAGTCTTTCCTTGAATTAGAATCGATGATATCTCTTTACTGGTATCAAAGGTTATAAACCTAGTAAATTTGGAACTCTGAAGGCTACCATGTACCTATGTGAAGAGACTACCATGTATCTATGTGAAGAGACTAAGTCTGTGAACTAAGCCATGCCAAGATGAACAAAGCCAAGAGTAGGAGACAAAAAGCCAGTCCTAAATTAGTTTAAATCCTTGGATCCAGGTGTGCTTGGAGGGAATTTACACTGTATACTTTGCAGTAACATAAGCGTGTACGCTCTCAATTTGTTTTCAGCTTAAGTTTATACTAGGATTTGCAACATTAAAATTCAGTAAATCCTAAAATAGATCCATTCATTGGGTAAAAACTCTGAAGCCACATTAAATAAATGGCTTAGTTTGGAAAACTAAGTTTTCTGCTTGTTAACATGTATGTGTATGATCTTTTGCGGTTTTATAAACACTGTTGCTTCTCTAGGAAAGGTTTATTTTTTAAAACTATGGATTTAATCTGGTTTTCCTCTGGATAATATTGCCTGGGCTTGGAAAGTTTGTGTATAGTTTTGAGCCAGTTTTGCTCATAGGGTAATTACAATTAGAATCCAAATAACCACTCAGAATGCATGCAATCTGTGTTTACCGGTGGTGAGAGGAGTAAGAGCAAAAACTGGAACTCCAGGTAGAGACGACATGGTATGCAGGGCTACCTCTGACAGAAGCTGCTCTGTTAAAAATAGGGAGAGAGGAATTCATCATGAAGCCATTCAAAGTTAGTAAAGTGGCTCTCAGAACAGTTATAGCTAACAGAAATTATATTATATTATAGTATCAATCTATTTTAATTTCTCCAAATGGTTTGTAAAATCTTGTTACATGTTGAGGCCTTGCCTTTGCCATGATTGTAATAAAATACGAGCGAGTTCCAGGAAGATAAACAGAAATGCAATGTAACTATAAACGTAATGAGAGATACCAAAAATTTACAGTAACCAATAACATGTAGAGTGAGCTCATAAGAAGAATAGAGACATTTCACTAGATTCAGAACTCAGTCTGACACAACAAATAATCCTGATCTGTGGTGGATCATTTTTCACTCCTTGGAATATCATAGGAATATTTTTGAAAAGAGGGACTTAGCAAAATGACTTCCTAAAATTCAAAACATAGAGGCTACTACACATTTACAAGATGGACAAATTAAAAAAAATTGATAAAATTGAAGGCTAATAAGGATGCAGAGAAATCGGATCACTCATACATTTCTGATAGAAACATAAAATTGTACAACCAATCTGATATAATGTGCAGTTTCTTATAAAACTAAACATGTAACTATCATAGGACTCAATAATTGCACCCTTGGGCATTATTTTCAGAAAATTTATGTTCACACAAAAACCTGCATTGAAAAATGTTCATAGGAGCTTTACTTGCAATAGCTCCAAACTGGAATCAGCCCCTATGTCCTTTGATGGGATAATGGTATATCCAGTCTATGAAACACTACTCAGCAATAAATAGAAATAAACTCTTGATACATAAAAATGTTGAATGAATCTCTGGAGAATAATGCTAAATGAAAAATGTCATTCTTAAAAGATTATATACAGTATGATTCTTTCATGTAACATTTTTGAAATCTCAAATATTAAAAATATAGAATAGTAGTTGCCAGGCTTTAGGAACTGAGTAAGGGTTAGCGGGCTGCAAGGAGACAGGTATGATTATAAAAGGGTAAGGTGGTGTTGAAACTACTCAATATCTTGACTATGGTGGTGGATCTATAACCTACACAGGGTGATAAAATTGTATAGAACTTAGACACACACATACACACACAAAGTATAAAGATAAAACCGGAAAATTCTGAAGATGGGTGGAAGGTATCAATATCAATATTCTCTCTGTGATACTGTACTACAGTTTTATAAAATATTATCATTGGGAATAGCTGAGCAAAGTGTATAAGGAATCTTTTGTATTATATGTTATAACTCCATGTGAATCAACAATTATCTCAGTAACAATGTCAATTTAAAAAAATACTCTCTGGATCCTTAAAAAAATAGGGGTTTGTGTTTGTCATATATGTAGTAACAGGAATGAAACTTCATTGTAAAATTATAGGCAAGTGAAGTTTTAAATACTAGAGACAAATTTGTAAGTCTTTTTAATCCCTTCTGGAACAAAGTATCTTTTGACTTGAGTGGAACAGCTCATGACTTAAATAAACAATAAATTTTATTAAATCATATATTTTGTGGTATATGAGTGTATTTACTTTTTCTCTGAGATGCTAAGTTTTTCCACATCTGTTTTCAGGTAAATTCTTTAAAAAGTCCTATTACATAACTAATAAATTAGAAGGATTTATGTTTCTGGCTTAATCAAACACTATCAGAAACAGGCTAGATAACTGTTCTCTCTTATTTGAAAAATCCAATTAGTTGATACAGTGAAAAAAAAAATGCTACTGACTCAGTATATCTGTATTACACATAATGTTAAATTACTGTGGTAAAATTTGGAGAACTTTCTTTTGAAACTTTTTAATTATCCAAGACTACTTTATAGAATAACAGAACAAGAAACAAACAAAAAAATTGTTTTCTTCTATTCCTTGTTGAGTTCTTTTTAATCTACTTTTTTCCTCATTTTTTCTCCTTTTTCTTAGGTAATTTTTTAAAATCAAAATTAAATTCAAAATATTCATATCAAATACTGCATTTTATATACTCTTAAATAATATCAATTACACTTTCACCTTCATGAATCCTTCTCCGATCATCTCAGTTAAAAGCAAAACTTCCTTATTTGGAAGCTTTATAGTTTATAATGCCAAATATCTTGTTTGACACTTAAAATTAAATATCTTTTGTTATTAATCTTACATGTAGTGTCTGCCCTTAGGACAGTAATTAGGTCTAATTATTTCCTGGTTTCTTTAATTTCAATATTATGAGTTTATTCAACAGGAGCTCACTAAATAAATGTTAGTTGATATTGGACCAAAATTCACATCTAAGAAACAAAAGAAATCAAAATACATATCTTCCTAAACAAAAAGCATATGAATACGTAGATCTTCTTCACAGTATTCCAGGCATATATCAGATCCTTATATTTAATATAAATAATCCATCTCCAGGCCACACATGCACAGTTTATGCTTTGTAAATAGCCACTCGAGCTGGATATTGAGCTTTTCCAAATTTCTGGAAGTAGATCAAACACTTCACATTTCAGGACTTTAAGGTCACTCTTCCTTTTTCTAAAGTATACTTAAAAAGTGAAATACAGAAGAGAAAGGGAAATACCATTCATATTGCTGTGTCTCAGTCTCAAAAACATTGGGAATGATTTTTCATAGAGACCAATGTTTAAATTGTGACTAAGCTTTAAATGATAGTCTTACTCTATTTCAGTGGCATTATAAACCATAAAGACTTCTTATGTATAATTCTGAGAGATGAACTAAGATATAAAATATAAAATAAAAATGTTTCTTCATGTGTTTCAAACAACTGACTTTTATCAGAAATTTTGATGCTCAGACCTTTGGTGAGTTTGGGACTGCCTATGCTAAAATTCCTCCCATAGTTTCACTATTAAGGATATGGGTAACTGGACAAAAGTCCAAATGAATTTTAAAATATGGCTAAATGTTCTAAAGATAGTAATGTCAGTTATATGACGTTTTAGAAGAAAGAAACACCTACTAAAAAGAGTCTTCATTTTGACCTCCAAGTATTTGAGTAACTTTTACAGACAATGGTAATCACATACCTTACTATCCACTGAAGCTTCAATGAGGGTCAGCTGGGTACAATTTTAGCTAACTATTCAGACAGAAAAAACGACCATGTATCTCAAGATTTCAGTATCTCAAGGGATATCTGGGGTTGAAGTCTAAGGCAACATGCTTCACTGGGAATCAGAAAATCTAAAGACTTTGGAGAGGAAAAGAAGTAGAGAGGGAGAAATTATCCATTATTGTGGAATTCTTAGTGCTTTCTAGAAAGATCTTGGATCATTTTGTAATGTCTCCCTCAAGTATGATTCCATGCAATTCCTTTGACTTCTTAAACTCTCCTCCTGAATTTTCAGACGCGTTAATTTCTTCTTCAAAATCTATTTTTAACATTCACTTTTATTTAATCATGTCAGTTTCTCCCCTTGAACCCAAAGGTCCTTGGAGGGGTCCATAATCCATGACAATATAAAATGGAGTGAATGCCAGATAAGTCCCTCTTGAGTAAGTCATCTATTTTCACATGTTTATTGTCTGCTTTGTTAGATCAAATCAAGTCTATGAAATGTTTCACACTGATGCCTCTCAATAAATGTTTAGTCTGATCATCCCTGGCACCAATATTAATTAAAGGGGCTTTGTAACAACTGTTTGCAAAATGTTTTGAAATGCTCAGATGATAGTTGTATAAAATGTATCACAATGATTAATATTTATTACTTGTTTAAAAATTTATATGGTAGGTATCACTTTAGAATTTAGACACTTTGACAAGGATACTATGTCTATTTCTTAGGTCAGCGCATGCCCAGGGATAAGACACTCTATGCAACTAGGAAAATGTGGCTTTAAACATGACTTGGAATTTTTAAGAGTAACACACCTGTCCTTTAGCCATCTGATTTTTTCACTCATCTTTACTCTCTACTTCCTCCCAATTTTTTTGTGACACTTACACTCAGTGTCACCAGTTCACTTTGTTCTGGCTCTTTTGACACCTCTGCCTTCTCTTCCTTGTTCCATCACTCTTATATTTATGTTCACTTCTGAATCATACCCAGATACCCTCTCTCTTTCTGATACACGTATTCTATTCTCCTATTTTACTTCCACATATCTTCTACTGTATTTTAAACACATTACTATTGGGTAGGGGATTTATTTCAACATAAAACATGATGATTCGAGAAATGAGGGTCTATTCCATTTGATAATTGTACATATGGGAAATTTCAGCGATTAAGAAATATTTTCTGGAAATATTTTCTGTAGGTTTTCTAAAGACTATTCTCAGAAAAGTAATATACTCCAGGAATAGATAAGTACTGCTTTTCTTCTGTAGGAATGTAACTCAGAGAAGATAAAAAGACAAAAGTAAGCATAGCATAGTAATTCTATTTTACATCAATAATCTCACTACAAATAATGAGCTCCATGAAATTTGCTTTTCTTTTCCAAATGTACTTACTGAATTTTTTAAACTTTTATGGAATACTAAATTATTTTCCTGGGATCAGCACAGAAATCTCAGGGACTTCTAAGAAAAATTAATTTCTACTCTTAGAGCACCTTAAACCAAATGATCAAATGACAAGAAGGTCTCAAAGTTGTCTCAGAAACTAAATATTTTGAGATGAGTTATATATCCTCAAATATTTAGGCAGCATATGGAAAGCAAGAAATTAAATTGACTCCACTGGCTCTATTTCTCAATGAACATGGATTATTTACCCTATAAAGTACTGAAAAAACAACAAGCTTGAACAATTTATTTTGTGTGTGTGTGTGTGTGTGTGTGTGTGTGTGTGTGTGTGTGTGTGTGTATCAGTCAGATATATCCTATTCTGACTTGATGATCATCTGTCCACATTACATAGAGTATCATGACATTTTAAAAATACTTTGATGATTTATGTCAGTGAAACAGCATGTATCTAGTTTATTTTTTTAACATTTTTTATTGATTTATAATCATTTTACAATGTTGTGTCAAATTCCAGTGTTCAGCACAATTTTTCAGTTATTCATGGACATATACACACTCATTGTCACATTTTTTTCTCAAGATAAGTCTGATCATATCTTGATATACATGTTTCTATCATCTAAATGATCTTTTAGATCATTCTATCTAAAAAGTCATCAAAATTTATATTTAGAATGGTAAAGCCAGAACATAGAGAAAATTTTCTTCAAAAAGGCTCAATTTGATAAAAATAGTACCCTGTTTGACTCTTCTCAAAAACCTGGAGAGAAGAAAATGAGGTCTAAGGTAATACATTTGCTAATGTTTGAGGAATTAAGCAAAGATTTTAGATCGTGATGTAAACATTATCTTACCAGCTGAATTCAATTTCTATTTCATGTTCCATTGAAGACTATCATTTGACCTTAACAATTAGAAAACTTATATAATTTCTCTACAAGATATGATTAGATATGGTCAATTCTAGATTTGTTTCCTCAATGAGATTAGTAATAAACAACACAATCCCTTCAAAGTAAATTCATTTATGAAACATCAGCCAAGCATTTTACATTCATTCCATGCACAGTTTTGATAACACCTATTATTGTCCTTAGTTTTGGTAAAGTCTAGAAGTACTGCATCAGTCTATATCAATCTATACTATAGTGTAAATTTAAAGTAATTATGAGGCCACTGGGGACTTAGATTAACTATCAACACCTTAATTATGACTGAAAAAACAATAATTTAGTTATTTGCCATAACTAGTATATATAGAAAATGGATTTATGTTTCACTAGTGGAGTAGGTGAGCAAGCCCATATGTGAAAATTTAGACTAATTATACGAAAAGGTTAAGAAATCATTAACACTTGACTTCAAGGTGAATTTTCACAAACAATTTAAATAGACTTTAAAGATACAGTATTTTTGCATTAGAAATTTGAATTCATTTTTATTTCCAGTTTAGAAAAATAAAAGTGGTTGAGCAAATGTAATTTATATCTTGAACTTTTCATTAACATCAGGCATTATTTTATTATCATCATGAGACAGCTGTTACACAAAATTAAGGAATCAATTCTTATGATATGAATGATAACAGTTATTCTGTAGTAGATGATAAAAATCATTGAAGAATGAAGTCAATGATTCTTAAAACAGCAATCTGCAAGTTTTCAAATTGCATAGCCTATTGTGCAGTTTTTATTTTAATTTGTTTTTGCATCTCTAGGTGTGATAGCAATTAATTGCATATACTTAATAACATGCAAGTAAAGATTAGAACTGCACTGTGCATTGAAGGAACTCTATTTTTTACAAACAATTGACAGAGTAGTTATACTTGCACCCCATAAATTCTGTATTCCAATCCATTTTTACCCACATATTTTAAAATTTCACTTCTGCCCTTTTGTCATTATTTGATACCCTATTCAGTAATACTCTGCCTGAACCCAAAGGGCCAAAGCAGTCAAAACATCTTTAACTTAAAAAAAAAATCCTCTAATTGAACAATGCTAAAACACTGAGCCCTCTACTACATTATCAAGAGTTTATCAGCCATACTGTCAAAAACTGTATTGTGTTCTCTTTACTAGTTTCTGCACTTCCAAATGAAAGGGGCTTCTTTGTGATAAAGTGAGTTAGGGATTATATTCTGTAAAAACCACTATGGGCGATGGACGCCTAAGTGATCTCCTGCTGCTGGCCTTGGACTGTGAAGCAGCTGAGAATACTAACAGCAACAGAGCAGGAGCAGTTTTTGCTAGTTTAAGCTCATGCCAGTCTCTATTGAAGTAAACAGGGATTTGATGGATGCAATGATCTGTCTGCTCTCCACAAGCAGAACATAAAACTTATTTTAAATTGTTTACCTTCTTAGATTTCATCTGAAATCCTGAATGGACTGTGACTGAACTGATGATAATATTGGAATATGACTTTGAGGCAAACAATTAAACTAGCACACAACTTCTTTACTCTGCTTTGTCAGTTATCATCCCCACAGAATTTACTGGAAGCAAAATGAAATTTTAAAAGAGAAAAATGAAAACAAAACAAAAAAAATGGTCAAGGAAGACCTACTGCTTCAAATCAGGGATGACAGAGAATATAGCAGTTTGGGCTGTAGAAGCAGCATTTAGGGCCCTAACATAACTGCTGATTTTCACACCATATTCTATCAGTATAAACGTGCCTGGGATGTGCAGTACTTTGCAGTCATTGACTCTTCCACAGAGAAAAACTGTTTCAGATTCTCTCTTCTGTGGAGATCTCCTCTCTAGAATTCACAAAATGCATTCTTGTTTTAAAGATTAAGCATTTATTTCTCTTCCGTTTTGCTACTGAATAATAGTTACATGGTTTGGTCTAGAAATGGCATCCCTGGAGTGAATCATTGTAATGGTAACTAATGTGAAAAGTTGATTTGCAGATTTCTGTGCATCAAATGCTCATTTCATGGCATTAACACAAAACATTCCTTCCAGCATAAGAAGAATAGAGGACTGACGTTTCTAGAGACTGAAGTGTTGAAATTGTTATAAGGAGAAGAACTAGGCAATAAAACTACTTCTCACCAGTGCCTTCATATCTGTTTGATTAGCCAATCTGGCACCAGTTGAACAGCTTCATGCTCATGTGGCAACTGTCAAATATCAGGGACTTAGTTTAGGAGGGCCAAAATACGGGGCATGGTAATCTTACCAATCAGATTTGCCTCAGTGATAACCAAAGTAATGTGTGTATGGAACTGCAGCTTTTCCTTGTATGTCCCTTTACAAGTGCAGAAATTCTTCTAGAAATCACTCCTACCTACCTTTCCCTCCCTCTTTATGACCGTTGTCCACTCAGTAATATATGTGTATCTCCGCTGCTCTAAACCCAAGTCTCTCAAACCCATGCCCTCTCTCCATTTTCTGATTTCTCCCCTTCCCAAGCCATGTGTGGATCTTGACTTCCCAACCTACCCAAGAGAAAAATCTCATTTCCAGCAGTCTTCCATTGGGAATGCTCTGATGAACCATTGAAACTAAGTTATTAATGACAGGTAAGTCTTAATATGTCAAGTAATAAACCTCCTATCCCAAATTAATAAGAAGGAAGAAGATGAAGGTGCTATATTTTGAGGCAGTATATTTTCTTTTATGCCCCTCAAATGTCACCACATCATAAAGGAAGTGTGTTCTTCTCTCATTTGAAATAGCCCTTCGAAGAGGATTTTCTTAAAAGGAGTCTATGGAAACAACATGCATTCCAAGGGGATGAGGACAATTCCCCTGGACGCCTATACTGTACTCTCTTAAGGACTGATTAAGGCATTTCATCTTTGCTTCTGGTAGAAGGTGATACATAATATCAAGGTGATAGACATCTGCTAAAGTATTTTTTCTTGTATAAGGCAAGATAGCAAAGAATTTGTCCATAAGAATGAATAATACTAATTCAAATTATAGCTTTTGTTTAATTATATGCCTTTTCCTAGAACCCTCATTGGGGTCATTTCTAGCAACTGCTATCTTTATGTTGTAGTGCTAAGAGATATACATAAGACCACAGACTTATGGATAGACATGATTTTTAAGCCCAGGTATTTCTCAATTAATCCTGATATACTAGCCTAATGTTAGATGATAGTAGATGACAGATGCCTGAAACTTCTCTAGTCACCTCTGTGTACCACACAAGAGATACTCCTTAAAACAAGTATCACTGAGATAGAGGCTTGTCACTACAAAAATCAGTTTAATGTACGCTATGAAAATGTTGTTCTCACTCATCCTAAGCCAGTGCTAAATGTGATACTGATATATACCATAAATATAACACCTTATATTTGTATAGTGCTTTAGAGTTTTCAGAGGTTGAATATTACCTTATTTGATCCTGACAACTCCAAAGTATTTAAAAAACTAAATATATAAAGTTTAATGGGTTACACAATGACCTAAGTTTTGTAGAGCTAGTAAATTGGAGACTATCTTAGCCTGAAAAATGTATCTTTAGGTTATAATTTAGCATTTTGTTGTGTTTCTTATAAACTCTTAGTATATGAACAGAGATAAAACATATAAATTTCATAATTAATAAGCAAAGCAAAAATAGGTCTAGAACCCAGATTTTCTAATTCTTTACTCAAGTGCTCATTAAGCTCCCTATGTGCTTCCTGCCAAGACACTCCAACTCTTAATTAAAACAAACCATCCCTAGCATCAATCCAGCATCCAAAGCTGCCAATATTGCCACTATGTGATATGTGTGCCAAAATGTTATCAATGACTGTGAATTTGGACATGTGGCCTCTTGAATTATCATAAAGTATTCATGAAGCTCTTACAGAGTTCATTGGCATTGTTTTAGGCCCCACTGAGGAAAGTGCACTTTTCTCTGTTAGAAGATTTCATAAAATTCAGTGACCATCAGATAATAATTATTTCCAGTCTTCACTAACATTGCATCTGTAATGGGAACAGGAGAATGTTCAGGCTAAAATCTGAAGCAGATAGTGAAAAAAATACTATTTTATTAAGTATACGTCTCCAATTAGATTTTTTCTTAATTATAAGTTATACTATATGAAGATTCTAATCACTTAGTTTTTTTCCCATAATCTAACATTGCTTTCTAAAACTAATCTGTTTGAAGAATTAAACATAGCTTTCCAAATATAATAGTATCTATAATTTGCATAACTTTTAGATATTCACCCCCAAAGTACTTATATTTATTATTTTTGTGTTTAATATAAATTTCAATGCTGAAAGTGAGGTATTACTGTAACAATTTCATAGATGGAGTTGGAGGAATTAGAGAACTTGACCATCTCCCAACAGCTAGATAATGACAGAGAAAATCTTGAAAAATCAAATCTTAATTCAAAAATTCATGTTTTCATAAGGTTTTTGGAGATTACACAGTATTTGAGCACATCAATTGCTGACTTGAGACAATTCTTCCACTAGCAGAAAGCTATTGTAATTGAGGAATGTAAAACCAAATGTCAGGCATGTCCAGTAACAAAATTAGAAAAAATACAGACATCGCTTATTGCCACTTTCATCTTACTCCCAAAGAAACATGCACTGGATGATAATTATGCTTTTGGGTATATCTTCCAAGAAGTAAAATTGTCAACCTATTTCACGATGGGTTCTGTTAAAAAAACAAAAACACCAAGGAGACACTACTTCAGTATGGGCTAGTCTAACGTCACTGGATGCTTTGTATGCTTTCAGAAGCTCATATAAAGCAAGCGTTTGTTTTTAATCCAACACATCTCAAATCAAATGGTCAGGTTTTTTCCCCTAACATGTATTATGTGAAAGTTTGATCATAAATTCTTCTTATGAAAACTGCAAGTAGGAAAATAACCCTCTTTCTATTCCTTATCAACTAGAGAACAGTCACATGACATATGCTCTGCCAAAGATATAGAGATTATTCATGACAACACTAGCAGTGGGAAGAATGATGAGAATTCAGGAACAACTGAATCCAGTGACAACACAAATAAGTGGTTATACAACAAATAGGTAGTGTTATCGACAATGGTAGCACACTAAGGAACACCTTGTTGTGGCAGAATTTGGTTGATTTTAGCTTCTTGGTGCCTGCTAAATCTGTTATCACCAATAAATTATTGTTTCTGAAGTAAATTAATTTTTGAACCAATGAAGTTGACTTCAGTAGTTTGTTTACAGTTTGCAAATGAGGTTTCTGAAAAATTAGGAACTAGATGATAAAAAATGGTATGCCTGTATGTGCATACATGCTTTCTTCCATGTTTTGGTATTATGTGACTGTCTATAGTACATAGATTAGATGGTGAGAAATTTGTTTAGGTTCATTCATTCTTCGATTATAAAATACATTTTCAGCATGTCCTTGTTAATGCTGTTTCTGTTGAAAAGAATAGAAAACAATCTGAGTTAGTCGTTTGTGAACAGATCCACAAAACAAAGGATCACCTTTGGGTAGGAGAGACTTATTCCCTGAAATAAGATGGTGGAAAGTAAAAGTAGAGGTAGATGTAGTTATTTTTGAAATGAAGAGGCAGATAGCTAAGAGTGTTGATATGCCGTGGCCCTTTATCTCATAGGGGATTCTTGATAGATAAGACAGAGATTTGAGCTCTGGGCCTCTACTTCTCTGCTTTGAATGTTAGACATGAAATGAGAAAAATGTCAAAGATCCCTGTTTTTACAGGAATAATTGAAAGTATGACCTTGCTATTGTAGGTGCTAACATGACAAGCTTGATTATCTCCCTCTTTCTCTTGAGTCATCAATTTATCTCCCTCTCTTGAATCATTCTCATCAGGGAAGAAACATGCATTACTATATCGATTTTAAAAACTCTTTTTCCCACGTGCCCTCTAGCCACTATACTTTCTTTTTATCAAAAGATCCAAATAGTTGTCTCTCCTCACTGCCTGTACTTTCTTAGTTCCTATTCTCTCTAGTCTGAATTTCTTCCAGAACTTTCCCCTAATTAATCTTATCAAATCACAAATGACTGTCATGTTGTCAAATCCCATGGTCTCTCCTGAGTCTTCATCTCTATCAACCCATCAGCAGCTCGACACTGTGATCACTCCTATAGGAAGAGGAGGAGGAGGAAGAGAAGGACAAGGGAACAAAAAAACCTAGAACTCTTAGTATGGCATACAGACTGGGTCCTATAGATCCAGGCTCACTCCCTTCCTATCTCTTAATGCTCATTTCTGACCACTATTCCAAGTTTCATACCACTCCACTCTCACTGGTTTCCATACTGCTCCTGGTTCTGCCTTAGGGACCTCAGAATTCTGTTGCTTCTTTCGTACTATTCATCACCCAGAGATCGGCATGACTTATTTCCCTACCACTTCTAGGTCTCTTTTAAATGTCACCTTATCAGAGACTTTCCCTGAAAACTATTTGTAAATAGTACAATTGTAGCACATATCCCCAAATTATGTCTATCCTATTTCTCATTATTTATTTTCCATAAGCTATTACCATCTGAAATAATTTGGTTATGGTGAGCTCATCTTCTAGAATGAAAGCTGTACAAAAGTAGAAACATATTTACATATTTTTTTTAGTTGTAGGATTTCCAATGCCTAGAACAATGCATTTCTCCATTGGAACACAGTAATAACACAAAAGCATAGTAAATCAACAATAAATTCTTACAAAATGCATAAAGGAATGAATGATAGAATTTATTTGAACTCGTGATTTCAATGAACTTTGAACAATCAGTAAGGACAAAAATAAGATGTCACTTCACTAATGAAGCAAAAATGATTTTTAGAATATGATTTTCCTATAATTTTTAATTTGTTAATTTATATTATTTGATAAATAATATAATTCGTATAATTGATAAATATTTAAATTGTTTATAGGTTTTTGTTTTATACTTAGCTGTAGTAAACATCTTGAAATACCTCTTCATAAGCATCTCAAATTTTTATACTATAAATTCTAAAAAGTGGAATTGCTAGTCAAAGGATTTGAAGATTTATAAGACTCTTGACAAATATTACCAAATGCCCAACAAGAAATTTTATTAATTTCTTCTCCCACTAAAACAAAATTAAAATGCAAGTTTCATTCACCCCTGGACAACTCCATGAATTACTATTAAAATCAATGCAAAAATAAAACAAAATAAATGTATTAATATAAGAGGTAGCAACCTCATTTTTTCCATTTTACATTATTAATGAGATTGGACATTATTTTTATTTTTCTGAAGATTTTTATATATTTTGTGATTTTTCTTCATCATTGTTTATTTTAAGGGCTTGTTCATCTCTATTTTATCTTCCCTAGACTTTGTTCTGCAAATATTTTTACATTCTTTCCCAGTTTACCTTTTGAATTTTATTTATGATATTGACATGTATATGATCATGTGTCCATATTTTCTTTTTTGTTTATTTCACTCATTTAATAATTAGTCTTTTTCCATTCTAAGATTTTTTGTGTTTTTTTGTTTTCACAATTTAATCTTTAATCCATGTAGAAATTATTTTAAGTATATTATAAAGCAAGTCTTATTTTTCTCCAAATAAACCAACTACTAGAAAACAAGTTACTAAATAATCCCTCATTCCCCATTGTTTTATATCTCCAGATATCAATTCTATTCTACTAATCTCTGTATACACACTCACTACTTACACAGATTTCAATATTCTTGCTCTGTAAACAGTAAGGAGCTATGTCTACCTGGCTTACTATTTATACCTAGAATTGAACAAGTACTCAATAAGTCTTTTAGTATGAATGAGGTGAGAGTTACTGCCACACAAAACTGGAGAAGTGGAAGAGGACACCTGTGGAATGGATATGCCCCAAGTCAGTATCTCTAGCCACCACGTCTGGGACTCTTAAATGTTCTACAATGCTCTCAACCAGCAGAACCAGAAAACAGATAAGAAACATTCTTTCCCAGGATGTCTGAGGTAATATTGAGAAAATAAAGCTTTCTTTAAAAAAAATATTTTACAGCCTTCATCAACTGCTGGTCAACCACATCAGCTGGGAAACACTGGGACAAAGTGAATCTGATGTTTCTTTAAATAAATAGCAGAAAGTCAGTATTGTTTTCTAACATTCTGGAGTCAACACCTCAGAAGGCCTAACTGCTGAAAACAGTTGCGGAGGATTTTGTTGGGCCTTAGTGTCATTGTCCTATACTCCAAGGGACAAAGTTGAGATCTAATGCTGAAGCATTTAGGGGTACATATCACTGAATTTGATGCATCTCCCTAAGTTAAATCCCCAGTTCTTAATATAAGTGTGTTTTCTTGTCATTTGGTCTCATTCACCATACAAACCCAGGTCAAAGATTCCTTCATAGGTGAGCCTTTCTTGCTTTCTTCTCCCTGATCCTCCTTTCTACCCTCAATCACATGGCATATCCTATCATACAATGATGTATCAGTTTGCAGGTTTCTATGGTTTAGCTCTTAAAGTACAATGCCTGTACTTCCAATATGCAGTACAAGACATCATACAGGGTAAAATTTTTTTTAAATGTTTATTGAACTAAATTAGTCTTGTCAGCTAATTATGAAGCAGCAGAAGAAATTTTGCCTAAATAAGGGCCTGAGTGAGTTGTATCTGAATCAACGGATCATGGAATTTCAGGGCTGAAAGGAGCCCTAAAGGTCATCCTGCCCAACACATCTTCCAATGCTTTAAATTCATTTACAACATCCTATTTAAACAATTAATGATGAGGAGCTTACGACATCTAGAATTAGTTTATTTCATCACCAGTAAACTCAGAGTTTAAAAATTATACCTTACCTATATAGAAAGTACTTGAAAAAAAAAGTTATACCTCAGGTTAGCAAAAACTTATTTTCCTTTAGCTTCCACCTAGAGCAAATCTATTAATACCTTCTTTCATATAACAACCATCCAAATGTTTCAAGACATTAATGTTTCTTGCAACTTTTCTTCTTCAGGAAACACATTCCTAGTCTTCCATATATGGTTCACTAGTGTGGTTCCAATGTCTGTCTCCATTCTTCAGTAGACTGACCACTGAAGAGTCAGGCAGGACTATTGCACCTCCCTTCCTTGTCCTTCATCTTATATTTACACCAGTTTACAAAGCTTGCAGCACAGTCACTATGAGATGGCTTCAGCATATTGTGAACAGAATCTCCTAAATCTTTTATACAACCTGTTGCTAAGTTGAGCTCCTCCACCCCCTACTTAAGGCCATGTAATTTGACTTTTAGTATTGGTTTTATTTATATAGTAAGAAGCCACAATTAAGAGGCTATTTTTATGAGTAGCATGCAGAATATGTTTTATACTATTATGGAAATAACTAAAATAATCAGAAAGTTTAATATGAAAGATTTTAATATACACACAAAATGCTTTTAAGCTTTGGTTTCTTTCCCTAAACACTCTATCAAAAACTAAAATTGTGTCCTGCTTTACAAGACACAATAAGTTAAAAGAGACAAGTTAGCATAACTAAATTATAGCAAAAGTATATTCAATATTAAATAAAGTCACATATTATATTACATTTTAATAGAATCAGAAAAACTTAAATAAAAGAAAATTATAGCACATGGGAAACAATAAGGTTTTTACATTTTAGTTACAGAAGCATGGTATTTAGCACTTCAACATGAGAATCATAGTATTATAAATGCTAGGAAATTACAAAAATTCTTTTTTGAATACTTTCAAATCCACTGGTTTGCTGTAAAAGTACATAACTTATGGTATAAAGATACATAAGTAATGTAGTAAGAGATGGAAGGCATTATGAAAATGGACAAATCAATGAATAAATATCACAGTCTATGATTCTAAAAAACAAAAATACAAAGCAAAAATGGAATAAGGTAGAGTGGAATAAAATCTAAGAGGAAGTACATTAATTAAATTATGAGTTCCTCAAGCTACTAAAGACTTGTCAACTTTGAAAACTTACCCAGACAATGTGAAAAATTAAATTTACCTTTTCTTCATGTCAGTCATATTATATATAGAAAAATTTTCAGTCAACTTTGAATAAGTTACTATCCAATTAACATGTGAATTAGTAAAATGTTACAATGAAAAAACTCTAGCATTTATTTTCTTCCAAATTCGGTATCTGGTATCAGCATCAATAACAAAAGCAATTAAGAAGAGAAGAAATGAAGTAGAGACAGAAATGAAAATTACTGCACAAAAATAAAAAGCAACATGAGAAAATGATAGAGAAATATTAGTTATATATTATTCACTTTTGGAAATATACTACAATTGAGTCATAATCATATTTCTATCTGGAGATGGAATACCAGTGTTAGAAAGATAAGAGACACAGCCATAAGAAACCAAAAAAACTTTGGCAATAATGTGCAAAGGAACAAAGTTTGAATAGTACCAATGAGGCTGAAAAAGTAACATGCCATGTTTGAGGTATATATTTCATTTTTCCCAACAGGAAAGACTATGACATCACAAATGGTTTGGTTTTTTCAGAGGGCAAAAGCATACAATACTAGAAATGACTGAAGAAATAAGAAATTCTGGGAGATGTGTGATGCTAATGGTAAAAACTATAATGTTCATAGTTTTGCTAATGCAACGTATTTTAGCAATTTTTAAAGCAACAAAACTCATATCAATAGGAATACCTACATCAGTAAACAAGTATACATTCCCAACATTGACATGAGACACTAGAAACTAAAGAATACTTCTAGATAAATGCTACATAACTTTCATTGAAATTTTCCTCAATTTTCTAACCAGGTAAAAAGTAAAAATGATAATGAGATGTTGAATTAAGTATCTAAGATACAAAAATATCATTAGAATGATTCTGCTAAGTCAGTACAACTTTTCGTATCTCAGTTCACAATACAGTGTGTTGAAACCTAGTTAAACGGCATTTTATTTCATTGTCAATGTCAAATGGTTAGTTTATATAACCAAACAACTGTTTAATGTCGCAGTGACCTACCACAGAAAGACAGCCCCAAGATTGTATTCTACAATTTGAGGCTTGAAAAACTATTAAAATAGGTGCTAACAATTTCATTTTTGCTTTTAGTACTTACTGCTGTCTCTCCATTCATTTTCTAAGAAATCAGAAAATAATTTCATCACACTTGCCCTGTTTCACGTCAATAATAAATAATAAATTATGTCAATGTATGTGTGATTAAAAAACTCATTCTGTACAATGATTTCCACCGGTATCACTCTAAGTTTCTTTTTGTTTTGATTCTAACACTTTTATGTTTTACAGGCATTACATTTTATTGTATTTGATAGAATACTACTTTCTGTATGGTACAATTTCCTATAAAAATATAATACCATAAACAGGATTTAACAAAAAATATGGTATAATGTTCTTCTATGGGTTTTCATCTACATAGTAAATGAATTTGCTGTACTGGAAATTTGGCTGTAAGTGTAGTTTTTGCCTTTTAAGAATTTTGCTGAGAGACATCAACTTGGCCTGTCCTCATTTATGCCAGCTTTCTTTTCTATTCTTTCCATACACAGCTGCAGAATACAGACTACATATAAATAAGACATATTTAGAAAGTAAACTTCAAATTTCTCAGAGACTTACAGCAACTCATCTAAAATGAATCTTTTCAATTTAGATATGATAGGCCTTTTAAAATAGTAAATCTTAGCACTAAATAAAGCTCAGTAATAATGCTTCCCATCATCTATCTCCTCAGTCTGTCTACTGTTTTGATGACCTAAATCTGTTTACCTAGTGCAAAGGACTATGGGAAAGAGGCTGGATTCTTTCTTATCATTAGCTTCAAAACAATTAGGAGAAAAGGAAGTCTTTACCACGTTATTTTTCCAACCTGACACAATTTTATTCTTCCAAACAGCTACCACAACTGAAGTAAATACAACACTGTATATACAGAGAAGACAACTCAGGCAATGTGGGCAACTTCCCACAATGTGGGAAAGACATCAGCAAGAAGCTGCACTTGAGATTGGTACAGTATCTGTCCACAGAGTGAAAAAAGAGAAAAGAGATTCCAGGTAGAGAAGGAAGAGATGAAAGGATATTTTGTGCTAAGAAACAACAAATATTAAATAACTCAGAAGGGTAGTAGAAAATTATGTTGTAAATATAAATATAGGAGTTGTATGTCATGCTAAGAAATTTGAACTTCATTGTATAAACAAGTTAAAATATTACAAAAATAAATAGTGAAATTTCATAGAGCATTTACTATGTGCCAATTATAGGAACAAGTGATAATCCTATTAAATTCTTAAAACCACATTATGAGCTAGACACTACTGTTATGTTCCAATCACTAAAATGAAAAAACTGAGGAGCAAACAACTAATTCATTTGCTTCTGGTAGAAAAATCCTAATTTTTGCCAATGAGAATCCAGAGTTTGGGTTCTTAAACACTTCAACAAGCTGCCATTCTAAGAAATCATATTTGTATAATATATGAATGTAAAAAGTCTGACACTGCCTTATTATAATTACTTAGGAATGTTTAACTGTGTAAATTTAATTTTAGTTTGAAATCCAATAAACACAGTAAGAGTATCTTGAAAGTATTGGAAATGTGTCATTAAACATTCTTTTGTACTGTAGTTCCTTTGCTTTCTTACTGACACTCCATAGCATTTTTCTTTACCTTTTATGATTCTATTTCTTTGTAAGTGCTTCAGATATAATCAGTAAATAGTTTGAGAGTTTCACTACTTAGATTTATATGTATCAAAAACTTCTGTAGTAATGGAAGCACTCTAAGAGTCCATCAAAAGATGAATAGATAAAGATGTGTATATATATAATGGAACACTATTCAGCTTTAAAAAGAATGAAACTTTGCTATCTGCAGCAAGATGGATGAATTTTGAGGGTATTATGCTAAATGAATTTAGTCAGATAGAGAAAGGCAAATACTGTATGATATTACCTACATGTAGAATCTGAAAAATATAACAAACTAGTGAATAAAACAATAAAGAAGCAGACTTACAGATATAGAGAACAAACTAGCGGGGAGAGGGAAGGGGGAGGGAAAAAGGGGTAGGGGGAAAAAGGGGTGATTATGGGATTATATGAAACCATGTGAATGAAACTTTTGAAAACTGTAAAGCACTATAGAATTTAAAGTGTCTTTCATTCAATTTAAAAATAGTATTAAAAAATTCCACAGTATATCAACTTTGGCATGGTCAAATCAAATT
Organism: Camelus bactrianus; assembly: GCF_048773025.1. Taxonomy (NCBI): domain Eukaryota; kingdom Metazoa; phylum Chordata; class Mammalia; order Artiodactyla; family Camelidae; genus Camelus; species Camelus bactrianus. Next base: position 31,841,073 of record NC_133539.1, read on the forward strand.
TACATCTAAAATAAAATGATAAAGATTTACCCATGGTCTGGCTTTTAAGGTGCTGGAGTCCATGATCTAAAACAAATAAATAGAAAAGGTTTTGGAATCTGACTCAGCTGGGTTAAAATCCCAGCTCTGCTACTTACTTAATCTACGACTCTGTCTTTGGGAGATTACTTAATTTATTTGATGCCCACTTTCTTATTTCTAAACTGCAATAATAATACTTAGGTTGTATGTTTCTGGTAAAAATTATAAGATGAAATACTAAAATGCTAATGTATTGCCAGATATGATAATTTCAAAAAATGGTACTGCCAATATTATTCTTAGTGTTGCTCTTACTCTTGTTATCACTAAGAGTTTGCCAGCCCAGTCCTCTCCCAAAGTCAACTATCCTAATAACTTTAATCATTGATTTTAACTCACTGCCAGATTTTCCATGTTAATGTACAAATCAGTTGTTGTCACCATTATTGTTTTAAATTCATTCTGTACTTTAGTTCTTCCACCTCTATTATCCGGTACAATGAACTGACCGTGGTACAGATATCACCGGCAAACAACCCCTAGGAGTATGGTCTTCAGGGATGGCTTCATATCTACTTTCTTTAGCATACTGATGAATTTGAAGCAAAAGTTCTTGAGACTTAAGGTAGAGGGTTTTTTTTTTCCAACTATTCTAATATAAAATAATATATTTTAAAAATGCCATGTTATTCCAGTTGAATCTAATTGGCTGACTTTTTTTGGCCAAGGCTGACATATTTTAGAATATTTGATACTATACTGTGTTTTCTCTAAAAAAACTTTTCAGATAGGGTTAACATTTCTCAGTAAAATTGTGAAATGGAAGTTTCCCAGAGATCACATCAGATGTTGTTGACATACAGGGTTGAAAGAAGAAAAGGAAAATATTGTCTGCTTTGCTTCCCTACCAAAAATTTGAGTCCTACTATGTCCCTCAGAGTCTGGGTTTTAAACATCTGGATTAACAAATGGAACAAAAACATGTTAGTATAATTATTACCATTTCCTTTCTGATTCAAAATATTTTCTTATCAAAAACATTTTTTATTTGTTGTCATTACTAGCCATATGTAAAAGCATTTTTCTTTAAGGTTTGATTCTTGGATAAATTTATGCATAATTGACATATAAACATATTAAATTTTTTCATTTTAGTTTTTCTTGTAATACAAAAGGTGTGTGCATGAATTCATATATATGTATCCACACACATATATACATATTTACATAAAATACACTTTTTAAAATCCAAGGTTATTTTTAATTTCCTTTTAACTTATCCTAAATTTCACTTATTTCTTTGTTTCAACATAGTCTCAATCATGTACCTTCTATCATCTTTCTAGTTAATTGTACCTATCATTACTGTAACCATCTTAAACCTGCAAAATAAACTCTCAAAACTGCCCTCATAGATTTTGAGAAGCAATGAATTCTTCTAAATGTCAGTCATCAGTTGTTGTCTGTATTTAAAATATTTCACTTGATAATCACTGAAATTTCAATTCTTACTTTGGATCACCTGCATTTAGTTGTAATATAGCACTATTCATAAAAAAAGGTAATGTTCCACACTTTATATTCAAAGGAGCCAATAGCTCTCCAAATCAATGGCACCTCTCAAAAGCGAACACCTAAATTTCAAATAAGAATTCAACCAATACAGTTATGCACAGAGGTTATGTTTCCTGTGTAAGGCTATGAAGATGGCCATCAGAAGGAGCCCTCTATGGTAGTATTCATTACTTAAGCAAATTTGCTCTGGCCAAAGTTCTGCCCCGCAATACTGCAGATACATAAACCTGATTTTGTCAGCACAGATATAGTGCATTCATGTCTCAGGACCAGATATTGACCAAGCTCACGAAACTGATGTATCAAAACAGAAAGTCAATTGTTCTGCAGATAGAGTGCAATGGGTTCCTAACCCTCCTTCTGGCTATTACTCTTTGTTGTTTGTTTTCCACTTTTAATCAAATGACCCCTTCTACCTTACTACAAGTGCAATTTTTTTCCACATCACAGTCCACTAACTGTAAGGAAATGGTAAGAGGAATTAGAGCATCCCCCAATTTTATTGCCTACCCCCATTTAGAACGTTGTCAGTTTAGGAGCAGAATTTCTCTACAATTTTTTTCCATGTGCCCAATTCTTCTTTAACAGAACGGAAAGGAGACGAACCCTCTAAATTAAAAACAACAATAACAACAACAACAACAACAACAAAAACAGGAGCAATAAAACAAACCACTTCTATAAAGTTCCAAATCCTTAATATTTAATGTCTGTCTAAATCTTCACTGGGTTTACATTCGTCATTGAACACATAACCCCTGCTTTTCTTGTGTGATAGTTTTCCCAAGTGCTTAAATGCACTTTTATTTAAGTTTTCCTGATTCTATTAAAATGTAACGTAAAGTGTGACTTTATTAGGACATTACATATATTGAATACGTTTTGTTAAAATTTAGTTATGTCAATTTGTCTCTTCATTAACTTATTATGTCTTATAAAGCAGGACATACTTTTAATTTTTGATAGTGTTTAGGAAAAGAAACTAAAACTTAAAAAGCATTTAGTGCATATGTTAAAGTCTTGTATATTGAACTTTGATCATTTTAGCTATTTTCATAATAGTATAAAATATATTCTGCATGCTTCTTCTAAAAAAATAGCCTCTAAATTGTGACTTCTCATTATACAAATAAAGTCAATATTGAGACAAATCTCTTTAATTTCCTATTCATTAAAATGGAAGATATACTATAAAAAAAGAATAATTTTAAATGCATTTCTTATATATACTGCCCAATTTGAACAAGAAATTCAAAGACACTTCATGTGTTCAGTTGCATTCAAGCCTAGCACCTAAAATGGGATTTCCACACAGTATATTGTAATATCTAATTGTTATTTCATAATAAAAAGTTGTCACAAGGCCTGAAATACTCAAATCCATGTAAATTGTGTATTTTTTTTTGAACTACAAGGAGAGGCTAGATAGAAATGTTCTTACTTTACAAGGAATCAAAAAAGTCAGGTGACTCAAGTGTTCAGTGACAAGCAAGCTAGGAGAGCCTCTCATCATCCATCCCATACTTAAGGCAGAGTTACGAACAGGAGGAGGATGGAGAAGTGGGAATGGGGGTTGGGGAGGAAGAATGCACATGAGCAGAGTCTTCACATTATTGGTTAAGACTCTATCCAAAAGACACGGATGGGTACCGCTAAAGTTTATCCCAGTTCCTCTCCTTTATCTAAGGTTCTGTCACTGACCAACTCTCCTCATGAACATCTACATCCTTAACCAGCTGTGTTAATATATGTACTCAGGTAACAAGTCACATAGGCCTGGAAATTATTCTTTCTCTTTCCAATTACCTTCACTTTTCTGCTCTGCTCTGCTCTATTGTTCATTTCATTGTTAATCTCTCATAGCGCTATTATACTTACTTCAAAAATTTTGAGTAAGACCCAACTATAATCCTAAGCAACAATATTTATGTTCATATACTAAATATTTCTCATACAACAGTTTTATTAGTCCTTATTTATATAAATTTATATAACATACAGGATCTCTTTAAATCTAGTCACATTGGAAGAAAATCCATTGCTAAAATGATTAATTAGGATGAACTGTGTCTCATTTTGATTCATAGCACAGGTTTCTGAATTCTAGTAAAATGACCAAGCATGTCTCCATTTACTTGACCAATGAACAAATGTAAATTACTAAAATTAAATAAAATGTATTAAGTATACTGTCTTCTTGTTAGGTATTATGGAGGAAAAGTCTCACCATTCTTACCACGAATCCTTGTATGAAGAACTCGGCATGTTTTGTCTCTTCATTAGAAAATCAATTGACAATGCATAAAATGCAAAAATCCTACATATTAATTATAACTTCATACATAAACATCAATCATTTCTTTGTGTGACATAAGAATGATTATGACTATGATAAACCACAAAACATAAAATTCCAGAGCTTATTCTGTCAAAGTAAATTCTCAATATTTTCTGTCAAGCTTAGTCCTGTTGAGATACTAATTGTTAAACTCTATTTCTAATTTGGCTGGAACCACTACCATGACTCCCAATGTTTACGCTTGCTTAAATATAGTTAGTTGAAGTTGAAACCTGTGCCCATGGCTAACAGCAATTTTAATCATACTGATCAAATGCCTCCCAAATCCAAAGACCAGGATCAGATTAACCCTCTATTTTTTAAAACCAAATAAAAAAACAAAAGGCAGAAGCAGAGTATATTGCCTATAGTCCTTCAGAGGTTACCAAATCTAGAGCTTTCTGAATGGCAGTCTAGTAGGGAGGATTTAGAATACATAGTTCATATATTAGATTATGCAAAGGAAGCATTTTTTCTTGAATTTTTAATCCAATCAATCAAATATACATTTTCCATATAGTGTGTGAACTAGATTCTCGCTTGTCAAAGCATGGTTCTTGGCAGTATCAATGGCAGTATCACATGGGAGCACCTTAGAAAGGCAGAATCCCAGGTCCTATCCGACACATACTGAATTACATTCTGCTTTTTAATCAAATTCTCCAGGTAAATTCATATGTACAAGAAGTTTTGGAAACACTGGCCTAGATAATCTTCAACAAAAATATAAATTGTATTTTATGTAAATTTCTTAGAAATTTATGTTAATTGTGCATTTATTTCAATGAGTTTAGGAATTGTATTTCCATATCCCTTCTTAGTTAAAAGCATAAAGTCAGTTCAATATAATAATTAGAATGTTTGTACTAAACAAAACACAAGACACATTCAACTAACCATTATGCATGTTAAATTTTAAACAGAAATATATTTCAAAGGAAATTAATCTATATATTTTGAACTAATTTATACTCACATTTTTAAAGCACACTTTTGATGTCTATAAAGTTTCAAAAGTTTTATGTGTATGTGTGTGTCTTTGTTCATACCAGAAATTTCAGGATATTATGTATAGATCTTGAAATTTATTCATACCAGAAATTTCAGGATATTATGTATAGATCTTGAAATTTAAAACTAAAGTTTTAAAGTGTATTTAACTTAGAAAACTATGATTTACAATTCCAGTCAAAATTAACATTACTTAAAATAATTTATTGCACCAAAGCTCCAACATAGAGAAAAATCCATTTAAAGCAATCAATTTGCTATTTTTAACTCTATGCAGCAAAATATACTGATAGGCTTCGATTATGCAATTTTAAGTAAAATGTTAAAACTACAGTGACATATGTGAGTGAATGCTTAATTTTTCCCTTATATTACCTCTCAAGTAATTTGCAAATATTAAGGCTAAAAATGGGATCTTCTTCATAGGTATGCTGTTTAGACACAGGCAAAAGACTGATAGTAATATCCTAAAAAGAAAAAAAAAAAAAACCTCCAAAAAGTGTAACTGCCAAATATGTGAGCAGAAAGTGGAGAAGAGAAAGGAAGAAACAATTAGTGAGGTTCACAAAGTCAGAGAGGAAGCATAAATTATATAATCAGATCTATCATATTTCCCATAAATGAGTAAGAGAGTTACATTAGCTTCCTTTGGAAATGAGTCAGGAATTGGCCAGGCACACTACTCATTTGTCTCTCTTTCACTAACATATTTGTCTTCTTTCTCCCTAAATCAAATGAATGATCAATATGATGTAGCTATAGGGATATTGACTTGGTTTTCCTATGGTCTCAGAGAATAAGCTTTACTGAAATTTTGATCATATAATTCTTACTTAAAATAATACTACTGAAGATGATAATCTATCATACAATTTCAAGTACATGATAATTCTATTAAAAAGATTTTAATGAGAGTTGCTGCTTCTCTAAATCACCAATATACTCTCCTAAGTTATTAAAACTTTATTATGCAAGAAAACAATGCATTTTCCTATTAAGTCACTAAATAACCAGAGAACTCTACTGTTTATGCTGTGCTCGAAGTTAAATAGATGTGAATTGGGGTTGATTATATCCATTGTCTTTTCTGCAAGCACAGCCAACTTTCAGGTCTGTAGTGGATATATCTCTTACTGTTTTCATTCTTTCCCTTTCCATTCCCTCCTTTTTTCCCTTCCTTCCTCCCTCCCCTTTTTCTTTCCTTTTTTTCCCACTTTTTTTAAAAACAGGAACATAACAGTGTGAAAATTCAGTTAAGGAGTTTTCAATAACAAACAAAGATCCAAATTTTTGAAAACATGGAGTCAAGAATTACATCTTTTCATTTTTATATCTCTTCAGTGTCTACCTTGTGAATGGCAAGGCCTTAATATGCTGACTTGAGTTCATTTTCAGAACAAATAGTTATACATGGAACTGACAATAATGTTTTTGCCAGCTAGAATCTCATTTTTCTCCAGGATTATTTTTTTCATATAGTAGTTCATACACTTTCAGCCTGAATTTCTAATTTCAGGCAATACAATGGAGTGCCCTAATGAGATGGTCCTGTCATATGTGAAGCCTCACCTAGCCCTGGGATCTCTCAAGGAGATAGTTCAAAGTCATGCAGAAACAGAAGCCAAAATCAGTCTGTAAGAAACTAAATCTTTGGACAGAGCTGCAGTTTCTTAAGGTCAATCCTCTCTTTACATCAGGCTAAGGCCTCGGGCCATCAGACTGCATTAAGCTTGGGTAACACAGATAGTAAGAATACTGACCTTAACAAAGTGTACCCTTTAGGGGAAAGACAGTCCTTGAAATACACAGAAATTGTTTCTGCATATTTCAGCTTCTTACCATCCAGTTAGTATTTCCCTAGTGTAATAGTAGGATCCCTTATGCCCTAATTCTAATCCAAAATCACTAGTTTTTGACCAATATCATTCTGAAATCTATTCAACTTCTGGGACTATGAGATCAGAAGCCAAACTTTTTAGAATCTTTATATAACTCATATACTCAAATATTTTACATTGTAGCCCCAAAGAGTCCCTATCAGTCCTACCTAAGGAACTTGAATACTGGCAACCTGCCTGATAAAATCTGAGGACATATTAACACCTTGACTGGTCCTTTTCTTGAAACTAATTTAGTAATTTCCTGCTGACTAAAACTCTGAAATTAGATATAAATCCTAATAATTCTCAGTCCAGACTACCTTAAGGAAACAAAAAGACTGGTTGATACAGTTAAAGCTAACCATTATTGTTTGAAAATTTCAGTGCATTAGATTTTGAAGAAAAATGATTTTACAATAGAGCTTGGCTGAGATCTGATGGAATTCTATTCTGATCAAACTACACATCTAATTGAAAACAATTGTTACAAAATAAATCTCTAGTGTGGGAAGAAAAGAAATATTTTTAAGGGGAAGTAGAGGGAAAATATAACTGTTTGTTATGAAAACAATTTAAATCACTGGTTGGGTGGGAAAAGAGGTTTGAACGTGACTTACTGTTCACTATATGCTCTATGGAAACTTTGATGTTTGCATTAAATTTTAAAAATACACACCAAATAAGGCATTAGGACTTGTCAATAGTCAAAATCAACTTTAGAGATAGAAACAGTTCTTTATTGAAAGACAAAGAAATTACAGAAATTACAGAAAAGCCCTACTAAAGAATTTTTCTTGGCTACATTAAGTCACTATTCTCAAACCATTTCAAATAGTAATTATATTGGGGACTAAAACAAAAATTGCTAATCAATGAACTTAGTAATTCTTCCTAAGGAAGGTAACAGGATGGAGTGAGGAAGAAATGAAAAAAAGAAAGAGGCATCATTTCATTTCAAGAAAAAGCAGTATCTTTTCCTTTCTCTTCTTCCAAGAAGCATGAAATGGTAGACTGCAGTGAAAGTGTTTGAAAAGGCGAAAGAGGTGCTTTGTCGTGCATAATCTGACTGCAAAGGCAAACAGATTAAATAAATGGTGATGGAAACAAGAAAAAACTATAAAAATACTGTAAAAAGAGTAACAAGCAGCCACTAAGAACTTTGATGCAAAAAGTCTAAATGTTGAAAATAAAATGAAAACATTTAAGTTAAGAGAGAGAAAAGTATGTTTATTTCTATGACAATGGCCTATATTTGTATCAAACAAAAGACTTAGAGTTTCCGGAGCAGTCTAACTTGGATGGGGGCTTTGGGAGCCAGACTTCCTGGGTTTGAATCCAAATTCTGTGTCATCTTAACTAAGCACACTTGAATAAGATATATACTCCTTCCCCTTCCTTTCCATCATTGCTGGGACTCTTAAAAGATTGAGTTTACAAGGAAAAATAAAAATAAGTCATGCCAGTAAAAGAAAAAATTAGAGAGTCACAGTCATAATCACATTTGTAGTCTTGCATAAATACTCATCAATCTACCAGTTTTTCTTCTTCAGGAATTGATATGCAAAAATACAGCACAAGAAGTTGGGGGATTCCTTGTTTTTAAGATTCACTGCTCTAACTTAGCATTTCAAAGTGAGGCCTATTTAACAAACCTCCAGTTACCTAAACACAATTAAGACTCATAATTACTGATCAAAAATTAACATAGTTTGTGTGAGAACATCACACAGCACATCAGACCTCTCTAGGAGCATCACCTGCAGAGCTGTTAATGAACAGGCATCCGAGAACATGCCTTGACCTTGTTTCTCTAGATAGAGGGGAAAGAGTATAACACAAAGAGGACAGAAGGAAAGTTAACTAAAGCAGGCTGAATTCAGAAAAGTTCTATATGTGAATGTTACTTTCTAAGAAAGAATGGATAATGCAATAACCATATAAAGGGAGCCATAGTTGTGATTCAAATAGTCAGCTAAAGAAACCCTAAGAACTTTTAACTCATGGCATAAGTACATAAAGACAATAGCAACCATTCAGGTATGTATGCGTGCCCAATACTTTAGACTGTTATATATTATAGTTGCAGACAAGGCTGTTTAATGGAAGAGCTGCAAACTTATGACACTATGAACTCAGTACCTTGCAAATAACACACATGTCAGAGTGACTTACTATATAATGTGGTCACAAATTCTGACAACTTAAACAGTGTCTATTTTCTATTTTTTCTTAAAGTCTTTCCACAGAATAAGACTATAATACTATTACCCTGATATTTAAACTTAAAGAATCTACATTTTGGAAGTTATAAGAGGAAAAGTGAGCAAGTAAACACTTGAATACAAAAGCTAAAAGAAATTCAAAAGAACAGAATATCATCCAGAAACACACATACTAAAAATAAAGCAATTTTTATATAACTATGTATCAATGAACAGACTTGATACTCAGGAAATTTCTTTTCTATTAAATAGAAGAGGAGTTCTTCAGACATGGAATGTTAAAACATCCCTTTACTATTCCTCACCTCATATAAATTGCCACCAATGTAGTTCAGAAAACCATGACTTTGAACAAACTATGAATTTTCCTCCTTATATTCACTGAGTACAAATGGTAGTAGATAGGAAAATATAGGCCATGTGTTTCTATTAATTAAGTTCCCTTGTTTGAAAGCCATGTCAAGAATGGAAGAGAAATCTCAATTCAGGAGTATCTAGATATTAACTCATGGTTAAGTTACTTCTATTACTCTTATAAATATGATTTTTAATTTTTAAGAGTCCTTTTATTTAAAAAAGGTTAACATATATGATAGATTCTCCCTTGATACTGATACCCAAACAAGAACACAGAACATTTTGCCAAAATTAAATATACTTTTTAGCAAGCTTGGACCTAAATACTATTATCCCAATTCACGAATGGGTATAAGATTAACTGGCATTATTATTGAATACTTGGGCATGCTGGAAATAGATTTAGATTTTTATAATTCTAAGTTCTATTGATTACTGTGCTTATTACATTTCCTTGGTAGAAAACAGTGCACTCTTGGATATTTTTATTAAATGAAGAGCCATTCACTCTTGAGTCTCTTTTTTCCTTCACTGGGAGGTGCCCTAGGGCTTTGGGGGCAACACTGTGCATTTTGGTACAATTAGAACAAATATTTGCTACCTTCTTTGTGTTTCAGCTTAGTCTGAAATGACTCAGGGAAACTGTGCCTCTGAATAGGGATAGCAAAGTGAACCACAGATTAATCTGAAATTTACCCCAAAATATTAACTGGATGCCTTTTGTGAACCTAGCTCTAAACTAGGGAAAGTTGTCTTGTCTGAGTATTCTTTTCATAATATCTACATGACACAAACTAATGTCAGGTTGTGGACTGCACTGGGACCATATACATCAACAAGTGTCTGAAAAACTAAGAACCTCAGAGTTTCAGTTGAATTTTAAAGAGTTAAAGCAGAGGTTAATGGAATAAAATTTATTTTAAAAGAGTCACTATTGCTTAATAGTTAAACCACCTTTGGATCAGATAGCCTGGATTTGCAACCTGACCCAGCCACATATAATCTTGGATAATCTACTCAATCCCCTACACATTACTTTCTTGAAAAAAGAAAACTAAAGCGACTGTGTATAATAAAGTTAGGAGATAAATTAGATTCTGTATGGAAACACTTCCCACTGGGGTTGGCAAATGATAAGCATTTAATAAATATTACCCACTATGATTAGGTTTTAGGTGATGGGGACTTGGAGGATGAGAAGAATTAGCACAGAGGAGCAGAATGAGAGCATTCCAGGAAGTGGACATTTTAGGCAGTTAGATAGAAATGGGCTCCAGGTAAGGGGAGAGGAAGGGGGAGGGAGCAACCCAGAAAATAAATAGTATGCCTGTACTCAGGATAAGGGGTTCCAAAAACTTTTACTTTCTCTAAATGAAGGCCAGCAAAGAAGCCAGCTAGAATCGAACGCTGTGGCTGCGCAGTAGGAGAAGGACCTGGCTTAACTTGACCCAATGTTCGTTATAATGTAATTAACATTACAGTTTGAGCCCCTTCCTGTAGGTTTCTCTGTGTGCATCATGGGTAAAAAAAACATGCCTAAAAGAGATGTGCGTGCCTGAGAACAAGGAACATGAGCTGTCAATCAGCCTGAGCACTCAGAGAGAGTAATGCATCAATAACCAATCATGAAAACGCCCCCTAAGCCAGGATACAAGAACAGGAAAAACAAAGGAGCAGAGTCATTTTTCCTCTCTTGGATTGGCCAACCCCCAATTCTCAGGCATGTACTATATTTTACTACCTTTTTACTTCACTAATAAAATCTTCTGTTTATATCACACTCTCTTTCTTCCATTAGAAATTCTTTTATTTGGGGTGACTAAGAACCAAGGTAACTTTTATTTCCTCCTCCTGGTAACAGAGTATGATTAAAGGCTTAGAATAAAAACATTCTCATCTCCAGACTGTGGCATAAATTCTTTTAATCTTTCACTTGCCTAAATCCTGATCACTGTTCCAATTTTAATTTAATGTCTCCTTCAGGAAAGCCTTCACTGAAACATACATTAGTCTTGATTACAGTAGCTTCTACTCATTTAAATCTCATTGAATTCTGCAAAACAAAATCACAACTAATAATTTATCTGTGTAAATTTTAAAAATATTTCAGTTCTTCTTCTGAACTTTGAATACCAGGGGAATAAGAACTGTTTCTGTCCTGGGTATACCAGTATAGCCCAAGAGCCTAAAATAACACCCAACAAAAGCCAAGAGTCAGTGTATTTTGCTGGTACATGAATGAGTGAATAAATGAGCACATAACGAATTTTACATCTTTTCAGAAGTAAAACTTAGATGAAAGAAAATGTTCAAGTAAGAAAATAAGATATTAGTTACTTCAGATTAAGTCAGTTGATGGAGAGATTTGATTATCAGTCTAATTAACTTTGCAACAAAAAGGAAGTAAAGATTTTAAGTTTTGTATTTTTTAATTAGCATTTGATTCATGTTCACTTACATAATACTGGTCACATAGCTTTTAGGAAAATCTTGTAGGAAGAGGTAGAGACTGAATACCAAATAAGGTGCTCTTATAAAGAGACACATGAAGTGATAAACAACTTAAACTACTCAACAGGCAGAACAAGTACAAATTAGAATTTGAATTTGGCAATTTCCAAGAAAATATATTTTTTAAATTTTATTCTATGCCCTTAGACTTACTTCATGGATTGGTTTATTTTATTTAATTTTTTTTAACTTGGAGTGACCTATGGGTGGCAGTGGGGGGTTGTATTAGTAAGACTGCTAAACCCTTACTTTTCAACATGTGGCCAAGTCTCAGAATCACCAAGACAGCTGCAGGTATCTTAGAAATGAAGAATTCTAGGATCCCCTCAGAACTGCTGAACTGAAAGCTGCATGTTACCAAGATTTGCAGATCATTTACATGCACAATTAGCTATGAGAAGCACTACTTCAAGTAGTGTCTTAGTCTGGCCATGGTTAACACTATGCTGAAATAGTGAGTGAGCACCAGCTACTGAAAGAGAAGAATTGATAGATTTTGAAAACAAATTATATCTAGAGATGAGGTAAAGGTAACTGTCATTGATTTTAGCACATCAATATAAACAACTGATAAAATGACAGTGTATTTTAAAAACAACAACACACAAGGAAAATAGGATAAACTGTGGATTGCAAGGTACTCTTGTGAGGACATACAATAGAAATTTTAAAGTAATTTTGGTTATCATATCTAGGCTCAAAAGATATTGTTATTCTTTAAAAAGTGAACTCAGTATCTTCAGATTAAATAAATTCCAGCCACATGACCCTCTGTGCTGAACTTATGGGTACTAATGTCATCTTATTTTTTCTCAAACACCAGCTCTCCTCCAAGGCCTAGTTCAAAGGTGATGTCTCACCTATGAAAGGACTGGGGCTTCTTCAATTCAAAATGAACTAGATATATTTATACATTATCAGAGAAGACAAATTTAATGGTTTTTAACAAAAATCTTTGTAAACTATTTTCATTTCCTTTTTTTTTTTACACACTTCTATATTTCCATTTTATAGGCTGTTAGTTCCTATTGGCTCATATTAACTAAACACTTATTTTATCAAATCTACTGATTCCATCATTTAGCAACACAAGGTTGGCACTGAAGATAGAGGAGAAATCAATGGTATCTGTCTTTTAATATGTTCACAAGCTTATGACAAAAACATAATAAATCATCAATTTTATTAAAACTTGATAGCTATGAGAAAGGTACACAAGCTACCATTTGTATATACCCAGTGTCTCTGGGGAAATAGGGAGACAGCTTAAAAGTATTTTGAGAATACAGATCATAGTTCATCCCTCATGTTTTTTATTTTCCTAAATATTCCTTCCTCTCTAACCTCACATACTTTTTTTTTTGCTGAAAGAGTAATGTAGTAGACACTAATTAAATATTTTTGAGTAACTGACAACCAAACCATGTCCATATGTTCCATTAAGAACACAAAAAAAAATTAGTAAGATTTTCTATTTGAGAAATATTGTTTATAAAACTAAAAGCATGTTTTTAAATTTGTTCTACTACTTACTGAAACAAAAAACAGTGACTCAGGAAGGATCATTTAATATCTTAATTCCCAGAACCTTGAAATAGACAACCAGTTCAATGAAAATGTGCTATTTTATATAAGGAGATAACTTACCTCAATCTTACTCTACTGGAAGCTATTTTTTTTTTGTACTTAGTTTTCAGCACTGTGTTGTTTTGTTTTAGTAAATGTTTTTCTCTTTAAATTCATCAAGCTGAATCTCAAATGGTTAGAATAAACAGAGGTTGATCACAGACAGGACAAGTGAACAAAAATATAATGCTATCCAATCCAATGCTTCCCTCAAATGTTACCATCTGCCTTTGGGCAGAGTAGAGAAAAGATAGAAGAGCCCAGGACCTCTCATTCAGGAATTACCGTTTGTAAAGATAAATTCAAACAAGGCATTCTTCTCTGATATTCCTAGGAATTCTCACCCTCCTGCTTCTTCCTATCTACAACAGATACCACTAGCTGCCTCAAATATTCTCACCAAACCCAAGCCTCATCCAAATGAAGAATTATTCAAATGTAGAGAAACTGAAGAGTAAGATTGATGGGGTCCCATTTCATAACTCTGATTGTGACTGCCAAAGACTTCATTTAATTTTAACTTATTACTGGTTGGTTCAGAGTGCCCATGCCCACGCCACAATATTTTAGGATAATGGGTGCTCTGACCATGGGGAATTAAAGTGTTAGTTCTGATGGTTAAGGGGAAGCGTACTTCTTATTCCTTCTATTTATGTTTTTTTACCTTCTCTAAGAGTAAACAGATACCTTATTTAAATTTAGTAGTATCCCCAGTAATAAGTGAAATTTGGGCTTCAGGATCGATAAAGGGCAAAAAAATGTGTTCAATTGGTGCATTTGTTCAAATGTTACGGTTAATTCAGACCTATGTTGCAGAGACATAAAATTTAATTAGTACTCTTATTTGTTGTCAAAATTCTTTTAGTAAATTTTAGATTTCCAATAAAGTTTGAACTTCAATTTTAGTAAATCATTGGCCTCTGTTTCTGATTTTTGTTTGTTTACTAGATACATTTCAAGGGAGTTCTCTATGTTCTGCTCATACTTATAAGTTTCTCCCTCCAGAAAGTCGAAAAGCAGTAGCATAAGGTTACTTTCCCATGGCAATAGCAGCTTTATTGGGATTAAGGATCCTCAACTGAGATCAGGTTTATACCTCCTTAGCTGTGTTCCAGGAGGGGTACCACGGGTATTTTCCCCTATATCCTGGACTATAAGAGTATTTTTGCAACACAGGCAAAGGTATTTTTAAGAGTTGTAGCAACTCATCTGTTTTAGGAGGGTAGCCCTCAGCATGCTACATAGTGACTAATCTTCTTCCACATGAGCAACCCCTCATGGGCCTGTACATTGCACAGGTTGTCAATCTTTCTCTTAAGCACTCAATAGGATGAGGGCAAGTGACAGGTTGAGACACACAGTCATGGTCACAAGGTAATTCAGTTACGAGCTATAGTCAGTTATGGCTTATGTTAGAATCGAGACACATGATTCAACCCGAGACACACAGACAGTCCCAGTCCTACAGCCATTTTAAGGAGTCCCCCAATTCCATAGTAACATTTTTAATGACAATTAGCAAAACTTCCAACTTAGATTAGTTAGATCTATAAAAGAGACTTTGAGAGCTCAGTAAATGCAGTGCAAAGCAACATAACCCAAAGCACAAACCAGCCAGCAGGCAGCAGCTAAAAGTGCATGCTTCTCAGCAGGCAACAAAACCAGTCAGCAAGCAAAAGCATTAGAAGAGAGATCTTCCTGAGGTGGTGGTCACTGTCTGGCCATCCTCCTCACAGAGCCAATCAATTTATTCACCCCACAGAGATGGGATGGGCCCTCCTCCTAAACTTTGGTTAGGATATTAAGACCGATCATACTACACTCAATTAAGAGGGGTTTTTGTTTGTTTCACAGTCATTACCATATCAAATAAATTACTCTAATAGCACTAATGCAGCTGGAGGTGCTCATTACAACACTGAACAAGATTTCCTACCTTGTTTCTGTCCAAAGAGAATGTCTACCCTTTTGTTCCTTCCCCCTTTTGGGAGAAAAGCCGTTATAGTCCATTTACCCAATTAAACCTCTTAATTCATTTCTTTTTAAAAATTTGGAGGCACCTGAGTTTCCCTGTTAAGAAATGAAAGTCAAATTGAGTATCCCATCCCCTCCCCCACTTCCACAGGCCAAATTAAGTACCTGCAGCGAGGGTATTTCTGTTGCCTCTGATTTCTTGAAATGAGTATCAAAAGAAATGGCATCAAGTGTTCATGTCGGGCACGGAGCGGGCTCCAGAAACTTGTCAGATGTAGCATCCCTGTGTCTGGACTGTCTGGAGGTGACGTGAGGAGAATGTGAAGGCTTGTTGCTGGGGTAGATACAGCAGCTGGAAGCCTGTACTAAGCCAAGTCCCACCTACAGTTTGTCCAGGAAGTCGGCCAGGGCTGGGATATCTTCATTCCGGCCTTCGGCTGGGGCGGATGGGGCTATCCAAGGGGTTTCCAGGCAGGATCTGCTGCTGGTCAAACACGCACTGGGGGACAGCCCGGCTGCCAGCCGGAGTGGAACCTCGCACTGGCAGTGGAGCCAAAGGACTTCGTTTTCAGGCAGGTGAACCTTCACCACAAACACCAGGGTTCTGGCTACCTGGGAGTCCTCAAAGACGTGGCCCTGCTTCTTGTTCAGGCCACAGTAGACGCCACCGACAGCTTCTTCCATACCGGGATTCTCCACAGCTGAACAGGCTCCGTGAGCTAGGCCTCGACTGTCAGCCGTCCCGCCCTGGCAATGACCCAGCAGCCCCCGCGCTCGATAACGTCTGCGTGCAGCGTCGTGTCGTGACGTCAAAGCGCACGTCACGCCGGTGATCACGTCACGCAGGTCGTTCTCCTCACACAGCAGCCCTCTCCTTGCTGGCCCTCTGGAAGCCAGCCGCTACATTGTCCTTGATCTCCTTGAGGTACTGCACAGCCTCGGTGAGGACTTGGAGGCAGGTGCCTGCCGCCCAGGCCAAAGGACCTTGTCTTTCGAACCTCAGCCGAGTCCCACTCGTACTCCTCCGCCAGGTGGCGGGTTCACTGCTTGAGCTCCCAGTGGGTGGACACGTCATCCTGTTCGATGTCTTTGGCCAGGCCGTTGGGGAAGGGCCACACCTTTATGTACAGCCGGTTGTGCTTGTTGGGCGACCTGGACAAGCAGAGCACGTTGAACTCCTCGCTGAGAGTCTCATGCTGTACAAGACAACTGGGTGCTATTTCTTGATGGGAATGCAGGCATGGTCCTCCTTCAGGCCCTTCAGGAGGATCTCTGGGTGCACTTCACCGACCCCTGGGATGATGTGCTCCCTTGATTCCTCTATGATGCACTGCACCATGGGGTCCGACTTGGCAAGCTGCTTCAGACCCTCAACCAGCTTGAGCAGGTCAGCCAGGTACTTGGCCTCCAGGATGAGCCTGACAACCGGGACTCACGCTGAACTTATGCACCTGCATAGGCATACTCGTAAGTGGTAGTGGTGCCTGCATTCACCAGGAACTGGGCCACACCTAGGCCCGTGATGCTCCTGCAAGGCTCATCCTAGATGGGCTCCACAAAACGTCCCATCGTAAGGATTGTTCTCTGGATCGGCTTCAGGTACAGGTTTTTCTTCCTCTGGGTCATATAATTGGGGGCGTGTATTGTGATCATTTTGCATTGTATGCAAATATCGTATCATTATATTTTACACCTAAAACTAACAATGTTACGTCCCAATTATACCTTGATAAAAATGATTTCTTACAAAAATATTAAGAGGGTATGAAAAGGTTTTACTCACATAATGAAACTTTCTTTCGAAAGCAGAGACATCTCCCAAACAGGTCCAAAAGCGGCAGCTTGAGGGAGAGAAAAAAAAAGAGACTAGTTTGGCTTTTATTGTGATTAGAGGATATCATTGAAGCGAGGATTCCTGTGAGTGGACTAGGGTTTGCATGGTTTGGATTTCCTGCTCTTGCCAATGGGGGAACACCTAGTCTTTCTTATAAGCTTTGTCAGGTGTGGGGCAGAAGAGGGGGGAAGTCATTGAGTTTGAAAGCTGTCAGCAGTTAAATGTCAAAAATGAAGTCAGAGTGTTTATTAAAATGCCACGAGTTCCTTACTTTCAGGGCCTTTTCAGCTACTAATTTCTCTCTTATGAATTATCTTTTAACTGATCATAATATAACAAGACGTTGATGATTTCTTCTGTTGTTCTATAATTGTGGCTTAAGCTGAGAATAGACTGCCTTAAGTACTTCACACTCTAAATTCAGAGAGCCAACAGAAGTTGGAATTATTGAGGGGTGGAAGTTAGAGAATGGATATGTGTCAACCCTACTTATCCCTACCAATTACTATAGAAAGAAAATTGGCAAATATGACTATGATATTTTGGAGAGATTCCTGTTCATGGAAAGTGAGCCTTTCCCACTTTGAAGATACGGAAAGTAGATCTATGAGAGCTCTTTCCAAAAATTGGTAAAGCCTTCAAGAAGGGGAAACAGTTTTTATTCTTTGTTTGTGCTTGCTTAGTAGGAGGACTTACTGATATGCTCTTGTGCTAACTGAACAGAAGAAAGGCGAATAGGAAGAAGGGCAAAAGGCGGAGACAGCCACGGGGGGGGGGGGGGGTGCGCGCGCACATACGCGGGAGGGAGCCGGGAACCTCCCCTCTAAGTATGTAGAGAAGCATTCTGCAGGGGCTCACCAGACCTACAAGGATAGATTCAGCTGTGAGATACAGCCTTGCCATTTGCCTGTGTGGTTTAGTGAGTTAAGGGGCAAAAAGGGACAGTCATTAGAGGAATGCAATGTAAAGGTCATCAGCTTAAGGCCAGCTAAGAGGTGAGGCCAAACCTAAAAATGTAAAAATGTCTAAGGGAGCTGCACACCAATGAACACGTTGCTATCAAGGTGTGTTGGAGCTATAGATAAGGATTGGAAATAGTTATATCCAAGCAAGGAAAGACTATAATCCTTCCAAGGCAGTAAGGAAATATTGGACATCTTTCCTTTTTTCTCCTCCTGCCTTAACAAAAAAGAGGAACTAGTATCTAAAGAAGTAGTAAAGGGAAGTACATAAAGGACAGACCATAATTTTCTCTGCTTAACTCC
Organism: Camelus bactrianus; assembly: GCF_048773025.1. Classification (NCBI taxonomy): domain Eukaryota; kingdom Metazoa; phylum Chordata; class Mammalia; order Artiodactyla; family Camelidae; genus Camelus; species Camelus bactrianus. Next base: position 31,859,687 of record NC_133539.1, read on the forward strand.
AATTTTCCATAGCCCAAGGTAAGTCTAGTCTATGCTAGAGGTGGAAACAGTGAGGGAGGAGAACATACTGTTGAGTTTGAAACTGAGCTTTAACTTGTAGCAAGTCAAAGTCTTAAATGGGAAAGTGAGATCAGTCTAAAAACTGACAGACTAGAGATTTTTAATCTGATCTTCTGGTGTACTCTTAGCAGGAATTTTTACCATGGTCCCACTTAAGGATGGTTATGAAGAAATAAAGCTTTAAAAAATGTATGCCAGATACATTCACATGACTGGATCCTTCTCAGCTAAGGTGTCACTTAAATATGACCTCTTACAGTCATATTTAAGTGTTTCATACCTTGAATCATGGATAGTTGGGAAAATACAGTAGATAAATGGTATCTCATGCTCACTGGCCCTCTCTTGCTTATATTCATGTACACATGCTCACATACACATACTGAGTTATTAAATAAAAACTTGTAGGAGATGTCATTACCTTCACCCATAGGGTGTTTATATGGTAAGAAAAGTAAGATTCTACAGACTAAAAATTGAAAAGTATCAATATTTGTTAAAGAATTGCTCACAGAGAAATTAGAAGAAGCAGAGTTAAAAAGTTACAAGTGAGACCAGAGTAGCATGGGGGTCAAACTCAAAGACAGAAGGGAAGAGAGAAGAGTGTCAAAACCAGCAACACATACCTCTAAGGTAAAAATGTTTCATTGAAGGTAGTATTTTGGAGTTCTAAGTGTCTTGGCAAAAGGTATTTCCACAACATGTAGAGAGAGGTAGTTTGAATAATGGATGGGAGTGGAGAAGAGTTGTTCAGCACCAACCATGAAGCTGTATGGGAGCCTCTATGTGCAGTAAAAAGCAAACTGTTTTGTAAACACCAACAGAAAATTAAACAAATAAAAAATATGTTATCAACCTATTTTAAAAAATTATCACAACTGGAAAAATGTCACTAGAAAAAAAGTGGGTACCTATTGCATAATTACCATTAAAGATAGTTCCTACCCTACTCAGTTTGCAATTTAGGATATCATTTAATGTTGCCAACTATTAAAGCTATAGCGGAGTGCTGCCTGAGTAGTACTCTAGGTTTGGAAACTGGCTAGCTGTACAGCCTATGAAAGACATTTCTTTTCTGGATCTCAGTTTATGAATTTAGTAAGTTTTAACTGAACCTGTAGGCTTTACATTTTTATTGTACTCATATGTCCACAAATAACGTCTATTCACACACAATGTAGGAAAACTAGATAGCTTGAATTTATAACCCTACTCTCCCACTTAAAAGCTGTATAAATTAGGGCAGTTGACTTAATGGTCTTAGTGTCTCAGTTTCCTCAATAAATAAATTGGAATAATTATAATAGAGACTTCATAATGTTGTGATGAAAATAAATGAAATGTTATATGTAAAGACCTACACAGAGTGCCTGGCACAAGGTAATTGCTTAATAAATGTTATATATATCATTACATTGTAATTGCTTATAATTATAAAATGGTATATAGTACATCTGAACATATATACATGCGAGTTCTTATATATGTGTGCATATACATGTAGAGATAAGTATATCTATAGTCCTCTTTAGTGTATGTGAGCATATATTTCTTTAAAAGTATTTAACAACTTTGAACTTTATAAAATAATTTTCCACAAAATCCATATGGATAGATATGAAGCTCAAAAAGTAGAATTTCTAGCTCTCAAGGATTCCCACAAGAGGGGAAAAAGATTATTTTCATTTCGGGAAAAATACAAGTACTTTTAAACAAATATGTACCAAAGACTAATCCACTTTCCTTTCCTACCATTGCACCGACAGCATTATGAACCAGAAAATTGTTTGAGCAGCCACAGATAAGGAATTACAAATCTGGAGGTTCAAGAGTCATATAAAGCAGATGTAAGGTTAATTTGCATGGTTTAGTTGCCTCCCGATTTTTTCAATACATTTCAATGGCTTGAAACTCTGAAAACCTGATAGCAAATAAAAAGGTTTCTATAGGCTGCCTGATTTCTTGCTGATTCAGCTGTCTGAAGGCAAAGCCAATTACTATGGCTTGCATTTCCTTGTGCAGCAACCAGAACATATTCATTGTTAAATAGAGCCATTAAATATTTAGGGGAGGAAGAAAAGTTTTATGAATTGAGATGATAGCAGTGAAAAACTACCTATGGATATTTTCCTCTTAAACAACAAGAAAACACTTTTCTAAGTGTAACTTGAAAATCTCAAGCATGAAATATGATTTGATTTAATATCAATTCAATGGTCTTTTTAAATGTTGATTTTTAGGTTGGCATATAAGAAAAAAAAAGCCTCAGATATAAAGCTAAATTTTATCCTCAGAGTAATAAAAATAACCAATATGGTCTCCTGAACAAAGAACTAGCTGAAGAATTGGGATTCTATTTTTGGCCTCACCAGTGACTTGCTCAGTGACCTTGGACATATCACTTAAATGGCTTTGTGCCTCAAGGTTCCCAGCTGTAATATAGAGATTATAATGCCAGCCCCTGCTTCATGGGACTGAAGAACTATTTCAGTTTAGTTTGTTTAAAACCCCAAAGGCTTTTTAAACTACCAGAAATAACTGTTAAATTCAAGCAAGATTATATTTTATTAATTTCTTTTTACTGTTTGATTTGGTTTTCTTGTAGTCTTTCATAATCCTTTTCCTACTAAAATAAATCACAGGGATAAAATTAATAGATGAAGATTTTCATTGGGTATTAAGGAACACTTCTAACAGTAAAGGAAAATTAAGAATACACTTCTGAGATCAACTGATATACTTTATACTCCTTGGCATGTTTAACTCGTGATTCAGAAAAGAATTATGTTACAATCATGTAACTTAGAACTTCTCACTAAATCTGTAATGGACTATTTTCTTCTTATTCCAGGCCTTCTCACAGTTTCTCTCCATGACTTTTTTCAAGCAAGATTTTCTCATAATGTCTCTACAAATATACTGATAAATCCATTTCCGTCTCTCCAAATCCAGAACACCCACTCAAGCCCCTTTCAAATGCCATGTCCTTCTAGATTCCTTCTCTCTGCATAACAATATCTGTCATCCAATAAGAAGTTCTGAGTAGTTGGAGGAGTTAAGTAAAAGGGACATCTTTTGCTATACCCTCTTGTGAATTTTAAATTTTGGAACTATATATGTTTATTATTTGTTCAAAATTGATTAAATATTATTTTTCAGTGTTACTCTTCTCAAACTCCAGACTAGAACCCCCTACTTCAACTGCAAAAATACCTTGTTTGTTCTTTCACAACACTTCTTAGAAGTCTTGCATCATTACATCATGTGACAAATTCTTACATTCAGCAATTCTTACGTACAAATGAAATAGCCTCAAACCAATCATTCTTCCTCCTATCATACACCTCAGTCTATTTGGTGCCACTTTTTTTTAACTTATTTATGCTTTTTGTTGTTGATTTTGCTGCTTAAAGTAATCTCCTAATGTAATATTGAAGTGCTGCCTAGTATTCCTAAGTGCAAAAGTATAAAAAGCACTTTACAAAGAAAATACATATGTTAGATAAGCTGCATGCAGGCAAGAGTTATAGTGCTATTTGCCATTAGATCAAGGCTAATGAATTAACAGTATGTATTAATTTCAGTGTCTTTAAACAGAAACACATAAAACAGGGTTATATATTGATCAGTTAATAAAATGGGATCAGAGATTCTCAGGTCTCTAACCCTTGTTTCCCTAGGAATAGTGGTTCCATATTCACTATTTCAGGGTTTATGGTGACTTTGTAGAACATAACTATCCACCACTAACAAGGATTAATTGTACCTATTTTATTTGTATCCACACACTGCCTTCAACCATACTTTAAAAATCAACCTTTCAGTTCCACAATTGCACATTTCTTGGGCACATTTCTAACTTTCTGGTCATGTCAATTATAGACAAAAATTTGGCCAACTTTAAAGCTTCAGTTCAATATCCATTTTAAAGTTCATCTCCTTATATTTCCCCAAAGTAGCCAGATAGCTATCCCAAGAATAGAAGTGAGGCTGCAGCTCTTTTACTCTTCCTCTTCCTATTCTGGGTTCCCTTCTCCTGTTCTGAAATGGAAATGGACATGTGGTTTCTCATCTGGGAGTTTCTGTAGTTTTCTTCTTTATCCTTGATGCTCTTGCTAAGACGAACAGGCCATTGATGTTCTCTATGTGGTAAGCTATTTCTACTCTTTAGAAATAGCTCCCGAATCTCTTCACCTCTTTAGCTTTTGGCTCCTTTCCCCAAGAAATCCTTCCTTTTCCGGAATTATCTTTAGGCACATCTTAAAAGGGCAACAGAAAGCAAGGACCCAAGGTTTATTGTGTCCACGTGGATGTAAACCTCTTCATACTTTATCTAAATACCATTACATTATATAATTTTGCATGACTTAAACTTTTATCATTACTGGGAGATAGAGGATACATGAACTATTTTAATTTGTGAAATAAACAGCATATTCTAATAGATCTCAAACTGAAGCTGCAGCTTCAGCTTCAGCTGCAAGCTGATGGACATAAAAACGAGGGAAGGGAATTTTATTAGTTTTCTAGGACTGCTATAGGAAATTACCACAAATTAGTTGGCTTAAAACACCGGATTTATTCTCTCACAATTCACATGGCCTGAAGTTCAAAATTAAGGTATTGACAAGATTAGTTTCTACTGGAGTCTCTGAGAGAGAATATTTTCCATGCTCTTTCCTAGCTTCCAGTGGTTGCTGGCCACTTTTTGCATCATTTAACTTGTGGATACATCATCCCATTCTCTGCCTCTGTCGTCACACAGTGTTCTTCCCTGTAGGTCTGTGTCCTTATCTCCTTCTTCTTATAAGGATACATCTAGGGCACATCTTACTCCAGTATTTCCTCATCTTAACTTGATTATATCTACAAAGGCCCTATTTAACATGTCCCCTTCACTGGTTCTAAGTATTTTGAACAGTGTATATGTATTTGTATATGTATATGTATATGATATGTATGGGGGGGCACTATTCAGCTCACTATAGGAGGCTGGAAAATCCATGAAGAGAGGAGGTGTATAGAAACTAAAGTCAAAGCACAGAAATAAATGCTCCCAGAAAGAGCACATCCAACATTAAGAACTAAGTCAGTAAACAAAAGTCTGGAAATTGGTTAATACATATCACGTGCTCCATGGATGAAACTTGGAAGTTAGTGGGATTGGAGATGGAAATTCTGGAGAAACATTGCTCTGCAGAAAAAGAAGATTAATGGAGGGGATAAGTTGACATTTGAGATGAGGTAGTAAACAAGTGAAAGGTATGCTGAAAAACAAAAGAGAAAACAGAACTTTCTTAATCTTTTAAAAAATTGCATATCACTATACTAACAAAAGGTGGTATTTTTAAACCAAGAATCTTACCATGAAATGCCTAGGAATGAAAATGGCAGATAAATTCCTTACAACTTTACCTTAACTGGAATTCTTTCTCATTTTCTGCTCTATTAAGAAAATTCATTGCTCCCACCAATACAACACTTATCTATTAATGAAGATGATTTTAGTATACTGATATAAGAATATAATCTTTAAGTAGGAATCTGTCTATGAAATGTTTAAAAATGGGAAATACAGACAACTCCACACAAGAAGGTGGCCACCAGAGCACCCCAGGAAAAGACATGGCTTGTACTCACTTCAGATCCACCAAAGCCTCTGTGTACTCATAGATTGAACAGGGACATTCCCACACAAGTATGCACTATCAAGAATGGGATACGTAACTGTTTCACCTAATTTCATAGACACAAACAGAGGATAAGGATAAAGGAATTCAGTGAGAACTTTAACAGAAAACTATAAAATACTAAAAAAGAACCAATGATAGCTGAAAAATACAGTAACTGAAGTGAAAAGTACACTAAAAAGAATTAACAGCAGATTAGGTGATATAAAAGAACGCATAAATAAACTGAAAGGTAGAATACTGGAAATCACCCAGTAAGAACAGCAAAAAGAAAAAAAAAAAAATGAAGATAGTTTAAGTGATCTCTGGGACATTATCAAGTATACTAAAATTGTGTTATTGAGGTCCCAGAAGGAGGAGAGAGAGAAAAAGAGGCAGAAAAGGTATTTGATGAAATTATGGCTGAAAATTTCCCTAACCTGAAGAAGAAAATAGATATACAAGTCTATAAAGCACAGAGAGTCCCCAAAAGGTGAAGCCAAAGAGACCAACACCAGTACATATCATAGTTAAAATGGCAAAAATAAAAAATTAAAAAAGAACTTAAGAAAACAGCAAGAGAAAAACAGAGCCACTTATAAGAAAACCCCCTATAAACTATCAGTTGATTTTTCAGCAGAAACTTTGTAGGCGAGAGGGAAATAGCATAAACAGACCAATTACCAGTGATGAAATTCAATCAGTTATTTATAAAACAAAAAACAAACAAACAAAAAAACCCCAAAGGATCAGGGCCTGACAGCTTCACAGGAGAATTCTACCATTTACTTAAAAATTAATACCTATTTTTCTCAAACTACTCCAAAAATTGAAGAGAAGAGAACATTTTCAAACTTATTCTATGTGGTCAACATGACTTTGGTATCAAAACCAGACAAAGACTTAAAAAGAGTAAATAAAATTATAGGCCAATATCCCTAATGAACATAGATGCAAAAATTCTCAACAAAATGTTTGCAAACTGATTTCCACAGTATGTAAAAAGTATCATGCATCATGATCAAGTAGAATTTATTCCAGGGATGCAAGAATGGTTAAATATCCACAAGTTAGTTTATGTGATACATCACATTAATGAAAGGAATGGGAAAAATAACATGGTCATCTCAATAGGTATAGGAAAAGCATTTAACAGAATTCAGCATCTATTCATGATAAAAATTCTCATCAAAATTGGCATAAAAGAGACATGTCTCAACATAATAAATACCATTTATGATAACCTAACAGCTAAAATAATAACACAGTAGTGAAAAGCCAAAGCTTTTCCTCTAAGATCATGAGTGAGACAATGATGCCCACTATTCCCATTTCTATTTAATACAGTATTGAAAGTACTAGCCATAGAAGTCACACAAGAAAAAGAAATTAAATGTATCCAAATCAGAAAAGAAGTAAAACTGTCACTATTTTAAGATCCTATATATGTAAAACCCTAAAGACTTCACCAGAAAAGTATGAGAACTAATGAGTGGATTCAATGAAGTTGCAAGGTACAGGATTAATATACAGAAATCTGTTGTATTTCTATACACTAATAATGAAGTATCAGAAAGAAAAATTTAAAAAAAATCTCATTTACAGTTGTATCAAAAAAACAAACACTAAAACACCTAGGAATAAATATAGTTAAAGAGGTGAAAGACCTATATTCTGAAAGCTATGAAGTTTTGATAAGGAAAAGTTGAAGATAATACAAATAAATTGAAAGATATACCATGTTCATAGATTGGAAGAATTAATATTGTTAAAATATCCATACCTACCCAAAGCAATCTACAGATTTAATGCAATGCCTAACAAAATACCCATGATACTATTCACAGAACTAGAACAAATATTCCTAAAATTTGTATGCAACTACAAAAGACCCTGAAGAGGTAAAACAATCTTGAGAAAAAAGAACAACAACAAAACAGTAGGTGTTTCCTCAAAAAATTAAAAATATAATTAGCATATGATTCAGCAATACCACTTCTGGGTACATTGAAAGCAGGGTCTCAAAATTATATTTGTATAACAATATCCATAGTGGTATAATGCACAGTAGCTAAAATGTGGAAGCAAACGAGGTGTGCACTGATAGTTGAGTGGATAAGCAAAATGTGGTGTGTGTGTGTGTGTGTGTGTATGCATACATCCATAATGGAATATTATTTAAAAAGAAAGAAAATTTTGACATATGGGTCATCATAGATGACGCTTGAAGACATGCTAAGTGAAATGTCAGTCACAGATAGACAAATATTGTATAATTTTACCTATATTAGGTACTTAAAGTAGTCAAAAATCATAGAAACAGACAGAAAGTAGAATTGTGATTGCTAAGGGTTGGGGAAAGGATATGTGGAATTATAGTTTAGTTGGTATAGACATTCATTTTTGAAGTATGAAGGAGTTCTGAAGTTGGATGGTGGGATGCTTTTGGAACAAGTTGCACAAGAATATGTATGTACTTAACACTGCTGAACTGAATACTTTAAAATGGTTAAAATAGTAAATTTTATATGTATTTACTACAGTTTTTGGTGAAGGAGATGGGAAGGGATAAATTGGGAATTCAAGATTTGCAAATATTAACTACTGTGTATAAAATAGTACAGAGAATACATGGAAAAATAGAAACAGAGTAAGATGATATAAACCTTAAAGAGTTAAATATATACTGCCATAGAATTTGAAAAGACAACCTATGGAATGGGAGAAAATATTTGCAAACACTGCAACTGACAAAGGATTGCTTTTCAAATATGTAAACAGTACAGCTCAATATCAAAAAAACAAGTAGCCTAATCAAAAAATAGTCAGAAGACCCAAACAGACATTTCTCTAAAGAAGACATATAGATGGCCAACAGGCACATGAAACGATGCTAAACATTGCTAATTTTTAGAGAAAAGCAAAACTACAATGAGGTTATCACCTCACATCAATTGAAATGGCTATCATCAAAAAGATTAGAAATAATAAATGCTGGAGAGGGTGTGGAGAAAATAGAACCATCCTACACTGTTGGTGGGAATGTAAATTGGTGCAGCCACTATGGAGCACAGTATGGAGGTTCCTTTAAAAAATAAAAATAGACCTACTGTAGGATCCAACATTCTCACACCTGGACATATAACCAGAAAAGATGAAAACTCTAATTCAAAAAGATACATGCAACCCAATGTTCATAGCAGCACAATTTACCATAGCCAAGATATGGAAGCAGCCTAAATGTTAATGGGCAAATAAATAGGTAAGAAAATGTGGTATATATACAGAATTGAATATTACTCAGCCATAAAAAGTAATGGAATAATGCCATTTGCAGCAACATGGATGGACCTAGAAATTATATTGAGTGAAATAAGTCAGACAGAGAAAGACAAATATCATATGATATCACTTATAAGTAGAATCTAAAAAAAAAAGAATGAACTTATTTATGAAACAGAAATATACACACAGACATAGAAAATAAATTTATGATTACCAAAGCAGAAAGTTGGGGAGGGATAAATTAGGAGTTTGGGATTAACAGATAACACACTACTGTATATAAAATAGAAAAACAACAAAGTTCTACTATATAACACAGATAACTATATTCAAAATCTTGTAATAACCTATAATAGAAAATAATCTGAAAAATAATCTATATATTATATGTAAGTATATATAGAGATAGATATGTAGCTGAATCACTTTGCTGTACACCTGAAACAGCATTGTAGATCAGCTGTACTTCAATAAATATTTTCAAAACTCCCATTTTAAACAATATAGAGAATAAAATCATCTTTTACAATAAGACAGTTTATGCTTTCTCTAATTAGAATTTCTATATGCAAAATGCTAGAGAAACTGAAGTATTGATAGACATTATGTTAAGAAGTGAGGTCTAAAAAAATTATTAATCTGTACCCATTGTATAGTTAGCTTTTGTTATGTAATTTGAAGTGTTACTGTGGAAGCAACAAATACAATGCATGCTCACCAAAGTGTACTGTATATTGTAGGAGAAGACACATGCCATTATATAATACTTATAAATCTCAGAGAAACTACCAGACATTTCGTCAACATGCCAAGGCAATCATACTTTTGGAACAAGTGACATTATTTGATCCCTTTTGAAAATTAAAAATTCCTCTGGTATAAAATCATTAGAGCAGAGCAGTGTTTCTCAATTATTTTCTTACTCATGATCCTTTTTGAAAATGCAAATATCTCACACACCTGTAAATTTTCTGAAATGCGACTCCTGCTCCATTGAGAGACACGGATATGTTAATCTTTAATTAATAACTTATCGCAGGTCAAGATTTAGTGCACTTCAATTTTTATGGTTTGTTTTATAGAAACACTATTACACTTATTTTTTAAATAGTCAAATATGTTTTATCAGTTGATACACTATTAAAGCTACCTCTATCGGAATGTACAGGTTGGAAAGACAGTAAAAGTGTTTCCCAGTTGGGAATTACCTAGTTGTCACATGTCCAAAAGTTACTGCAGTTAATAAATACATTCAGTTCTGTTGACTGAAAAAAAAATGCACAACGTGAGAGTAGTGAGTTAAGTTTTACTGGGGGTAAAATGAGGACTAGAGCCTGGGAGACAGCATTTCAGATAGCTCTGAGGAATTTCTCTAAAGAGGTAGAGGGGGAATGTCAGTATTATATATTATTTTAGTGAAGGGGCAGATTCACATTTTGTCAGAGGCTTGCTGCTCTTCATGAGGAGCAGATGTCACTGTTAAGGTTTTAGTGCTTTTCTAGATATGAGTAGATACAATTTGGGCTTATAAAATCTTCCCCTGAAAATATCTATCTGAAGGCTTGTTCCGCAGTTTTCCAGGAGAACAGAGTGCCTTTTTACTGGTCTCCACCCTGAACTCCTTTCAGAGTATGTTGAAGGTCAGCAGCTATAGCAGCTCATGATTTAATCCTTATAGGGGTAGATGACAAGTGCCTTTTTTCAGTTGGCACTTTTACCATTATATCTTTGTTCATGCCTGTATAAATCCCTATATTGTAGATTTCTATCTAAATCCACATCTTTATTTAATCTTAATCTACATCTATATCTGAATATAATAAAGTATACTGAAAATCTGTGATAATAGACTAGCTTAAATTGGATAAACAGGTATTTTAGTCTACATGAAATTTATCCTATATGAAATTAACTATTAATTGAGTCAAAAGGTCTTACTCATATGTTTTTAGTTATATGTGCATGAGGGGATGTGGGTAAAGGAAACATGAGTTATCGTATAATTCTCTCAAACTCTGACGCTATATACACTTGAATTTTTCATTTTAAATGTTAATTGTTCAAACATGTTGAAAGTTTATTTTTACCTGAGAAATTGAGCAATCACAGAGGCACTTAAGATGGTGGTGATCACATTCTAAATAGAGTGTGGCTATCTTTTCCTTATGCTGCTAGTTTGTAGAACTCATTTCCATGCCCTGTTACTCACTAATGTTATTATAGTTAAATTGGAATCTGGCTGGTGACAATGGCACTACAGGAAATGTTTCTTCCTGATTGTGATATTAGAAGAGGATATGTTGTGAAAACTGTTAGCTTGATTAGTTACTTGTAAAATGTGATTTCTTGTTGCATTAGCCACATTATTTTTGAAAAAAAAATAGTGTCTTTAGTGTTAAATTAAAAGTTTGGATTTTATTTTCTAACCAAAACAGGTTAAGTCATAACTAAAATATATGAATTACCTTTTTGAATATTCCATATCTGAAATCTTATACTTATTTTGCCTTAGGGCAGGAAAAATACTTTTTTATAAATGTGAAGTTAGATTTAAGATGGTCCTTCCATTTATCCAATTGAAAACAAACTTTTTTTTTCTGATTTCAAACTTTTGCTTTGACTTTGTTCTAGAGAGACATTATTCAGACCTTCAGCAAAGCACTGGCTACTAATAGACTTAGAAAATAACTTGCCAAGTAGACAAAACATGATTAGCTCTTTATTCTTCTAGAATAGTTTTCAAGTATTAGAGGTCAAGAAACAAATCACAGTGCAGAATGATCTTTTGGTTATCGTTAGTTTTCTGATATACGTGGATTCCTTGCCCTTCTATTGGTTGCTTCATTTAAAGGTCTCCATGGATTTTGCTTTGTTAATATATCTATACTCTCCCATCTATACATAGTACCATGACAGTAAACAAACAAATGGGAAAACAAGTGGGATAATATAGGTATTTTTAAAAAAGTATATATTTCCATCAAAAAATCTGGTATTACATGTGATATCAGTTTTATAATTGGTATACATTTGACAAGTAGAATTGACTTTAAAAAATTCTACCATCTCTAGTCATAACATGTATTAGTTGTGTTATCTGAGCAGCACTCCTGAAGAAAGGATTTAAGTGCAAATATTATACTTGGGGAGTTATTTCAGGAAGCATTTAGGAAGGAGAAGAGACAGTGAGATAGGAAAGGAAAGGAACTAAAGAGAGGATACATATATGAGCCTGTCATATCTGTGGGCAACTGGACCTCCATTCCATTATGACTTCTAGGAGATGGTGTATTGTAGAGTCAGCAAACTACAGCCCTTGGGTCAAACCTGGCATACTGCCTGTATTTGTACCCCCTGCAGGGGCACTACTACAGCAGAGTAGCACTGAGAGCCATGGAGACCAATTCTAGATGTCCCTTTTGGCCCATTTCTCCCTTTGTTCCTAGCATTTGCCTCCTCAGTGGCTGCACCTAATTGCTGCACAGGGCCTATGCCACCTTCATACTGGGCACCCCTCTGCTGGCATTTTTGGGCACCAAGCTTTGGAATCTTAGACTGGGTGTCAGGGACTCAGAAAGTCATCTCATTTCTGTCCAGCTTCCCAAATTAAGTTTCCAAAACTCCAGGAGGTGAGAAGTGGATTATTCCTAAGTATTCTTGGGATAAAGAATGAAACTAATAAGAGCAGAGCCAGCATTTCCTAATACCAGGTACCCCTCTCGAGCCAGCTGTTCTCCCTTGGAGAATCTCTCCAGCAGAGCCAAAGTAGGCCTGCCATCTGGGATGGCCTATCCCAGCAAAATGAGGCAACGCAGGAGTTTTCTTTTGTTATATAAGTATGTTCATAATATCCCCAATTTTGCCTCTTGACAGGCAGTACTCAAAGCATTTACTGTCTAGCCTAAAGAAAGCTGAATAATGCCCCTCCAAAGAGGCCTATGTCATAATCCCCAGAGACTGTGAATATGCTACCTTACCTAGCAAAGGGACCTTACAAATGTGATTAATTTAAGGTTCTTGAGCTATAGGGATTATCATGATTATCCTGTGTGTCCAGTGTAATCATAAGGGTCCTTAATAAGGGGGATGCGAAAAAGTCAGACAGAGGAAGGCAGTGTGACAGCAGATACAGTCAGCGAAGGAGATAAAATGACACTACACTGATGGTTTTGAATATAGAGAAGGAAACCACAGGTCAAGGAGAACACATAGCCTGTGAAGCTGGCAAAGACAAAGAAACAGATTCTCTAGAGAACTTCCAGAGGGGACCGATTCTACTGACGTTAGCCTGGTGAGCCTGGTGTTGGACTTCTGACCTCCAGAACTGTGAGAGCGTAAAATTGTGTTGTTTTTAAGCTGTTTAAATTTGGGTAATTTTCTACAGCAGCAACAAGAAACTAATATATGCCCCTTTGCAGAAAAAGTTTTCTGACTCCTGGTGTAAAATAATGCTTCTCAAATTTTAGCAGATATAAGGACTATTTAAGGATCTAGTTAAAGCAGTTTCTGAAGCTCATTTCCCAGAGATTCTGATTCATTAGGTCTTGGATTGGCCCCCGGAACTTCTAACCATCCCCTAGCTGATGCTGATGCTGCCAGTGCAGTGTGTAGCCCTGGCATAGAATGTATGTACATATGTTGTGTCCCATCCCTGAGGTTAATAAGCTCCCATATTTCTTCTGGTCTGTCAATAGATTGAGGGCTGATCCCTGAGTGCCTGCTTGCTCAGTATTTCTAACCTGCTTTCAAGCTAAATGCTTGCTGGAAAGTCATCAGGTAGAGAGTTGCTGGTGCATGCAGTAACAAGACTTCTGAAAGCCTGGAATGGTGAGTGCTAAGGTGATATGGAACCAGACACCTATAACATCTGCCTTACATCTTACAACTGTCTTTTATTACTTGCTGCATTACATGTAAGTGGTATAGAATGGGAGGTTTTTCTGTATCTGAAGCATGTTGTTTTATCAAATAATTTTTGTTAATCCATACATTTTGGGATGAAAGAAAGTCTGTAGTCCTAATTCCTAAAACATTATTAACTGATCCTCATACCACTGGGGGTAAAGATTTTCTGAAACAGTTTTATGTTTGATACTTCTGCTAGATAATTTGAAAGGCCAGTGTTTTACTTTTTTTAAAACACACTTTATGTTGGTTGCCCTGAGACTATAACTCTATACTGCCTAAATTTATTTTCCATTTCTTTCTCTAATTAATTTACTATTTCGAACATATTATTACTAAAAAAATTGCTTTCTTTTTCCTCTCTCTCTACATATATGTATAGGCTAAATTATATTTTGAAAATGAAAGAATATCTTTAAATGTTTCCTACCATAAGACCAGCTATCATCTTCCCAAAGGGGAAAAAAAGCTCATACCAATAAACAAAAACAAAAAGTTGCAAGAAAGTACAGACATTGGGCATTAGAAAGCATGATGGACAGGGATTGAACCTTGCAGCTGAGTGAGCAGGATAAACGATAACAAGCTTTAGTGATAGCAAAGCTAAACAACAGGCTTCACTAAGGAAAAATAAAATCTGAACATTGTATGTCAGCAATACACAAAGCCTCAGAACAGATTATCCAAGAAAGTAACAAAGATGAAATTAGCATTAGTGTCTCCAGAGTTTACAAACAACATCATAAAACCAAGATAAGGTATTTTGGTATGCATATAAACAAGCAGTGCTAAAGCACTCCTTTCTTAATTTAGAAATTCAGATTTAGTTTTAAAAGCTGTATAGATTAAATAGAGATAGAATTGTTTATTCTAATATGCCACATAGAAAATCATGATGAACATATTGCATGTAAAATAGAAAGGAATCGTTTTGTGTAAAGGTGAGGACTAAGTCCAAAACTATCTCTAGAATTTAAAAAATCAGTTTTTATAAGTAAGAAAGCTATAATTATACATTCATGTGATTAATATCTTTAATCTGATATGCATTGAGGTTTTCTTTTTTTTAAGTTATGTGCCAATATAAGAAATAAAGCCTTTTTGGTTTTCAAATTTCAACTTTAAAGATTACACTCAGTTCTATAGCATATTAAGGTATAGAAATACTGACAATATACTAATAGTACATTCAGCCTATGGTCACTCATTTTAAGCTTATAAATGTAGTTATTTAATCAGTATCCACAAAATCAGTTTTGTTTTGGTTTTCCATTTTGTCAGATTTAAAATTATAAAACAGTTCTATTAAAGGCAAAGGAAAATAAACATCTAGCACAAATGATGGAAAGAAATTCATATATTCTCTAAAATGATAGAAGCATTTTTTACAAGAATATTTATGTTTTATAAGATTCTTTGTTTATATAATTTTTATTGATGCTAAAAAAGTACCCAGGGTACAATTCCAGTATCTCATGGAATCAACTCAGATAAAACTATTATACTCCCATGAGTAACCATTAAACACTTGATTAACCTAATATTATTTTTATAGTATATATATTTTTTTTCTGTAAACGCTTTATTGAAGCATAACTGTAACAGGTTGAGTAGTTTCCCCCAAATTTATATAGACTCAGAACATCAGAATCTGGCCTTATTGGGAAATATGATTTTTGCTGATGTAACTAAGGTAGGGATCAAGATGATTTCGTACTGGAGTTAAGACAGCCTCTAATTCCAGTAAGTGTACTTACAAGAAACAGAATAGGACACACAGAGATATAGAGAAGAAGGCCATGTGAAGATAGAGCAAAAGATTGGAGTGATATATCTACAAGGAATGCCAAATTCCAGCCACTGGAACCCAGGAGAGAGGCATGGAACAGGCTCTTTTTAGAACCTATAAAATGAACCAATCCTGCCAACACCATGATTTTGGAATTCTAGTGTCCTGAACTGTGAAAGAATAAATTTCTGTTGTTTTAACCTTCCCAATTTATGGTAATTTATTACAACAACTCTAGGAAACTAATACACAGATTATATGTATTTTATATATAAGTATATGTAACATAAGGAAGAGTGCAGAGACCCTAAATTTTACGATTTGATGAATTTTTACTAAATAACCAGCACCAGTATTAAGAATTAGATTACTATCAGAACTTCCAATGATACCACCTTGTAAAATTAACCACTACCATCTTGGTTTCTGTTAGTTTTGTCTAAAAAATTAGTTTCATGGTTTGAAATTAAACGTATGTGTGGGTTTATTTTACTTCTGTGGCTTCTTTTACTCACCATTATACTTGTAAGATTTATCCATGTTATGTCTAGAAAAATTTGGATTTTTTATTATTGTATAGTGTTTTTTATTGAATTGTTATATCAGAATTTATTAATTTATAGTTGATGAGTTTTTGGATTGTTTCCAATTATTTGGCCAAGAATAGTGCTGCTAAATATATCCTTTTTAGGCACACATATATGCACATTTATGTTCAGTGCACATATAAAATCTTCATAAGCTAATGTTATATTCAGCTTTGTAAACTCAGTTTCCCAAAGTGATTGGAGTATATTACATTCCTGTTAATATACCACAGTACCAGTGTGCTAGTTTCAGTTGTTTCTGTCTTCATCAACATGTTATTTTTTTGTATTTTTCATAATTAGTTATTCTAGTGGAGGCAGTGAATTCTAATTGTGATATTAACTTTATTTCCATGATTACTAATGAAGTTGAGCACTTTGTTATAAGTTTATTGATAATAAGAATTATTGCTTTTATAAAGTACCTGTTCAAATATTTTGTTCTTTTCTGTTTTGGGCTGTGTCTCTTTTATGTTATTGAATTTTTAAAGTTCTTTGTGTATTTTATATAGGAATACTTTGTCAGATAACATTGTGGCAAAAATCTTTTCTCACTCTGGCTTGAATTTCCACTCTCATTTTGATGCCTTTTAATGAACAGATGTTCTTAAATTTAACAAAGTCAAATTTATCAGTATTTCCCTTATGTTTAATCCCTAGTATATCTTATTTTAAAAAATCTTTGCCAGCTCCCATGTCATGAATATTTGCTCACATTTATCCTGAGATTTACTGTTTTACCTTTGACATGTAGATATACAGTCTATCTGAAATTTCTTTTTGTATATGATGGCAGGACAAAGCTCATTTTTTTCAGTATCTTTATTCAATTGACCATTTTGAGAAATCTGCCACTTCTTTTCTGCACTATAGTATCATCATTGTTATAAATCAAGTTACTGTGTAACTTGTTTCTCAAATAATCTCTCCGTGCAGCATTATCATGTGGTCTTAAATACTGTTACTTGATAATATCATGATAGGTTAAGTCTCAATTTTTTGTTCTTCCTTAAAATTATCTTGGCTACACTTACCTCTCTGATTTTCTTTACAACTGAGAAACCAGTCTTTCAATTCCCCTGGGGAAAAAAAAGAAAGAAAAAAAAAGTTATATTTTAAAAAGAATCGCATTGGGTTAAATAGATATTTGTAGACAGTACTGACATAGTTTGAAAATTGTATCTTCTAATCAAAAAAAGGAATAAGTCCTTCCATTTATTTAGGTCTTCTTTGCTGTTTCTCAGTAATATTATGAATGTTTTCTGACATAAAATTTTTGTGTGTTGTTTGTTAGATTATATCATAGGTAACTGAAAATCTTGATGCTACTGTGAATGGTATATTTTACTTTTTTTTGTTTCCTATAAATAAAAGTTGATTGGATATTTTTAGACTTTAAATCTATCACTTTTGTAAAATTTGTTCTTAATATTCTAATAATTAGCCTTCAGATTATTTTGGAATTTCTGGGATGTTCTCATATCATCTGAGAAGAGAGGCAATTATAGTTAGTTCATCATCACTCTTGATTTTTCTTGCTGTATTGCCCCCAATATATGCTAAGTTGAAGTGGTAATTGTTTACTAACTATACTCTTTACTAATTCTATATACTATGATATATTTAATTGTTTCAGTTTAATTTTACTCATGTTATTCTGGGAAGTGAGGAAGGACCAAATGAAAATAAAATTTCTTATTACTGTGGCATAAAGAAAAGTTTTGACTACTCATTTTTCCAGACTAACATTTATTTAAGTTAAGGCTCATTTTTTTGAATGGTGTGAGGGAGTATTCTAACTTCACTTATTTACATGTGGCTGTCCAGTTTTCCCAACAACACCTGCTGTAGAGGCTGACTTTTTTCCATTGTATATTCTTGCCTCCTTTGTCAAAGATTGATTGACTGTAAGTCTGCAGGTTCATTTCTGGGCTCTCTGTTCTGTTTCATTGATCCATATGTCTGTTTTTGTGCTAATACCACTCTGCTTTGATTACTGTAGCTTTGTAGTATTGTCTGATGTCTGGGAGGGTTATTCCTCTAGCTTTATACTTTTTCTTCAGTATTGCTTTGGCAATTCTGGGTCTTTTGTGATTCCATATAAATTTTAGGATTATTTGTTCTAGTTCTGTAAAAAATGTGATAGGGATTACATTAAATCTGTAGATTACTTTGGGTAGTATGGCCATTTTAACAATATTAATTCTTCTAGTACAAGAACATGGATTATCTTTCCATTTCTTTAAGTCATCTTTAATTTCCTTAATCAATGTTTTGATAACTACTAGAGAGTGTGGAGAAAAGGGAACCCTCCTACACTGTTGATGGGAAAGAAGTTTGGTGCAGCCATTATGGAAAACAGTATGGAGATTCCTCAAAAAACTAAAACTAGACTTACCGTATGATCCAACAATCCCATTCCTGGCCATATATCTGAAGGGAACTCAAATTCAAAAAGATACGTGCACCCCAATGTTCATAACAACACTATATACAATAGCCAAGACATGAAAGCAACCTAAATGTCCATCAACAGATGACTGGATAAAGAAGTTGTGGTATATTTATACAATGGAGTACTACTCAGCCATAAAAAAAATAAAATAATGCCATTTATAGCAACATGGATGGATCTGGAGATTGTCATTCTAAGTGATGTAAGCCTGAAAGAGAAATAAAAATTCCATAGGATATCACTATATGTGGAATCTAAAAAAAAAAAAAAAAGATGCAAATGAACTTATTTACAAAATAGAAACAGACTCACAGACATAGAGTAAACAAACATGGTTATCAGAGGTGGGAAGGGATAAATTGAGAGCTGGAGATTTGCAAATACTAACTACTATATATAAAATAGATAAAAAAACAAATTTCTTCCGTATAGCAAAGGGAACTATATTTAGTATCTTGTAATAACGTATAATGAAAAAGAATATGAAAACGAATATATGTATGTATATGTATGACTGAAACATGATGCTATACATCTGAAATTGACACATTGTAACTGACTATACTTCAATAAATAAATAAGTTAATTAAATAAATTAGGGCTTATTAAGACCACTATAATTAATAATAAATTTATGTACTCATAAATTTTTATGATACATTCTATCCCATTTGGAGAGAAGAAAAATGATTAGCAAAAAATTAGTTTTCTTACATTCTATCAGCATTAGATTATTAGATAACCTCATAAAAATATTTATGTGCTATAAGAATTGATTTATTCATTAATCTGTGTACTTTTCATTCAATCATTCATTCATATCTGTTGTGCCAGAATATATTAAAAGTTTAAACTTCTCAATAGACTTCATGGTGAGTTATCAATTACATAAAGTAGATGAACATGTTATCTAATATATCTAACTGATGTACCAACAAAATTATTCATAATCTATTTTAAAATCCAACCATACATGAAAGGGATAATCCAAATTATTAAAGTGTTTCAGAGAAATAAGTCATATCTAAGCTGTAAGAAAAGTATCAAGTGGTACAAAATAACAATTACTACAATAAACTTTAAAATAATCAGAGTAGATGTACATTTTTAGATGTTCAGTCCCCTTAAATAGTCACTACTTTCTCATAAATACTATTTATTGCTGATTTGTCTATTTATTACCCTAAGCTGACTTTTTCCATTTTAACTCATTAGAGAAATTAAACATATAATCAAATATAAGAGGATACTATGTGATGTAATAAATGAGGGTCAGCATAAGTCTTGAAGTACAGAAATATAGAGAAAACTCACATGGGAAAATAAAAGTCTCTGAGTTTTGTTCTCCACACTCTCATCTTTCATATTTGAAGATATTTTCCATTTGTGCAAGTGTGGCTCTGAAAAACAAAATTGTGGCTTATGTTTCTTTCCGCCCATTCTTTTCAAAACCTGTCACCATCTTGGGCTCTGCTTTTCGATTTAATGGGTAGCTTATGCCTATTTTTAAAAAGATCCACCCCATCTCTGGTTTCTGCATTCCCATCTGGTCGATCTGCTGCTCTTAACTTTGCAAGAAGTCAGAATATCTGCTACAATGCCTCTAGTTCTTTCTTGCAGAGATTTTTGTGCAATTGCTTTTGATTATGGTCTGATGACTTCACCTACCTGCAGAAGCATTTACAACCTTCAAGACCCTTGCCCTTTATCACCTTCAACCCTTGGTTCCAGGTATTATCCTATTGTGGTTTTCACTCAGCAGCTTTCTGTTCATCTAAATCTTACTTATTTCCTAAGACCCAGAATAAGTTCTGTCTCTTTCATTGTAGCCTTCTTTTGATTACGTGAGCTGACACTGACTGACCTTTCCTTTCTTTTTTTTCTGTTGTATACGTAATTCAGCTTCACAGTTTATCTCATGGATATTCTCTGATTACTTCATGTTTTCTTCTATCACTGAAGATATATCATTAGCCTTGTAAGACAAGGATCATACCCTATATTACATTTATACACACACACACACACACACACGAGTAACTTCTGCGGAGCTGAGAACACACAATGTGTGCAAAAAGAAATGGAATAAAATGTTGATTTACTGTTTGTTTACATTTCAACCACAAAAACTCTTCAAACTTAGTTTTGAAGCAACTTTAAAGTGCTGTGTAAATGTTGTATTAGAATTTTAATGTTAATTAACTGAACGTATGCTAGAATTCTTTTTTTTTTCTGTTTTTTTGTTTTTGTGTAGCACACAGATTGGGAGTAACACCACCCTTTAGAGTAGTCTGAATCTCAAATAATTCTAATATCTTAATACTATCAATCACAAGATCCTCTATGGGCAATGTGATGTCTAAATAGTATGTCATGGGCAGCTTATAAAAACAACTATTAACTCTTCTGAAGTTCATTTTATTTATCTCAGGTGCATTGATTGGCCAGAATGAGCTTCAGTCCCAACATTAAAATCAAAAAAATTCCCTGAAATCTTTAGTCTTTCAACTTTGTGCCCCTTACCAACTATAAATTTATTATATACACCCCTAATATGTTTCCTTTTTACAGTCTAAAGGCATTTTAGTGCTGCCTTTACTTATCATTACATAGCCAGCTGAAGCCTCCAAATTTTACATCATTAATTGACCTTTCTTGTTTCAACGTCTACTGACAAGAACTTAAGCACCTCTTAGTCTTAGCATATAAGTGTGTACTCTTTACAAATATCCTCAATACATTTGTTTATTCTCTCCTTAAGACTCTCAAAAGGAGAGTATATTCTTACTCTTTCTACTGTTTCCCATTTATTTACCAACCCACTGAAATCAGGGCATATTAGAAGTATGGTATTTACAGGGATGACATGGATTTGATTCCTAGCTTCAATGCTTTTAACCCTTTGTTGCCTAATGTTAGAATTGAGGTAGAAAGAATAATAACCTTATAGTGTTGCCTTGATTAAATGAGAGAATGCATGAAAAGTAATTTACCCGGTACCTGAAACACAGTAAACACTTTATTTCTTCCCATTGTTATTACTAGTCCACCTGCAGTTCTCTTAATCTGGTATCTAATAATCTCCCATTTTTCAAATCCAGTGGAAATCTTTTCTTTCTCATCTTCTCTCCTTCTCTACTATAATTCCATTCTTTCATTCAGTAAATATTTACTGAGCAACTACTATGTGTCAGAAATTGAGTTACATTTATTATATATGGTGATGAATAAAATAAAGAACTCTCCTTTCTCCATGACTTTTTAATCTAGAGAGAAAAATATTGAACAAATATACAAGAATGAACAAATAAGTAAATATATATATATATGAGAACCATTGTAATTTGAAAACTTACTTAAATAAAAGAACTAGTTATTATGAAAAGAATAATAATGGGGACTTACACTGGCCTGAGTAGTCTGGTAAGGCCTCTCTGAGATTATACTCAAGTTTCGGCTTGAAGGGTAATCAGGAGATAGCCTGAAAGGAGTAGGTAAGCAAAACTCCCAAGCAAAAGAGACCACTGATACACAACCCTACAGTCAGAAAATGTTCACCACACACTCCATCTGAAATTGTTTTCCCCCTCAGTTGCCATGAACTCATGCCTTTTCTATGACTCCCTACTTTCTGATAATCATGTTTCAATATTCTGATGCCTTTCTTTAACAGCCTTTTTAATATTTGGAGTTTTTTCAGGATGTCTCCTTCAGATTATTTCACATTTTTTGGTTCTTACTATATTTTCTCAAATATTATTGTGCTTTTGATTACCACCTATGTGGAATTGACTCCCCACTCTGTAATTTAAACCTTAGCTATTTTAGTAAACTTCAGATTTCTAGAATGTATTATTTGTTATACATCCCACCTGAATGCTTCAGTGCTCCTTCATATGCAACATGTTCAAATCTGAATCAGTGATCTTTTATCCTCAATCAATACTTTTTGTGAATGGACTACAATCATCGGTAGTAAAACCGTGTACTAAATGCCCATGCTACATTACTGACCCACTTTTCTTTCCTGTTAGTCAAATTATTTTCTTTTCTGCATGCTTTGTGCATTTTTTTTCATTTTTAGTTTTCATCACAAGCTACCAGTTGCCTAGTTCAGTAATTTTTCATATTTTTTCTCTGTAATTCTTCTCTAGTTCAGATCCATCTTAATTTCCATCTGAAATATTATAGGGTTTTCTAACCAGACTCTCTCTTTCCAATCTGCTCAAAGAAGACAGTGACCCCATGACTTGATGTTGCTCTTAATGCCAACTTCAAAACCTATGTCACCTCTGCCTCTGTCCAGTAAATATGAATGTACTGTTGTTTTCTACAAAACATCATTTTTTTCTTGCTCATGTGGCTATTCTATTAATCTTTTAACCTCTCTTTTTCTGATTAAATCTTAATCATGCTCCGTGAAATCTCATCAATTTCTCCCATAGGGGATCTTAACTAACTGCTTCTAGGAGTGTCTAGAAAAAAGATTTCTTGGACAAATGAAAGGAAGCACATGGCAGCTGTTCAAGCCTACTGTCTTAGTATGAACAGAGAATCAATAAGCTGGTCTACATAAAGAATCAGTGGCATGGAATAAAAAGATCAAAATCAAGTAAAAATACTGACCTCTGGGGAAACAGACCATTAAGGAGACTAGAAAAAACATATTTTAAATTCTGCATATTATTTGCAGCACTTTGGACAATATAAAGCATACATAAAATATTATTATCTTAATAAAGAGGAATAAATATCAGACAACAAGAATAAATACTTGGAATTAAAAATATGATAAAAGTCCCAGAATGAAAGAGCAGAAAGAAAGATGGAAAGGAAGTAATTCATAATTATTAGACATTGATATTTCTAGAAATTGATAGTTACTAGACAACAGTTTCAAAAGCAGAAAAGGGATAAAAGTTTTAGTCTCATAAAATTTCTGAAATCAATGACTAAATAAAGGATCCTAGATACTTCTAAGTGGGAGAAAATAAGCCCACTACAAAATACTGTCTGATCAACCATCAGAAATATTGATGGAAGAAAACAATAGAAAAATGTCGGTACTTCTGAAGGAAAATTCAGAGTTTAGAAGACATGCATACAAATCAGTTTGTGAGGTCAGAATAAAGCCACATTCAAATATTGATGGACTCAAAAAAGTTACCTCTGGTACACCCAACTTTACTTCAGGATATTCTCCAGCAAAGTGAAACAAAAATCAAGAAGTAGAAAGGCACATAATCTTGAAAAACATAGACTGTAGCATATAAAAGCAGTAAAAAATAGATCCCAAATTGAAGGCCTGGGGAACATCCAGCTATTAATGCCTAAAATATCTGACACCTAATAGGTGCTAAAAACATTGGTTAAATTAATGAATAAATAATTATTTATCAGGACAATGGAGGGTTCTGTGAGACAAGATCTAGGATGCTTGGCAGTACAGAAAGGTTAACTGACTTGAGGATGTGATAATTAATACACATACACACACACACACACACACACTCACTCACTCACTCCTAAGCTAAAAACTCAAACCAAATCAAAATGAACAACATAATGTTTAATTCAAATATGTTAAAAAAAAAGGAGCTATAACATGTTTTTTTTTTTAGCAAATAATGAGCTTAAAATTGAATACATTTAATTCTAAATGCTAGAAATACTCACTTAGTGACTCAGGTTTAAGGCAATGTATAGGTGAGAAGGAAATGCAGTCTTAGTGAAATAGCACCAATTTGAACATTATTGAAATAGTCATCATATACTAGCTTTCCAGTGTAATAATCAATAAGAATATACAAGAAGTCTTTATTTTAGCTGCAAGACAAAGTATAAAGTGAAGGTTAGGCCTGAAATTGTTAGGGATGGTTAAGGAAAGGATATTCTAACATATTTTCTTATAAAGTGAAGACAGAAAATATTGTCAAACATATGAAACAAGGCAAAGAAGCTTAATTAATTGAAGTTAAAATCTTTGCAAATGGAAAACTCAAAATATATATATGAAAGCTGAAAAGAAAAGATGAGGTAAAAGATAAATCAAGACATAAACACATACTATTCCAATTTAATATATCAGCAAGGAACAACAAGGCATATTTTCAAGAGTTATGCAGGCAATCACCAGAAGAACTAAAATAAGATATCAAATAATTTACTCCATAGGAGTGAGCAGAGGTAGGAAAGGTACGGTTGAGAGAACACAGCTTTTTCTCATGAGATTCTCTGTACAATTTTATTTTTCACCACAAACACATTTTATTTTGGTGAAAATTCATTTAAACATATATATGTAAATTATATATATATGAAAAATCTTTGAAATTAACTTATATGTCTTTCAAAAAGTGTTCTATATTAGAACAACTTATTTAACAATATCAATTCATTAAAATATAAACAATTTCAAAAAGATGAATTAAGAGAAAGTATTTCCCTAGCCTAGTGTGGGTTCTGCATTTCATACCCAGTAGCAGTTACAAATTTGAAAATATATTTAAACCAGACATATATAAATTTTGAACTATGATACAAGGGTTGTATTTTTGTTTGTTTATGCAAGTTTTTTATAAGAATAGAATTTGGATTAATGTTGACAGCAAATGCTGGGTCAGCAGGAAACAAGACTTCTACATATTTACTTATTTCTCAGTGTTCATTTTGTTAATAAATCAATAGCAAATGTCATTTTTGTCTTAGGAATAAATATTCTGCAATTTTTAGTACAGGTCTAAACATTCAAAATTATAATTGGAATTATAATAGCTGGCAACATAAATTTAAATGTTGCTGAAATAATTTGATAATAGTTCTTAAAGCCTTGATTTTTTAATTTGGGAATAATATTTGTACATTATGGATCAAAAATGAAGGTAACATAATGACTGCATATCTAATCTAAATCTATGTATAGATAGATATTTTCACACATATAGATAACAATTTTTAAATATACTCAGTTGTACTCCCTTAATTAGTTCAAGAAAAATACTCCATAAATAAGCTCCTTATTAAATTCCAAGTAATGAAAAGGCAAGTGTGATTATATTACACATACATATATGTTTGTATATATAAGAAATAAATAACTTTAACAGTCATAAATTTGCATTGCATCTATGGATGATTTACAAAACATGTTTTTCTTCATAGCAAAATAAATCTAAACAATCTAGATTCACATACATCTAAATTCAATGCAATTTCACAAATAATCCCACATTTTAAGATTTCTAAAGAAAGAATAAACTTTTGTTAGATATAAATTTCCTTTTTATTTTCATTTACTCAATTCTTACAATCTTTAGAAACTTTCAAAGTAGTGTCATGTTAATCTCGTTTTTTAAAAAGCAGTATAAAGGTTATCAACTTTTAATTTCATTAGCTGAGACATACATAAGATAAAATCAGATCTACAATATCACCCCCCACCACCACCAAATTACCACCCCAACTACTTATCCAATTTTCTGGTTAACACAGTTTAAGTGACAGTTCAAACCTTGGAGTAAAGCTGATTTGATGATATGTACATAGCTGACCTGCATAGCAGTGTTTTTGAATGAGTGAATGAATGAACAAATTATTGTGTGAATACTATTTCCCTTGGTAAATTCTTTGGCTAAAAACTTCACTTAAGAGGAAAAAAAGTGTTCTTCAATTTCTTTTTAAGCTCACTATGTAGAATTGTTTAGAGAAAGAAATAATTGATAATCACATTTTAATAAAAATAGACATTTATTTCTTTTTTGTGTCCTTCTTACTCCGATCATACAAGATTTTAGAAACTTTTTTTTCAATTTTCAATTGAATATTCAGTAATATCTTTATTTCCAAACTCTAGGCTGTGTATATAATCTGATTTAGGGTTTTTTAGTTTGTTTAAACTTGCAAGTGAATAGAAATATTATTGTTAATAGATACAATTTTAAACTTCTTTAAGGTATTAAGTATTTATATGGTGAATTTGAAGACTAAGAATTTTCTATTTAATCATTGCTGAAATTACTTTGTGTCCCAGTTGACACTAGGTTGAAAAATTATCTATGAAGAGAATGACATAAACAGAAGCATTCTTCTCTAAATGAAATAATTTTATAAATAGCCAAGAAAAAATAGTGCATTTTCAGTACACTGAGGTTTTTCTTGCTCACCTTTCATATTTCAAAAATATAGTCAAAAAACTTAGAGAAAATAATCTTATGGTACTCTTACTCATTGCAAAATAGTCCAAGGCTGAGTCAGGATAGGCAGGTCTTAACCTCACTTTCCTAAAGCTGCAGCAGGGACAGACAAAAATTGTTAGAGTTGTGCAGCAAAAAATTCCTACAAAATATACTTTTATGGGTAAAATACCCTGGTCTACCCTTCCAACAACTATTCAAGTAGAATATCCTAGTCTACCAGTCCAGCAACTGTTCCATGTTTGTCATCTTTGTATGTGCATCTTAGGAACTTCCAAAGAACTCTTCTAAGATATTTGAAAGATACCTTACAAAGAGATGCATGGAGGTATCTGGCTGGCCTTTGTCTCAAGAACAGTTCCAGGATAATAGTTTCAAAAGAAATGTTATTATTATTTTTAACTGAGCAATCAAATGTGTACATGTAGAATATAAGAGGCATTACCCTCTCCTCTCATAATTAAAGCAAAAGGAATGCACTCCCATTAAAATAAAAAAGTAAAACTAAAGACAGGGAACAACTTGTCCATCATGAAAGCAGCTGGCATGCTAAAACTGTAAAAGCTCCAGCTGGCAGCTCACACTACTACCAACTAGCCAACTCTTCACATGGGAAAAGTGCTATATGATTTTATGTGAGAAAGCAACAAAACAGATATTTGTGAATAAATATTGGCTTGACAGGAAGTCAGACAAACTACATTTTTGACTCAAAGACATGTACTTAAGCACAAGGTGCCAAACAGAATGTCTATTTAAAGAGGGAAAAAAAATAGAGAGAAAATCTGTATCACAGTGAAACTGAAACAGATGGTGTAAATGGTCCTTTGTTAGCCTTAAAAATTTTAAATAAAAATACCCTAAATTGGAGTTAAAAATAAAAGAAGTCTTTCTATCATAGAAATAACTTCCAACATAACACTTACAACTTCTGGAATTTTTTTGCTTCCTTTCTAGTCCCCTAAAAAACATATTTCTGACTTCATGTATTCAACCCAAACATAACTCATGTAAGTAAACTATTTAATTATAGAAGTCTCAGAAATCTGATAAATATTTATTGGTTCTAGGATAAGCCCTTAGTAAATGCAGAGTATATAAATGCATCCTGGTAGGAGGTAAAGAATTTTTTAAATGATGCCTTCTTACTTTAAAAACAATTTTAAAGGTAAGGCACTGATCCTCCAGAAGGCCCTCTGAAGTACAAATATATTACATTAATTCTTTATCATTCTTTAATACTCTAGTATGTGTTTTTGTATCACACTGGCTAGCCATGTACTCAAAATACATGTATTTATTTGTTGAAGGAATGAGATACCATAGAAGTAACTTTGAATGTGGTAAATAACAATTAAAAAATTATAAAACTATCAAGTGGTTATGTCAAGAACAAACAAGTCAAATCACTCCAGAGATGAAATTCATAGAGGGAAGTATTTGATACTATGAATGCTAAATATTTGGATTTGTATCAGGCTGTTCAGTGGTTTATCTTTCATTGCACTGTCCTTTGCATGGTAACTTTTCTTAACATACTTACCGCTATAGTTTGAACTTAGAAAATGCAGTTTGATATATAACTTCCACTTTCAATGCAGAAAGGAAGAAGAAGAGGCAGTGCTCAGAAACATGTTTCTTTTTATTGGGAAACAAAACCAGTCCTAACTCTTTTTTTTTTTTTTTCAAAAGATATGCCTTTACATTTCATTTTTCAGAAATGTATCATGTAGCACCCCTGCTTGCAAAGGACCCTGAGATAGAGAGTATTAATCTCTACAGTCTCTGCAGGAGGAGGAAGGAAAGTGGAGATCAGGAAAGGGTGATGATTAACCATTATCCTAGATCATCTACTAGAAAACACAAACTTAAGTATGATTCTAAATGCAAACTTTCAGAGTGAAATTTCCCCATGACGAGGCATTGCTCTGTCAACTGGGCAGCAAAGTTACATGTTTTAAAAAATGAATGCCTTAGATAATTTCTAATCTGAACTTTTTATAAAGAAACTGATATCCCCAAGTTGACAAACTTAGGAATGTAGAATTCAGAACATCTAACTACCAGTTCTGATGTTCCAATACATGGTGTGGTATCTCAGAGAAACCGAAGTGAGAAAGATGTTGCAAAGGAGAAAAGAATACACCTCACAGTCCTCCAAATAGGGAGAGCACAGGCTGATCTCACCCAGTGACTAAATGCAGTGAAGAGAGTAAGCATGCCTGTTACTGAGAGACTTAATTCTTTGATGGCTGACCTTGGCTCATGGACTCCAGATGGCCCTGTTGAACCTTCTTCAAATTGTACAGCGATCTAGAATGTTTCCGTTGAGTCTTCTCACTTTCTATCCTTTATTTAGGATAGACTTGCAGCATAATCTGATGGTTCTCCCCAACTTTTCAGGCTCCCTCCTAATACCTTATCACATAGGTATTTGCCAAAATAGAGTGGTTGCACATGCTTTTTTATTGAAGTAGAGTTGATTTACAATGTTGTATATATATCCTTTTTCAGATTATTTTTCATTATAGTTTATTAAAAGATATTGAATATAGTTCCCTGTTATACAATAGTTGTTTATCTATTTTACATATAGTAGTGTGTAGTCCAAACTCCTAATTTACCCCTCCCCACCCCTTTCCCCTTTGGTATTGTGTTTGTTTTATATATCTGTGAGTTTGTTTCTGTTTTGTAAATAAGTTTATTTGTATCATTTTTTAGATTCCACATATAAATGATATCATGTGATATATGTCTTTGTCTGACTCACTTCACTAAATATAATCTCTAGCTTCACCTATGTTGCTGCAAATGGCATTATTTTATTGTTTTCCATGGCTGAGTAATTTTACATTGTGTGTGTGTGTGTGTGTGTGTGTACCTGTGTGTGTGCATATATATATATATGTCACATCTTCTTATCCATTCATTTGTCCCTGGACATTTAGGTTTCTTCCATGTCTTGGTTATTGTGATTTATTATTTATAAACTTTTTGATGATAGACATTTCTGATTGGTGTGAGGTCATTGTGGTTTTGATTTGGATTTCTCTAATAATTAGGGATGTTGAGCATCTTTTCATATGACTGTTGGCCATCTGTAAGTCTTCTTTGGAGAAATACTTATTTAGGTCTTCTGCCCATTTGTTAATTTTTTGGGGGGGTGGGTATTGAGTTGTATGAGCAATCTGTGTATATTGGAAATTAAGCTCTTGTCAGTCATATTGTTTGCAAATATTTTTTCCCAGTCAATAGGTTGTCTTTTCACTATCTTTATGATTTCCTTTGCTGTACAAAACCTTATAAGTTTGATTAGGTCTCATTTATTTATCTTTGCTCATATTTCTTTTGTCTTGGGAGACTGATTTCAAAATAATCACTGCAATTTATGTCCAAGAATATTTCCCTATGTTCTTTTCTAGGAGTTTTATGATGTCAAGTCTTATATTTAAGTCTGTAAGTCATTTTGAATTTATTTTTGTGTATGTTGTAAGGGGTGTACTAACTTAATTGATTTACATGAGCCTGTCCAGTTTTCAGCTTTCCACTTGCTGAAGAGACTGTCTTTTCTGCATTGTACAGTCTTGCTTCCTTTGTCGAAGATTAATTGACTGTAGGTGTGTGGCTTTATTTCTGTGCTCTCTGTTCTGTTCCATTGATCTATGTGTCTGTTTTTGTGCCAGTACCACACTGTTTTGATTACTGTAGTATTGTACTATTGTCTAAAGTCTGAAAGTGTTATGCCTCCAGCTTTGTTCTTTTTCCTCAGAATTGCGTTGGCAATCCTGGGCCTTTTGTAGTTCCAGATAAATTTTAGGGCTATTGGTTCTAGCTCTGTTTAAAATGTCATGGGTAATTTTTTTTTTTTTTAGTTTTTTTTTAACATTTTTATTGATTTATAATCATTTTACAATGTTGTATCAAATTCCAGTGTAGAGCACAATTCTTCAGTTATACATGAACATATATATATTCATTGTCACATTTTTTTCTCCGTGAGCTACCATAAGATCTTGTATATATTTCCCTGTGCTATACAGTATAATTTTGTTTATCTATTCTACAATTTTGAAATCCCAGTCTATCCCTTCCCACTCTCTGCCCCCTTGGCAACCACAAGTTTGTATTCTATGTCTGTGAGTCTATTTCTGTTCTGTATTTATGCTTTGTTTGTGGGGTTTTTTTTTTGTTTTTTTTTTTAGATTCCACATATGAGCAATCTCATATGGTATTTTTCTTTTTCTTTCTGGTTTACTTCACTTAGAATGACATTCTCCAGGAGCATCCATGTTGCTGCAAATGGCACTATGTTGTCAGATTTTATGGCTGAGTAGTATTCCATTGTATAAATATACCACTTCTTTATCCAGTCATCCACTGATGGACATTTAGGCTGTTTCCATGTCTTGGCTATTGTAAATAGTGCTGCTATGAACATTGAGGTGCAGGTGTCATCCTGAAGTAGGGTTCCTTCTGGATATATGCCCAGGAGCAGGATTCCTGGGTCATACTGTAATTCTATTCCTAGTATTTTAAGGAATCTCCATACTGTTTTCCACAGTGGCTGCACCAAACTGCATTCCCACCAGCAGTGTAGGAGGGTTCCCCTTTCTCCACAGCCTCTCCAGCATGTGTCATTTGTGGATTTTTGAATGATGGCCATTCTGACTGGTGTGAGGTGATACCTCATTGTAGTTTTGATTTGCATTTCTCTGATAATTAGTGATATTGAGCATTTTTTCACGTGCCTTTTGATCATTTGTATGTCTTCCTTGGAGAATTGCTTGTTTAGGTCTTCTGCCCATTTTTCGATTGGGTTGTTTGGTTGTTTGGTTGTTTCTTATTAAGTCGTATGAGCTGCTTATATTTTCTGGAGATCAAGCCTTTGTCGGTTTCATTTGCAAAAATGTTCTCCCATTCCGTAGGTTGTCTTTTTGTTTTACTTATGGTTTCCTTTGCTGTGCAGAAGCTTGTAAGTTTCATTCGGTCCCATTTGTTTATTCTTGCTTTTATTTCTATTGCTTGAATAGACTGTTCTAGGAGAACATTTTTGAGATGTATGTCAGATAATGTTTTGCCTATATTTTCTTCTAGGAGGCTTACTGTATCTTGTCTTATGTTTAAGTCTTTGATCCATTTTGAGTTGATTTTTGTGTATGGTGTAAGGGAGTGTTCTAGCTTCACTGCTTTACATGCTGCTGTCCAGTTTTCCCAACACCATTTGCTGAAAAGACTTTTTATTCCATTGTATATTCTTGCCTCCTTTGTCGAAGATTAGTTGACCAAAAGTTTGTGGGTTCATTTCTGGGCTCTCTGTTCTGTTCCATTGGTCTATATGTCTGTTTTTGTACCAATACCATGCTGTCTTGGTGACTGTAGCTCTATAGTATTGTCTGAAGTCTGGGAGAGTTATTCCTCCAGCCTCTTTCTTTCTCTTCAGTAATGCTTTGGCAATTCTAGGTCTTTGATGGTTCCATATAAATTGTATTATGATTTGTTCTTGTTCTGTGAAATACGTCCTGGGTAATTTGATAGAGATTGCATTAAATCTGTAGATTGCCTTGGGCAGTGTGACCATTTTAACAATATTGATTCTTCCAGTCCAAGAGCATGGGATATCTTTCCATTTTTTAAAGTCTTCTTTAATTTCCTTTATCATTGTCTTATAGTTTTCTGTGTATAATTCTTTCACCTCCTTGGTTAGATTTATTCCTAGATATTTTATTACTTTGGGTGCTATTTTAAAGGGGATTGTTTCTTTACTTTCTTTTTCTGTTGATTCATTGTTAGTGTAAAGAAATGTAAGTGATTTTTGAACGTTAATCTTGTAACCTGCTACCTTGCTGAATTCTTTGATCAGCTCTAGTAGTTTTTGTGTGGACCTTTTAGGGTTTTCTATATATAGTAACATGTCATCAGCATGTAGAGACACTTTTACCTCTTCTTTTCCAATTTGGATCCCTTTTATTTCTCTTTCTTGCCAGATTGCTGTGGCTAGGACTTCCAAGACTATGTTGAATAGGAATGGTGATGGTTGACATCCTTGTCTTGTCCCAGATTTTAGTGGGAAGCTTTTGAGTTTTTCACCGTTGAGTACTATGCTGGCTGTAGGTTTGTCATATATAGCTTTTATTATGTTGAGATATGTTCCCTCTATACCCACTTTGGTGAGAGTTTTTATCATAAATTGGTGTTGAATTTTATCAAATGTTTTTTCTGCATCTATTGAGATGATCATGTGGTTTTTGTCCTTTCTCTTGTTGATGTGATGTATTACATTGATTGATTTGCATATGTTGAACCACCCTTGTGTCCATGGGATGAACCCCACTTGGTCATGATGTATAATCTTTTTTATGTGTTGTTGGATTCTATCTGCTAATATTTTGGTGAGGATTTTGGCATCTATGTTCATCAGTGATATTGGCCTATAATTCTCTTTTTTTGGTAGTGTCTTTGCCTGGTTTTGGTACTGTCATGGGTAATTTGATAGGAACTGCATTAAATCTGTAGATTGCTTTGGGAAGTATGGCCATTTTACCAGTAAATTCTTCCAATTCAAGAGCTGCAGATATCTTTCCATTTTTTTGTATCATCTTCGATTCCTTTATTAATGTTTTATTGTTCACAGCTTACAGTTCTTTCACATCCTTGGTGAGATTTACTCCTAGGTATTTTACATTTTTGATGCAATTTTAAACTTCTTTTAACTTCCTCTTTTATATTTCATTGTTACTGCAAAGAAATGCCACAGATTATATCCTGCTACTTTGCTGAACTCATTTATTAGTTCTACTAGTTATTGTGTGAAGTCTTTAGGGTTTCTGTATATAGTATCATGTCATCTGTGAACACTGACAATTTTTTTCTTCTCTTCCAACTTGGATACCTTTTATTTATTTTTCTTGTTTGATGCATTGCCTAGGACTTTCAGTTTATGTTGAATAGAAGTGGTAAGCATGGGCATACTTGTCTTGTGCCAGAATTTAGTGGAAAGGCTTTTAGTTTTTCACCACTTAGTATTATAATGGCTTTGGGTTTTTCATACATGGCTTTTATTATGTTGGGATATGTTCCCTCTATATCCACCTTGGTAAAAGATTTTATCATGAATGGATCTTGAATTTTATCCAATGCTTATTCTCTATCTATTGAAATAATCGTGTGGTTTGTGGTCTTTTCTTTCTTGGATGTGTTGTCATCACATTGATTGATTTGTTTATGTTGAATTGTCCTTGGGACCCAGGAATGAATCAATCTTGATCATGGTGTATGATCCTTCTTAAGGGTAGTTGGATTCAATTTGCTAGCATTTTGTTGAGAATTTTTGCATCTATATTCATCAAAGATACTGGCCTATAATTTTCTTTTTTGATGGTGTCTCTGGTTTTGGTATCAGGGTGATGATGGATTTCTAAAATGAATTTAGTAGTGTTTCTTCTTTTTCAATTTTTTGGAAGACTTTGAGAAGGAAAGGTATTAGTTCTTTCTATGGTAGAATTCCGCAGTAAAATCACCCAGTCCTGGACTTCTGTTTGCAGGGAGTGTTGTTGTTGTTGTCGTTGTTGTTGTTGTTGTTGTTGTTGTTACAGATTCTTTCACTTCTAGTGATCAGTCTGTTTCAAATTATCAATTATCTGTTTATTCTTGATTCAGTTTTGGCAGGCTGTGTGTTTCTAGAAACTTGTCCATTTCTTCTAGGTTATCTAATTTGTTGGCATACAACTGTTTATAGTAAGTTCCTATGATTTTTTGTATTTCTGCAGTATCAGTTGTTATTTCTCCTTTTATTTCTTATTTTCTTTATTTGGGTCAGCTCTCTTTTCTCCTTGGAGAGTGTAGCTAGAGGTTTTTTGATTTTTGTTTATCCTTTCAAAAAAACCATCTCTTGGTTTTATTTATTTTTTCTCAGTTCTTTTCTTATCTCTATTTATTTTCTCTCTCATCTTTATTATTTGCTTCCTTCTGCTGACTTCAGGTTTTGTTTG
The DNA here is from genome assembly GCF_048773025.1 of Camelus bactrianus. Lineage (NCBI taxonomy): Eukaryota > Metazoa > Chordata > Mammalia > Artiodactyla > Camelidae > Camelus > Camelus bactrianus. The sequence goes on from NC_133539.1 coordinate 31,894,617, forward strand.
TTCTTATTCTGATTATTTCAGATGGTGCCTTAGATTGTTTATTTGAAATTTTTCTTGTTGTTTGAGAAAGGCCTGTATTAGTGTGAACTTCCCTCTTAGGACTGCTTTTGCTTCATCACATAAACTTTGCGTGGCTCTGTTTTTATTGTTGTTTGTCTCAGGATACTTCTTGGTTTGCTCTTTGATTTCATTTTTGTTGACCCATTAGTTTTTAGCAGCATGTTGTTTAGTCTCCACATAATCATTTTTTTTTCCTCATTTTTATTTCTGTGGTCGATTTCTAGTTTCATTCTGTTGTGGTCAGAGAAGATGCTTGAGAAATATCTATCCTCATAAATTTGTTGAGGCTTGTTTTGTGCCCTAGTATGAATATTACTACACCTGTTTTCTTATTCTTTGTAATTGCAGGAAATATCTTTTTCCAACCCCTCACTTTCAATCTATGCCTATCTTTTGTCTTAAAGTGGGTCTCTTGTAGGCAGCATATTGTAGGGTTTCTTTTTTTTAATTATCTAATCTGACACTCTCTGTCTTTTGATTGGAGCATTTAGTCCATTAACATTTAAAGTAATTTTTTATAAGTATGTATTTATTGCCATTTTAAACCTTGTTTCCAGTTGATTTTGTATTTCTTCTTTGTACCTTTCTTCTTTTTGTTTTCCCTTTGTGGTTTGACGGTTTTCTTTTGTATATGCTTCAGTTCCTTTTTTTGTTTTCGTTTTGTTTTTTTGTGAGTCTATTGTATGTTTTTCACTTGTGATTAACCTGGTTTTCAAGTATGTTTATCCATGACTATATCTACTTGCTTTAAATTGATAGTCATGTTAAGCTCAAACACATTCTGAAAGATCTGTATTTTCTTACTCCACTCCCCCACATTTTGTGATCTTGATATCCTGTTTTCTATTTCATGTTTATCCTTTTGCTGTGAAAGACCTTTCAGTATTTCTCTTAGAATAGGTTTGGTATTGCTGTATTCTTTTAGTTTTCGTTTGTCTGAGAAATTCTTTATCTCTCCTTCTATTCTAAATGATAATCATGGTGTGTAGAGTATCCCAGGTTGCATGCTTTTGCCTTTTAGGACTTTGAATATATCTCTCCACTGCCTTTTTGCCTGCAGGGTTTCTGTAGAGAAGTCAGCTGATAGCCTTATGGGGGTTCCCTTATAACTGAATCTGTTTTTTTCTTGCTGCCTTTAGAATTGTCTCTTTGTCTTTAACTTTTGCCATTATAATTATGATATATCTTGATGTGTATCTGTTTGTGTTTATCTTATTTGGGACCCTATGTACTTCCTATATCTGAATATGTGTTTCTTTATTTAGGTTTTAAAGTTCTTAGTCATATTTTCTTTACATACATTTCTGTTCCCCTTTTCTCTTCTCTTTCTGAGATCCCCATCATGCACAGATTGGGTTACTTTATGTTATCCCATAGACCTCATATATTGCTTTCATTTTTTTTTCATTTGTCTTTTTGTCTGCTGTATTGTTTGAGTCATCTCCATTAATGTGTCTTCCAGATCACTAATTCATTCTCCTGCATTATTCAGTTTTCTTTTTATGACCTTTAACTAAATTTTCATCTGGGCAAATTAGTTTTCTAATTTTGATTGACTCCTCTTTATAGTTTCTAGTTTCTCATTACAGTTGTCTATGTTTATATTCATAGCCTTTCTTAATTCCTTCAGTATTTTTATTAGCTCCTTTTTGAACTTGGGGTCTAGTCTACGGAGAGATACGTTTCACTGTTTGTTCTTTCAGGAGAATTCTCTTGTTCTTTTAATTGGGAGGAGGTCATCGGCTTCTTCATTTTATTTATACTTGTCTGACTCTATTAATTTAGGAGAAATAGTTATCTACTGTGATATTGATTATTATGTGGGAGCACCCTGGTGTAGCCTGCGTGAGTCTAATATTTTTGATGTGAGGGCTGTATTTGGTATGAATGCCTGCCATGTCTTTCCTCAGTGTGTGCTGACCATTATCCCCTTAATGGAGAGTGCGTTTGATGTTGTGGTGACCCAAGCCTGCCCTGAATGTTGGGCAGGGTCTCCTCTTTGCTCTATTTGTCACTGCCCAGGCAGGAGCAGAGTCTGCTCCCCAGTTGTTGGGGTAGAAGCCCCTGGGTCTGGTTCCAAGCTGTGGTATGAGGTAAATGAGTCTGAAGTGTTCCTGCTGGGAGAGGAGCTACTGAGTTTTCCTACACATGAATTGTTCACCAAGAAGTGACTTCTGTCACCCATTGTGCATGCTCACAAAGTACACTGTTGTTGCTGCTTCCCTGGGCCTGCCTCAACTGTGGGAATGCTGGCAATCTACGAGTATGCCCCTTAGGCTTTTTGCTTACAAAGGTGCCGTTGCAGATCTGTTGTAGTTTGGTACCTGGACCCACTGAAGCTGAGCACCTGGATCTGCTGTGGGAGCTGCAGATATCAGTCTAGCCTCCAGCCCTGCCTACAGATACATGTGCCCACAAAGCTTTTTGCTACTAACATTAGACCCAGCCCAGCTGTGGGAGCACCAGTCATCTGCTGGGATGTTCTGCAGGAACTGAGCTCACAAAGCTGCTGGAGGCATAAATCCACCAAAGTGACACAGCCACTGAGAATCAGTTCAGATTTCATCCTAGTTTCAGAAGTCATGCATCCATGGCAGATTTGCTCAGATTTCATTCCCACCTCTGCGTGTGTGGAGCCTGCTGGTGCTTGTATGACCCAAGAGCTCTTAGAGGCAGTGCTGCATCCACTGTGAGCAAACCAAGAATGGGGCTTCTATGGCGGATCAGACTCAGTCTTGCACACAGCCCCAGTTGTAGCCTGGACCACACTCTATGTCCTTCAGATGGTCTCCATGCAGCAAACCCCAGTCCTCTCCCTGGGCCTGTCCACTGAAGCCTGAGTTTCAGCACCTAGCCCCTATGGGCACCAGCAAACACACATCTCAAAGTTGAGAGTGAAGCAAGGTGTCCAGGATAATCTGTGCTGGTCTCACAGTATCCTGCCTGCCGCAAGCCTGCTACAGCACACTCCTCTGAGCCTTTGAAGGTCCCTATCTGTCCCAACTGATCTTATAGCTTGTGAAGGGGATTCCCAGCATAAGGGAACCTTTTGTCTTTCACAATTCCCTCCCAGGGGCACTAGTCCCATCCCACTTCCTTTTTTTTTTTTTTCTTTTGTCGTACCCACTTACTTGGTGATATTTCTTGCAGCTTTGGTTGTATAAGATTTTCTGCCACCATTTAGTGGGTATTCTGTGAGAACTGTTCCACATGTAGATGTATGTTTGGTGTATTCGTGGGAGGAGGTGAGCTCTTCCTCCACCTTCTGTTTCACCATCCTGATCTCTGCCGATTGCACATTTAATTCCATCCTGGAGTCAGCTTCTAACAGAACCTGGATTAACACAGATATGTTTTTATCTTTCAAGACATGTAGTAAATTGTGATTCTATATGCTCCACCATTTAATTTTAGAAAAATTTTTATTTTTAATAAAAAGTTATTATGTAATAAACTTTATGTCATATACATTAATACATTAATCTCCTTAAAATTTAATGTCATTCTTTCTTATATAACAGAATAACCCAATTTCCAGGGTAAAACTTCAAGTTTTGAATACTTTTTAATTATAAGTAACCCTCCCCAATTGAAATATTAATCAATAAAATTAAATATTTAATGTTGTTCTACTTCATTTTCTTTTATTACCTTCTGTATTTTAGTAGTTATGTTCTTTAAGCCTATGCTGATGGTTTTCATTTTAACATAATAATAGAAGTTGAAAATGATCGAATGATCCAGAAATAGTAAAGAAGCATCACTTTCTTCATGGTGTGATAAGCAAAAGTAGACTGCCTCATCTTATCTTATGCATCTTAAATTCTCATGAAGCTAATTAACATAAATTCAAAGTATGGCCACTTTTTTACCCACAAAGCATTAAAATGCCCTGCTTTAGATTATTAATAGCAAATCTACCACTTTCAGTTTCACAAATTAAAAAAAAATATTTTATGCAACACACTGTAACTCTAGATAATTCCATGTTGAACTGTCCATTACCCTCATATCTAGATAGTTTTCACGTTGATAAAAATAGAAAACAGAATAGGAGCAGACAGGCACAGAGGATCATTTTCCTATGAATTTCTAAGAGTTGTCTAAAAGTCACAGTGATCCAAAATCTATTGGGGTTAACTCTTGCTTTTTTATTTTTCTTTATTTTTTTTAATGATCAGAAATAATTAAGAGTAGATTGTGGCTTATTATTGATATCATTCACAATAGCCTAAATTAGAATTTGAATCCATCTATTTAGCAAACATGCACGATATATTTAACACTCTATGAGTAAAGATTTTGAAGGGCTTTTTTATTGTCATCTAGAAACTCAAATTAGTGAGTGACAAGGACACTTGAATAAATAAAATGCCGTGATAATTATTGTCTCAAACATTGAATAAAGTGCCATATGAGCCTAAAAGTGAGAACAGTTATCTCTGTCTCAGTAATATATGAGGCTACATGGGAAGTAATGTATGATCTGGGTTTTGAGAAATGGGCTTATCAGAAAGAACAAAGGGAGAGAAAATCTAGACAGTAAGGACTATAATGTTAACATGCCTGGGCACAAAAGAGCACAGGCAACAAAAACTAATTGGAAGCTCAATATGACTGGATTATATAGGAAATTGTGGGAATAGTATTAGGTATAAATAGAATGGTAAAATGAATCAGATCTAGAAAGCCCATTTTATGGCATGTTAATGAATTGATATATAATTATTGTACAGAAATGGTATAAATAGTTTTAAACATAATCTTTGTAACAATTAAAGAGTGAAAGACTTTTTTATTAACAGACTTTTTTTTAGAGCAATTTCAGGTTCACAGCAGAATTGAGCAGAAAATACAGAGAGTTTGCACGTAGCCCTCCCCATCCACACATATATTCTCCCCTACCCTCAACATCCCTCATCAGTGTGGCATATTTGGTACAATCGATGAACCAACCTGGACACATTATTATCAACCAAAGTTCATAGTTTACATTAGGGTTCACTCTTGATATTGTACATTATGTGGGTCTTGACAAATGCATAATGACATGTAGCCACCACTATAGTATCATACAGAATAATTTCATTGCTCTAAAAATCTCATGTGCTTCATCTATTCATTCCTCCCTCCCTCCCTTTCCCCAAACCTCTGGAAACTACAATTTTTTTATTGTTTCTGTAGCTTTGCCTTTCCCAGAATGTCATTTGATTGGAATCATATAGTTTGTAACCTTTTCAAACTGGCTTCTTTCACTTAGTAATATGTCTTTTAAGTTTCTTCCATATCTTTCATGGCTTGATAACTCATTTCTTTTTTTTTTAACTGCACATTTTTAAAATTTAAATATATGTACTGTTCATTGTTTCTAAGAATAATTAGAGCTTTGGCTTTTTAAACTTACATAGTTATCAAAGGAATAAAGCCAACCACAAGATAAGAATTAATTCAAAAAGATACATATACCCAGCTATTAACAGCAACATTATTTATAATTGCCAAGATATAGAAGCATCCTAAGTGCACATCAATAGTTGAATAGATAAAGATGCAGCAGATATAGATACAAATATATATAGATATATAGATATATAGATCTAATGGAATACAACTCACCCATAAGAAAGAAGGATATTTTGCCATTTGTGGCCCTTCATTCCCTTTTTTTTCACTTGAAAAACCAGAATTTTATAACTGGTATAAACATCTCCATTGCATCAAAAACAACAAAGTCCCTAGAAATAAACTTAACTAAGGAGGTTACCTATACTCCAAAAACCGAAATGACATAAAGAAATGGAAAGATTTCTTGTGCTCTTGGATTAGAAGAATCAACACTATCAAAATGGCCACACTACCCAAAGCAATCCACAGATCCAATGCAACCCCATTCAATATACTCATGACATTCCTCACAGAACTAGAACAAACAATTCCAAAATTTATAAGGAACAACAAAAGACGCCAAATGGCCAAAGCAATCTTTTTTAGGTCTTTTTCTTTTTTTTCTCTCTCTTTCTTCTTTTGTTCTCTTTTCTTATGGTTTGATGACTACAGAAGATCCTTTAACATTTGTTGTAAAGCTGGTTTGGTGGTGCTGAAATCTTTTAGCTTTTGTTTATCTGTGAAGCTTTTTATTTCTCCTTCAAATATGAACAAGAGCCTTGCTGGATAGACTACTCTTGGTTGTAAGTTTTCCCCTTTCATCACTTTAAATATGTCATGCCACTCCCTCCTGGCCTGTAGAGTTTCTGCTGAAAAATTAGCTGATAACCTTATGGGATTTCCCTTGTATGTTATTTGTTGCTTTTCTCTTGATAATTTTAATATTTTCTCCTTATCCTTAATTTTTCTCAACTTGATGACTATGTGACTCAGTGTGTTCCTCTTTGGGTTGATCCTTTATGGTACTCTCTATGCTTCCCAGACTTGGGTGACTGTTTCCTCTCCCAAGATGAGGAAGTTTTCAGTGATTATCTCTCCAAAAATTTTCTCAGGTCCTTTCTCTCTCTCTTCTCTTTCTGGGACCCCTATAATGCGAATATTAGTGCAGTCATGTTGTCCTGGAGTTCTCTTAAGTTATCCTCATTTCTTTTCATTCTTTTTTCTTTTTTCTGTTCTGCAGTAGTGATTTCCATTAACTTGTCTTACAGCTCACTGATCTGTTCTTCTGCCTCATTTAGTCTATTCTTGGTTCCTTCTAGTGTGTTAATCATTTCAGTGGTATTATTCTTGAACTCTGTTTGGCTATTCTTTATATTTTCCAATACTTTGCTAAAAACTTCACTCTGTACATCTGTACTCCTCTTGAGTTCTCTGAATATCTTCGCCATCATTACTTTGAACTCTTTCTCAGATAAATTGCCTATCTCCTCATCACTTATTTCCTCTTCTGGGAATTTATCTTGTGCCTTGGCCTGGGAGATATTCCTTTGCCACCTCATATGGTCTGTCTTTCTATTTTTATTTTTAGATAATTTAGTTAACATTTCTTGACCTTGAAGAGGTGGCCTTCTGTGGGAGATGTCCAATGCTTCCCAGCAGTACACTCCTTAAAGAGAGAAAGACTTGAAGCAGATACACTCTTAACTGAAATAACCCAAGCAAGAAACAATAAAGATCTTTATTAGAAGGACCAATCAAAAGGAAATCTTAGATTTAAAAATGGAAAATATGTTAAGTAAGATACAGGCAAAAGAAGGATGTCCTCAACTGGCAGCAAAAGTCCCAGTAGAATTTTAAACATACAGGCTTACAGGAGCCTGAAAGGTAATGCAGGCAGATATAGACCTAGGTAGTTAGCAGTATGGGTCTGGAGACATCCAGAGAGACACAAGTTCTAGAGATGGATTTGGAAGTCATAGGTATATAAATATTGTTGAAATGTGTGCAATAAGAGGTTTTTTCAATATAATTTACTGAGATTTGCCTCAAAAAGTGCTCGTGTTTCTCAGAATATCCTCACTGAGGCACTACAGTCAGGGGATAATGAAATGAATGGACTGCAAAGAGACTTGGGTTCAAACACTTGCTTTGTCATATACTGCTTATGTATTATTGGATTAGTTTCTTACATTCCAGTTTTACAGTCTGTAAATGTGAATAATAATAGTGAATTAATAATGTTAATGTGGTTGAGTGAGGTTTTTTTAGACACAGATATCTTTTCTACAATTCTGAAATCCACAGAGTTCTGAAAACTGAAAGTTTTGTTTTTATTTGTTTATTCTCTGAAACTTTATTGTCACGTCATTTGATGGCAAAATTTGACCTTACCTGTAGAGAAGCTATGTATAATCCTTTTGTATCACACATAGTGGGGACACTCATGTTTGATTTGGAAGTACTGCCATTAATATAGTATGCTAGCTTTCTAAAATTTGAAATAAGCTAAAACACAAAACAAGTTGGTCCAAAAGGTTTCAGAGGAATCAACTGTGAACCTGAATGTGTAAATTGCTTGTAAGTGTCCCTAATAGAATAAGCTCTAAATAAACATTAGCTACTGTTATAATTATCATCATCTGATTCTACAAACCCTTTGTTTATACCTGAAATTCAATCTTACCAGACCTGCATGTTGCTTATGATCCATTGAATATTTCTCTGCATGACCAATTGGCCTTAGTTTTTGGACTTTGGTTTCTCATACCAATGGCATTTCCTGGGATCAATATTCTCCTTCCCTTTTTCTTCAGATAAGCATCATCCCAACTCCTTCCAGACCTGAAGTCCCCATTGTAGCCATAGTTGGGTACTGGTTTCCCTAAATCCCACAATTCAAAAGAGCTTTGGACAAATAATATTGAGGGAAGGTATGATCAATGAGAAAAGAATGAGATTTAGTGTAATTCTGCGGTAGAGCAAATCCTAAGTAGCAGCGTAATCAGGGAAGGGAAGTGTGGAGAAAGAATTAAAAACAGAAATGCCAGGGTCAAAGAAATCAAGAGAAGAGGAAGATTTGGGAAGAAATCATGTTCAAATGTATCAAATGTCAGAGAAGACCAATCAATGGGGAGAAAAAAACAATGGGATGAGGTCTTGTATCACTAGGAAGCAGGAGTGAGATTATCATAGGTTGACATATGGAAGAAAGTGATGAAAATAATTATAGATTACATTTCCATTACACTGAAAGATTACATGTTTAAGAATATATTCTGTAGTTCCCCTGCTCCTATCAGTCCAGAAACAGTAGAAAACATTTTTAATTCCAATTCAGAAATAAATAAATCTACATGGAAAATTATATATATGTGTGTGTGTGTGTGTGTGTATAACATATATATAAAAGAATGTATAATTTATATGTAATGTATATAATTTGTATATATACACACACAGAGGTTATATATCCATATATATACAATAGTTTATATTTGTGTGTGTATATATATATATGTAAACACTGTTGGAGTAGGCCAACATAAAGGTATGACCACCAATTGACCTGCAAGCTGAACCCAGGTAATTGGAGGCTCAACACTCTCTCCCCTGTCCTTGGAATATATGGTCCACTTGCCTTTCCTGCTCCCTCTTACTGCTCCATGGCAACAGCCTTGAAACAAAAATGTGATATTGTATACACACACACACATCCACACATATGTATATGTGTGTTTATATATATATATACACATACATACACACACAGAGGTTAGGTTTAGGCTTCTGCAAAGGAATTTTTTTTAATTATTACTTTAATAAGAGAAGCTTTTGGTGCAATTTGTATAAGGAACAAAGTCGTGTGTATTATTTCAGAGTAAATGTTTCAAAGCTGGTGCTTAATTCCACAGTTTTCTCTTTTTCTTTCTTAGTCATCATGAAAGCATGCTTTGAATGCAGTGCCCTGCAAAGTCAACAAGACCAATAGCAAGCCATACAGAAGTGAGAGATACACTTTTGTTGTACTAAGTGACTGAGATGTTGGGATTGTTTTTAGCCTATATCATCCTAACTAGTAAAATAAGTTACAGAATAAAAGAAACATTTTATCCTCCCTTCTACCTTAAATTTGACTATGATGTTCATTTGACTATAATGTCCATTAAAGAGTTTCTTTCAGATTAAATGTATACTTTGGCTTGCTTTCTTGCTTTCGCTTTCTCCTCTCTCTTAATGTTTTAGGAAATAAAGTACCCCTGTCTGCCTATAAAGACAATCAGACCTAAACCCCTCTTAGTGTTGCTCCTCTATGATTTTCTAGCCTTACCAAATGGGACAATTACAAATATCTTTTGAAGACATATGAAGACATTTTGGTGCATTTCCACCCACCTATGCTGAAGTTGCAACAGCATATATGCCACCAAATATTTGTAATAAATATATCGAAATTATATATCCTTTTATGGTGGAATGACAAAGATAGGGCAAAATTAAATAAAGAGAGAGAGAGAGAGAGATGAAAGGGGGCAGGGGGAGCTATGGAAATAATTTTTACCAAACTGGAAGTATAATGAGTTTAAACACACACATACACACTCAGTTACTCACTCCGAGATAAATTTACTCTTATTTTATCTAAGACCCAGTGTTTTCTTTTTGTGTAATAAGTACCTTAGATTAACTCAGGACATTCTTCCATGCTGTTATTAAAATATAAATCTCATATTTTACAAGAAAAAAATAGAAATTACTTCTTGAAATCACAAATGAACAGTGACTCATATTTGTTTTAAAAAGGAGAGGAACAACACCAGAAATTAACACAGCATTGTAAAACAACTAGACTTCAATTTTAAAAAAAGAGAGACTACTTTTCCCCTTGTACTATAGACTTGTACTATAGAACTAAAGGATAAATATTGCCATAAAACATTATTTTACTACATATGCATTACTAAATATTTTTAATTTTATCTAAGTCTGATGAGTACTTTATGGCTTTTTTTAATTGCTTCTTTTACAGCTTCTTAAATTTGACTAAAAGTATATGCCCAAGCCTTCTAAACTGCTAAAAGTTACCCACCTGCATGCACATTCAGTCCCTGCATTTGTTATGGTAGTGGTGATACTCTGTAGTTGAAAACAAGGCTATGTTGATTTTTTTTTCCCCGCAAATTCAAGATAGTCTGGAAACCTCTAGAAGGCCTCTGGCAGTTCACCTAGGTACCCTTCACATTTCATCACTTATAGCGTGTTCTGTGGTAGGAAAATAATCAAGTGAGCTCTAATAACAGAAGATATAGCTTAGATCATCAGCAGGATAAAAATAAATATGCATCTCTATTATGAAGTGTATATGAACTTAAAATTCCATGGTCTCCAAACCTTTTGCATTTGGATAATGGCGCAAATTGTATTTTCCTGCCAGTTTACACCAGATTAATTGCATGTTAATCCATTATATTATATTGTAAAATGCATTTAAAAGTTAGCTTTAACTCATCACACTGTCTTGGAAAATGTTACAGATATATATATATATATATATATATATATATATATATATATATATATGCTATTTCTCTATGTCTGTCTTTTTATTTTTGTATTCATCCAGCTGTACCTCTTCCTGGTAAAAACTATTGGAAATTATTTGTCTTTATTTAATAGTATCCTGGGAAAGAGTTCAAAGTAGGACCAACAGGGGTTGTGAAAAGATAGTTTCTCTGCCCCCACAAATCTTAGAATATTTTGTTCCTCCTTCCTCCAAGAACAAAAATGTATATTCTGCTAAGATTAGGCTTAAGAAACAAGTGTGCAATACACTCCATATAAAGTATAGCTCAGTAGAGGTGTAACAATTTATTTTAATATTTGGTGTAAGCAGCACTAAATGTGCCCTCAAGTCAACTCTGTTATTCATGATGTGGTTCACAGATGGATGTTATTAACCATGTGTGCCATCTGGTAACTTCCTATTTTAGCTAATCATTCTTGCTAAGTAGGTGCTAACTCTTTAAAATTATTATTTTCATGTTTGCACTCTCTAAATTTGGGTGAACTAGGACAGAGTACCAATTGTCCCTTCCTAATTATAGTCTGTGGACTGGCTGTGGAACTCAAAGAACAAAAATCAGACATTTAATATATTGAGCAAGTTCGATAAGTGAAAGGTTGTAGGGTCTGAATATTCTATCCCTAAAACAACTTCTGACAGTAAGTAATAAATAAATAACAAGAATAGTATATACTCCTTCATTGATGATTGTAGTACAACAAATGGGTACCTAAAGATTTTGGTTGCTCAAGAATGTATAAAGTGTACATAAGCATATCATATTAGTTCTATGTTTTATGTAAGTACATATGGAGTTTTCTTTATTTATTTTTGATTAATTAAGTATCTTAATTAAATATAAACTACTTATAAGGAATGATACATTGGAAGGAATACATTCTATGGTTCTGTAATAGTCATGAAGAACCATATATTGACTTAGTCGTTAGGCTTGAAGGTGTTTATCATACAAGGACCTCAGAGTACTCCACTGCATTCTTTGCCTTCAGACTTCTGAAGAGTGATGAAAGATGAAATGCAAAGCACTCCTGCCCATATTCTATAGATTAGAATTTGTCCTATGGCTCTACATAGATGCAAGCATGGGAAATATGATCTCTCTGTTTTTTTAGAAGTAAAATGTAATGATTTAGTAAAGACATAGCATTGTCTCCATCACATTGTGAGTTCCCTATATTTATCAATAATGTGAGTCTCTTTGTCAGTTCAAGTTTAAATGAAGAATAAAAACTATTTAGTTCAAATCTTTGATTAAACAGTGTACTAGCAATTAGCTTCTGATTTACATGACTTAAGCTCATTTTGGATATAATGTACACATTCTTTCAAGGAGAGTGATTGGGGAAATCAACAAAGAATATTTTAACAATTATCCATTCTTGTTAGGTGTACCTTCTTTACTTCTGTAACAAGCTTCAGGTTTGCCTATTTCTTATTTAATAGTTGAAAATACCTTTCTCTGTGCTCATGTAGGTTCTGGGTTTCAAAGAGGATGAGATGAGAAAAATCACTGGTAAATCACCCCATTTACTAAACTGACTGCTAACCCTTTAGTAAGCAAAAGGGTCTTTGAAAGAGCTGTGCTGTGTCACCATTATTTTGGGTGAAGACCACATACCATTTTATCATCTCACTATTAATAGTAATGACTAGAACATCCAACTTTTACAGATAAATATTTAGAAATATGCATTTTTAGTAATATGCATAATGTATAATCAAGTATAATTTTATCTTGCTCTTGCTTCTAAAATTATCACTGGAGCTCAAAAACTGAGCTGTCTTCTTCCCCTAAAAAATAAATTAATTTTCAGAACATGTCTACTAATTTGGAAACTAAACAGTTGTCAGCTCTAGAAAAAGAAATCAAGAGGACCATAATGATCAGAATGGTCATCATTAAAAAGTCTACAAATAATAAATGATGGAGAGAGTGTGGAGAAAAAGGAACCCTCCTACACTGTTGATAGGAACGTAAATTGGTGCAGTCACTATGGAGAACAGTAAGGAAGTGCCTTAAAAAACTAAGAATAGACGTACCATATGATCCAGAAATCCCACTCCTGGGCATCTATCTGAAGAAAATTCATACTCAAAAAGATACATGCACCCCGAAGTTCATAGAAGCACTATTTATAATAGCCAAGACATGGAAGCAACCTAAATGCCCATCAGCAGATGAATGGATAAAGAAGTTGTGAGATATAGATATAGATATAGATATAGATATAGATAGATATAGATATAGATATATAGTGGAATATTACTCAGGCATAAAAAAGAATGAAATAATGTCATTTGCAGCAACGTGGATGATCCTAGAGATTATCATATTAAATGAAGTAAATTAGTTAGAGAAAGGCAAAGCCTTATACTTAGAATCTAAAAAAAATTGATACAAATTAACTTTACAAACCAGAAATAGACTCAAAGACATAGAAAATAAACTGGTTGCTGAAGGGGAAAAGGGTTCCGGGGGAGGGATGAATTAGGAGTTTGGGATTAATGTATACACACTACTGTATATAAAATAAATAAAGGGACCAAAAGTATAGCACAGTGAACTATATTCAATGTCTTGTAATAACCTATAATGGAAAAGAATCTGAAAAAGAATATGTGTATGTGTATATATGTGTATAATATATACACACCTGAATCACTTTGCTGTACACCTGAAACTAACACATTGGAAATCAGCTATATGTCAATAAATTGTTTTTAAAAAGAAGACTATAAAGAGTTAAGCGTCTAACCAGAATCAATTTAAATCTGATACAATTCACACAATTGTTTGAATATTTATCACAATGGAAGTTTATCAGATCTATTGCACTATCGATACGTCTGAATTGAATGACAATCAACTGGTGATTATTTAATTGCTATCTCTCTCTGACAAGACTCCCACTGAATTAAATGGGTATAAAGAAATTTAAACAAATGGGACCTGATTAAACTTATAAACTTTAACACAGCAAAGGAGACCATAAGCAAAACAAAAAGACAACCTATGGAATGGGAGAAAATATTTGCAATAGATGAGACTGACAAGAGCTTAATTTCCAGAATATATAAACAGCTCATACAACTTAATAATAAAACAACCCAACCAAAAATGGAGAGAAGACCTAAATAAGCAGTTCTCCAATGAAGAGTTACAAATGGCCAATAGACACATGAAAAAATGCTTAGTATCGCTAATTATCAGAGAAATGCAAATCAAAACTTTCATGAGGTATCACCTCGCACCAATCAGAATGGCCATCATTAGAAAGTCTACAAATGATAAATGCTGAAGAGGGTGTGGAGAAAAGGGAACCCTTCTAGACTGTTGGTGGGAATGTAGTTTGGTGCAGCAATTATGGAAAACAATATGAAGATTCCTCAAAAAACTAAAAATAGACTTACTGTATGATCCAGCAGTCCCACTGCTGGGCATATATCCAGAAGGAACTTTAATTTAAAAAGATACATGCACTCCAGTGTTCATAGCAGCATTATTTACAATAGCCAAGACATGGAATCAACCTAAATGTCCATCAACAGATGACTGGATAAAGAAGGTGAGGTATATTTATACAATGGAATACTACTCTGCTATAAAAAAAGAATAAAATAATGTCATTTGCAGCAACATGGGTGGACCTGAAGATTGTCATTCTAAGTGAAGTAAGCCAGAAAGAGAAAGAAAAATACTATATGATACCACTTATATGTGAAATCTGAAAAAAAAAGACACAGATGAACTTATTTACAAAACAGAAACAGACTCACAGACATAGAAAACAAACTTATGGTTACCAAGGTGGGAGGGAGTGGGAAGGAATAAATTGAGAGTTGGAGATTTGCTGATATTAACTACTATATATAAAAGAGATAAACAACAAGTTTTTACTGTATAGCACTGGGAACTATATTCAGTATCTTGTAGTAACCTATAATGAAAAAGAATGTATGTATGTATATGTATGACTGAACTGTAATGCTGTACACCAGAAATTGACACAACATTGTAAACTGACTATACTTTAATTAAAAAAAAGAAATTTAGCTATTAAAATGAAGAAAAATAACATTAAACATGAAGAGCTTCATAGTCTGAGTACAAATGGAAGAGCAATATGGTGGATTATAAAAGGTCAAATGGCTTCTGAGTTCAGTTACTGGTTAAAATACCACATCTTAATTTGTGATCGAGAGTTAAAGCTGTAGCCAAATTCTCTCTTCTCTTTCTTTGCAAGAAATCTAAAATTAACAACAGTTAACACATGTTTTGGCAATCATACTCCCCAGACCACCAGTCTCTCTGCAGTTGTTTTAGGATGTTTCAGTATTCCAAGCTGTTTTGATTGACCTGATCAGTCAAAGTAGTACATTGATTTTTCTTAAAGCACATCCTTGACTACAGTTTTCTTGGACTCCTGCTGCTTCTACTATTTAGATTCAAGTACAGAGGGGACGCATGTAGGAAGAAGAAACAATCATAGTCTTATGTGAAATGTATCATTTAATGGGTCACATAGATCATTTCATTGATTAACAAGAAATAAAAATGAATCCTAGACATGATTTTCTTTAGCATCAGAGTGGAATATTGTACCCCCTTCCTGTCAACAAGTTGAGTTTACCACAACTAACATCTGGCTGTGGTACACTTACAGTTTATGTTTTCTTAGTAGTGATTTGAATTATTTGACATCCCAATTGAAGGATGAACTACAAAATATCTAGATCCCTTTCAGATAGTGCTGTTTTTCTTCAATTTTCTTCTATTCCCTCACCCAAACCTACTCCATGGGCTGTAAGACCATACCAAGGTATTAGTTATTGAACATTGTACTGTAGTGTGAATATTGCTTTAAGCTAACAAGGTACATGCAATTCTGTGAGGGATAAAATCTCCTTTGAAAATAAAAATTTTATAGTGTTAAAAAAAAGTTCATGAAAAATCTCTTAAATCTTGTATTGTTACATATTTTTATAATAGAGATAGTATTAAAAATGTATAAAATTAGAAGATTTAATTTCAAGATCTAGTTTACATACAGGAAGTACAATCAAAGGTTAAACATTTAATTGTATTTCTTAGACTATGAAAATTACATATGAAGGCAGCTTAAAAACTCAAGAGCCCAGGATTAAAATCAGCAATACTTTAACCTGAGTTACTTTGAGTATACACAGTGACAGTAACCTACAAAATAGAGTTTAAGAATCTATAGAAAATACCCTGATCCGAATTTCCTCATCCCTGCCAGAATAGGTGCGCTTCCATATTCATTCTGTGTCTTCTGAGTTTTTTTACTTGCTTCATTAGGTCCTTTTTCTTAAGTAGGGCTCAGATTTGTACCCCAAACCCAATCTATCACTGAGGGCTTAATATTTCCCCACAGAAGTGAGAGCCAAGACTGATTGCTGGGTCTGAACATGCTAAGAGTCAGGAGAGAGTTACAAAGATGAACAGGAGAAGACCAGAAATTTCTTCTCACTTTGCATTATGACCACATTCTGACTCTTACTTAGGCAGACATTATTGTTTTAATTTTACCTTACAGTTTAAATTAAAGTAATGAGATTATATTCAATTATTATGCCTTACACAATATATGCATTTAAAAGCATAGATCTTTAGATTTACCTCCTTTCCCTGATCTGAAACATTTAAAAGGAAATCTGTCAGTCAGGATGTAATGTGAAATTGTTCTCTCATTCTAATTTAAAACTTACACAAAGCATATAACACTGGTTATTTTTTAATATAAATCTTCTTTCAAGTGGTCTTTTTTGTGGTAACAATATGCTGTTAGTAGTAGTAACAAAATAGATAATATTTATGGATTGCTTACTTTTGCCAAGAACATACAATACTGTATCACCTATATTTAAATGTTTTTCTCTAGTGAGAACTATGCAATGTTGCAAATAAGAATAAGTCTTTTTAAGAAACTCTTTTTCAGCCATTTCCTTGGAAAAATCTCCAGGGCAATCTGTAGAAGAACTAGGACTGTTAAGGACTATTGATTGGTTTAACTTTGTGTATAGTCAACAAGGAGGTTGATTGACTTTTAAGACACAGGTTAATGATCGCCTGTGAAATAGATAATACCCAATGTCATGATTTCAACCTGTGAATTACCATTCAGAAAATTTGGATTCTTGAGTTAGTTATCATAGGAATTATTAATTTTAGTGGTTCTAAGAAGATTATATTTCTATTTATGATACTCAATTCATTAGCCTTATATATTTGTTTAGAAAATCCCCATGAAAAGCCATTAAAGATGCTATCACTACAAAGTTAAGTGTTTCTTAATTTGTCTAGCTAACGTGTACTGAGTTACTACAAGGTACTGAGAGAAAGATTTTGTTAAAGCAGAAATTTAATATTTATGCAAAACAGTTTAGCCTTTGCTGTCCAGTGCCTCTCCGTAGCACAAGGAAGACCATGAATTACTTAAAGCAAACATAGAGTCTTTTCTCAATCCCTTAAAATTAGATACACTGAGCTTCCATGTATTGAGGTGGAGCCATTGTGGCAAATGGAAAAAATGTATTCCTTCTTGTGGCAATGGAACAACTATAATAATTTTATGCTACTAAGCCAACTCAGATCTAGAAGTGGTGGTATGAAGGTGTCAATGGTAACCTATGCTAATCAGCAGAAAATCACACTGACAGTTTGATTGTTGCAGGAATATTTTCACTGCTCTCATATCTTTGCAAGTGGAAAAATAATAGTGTGAATAAATTGAAAAAACTCTCTGGCCCAGAGTCCTGTGTGACAGCAGTTAAACATGTTAATTTCTTGACAAGCTAAAAATGTAGGATTGAAACTCTTTCACTTACAGTGAAATCTGGACCTATTTCAAAATTGGGGAGGAACTAAAGTTTATAAATACTTTCAGAGATGTCTGCTTAATCAGACTATTTCAAGATAGTCCTAAGGTAATGAAGAGACCAGAGTGTGATACACCTAAATTTTTAAGGAATAGACAAATTTTATATTGATGAAATTTTTTTCAAAAGAGGACTCTAAGGAACACCCCATTGTAAAATTATTTTATCATAATGAAGAGCCACATATTTTTCAGTGCCTTCTTTATATAAAAATATTCATATTTTCAGATTGGATTTATTCATTTAAGTAATTATGGATATAAGGTTGGGGTATCTGATTGGGATCCTGACCTAAAGGTAGAAACTCTAATATTCTTTGTATGGCAAGTATATATATGTAAGAACTACATACTTCAAAAATCATTGAGAATTACAAAAATAAAATTTCATTACTTTTTTTCAAATTTGATTAAAAGTTTTAAAAGTCAAATGTTAAGATAAAAATAAAAGAAAATAAAGAAACATTATGATACATGAGCTTCTTCCACTAAAGCCATTATAATTGAATCATTCTGTTCTCCTTCTTCCATTGAGATTATAATGGCTCCACACAATGTAAGCAAGTGAGACTAATAATAGCATCCATCCTCATAAGTGTGCCATTAAGACAGAAGATGACAGCAGGAGCAAGAGGAGAAACAACGCTGTGCATAAATCACTCTGACCTAGAAGACTAAAGGAAATACAAATACAAAAAAAAAGCTGTGAAAACACAACTACAGCAGTCTCAGGAGATATAACCCAGGTGGGTCAGCTATTAGTAGAGCATACAGAGTGGCATGGCTCCTAACATAACATAATACATCCAGGGTACCTCTAAGAAAGATTTCAGAAGAAAAATACCTAGAAATTAGTCATTAGTAAGACCACTGATTGGATAAGAGTCCTCATTAGGTTATCTGCTGGCCTCATAACTCAAAGAAAGTGCAAGAGTTCATTTCTACCTGGATTGATTACATTTAGGTTATCTCATACTTCTTTTTTGTCTTACCAGGAAAATTGGACTGACCAGTGAGCTCTGGTGCTCAATAGTATTGATAATGTCAACATACTAGATGTTAGAAACTATGGAATAATTATGTGATTGCATGGCCATAGGTTGTACTCATAATCCTTATGTATCTACTCTATTCTGTTCCAAACATTATTTACTGACTTTTTCTCATTGAACTTATTTTCTAAATGTTTATATTGGTTGCAAAAGTTGACCTGGTAGACGAGGTAGAAAAATCTACATCTCAAATAACCTTCCAACATTCTAAAAAACACAATTTGCTAAAGTGTAATATTCAAAAGTAATTATAAATTTCTACAATAAAAAACAGGTATCAGAGAACTAATGCTGTGCCTTTTGATGCTTTAGAGCAGGGATCAAAACACTTTTTTTCCAATGGGCCAGATAGTAAATATTTTCTGCTCTGTGGACCATATGGTCTATCCCTCCTAAAGGTCTGAATGTTTTCCCCTAAAATTCATTTGTTTAAATCCCAATGCCCAGTATATTAGTATTAAGAGTTGAGGACTTTGGGAGTTGGTTAATACAAAAGAGATCATAGAGTGCTTCCTAGTCCCTTGCACCACATGAAGATAAAGGAAAAGTTAGTGACCTGGAAGAGGTCCCTCATCTGACCATGGCTGGCACCTAGATCTTAGATTTCCAGTGTCTTGGACTGTGAGAATAAATTTCTTTTTTTTTATAAGCTACCCAGTCTGTAGCAACCCAATCTGTTTTGGCAGCCCGAACAGACTAAGATACTGACTTAAGTACTCAGCTATGTCATTGTATGCAAAAGTAATGACAGATGACTTGACTGTTTTCCAGTGACTTTTTTTCATAAAAACAAGCAGTAGACCAGGTCTGGCCCATTGGACTTAGTTTGCCCACCAATAATTTAAGAAAACCTGAGAGTTAAATAATACTTTAATTTTGGAATCAAATTTACAAAAGATAGATTTATCCTCCACATCGTATGTTGTCAATCCTCTGATAGCAACATAAGGTATAAGTATACTGAGATACTTTAAATCCATTCTGATTTTTTCACTTTTTCTTATAGAACACAGGTTGATAGCCCAAAATTCAAAATACATAATATTTTGTAAAACTATGATGATGTCAAGTCAAAAAGTATGCAAAGATTAAAATGTTTAGGAATTAAACATAGAGTATAAATTGTTTACTAATGTTCACTTGTAGCCAGATACATTATTACCCTAACTGGATGCTGCTTAATAGAAGATATAGTTACAAACGTCACCACAGTTGTATTTGCTTGCCAGAATATGTGTTATTTATTTAAATCCTTTTTTGACTCTATGCACTGGCTCATGTTATCATGCTGCCATTTAGGTCAGATTGTCAATAAGTATATATGTCTAGCAGCCACTTCCTCAGATCAGAAGTTGTAATCTACTTACCAGTTTTTAATGATTCTAAATTAAAATAAATACTCAGAATAATATATTTTTTAAAAATTTTGTTTCTGGATATAATAGCCTAGCAATAGGCTGTTCATTTTTATTTCTACTTATTTTTAAGGAAAGTACTCTTTTGAGAGGCAGAATACTTCACTGTTTGTCAGAATTTCCCAGTGCTCCATAGTAAATAGAAATTGTCATTCAATTAATAAAAAGTGTAAAGAAGCATAAAATTGTAAAAGTTACCACATAATGCGTGATTCCCCTGATTTATTCTAGTGCTCTCTAACAGAATTTAGAATGATGAGCCCCTTTTTTCCCCATGTCACTTCTGGAGACTTTTGTTGGTATTTTATTCTCTTAACATTTTTCCTAGTTATTTATTCTCATCAGTTAAAGTTGGATAGAAAATACATTCTTCCTCTAACTCCTGATGATGTATTTCTGTGCTTATGTAGAGTGTTACTTTTCTTTATGATGTTTGTAGATAATGAAAGCAGTTTTACAAACATATCTTTTGTATTAAAGGCCCCTTTCTGAAGGTAGGAAATTTAGTTCTGTAATTCTTAGAATCTTCTGAAGACTTAGGCCATTGTAGCTGGGGAGTAATAAGGTAGGCACTCATTGCCAACAATGTATCTTTAAATTCCATTTTCTTGAAGATATGTAGGAAAAACATACAGATAAACACACATAGAGTACATACATTCTAAGCAAGTTGATTTTATTTCAAATGCTGTTTGCCACTAATCTCTAGAATAAAACAAGCAATGTTTCATCCAGCTGATTTGAATTTTAAAGGATTGTTATGATATACTGCATGATAAGATATATTAAGATATATTGCAGTTTTACGCTAACAAGCAATTTGAAACCCAATTTAGCAACTAATTTTTAATTCAAAACCTTTTTAGTAGTTTAAATCTGGTTTGTTCCTGTATTCTATTGGACATCCCAATTTCCCTCTAAACTATAGAATTTTCTCAGGTTTGAGGAACTCTTGATTCTTCTATTGATTATAATAAGCTTGGATATCCTCACTTTTTTGCTTGGGTTATCTAAGAACTTAGAGAATATAAGCCAGTATCTAAACTTTATCATTAAAAAATCTAGTGTAATTTGATATAAAAGTTTGTTAGCCCAGAAAATAATTCTGTTTTTAAAAAGTAAAAGGTACACCCCCAAGTATATATATATAACATATTGAATATATATATATTTTTTCAAGTTACTAGGTAAGCTACCTGTAGCATCACAAGTTAATTTTTTGTTAAAAGAGCTTTTGAAAAAATTCCATTAAACTGAATAATTTAGGGACATGGAAAAAATCTCTATGCTGGCTAGATTATCTGGATATCACACACATAAAAATCCATGCTTCTCAGGATGAATTCTTCATGCTAAAATGTTAGAGAATTCCTACAGTATTTTAATTTATTTTTAATGAAGTATAGTGGATTTACAATATCATATTAGCTTCAAGTAATTCAGTTTTTTTTTAATAGACTTACTCCATTAAAAGTTATCACATTTCAAAATTGTAGAATAGACTACACTGTATAGCACAGGGAAATATACACAAAATGTTATGATAACTCATAGAGGAAAAAATGTGACAATGAGTGTGTATATGTCCATGAATAACTGAAAAATTGTGCTGAACACTGGAATTTGACACAACATTGTAAAATGATTATAAATCAATAAAAAATGTTAAAAAAAAAAAAAGTTATCACAGACTGGTGGCCAAAATGGCAGAGTAAAAAGAGCTGGAGCTCAACTCCTCTTACAGACACACCAAGATCACAACTAACTGCAGAACAGCTATTGATTAAAAAAAAAAAAAAGAAAGAAAGAAAGACTGGAAACTACCAGAAAAGATATTTTATAGCTAAAACTTAAAGAAGAAATGATGACGAGACTAGTAGGAGCGGAAGACTTGCAATATAATCAGGTCCCTTAGCACCCCCACTGTGGGTGACCCACAGACTGGAGAATAACTGTATTGCAGAGGTTCTCCCACAGAAGTGAGAATTCTTAGTCCCACGTCAGGCTCCCCAGCCCATGGGTCTGGCACTAGGAAGAGGAGCCTCCAGTGTTGGGCTTTGAAGGCCAGCAGGACTTAATTACAGGAGCTCCATGGGAATGGGGGAAACAGAGACTTTGTACTTAAAGGTCACATAGAAAATCTCACACTCAATAAGACCAAGGGCAAAACCAGTAATTTCATAGGAGCCCCGATCAGACCTACCTGCTAGTCTGGGGGAGAGGGCTCTCCTCAGGAGGCATAGGGCGGCTGTGGCTCAGCCTGGGAATATAGATACAGTGGCAGACATTTGGGGGTGTTCATCTGAATGAACTCTCCTTCCACAAAGCTGACATCTTGTTTGGACATTAGCACCAAGACTTGACCCCATTCAACAGCCTTTGGGCTCCAGTGCTGGGACGCCTCAGGTCAAACAGCTAACTATGTGGGGAGTTATCCCCACCCATCAGCAGACAGACTACCTAAAGAATCTCTGATCTGATAGCTGCCTTTAGACATGGCCCTAGACACAGCCCTGCCCACCAGAGGGCTAAGACCCAGTTTCACCCACCAGTGGACAGGCACCATCCCCTCCTGCTAGGAAGCCTGCATAAGCCTCTAGACCAGCCTCACTCACCAGGGGACAGACCTCAGAAACTGGAAAACTTTGATCTAGCAACTGAAAAAACAACTCCACAAACAAAGGCCAGAGTCTACCTTGGGACGAGCTGGCCACAAGCCCCTGGGTGCACTGCTGGGATATATAGGATGTCTCCTACAGAGGGCCACTTCTCCAAGGTCGAGAAACGTAACTAACCTGCCACATACATAAAAATACAAATAGAAATTTAAACAAAATGAGGTGGCAAAGGAATACCTTCCAGACAAAGGAGCAATATAAAATCCCAGAAGAAGAACTAAGTGATGTGGAGATAGGCAATATACCTGCGAAAGAGTTCAGAGTAATCATCATGAGGTTGATCAAAGGTCTCAGGAAGAGAATGGATGAACAGAGAGAGAAGACAGAAGCTTTTTTTCAAAGAGATAAGAAAAAAAAAAAAAGAACAGAGATGAAGAATACAATAACTGAAATGAAAAATATACTAGAAGGAAACAATACAATAGACTAAATGAGGCAGAAGAACAAATAAGTGAGCTGGGAGACAGAGTAGTGGAAATCACTGCAACAGAACAGAAAAAAAAAAGAATGAAAAGAAATGAAGACAGTTTAAGGGACTTCTGGGACAATATAAAGCATACCAACATTCACATTTTAGGGGTCCCAGAAGGAGAAGAGAGAAAGGGCCCAAGAAGATATTTGAAGAGGTAATAACTGAAAACTTACCTAACCTGGGGAAGGAAACAGTCACCCAAGTCCAGGAAGTACAGAGTCCCATACAGGATTAATCCAAAGAGGAGCACACCAAGACATACTATAAATATTAAATATTAAAAATAGAGAAGCATCAAGGGAAAAGCAACAAGTAACATACCAGGGAATTCCCATTAGACTGTCAGCTAATTTTTCAGCAGAAACTCTATAAGCCAGAAGGGAATGGCAGGATACATTTAAAGTGATGAAAGGGAAATACCTGCAACAAGGAATCCTCTATCCAGCAAGGATTTGATGGAGAAATCAAAAGCTTTATAAGCAAAGCTGAAAGAACTCAACATCTCCAAACCAGCTTTACACCAAATGCTAAAGGAACTTCTCTAGGTGGAAAGAAAAGGCCACAGTTTAAAACAAGAAAATTACAAAATGGAAAAGCTCAGTGGTAAAGGCAACATACAGTAAATGTAAGAAATCATTCTCACACAATCTAGGAGGAAGGATAAAAGACAAAGGTAGTAAAGTCATCTGTATCCACAGTAAGCATTTAAGAGGACACAAAACAAGTGTAAAATATGATATCAAAACCAGTAATCATAAGGGGACGATAGTACAAATGCAGGGCACTTAAAATGTGTTTGAAAATAAGAAATTAGCAGCTTAAACCAATCATGTATATATACAGAATGTTATACCAAAACCTTATGGTAATTGAAAACCAAAAATCTATAATAATGTACACAACAAAAAAGAAAAAGTAATTCTAACATAGCACTAAAGAGAGTCACCAAATCACAAGAGAAGAAAAGAAAGAAAAAGACCTAATATACATTTCACTGTTGAATTTAATGTTAACTGTGGGTTTGGCATAAATGGCCTATTACTATTTTGAGATATGTTCTCTCTTTACCTACTTTGATGAGTGTTTTATCATGAATGGATGTTGAATTTTGTGAAATGCTGTGTCTTTTGAGATGATAACCTACAAAGACTTGCAGTGGTCCCATGCAGTAAATGCCTAAGCAGAAGTACACATGCAGTCATTTAAGACATTCTATAAGACACTGCAGTAAATAGATAAATGTAAATCTGCACTGTGCATCTTAATAAAATTATTATATTGATTAGTTGTATGCCTTATTTAAACATACTGCCTTCTAAGCATCTTTTTTAAAGATTTTGTTTAAAAGCGTGGAGTATAAGAATATAGCTATAACATGCATTCATTCTTTTATTCAACAGCATACCTGTGCACTTACAGTTGTCCAGGCTTTATGACTTATTATGGATATAAATACTTAGAATAAACACACATATACACAATAGTTCCACAGGTTATCATACACAAGGGGGAAAGGGACAAGTAAATAAACATACACTTACAATAAGTGCTATGGTAGAAGAAATTCGACTCAAAATGCAAACTTAAAGCCTCCCTCCCCATCAAAACTATGTCATTTTACTTAGTTTATATGTATGTGTGTGTGTATATACACATATATACACACATAAATATATATAAAGCATATATGTTTTAAAGTATATATATACTTTATAAATATGTGTGTGTGTGTATGTGTGTGTATATATATATATTATATATATATATATATATAATATATATATATATATGTTTTAAAGCAAACTAATTACAGGCTTAGATCATTCTAATTATCTTTCCAAAATTTGACTCTGTAAAGTGCTGCATTTAATCTTTATATACACATCATTATATGGTGTCAATAGATTTCTTCTATTCAGGGTTTGTGATTTTAATATATTTAGGTACCAGGTTTTTCTTTCTTATGTGTACCAAATTCAGAGAGAAGCAAATAATAAATTAGAATAATAAGGAAGGGTACTTCAGTGCAGTCCTAAAACCAGGTCCAACATCCAAATAAACTCACATGCACTTATATACATACATTAACACATATTCTTATACACTTACTTTGCACACACACACATACACACATATACATGTGCTTTATGCTTTCCCTTTGAAGAAAATAAATTACTTTGCCTAGAGAGTTCAACTTGAACCAGCATTAAAAAAATAGATTCAGTGTGAGAATAAATGTGTAAATATTCAATGAAAAGAAATACTATATGCAAAGATAGTATTTGTGTGAAACAGTGGGCCTGAGTTTCTTGAAGCAGAAATTCTAAAAGCTAGTCAACTTGGCCAAAATATGAAAGATTTTAAAAGTTATAAAAATTATCTATAAAAGTGTATACTTTTATTACTTATAAAAGATTAGACTGATAACAATGTGCAAGGTAGTTTGGAATTACAAACAATACTGGAATCTGGAAAGCATCCCAAGGCATAATATTCTAAGTGATATATGACAATTTAGTGCCTAATTTCTTGGGGGTTTTGGTGCACATTTGATCAATAATTCATATCCATGCACTTTAAAACTAAACATTTTTCTTGCATATTTGATTTATTTCAATACCTTATCCAGATTTATAAACCAAAGATGGTCATCCTGGGCACTACTGACATTCTGGGCTAGATGCCAATAGCTAACCTCTCAATTTGTGATGAGCAAAAATGTCTTTAGATGTTGCCAAATGTCCTCTTTGGGGCAAGAATTTCACCAGTTGAGAATATTTGCTATATACTAAGATTTTCCTGTTTTTCTTTTAATTTCAATACCCTAACTGTATATAATCCCTTTTCACAATAAATACGTATAAAAAACAGAAATATTTAGTGACTTACAACAACAAATGTCTATTTTTTCTCAGCCAAAGATACAGATGTCAGGTGGAATTTGGCTTATTTTGGTAGGGCTTGACTGGACCTAGTCAGCTTGACTAAACACTACAGCTCAAGTTCATTTATGTTCCATGTGTCTTATACCAGGGTCTAAGTTGATGGAACAGACATGGAGTGTGATCTTTCTTACGGTTTTGTCAGGAGCTCAACAGGACAGTTCAGACATGTATGCACATTTCAAGCCTCCACTTATATTTAGTCTTCTATCTAGTTGACCAAAATCAAGTCATATAGCTAAGCCGAGATAAAGGGCAAGAAAGTCTTTCTGCTTACCATTCATTTGTGTCAAGAGTGTGAAGTAAAGGCTTAGAACCAACGATGCAATCTACCACATCTACCATCTAGCCAAATAATATGTAAGGCTTGGTTTGTAGATTTAGGTTTGTAGATATATATATAGATATACATATACAGATATAGATGCATATACATAAACATATATATATACATATTAATATTTATAGATCTATATATACATATACATAAAAAAAACACTAAACTGAGAGTTTCTTGGTGCCTAGTCCAATACTAGGCATATAAGTGCTTAAAGAATAAATACATGAGCAAGGTAACCATCATCATTATTTGAAAATTTACATTTTTAAATTATGAATAAGACATTTTAATACATTGAGTAAATAGCATTACATAAATAGCATTAAATGCTATTACATTAAAAATAATATCAAATAGTTATTAATAACAAAAACTCTGAAAGTGAGAGGCTATTTTGTAATTTGTGGAGAATCATGTTACACATAAAATGTACTAATGATACTTACTTCTACATGACATGATATCGATTCTATGAATTATCTTGCTGGGAACTTTCATTCATGATTTTTCACTTACCTTAATAACTTAAACCTTCTTTTATAAATGCAACTAAATAAACAGAGACAAAATAATCTTTATAATTTTTCTACAAGTACTTTTGACTTCTGTATATTACATGAATGACTAATTATTACTCACAAAATCTAGCTTCTCTGTTCTTCTTACCTCTCATTTTTCTCCTTTTCTTAATAAATTCCCAACTGTGTGAAAATCAAAAGCAAGTTTTGAAATGACACCACAGCATGCTTTTGTATAATGAGTAAAGTTAGTGTTCAATTACAATGTCGTTTCCCTTTGAAAAGAGAATTTGAATTTGAAAAATTGTCTAACAAATTGAAGTAGCAAAGACTTTCTTACTCTATTTTACATCATTAGATGAATCAAAAAGGTAGCCAACAAGTCTGAGCATTAAGTCACTAGAATTTATAACTGAAAACCAACATATAACTGTAGGTATTTGATCATTTGTTCTTTCCCTGGGGTTATGTTCAATAATATATTTGGCTCACAAATCTAAATATACTGGGCACTTCATGGTTTGCTTTACATAAATGAATTATAAATACACACACACACACATATACATACATACACACACACACACAATAGGATAACAAGTTTATGGACAGTTCTCAGGAATAAAAATACACTATATATTATAGACTAGGTTTTCAAAACATGTTAGATACTATTTAGAAGAGATTCACATTCTTCCTGAAAAATAAAAATCCATTTGCTGTAGAGGACTTGAGAAAATTATCACAATAAAAATGTTCCTATGAATATATGTATAAGATGTAGATAGATGTGACAGATAGAAAAAGAAAAACAAAGACAGAGAGACAGAATTGTCTCTTAGACTACATTATTCATCATAAGTACTATTGCTTTCTAATATCAACATGGAGTATGGATAAGGAAAAAAACTACAATTTTTAAGTCATTATGTGACAACTATATTGTTCTTCTATGATCTATAGTCCTCATAAAACTTTACAAGGTAGATTTTGTAATTGCTGGTTTGCGTGTTCAGTTTTATGTAAGACATAAGACACAAAAAAGGAAAGTGGTTTATTTCCCAAAGTAATGAAAAAGTAGTTCAAGCTTTGATGTCCAGGTTACTTTGCCTCCAAAGAACATAATTATTTTTCCTATATCATGATTCCTTTCCCTACACTGATTCATTTTCTACTTGGTATTGCTTTATATTCAACAATCTCTGTCTTCATGTTCCTCAGAGATCAGGTTTCACTTACAACTCCAAATGCTCCAATGCCTGCCATTGATCTGATTCTTTGACTTGAACCCTGAAAAATACTTTTGAATCTAGTTGTTACCAGGTTCTAAATCAAATCCAAATGGATGCACAACCCACAAAGTTTAAGGTTTCTTTTTCATCAACACTTGCAGGAACGACTTTTAACTGAAAAGCATTCTTCTTGTAAACACCTACATTGTTGTCTGGAAGGCCTCCAATAAAAAGTGTGCCTTAAAACCAAGACACAGAAATTTAGTTTCCACCAACACAATTCCCTTCCCAACCTCAACTCCTCTCCTAGAGACTCTTCTTTCAGCCCTATTTCCTTTTCAGTTATTAGATGTCTTGTCTTAATTTGATATCCATTTTTAATATAACCAATAACTATATCATTTATAGTTATAGATTCAGTAAGAGATGGATCTCACACACACATAAAATGACTAAACTGGATGTAAACAATTTTTGTATATAGAAAACATTTTTCTAATTGTCACAAGCTTTATTATATTGACTAAAGTTACCCATCTTTCCCAACTTACTACTTACTCAAATGTTTAGAAATCTTGCCATTGCCTTGATTCTATCAACCTGTATCTTTTCTCAGACTATGATATTTAGAACTCAAACAACTTCTTAGATATATAATCAACTATGTTTCAAAAACCTCCTCTACCTGACTTAGAAAAGTCAACTTTCTATACTACTTTTACTCAATAATATCATAAATAATTTCTCTGAGGCAATATCCTAAGGAGTATGTCTAGGGTGCAGGCAAATGTGATGAATTCATGCATTTTCCACAAAACAGTTAAGCCTTCTGTTTTAAAGAGGATTTCATTACTAGAACATGAGTTGGGGGAATAGTTTTCAGAGACTTTCCTCTCCATCCAGATCTAAGAGTATCGTCTTTGATTCAACGGCTTAGAACACTGTGTAAAAGTACCCAAGAGTGACTATCTTTCTGATGCATTATCACCAAATGACACTTATGTTTATGAGTTCTTAACCTGCAAATTTATCTTACAGAAATGTTTACCCCAAAATTCTTTTAAGAATGAGGAAAAAACATAAACACATATAAAACAGGTGAAAGTTATAGTTTACTACCATCTGAATTTCATGAAAGAAATTTCTAAAGTGTGTACTCCAATGAGAACTAAAAAAAAAAGAGGGAAGATGTGAAAAACTAGACATTAAGAGTAGCAAATAATAAATAAAATATAAAACTAGGCAAAAGTGTTCCATGAACTAAAATACTGGACAAAAATAGCATGTAATTAAGGAGATTGATGAAAAAAAATTAACAACTGAAGGAATTTGAATTATCAATATGTATACATTTTCAACTATGGTAAAATTTCAAGTGTAACTGATATAAAAAGGAAATTAAGCAAGCAGAATTTAGAGTAGTAGTGTATTATTTTCAACCCAAAATTTGGGTAACAGATAAGGAAAAACTAAAAATAAAAAAGCATTAAAAATAAAGAGTAAGCAAAAGACTTGGAGTAGCCAAATCAATGTTAAAGGAGAACAAAGTCAGAAGACTGAAACAACCCACTTTTAAGACTTACTATAAAGCTACAGTAATCAAAACAATGTGATATTGATGAAAGAAGAGACAAATAGATCAACAGAACAAAGAACCCAGAAATAGACCAACATGAATATAATCTACCAATAATTGACAAAGGAACAATAGCAATAACATGGAGGAAAAAAAATAGTCTTTTCAAAATATGATGCTTGAAACATTGAAAATTCATATGTCAAAAAATGAATCTAGACACAAACCTTATACTCTTCACAAAAATCAATTCAAAATGCATCCTAGATGTAAATGTAAAACTATAAGACTCTTAGAAGATAACATAAAATCTACTTGACCTTGAGTATGGGGATGACTTTTTACATCTAACACCAAAGGCAGGATCCATGAAAGAAAGAATTGATAAACTGGACTTGATTAAAATTAAAATGCATGCTCTATGAAAGACACTGAAATGGGATTGAAAATAAGAAGAGAAGTCACAGACTGGGAGAAAATAATTGCAAAAGACACACCTGATATGGACTGTTATCTAAAAGTATACAAAGAACTCTTAAAACTCAATAAGAAAATGAACATGATTAAAAAATGAGCAAAGGACATGAACAGACACCTCACCAAAGAAGATACACAGCAAATAGGTATGTGAAAAGATGTTCTATATCATATGTGATTAGAGAAACACAAATTTTAAAAAATGAGTTACCTCTCCACAATTATTAGAATACCCAAAATCCAGAACACTGACCACACCAAATGCTAGCAACAGGAACTCTTATTCATAGCTGGTAGGAATGTAAAATGGTATAGCCACTTTGAAAGACAGATTGGCAGTTTCCTAGCAAGCTAAATATACTTTTAACATACAATCAGCAATTTCATTCCTTGGTATTTACCCAAAGGAGTTGAAAACTCATCCACACAGAAACCCACAAACAGATGTTCATAGCAGCTTGATTCAACTTTGCTAAAACTTGGAAGTAACCAACATGTTCTTCTGTAGGTGAACAGATAAATATATTGTGGTACATCCAGTCAATGGAATATTACTTAGTGCTAAAAAGAAAGTTGCTATTAAACAATGAAAAGATATGGAGGAAATTTAAATGCTTATTACTAATAAAAGTGTCCAATCTGAAAAGGCAACATACTATATGATTCCAACTATAAAACATATTGGAAAAGGTAAAACTATAGAGATAGTAAAAAGATCAAGTGTTGTAGTGGATCTAGAGATGAACAGACAGAACACAGAGGATTCTTTTTAGGTCAGTGAAACTGTTCTGTATGAAATAGTAGATACATGTCATTGTAAATTTACCCAAACTCATAGAATATGTAGTGTCAAGAGTAAACTCTAATGTAAACTATGGACTATGGGTGATAATTACATCTCAATGTAGATTCATCAATTATAACAAATATAAAGTGAAGGAGACTGTGAGGAGGAAACAGGTTGTATATGAGAACTCTCCATATTTTCCACTTATTTTTTCTTTGAATCTACAACTGTTGTAAAAATAGTCTGTTAAAACAATAAAATAAAAAATAAAGAGCAGGAAATGGAGACAGCATTGATAAAGCAGAAGAAAGAGAAAGTAAAAGATTATATTTTAAAAATCTTAATGATTAAGATATCAAAATAAATGTAAATATACAGAATTTTGTTAAGACAGATAATGTAAGAATAGAATAAAAAAGGAAAATCAAATAATATTTAAAAGAGACTCACTAAAATCTAAGGATAATAATAAATTTTAAAACCCTTAGGAATAAACATAGATGTTAAATCATCAAGATAAAAAGAAATAGCTTCAAATAAATGATACTGTATTAGTTTTCTATACTGTGTAACAAATTACTATAAACTTAGTTGGTTAAATAACAATCATTTATTATCTCCCAGCTTTTGGGGATCAGGAGTTTGGGCACTGCTTATCTGGGTCCTGTTTCAGGTCTAATAAGGCTACAATCTGGGTGTCATCAGGGGCAGTGGTCTCACCTGAGTTTTGTGATCTTATGAGCTCATGTGGTTCTTGGTACATTTTCTTGTTGCTGTAGAGTTTATTGCAGCTAGCTTTCTCAAAGACAGCAGTGAAGAGAAAGAGTCTATTGCTTCAATCTAGACCTTCTGTTAAAGGGATTAACTGATTAGGTCAGGCCTACCCAGGAAGATCTTCCTTTTGATTAATTCAAAGTCAACTGATTAGGGACCTTGATTACATTTTCAAAATAACCTCACCTTTGCCTTATAACAAATGTTTTATAGGAGAATTTTATAAAAAATTCAAGGAACAAATTATTTCAGTCTTATAAAGGTTTATATGAATATAACAATAGTTTATATTAGAAAATCTGTTGATGTATATCATCAGATTAATCAATTAAAGGAGAAAACCATATAATCACTTCAAAAGATACAATAAAATGCCTGATATTAATACCCATTGAATTCAGTGCAAGTTCAGTTTTTTCAAGACCTTGAAAAGTTGATTCTACACTTCATCTATAAGTGGAAAATTCAAGAATAGTTAAGTGATTCCTGAAGAGAATAAGTTAAGTATATGTGTTGGGATAAGAGTGAGGTTTGATCTACTTGGTATCAAAGCCATATATAATAGATCTGTAGTGATTAAAACACTATGGTTTGTTGCAAGGATAAATTTAATCATGAAATGGAAAGTCCACATATAACCATTCATATATGGAAATTTGAAGTATGATCAAAGTAGCATTACAATCCACTGGGAAAATACTAGACAATTCAATAAATGGAATTAAGATATTTAATTGCCAACTTGAATATAGTAGATTGACTAGTTCAATAGCTGTCCTTATTGCCTCTGTGTACTTTCCTGGATTATGGCATCTAGGAAGCTAAATACCAAGCTTCATAAACTCTTACAGCTAGGGTCTTCATATGGTTCATTTTTACCAAACAGTTGGTTGACATGAGATTTAAATTCAGAACTAAATGAAGTAGAGAGAAAATATTTGCATTCAAGGCATCCAATATGATGGTATGTCTGTGGAACAAACAGCTTATGGGACAGCCACCTTATTCCTAGAGTGCAACAAAGGTGGTACTGTTTTGGAGCCAACAGTTGTCACAGAAGCTTCTTATTCTATCACTTCCTGATTGTAGCCAGAGGTAACTATTTCCTCAGTTAACCATTTATGCATTGGTTTGTTGAGAATCATGACTGAAGCCCAGCCTAGAGCCTACCAACCCACTGAAGATTTTTGGATGCACACAATTCACTTTACTATCTCTCTTTCTTCTTAACATAGTATGCTGACAAAGAAATCCTGATTTATACAATTTTGTGAAAGTGACAATATGCAGTTGGATTCCTACTTCATGATATACTAAATACATTCCACAGGGATGAAGAACTTAAATATAAAAGGTAAAATTGTGTACACATTAGAAGGAAATATAGGATAGATCTTTATATCCTCAAGGTGCAGAGTTTTATTTAAAAAGAAAACACAAGTATTAGCCAAAAAAGAAAAGATTAGTGAACATAACTATATTAAAATAAGAACTTTAGTTCATTAAAACAAACAAACAAAAATAACAAAACACTGTAGAGTAAAACAAAACAAAAACTAGGGGAAAATGTTTGAAAGACATGAGTAAAAAGGAGAAAGTTATCTAGATTAACATTAAAAAAAAAAGACAGCCTTTTTGAAATGTGAGTAGAAGACATTTCACAGAAGAGAAAACACAATGGCCAATATACATAGAAAAAGATGCCTAACTCATTTAGCAATTAATGAAATGCTAATTAAAATCACAGTGAGATACCATTTTACACATCATATATGGTCCAAACTTATAAAATCTGGTAATATTAATTGTTGGCAAGGATATAAAACAAGGGAAACACTTAAATACTACTAGTAGCATAAAAGATTTGTTGGAAGGAAAGCCTAGAAAAAAGAAATGAAGAGAAAAATGTATTAAGAACCACATTGTGAGAACGAAGTATATATTCAGTGGGAGTTCTGAAAAAGGGTTAGTTGAAGAAGGCTTATTAACAAGGGAAAATTGCATTAATGGATGGCTTCCAAACTGTAGTACATCAGCATGCCCTCAGGTACTGGATGAAAAATGAAATCAGTTGATATATTTTGTAAGGATAATTAGAATTCAAGAACACAGAATGAGAAAAAAAAAGTAGAGCTGAGCACAGATGCTTTTACAATGTAGCATTCTGGAAAATGAAAGAGGCTGAAGCAAAAGAGAGAATCATGCTTCCCAATCATATTGCCACACTACAAGACTAGAGAGAAGTGACCTTTGAGCAGAGGAGTTGGAACCACTGTCATCCTGAAATATTCTAAGAGGTCATATTAGGTGGAGGAGCTACTGTCAGCATATGAGGATTTTGACCCATTTACATATAACTTGGGGAAAGGGGTCAAGCAGAGCAACAAACTTGGCTAAAGCTATTTTTATCTTCCAAGCCCTATTCTACATCTATAAACCCATCCTAGTGGATTAGGGAAGCAACAGCTAGAGCACATTTTAATTTTCATGCTGAAATTAATAGTTAGATAAAAACTACATAAAAGTTTTTGGTTCCTTCATATGACTAAGGTGATATATTTCAAATAGTATTAAAAGCCACTATTTTATTCCTTTGAAATACCTGTATGAAAGATAATAAGAAACTCTCTTTCAAAGCATTACCTTCACACAATTGAAACTAAAATGACTTTAACTTAGATGTTTTTTAAAAAGCCAAATGCAAATGTTTTTAGGCTCTGGAAACTAGTTGGATGAAAGATTAGACTGATGAGACAAGAAAGGTACAGTTCCCCATCTAGTTTATTCCTGTTATTTCAGTAAGTAGGGGCCATCTGGGTCTTTACATGACCTATTTACACACAAATAGCTTAGTTATGTTCTCTTTCTTTCTCACTCTCTCTTACCTCCAGATAAATTATTTCTTCATGCTTCATGACCATTATATATGGCAAGTCATACCCTGGTAGTTATAGAGTCCCCATCTTAAGGAATCATTAAAGATTGCCTTAGTCAACAGGAGAAAAGTAATTTCTACAACAATAATTACCTAAATCTTTGTTGAATTATAATGTTCCCAGTGACTATTCCTCTTAGCACCTACTGCAAAAATGCCTTCTCTTTATTCTGAAGGGCATGCTCATATCTAGGAACTCAAAACATTGTCATTCCAGTAGACATTTGCTCCTGCAAAGGAGGAGAAACCAGTCCTATTTTAATCTCAAAAACTACAAATTCAATATACATACAACAGAATCTTTTCTGGGTTTACAAATTAACATGAATTATGAGATTTCAAATAAGATAGTATTAATATTTTGGATATAGAAAACAAATGCTGTCTTAGGGTATGTCCTCTAGAAACAGAACCAGAGACAAATTCACATGTTTTTCAGGATAAACCTGAAAGTGAGGAAAGAATAGGAAAAGGGGAAGAGGCCAAGAAGAATGTGATTTCAGGTAGTCAATCTTGGACAGGTCCAAGGGAAAGGCAAGAGGGCTCAAAATCCTAAAACCAACCAGAGTAGGCCTGCCTTAACGCAAAGCAACCAGCTTTATATGCTCCATGAATAACTCACTGTCTACTCCCTGCAGTTGAGAGGGATAATTTGACAGGTGGTCTCATCTAGTTGCTCTCATCAGTTGAGCTGTCCCTCAGCCAGAACCAGACTGGCTTCATGGGGGTATATCCAGTGCAATCTCATAGGAGTCTGCGCAGAAGGACCCTACACTTGGATCAGTGATACCCTGTCTCTGTATTAAGATTTTTAGTAATATTGTTTTTGAACTTGTGAACTCCAAAGAGACAATTGAAGATGTGAGTGAACAGAGTAATTGCATGTAATACGTATCTGTCACTTCTTCCTTCCCCAAATGTACATAGCATTCATAATATCCCACAGGTGTGCAATTTGAGTGGAAACGTGACATGTAGATTTAGTGAGAGTCAACCAGAACTTGCTTTAGATGAAGAAAGGCAACTGTGTTCTCAGAAACACAAATGAGGAAGAAATCCTATTGTATCCTCTTTTATTCGTGCTCCTTCCCTGCACTAACCATCTATTACTCTGAATATAATGAAAGAAAGAAGAGAGTAAGGGCCACCAATAGTCCTCTATCTTTTAGTTCTTCCTTATTCATGAAAAAGGTAGAGTGTTGGTAGAATGTGAGCAAATCAAAAAGTAATATTAAGTAGTTGAACTAGTTTTATGCATTTCCAATTTTCTGGTAAGAATGAAATACATATGCATGTATGTGTTATGAAATTTGAATTGGGTAACTTTGGTGATTCTACAAATAATTTAAATGCTCTAATATTTACATTCAAAACTGGCAATGTACAACATAAAAATGAATGATAATAATCATGCAAATAATTTTATATTTAAATTTTTTTATTTAACTAAAGTTGATTTACAATATTGTGCTAGTTTTGGAGTACAACTTCAGATTCTTTTCCATTAGGGCTATTACAAGATATTGAATATAGTTCCCTGTGTTATAGAATAAATCCTTGATGTTCATCCATCTCATGTATAGTGGTGTTTATCTGTTAACCCCATATTCCTAATTTATCCCTCTCTCTCCCTTTTTCATTTTGGTAACCATAAATTTGTTTTCTATGTCTGTGAGTCTGTTTCTATTTTGTAAATAAGTTGATTTGTATTCTTTTTTGAGATTCCACATGTAAGTGATATTGTATAATATTTGTTTCCCTCTGTCTGACATACCTCAATTACTATAATAATCTCTAGATTCATCCATGTGATACAAAGGGCATTATTTCATTATTTTTATGGCTGAATAATATTCCAGTGTGTGTGTGTGTGTGTATATATATATATATATATATATATATATATATATATATATATATATATACCACCTCTTCTTTTTTTTAATTGAATTATAGTCAGTTTACAATGTTGCATCAATTTCTGGTATATAGCATAATGTTTTAGTCATACATATACATACATATATTCCTTTTTGTCTCCTTTTTCATTATAGATTATTACAAGATACTGAATATGGTTCCCTATGCTATACAGTATAAACTTGTTGCTTATCTATTTTGTATATAGTAATTAGTATCTGCAAATCTCAAACTGCCAATTTATCCCTTCCGACCCCTTTCCCCCCCAGTAACCATAAGTTTGTTTTCTGTGTCTGTGAATCTGTTTCTGTTTTGTAAATAAAATCATTTGTGTTTTTTTTTCCATTTACACATGTAAGTGATAATCATATGGTATTTTTCTTTCTCTTTCTGGCTTACTTCACTAAGAATAATGATCTTCAGCTCCATCCATGGTGCTGCAAATGGCATTATTTTATTCTTTTATGGATGAGTAGTGGTCCACTGTATAAATATACCACCTCTTCTTTATCCGTTCATCTGTTCAAGGTCATTTAGGTTACTTCCACATCTTGTCTATTGTGAATAGCACTGCTATGAGCTTTGAGGTACATGTACTTTTTCCAATTAGGGTTTTTATGTTTTCCAGGTATATGCCCAGGAATGAGATTTCTGGATCATATGGTAACTCTATTTTTCGTGTTTTAAGGAAACTCCATTCCAGTTTCCATAGTGAGTACACAAATTTACATGCCAACTAAGGGAGTAGGAGGATTCCATTTTATCCACACCCTCTCCAGCATTTATATTTGTAGACTTTTTGATGATGGCCATTCTTATCAGTGTGAGGTGATACCTCATTGTGGTTTTTATGTGCATTTCTCTAATAATTAGTGATACTGAGCATCTTTTCAAGTGCCTGTTGGCCATCTGTATGTTTCCTTTAGAGAAATGTCTATTTAGATCTTCAAATGCTTTTTCTGAATCTTTTGAGATGATCATTTTTTGACTGTGTTTGTTGGGTTTTTTAGTGTTGAGTTGTATGAGCTGTCTGTATATTTTGGAAATTAAGCCTAGTCAGTCACATCATTTGCAAATATATTTTTCCAGTCAGTAGGTTGTCTTTCTGTTTTGTTGATGATTTCCTTCACTGTGCAAAACTTTTTAAGTTTGATTAGGTCCCATTTGTTTATTTTTGCTTTTAGTTGGTTTTTTTTTTTTTTTTTGCCTTAAGAGACTGATCTAAGAAAATATTACTACAGTTTATGTCCAAGAATATTTTGCCTTTATTCTTTTCTAACAGTTTTATGGTGTCATGTATTATATTTAATTCTTTAAGTCATTTTGAGTTTATTTTTGAGTATGGTGTGAGGGAATGTTCTAGATTCATTTATTTGCCTGTAGCTGTCCAGCTTTCTCAACACCACTTGCTGAAGAAACTGTCTTTTCTGCATTATGTATTGTTGCCTCTTTTGTCAAATATCAATTGACTGTAGGTGTGTGGCTTTATTTCTGGGCTCTCTATTCTATTCCACTGATCTATGTGTCTGTTTTTGTGCCAATATCACACTGTTTTGATTACTATAACTTTATAGTATTGTCTAAAATCTGAGAGGGTTATGCCTCCAGCTTTGTTCTTTTTCCTCAGAATTTCTTTGGCAATTATGTGTTTTTGTGATTCTGTATAAATTTTAGGACAATTTGTTCTAGCTCTGTGAAAAATGTCCTGAGTAATTTGATAGGAATCACATTAAATCTGTGGATTATTTGGGGCAGTATGGCCACTTAAACAATACAAAAATTTTCAATTCAAGAGCAGGTGATATCTTTCCATTTCTTTGTATCATCTTCAATTTCCTTTATCAGTGTTTTCTGTTTGTTTTTATTGGATTATAGTCAGTTTACAATATTATGCTAATTTCTGGTGTAGAGCATAGTGATTCATTTATACATATATGTTATATATATATATATATATATTCCTTTTCATATTCTTTTTCATTATAAGCCATTACAAGGCATTGAATATAGTTCCCAGTGCTATACAGTAGGACCTTGTTGTTTATCTATTTTATATATAGTGGTTAGTATCTAAGAATCCTGAGCTATATGGTTTTCTATATAGAGTATCATAATCTCTGCATGCAATGTCAATTTTATCTCTTCCCTCCCAATTTAGATACATTTATTTCTTTTTCTTGTGTGACCCTGTGGCTAGGACTTCCAGTGTTCAACAGAAGTGGTAAGAGTGGGCATCCTTGTCTTGTTCCAGAATTTAGTAGAAAGTCTTCAGCTTTTCACCTTTGAGTATTATATTGGCTGTGGGCTTGTTCTAAATGACTTTTATAAAAGCTATTATTAAATGATTGAGATATGTTCCTTCTATACCCATTTTGATGAGAGTTTTTATCATGAATGATTGTTGAATTTTATCAAATGCTTTTTCTGCATCTTTTGAGATGATCATGTGGTTTTGTCTTTTCTTTTGTCGACATGCATATGTTGAATAATCTTTGTCATCATGGATGTTTAGTAGCATGCTGTTTAGTCTCCATGTCATCTTTTTTTTTTTCTCTCATTTTTTTCCTGAGTCCAATTTCTAGTTTCATGCTGTTGTAGTCAGATAAGATGCTTGAAAAATTTCTGTCCTCTAAATTTGTTGAGCCTTGGTTCGTGCCTTTTTTTTTTAATGGTCTATCTTAGAGACTGTTTCACGCACACTTGATAAGAGTATATTCTGGGGTTTTTTTGTTGCTGTTGTTGTTGAACGTAGTATTCTATAGATATTAATTAAGTCTATTCTATTGTGTCATTTAGAGCCTCTGCAGCCTTATTAATTTTCTCTCTGGAAGATCTGTCCATTGATGTCAATGTGGTTTTAAAATCTCCTACTATTACTGTATTCACATCAATTTCTCCTTTTATGTATTTTAGTATTTGTTTTATGTGTTTAGGTGCTGCTGTATTGGGTGCATAATGGGTGTAATACCTTTTTCTTGGTTGATCCTTTTATCATTATATAGTGTCCTTCTTTGTCTTTATGGCTTTGTCTTAAAGTCTATTTTGGCTGATATGAATATTGCTACCCCTGTTTTCTTGTTGATTCCATTTGTATTAAACATCTTTTTCCATCCCCTCACTTTCGATTTATGAATGTCTTTTGCTGTAAGGTATAGCACAGGGAACTTTTGCCTCTTGTAGGCAGCAAATTGTAGGTTATTTTTTTATTATCCAATCTGCTATTCTATATCTTTTGATTAAAGCATTTAGACCATTGACATTTAAAGGAATTATTGATAAGTATATGTGTTTGTTACC
The DNA here is from genome assembly GCF_048773025.1 of Camelus bactrianus. Classification (NCBI taxonomy): domain Eukaryota; kingdom Metazoa; phylum Chordata; class Mammalia; order Artiodactyla; family Camelidae; genus Camelus; species Camelus bactrianus. The sequence continues at coordinate 31,934,957 of NC_133539.1, forward strand.
ATTTTAAACCTTGTTTTCCAGTTGATTTTGTATTTCTTCTTTGTTCTTTTATTCTTCTTTTTGTTTTTCCCTTTGTAGTTTGATGTGATTCTTTAGTATTATCTTTGATTGCCTTTCTTTTTTGTTTATGTGAGTCTGTTGTGTTTTTCACTTGTAATTAACCTGGTGTTCAAGTATGTTTACCCATAACTGTATCTACGTGTTTTAGATTGATAATCATGTAAGCTCGTGTATTCTAAAAGATCTTTATTTTCTTATTCCCCTCCACCACATTTTGTAATTCTAATGTCCTATTTTCCATCTTCATCTTCATTTCCATCTTGCTATCCCTTGTGATTACACTCATCTTTACAGAATTCTTTTTGATTGTTTTTTAATCTGTGTATTGGTTTATTTAAGTGATCTTCAATCCTTTTATATATTTGCCTTTCCTATTGTTATTTTCCCTTTCCTGTAGATGCTTGCTTCTTTTCTGTTTATAGAAGACCTTTTAATATTTCTCTTAGGATAGGTTTGGTATTGCTGTATTCTTTTAGGTTATGCTTGTCTAAGAAACTCTTTAGCTCTCTTTCCATTCTAAATGATAATCTTGCTGGGTAGATTATCCTAGATTACAGATTTTAGCATTTCAAGACTTTGAATATATCTTTTCACTGCCTTCTTGCTTGTAGTGTGTCTGTAGAGAAATCAGCTGATAGCCTTATAGGCTATAACTGCCTGTTTTTCTCTTGCTGCCTTTAGAATTTTCACTTTAACTTTTACCATTTTAATTATCATGTCTTGGTGTGGATCTGTTTGTATTCATCTTATTTGGGACCTTCTGTGCTTCTTGTACCTAGATATATTGTTTCCTTCTTTAGGTTTGGGTAATTTTAAACCATAATTTCTTCAATAAATTTCATATCCCTTTTTGTCTTTATTCTCCTCTGGGTATCCCTATTATGAGTAGGTCAGACACTCTATATTATCCCATAGGTCTTATGTGTGTGTGTGTGTGTGTGTTTTTTTTTTCATTTGTCTTTCTGTCTGCTGTTCTCATTGGATGATGTCATTATTTTGTCTTCCAGATCACTTATTGGTTCTTTTGCATTACTTAGTTTGGTATTTATTGCTTTTAGTTTGGTTTTTATCTCAGCAGTTGAGTTGCTTAATTTAGATTGGCTCCTCTTTATGTTTTCTAATTCATGGTTACAGTGATCTACATTTTTATTGATAATCTTTCTTAGTTCCTTTAGCATTTTTATTATCTCCTTTTTGAACTCAAGTTCTGGTAGATTGTCAAAGTCTGTTTTATTATTTGTTCTTTCGGGGGATTTCTCTTGTTCTTTTAATTGGAAATGGTTCTTCTAATTTTTTATTTTACCTGTATTTCTCTAACTCTATGAATTTAGAAGAAACAGTTATTTACTATGGTATTGAAACACTGATTTTTTTTGTGGAAGCTTCCCTGTGTAGACTGTGTGTGTCTGGTATTTTCAGTACGAGGGCTGTATTTGGTGTAAATACCTGCTATGTCTTTCCTCAGAGTATGTTGGCCTTTGTTCCCTTGATAGTAACCACAGCCTGCCCTGGATGTTGGTTGGGGTCTACTCTTTGCTCTGTGGTTGTCACTGTCCAGAGTCTGCTCCAGTTGTTGGAGTAAAAGCCCACATATCTGGTTCTAAGCTGGAATGTGAGGTAGGCAGAACTGGAGCACTGCCTCTGGGAAAGGAGCTGCTGTGTTTTGCTCTATAGGGGCTGTCTGCCGGAATACATGATTCTGTGATGTAGGACCTAGTGTGCATGCTCACAAAATCAGACTCTTCTCTGCTGCAGGGGCACCAATAATCCTGCATCAGCCCTGCCTATTTGTGTGTGTGTGCATTCACAATGTGTGAGCTCCCAAATTCCACTGAATCTGTGAGATCTCAAAGCCTGCAGAGCGTTTGCACTACTGTGGAGGCATGGGCTTAGATGTCACTCCTGCCCTTGGCAGGTGTATACTCACAGAACGCTAGCTCCCAAAGCCAGTGGAAGTTGAAAGCTTTTGGAGCACGGACCAATAGCTGGTATGTCAGTGAGCATTCTGACAGTGTGACTTCTATGGTGGACCCACCCGCACCCCACCCTTTGTGTTGATAATGGGGCTCCAAAGGCAGATCCGTGCTCTGTCCTGCGGGCAACCCCAGTTGCAGCCTTCATCACACTGCAGGTCCTGTGAGCTATCTCTGCCCAGCCAAACTAAGTCCTCTCTCCAAGTCGTATGCTGAAGTCTGAGTTTCAGCACCCAGCTGCTGCACACACCAGTTGGGTGGAAAGTGTGGTGACTTGGCAGCCATCAGTGCCAGTCCCTATATCCTGCTTGGCAGCAAACCAGCATGTGTGTAGTCCTCTCAGGCAAATGCTAGGCCCTTGCAGATCCTTATCTGTCACAGTGGACCTCCCAGCAGGTGATGGAAGTTCTGAAGGTGAGGAAACATTTCCTCTTTCATGGCTTCCTCCCTGGGGTGCAGGTTCCATCTCAATTCCCTTTTTATTTCCTTATAGACCTACCCAGTTTCATGGGGATTGTTATTGCAGCTTTGGTTGTATGAGATCTTCTGCCAGCTTTCAGTTGGTATTCACTGAGAATTGTTCCAGATGTAGATACATTTTTGATGTATTTGTGGGGGGAGGTGAGCTCCACATCCTTCTACTCTGCCATCTTGATCTATAAATTTTGTAAAATTTTACATTTCAAATAGAAACCTTGAGAACAAGTCAAGGGAAAGATCATAAAAAGCTTTCATGAGAAGGCTTGATAGGTTAGTTCCTTTAATGCCATTTTTTCCTGCTTTTTGAACAAAGGGTCTCACATATTTATGTTTAATTAGACTGTGCAAAGTATATGGCCAAATCCAGTTTTCTATAAAAGGTTCCAGGTATATACCATTAACTGCAGCATGCCTCAGAACTCACAGCAACTAGGGAGAAAAGGTATGGCAATTGATTAATGGCAACAGCATCTATTCCAGTCAGCCCCTGCCCCTACACAGATGAATCTACTTGCTTCACAAATTCAACTCACTTCAAGAAGATGTAGCATTTCAAGGATGATTGTTGATCATAGTTTCTGGGAAAACTTGAAAGAGAATGAATGGTGGGGCAAACTATTACCCTTTAATGCAATTGGTTTAGAGGCTTTGAGTGATACTCATAATCTGCCTCCCTATCTTTCATTTTTGATTGCCCTCCCTTTACAACTAGTGCTTCCTAAGTGGATAGCTTGGATTGACACAGACCTCCACTTTGAGGCATCAGAACAAGAATAAAATATCATATAAACACTGTAGGATGCAATAAAAATGGCACTTAGAGGGAAGTCAAAAATGACTACAGATGAGCCTATGAACTCAGTGGACCTGCTGTAAGACAGACCTGGGACAGGACTCAATTTATTATCCATTTCTCATGCATTGATACTCTAGGAGGTATACCACAATGATGTTATAATTTCATCTTTGATTTAAATTCAGAGTCTGTATTCAAAAGCCTATGAAAGGTCTAGGCTTTCTCTTTTCCTCAGTGAATGATTATGTGAATAAATGGACATAAGTCTCTTTGGAGAGCAACTGGGAGAATCATTACTATATATACTGGTCCTTTCTCAAGGGGACCACAATCACTCCATTAGCTAATGAATTCCAGAGGTGAACACTTGCTTAAGTCTGGAAACTGAGAAAGTGTAAATGACCTTTCCATAGGGATTGGCTGACCTAAGCCTTTTGCTCATCCAGTCTTGAAAAACCTTTAATTATATATATTAGAAAGTACTCTTGTGGGTTGGCCATCTTATAACTAAAATAAGCATGCCAGATATAGCAAATAAAAACACAGGACACCAGTTAAATTTGAATTTCAGATACATAATGAAAATGCTTTTAGTATAAACATGTCGCATGTAATCTTGGAGATATACTTAAAAAATAAGCATTGTTCTTCTGAAATTTAAATGTAACTGCATTTTTCTGTATTTTGTCTGGCAATTCTTCTCTTATAACAAACTATAATTGATTATCCATTGTTACGGGTCCCTACCAGTCATATCACCCTGGCTGACATGCAGAAATTGATGGCCATTAGGATGATTATGCCTATCTTACATCTGATTGTTAAGTATTGCCACCTGGCCTTTCCTGTTTTGGGAGTCAGTGATCACATTTATTGGCCAGAATCTCCTACCTTAAGCCCTAGCCTATGCCATCAGCATGCTCTCCCAGGCATATTCCCCCAGTTATCATCAATAAAACATAGTAAGTTTCATAGTTTATAATCCTTCATCCTAAAATCCTTCTTGTCTTCTCTTCTCTCTAAGCATTTCACCAGTTAGTCCATGCTGAAATTTGACCCTAGTTATCTTTTTTGGTTGCCTGTGCAAGAAGCTGGAACAGATCTTGACTAGGAAAGTATTAGTCTTAAGGCACCTCACTGATTTGAGACCTCTGAAAGAACTACAAGTAAGGAAAAGGAAGATGAGGAGGGGGCTGCTACCCTCTAACATGAGGAAGTGGGCCACATCTAGAAGCCTAGAGTGTCAAGGGAATCTAGGTACTCAATGTTCTTAAGTGCATTTATCCAGACACCCCCATTTTTCAATCTCAATCCTACTTCTTCCCTATCAGGCACAGGAGCTTTGCTGGAGCTGAAAATTAAACTTTTTCTGGAGTTCTACCATTCTTGGATATAGTTCCTGAGACTACTCTTAGCTATGAGAATGGATAGTTCTTTAAATGCTGCCATTGAGGTCCTCTGATTTTCACATTTTGTATTAAATTGGTGACTGGCACCCATCATCTTCTCTCTTGAAAGCATTGTTGGTGCTTAACAATGGCCATGCAGTTTTGATGTCCTTATCATTAGTATGTTCCTTGTTCTTTTCCAGCGCCAGAGTTATTGCTGTTGCATGAACGAACCAGTGCGTCTCTGTCTACCTCCACCCTTTTCCAGTTCACCAGGGATAAATTCTTAATGACAAACTTCTACAGAATGCTAAGAGAAATTAATATTACACCTACCTTAAGTGATGGTTTGTGCACTGTCAGGTGGCTAGCTGATGAGCCACCTCTAGAATCATATCCTTGGTGTTCTTCCCAGGACTACTGCTGGTACTAACTCTCCAAGGTTAGGCACCACAGAAGCGGAGCCAGAGTCAGGGATTCATATGCAAGTGATTGATTAAGGTGACTCTTATCAGGAAAAACCTGTGAATGAGGGAAGCAAAATAGGGAAAGGGAAGGAGCTGAGCAAGAGCATAGTCTCATATACATTCTAGCATTGCTTTGATTCATGAGCATGCTTTGGAGCATAAATCACATTGCAGAGTCATCCTCTTGTGGTAAAGCAAGTAGGCATTAGTGCCCCATGTCAGTGAGTCACTGACTGCACTGGGGTGAAGAGTATAACATCTACCCCAAGTGTCAGCTGTTAATACAGCCCCTCACAGCTAGGTTGATGGACATACCAGCCAGTAAAGCGGATATGGACAGGACATCAGCTGCAGCTACAACAATTACTTTATATAGTAAATTATAACTACATTTATACTTTAATTTATATTTTGAGTAATTATCCTAATACACAAAACATAATTACTTTACCTACTTTTTCATAACGCTTTTTTCTCTTTGTACATCTATTTTTTTCTTTATCTAAGTGCCAGTTCTGCTTATCCTGCTCTCTATATTACACAAAATATTTATCACCTTAGGTTGATAACATGTAGCTGCTTACCTTTCAGCTGCTTCCCTTGTTCAAGAGGACAGAGTCTGACTCTAATTAGGTTCTATCTCATCTAATATTTATCCTGGGATCTATTTAAACTCTCATTTTCTATTTATGCTTTATTCATTTTTATTTTTCTGCATATCAGTGGCAAATTTTCTGTTGGCTACCATTCTGACCCCTTATATATATATATAGGTTTTCCTTATGACTATAATCTCATTCCGTTGCCTTCTCTAACTCTAAGTTAAATAATAAACATTCTCTGTCAACTCTTTTTAACCAAGAGGGGCACATAGCCTGTAGAATGGGTGAAACAGATGTTCTTCATACCTTGTTGTTCATAAGTCATGGGAAGTGGCTATTGTACGACTGAATTATCTTCACTATAGAAGCACAATTGTGCATATATATTGTTTGAGCACACCTCATTCTTTTGGAAACCAGAGTAACTGCTAAGATTTATATATTAAATTTAAACTGAGAGACAATATCCATGAAGGAAATCTTTTAAATGAACCAAAGGAAATATTAATTTGTCAAAATTCAGAGAGTTGCATGAATTTCAGAGTTGGGTATTCTCTTAGAGGTTGCCAAAACAAACCCTTGCATTGTCTAGTTGAGGAAACTGGAGGCCTAAAGAGGTTTAGTGACTGAATAAAAGCTTTACAGCCAGAGAGAAACAAAATTAAGATTAGAGCTGTGGTCTTAACTTTAAGACAAGTTACCTGTATAGATTATAAGATATAATTCTAATTGATGGCACCTTTTCTATGATTCCTCAACGCTCTCCCTTTTCAACTTCTAATAAAATACATGAATATAAGTTTACTGTAAGAAAAAATAGAATATAAATTGAAAGAAGACATTAATTAGGGTCTTGACTCTGCCGAGTGACAGTGAAAAGGGCAGACATACAGTTACTAAATTTTTCTTTCTTACCTATATAATCAAAGCAAAATATTTTCCTTATAGGTGCCCCAAAGCTCTTGTAAGCGTCAAATGAAATAACTGTGAAAATACTTTGTAAACTATTAACCCAGTTCTAGAATTGTAAAAAAATTATGGGAAATTATATACTGCGATTTGGCAGCCATAAAATTTAGGTATCTTCACTTTGATTTTTATTTGCCTTAACTCAACATATTGTGATCTTTTACTATATAAAGTAAATTTTGCAATAAGAAAACAACTTGATTTTTAAAATTAATCAAAGATCTTAACAGACACCTCACCAAAGAAGATATGTAGATGGCAAATAAGCACATGAAAATATGTTCCACCTCATACATCATCAGGGAAATGCAAATTAAAACAACAATAAGATACCACTACACACATATTAGATTGGCCAAAATAAAAAACACTGATAACACCAAATACTGGTGCGGACGTAGAGCAACAGGAATTTGCATACATTGCTGGTGGGAATGCAAAATAGTACAGCTAATTTGGAAGACAGTTTGGTGGCTTCTTAACAAAACTAAACATATGGTTACCATCTCATCCAGCAATCATGCTCCTTGATATTTTCCCAAAAGAGTTTAAAACATATTTCCACATAAAAACCTATACACAGATGTTTACAGCAGCTTTATTCATAAATGCCAAAACTTGGAAGCAACCAAGATGTCTTTTATTGTTTGAATTGGTAAATAAACAGTGGTACATCCAAGCAGTGGAACATTATTCTGCACCAAAACGAAATGAGCTATCAGGCCATGAAAAGGTATGGAGGAAACCTAAATGCATATTAATAAATGAAAGAAACCAATCTGAAAAGACTATACACTATAATTCCAACTATATGGCATTCTGGAAAAGGCAAAACTATACAATTAAAAAATCAATTTTTTCTAGGGGTGAGAAAGAGGAAAAGAGATGAATAGGGAAGCACAGAGGATTTTATGACAGTGAAAATACTTGGTAAGATATTATAATGATGGGTATATATCATATGTTTGTTCAAATCCATAGAATGTATATCAAGAATGAACCCTAGGGTAAACTGTGGACTTTACGTGATTATGATGTGTCAATGTGGGTTCATATTTGGAAAAAAAATTTACCATTCTGGTGAGTGATGTTTACAATGGAGAAACTATACATGTGCTTGGGCAGGAGATATATGGGAAATCTTTGTACCTCCCTCTCGATTTTGTTGTAAACCTAAAACTGCTCTAAAACAAAGTCTTAAAAAATTAAGCATATTATATTTCTTCAAATAACTATTGAATAGAATCCAAAATAAAATTTAAATGGGTTTGCAACAACAGTATGTATAGTTCTTTCTAACTCTTCTCAGTGGCATCTTCAAGTCTTATTCCCTCTCATCCTTTTAATCCCTGTCAGCAAATGACCTTAATATGCAATTCATTGAATAAAGGTAACCCATAAAATGGACCTTCAGTTTGTATCACCAGTTTATGAGTTTTCTCTGCATTTCTACCTACACTTTCCTCTTTCTCTTCTGTTTAATGGAAAGGGAGTTCTTCCTCATTTCCTAGATTTATCCCTCTACTTGTACTTCAGATTACATCTCTCCTCTCATCCAAAGTCATCTTTCTAAAAAAAGGTTGTGTATACTCACTGTCTCCACTTCTCTACTGCCCATTTATAGCTCAACTAACTTCAATCTAGCTACAGTCTCCATAACTTTACTAAATAACTCTCTCCATTGTCACCAATCTTTGCTGATAACCCAGGGACAATCATCTGTCCCTATTTATCTGATCTCTCCATTAATTGCTTCGTCTTGTTAGAAAATTTTCTTCACCTCTGGCCTCTCCTTTGCAGTATTTATTTTTTATTGAAGTATAGTTGATTTAAAATATTGTGTCAGTTTCAGATATACAGCAAAGTGGTTCAGTTATAATATATATTTTTTCAGATTATTTTTCATTATAGGTTATTACAAGATATTGGATATAGTTCCCTGTGTTATACATTAAAACCTTGTTGCTTATCTATTTTATGTATAGTAGTTTGTATCTGTTAATCCTATACTCCTAATTTATCCCTCACCGCTACCTTTACCCTTTGGTAACCATAAGTTTGTCTTCTATTTCTGCAAGTCTCTTTCTGTTTTGTATATAGATTCATTTGTATTATTTTTTAGATTCCATATATAAGTGATATCATATAATATTTGTGTTTTTTTCTGATTTACTTCACTTAGTATGATATTCTCTAGGTCCGTCTATGTTGCTGGAAATGACAACATTTCATTTTTTATGACTCAGTAATATCCCATTGTGTGTGTGTGTGTGTGTGTGTGTGTGTGTACATATATATGTGTGTATGACATCTTCCTAGGCCAATCATCAGTTGTTTATATGTTTTGGCTATTGTAAATAGGGCTGCTGTGAACATTGGGGTTCATTTATCTTTTCAAATTTGAGTTTTTGTCTTTTCTGTATATATGCCCAGGAGTGGGACTGCTGGATTGATCATATGGTAGCTCTATTTTTAGTTTTTTAAGCAACTTCCATACTGTTTTCCATAGTTGCTGCACCAGTTTTTTTTTTTATACTAATGATGAAATACCATAAAGAGAAAATACAAAAAAAAATACCGTTTAAAATTGTGTCAAAAAAAAAATCTAGGAATAAACTTAACCAAGGAAGTAAAAGATCTGCATGCTGAGAACTATAAAACATTGATAAAATAAATTGAAGATGATTCAAAGAAATGGAAAGATACTCCATGCTCTTGGATTGGAAAAATTAATATTGTTGAAATTGCCATACTACCCAAAATAATCTAAAGATTTAATGCTATTCCTATCAAGTTGCCCATGACATTTTTCACACAACTAGAAGAAATAATCCTAAAATTTATGGAGAACCACAAAAGACCCAGAATTGCCAAAGCAGTACTGAAGGAAAAGAACAAAGCTGGAGGAATAACTCTCCTAGTCTTCAGACAATATTATAGAGCTACAGGAATCAAAACAGTGTGGTATTGGGACAAAAACAGACAGACAGACAGATAGATAGATAGATAGATAGATAGATAGATAGATAGATAGATATATCAATGGAGCAGAATAGCCCAGAAATAAACCCTGACACCTATGGTCAATTAATTTACAACAAAGGGGGTAAGAATATACAATGGAGAAGAGTCTCTTTGACAAGTGGTTTTGGGAAAGCTGGATAGCTACATGCAAATCAATGAAATTAGAACACTCATTCACACTATACACAAAAATAAACCCAAAATGGTTTAAAGACCTAAGTATAAGACATGACACCATAAAACTCCTAGGAAAGGACATAGGCAAACCATTCTCAGACATAAATCATAGTAGTATTTTCTTAGATCATTCTACCAAGGCAAAAAATAAAATAAAATAAAACCAAAAATAAACAAATGGGCTTAATCAAACTTAAAAGCTTTGGCACAGCAAAGGAAATCATCAACAAAATGAAATAAATCTACAGAATGGGAGAGAATATTCACATATGATGTGATAAGAGGTTAATATCAAAAGTATACGAACAGCTCATACAGCTCAATACCAAAACAAAAACAATCAAAAAATGGACAGAAGACCTAAACAGATATTTCTCCAAAGAAGACATACAGATGGCCAACAGGAACATGAAAAGATATAAGATGCTCATCATCTCTAATTATTAGAGAAATGCCAGTTGAAATCACCTGACATAAGTCACAATTGCTATCATCAAAAAATCTACACATAATAAACCTTGGAGAGGGTATAGAAAAATGGGAACCTTCCTTCAACATTGGTGGGAATATAAGTTGGTGCAGCCACTATGGAAACACTATTGAGGTTCCTCCACAGTATTTTTTAAACTAACTTTTAAATAAGTATCATCCAAATTTCTATCTTAACCTCCTTTTTTTTTTTTTTTCTCATTCTAGTCATGCTTTCTAGGCTTTCTCACCCTCATTCATTTTGTCAAGTGTCATCTGAATGTTGTTGATGGCTCCCAAATCTGGACCTCCATCCTAGAACTGACTGAATGTTGGAACATAATCCACATTTCAGCTATACGTCAAGTATCTTTGACTCTACCACTCTCATCTCAGACTCAGCATTTCCAAAAATGAAGGTTTTATTCAGTTTCAGATCTGTTCTTTATTCTGTTCCCTGTCTTGAAAAATAATGTAAATTTCCCACCAAAATCACCAAACACAAAAATCTTATCATTCTTACTCTTTCCTCTCCCATTTTCCCTGTATATATTCAATCACAAATTTCCTGGATTTTACATCCGAGTGCATTTTATTTCTAATTATTTCTTTGTATCTAAACTGCAACTAGCAATAATTTACAGCAAATTATTTCTCACCTGGATAATTGCAACTACTTCTTAACTCTTTACTTCCTTCTTCCAACTTAGCACTCCTCTAATCAATTCTCCATGTATCACACTGAGTTGTATTTCTAACACAGAACCTGATGCTTTTCTCCATGTACACAATTTATCAGTGAATTCCCATGCCTTTTTGTGCAATTTTAAACTTCTTAATTTGTCCTGCAAGACTCCTCATCAGCTGGCTTCAAAGACTATCTCTAATAATAGCAAACTGGTTCACTTCCACAAAAGCACATATTCTACTTTACTCTAAACTTGTAGTTTTCCTGAAACACTCTTCATGTATCCTCTTGGTCCATGCCTATTTCCAGCTGACTAATTCCAATTCTTCACTCAGTGTGACAGCTTTTGAAAAGGATGACTTTTCTGATTTCTGAAATCTTGTCCAAAGTGCTCTCTAGGCAAACTGTACTTTCCTCACTAAAGTACTTCTCACAATGTCTTTTATTTGCCTGAGTGATTATCTGTACCCACTATCAGAATGTTGGTAGGATGCATATCTGTCTCATTTACCATTTCTTGGAACCAATTCTAGCAAGTAGAAGGTAATCAATAAACATTTGTGGAACACAAAAGGTATCTATACAGACAAAATAGTTCTATCAAATTTCCAAGGTTATTAACAAAACAAAGGGGAACTGATAAAAGAAAACATTAATTATCACAGACCCACACAGAAAGATGTGTGTCTGATTTAAACTAAAATGTTTACTTACAATTGAAATACATGTAGAACCAATCTAAATTAAATTTAGTGTTGATCATGAATCTTTGGAATTACAAATGAAATAATAACATGAACACTGGTATCTATCTACTCCTTCTCATAATCTCATGAAAATGATCAATAAAAAAAGAGAGGACATACTCCATTGATGTTAGAAATAAGCTAAAATGATACAGTCCATATTGTAGCAAATTACTGTAGAAAGTGCTGTTGTATTGGCACTTTGATAACTGGGAAGAATGAATATTAGTACAAATGTCAAAGCCATAAAAATGTTCACACTGTTTGACATAGTCATTCCAAAACTAAGAAGATATGTTAAGAATATGATGAGTTATGTGCATATTTGCATATAAAGATATTCTATCTTATATAAGCTTTTCTCAAGGCCAGCTCTTAATCTGAGAATTCATCTGCAAATGATTGAGAAAGTGCTCCCATGAAAAACCAGTAAGGAAGTGGATTCATAGGATAGGGAAGGGGAAATAAATCAAGCAAGACAAGATTCAGGCAACACACAAGATTTAAATTAATCCCACAGGCTATTTTAGACTAGAATCTAGAGCATGAATAAAGATTGTCTCAACTAAATGGAAGGAAACTGGACTTCTGTACTCTAGCCCCCCATACTTTATGAGAGTGTAATACACCGTACCCATTCTCTTTTCTGCTTGCAGATAAATATCTCCTATATCTTGTGGAAAATATTTCAAGAGATTTTGTAGTAGTGGATCCTTAGAAGCAAAGGAAAATAAGTTTTGGTTTCTGAAGAGGTCTAGCTAGAAAATGAATCATGACTGAACATAAACATTGAAGTATTTTTTAATCATAGTGAAATTAAGAAATGAAAGTGGATAACAGTGAATTAATGGTTATATAAGACAAGTATGGGATGAATTGTTAAGCAGTCTTTTAAACTGTGTTTCTGGTTTTCATAACATTTAATGTTATAGTATGTTGCTTTAATTTTATGAAATAAGAAGAGAAAGATAAAAAAGAAAAATTTTATAAACAGTACAATCATGAAATTTTCGAACTATAACATATATATATGTATGTAACTGTGTATTATGTTTATGTATATTGTATCTGTTATGGTGTATAATGGAAAATAGATATAATACACACACAATATTTATCTTACAAAAACCTACATCTTAAAGTACAAAATTTAAAGGAATTTCCAAAATCAGAAAATAAGAATACAAGATAAATTAGGGCTCTTATAATAAAATAAAATACTATAAACTGATCTATATGAAGATCTTGGTTGACCCTAGTAAATACAGTAAATGGAAGGCCAAAGAGCAAACACCAAAGCACGGTCTGTGGAGCAGGACTGCATTGGTTCAGATCTCGGCTCTACCATTTTATGCCTGTGTGCCCATGAGCAGATTGCTTCACTTTAGTGAATCTCAGCTTTTTTATCCGTAAAATAGGAGGAACAGTAGTACTTATTTCAGAATGTCATTGTGAGAATTAAATGAGCTCTACAAGAAAATTACTTGGAACTGTGATTGGTAGTCATAAAATGCTCAAAATAGATTATAGGAATTATTATTAAGACTTAAGTAGTATCTAGGTTTTTTTTTTTTACTGTATATTTATTCAATAAGCGAAAGAAACATTTCTTTCACAGCCAGACAAGCAAGAAGTCAAAAAAAGCAGATAAAATCAGCATTATAATGTTTGACTATTTTTAGGTAATAATTAGAAAAGTACAGAATTCTTGCCTCTGGTCAGTGCTAATATGGAAAGGCTTTCCCAAAGTAGTAAGTTTTGTGGGAACAAAGGTTCTAAAGAGAAATGTGAAAGAAGAACATTTATGTGGGTGGGAAGTGTGGTAATTTAATGTTCTGTGGTAAAAATGTCAAATGTTTGGCTGGGAACAGCAGTTGTAAAAAATCTATAGCCAGAAAGGTCGAAAAATGCTTATAGAAAAAACAGATAATCTCACTAAAAATTGTCTAAAAAGAAATTCTGACCCAAATGGCATAGGTTCATCATTAGGTAGTGTTCATTAGGGAATCAATGGGTGACTCATCAAGGGTTAAAAAAAAAATTTCGATTTTTAATTTGTAACTGTCCCCATACTTTTGAATACTCACTAATTAATAATTTGTAGAGAAGGTTTCTTCATTTATTGTGAGCTTTCTCTTTCCTGTTACAGTTTGTGTCTGTAGCACTGACTAGATCTCTAAACTAATATTCCAGTTTTCTCCTTTGACTTTTTATGTAAAATTACACAACTTTTCTTATATTACTCTAGTTGAATAGAATTTATCAAGCAGATGTAAGTGGGCCTACTACTATTGTAGTACTCAAATATTTATAACACATATATCTTTGGCAGTTTATATTTTAAAAGCTCATGCAAAAGTTTTCCTTAGAGAATTCTTAAGGAACCCTTAAAGAACTTAAACTTACAACCAGCTTGATCCACAGGGTGAAACAGAATCCTGCTATTAGAAACAATGACAAACAAAAAAATGGAAGTAAATCAATATGGTAGACTGAGAGAACCTTGATCTGAGATTGAGGGTAACTGATAGTCTTGAGTTTGCAATTTACAACCTGCATAATCAACACCACCTCACAGTCTCCTGTGTAAGGATATTGATCTAGATGATCTCAAGCTTTCCTTTCATTCTTTATTTTATAATATTTATCTAACTTACATTTTTATGTGTTTTGTTATAGAAATATAAGTTTCAAGTGGTCAAAACTTTGTTTTATTCACACTGAAATATCAGAAGTATGATAAATCCTCAGTAAATATTTGTTTAATAAATTAATTATGTCCAGGATTATGACAAGTTAGGTATTCAGACATACCTTCCAACTGAAAATAACCAAAAATACTGAAAAACAAATGAAACCTTCTTGTTAAAATGATGGAAGATTTGGAAGATAGTAAAGAAATATCAGGTCAGATTCTGAATGAAGTCTGGAATCCAGAGATATAAGTTGGTCACTGAAGGTACTTTTTCCCAAATGGCATCTACCAAACTATGAAAATTTGAACTATAGTTTTCAAAGAATATTTAGGTCTTATAGAGAAAAAGAAAAACCAAAGGCTTATGCAAGTTGTAGAGTAACGTATCAAACACTCCTATGATAAAATGCAGAACCCAAAGTCTGCACCAACAGTTTGTGAATCAGAAATAAATATGCCTTACTTACATGGCACAGTAACAGCAAAGAATTTCTTTGACACTAAATATGAAATGGGGCAAAAATGTATATAAATTACACAATTTTGTACAATTTAAATAAATATAGTATAGTCTTCCATTATATTGTGGATCTATAAAGTCATACCATCATCATGGTCAAAAACAAAACAAAACAAAATTCAAGGTGCAAATTTAATTTAAAATTATTCCTGTTTAGCATTGCAACCAAGTGCCTTTCAGAAGTCGGCAGAAGTACCTTCAACCAAGAAAAAAGTGTTTCACAAGGAAAATAATTAAGTTACATTGAAAAAGCAAACATGTAAGCATGGAATCATGAGAAAGAATCTGAAGAAAAAACATGTAATAGAAATAGACCTGTATAACGTTCAATATTAGACTTTCCAGAAGAGATTATAAATTTGTTTACTGTGTTGCAAGGAACAAATATAAAAATAATTGTAAATATTTATTAGAATGTGAAAGTCCGATTCAAATAAATCAACTCAGACTTCTAGGGAAAAAGTAATAATAACAATAATAGCAAACAATAACAATATGAATAGCTTTAACAAACGTAGACATAGCTGAAAAGAGAATTGGTGAACTGACAGCTAAATCAGATGAAAGTTTCTCCAGTTCAACATATAAAGATTATAATTATAAAATTTAAAAATAGCTATTAACACATACATTAGTTTTCTGTTACTGCTATAACGGATTACCACAAATTAAACAGCTTACATAGCACAAATTTTATTTTTCAGTTCTGTAGGTGGGAAGTTCAGTAAAGGTGTTGGTTTAAAATCAAAGTATAGGCAGCCTGCAATCATTTCTGGAGATTGTAAAGAATAAGCTATTCAGCTCATTTGGGTTTTTTTAAAAATTCAGTTCCTTGTTATGGGATAAGGTCCCTGATTTCCTGTTGGCTATAAACTGAGAGTTACTTACATCTGCTAGATGCTGCCATATTCCTTGGTTTGTTGTCCCCTTCCTGCATCTTCAAAGCAGGCACTTGTGGGTCAAGCCTTCTCAAATTGTTATTTCTCTGACACTCTTTATCTTGTTGTCTTTCAGTTTCAGGAACCCATGTAATTAAATAGAATCCACACTTAATCCAGGATAGTCTTCTGATTTCAAAACCTTAAACTTAATTACATCTGCCAAGTCTGTTTTGTCATGAGAGAGAACATATTCACAGGTTCTGGGGGTTTCAATGACCATTATTCTGTTTCTTGCAGCATATAACAAATATAGAATTAGAAGTTCAACATAACCAGAAATCTATAAAAAAGAAGAATATAAAACAAAAATATGTGATGATATAATGGCTGGAAATTTGCCCAAAATGATGAGCTCCACTAATCCATAAGAAGCTGTAGGAACCTCAGGCAGAATAAATAAAAACTGTCATATGGTCACATGTAGAATACCAAAATATAGAGAAAGATTTTTTTCCTTGGTTGGCTAAAAAACTCCTACTACCTTCAAATTAGTGATTTTTACACTGATAATTGATTTACAAATACAAATAATAAAAGTGAAGAGTTAGTGGACTTGTATTTTCAATATGCTGAGAGAAAATTACTACTGACCTAGATTTGTATAAACAGCTAATGAACTAAAGAAGTTTTATGTATACAGCAGTTTTATATATACATGCAAACCTTTCCACAAAGAAATCTCCAGAAGCAGATGACGTCACTGGTGAATTATGTATAGTACTTAAGGAATAGTATCAATGATGCAGTCTTACATCAACTCTTTCAGAAAATATAGGAAGAAGGAGTAGTTCTCAGCTTGGTTTGGGAGGCTTGCACAGCCCTGATACTAAAATCTGACAACTATACAACAAAAAGAAAAACATAAATTGGTATCATTCATGTGCATGATGCAAAAATTCTTTAATGAGTATCAGCAAAGCGAGTTCAGCAATGTAGAATAAGAAAAATGCATCATAAGCAATTGAGATGTATCACAATAATGCACTTAAAAATTACCAATGATACAGCACATTATAAGAAAGAAAAATATAGGGCATATAGCAAAGATGTCCTATAAAACTATTTGTATGTGACATTGTATTGAAGATTCTAGCTGGAGCACTAGAGGAAGAAAAGGAAACAAGAATATTAAATATTGTAAAAGAAGAAGTAAGATAACTTTTTTGAGAGATGACAAGGTGTGAATAAAAAAATCCAAAGTAGTCCTCAAGCAACTACTAGAATTAATAAGTGTAATATTGTAAGATAAAAATATAGAAAAATAAGTATATTTGCATACACCAATGACAAAAAATGGATAGTAAAGTTACAAAAGCCATCATTTACAATAGTACAAAAATTCTTAGGAATCAATTTAATATGTGGCTCAAACTGCTCATTTTCCAGCCCCTTTTACCTCCGTTTTTCTCTGAGTCCCCTCCCTTAGGCACAGGTACTGACCTGATTAGTTCTTTTTCCTTTCTACCCATTTCCATATGGATCTTTCTTACAGCCTTGGTTGTAAAGGTGTCTTTCTGTCATTTTCCAGTTAGTTTTCAGTGAGAACTGTTCCACACATAGTGTATATTTGATGTGTTCCTGGGGGGAGTTGAGTTCTATGTCCTCCTACTCCACCATCTTGATCTCCTCCCTCTTTATATTCAGAAGAGGTTTTTAAATTACTAATATTGGGAATGAAAGATAGGACATTACTACTGAACTTACAGAATTAAAAAGTACTATAAGTTTATACTACGAACAATGGTATAGCAACAAAATAGGTAATCTATGTGAAATGGACAAATTCCTACAAGGACACAAATTACAATGTGACTCATGAAGAAATATAAAATCCAAATAAATATATAAAAGCAAAAATATTGAGCTAGTGAATAAAAATGTATACAAACATTTCACAAAGGATGCCCAAACCCAGATGACTGTACTGGCAAATTCTACTAAATGTTTAAAGGAGAGTTACTATCAAATCTTCACAAACTCTTTCAGAAAATATAAGAGGAAAAAACTTCTCAATTTGTTCTATGAGGCCAATATTACCCTGCTACTAAGTCCAGGTAAAGACTCCACAGGGAAAAAAATTACAGAACAATATCCCTAATGAATATAGACACAAGAGCCTAAACAAAGTGATAGCAAACAAAATCCAGCTATATATATTTTTTAAAAGTAATATAACCATATCAAGTGAGATTCATTTCAGGAGAGTAAGCTTAGTTCAACAAAAAGTAAATCACTATAGCACAACATATCAATATAATAAATGACAAAAAAACCCACTATCATTTCATTAAACACAGAAAAAGCTAGACAAAATTTAAAATCCTTTCATAATAAAAAACTCAACAAACTAGTACAATGTAACTTCTTCAACCTGATAAATGGAAGATACGAAAAATATAGCACTGACATTATACTTACTGGCAAAAACTGAACACTTTCTCCTAAGACCCGGAACAAGGCAAAAATGTCTACTCTCAATACATCCATTTAACACTATACTGGAGGTACTAGCCATGACAGTCACGCAAGAAAATGAATGTAAAGTTTTCCAGTAGGAAAGGAAAAAGTAAAATTAAAACTATACGTAGGTGATATTATCTTAGTATAAAGAAGATCCTTAAAGAAACTGCAGAATATTAGATCAAACAAATTCATTAATGTTGTAAGATTTAAAAGTATTGTAAAAAATCTACACACTAGCAATAAGCAATCTGAAAATAAGATTAAGAAACAATTCCACTTAAAATAACATCAAAAATAAAGTACTTAAGATCAAATATAACAAGAGATGTACAAGATTTATACACCAAAGTCTACAAAATATTGTTGAAAGAAAAAAACTAAATCAATGGAAAGCCATGTTCCTAGATTTAAAAATTTAATATTGATCTGCAGATTCAATATAATTCATATGAAAACTCCAAATGCATTTTTTGAGGGCAGAAACTGACAAACTGGTCCTAAGATTCAGAAATAAATGCAAGGGCCACAAAGCCAAAACACTTAACAAACAAAGAGGATTTCAAAACTTACATAGAAATATAGTAATCTAGACAATGTAGTAGTGGCATGAGAACAGGTATACAGATTATTGAACAGAACTGAGAGTTCAGAAATAAACTCTTACCTTTATGGTCTATTTTTCAATAAAGGTGTCCAGATAATTAGTGGAAACAACTGTCTTATCAACAAATGATTCTGGGACAACTGGATATCCACCTTCAAAAAAATGAATATAAACCTCAGACCCCATACAAAAAGTAACACAAAGTTGATCTTATTTCCAAATGTAAGGGTTAAAACTATAAAACCCTTAGGAAAAAACATAGGCAAACTCTACATGACTGTGGGTTAGGCAACAGTTTCTTAGATATAACATCACAAACAAAAACAAAAGAAAACACTAGATAAAGTTGCACTTCATCAAGTGATAAACTTTTTGCTTCAAAATGTGCTATCAAAAAAGTGGAAAAAAGACTCCACAGAATGGGAGAATATATTTGCAAATCATATGTTTGGTAATGGACTAATATCCAGAATATGTAAAGAACCCTTACAACTTAATCAAAGGAAAACTGAATTTAAAATGGATAGTGGATTTGAATATATGTTGCTCCAAATAAGGTATGTAAATGGCCAATGAGCACATGAATAGAAGCTCAACATCATTAGATAATGAAAATCAAAACCACAGTGAAATACCACTTCACACTCCAAAGATAGCTGTTATTAAAAAATGCACTGCAACAAGTGTTGGCAAGGATGTATAGAAACTGGAACCCTCACGCATTGCTGGTGGGAATGGAAAATGATACAGCTGATTTGGAAAGCTTTGTCATTTCCCATTAAAACTGGAAAAAATTTAATAATGTCAGGAATAGGAGGTAATTTTCAAAACAAAACTTACAAAAAAGTAAATATAGAAGAAGGAAAAAAAAAGAGAAAACTTTGGCAGTTTCTACAAAACTTAAATGTAACTTCATCATATCACCCAGCAATTCCTCTCATAGATACATATCTAAGAAAAATGAAAACACATATCCCCCTAAAAATTATATGCAGCTGTTCATAGCAGCATTATTCATAGTGGTAAAAAAGTGAAATGATCCAAATTTCCTCAAATGATACATGGAAAGTAAAAGTAGTATGGACATTCCATCAAATATTTTTGGCAATAAAAAGGAATGAAGTACTTATACATGCCACAGTATCAGTAAACTTTGAGAAAATATTCTAAGTGAAAGAAACCAGATACAAAAAGCCACATATTGCATAATTCTATTTACATTAAATGTTCAGAATAGGCAAATCCAGAGAGAGTAGATTAGTGATTGTCAGGGTTTGGAGAGGGGTGAGAGTGGGAAGGCATTGGGTTGTGACTATCTATGGATGAGGGGATTCTTTCGGGGGTTGATGAAGATGTTCTGGAGTTGGATAATGGTGATGACTGCACAACTTTGTGAATATACTAAAAAACATATAACTGTATACTTTAAAAGGGTGAATCTTATGGCATGTGAACTATATTTCAATTTAAAAAAAAAGAATGAAACAGTTAACTAAAGTAAAGCATTATTACATACTAATGAATGAAACACAGCTACAGGCAACAACATGGAAGAATGGCCAGGCATAATGTTAATTAAGAGAAAAAAATCATGAGAGAATGTACTACAAAAGTGATTATTTAAGATAGGGATTTGCTAGGAGGAAATTGGATGTGATGGGAGGGCCTCTAACTAGAGTTTGGTCTTTAATATCCAAAATACATCCTAAAGTCCTTGAGGATCTTTTCAATATTACACTTACAAAAAAATTCAGGGATACTTGGAATATTTCTGAGGTAATGACTGTTTTCTTTCTTACATTCTGTGGTGTTTACACAGTTCTTTATATATAATTTTTAAAATTGTACATAGTTTTATAAACCCATATGTACTATGATATATTTCATAATAAAATTTCCTAAAAATAATGACAGAATGACTGTATGAATGTATAAACACATGATAATAATTGTGTAATATCCTTGTCAAGTGTATGAGCTTCATGTCCTTTTCTAGCTTAAAAACTCAATAGTAAGAGCCAGGTCATATGCTTTCTTGTACTTTCTCATAGGTTCTGGCTTACTTTTGAATACATATTAATCAGTGATATGCTGGTAAATGTTTGATAACTGATTCCTACTATAGTGGAGGAAAAAAACCAAATTTGTAACATTTGCCAATCTCACTGGTATAAATGTTCCAAATATGTATGGAGTATTTGTGATATAGAGAATATATTCTGTAAATATTATTTGCATATTTTAATTATAAAATACCTTATCTTTACAGAGAGAAAAGAAAATCAATGCATGTGGAATTAGTTCTACCTACAAAGTAATCGATAATTATAGAAGTACATTTTACATGCCAAAATTAATAGATCAGCTATCTCTATTGGTGTCTTCATGATGACATTAAGTACAAGTTAATCACCATTTTTACTCTGAATTGGATATTTTCTACCAATAGATAACAAACCTGAAGAAGAAAATTATCTAACATATACTAAGACTGAGTGAGTCATTGAGATGTTACCAATTGCTTGTAGTATTAGTCTTCTCAGGCTGACGTAACAAGATACCACAGGCTAGGTTGTTTAACCAATAGAAATGTATTTATTTTCTCACAGTTCTGGAGGCTAAAAGTCCAACATCATGGTGTTGGCAAATTTGGTTCCTAGAGAGAATTCTCTTCCTGGCTTATAGACAGCTGCTTTCTTACTGTATCCTCAAATGGCCTTTGCCCTGTGCACACAGAAAGAGAGAGACTTTTGGTGTTTCTCTTTCTTACAAGGTTACCAGTTCTATTGAATTATAGACCAACCTTTATGACCTCGTTTAATCTTAATTACCTCCCTAAAAGACTTATCTCCAAATACAGTTATATTGGTGTTTACTGCTTCAGTATGTAAATTCTGTGGGGACACAATTGATTGTATAACACTTGCATAGTAAGTTTCCATAGAAAGAATTATTTTCTCAAAGATTGCTGTGATAAATGTATGTTGCGATGCATAGTAGATGAGGCCTAAGTCTTTGAAACAGTTAGGCAAAAATATAAAAAGCATTTTTTTCTCTCAGATAAAACTTTTAATTTTTTAAGTAGTTTTAAGGTGCATATAAATACTTCCTTATAAAAATATTTATATTTTTTTCTCTGGGAATTTTAGACAGAGTTTCAACTTAGAAATAAAATCAAAACAAGATATTTTCTAAGGTCTTTGGAAGATTACAAATGACTTTATTAGGTGATATTAAGTCTAATATCCAGAAGGAAAGAGGTTAGACTTCCAATAATTTCTTTCACTAAATGCCTCACAATAAATGCTTCAAGTTTTTAATGAACAAATTAATCTATTATCACCTAGAAAGTAAAAAGCCTTCAAAAGTGCTAAAGAGATGTTCTCCTTAAATAAAATTCTGATCTCCTAAATGAAAATGTAAGGAACACATATTTGCTTTCCTCAAACACTAAACGTAAATTTAAATACATTAATCTATTAAATAGGAACATGGAGACATTGTGGCCCAATGCCCTCTTGGAATGCCTTGGCTCTATGAATTAATATATAATTTTCCTTACAGTCTAAGATAATTACATACTAAAATTATTTGAAAATGGTATTTTGGATCAGTGATCCAACTCTCCATATTTTAAAGTAAAAAAATTTAAGCAAAGTATGTAATCCTAAATTAAATTTTAAAATTAAAGAAAAGAAAATGCATCTTTAATATGATTTCAGTACTGAACTGACATCTATCCCACCATTCCCCAGAAGCAAAAAAGGCAATCACATGTCCCTGGATGAGAGAAATACTGTTAAATAAGATCAACCACCTTTAAGGGAACAGAACTACAGAAATTAAATGAAGACATAATTTTATTACTCATCACAACTTGGAAAAGTTGGCTGAAATCACTTGATTAGTCTTATATGGTCACTGAGGTGCCACACTCTTCATCTGAACCACCTGATTTCTAGCTTTTCATCTAAAGTGTTTGGTGTCCTGCAGAAAAACCAATCGTAGTCAGTTACAGACCAATATACTAGAGCTGAAAGCTGGCTTTTATCAATTTAAACACATACATTGATTCATTCAGGTAAGAAAAGAAAAGTCAATTAGGGGCCCAAGTTATCTACCCTGGATGATCCAAACAACAGGATAATGGCCACATCTTCATTTCACACAGTATAATATGAATAAAGTACATGTAGGACTTTACAGCCCAAAGTGAAGGTGAAGATTGACAATCATCTGACAGTTTATAGTGTGTATATTCTATCTGAACAACGGAAACCAAACAAGATCACGTAGGAAATCTTTTGCTGTAGTTATGCAGATCTAAGAGATTCAAAGTAAAGATTAATCCATGAATATGATATTTTATGTAGAGAATGATGTTGGTGCCCCACCAAGATCCTCTTTACCAGCATACCCATTCCCCAAGAGCTTGACTAGAATCTTGACTAGTAATGGCTTGCAGCTTCTACCTTCTCCAGAGAAATGCCCTCAGCCAAACTAGAGCCATCTCCTCTAGAAGAAATATCTTTCCCTCCTCTTCCCCTCCAGTTTAACCAATGGCTAACTGATAAAGAAATTACACAACTGGTAGAATAATTATTTGGTGCAATTTGTATTACAGAACTTCCTCCTGGAATCAGGCTGCTGCTGGTTCTTTAGCTGAAACAGGAATTTGAGCTAGGTTTTCTACTCTACTCTATCCCACTTTACTCATTTCCCTTTGAGGGCATTTCAATTATTCATTTGAAGATGATCTTCCATTATGGACTCTGCTTTTAGGAAACCTGCCCTAAAACAGTGATGCTAGAAGTTGTCCGAGGAAGCTGACTTTAAGAATTGGATTCTTGAGTTAGATTATTCACTACCTGGATGATAAAAGGAATTCTATTATTTGTGGTAAGTCAGCATTGGTAGTCTCTGGCATGTTGTAATAGTGAGGTTGCTAAAACTTTCTCTGCAATAAACTAGGATGTGATATAAGTGGAAGGGAAAGTAATAACTGGTGCAGTATCTGGAGCTTTTGAGGGATTTGGAGTATAAGTACTGTGGCATTGAGTGGCTGTTGCTGAGCACCATTGATGCTTTTAAAAGAGACAATGTAGTTCAAATCTGTTCATCAACAATTTAAAGCAACATGTGTGAGTTATTGGTAGTACTTAAAAGAAATTCTTACCTCCTGTCTCTGAAGGTCAGGCATAACTTAAGATCAGGCACAAAACTTAATTCTAAATGTGCCAAAACTTCAGATAATGCATTTTGCACCTTGAGCAAATTTCCTATGCAAAATCAGGATACTGATAGGAAAGGACTGGGACTCTGGGTCTTGAGATGGTGTTACACAAGATGTACCCTAGGCATTTAATGTGAGATGCTAATTTACCATTTATAGTAAATACTAATTTGATAATTGCAGGAAAGGACATTTGGGTTGAAATGGTAGGCAAGGGGCCTGACCCATTGAGGTCTATGGAGAAGATACAGAACATTGTGTTTTTAGAGGCAAGTTAAGTGGACAGAGAGCCAAGGAAGATGTTGTTTAATATAATTAAAGAAATAAAAAGATAAAACATCAGAAAACTGAGGTAAGCCACAATGGAAATTTACAAGCAATTACTCAGTTTCCAGCACTAAGCTAATTATCATACCCAGAGCTCATGGACTAAAGGAAAAGTTGGATCTCTATGAGAAAGGACTTTACAATACCATAACAAGGCGAGAAGCAATTATCCAGGTATGCAAGAAAACCTATGCTCATTTATTCAGATAACCACACATGGAATAAAGACAGATATCCAGATATTTCAAAGTGTTTTGAAAACAAGATATGAACTGATCTTCAAACCCGGCATCTACAGTACTACTATGGCACCCTTGTTTGAGTAGAATGTAGGTTGGTTTGGGGCAATATGGGAGGGTGAATAATGGTATCCATAACACAGTCTACATCCTAATGCTTAGATCTAGTTAAGGTTACCTTTTATATCTGTTCCTTCACAGATGTGGCTAAGGATCTTGAAATGGGGATTATCCAGGTGGACCCAGTGTAATCATATCCTCTTTGTATGGAGAGAATAGTAGCTCATGGAATGGAAACAGACCTCACCTTCTTAGGTGGCTGTGAGCTTCCTCTTCTCCACACCTCAGCTACCAGTGACTGACATGGGGTACAACATACAGGCCTCTTTGCCTTAAAATAGGACATCGATTATGATGGGATTTATGTCCCAGATTGTCCTGTGAGATCACCCTGTAGCAAATTTCTGAAATCACACCTTTAGTTGTTTTTGTTTGTTTGTTTTCCCCCTCTTCTACCTTGCTTCCTTTTAAAATCACACAAACAAAAATTCCCTTCTCAGGCCCTTTTTCCAGGTAACCCAAACTAAGTCATTATGATTCTAAACTATATTGTTGAAGACATCTATTAAGTGATTATAATTTTCTTTCCTTAAGTACATTAAGAAATTTACTATCAGTAACCTTGATAATAGCATAATAAGAGCATCAAGATTAAAAAAATCAAGATTATAACTAGGCTTAGGTATTTATATAACCTGATATAAATAACCTAAAATAAAACATTATCTGTTCCATTTTCTGAAGTTTAAAGAAAATGCTTTAAATCTTGTTTCTACAGTGGTTCTCTAAAGTCCTAAAGTGATTTAAAAATTTAAATAGTGGACAAGGGAAGTGATTGATCAAAATATTGATCCAAAATAGATTCCAAAATATTTTTTACAAATGGTGTGGATAGGAAATGTTGCCTGCCATTCCAGTAAACAAAGAATGTTGCCCACCAGTCCACTTCTACAAATAGCAAGAAATTAGCCACTGCAGTCATTCACTGACAGTGCAACCTGAGGGAAATTCTGAATGGAAAACAGGAAGAATTCTGTGCTTTAGATACTGACCCTAGATAGTTAAGATGCATATCTAAGGAATAATTTCAATGAACCCAGATTCTTGCATCTTTCTATACATAGAAAAACACTAAAATCTTTAAATTGAGATGTCTGTTCTTTGTGTTCAGCAGTAATCATTTTGAAGTTCAACTACATATTTTTTTCAGCCAAAACCTCCTGTGTATCTTGGCTCCTCCCTTACCTCTTTGGAGCAGTTCCTCAGAACTATCTGAGAGGCTGTCTCCCAGGCTGTAGTCCTCAGTAAGATCCCTGAATAAAACTTAACTCACAACTTTTAGGTTGTGTATCTTTCTTGGGTTGACAGTGGCAAACTCACCTATATTATAAAAAGTCAAATCCATTTGGCTAGTATCTCTTACTTCCCAATCAAGTTTTCTATCTGTACTTCTGAGTTGGCAAATCAACACAAATTAGAGACAAGTATTAAAATAAAATCAGGTGGAAAAATGATTTACAAGGAAATTGTTTACTGTGCCAACTTAACCAAGCTGTATTTCTTTTTTGACTCTACAATTCACAAAACTGTACAGGAGCTGGGCTTCCAAACTAATACATTACCTACCAAACATTTTAAGTAAATAAAATCATATAAATACACTTTCTAATGAGTGTTTTTTACAGCTTCAGTCTAAGAATTAGGAAATAAAAAAGTCCACTTAAAAAAAATACTCCAAGTTAAAATGTGGTTCACTGCCTGATTTTTGAGTTGGATAAATGAGTAATGCCACTAGAATGTCAAAGGCCTTCAAATAAATGGATTACAGCAACTCACCCTATATTTATTTATGGCTTTGACACATAATAATTAAGACCTTATCTTTTCCTATTCCATTAAACATGGCTGTTCAAAATCATCAGAGATTAACCAGTTTCTTTGTCAAAGATCACTCTAGAAATAATGTCTATCCCTAACCTTTTGTTCTCTGGCTTCTGATATCAACAATGTATATTACTCAAACTTCACTCTCAAAATCACTAACAACTTTCTAACCACCAAATCTCATAACTCTTAAGAGTTTAGAGAACCACCGTGTCAGAGTAAAACTGAATTAAAATCTTTCTTTGTGTTTACACTCTCAATAGTATATTATGATACTTAAACTGTCTGGCCAAATTCTCCAACCACTAAATGACTTCTGTTCATGTAGGAATTAATGATGCAGCCAAAATATACTTATAAAGAAGTTTATTACCTTGAAGAGTTAGATATGAAAGTGGAATCATACCCCATAGGGTTAACAAGCTGGCACCTTAGCAGAAATCCCTGGGTCAACAGAAGTTGGCATCTTAATAGAAATCCTTGAGTATGTCTTACAGAATAGCAGATAGAAACACCTTGTTTAAACCCCCTCCGTTTATAACCTGCCGTTACTAATTAAACCTACTTTAGCTGTTTTTTACTTTCTTTAGTTTTATACCCTCCAAGCTTCACACCAGACTTCTTAACCACCCCTATGGGTCACTATAGTAGTGTGGGGCCAGGGGAAGGCTTAAGTTGTTCTCCAGAAACCTGGAGATGTCTCCTGCCCAGCTCAAGCTGGTCAAGACTGGTTGGGACCACTAACCTCAAAACTGGGCCTTTGCTGGTGTTTGAAAGATAAACTTTTGATGCCAGAAGGCCAGAAGCTCCACCCTCACAGCAGTTCCTCCATTTTTGAACACAGATACCATAAAGAAGCATGTAACCCAGATAAATCTACAGAGCAAGTTGATTACCTCACTTTTCTTTACCTCCAATCCCCTTTCTCCACACCTAAGACCACCCAGCTTCTTTATCCCATAAATATTTCAAGTCTCTTACCTTCTGGGAGGTGGATATGAGAGTTGTCCTTCTATTTCCTTGCTTGACTTCTTTGTAAATAAACTGCTTCTCAGCTATAAACTTCAGCACCTCAGTATTGGGCTTGATGTGCATCAGGCAAATGAACCTGGTTAGGTAACAAACATAGGCCAGACTCTACCCTGGGACCAGGTGGCCCAAGCCCTTGGGTGACAAGAGGGGAATGCACTGCTGGGATGCATAGGATGTCACCTACACAGGCCACTTCTCCAAGGTCAAGAAACGTAATTAACCTGCCACATACATAAAAATACAAATAGAAACTTAGACAAAGTGAGGCAGCAGAGGAATATTTTCCAAGCAAAGAAACAAGATAAAATCCCACAAGAAGAACTGAGTCATGAGGAGATAGGCAATCTACCCAATAAAGAGTTCACAGTAATAATTGTGAAGATGATCAGAGAAGTTGAGAGGAGAATGGACGCACAGAACAAGAAGTTAGAAGTTTTTAGCACAGAGTTAGAAAATATAAAGAACAGCCAAATAGAGTTGAAGAACACAGCTACTGAAATGAATGATACCCAGAAGGAACCAAGAATAAATGGCAAAAAAATGGATCAGTGAGACAGAGACAGAATAGAGGAAATCACTACTGTAGAACAGGAAAAAAAAAAAAAAGAATGAAAAGAAATGAGGATAGTTTAAGGGATCTTTAGGAAAACATGAAGTGCACTAATATTCATTTTATAGGGGTCTCAGAAAGAGAAGACAGAGAGAAAGAACCTGAGAAAATATTTGAAGAGATAATAGCTGAAAACTTTCCTAACTTGGGAAAGGAAATAGTCACCCAAGTCTAAGAAGGTTATAGTCCTCCAGAGAGTCCCATACCAGATTAACCCTAAGAGAAGCATGCCAAAGCACACAATAATCAAATTGAAAGAAATTAAATATAAGGAGAAAATATTAAAAGCAATAAGAGAAAAGCAACAGATAACACACAAGGAACCTCCATAAGGTTATCTGCTGGTTTTTCAGCAGAAACTCTGCAGTCTAGAAGTGAGTGGCAGAATATATGTAAAGTGATGAAAGGGAAAATCCTACAACCAATAATACTGTACACAGCAAGGCTCTTATTCAGATTTGATGGAGAAATAAAAAGCTTTACAGGTAAGCAAAAGCTAAGAGAATTTAGCACTACCAAACTAGCTTTACAACAAATGCTAAGGGAACCTCTCTAGGTAGAAAAGAAAAGGCCACAACCGGAAACAATAAAATTACCAAGTAGAAAATCTCACTTGTAAAGGTAAACATATAGGAAAGGTAGGAAATCATCACACACAAACTAATAGGGAAATTAAAAGACCAAAGTAGTAAAATCATCTATATCCACAATAAGCAGTGAAAGGATACACAAAACAATTAGGTCTTAAATATGATATCAAAACCAGTAATCATGAGGGGAGGAGAGTATGATTGCAAGGTACCTAAAGTGCATTTGAAATTAATAGATCAGCAGCTTAGAACAATCATGTGTATATATAGACTTATATACCAAAACCTCATAGTAATCGCAAACAAAAAAAAATCTATAATAGATATATAGACAAAAAAAAGAAAGAGGAATCCAAACATAATGCTGAAGAGAGTCACTAAATCACAAGAGAAGAGAATAAAAGAAAAAAGGGAAAAAAAGAGCTACAAAAACAAATCCAAAACAATTAATAAAAAGGCAATAAGAACATATATATCGATAATTACCTTAAATGTAAATGTATTAAATGCTCCAACCAAAGGACATAGACTAGTTGAATGGACACAAAAACAAAGCCCATGTATAGATGAGATTAGAAATCAACTACAAGGAAGAAAAACTGCAAAAACCACAAACAAGTGGAGGCTAAACAATATGCTACTAAACAACCAAATGGATCACTGAAGAAATTAAAGAAGAAATCTAAAAACACCCAGAGACAAATGAAAATGAAAACACGATGACCCAAAATCTCTGGGAAGCAGCAAAAGCAGTTCTAAAAGGGAAATTTATAGCAATAAAATCTTACCTCAGTAAACAAGAACAATCTCAAATAAAGAACTTAACCTTACACTTAAAGCACTTAGAGAAAGAAGAACAAACAAAACCGAAGTTAGTAGAAGGAAAGGAATCATAAAGATTAGAGCAGAAATAAATGGAATAGAGACTAAAAACAATTTTAAAAAATCAATGAAACTAAAAGCTTGTTCTTTGAGAAGATAAACAAAATTGATAAGTCTTTAGCCAGACTCATCAAGAAAAAAGGGGAGAGAGCCCAAATCAATAAAATCAGAAATGAAAAAGGAGAAGTTACAACTGACACCACAAAAATACAAAGGATCATAAGAGGCAACTATATGCCAACAAAATGGACAACCTAGAAGAAATGGACAGTTTCTTAGAAAGGTACAATTTGCTAAGACTGAACCAGCAAGAAATAAAAAACATAGCAGACCAATTACCAGCACTAAAATTGAATCAGTAGTTTAAAAACTCAACAAACAAAAGTCCAGGACCAGATGGCTTCACAGGGAAATTCTACAAAACATTTAGAAAAGAGTTAGTGCCTATTCTTGTGAAACTATTCCAAAAAAAGCAGAGGAAGGAACACTTCCGAACTCATTCTATTAGGCTACCATCACCTTAACACCAAAACCAGACAAAGATACCACAAAAAAAGAAAATTACAGGCCAATATCACTTATGAATATGGATGCAAAAATTCTCAACAAAATACTAGCAAATCAACTCCAACAATACATTAAAAGGATCATACACTATAATCAAGTAGGATTTATCCCAGGGATGCAAGGATTTTTCTGAATATTTGCTAATCAATCAATGTGATACACCACATTAACAAATTAAAGAATAAAAACTATATGATCATCTCAATATATACAGAAAAAGCTTTTGATAAAATTCAACATCTATTTATGATTAAAAACTCTCCAAAAGTGGGCATAGAGGGAACATACCTCAACATAATAAAGGCCATATATGACAAACCCACAGCTAGCATCATACTCAATGGTGAAATGCTGAAAGCATTTCCTCTAAGATCAAGAACAAGACAAGAATGCCCACTCTCACCACTTTTATTCAACATAGTTTTGGAATTCCTAGCCACAGCAATCAGAGAAGAAAAAGAAATGAAAGGAATACAAATTGGAAAAGAAGAGTAAAACTGTCACTGTTGGTAGATGACATGATACTATACATAAAAAAATCCTAAAGGCACTACCAAAAAATGACTAGAGCTCATCAATGAATTCGGTAAAGTTGAATGGTATGAAATTAATATACAGAAATCAGTTGTATTTTTATATACACTAACAGCAAAATATCCAAAAAAGAAATTATGGAAACAATCTAGGTTACCATCACATCAAGAAGAATAAAATACCTAGGAATAAACCTACCTAAGGATGCAAAGGATCTATATTCTGAAAACTATAAGACACTGATGAAAGAAATTGAAAATAAAAACAGATGGAAAGATATACAGTGATCTTGGTTTGGAAGACTCAATATTGTTATATTGTTATATACTACCCAAGGCAATATACAGATTCAATGCAATCCCTCTCAAATTACCGATGACATCTTTCACAGAACTGAAATAAATTTTTTTTAAATTTGTATGGAAACACAAAAGACCCCAAGTGCCAAAACAATCTTGAGAAAGATGAACGGAGCTGGAGAAATCACACTCCCTGATTTCAGACAATACCACAAAGCACAGTTATCAAAACAATATGGTACTGGCACAAAAACAGACCCATAAATCAATGGAACAGGATAGAAAGTCCAGAAATAAATCCATACACCTATGGTTAATTAATTTACAACAAAGAAGGCAAGAATATACAATGGAAAAAAGATAGTGTCTTCAGTAAGTGGTGCTGGGAAAACTGGACAACGACATGTAAAAGAATGAAATTAGAACATTCTCTAACTCCATATACAAAAATAAACTCAAAATGAATTAAAAACCTAAATGTAAAACCAGATACACTAAAATTCCTGGAGGAAAACATAGGCAGAACACTCTTTGCCGTAAATCACAGCAATATTTTTTTGGATCTGCTTCCTAGGGTAATGGAGATAAAAGCAAAAATAAATAAATGGGACTTAATTAAACTTAAAAGATTTGTAGAGCAAATGAAACCATAAACAAAACAAAAAGATAACCTAACGGAATTGGAGAAAATATTTGCAAATGATGCAACTGACAAGGGACTAATTTCCAAAATATATAAACAATTCATACAGTTTAATATAAATAAAAAAATAAGCAACTCAATAAAAAATGAGCCAAAGACCTAAATAGATATTTCTCCAAAGGACACATACAGATGACTAACAGGCACATGAAAAGATGCTCAATATTGCTAATTATTAGAGAAATGCAAACTACAATGAGTTATCACCTCATACTACTCAGAATGACCATCATTAAAAAGTCTACAAATAACAAATGCTGGAGAGGATTTGGAGAAAAGGGACCCCTCCCACACTGTTGGTGGTAACGTAAATGGTGCAGTCAGTATGGAGGACAGTATGGGAGTTTCTTAAAAAACTAAAAATTGACTCACTATATGGTCCAGCAGCCCTACTCTTGGGCATATATCCAGGGAAAACTGTAATTTGAAAAGACATATACATCCCAGTGTTCATGGCATCACTATTTACAGTAGCTAAGAAATGCAAACAACCTAAATGTCCATCAACAGATGACTGGATAAAGAAGATGTGGTATATAAGTAAGATTAATATAATGGAATATTACTCAGCCATAAAAAATATTTTAATAATGCCATTTGCAGCAACATGGATTGACCTAGAGATTTTCATATTAAGTGACACAAGTCAGGCAGAGAAAGACAAATATCATGTGATATCATTTATATGTGGAATCTAAAAAAGACTGTTACAAATGAACTTATTTATGAAACAGAAATAGACTCACAGACATGGAAAACAAACTATGGTTACTAAAGGAGAAAAGGGAGAGGAGGGATAAATTAGGAGTCTGAGATGAAGAGTCACACATTACTATATATAAAATAAATAACATAGACCTACTGTATAGCACAGGGACCTATATTCAGTTTCTTATAATAAGGTATAATGGAAAAGAATCTGAAAAAATTATATATGTATGTATATGTGCAACTGAATCACTTTGCTGTAGACCTGAAACTAACATTTTAAATCAACTAAACTTCAATAAAAAATAAAATTTTAAAAAACTGCATAGGACTTAAGACCTATATTTTAATCTAATTGATAAGTTCCTTGTTGACTTGAAATATACTAGAAGATATACAGAAAAAAATACCTCTGTTCATTCAATAAGTATAATCAAGATTTAGAGGTATTCTGATTCCTATATTTAAATCCAGGCTAAACATTTGGAATCCACTAGTATGGCATGTCCATGAGATCAAGGGTTTTTGTGGATTTTGATTACTTCTTTGCACATGTAGGAATTTAATAAATATTTATTGAAAAATTGGGTTTTTAATTCACATTAGTAGATTAGTAGATTATGATTTTATGTTTGTCTTTTACATTCCTCAATGCCTAGGCTAAAACAACAACAACAATAAAACAGAAATACAAAAAGGCATACATTTTTAACAGAGAAGTGATTGGAGGGGATTTTTGAAAATAAAGAAATCAGTAAGAACAAGCAACTACCCAGAATACAGTAGAAGGAGCTGAAAAAGTATTGTCTCCAAGTGTTTTAATGAAATATCTGGTGGGATCTAAAAATTCCATCTTGATTTTTGTAATCCAAAAAAACACTCTCCTCATAATGGCATTTGGTGGGTGTTCTATAAATGAGCCAAAGATGTCCTCTGTATATTGGCTCCCAGGTTGTTTACTTCATGGCATGCAAAAGCTTGTTAGCTGAAAAACCCAGTGATAACAAATGAAAATTTTTACACACCCAATTATTTTAAACATAGCCCAAATAAGTATATTTTTAGCCATTTAGTGCCAGCCTGCTTTGCATAACTCGTGAAACTATGCCCAACATTTGCTAGATATAGTAAGATTAATTCCAGAGCCATAAAGACATCAAGCTACTACTTCCCTTTGGAATTCTCTTACCTATAAAGTCCCCAAGATGCTTCTGAGTAACATCACCTAGACGTGTAAGCTCCCACTTTAAACCTCTTTCCCAGAAGTTGCTTTGGCTTCCTCCTCTTCTTAATAGTGATCCCCTCACCATAGCCTCTAGATGGTCTCATGCTGTGGGGGACTTGCCCAGCATGAAATCTGCCAGAGGCACTGAAATACAGTTTGTGTGTGCTCCTGCCACCTTGTGGTCATATCTTTGTCCTTAATCAGATCCAAATCCTTCAGACTCCCTACAGTGGAAGGTGTGGCAATGCAAAGGTTCCAAATTAATAACTGGCTACCAGTGAACTCGTCTTTTTTTTTTTTTAATTGAAGTATAGTTGATTTACAATGCTCTGTTAGTTTTCGGTGTATAGCATAACGATTCAGTCATACATACATATATATACACACAGTCTTTTTCATTATAAGTTATTATAAGATATTGAATATTGTTCCCTGTGCTATACAGTAGGTCCTTGTTGTTTATATATCTTATATGCAGTAGTTTGTATCTGATCATCCCAAATTCCTAATTTATCCCTCCCGGCAACCTTTGGCAACCATTAAGTTTGTTTCCTATGTCTGAGAGTATCTTTCTGTTTTATAAATAAATTCATTTGTCTCATATTTTTCAGATTCCACATATAAGTGATATCTTGTAATATTTGTCTTTCTCTGTCTCACGATAATCTTAGTACGATAATCTCTAGGTCCATCCATATTGCTGCAAATGACATTATTTAATTAATTTTTATGGCTAAGTATTCCATTGAATATATATACCATAACTTCTTTATCCTATCTGTCAATGAACATTTAGGTTATTTTCATGTCTTGGCTATTGTAAATAGTGCTGCTACATACACTGGGGTGCATGTATCTTTGCCAGGGAACTCATCTTAGAATACAGTTTGTCAATTCCTAAACCTCACCTAAGATTACAGTGTTTCTTGCAGAATTACTATGCAGGCAATTCTCCTTTGAGGAACAGAAAAAAAGAGTAGAAGAAAGTTGTAATAGTTATCTATTCTTTTTCTTCTAGAATATAATAAAAACCATATACACAGAAAGTTTACTACACAGTGAGAATTTATATTTAAGGTATCACCAAGCAGATTTCCTTTAGTAAACTGTTTCTTCCCAAATTTTAATGTATGTGGTTTTGGTGCAACTTTCCCCCAATCTGTTGTTCCATTTGTGCACATGTGTCCAAAACCCATTCAATCCAGACAATTCAGCTTCCTGGCTAGAGGAACTGAAAATAAACACAATTGGACTAGTCACCATCTAACTGAGTCAAGTGTAAAGACTGGTTACAAGAAAATCAAATGAAGAGAGGTGGAAAACTGAGAGATGGTGGAGGTGAGGAAGAGAGAAGGAGACAGAGAAAGTCCTAAAGACATCATTTGGACTTGACACCTATTTATGCCTAGAACCAGTTCTATTATTATGAAGTGTCATGAAATGTGCTTACAACTTCCTCTTTTTGCTTAGAATAGTTTTACTTGCAAGACTAAAGTCCTGACTAACAATATAGTAAATGAGTTTAAAATTGTTTTTTAAAATGTGGACTATTTAGACTTGTTCATTAGGCTAAGCCTTAATGAAAGAAAATAAGATCTCCATTCATATTATAGGATAAGTTTCTAGTTGTCCATAGTATTCAGTGATAAACTAGCAGATGAAGTTATTGCTTATGGTCACTTAGAACCACATTCTCATTGAGGATATAACAGTAGAAGTCTTTGTTCTTTTAAGTAACAGAAATCCCAATTCCGATTGCCTTAATAATTTGTCTTTTTGGGGGTCGGGGTTGAGGGGTGTGGAATATAACTGTAAGGATTAAAAATGGCAAACCAGTCTTCATGCATAGTGTGATTGAGCTCCAGGTACCATTTCTCTGAGACTTCTTCTTGGTCCTATCCTGTATGAAGCCCTTTTCTTACTCTGGCTTCTCTCATTTACAAAAAAATAGAAGCAAACAATTTAACCTTTATTTGAGTATATCACTTTCCCAGTATTCCAAAATTAATCTTTGTATTCAGTCTAAATGGACAAACTAGGTCATGTATCTACCCGTGACTGTGGCTAGGAAGATGAAGTGTACTGATTGCATAAGTAAAATCAGGGACCTTATCTAGAATTGGAATGGAGTCATCTTCTGTGTAATGCGAGGACATAATGGGAAATTAAATTGTTGGTTCATTTAGGAAAAGAAGTACAGGGGAATGGGTTCTGAGAAGGCAAACAACTATCTGAGTTAGAATGAAACTGAGGGTACTAGATTCCCTCTACTATGGAGAAGGTAAAATTCCTCTTTGTGGGTGAGGTGGATACTTTATACAGCATTTGATAAATTAAATTAAATAAAAGACAAATAAAATTCCTAAGTTATCTCCTCATGAGAGGTATAATATGCAGGGATTTGTGAGCTATTGAAGAAATCACTGAGAACAGAATTGCTGAGAACAGAAATCACTGAAGACCAAACCCAGATACTGACTTTGCAGCTTACAGAATTACAGATTAGTTGAATTATAGCTGACCATATCTCCTATGTGAAAGTTAGAGCTCTGATCAGAAAGGACTGGGTTGTTCCTATTTGCTGTGAGGATACTACAGATTAATTGAAAAACAAGAAATAGGCCAATCCCCAAAGTGCCACTGTGCAACCTTTTTAGAAATGTAGTGTCATCCTTGACTGAAGAACTTCCTAGATGAATAAGAAAGCCAGAAGTTCCTCCCCAGTTGACTACTGAATGACAAGAAAATGGAATATATATTCAACCGGGCCTTGGGTGTAGTAGATTATGATAAAATTTATAAGAGCAAGAAATAAAACTGTTACACAAATAAAGAATTTAAGGATTTGTCCAATTGTCATCATTAAAACATGAGTGGTAAATTCGTAGAAATAGAATTTGAAAGATCCTCAACCAAGATTGGTGGGACATAATTTTATCACACCTGGAATTAATTGATATTTAGGGCATAGGAGTCAATTTGCTAATTTTGAAGGAGCCAAAGTGTTTGATGGGCCCATTGCTGACCTGTACTAAATGACACAGAAATCAAAACTCTTGAACTAAAATCCGTGAACTACAGGATTTTATGTAGTTGCTCACAGTCTGGCCAAGTGAAGCAGAGCTTGGCAAATAGTTAATGTGGTAGGAGTTTGAGACAGAGTATATGTTGAGGTTGGCTATTTCAGAACAGGCAAAGAGCCTGAGAAAATTGTATAGTCATTGTAGCCTGTAATTGTAGCCTATAATGGCCAAAAATTTTAAAAGTGTAAGACATTTTTGCCTACTGAAAAAAATAAGTCTAATAAAAAAATATATCCAATGTAAATAGAGTTCAGAGCCCACTTAGATTGCTCCAAATTCTCTCTGTATATATGCATGTATTTATATAAATATAGATATAGACATCTATATCATATGTATACATGAAATTACTATATTTTATATGCTATTATTATTAATAATAGTCACTATTAAATTATTACATATCTAGACATGTCTCCTCTGAAAAATCTAGATACATAAAGTTAAGTTATACTCCTGTTCGATAAATTCAGTGGTCATACTCTTTTTGTCATTCTCTATAAGAGTTTTGTAAGTAAAAGTTTTATAAAGAAGTATCATAGGAAAAAAAAGACTCTCTTTGGGGGAAAAAAAAAACTGTACAATTGAAGGGGCAGAAAGAGGTGTCTACCCAGCCAAAAGAAAGAAAGAAACTCAGAGATCAGCAGCTCTTGGCCGATCCTGAAGAATGTGAGTAGACAAGGTTGCCTGATTAAGGCAGGTAATTTAGTGGTTTAGGATTTTAAGCTTTGACATTTCACTGCCAATCAAAACCAGGGAGTATGTACCCCAACAGCTAGGATCCTTATAATACCTTCAGGGAACAAACTTTTTTTTCCCCTGCAAGAACTTAATCCCTACTCAACTACTTTCTGGGCCAAAGGTTTCTCTAAGGCTTTAGAGAAAAACGCATACCTTAAAAAAAAAAAAGTCATTTAACCATCTTACCCATCTACTCCTATTCAATTCTCTGTGACCTTTAAAAAGTTGGTTGCACAGTCAGTTATTTTATAAGTCACAGAATGTTCAAATTAATCTTAGGGACAGGCTATTTTATAACTAGTTAAAGGGATAGCAGAGAATTTTGAAGTCCTTGTCACCATCTCTACCATAGCAAAAAATGTTATTTTTGGAGCTTACTAAGTAAATTTATTATATTTCAATAAACTCATCTTATAATTTATAGAAATATGGCAAACAATGGAAAGAATTCTACCTTTTAATGTGGAAATATAAGCTAAGTATAAATTAATAAAAATTATATACAAAGTAGATTTTGCTGGCTATCACTTAACTTAAATAAAAAGAATCAAGCACATCTCAAATGCCCAGTAAAGTAATTATTATGGAATTTTTGCATCACAGATAATGACTGCTTTTTTACCAAAAGGTAGAATATATTCCCATTTCAAGGTCCCTCTTAATGCTGACTTGGACATTTGTCTTAAAATTTCTTAACAGTCATAAATGGACCTACCTGTACAACCACTTCCCCAGGAAGTGTGGGTTGTTTTTTGATTTTTGTTTTTGGAAAGGATGATAGATATCCAGATAGTATAAAAGAAATCCTTCCCTGATAAGTATTTTCAACTTTATTTATTTTTTGTGCCAGGAAAAAATCCAGCTTAACATAAGATACTAATTTAGCTCAAGTCTGTCAGTGAATTAAACATATTTCAAGGCCAAATGAAATACAATTCCATGCATAGGTTTTCTTAGATAAATGACCCCATGACTAAATAATTTGTCTGTTAAAAATTGTTTTCTGAAAAAAATCAGATTGTCTTTTAAACCATTTTGTTCTGTCACTTTGAAGAAATAAGATTAGCTAAAATAATTGATGTTACTCGTCAGCTGTCTGCTTGGCCCACACTGATGGAACAGACATTAAACTGCTCACTCTAGTCTTTAATATACTCTCCAGTGTACTCTGTTGTTTTCTCCCAGTATATGTACTTCCTGATTCACATTTTGGATTCTTAAATAGAACAAGAGCAGGGTAGGAGAGGGCTCCTACTTCATTGAATTGCAGGGCATTAAGTGGCAAATAAGCAGGATAGACGACTTAGATCCCAATCTTTATAAGGTACACAAACATCACAAGAATGTCATTAACAAATATAAATGGATCCCTGTGCCAAGAAAATAGACTGCAACAGCCGGAAGTAAAACAACACATTCCCTACAAACATAGTAAAATTTCTTTTGAGAATTTTTAATAACTTCTCAGTCATCAGCAACTGTAAGTGGCCAGGCATATGTAGCAGAAATTTTCAAAAAAAAAATGAAGATATAGTGCTATTTATTAAAAATTGTTTATTTTTATTAAAGTATAGTTGACTTACAATACTATATTACTTTTGAGTGTCCAACATATTGATTTGATACTTTTACAGATTATATACTCTACAAAGTTATTATAATATTATTGATTATATTCTCTGGATTGTACATCTCTGTGACTCATTTATCTTATAACCAGTAGATTGAACATTTTAATCACCTTCTCTTACTTCATTCCCTACTCTCTTTTCCTCTAGCAAGCACTGGTTTGTTCTCTATATCTGTGAGTCCCTGGTTGTTTTATTTGTTCATTTGCTTTTTAGATTCCACATTTAAGTTACTTTTATACAATATTTGTCTTCTCTGTCTGATTTATTTCACTTAGCATAATACACTTCAGGTCCATTATGTTGTGTCAAATGTCAAGATTTCATTCTTTCTTATGGCTGAGTAATAATCCATTGTATACATACACCACATAATTTTTATCTCTTTATCTGTCAATGAACACTTATGTTGCTTCTATATCTTGGCTTTTGTAAATAATGCTACAGTGAACATTGGCGTTCATGTATCTTTTTTGCTTAGCGTTTTCATTTTCTTTGGGTAGACACCCAAGATTTGCTGAATCTTATGATAATTCTAATTAATTTTTTGAGGAATACTCTAATGTTTTCCATAGTGGCTCTACCAATTTACATTCCAATAGTGCACTAGGGTTCCCTTTCCTCTACATCCTTGCCAACACTTGTTTCTTGTCTTTTTGGTCATAGCCATTCTGACAGGTGTGAAGTGATATCTCATGGTGGTTTTGACTTGCATTTTCCTAGTGATGAGTAATGTTGAGCATCTATCTTCTCCTGTGCCTGCTGGCCATCTGTATATGTTCTTTGTAAAAATGCCTATTCAGGTCCCCTGCCCATTTTTAATTGAATTGTTTTTTCTTATATTAAGCTGTATGAGTCCTTTATTTTAGATATTAATCCCTTATAAGATATATTATTTATAACTATCTTCTCCCATTCAGTAGGTGGTCTTTTTATTTTTTTGAGATTTCCTTTGCTATACAAAAGGTTTTTATTTTGATACAGCCCAATTTGTTTATTTTTACTTTTATTGCCCTTGCCTGAGATGACAGATGCAAAAACATATTGCTAAGATGAAGTTTTAAAAAAGCATACTGCCTATGTTTTCATTTAGCTTTATGGTTGCAGGTTTTACATTTAAGTCTCTAACTCTTTGGGGTTTATTTTTCTATATAGTATGAGAAAATGGCATAGTTTCATTCTTTCACATGTAGCTGTCCAGTTTTCCCAGTAACACTTATTGAAGAGACTGTCTTTTCTTCATTGTATATTCTTCTCTTCTTTGTGGTAGATTAACTGACCATAAGTGTGTGAGATTATTTCTGGGCTCTCTATTTGGCTCCATTAACCTAGGTATCTGTTCTTGTGCCAGTATCATACTGTCTTGATTACTACAGCTTTGTAGTACAGTTTGAAATCAGGGAGCGTGATACCCCTAGCTTTGATCTTTTTTCACAAAATTGCTTTGGCAGTTCAAGGTCTTTTGTGGTTCCATACAAATTTTAGAATTATTTGTTCTAATTCTGTGAAAAGTGTCATGAGTATTTTGATAGGGATTGAATTGAATCTGTGGATTTCTTTGGGTACTATGGTCATGATAACAATGCTAATTCTTCCAATTCATGAACATGGTATGCCTTTTCATTTATTTCTGTCATCTTCAGATTCTTTTATCAATGTCTTATAGTTTTCAGAGTACAAGTCTTTCACCTCCTTGGTTAAATTTATTCCTAGGTATTTTACTCTTTTTATGTGATTGTAAATGGGATTGTTTTCTTGATTTCTGTCTAATAGTTCATTATTAAAGTATAGAAATGCAACATATTTCTGGATGTTAATTTATATCCTGCAACTTTACAGAATTCATTTACTAGTTCTCATAGTTTATTGGTGAAGGCTTTAGGATTGTCTACATATGCTACATGTTATCTGCAAATAATGACAGCTTTGCTTCTTCCTTTCCAATTTGGATGCCTTTTATCTCCTTTCCTTGCTAATTGCTGCAGCTAGGATTTCCAATATTAAAAGTTGTGAGAAGGGGCATGCTTGTCTTGTTCCTGATCTTAGAGGAAATGCTTTCAGTTTTAACCATTGAGTATGTTGTTAGTGGGGGGGGGGTTGTCATAAATGGTCTATATTATTTTGAGGTATGTTTCCTCTATATACTTCTTTTTGGGAGTTTTTATCATGAATGGATGTCAAATTTAGTCAAATGCTTTTTCTGCATCTATTGAGATGATCATGTGATTTCTATCCTTTATTTTATTAATGCAAATATATCATGTTGATTTATTTGTGGATATTGACCCATCCCTGCATCCTAGACTAAATCCCACTTGATTAAGATGTGTGATCCTTTTAATTTATTGTTGAATTTGATTTGCTAATATTTTGTTGAAATTTTTGCATCTAAATTTATCAGGGATATTGGCTTGTGATTTTCTTTCTTCCTTCCTTCCTTCCTTCCTTCCTTCCTTCCTTCCTTCCTTCCTTCCTTCCTTCCTTCCTTCCTTTCTTTCTTTCTTTCTTTCTTTCTTTCTTTCTTTCTTTCTTTCTTTCTTTCTTTCTTTTTTGTGCCTTTGTTTATGGTATCAGGTTAATGCAGAACTTACAGAATGAGTTTAAAAGTGTTTCCTCCTCTTCCGTTTTTGGAATAGTCTGAGAAGTATAGGTATTAATTCTTATTTCAATGTTTGGCAGAATTCCTCTGTGAAACTGTCTGCTCCTGGAATTTTGTTTCTTGAGAGTTTTTTGATTACACATTACATTTCATTACTTGTAGTAGTATGTTCAGATTTTCTATTTCTTCCTGGTTTAGTCTTGGAGTATTTTATGTTTCTAGGAATTTTTGCCTTTTTTCTAGATTGTCCAGTTTTTTGGCATTTAATTGTTTATAGTATTCTCTTATGACTTTTTGTACATATGTAGTATAGACTATAACTTCTCTTTCATTTCTAATTTTATTTAATTGTGTTCTCTCTGTTTTTCTCTAGAGTCTGGCTAAAGGTTTATCAATTTTGTTTATTTTTTAAAAATAGCTCTTTGTTTTACTGATCTTTTCTTTTTCTTTCCTTTTTTAGTCTCTTTTATTTATCTCTGCTCTGATCTATATTATTTCCTTTCTTCTACTAACTTTGGGCCTGGTTGATTCTTCTTTTTTTAATTCATTTATGTGTAAGTCAGGTTGTTTATTTGAGATTCTTTTTCCTGGAATAAGACTGTATGGCTATAAACTTCCATCTTAGAAGTGCTTTTTCTATCTCCCAAACATTTTGGAAAGTTGTGTTTATCTTTTCACTCACCTGAAGGTATCTTTTGATTTCCTCAACCCATTAGTTTTTCAGTAGTAGGTTGCTTTGTCTCCATTCATTTGTTTTCCCCCCTTTTTCCTGAAATTGATTTCTAGTTTCATACCTTTATGGTCAGAAAAGATGCTTGATATGATTTCAGTCTTAAATTTACTGATACTTGCTTTGTGACATAACATGTGATCTATCCTGGAGAATTTTCCATGTGCACTTGAAAAGAATATGTATTTTGCTGGTTTTGGATGGAGTGTTCTAAAGGTATCTAAGTCCATCTGGATCACTGTATTGTTTAAGGCCACTTTTTCCTTATTGATTTTCTGTCTGTATGTTCTATTCATTGTTATAAGTGGGTGTATTAATTTCTCCTATTCTTATTATATTACCACCAGTTTTCCTGTTAATGTCTATTAATATTTGTTTTATATATTTAGGTGCTTCTTTGTTATATGCATAAATGTCATACCCTCTTCCTGAATTGACCCTTTTATCATTATAGAGTGCCGTTCCTCGTCTTTTGTTATAGTCTTTGTTTTAAAAATCTGCTTTGTCTGATATGGGTATTGCTTTCCCAGCTTTCTTTTTGTTTTCATTTTATAGAATGTCTTGTTCCATCCCTTAAATTTTAGTCTGTGTGTATCTTTAGCTCTGAAGTGAGCTCCTTATAGGCAGCAGATAGGTGTATCTTTTTTTAAAATCCATTCAGCCACCCTATATCCTTTACTTGATCCATTTATTCATTTACATTTATAGTGATTATTGATAGGTATGTACTTTTTGTCATTCTGTTACTTTTTTTGGTTGTTCTTATAGTTCTTCTCTATTCTTTTAGTTTCTTCCTTTGGAGTTTGATAATTTTTTAGTATTATGTTTGGGTTTTTTTTCTCTTTGTTTTTTATATACCTGTGATAGGTTTTTGGTTTGTGGTTACCACAAAGTTAATATATATCAACCTATATATAATATCTATTTGTTTTAGGCAGATAATTGTTTATGTTCAAATACACTTTAAAAGCTCTACCTTTTTTACTCCCCCTCACTTTTTATGTTCTTGATATCATATTTTACATCTTTTTCATCACTTAACTACTACTTGTAGTTATAGTTGCTTTTATGACTTTCGTCTTTTAATCTTTATACTAACTTATTTAAGTGGTTGATCCACTGATCCACTATATATCTGCTTTTATCATTGCAATATTTTTTCTTCCTATATTTTCTTATTTTTTTTTATAGCTTTTTCTTTTTTACTTAAAGAGAAGACCTTTTAACATTTCTTGTAAGACCAGTTTAGTGTTGATGAACTCTTAGATTTTGCTTGTCTGGGAAACTCCTTATCTCTCATTTGATTCTGAGTGATAACCTTACTGGGTAGAGTATCTTTGGTTGTTTTTTTTTTTTCCCCTTTTAGCACTATAAATGTATAATGTCACTCCTTCTGCCCTGCAAAGTTTCTGCTGAAAAATCAGCCAATAGCCCTATGGGGGTTTTCTTACATGTAACTTTTTTTTCTCTTGCTGCCTTTAAAATTATCTCTGTATCTTTAACTTTGTCATTTTAATTATGATATCTCTTGGTGTGGATATTTTCGGTTCATCTTGATTGGAACCTTCTGTGCTTCTGGATATCTCTTTTCTTCCACAAGTGATGGAAGTTTTCAGCAATTATTTAATCAAATATCTTTGTTGCCCCTTTCTTTCTCTGTTCTCTTTCTGACATGCTTATAATGCAAACATTAGTATGTCTGATTTTGTCTCAGAGTTTCCTTAAACTATCTTCATTTTAAAATGCTGTTCTGATTGAGTGATTTCCACTATTCTGTCTGCCAGGTTGTTTACGTGTTCTGTATTACCTTATCTGCTGCTTATTTTCTCTAGTGTATTTTTTA
Source organism: Camelus bactrianus (assembly GCF_048773025.1). Classification (NCBI taxonomy): domain Eukaryota; kingdom Metazoa; phylum Chordata; class Mammalia; order Artiodactyla; family Camelidae; genus Camelus; species Camelus bactrianus. The sequence goes on from NC_133539.1 coordinate 31,979,535, forward strand.
TTTCAATTAATACATTCTTCAGCTGTGATTGGTTCTTTTTTACATTTTCTAATTCTTCGTTGAAGTTTTCACTGTGTTTATACTCCTGATTTCAGTAACCATTTTTATGATTGTTGCTTTGAACTTTTTATTAGGAAAATTACTTATATCTGTTTCATTAGAGATTTTTGCTGTACCTTTATCTTGTTCTTTCATTTGGAACATATTCCTCTGTCTTCTCATTTTGTTTTACTCTGTGTTTGTCTCTTTGAATTAGGTAAAACAGTTACCCCCCCTAGTCTTGAAGGCATTTACTTATTAGGAGCATCACTATGCAGACTGTGTGTGCCCAGTGCCTTTGGCAAGAGAGCTGGAGCTATAGCCAAGCATAGGCCAAGGCTTTTCCCAGGACATGCTTTGATGTGGAGGTGGAGCAGAGGCTGAAGTCAAAGCCCGGCATCAACTTATCTGGAGTTCACTGTAGGCCACTGCCTTGGCAGGAGTGTGCTAGAAATGGAGGAGATAGAGCTGGAACTCGGGACAGACTAGGGCTTCTTTCCGATTGTACTGGAGACTGCCACCTTGGCAGGGTGGGACTTGCTCCAGAGGTGCTAGATCTTGAGCCAGGTGCCAGCTGGGACTTCTCCCAGGACACACTTGGGGCTACTGCCTTGGTGGTGTGTTGGAGCCAGAGCCAGATGCCGGCTGAGGGCTGTACTGGAGTGGCCTTCACAGATCTGCTAGAGCAGCAGTTGCTTTTGAATCTGCTGCCTCTGTGCTGGAACTAAGAGTAAGCTTGTGTATGCTCCCTTGAAGTGTAAAGTATCGGTTGCCTACAACCGTCTACTTCTCCTGGTCCTAATCCTTGCAGGTTTTCCAAACCAGTTAAGGGGGCTCATCTTTCCAGTGCTCGTCCCCAGAGAGGGCTGGTGTGCCCAATGTGAGGCTTGAATCCCTTTCTCCTTAGGACCTCCAAATTTCTGACATCATTTTCCTCTTTTCAATCACCACCAAGGGTGTGGGACCTCACTAGATTACTTCTCTTCCCCTCCTACCCATCTTGGTGTAGTTTTTTCTTTACATATTTAATTGTGGGAGAGATTCTCTGCTAGTGTTCAGGTTGTTCTTGAAGAGAGTTATTTTATACCTAATTTTAGCTATGGTGTGTCCATGGGAGGAGGTGAGCTCAGGGCCTTCCTACTCCACCATCATGATTCCATCTCCTCAAAATTGCTTATTTCACTACTGTAATTGAAAATACATTTAATATGTCCTCAAGAAATTTTGCAAAAATAATATCAGTACAAAAGAGTAAAAATAACTTGAAAGAAGTGATAAGTTGTCAACTTAAAAATATATACATAGATCTCATATTGGTAAAGATAGCAATCAATAAATAAATTTGTTTCTATTTATGGTAATAAATTGACCATATTATCAACTGAAGACACTTTATTTTAGCTTATGAAATGGGAACATATAGGGCTTGAAAAAGTGACCAAATGTAGACTTTGAGGGAATCTTGAATCCATGTGCTATTCTTCAGAAAATACAAGGGGCTTTCTGTAGTAGTTTTCCATAAAAGGATGATAATCATGTTTAGAAAGAAAACTTCTAGCCTTGCATTAATGGAATAGAATCCTATGTTTCTAAATAAATGAGAACAAAATGGAAACTATTCTTTCTGTTTTGGCTTTTGTCAGTCTAAATTTACATATATGTTCATACTTTTGGTGTCATATCTAAGAATTCTGTCAAATTTGAAGATTTTCCCTCTGTTTTCTTGTAAGTGTTTGATAATTTAAGCTCTCACATTTAGGTCTTTGATGCACTTTGAGTTAATTATTATATGTAGTGTGAGGTAAGGGTTCAACTTCTTTCTTTGGCATGTGACTATCCAGTTGTCCAGCCTCATTTGATAAAAATGACTATTTCTTACCCATTGAATGCTTATATTAATTTTCTAGGGCTTTTGTAACAAAGTACTACAAATTAGGTGGCAGAGATTTGTTGAAAATGATTCAAATGAAGTGATTTAGGTTCTTGAACTTTATGACATATTCAAGAGTTTTATGCTCCTGTACACAAATAATAAATATATAGACACAGAGAAATATATCTAAACATCTAGAGAAGAACACTTATTAAAAGACTGATCAAATCATCTTTAAAAAATGAGGATAAGAAAGACTCCTTCCCTCTTAAATACATTGTTTGGATAAAGGAGAAATATAAACATTACCTGTTTTAAAATGCATGCTTTAGGGAAAAAAGAAAGTCTCTATACTTGTAATCAAGATATGTATTTTGTGAGTACATGTTTTACTTAGCAGTTTGTTACTTAGTTGTTTTTCATAGTCAAAGAGTCATATTCCTTCATATTCTTTCTAACATGATGTAAGAGGCCATACAGGTAAATATTAATAAAGGTTTATATCTTAAAATTGTATATATATATCAATTTATAGGTAGAATAAATTCTCAAAAGTAGAAATGCTATTTCTTATGGTATGTGCTTTTAAAGTTTTCATAAGAGGAAGAGGTTGAATGAATTTAAACTTTAACCAATATGTTTCAGAATGCTTATATATACCTATATATATATAAATATATATAATGCTTATTTATACCTATATATATATATAAAATATATAAATAATATATATAGTGTATATATATAATATATATAAATATATTTATAATAATATATATAAATATATATAATATATAAATATATAAATATTATATATATAAATAATATAAATATATATATAAAATAATATATAAAAGCCACAGGTTAGTGAAAATTTATATGAAAATATTTATGATAAATAAGATAAAAGAATGTTTTCTTCAATATGTGAAGATTTTATGAATAAATAAGTAATAAAATTAAACCAATAGAAAATAAGTAAAGAACATAATGTAATATTGTATTATGTGATTACAATATTTTTTTCTCTCCATGTTCTTTTCATGTGCCCATACCCTATTGAATTTGGTCTTGACTTGTGACCCACTTTGCCAATGGAATATAAGGGTATATTTTGTCACACCTTAGATGTTCCCACATCTGAACAGAAGCTTTAGATTTTATTGGGTTTCTTGACAGGGGCCTTCCTGCTCAGCTCTCCAACAGTGAGAACTGCACATTCTAGATAGACCATGCCTGCAACCTGGGTTTCAAAATGAGTAAACTCAGAGCTCAGCCCAGCAAAGTCAGTATAGACCCACATACTTTGATAACATAAGGAATAAATAAATGTATTTTGTTAGAAAACAATGGGTTTATCATGGTAAACCCTGAGTTATACAAACATAGACTTCAAGTTCAAAAAAAATAAATACAAATAGCTAGTTAGTATAGGAAAATACACTCAATTTCACTCATGTTTAGAAAATGAAAATTAAAACAGCAAAGAGACATACTTTTTTTAGTTTATCAAATTACCTAAGATTTATAAACAATGTTGAGAGTGCTCTGGGAGAATTAAGCATTCTGAAACATATTGGTTAAAGTTTAAATTCATTCAACCTCTTCCTCTTATGAAAACTTTAAAAGCACATACCATAAGAAATAGCATTTCTACTTTTGAGAATTTATTCTACCTATAAATTGAAACATGGACACAAAGATATATGTGAAGTGATACTCATTGCATATTCCTTTAAATAGTAAAAAAAAAAAAAAAAGCAAAACAATTAAGAAAGATGGGGAAAAAAAAGAAAATTAAAAGAACAAAGAATTGGTTACATACATAATGGACAGCTATGTGATAAGAAATAACCGTTTAAAACATAATTGAAAGAATATAGAAGGATATGCTGTTAATTTTAAAAATCAAGTTGCACAACAATGTCCCAATAAAACTTCTATTATTTTTGAAACATTCTGATATATACATAGGTATTATCTGGAAATACTAAGAAAATAATTTAAACATTTATATCCTGTGAATTATCTTGTGAAGTTATTAGTGCCACAGTGAAGCAACTTCTACTTATCACTATTTGCTACTCTATATTGATATTTATACCATATTCTGTATTATTTTCATGATTAGAAAACCTAATTTAAAAGTTGAATTAAATAAAAATTGATTTTAAAAACGTTTGAGCTGAGTTGATCAATTTGGATCTCACATCAGTGTGCTCACTATCCTGGACCCATGAGACTCTGCCGCCACCTGTGGCAGAAAGCATAAATTGAAGATAGAAGGCATTAAAAGGAGAAAAACAAGAGAGACAAGGTTTAAGGCTTATGCGGAGTTGCTATTTGGGCAAACAACCTGGAATCATATGATCCCCTAATTTTGTACTAAAGACAAAATAAATATGTAGATTTACTAATGAATTCAAATCATATTAGGGAAACTAGTAAAACAACGTCTGCAAGATCTTCCCCTAAGTTCCAAATACATGTGCCCCTCACACCAAAAAGGAAAAAAAAAAAGTAAATTGTAACTTGCAGCTGGCGTCTCCTTAGTGCGTCTTACATTTTTTTCTAGCCCAGAGGGCTTACCTGTATTATTGATTTAAAATCAAATAAGAGTAGGTCTTCCTGCTCTTTGCTTCTTAGATTGTGATTTCACATGCAAATGAATTTCAGTGTTTTAACTGGACCAGACAAAAAGTCAGTTAAGAAAAGATATTCATGCAGGTGTTTGCCCATAGGCGTATGACGTCTATTGCTTTATCCCTTTTATCCCTCTTGGCTAGATTCCCCAGGCCCTGCTGAGTCAGGTTAAGTTAGCTTAGAAAAATTTCGATTCTGTGTACCATTCACTGACAGAAGCATTGAGTAATGAATAAAGGGAACCACAGGGAGTAGTTTCAGGCTTCAGTTTCTGTCGTGGAGAAAAATTAATCACAAATTGTTAGATACAGGACCATCATTTCTAAAACTATGATTTTAAAGGGCACAATCAGCTAATTGAAGCCAGAAGAGAAATGCTTAAATAATGTATAAAGTGGAAATCTTGGTGGAAACTACTTTTTAGACATTTTAAAAGTTTTTTTTCCCTTTGTGGCTTGAAACATTCCCAGGAAGTAATGACACAGAAAAATAACCAGGATAAAGCTGATAAAGAAAAATTGAAGCAAAAATTTCTCAAATACCACAAAAACAGAAATAAACAAGTCAAGTAACTACATAAAACTCATGTTTATTACATTCTCCATATTATGAATTTTTGGAAGAAAATATGGCATCATAGGCATTCACTTTTTGTCCCATTCTCATCGTTAGCATGATATTTACACATAGAACCTAGACACATTTGTGTGTAACTCTTGTCCCGAAAAGAAAGGAGAATGGAGCCAAGTTAAAATAAAGATTCTGCTAGATTTAGGAATGTGCTTTTAGAATGTTGATCTTTGCCCTCTAGGATTTCAACTTGAGTGTTCTGGGGAGATAATATAATACGGCAAAGGTTGTAGCACTCATAAGGAAACAATGTAATACTTCAGTTAAAAGTCATAGAAGTTCTTTTCCTTATCTATTGATATATAACAAATTACCCTAAAATTCAGTAGCTAAAAGCAACACAGTCATTTCATTTCATAGGTTCTGTGAATCAGAAATCTGAATACTCCTCAGCAGAGTCTTCTAACTCAGGGTCTCTCAAAAGGCTGCAGTGAAACTTCTGCCCAGGACTAGGGAGTCATCTCAAGGCCTGTGGGGACAGATCTACATCCAGCCTCACTTAAGTGATTATTGGGAAGGCTTAGTTCTTCAAGGGATGTTATTAAATGGAGGATCTCAGTTCCCTGCTAGCTCCTGTCAAAGACTGCCCTCAGTACATTACCACAGGGGCTTCTCCAACACAGCAACTTTCTCAACCAAAGCCAGCAAGAAAGTCAGCTAGCAAGATAGAAGTCTTCTATCTTTTTTGTAATAATCATTGAAAAATCACGAAAGTGACATTTCATTAACTTTCTTATATTGTAATGATTAGAAGTAGTTCAGTAGACCCAAGACATATTCAAGAGGATGAAATTTACAAAATGGCTTAAAATTTAGGAGTTGGAGGTCACTGTAGGCCCTTTTTGAAGTTTGTCTACTACAGAAGATTTCAAACTAAAAGTGATTCTTCTCTGAAGATATGTAGCAAGCTGCTAGTACGTTTCTGGTTGCCTGTAATGAATTTGATGAATAGAAAAGCTAATGACAATGCTGATTTCATTAGGAAAAGTATCATGACATAAACAATAAAATATTTTATTTTCTGGTGAGGTTATAACTTGACTCGTCTCATTTTCCTGAAGATTTCTTTAAAATTTATTTCTAATCCCTCTACTGTCACCAGTTGTAATGGAATGTCTTTCATCAATAAAATCAAATTGACAATGGCAAAGGAAATTATGGAAATTATTGCAACACAAAACTCTTCTCTCAGTACTTGTAGCTCTTTGGAATTGTGTAGAAATGATAGTTAAAAACCAATTTGGCTTACCAAATTGTATGGAATTTCTTTAAAAGAAAGAGAAAAGATGGATGATTTAATCGGTACTCATGAAGCTAGATTAACACAAAAGTAAACCAAAAAGAAACATAAAGAAAAAGAAAATGAATCAAAAAGCATGTATTAGTAAAACAGACAACTACCAAAAGAGAGAGCAATAAAACTAAAAGATGATTATTTGAAAAATCTAATAAAATAAACTTCTCAAATCAAACCCAGTAAAAAAAAGGACATTCAGAAAGATAAGTAAATAATGAATACTTTTATGTTAGTTAACTTTAAATTGCAGACAAAATAAATAATTTTCAACAATAGCAGTTTTCAAAATTTTAGGAATTCTGCACTCTTAAAATTATTGAGGATCCCAAAGAACTTTTATTGTGCAGGCTATTTCTATCAAAATTTATAGTTTTAAAATGAAAACAAAAATTTTAAAACATCTATGTATAAATTTATTTTATAATATACCAGTAATACATACACATTACATGTTTATAAATATAGACATATTTTATGAAAAAGTAGCTATACTTTTCTAAAACAAACAAAAAAGTAATAAGAATACTGTCCATGTATCTTTAAAATTGGGTTTACTATCACAGTAAGTTTGCTAAACTATCACAGCTTCATCTCTGAAACCTTGAAAAACTCCACAGTACACTCGTGAAATATAAAGAATGAAAAAAAATAAATAATACTTTAGTGCTATGTAATTATGAAAATATTTTTTTACCTCACAGACCTCTCAAAAGTTTCTGCAGGAATCACAGGCGTTCCTGGAGCACACTTTGAGACAAGTTGTTCTACAAAAAAAAATATATGTATATATACAAACACATCTAAATTAAGGAAAAACAGAAATGACTAATTCTATCATCTTTAAACTTAAATATCAGCATCAAAACTTTCTGACGATCCCATTCCTACTCAAAGGGGATAGGGACAGGGAAGATGCGAGATCTAGACAAGTTTTACCAATTTGTCAAAAACAGATAACCCCCAATTTGTAGAAAATAGAAGAAGATAATCACTCTATATGGTCAGCATAACTCTAATAAAAAAATGCAAGCCAGCTTATTGCAAGGAAAGAAATTTTCATCTATCTCAATACTAGAAATAATAAGAGAGTTCACTGGGATTTATACATGTGAGATCAGCATACAAAAATAAGTAGCATTTATATATTCTACCAGTTTTTCTATTTAAGTATTAGAATAAGGGAAAAGAATATAATTTTCAAAGGCCATGTAAAGTATATAGTATCTGGGTAAAACTCTTAACAAAGGATGTCCCTTTATGAAGAAAGTTAAAACACATTATTGAAGGATACAAAAAAAAAATCTGAAAAAAAAAAGTACCACATTCCTTTATGGGAGGACTCAAAAATATTTTTAAACAAAATTAATTTTTACCAAATTATTTTATGAATCATTTCGCCTTTTTCAATTATTTAAAAATTGATATTTGACAGACTATTTCAGATATTCTCCTGCTCACCATGAAAATTGACAAGCTTTAGAGAAAATGTAAAGTCATAGGCCCTATCCTAGACCTAATGGAATCATCCAGACCACCAATGGTTTACATGCACATCAAAGTCAGAGAAGCAATAATCTTTCAAAAATCTAAAAATGACCAAACACATAAAGATCAAAAATAACAAAAAATTGGGGGGTTCTTGCCCTACAAGATATTAAGACTTAAAATTACTAGGGTAGCATTTAAGGCATTGATACATGGATAGATGATCCATGATCCAAAATATGTACTAGGAATAGACCCTGTCTTATATATCATGATATCATGATATGAAATGGATGAAACATTACAAATCAGTGATGATATGGTCATCTAGTTAATAAATATCTTTGAGACAATTTTATATATGTATATATATAAATTATTGGCCAAATGTCCTACATGTGAAAAGCAAGATTTTATAGATATTAAAAGCAATAAAACAAATATCTCTTAGGAGTTTGGTAAAAGGAAGGATTTACTATATGTGTTAGTCAGCTTGGGCTGCCATAACAAAATACCATAGACTGGGTGATTTAAACAACAAATTTATTTTCTCACAGTTCTGAAGGCTAAAAGTCCAAAATCAAATTTCTAGCAGATTGGATTTCTATTGAGAGCTCTCTTCCTGGATTGCAGATGACCACTTTGTCCTCACATGGCCTTTCCTCCTAACACTATTTTGGGAGGAGTAAAAAGAGATCCCCTATCTTTTTATAAGGCCGCCAGTCCTACCAGATTAGGGTGTCACCTGTCATGAACTGAATGTTTGGGTCCCCCCCAGATTGGTATGTTGAAACTCCAACTCCCATGTGGACTATATTTGGAGATAGGGCCTTTAAGGAGGTAATTAAGGTTAAATAAGGTAATAGGAGTGAGATCCTGATCTGATAGGATTAATGTCCTTAAAGGAAGAGACAGGAGATAGCCCAATTTCTCTCTGCGTGCACACAAGAAGCCATATGAGCATACACACAAGAAGATGGAGGCCACCATAAGACAAAAGAAGAGGCCTCAGGGTGAAATCTGCCTTGCCAGCACCTTGATTTTGGACTTCCCAGGCTCTATAACTCTAAGAAATACATTTATGTTGTTTTAAGCTACCCAGTCTGTGGCATTTTGTTATGACAGCCTGAGCAGACAAATACACCACTCTTCTGAGTGCATTTAAACTTAATTATCTCCTAAATTCTCTCTGTAAATATAATTAGGGTTAGGACTTCAACAATGAGTTCTGTGGGGACACAGTTCTTTCCCTAGTACTGTGTAAAATACAAAAACACAAAGAAAAACTTAAAAGGTTGATTGACATGATTATATTACATAAAATCATCTGTATAACAAATACACTTTAAATAAAATTAAAGTATTAGCCATAGACTAGAAGGAGATATTTTCAACGTTTATAATAAATAAAAAGTACTGAGAAAATATAAATGACTACTACAAGTCAGCAATAAAAGACAAATAGCTGAAAAGGGAATATGTGCAAAGAGTATAAAGAGGAATTACTAAACAAGGAAATACAGTGGCCAATAGACATATGAAAAGATTCTCAATCATTTTGTATTTCTGTAAGGAAATGCAAATTTTGAAAAATGAGGTTCTTTTCATACTCAGGTGATTAGCAAAATAAAAATGAATCTGGCAATATCGGGTATTTGTAGCATGTTGGAAAAAGAAACTCTCATACCCCTTTTGTTGAAGAGTATATTGGTAACACCACATAGGATAGACGTCTCAGTCTTCCTAGGATAATTGAACACATGCGTATTCTGTGACATAGCCATTGCACTTTCATTATATACCCTACTGAAATTCTCTCACCTATAGAGAAGAAAACATGCACAGGAATGAACCTGGAAATATTGTTTGCAAGAGTGAAAAATTGGAACTAATCCAAATGTCTCCATCCATAGTGAAATATATATATAAATTGGGGTTTATTTATGCAGTGGAATACCACAGACAATTTAAAATGAGTGAACTAGACTCTATGTAAACAAACATAGACTTTTAAGCAGAATGTCGACTGAAAAAAAAAAAAGCAAGTCACAGAATGTTACCCTAAACAAGATATAAAATTTAATAGATATAAAGATATAAAATGTAACTTCTGTGAAGGTAGAAGATACAAGGATTATGAGAGCTAACAGAATGAATCACATACTCCATTCCTGCTTTCAGGGACAACCTTGAAGTTTTATATTTTATTTTAATTTTTTTTAGGAGAAAAGCTTTCTGGGCCAGTACAGTAGGGCTGGTGAAAGCAAGGGTAATAACTACGCTGGTCTCAGATTAGCTTTTCCTTGACTGTCTGGGATTTAACCATGACACAAAAACATGATAGGGGTATCCAGATAGCGTAGCTGCTGACCTCAGAATTAATGAAATTCAGAGAGCAAAAGTCAATAGGGTGTGCTGATCTTTATTCCTCCAGATGAATGCCCATAATCTCACTTAAGGCGTGCTCTAATAGGTATTACCCTCTATAAATCCTATTCCTAGCTATGTGTATAATGGTTTCATCTTTCCAAGTGGATCATCTCATAATTATGCTCAGCACTCATGATTTAATGAGGTACTTCCTCAGCACAAAGTATTTTCAGAGAAGTATTAATTCTTCAAAGTCCTAAAAAGCATTGTGCCCTTGAAATAGAGGCTAAGATTGACTGGTTTGTGGTTGCCCAGGTGCTTGAGCAAGAAAGAGTCCCACAAGGACCAGATATATAGCCCAGGTGTGTTCTCTACAACGGCAGCAGATGAGGAAGTGGCGATGCTACAGCTTCCTCAACCAGCTGCTCTGGCTGTCTGCCAGAGCCAGACAATCTAGGAACTAGAACAACTTGCAAGCAATGGGAATCTCCAAGCTTCTTGGAAAGACTTAGTTACATTTTATAGGATTTACCCTACCCCTCCCAATCAACAGCTCTGTGAATGAGAGGGTCTGAAGGAGGCCAGTGAGAAAGAGATGAGCATTTTCACTATAGATAATGTCTTTATTTCAAGTTACAGGCCTGATTCAGGCCTTGTTATTGCAAATGACTCTTCTAATGCCAAAAGTTTTATAATAGTCACCTGCAGAACTAAAACACTTCTGGAATTTCCAAATTTAAACCCAGCATTCTGCATGCCACCTGGTAGCATAACTCATTTTTATCCTACCACTATATTCCTGAATCTATTTATCAACCCTGATTCCTCTTACAGCACTGATAAGAACACATTATGCAGATGTCTTGAATTAGCTTAACTTCTAATTGACAGAACACTTGAACTTGACTGAGACGATAAACACTAAATAAACTGTATTTATACCTTTGTTTATCTGCTGTTGGCATTTCTGCAAATGTTTAGAAGAAAAAAATATCTCAACCACTGAATAGCTTTTTATTTAAATCATGGAAGCTAGTTATTTGTTTAATTCCAAATTTGAAAAGTTACACCAAAAAATTTCGAACTGTCCTAGTAAACTAACTTACTTATTTAGCTTTCTATTTGAATGTAAAATGCTTGTAATGTTTTTTAACAACATTTTAAATATTGGGAAAATGTAGAAGGCAGTAGACTTGAATTTATATATTACTTCTATAATAATGAATAATTTTGTATTGCTTAGTTGTTGTCATATACACGTTGGTTATCCATAATTTTAAACTCCTCTATGAAATGTTGCTACACTTGCTCCACCAAATAAATTTTAAGAAATTTAAGAAAGAAATCATAGGCAAATAATTATTTTTTCTGGTTACTGAAGACTATTTTGTAGAAAGAAATGCTGCCTTGTCATGATGCCATTGATAGGAAGTATATAACTTTGTATTAACCTTTATATTGTATGTACATATATGAAAAAATGTCCCAAATGCTTGAAAATCACTTCTTTTGTTATTTACTTCTTTTTATATTTACGAGAAAAATATTTTTATTTAACATTATTGTTGCCATTAGCATTTTTAAGCATGATAATGCTTGATTTTTGCTTTAATTTATTTAGAGATCACCTACCTTGCTTTCTAAAGTAGCTAAATAGCTAGATAAATAGACCAATCAGTCAGTCAATCAATCAATCAATATTGCCCTGGTCCCATAATTTTCCTCTGCTCTGATTACTATTCTAATAATTTTGTACTAAATTGAACCAAAATAAAAGGAACATATTTTCTACACTGTGACACTTTAACTGAATTTTTTGACAAATATATTTTCTCTAAATATAAACTTTAAATGTTCTATATTTTTACTGCTGCACAGCAGAATAGAGAGCATTTAAAATAACCATACTACCAGACTGATTTGTTTCTTTATCACCATAACCATCAGACATAATACTGTTAGAGATGCATTTGAATATTTGAAATCTTAGGTTCTATTTTTGGCTTTTTTTCAGATATTGAGGGCATTTTTTAAAATAGTGACCATCATTAATCAAAAAAAAACTCTGTGTTTAGCACAATTATAGGAACCCCTTTTCAAATATATTATAGTATAGGAGAATATTATATATACATAAGAAAGACATTTTAATAGAATTAAATCATATAAACTTACAGTTCAAAATATAGATGGGCAAATGGATCTCAATTTTCATGCCAGTCTGACTAATTGATGATTTCAGCCTGAACCCCTCTTTTGTATTCAGAATCTGTTTTTATAACATCATTGGGAAAGACTCTCATAATGATAGAAGCAGGATTAAGTCAAAATGGTAGGTTGAAAATTAAGCATTTTCCATTCCTTACATAAAATATTAAGATGCAAAGTATAAATAGATTAAATCAACATTAGACGGAATGTGTGGTGGAGTCTTCAAAGAAAATATGATACTGTGTAGATCTTAAAATATTGGTAGTAGCAATGAAAAGAAACTCAGTGAAGAGAATGGTAAAGTTACAGGGACTTGAGTGAGCATAGCTGACTTTAAGAGGTGTGGATGAAAGATCTAGTTAAAGTAGAAGATTTTCATTGTAGAGCGCTAGAAGATCAACTCTAGATAGTTCATGTTTGGAAAGAATTGAAAGCCAGTCTTAGGTATTTCTCATCCATTTAAAATGATCAATACATGATTGAAAAATAACTATGAAACAATATTGATGAGGGTCTTTTGAAGGAGGAAAAAAGTTGAATAAGGAAGACCACTTGGAAACTGTATGGTCACTTAAAATGTTAGCTAATTAGGACTGGAATTAGGGCTGTGGCACTGAGAACTGAAAATAATTAGTACATTACTACTTTATCTGTCTTATATCTTGGAAATTATGTTTAAATGTATTTACTTATTTGATGTAAAATATAGGAAATGGAATTTTATATTTGGAGTAAATAATGGTGATTATAAATATTTAGGCTATTGCTAGATGTTACAATAAATAAATTGTTTTAGGAGCTGTATACCATGGAATGTTATTTTACACTCAAATAATTGTTCAGGTATTGCTGGTGAGTGAGTGACTTTCTTCCACATGATAATTCAGGTTTTCATTTTTTGGCTGTACCCTTCCTTAGGGCCTCGGAGATCTCTAAATTCACCCAGTAGAAAGGTAAAGGAAACGGGGAGAAGACACAACTGCTTCTTTAAACCTCAGTCCTGAACTGATATATATATCCAGATATATATGGCAATATGATTATGTATGTATGTATGTGTGTGTGTGTGTGTGTGTGTGTGTGTGTGTGTGTGTGTGTATCAGTTACAACCACATTTGCCCTGTTGCAAACAGAATGGGAACTATTGTCTGTGGTTAGGTAGCTATTTCTCTACAGCAACTCTCTATACATGTAAGGGAGATTATGAATTTTGGTGGCTAGCAAGCCATCGCTACTATAGAAACCATGTAGCAGAAGCATTAGCCAAATATCTCAGTTTACATAAGCACTGACAAGAATCCAGACTATATAACTCCAATCATTGATTTACTTATTCATTTAATGACTATTTACATAGTTTTTATTTGGGACCAGACATAGTGGTAGATTCTATGGATAACTTGTTCAGATGACCCAAAAATCACACTCAAGCTGAATGGCTACTCACCACATTAGGTTGTATGTATTGAAAGCATTACAATGAATTTGTTCAAAAACTACACCTCTTAATCCATTTTTAACCAGTCACTAAGCATTCAGGTTTAGAGTCAGGCAGAGATTGTACAAATTAATAAATAACTCTGACGTTTAGTGACTCTATGGCTCAAAGTACTTAGTTTAGAATGTTTATGCCTCCCTTTCCTTATCTGAGAACTGAAATAAAATTAGTAACTGCTTTATTAATTCATTTATTCAATAAGAATTTATTCAGCACCTACCATGAGCACCTGTGATATGCTTGGTTCTGAGGATATGTGAAAAAAATAATTCAAGCTAAGTACCTAAGTTCTTGTAGATAATATATCAGTTGTTAAGTTTTTGAAAGGAAAATGAAGCACAGTACAGGATATAGTAGAGTGCTTGAAAGGTTGATGTTTAAAATAGTTTAGTCATGAAAGGCCTCTCTAAGCTGACGTGTGAACATAAATCAGAAAAAAAAATTAAGAGAATAATCCATGTAATAAGTTGGCAGAATAATATTCCAGACAAAGCATCTAGTAAATAAGCATAGGATAAAATAGAAATGTACTTTTTGTGTTTGAGGAAGGAAGCTAAAGTTTTTGAGGCTTGAGAGTATGTGAAGATTAAGTACTGACCAAGAAGATCTTATTTCCCCCAGCTTGACTAAACTTTGGACAGGCTTCTTTATGACTCTAGGTTCCTGACCTCCTTTTTCTTAAAGCATTTACTTTAGAAAACTTATAATTGTAAATTCTTTCTCTACTTCTTGAAATGTATGTAAATTTTCTCCCAGACTCTTTCCAGTTTTACAACCCAAGAAATTTTGTTCTCAAGGACATGGGAACTATCTTTTTGAAATATACATTGAAATAGATAGGACTCCTATCTCGCAGTCTTTGTGAAAGGGTAGGAGCCTAATTCGGGGGGCACATTGCTCCAAATTGTAAAAAAAAACTACCTACTACCATGAAAACAGAAGAATAAGTGAGGGTTTATTTTTCCTTTGGTAAGGTGAATTAACTAACACAGGTGACCTATGCCTACCAGCTAACTCAGCTTTTAAAAACTCTCTAGCCCTCTATTTCAGTGGAATTAAGTTCGGTTTCTCTCCCCCTATTGCAATAGTCTTGAATAAAATCCCTCTTGTCTGTTTAACTTCCATAATGCTGGAAGGCTTCACAGAATTAGGGCAGACCCAGCTCGCAAATGGTCTTTTGACCAGGTCAGGAATTTGGCTTTCTTTTGAGTGAATGGAACCTTCTTTGGAATTTTAAGTCATGATAGGCCTTATGTTCTAAGGTTTCACTCTGGCTGTCATGTGGTGGTAAAAACAAACAAACAAGCAAGCAAAACAGTTAAAAAGTGATTGTACTGATCTAATCAGTGTATCCCTAATAGGGAACACTCCCAGTGAGCTGAACTTTGAACTATAAAACTAGTTCTTCATTCTGCATGGTAGGCAAAAGACATTCTAAGGTAATGATTAATGGGCATTGACTAATTATTTGTTTAGTTGGTATGGGACTTGGAGAAACCAGATTGGAAGATTTGTATCAAGGAGATCTGGGAAAAGGCATTTGTTTTTGACATCTCAGAAACAGTATGAAGGTATTTGTATTCTATTTGAATGTTTACTAGAGAGTGGTGACTGTGTCTGCTCCATTCCTCAACTCTGGCAACCCAGGTTCCTGTACCACCTCCTTCTTCAATCTCTCCAGAGCTAAGTTTAGTGGTTTCTTGCATTTTGCTAAAATTTGCTTGCCTCACCTCCCCATTTGTTTGGTCTCAGAAATTCTAACATCATTATTATAGTTGCTATATTATCCCCTGTATTGAACCACCTGGAGTGTTTTTGGTTTGTTTTTAAATCCCTGACTACTCACTGACTAATAGAATTGGTTACTTTTTTATACTATAAAGTAATTGAGCACTAAAGCATTCTTTAAGATACAGCAATGATTAATTTGTCAGTTTATTGTAAGAAGTAAGTTTTGTTTAGTTTTTTCTTTTATTGGATTAGTTTTTGTTGTGTTGAAGAAATTGTAGTTAATATTTGATTTGGATCTTCCAAATTATAGAAGCAAGAGGCCTGGGGCAAGTGATCTCATTTTCTCTGAACCGAATGTATATGTGACTTCAGATCTATATAGAAGTAGCATAAATAAATATGGGCCAGTCCACTTTAACTATACAGTTTGTTGGGTAAGTCCCATCAACTATATAATATTGTTCAGAAAACCAATCCTCATAAAGATTTCTTCTGTATCATTTCCCAAACAATGTCTATCTTGGGTAATGAAAAAACTGCCACAGAGGTACACAGCAATACATGAGCTGAAACCCTGCAATAGCTATGTGGTGTCTTAAGAGCTCTATTGAGGTATGGAGGAAAAATGTGAATTCAGCTTCTATGTTATGGTTCCCTCATTTGTAAAATCAGAATAATAATACTTATCTGTCTCTCTTGGGTGCTGTAAAATTAATTAGAATGTTATAGTTCTTTGAGAAACATGAATGAAAGTGACTCTACAAGAGCAAATTTTGATTGCCATTCTTAATGTTAATGCTAACAATAAAAAATAATATTTCTGTACTGTTTCCTGTTTTAGTCATAGTGATTGGTAAGTCATAATTATTAAATTCTGTGGAATACTGATATTTAAGGCAAGAAAATGCAGCTTTAGAAAAATTTTAGAAAATGTAAAATCCACAAGGGAAGGAATTTCTTTGTTTTGTTCGCTATTTCCTGAACATACAGAAGCATATCTGACACCTTTCAGTATGTATTTGTTTAATGAATATGTGTAACAGGTATTTTGTTAACACATGTACATTCTTAGTTATATTTTTAAAAGTCACCACAAAAATGCCAGTCTGAATTTTTATCCACATCGAAAACCATACCACACACATACATGCACACTTTTCCAAGTAAATAATTAATTACAATATATAATTGCTCCATAAGCAACCATTTAAACAGAATTAAAATAAATATTTTTTAAAACCCCAAATCTAGATTGCATTAACATATTAAGTTATAATTATGGTTATGTTGATATTGTATTATCATAAATAAGAACTACTGAAAATGCTGATTTATTTATATCTTACTTCTTATATTTGTATGATAGCTATAAATTATTTCATATAATTGTTTTAATATGATTCTTGGATTGTAACGCATCAACATAGGCCCTATTTATGTAGTATATTCTTTTTCTGCATTTATACAAATACTTAGTTTGATGAAACGCAATCCATGCTCTGTATCTGTGGGTCCTGTATCCGCGAATATGGAGGGCCAACTGTACTAAGCCATTTTATGTAAGGGACTTGAGCATTCAGGGATTTTAGTATCTGCTGGGGGAGTGAGGAGGAGGCGTTGGAAAGGGTGATCCTGGAACCAAGCCCCCTCAGGTACTGAGGGTGGACTATACCAACATTAGTTGGTGTGGGACTTGGAGAAACCAGATTGGAAGATTTGTATCAAGGAGATCTGGGAAAAGGCATTTGTTTTTGACATCTCAGAAAGAGTATGAAGGTATTTGCATCCTATTTGAATGTGTTTCTTCTTCAGTGAAATTCCTGATTATTTCTGTTGCTCAATTTTTATTGCTTTGTCTTTATCTTATTGATTCATAGCAATTATTTAATATATATTCTTGATATATGCTATGTTTGTTTTATGTGTTATAAAATCCTTCTCTTGGACTGTTAACAGACTTTCACATTTTATAAGTGTATTTTGATGAATGTAAATTCCATCTGAGATTATTTTTCTGTGTATTTTGTGTTAGGGATCCCATTGTTCCAGGACCATTTATTGCCCACTAATCTACATTACCTCTTCCTGAATTTAGGGAATGTCAGACAAACATTTGTGTTATCTAAGATTTAAACTAAGCTCAAACACAGATAATAACTAAATTACTGGGGCTATAGACTATGCCAAATGAGGCATTGTATTTCTCTCTGGCTGCAGGTACAGTTATGTCCCAAGGTTAATTCTTCAAAGTAAGGATATTAAGATTTTTTTGGTCTCATTTATTACTGAAGCTCTTAAATTGGTAAATCTTACTAGGTTTTACCAGATTCAGGTCCTTGATAGAGAAAATACAGAAATGGGAGTTTAGTGACCTGGATTGTAAAATCTTAGGTGTATGTTCTTTTATTTTGTATCCTTGAAAAACAAAAAGACTCTGAGTCTCTAAGTATTGTCTGTAACAACATCAAAATCAGAAATATGTCCCTACCCAACTTACTAGTTTAATCACTTATCCAAAGAGTATTGTTCATTGATTATGGTAAACTGCAGCATTGATTTTAGATTATATTTAAGCCATTATACTGAAGTGATCTTTCTAGTCTTGGTGTCAATTTCCATGTAGATAAATTATCAAATAATATCCTTCCATTATACTTCTTGTCACTCTGATGACTATTTTGCATAGATAGAAAATACTGAGACTCTAGGAAAATTCTTTACAACTTCAAAAGAGTTTTCCTTTTATTAATGAGGTACTTGTTCTTCTCATTGATAATTCATTATCAAGACACGAACAGTTTTTATTTTGCTGCTCTTTTACTCCTTAATAGAAGGGAATCATTGTAAACAAAACTGTTCATACTTTTAATCAGTAATGATGCAATTGCCCACACACTCAGCCTATGTCTCTCTCTAAACATAAATCAGAAACCTAAAATAGTTAGAAGCATTTCAGAAAGAAAAGAGGGGCAAAAGCAACTCCCTTAGCAATAACACATTTTCAGAATCAAAGCATCTTTCTGGAGACATAGTGGAATAATAATTCATGGGTTGTAAATTACCTGCTTTCTTTATTTGATACAATTTATTAATACCTGAAGTTAGCCAGCATATTATGATTAAGCAAAGCACTGGAAATGTTAAATAATAAAAAGTGATAGAAGTTCTATCACATATGAAAAACAATTTGATCAATTGCTATATATACAAAATAGAAAAAGAAAAAGAAAGGCTGCATTTGCAATTTAAAGCTATCGGGCAGGTGTGTAATGTCACATGTCTGCAGAAGCCTATTTAAAAATGCACATTTTAATACCAACTCATTGGCCCTATTCATTAAGGGGAAAAGTGCTGATTAGAAACAATTTTCATTTTTTCAGTACACCCCAAGAGTTCTTTCTTTCTAAAAAAAAAAAAAATAGATAAATCTTTCTAATTAGATAGTTTAGACTCATTTTTAATGAATTCATAAATTTTTATGAATTCATAAATATGCTTTCTCAGAGATCATTGCTTAAGCAGTATATACATATGCATATGTATTTACATAATATATAAATTAAATATACATGTATATATAAAGATGACTATGAAATAATTTTATAAAATAAACAATAAATATAATAAATTTGTATTATATCCTACTATAGTTTAAATATAAGCAATGTAAGATTTTAAATACCATAAAATTCAACATGACATTAAAAATTAATGAGAATGCTTCTTCTTATCCATTTTCTATGTTTTTCTGTGGGAAGAGCCATTTTTTTCTCTTATGTCTCCTTTTCAAAGAAAATATTGCTATTAGAATTCTTGTTCATTCAAGCTAGATCTTAATAAGTATGTATTTAATTCTGTAACTGGAGCTTTTAAAGTAAGAGTGGTATATGATTTGATTTATGTTTTAGAAGCACACATTTATAGCAATGCCAAAGATAATGAAAGGTCAAGATATTCATGAGCCAACCATAGGAGTCAAGGAAATTAGTAGGCCATCATTACAGAACCGAAAAAGGGATGATGAGCCTGCAAACAAGAGAGGTAGCTGTGGGAATGAAAAGTAGAAGACAGATCCCAAAGATATTAAGGAGATGGAATTAACACGATGTGCTGACTGATTGAATGTGAGAGATGAGATAAATGGATGAGTTGAGGATCATAATGAGGTTTCTTAGCTTGGATGACTCACTGAATCGTGATTCTATTAACTGAAAGGAAATACAGAGGAAAGAGCAGTTTTGGAGAGGAAGATAACAGCTCTGACCTACAATGTGTTGAAACTCAAGTCTTTTATGGGGCATTCACATGAAATATATCTAGTAAGCTGTTTTAGAATACAGGTCTATACCACATGATAGGGAGGTATTATAAATTAAGGTTTGGAAATAATTGAAATAAAGGATCACTGTTATGTATCTATTAAGTTAACCCACTAGAATCATGTAGAATAAGCAGAGAAATGGTCCAATAATTGAACCCTGTGAAATGCAAATTTTTAAGAAGTAGGTAGTGAAAAGGAAATCAGGACAGAGGGCAGAAAAGGCGTGGCCAGAAAGAAGAGAACCAAATTAAGGAACTGGATATTATCTCATTGAGTTTAAAGAGGGAAGGAGGGGCCTAAATTATTAATTGCTGCACAAATTTGGAGAAGGCTTAACATTACAAGATGACATATGACTTTTAGAGCATTTATCCGAGGAGTTGTTTGGGGAAGATACCAAATTGCAGTGGGGAGAGAAGTGAACTAGAGGATGAAGAACTGATAATCCGATGAAACTGTCCTTAGTTGTTGTCTTGTGTATCAGTCCTATTTAATGCTATGGTAAAACTCCTTTGTTATACTTCAACTTGAGTTAGCTCTAAGTTGGTATTGCTGTTAGGCCTATATTTTTCATAGCTATGGGTCCCTTCCTTAAGTAGTACTTAATTGAGATTAGTCCCCAGGCTTAAAGACATTTAGAGCTAAAATTCCAGTCATCACCCTCACTAATCCTGGGAATTTGTCAATTTCCTGTCTCTGTAAGTCCTCCCCTCTCTCTGAATGGTTTGGTTTTGATGTAACTATGAAGGCTACTTAACCCCTTAAAGGAAGAGATTTACTTGACTCAGGTTGGAAAGTAATATCTGAGACAAAACTTAAAAGTATGTGAGATGGTGAGGTATACCATCATATCAGAAGGTAATGTTTCTATTTGTTAGATGCCCTACCTTAGGACAAATAAGTAGATCATGAATAAAACTTAAGACACTTGGTAAAATCCTTTGGCAAATCTGGTATACACTCTTTTGAGACCACACTACATATATTAATTCCAGTTTTGTTTCTACAAGATATAGATTAAATCATTCTCAAAGCAACCAGAACCTACCTAAAGACTCAACCTTAGATACCAGTGTAATAGAGTATCTTATTATTTGCTTAAACATGAATTATACCCTGGCAAACATTTATTATTAAGGTCTTGATAGAGGTCTACTCTAAAACACTGTATTTTCCACTAAATCTTCATTTAATTTTCAAATGTCCATCTTGCATACACCATCTTTCCAACTTGCTCAGTACTAGTTAGAAAGAGCAATACGTATCATATTTATTTCCAGCAGGAAATAGATAACACATTCAAATTTGAATAAATAGAGGAGGGCTTAATAAAAGAACTATACACATAACTCTGCAGAAGGATAAAAAACCCATAAGAGACAGTGAAATATGCCAAGGTTGGCAAAGTTCCCATACCACCCTTAGGTATTTAGGATGGAAGACAGATTTGTTAGTAGGAAATTACAGACAGAGTTATGAGGTATGCCGACTTGCTGAAGCTGAGGCCTTTCTATGGAAAGACACAGACCGTTTGCAGCATAGCCAAAGGAAGGGAGTAGAGAGTATGAATGTCTAATTCCATTCCCTCCTTGCCTGACTTCCATCCACTAGCAATGATTTCCAGTGATGGATCCCAGAAGGGAAGGGAGTCTATTGGTGTGGTCAGTACAAGTTAGCCTCCAGGGACATAAAACTGGAGGGGAAAGCATGAAGAAAAGATGTGGATGGGGTTAAAAATAAATATGTGTGTGTGTGTGTATTTTATATATATATGTGTATATATATTTTATATATATGTGTGTGTGTGTATATATATATATATATATAAATAAATAAAATGAACAAAAGGGTGTTCAACATGATTTGTCCTTAAGGAAATGAAAATTTAAAACAAAATAACATTCCACACACCTACTGGAATATTTAAAAAACAACAACAGCAACAACAAAACTGAAATACCAGACAGATACTGGTGAAGATATAGAGCCATTTAAGCTGTCATATGTTATTCTCCAGAGTGTAAATTGATAGAACTTTGGTATATTCTCCAAAAACTGAGCATAGCTTATGACCAAACTCTTTCATTTCTAGATATATAGAAATGTGTTATTTCGTATACCAATAGACTATACAAGAATCTTAATAATAACACTATTTATAATAGTCAAAAGTAGAAACAATCCAAATGTCCACCAACAGTGGAATAAAGTGATAAATTGTGGTATATTCATATGATGTAATACAATATAACAATGAAGTAGAGCTTCCAGTAGCATGGATACAACTAACAAATAGTGATTAGTAAAAGCAGCCAAGCACTAAAGAAAACATATAGTATGTTTTCATTTGCATAACATTCAAAAAAGGATAAATTAATCTGTAGTGATAAAGGTCAGAATCATGGTTACCTGGGGAAGTATAATTACTGGGAAGAGCTATAAGTAAAGCTTCTGGCCTGCTGGTACTGTTCTGTATCTTGATTTGGGTGGTGGCTATGCAGATATGAGAGCTTTGCAAATACACATCAAGCTGAAACTTATCATTCGCTCTCTTTTATGTATGTATCTTATAACTGAATTTTTGAAAGATTTTTCTTAAAAGAAGGAAATAAGGAAAGTATGTCTGAAAAGTCAAATAAAATTATCTAGTACAACAATGGGTGAGATATTTTCCCAAGCTCTAGCTTTGTCTAGCACTTCTTGGAGAGAGATTGCTCCAGTAGGGTGAGCAATTTCTGATCTGGGCATGAGAGGTCATCATGTGGTAAATAAAATGTAATAGCTGCATATCCTTAGAATCAAGAAATCTTGCATTTAGCTGTAGTCACATCACAAACCGTTTGTTAATCTCTTCGTGCCTCATTTTTTCCCAACTGTAAACTGATGGATTAAAAGAAATGATTATTAAGATTTCTCTTCTGCCAAATCTGTGACTTTCTTACCAAGTAACCAATGATAGATAGATAGATAGGTAAATGATAGATAGATAGATAGATAGATAGATAGATAGATAGATAGATAGATAAATGGATAGATAGATGATAGGTAGATTAGTGATGCGAGAAAGGCAAGTTCTTTATGCTTTTTTGTATGTGTATGTCTTTGTAGATGTACTCCAGACACATCAATATGAAATTATAATCAATAAAAATCCAGCAGTTGCAATTCTAAAAAAACAAGCTAACAAGATTAGCAATAAGATAAAAGCCAAATAGAACATAGACCAAATAAAGTTCTAAATTGACCAATATTTTAAATTAAGTATCAGAAGAAGCTAGACACATGAGTGTGTACGACAAAGAGCAGTCTATGCTGCATACTACATTTTTGTAGTTTGATGGTCTAAATTTATCCCATCAGCAAGACTGGTCTTATATCTAAAGGAAACTAATCAATAATTAAATAGAGAAGTACTTGCCTGCTTAGCAGATCCCATATTTTAAAATACAAATAAGATTTTCCTTCAAGAGAAAATATGTTTTCATGATAGGTATGAAGATAAAGTCTGTTGTTTTTTTTTTAAACAGTGCATCTGACTGTAATTAAGCCTCTATTAGGCCTGTTGTTTATTTTTAAGTTCAAATTTACTTAACAGCCATTAAAATCTCAGCATTTGCATTTGCCTGTAGTGAGATTTTTCTGTGTGCTCCACCGTGGCTCACAGCAGGCAGTCGAGCCTAATAATAATGGCATGTTAACATTAGAAGTCACCAAGCCGGCAGAGAAATTAAGATATGAAATGATGTTTAAACACTAATCTTTATTTTAAATGTATGATTTTATAAATCATTTTAGTTGCATAAGCAGGTGAGTTTTAATTTGTTTTATGTTCTTTAAGATAGTTCATTTTTCTTTTGGATTAGTTGGAATAAACTCATCCACAGCTTAATAGCAAATAAGTAGAGCCAAACTGAATGAAAATAGAATGTAGAATGTAAGAACCTCGGCTGTAGACTCCAGTAGATCTGTGTTCAAAAATAGATAACAAAATACCACAATTTTTTGAAAAAAAAAGTTTATTATTAAATTATCTCCACATTAAAACACAGTGTACCCCCAAAATTAAAATTAAGAAAAACTAAACAGAAAATTTTAGGACTGTAAAAGAAATAGAGAGTATATACTCCTCATATTAAATAGTTGGCAGCAGGCAGGGACTTCTCAGGCAGGATAAATTAAATGAAAATCCAGCAAATACATTGAGATGGTGCCTTTAATATTACCCCTTGTTCCTGCCCAAACACTGAACAAATCGAGAAATAAGATAAAGTATTTGGCATATGGAGACCTGATAGAATTGCTATTAAAAAATACATATGTGGGCGTATCTGCTCCCCAAAACTGAGGCACAAAATTAGACAGACTTATGACAAGCAGCACTGGAACCAAATAGGCCTAGTTCCAGGAGAAGCAAATAGAACCTAGATTTCTGCCTGCAGTTTGCTCACTATAAAGAGGGAGGGTGAGAAGGAGAATTATGCGAATAGATGTCTTTCCAACTGAAAGAAAAATCAGGAGTGGGGAGTAAATGCCCCATAGTATTTTTAAAAAATCTAAATGTTTAGCAGTCACAAAGTGTGAGGAAGCATTTTGCAAAAAGGAAATGTGAAATATGGGCCCTGATACAATAAAGTATCATCAAAGGGATCCTGTTTCTTTAGTTAAGGAAAAAAAATCAGCAGCACTTATATGAGAAGCATAGAATCCAAACTGGCACTGAGCAGAAACCTATCATTTATCCATAAGTATCTTTATGTTTTCAACAGGCATTCAATGAGAAGGGATTTGAAATGCAGTGTATTATCTATAGTTTATTTGATATAATCCTCCTAAATTAATTGATATATAAAGATTTATTTTTAATGTGCAGATTTCTATACTATAAAGTTTTTATTGTTATTATATAATTTTTTAATTAAAGCATTTATCCAAAGTGTCTTTACAGAGAAGAATTTGTGCTAAATAGAATTCATTTGAATATCTATTTTAGTCAATAGCTATTGCTGGAGTTGGTCAAAGAACACATGTAGCATCTTTAAGGGACGAAGGCTTAAGAAACACTTTTTTTTAATATCAAGGAGAGCTTTGAAACAGTAATTTGATTATTTCAAGTCTCTTCAATAATACAAGTGATTACTGTCATACCCACATTTTAAAAATAGTAAATGAGATTTTAGCTTTTTAGAAATTTGTACGTACATTCTTATCTCTAGAATTTTTCCTACTCAGTTGAAACCAAAATAGTGTCCTTTGTGCAGAATGGGAGAAGATTAAAAATTTCAAAAGTATTGACTTATCTCTTATGGAAAAGTAGAATATTGGTATGTTGCTATAAATACTACCAGTGGTTTGCAGAAAGAGTGTATTTAAAATAAAGAGGTGAGAAGTTAAAATTGTGCTATTTATCCATTGCATTTACTATAGATTGAAAGGGATTTGTAAGTCAGAAGGAGTGAAATGAAAGCACGAAAAGGTCAGAGAAAGTTACCAGGAAAGAATGCAGAATAGGTATATGTGCCACTCGGGAAAAACACAACAGGAAAGGCATAAAGATAATGGCACACATCTTTGTTTAGATGTATAAAATTCAGTGCCAGATTTAGTCTTTAAGCTGTGGATTAAGTAATCTAAATAGAGAATTTTCCATTGTCAATGTGTACTTAAGTGCCTCTATTTTAGATGGGTTTGTTTCATTGATTGTTGAGCCTAATAATGGTAGTATCTAAATGGTGTTTGATTGGCACAATGCTCATAGTACAAGTGAGTGACTTTCTGCCATAGCTCCTATGTCTGTATCACTGGAAACAGTTTTCTTAAAGCTGGCTTAAGAGTGACAGAATTAAGAAAGTAAATTCAACAAAAGAAATAACATTTTATGCCACAGTTAGGACTCAGCAAGGATAGTAAAAAGAATGGGCAAAGAAAAACCTTTTAGAGTTATGGAATTCATAATTTTCTACTTGTCCTATTTAAAGTGAGTGTAATCCTTCAACTAAGATCTATTATGTGATATATTATGTTAATGTTACGTTTCCCCAACTCATGTCTATGTGCTTTTCCCAGATATATTTGTAACTTACAAAGGTAGAGGTGAATGCTATAATTACCATCACCAAGTAGCTTATTTATTAATTTATGCAAAGCCCTTTTGCTGCTCAAAATCACTAATGTTTCTCCCTGTATTTCTCTGCTACTAAGGAATCAATGTTTCTCCTCATCTATTCGTGCAAATTCCATTCATGTTAAATTGATGGGCTAATAAGAGTACTTTTCTGGACTATGTAGTAAACATAATTTGCTAAATTTATTTATATATATATAAATCTTTCCAGTATATTCCATGCTATTCTAAGCATTTGATAATGATAAATCTTACAAATGTCTCTGAAGTGATGCCTCAAAGTGTTGATGAAAGTAAAGATTAATAAACTTACATCCTTACAGCATTTTATATTTTCAAAGCTGTTTTATTTTCAAACTTCATTTGGCCTCTTCTTACAACACAATGATTTAGATCAGCAGACAGGTAAAACTACACACCTTTAAAGACAGGACAGTTGGGTGCCTTGACAAGTTAAGTGAAAAATTTGACAAGACAATGGTGAATTGATACAAAACTACCTGTCTGTTGAACCTGTTGGGAAAATGTAATTAAAAATAAAATTGACTCCCAACCCAGAAATCCTTTCCACAATGGTAGAGAAAGAAAACACTTTTATTATAAAATAAGCAGTAAACCAGAATATGAGGGGCAATCACAGGCAGTTCACTAAGACTTTGCAAAGGCAGAAAGAAATCTCACTCCCTTGTATAGCATAGTGGATATAACCCATCATATATGTTTTCAAGATAAATAATAACTAGTTCTCAAGGAAGAGGACTGGACAACACCATTGGTCACACGTAGTTCATCCTAACTTTACCTAGTAATTTGAATGACCGTCTATGTTAGCTTATTGGTTTTATCCTAAGGAAAAATAAACTTATCTCTTTACAATAGGAAGTAGTTTTGTAACTTGGAGCAAGATGCCTACCAAAGTCAGGCTGCTACCTTCCCACAGAAACTGAGAGAAGGGGTGCTACCACTCATGATCTTTACGTCTCAAAGAGATGACTCCCATGTTCTTTCTGACTTACTTCACTTAGAATGACAATCTCCAGGTCCATCCACGTTGCTGCAAATGGTATTATTTTATTTTTTATGATTGAGTAGTATTCCATTGTGTGTGTGTGTGTATATGTATGTGTGTGTGTATATATATTCATGCATATATATATATACACATATATATATGTGTATATATATATATATGTATATATATATAAAAATCTCACATCTTCTTGATCCAGTCATCTGTTTATGGACATTTAGGTTGTTTCCCTGTCTTGACTATTGTAAATAGTGCTGCTGTAAACATTGGGGTGCATGTATTTTTTTGAATTAGAATTTCCTCTGGATATATGCCCAGGAGTGGGATTGCTGGATCATATGTAAGTCTGTCTTTTAGTTTTTTGAGGAATCTCCATACTGTCCTCTGTAGTGGCTGCACCAATTTACATTCCCACCAACAGTGTAGGAGGGTTCCCTTTTCTCCACACCCTCTCCAGCATTTATCACTTTGTGGACTTTTTAATGGTGGCCATTCTGACAGGTGTGAGGTGATATCTCATTGTAGTTTCGATTTGCCTTTCTCTGAAAATTAGTGATGTTGAGTATCTTTTCATATGCTTGTTGTCCCTCTGGATGTCTTCTTTGGAGAGATGTCTATTTAAGTCTTCTGCCTATTTTTTGATTGGGTTGCTTGTTTTTGTTTTTGTTTTTGTTTTTTTTCTTGATTCTTAAGTTGTATGAGCTGTTTGTATATTTTGGAAATTAATCCCTTGTCAATCACATCATATGCAATCATTTTTCTTCCATTCTGTGAGTTGTCTTTTTGTTTCGCTAATGGTAACCTTAGCTGTGCAAAAGCTTTTAAGTTTAATTAGATTACATTTGTTTATTTTTGCTTTTATTTCCATGACTCTAGGAGCTGGTTCAAAAAAATATTGCTGTGATGTAGGTCAAAGAGTGTTCTGCCTATGTTTTCCTCTAGGAGTTATATAGTATTTGGCCTTACATTTAGGTCTTTAATCCATTTTGAGTTTATTTTTGTATGTTGTGTTAGAGAATGTTCTAATTTCAAACATTTCTATGTAGCTGTCGAGTTTTCCCAGCACTACTTGTTGGAGAGTCTTTTCTCCTTGTATATTCTTGCCTCTTTTGTCATTGATAAATTGACCATAGTTTGTGGATTTATTTCTGGACTTTCTATGCTGTTTCATTTACCTATGTGTCTGTTTTTGTACGTACTATACTATTTTGATTACTGTAGCTTTGTAGTATAGTCTAAAGTCAGGGATCATGATTCCTACAGCTCCATTTTCCCTTTTCAAGACTGTTTTGGCTACTTAGGGTCTTTTGTGTTTTAAACAAAATTTAAAAGTTTTTATTCCAGCTCTGAGAAAAATGTCATTGGTAATTTAATAGGGATTGCATTGAATCTTTATATTGCCTTGGATAGTATGGCCATTTTAACAATATTGATTATTACAATCCAAGAACACAGTAGATCTTTCCATCTGTTCGTGTTGTCTTCAATTACTTTCATCAATGTCTTACAGTTTTTGGAGTACAAGTCCTCTGGTTCCTTGGGTAGGTTTATTCCTACATATTTTATTCTTTTTGGTGCAATGGTAAATGAGATGGTTTTCCAGGAGATATTTTTAATAGAAGAAAGTAAAAAGTAGAGGAGTGTTTATAACATGTATAAATTTTATGTAATTAAAAAAAGGAAGGTAATAAAAATATTTTTTCATACTCACTTATTTTACATAGTGAAACACTGAAAGACTACACAATATATTAGAAGAGTAATTATTTTAGGAAATAGAATGGGAGAAATTTGGTAGAAAGAGAAACAGGTAGAATCAAATTTTCTCCATGTATATATTTTACTTAAATTTGATCCATGTAAATATATTACCAAATAAAAAATAAAATTTAACTTAATAAAAATTAAATGAATCTTCTTGGAACCATGTGCCCACTTAAGCCTTAAGTAAGAGAAAGAAAATTTGTGTTAATTTCTGGTGTACAGCATAGTGATTCAGATATGTGTATGTGTGTATATATATTCCTTTGCATATTCTTTTTCATTATAGGCTATTACAAATATTCAGTTTAGTTCTCTCTGGTACATAGTAGGACCTTGTTGTTTATCTATTTTATATATAATAGTTAGTATCTGAAAATCCCAAACTCCCAATTTATCCCTCCACTCTCCCCTTTCCCTCTGGTAACCATAAGTTTGTTTTCTGACTATGAGTCTGTTTCTGCTTTATAAATAAATTTGCTTGTGTCTCTTTTTTTTTATTTCAGTTTCCACCTATAAGTGATATCATGTGGTATTTTTCTCTTTCTGGCTTGCTTCACTTAGAGTGATGATCTCTAGGTCCATCCATGTTGCTGCAAGTGGCATTATTTTATTCTTTCTCATGGCTGAGTAGTATTCCATTGTATAAATATACCACATCTTCTTTATCCAGTCATCTGTTGATGGACATTTAGAATGTTTCCATGTCTTGTCTGTTGTAAATAGTGCTGCTCTGAACATTGAATTTATCTTTTTGAATTAGAGTTTCCTTCAGATACATGCCCAGGAGTGGGATTGCTGGATCATAGCAAACCCACTCCTGGGTATATATTGCTTTTAAAATATTGTCTCTTATTTTTATCCCTCCTCTGTTCACTAACTTGTGATGATATTCATTTGTTAACTTAATAAGTATTTATCAAGCATCTAGTTCTTACCAGACACTATGATAGATCCTGGGATAGGTGAATAGGACAGACAGGATTCCTATTCTCATGGAGCTTATAACCTAATTTCTAAAAAGAGAAGGAAAAATAGCAATTTCCAAGTGAGGTTAATTCACTGAAAGAAATATACTGGGAAAAAAGAAGTCTACAAATGGGATTTTTATTCAACTCTGGGGTTCAGTCAGTAAAGGAATCAATTTTTAGAGCAGTGATAATTTAAACTTTTGATGTTATTGGTTATTTGAAAATTCTAAGCATGGGCAGTACATTAAACTGTATATAAATTACTAAGGATATCTGTATTAGGAAAGTTTACATGGAAAGGAGCAGAATGTCTTTGAAATCTCCTTTAATCGGATTCCAGCTAAGCATGAGCCAAAATTTTTATTTCTTAAGCTAAAATCTAAAGAGGCTTGCACTTCCTTTTTATTATGTAATAAAAAATGCATTTTCAGAAACTGCATAAATTAGTTTTCAAGTAAATATATGTATTCTCATAGCTATGTAATATTTCATTAGCTGATATATTTAAATTGATATTTTGTATAAGTTAAATGCATACGTATTCTAGTTGCATTATATAATACTTCACATAAAATTCCTTGAGTAGTTATTTATATAGATTTACTTTTTCATTTATGCCATTTAAAAATTATATTTTCACTTGAAAACAGTCAATTTAAAAATAACTTTTATTATTTAAAGCATATGTATTAAAAAGAGGTATAAAGCACAAAAAATAATAATAAACTCTTACATACAAGTCACCCTGTTTAAGGGACAAAGTAGTCTCATTGCCTTTAACATCTTCTTTGTACCCGCTTTTCCCCTATCCCTTCTCCTTTCTTTTAGGAGGTACCTCTATCATGACTTTTAGATTTATTTTTCATATGCTTTAGAAAAACATTATCACTCATTTTGAGATTTTAAACAGTTCTTTGTTTATTTCACATGCTTCTAAAATTTATTAAAATATAATTAAATTGTATATATTTATCAAAGACTTGCTTTTTTAGCTCAACTTGAGGTTTTTGAACTTAAGGTTTTCCCCTCTATGTTACTGCAGGTAGTTGAAGTTCATTCATTTATATTGCTATACAGTGTTACACTGTATAGATGTATATGCCTCTTGGAGTAGGTATATAAGAGGGTCTTCCAGATAAATATTGAGGATTTAAATTTCTAGTCATTGGACAGACATGTCATCGATTTATTTTCGTAATGCCAAGTAGTTTTCCAAAGTGTTAATTTACCTGCCCTCCTGCCAGCAATAAAAAGTTCTGTCATTTCACATCATCACCAATATTTGATATTTGAAGGCTATTAATTTTTACAATGATGTAGTTATATGTAAAATAGTGCTACATTATGATTTTAGTTTGTATTTTCACATTGCTAATACATTTGAGCATATTTTTGTTGTTTTAATGAAGATTCAGATTTCTCCTATTAGAGCAGTTTGAGTATATTGTTTGTTTTATAATTTTTTCTTTCTCTTATTTTTTGTAGATTTTTTCATTACATATTCTGAATTATCTTCATTTGTCATTTTTATGTATTAAAATAATTTTTCTTAATCAGAAATTATCATTTTCATTTTTTATGGTCTTTTGATAAACAACTGTTTACTTATGTAGTCATATCACATATTCAGTGTTTTCTTTTGTTTGTTTGTTTTTGTTTTGTGTCAACTTTTTTTTGCTATGTTCAGTTTATAAATATATTCCCCTGAAATGACTTCTAAAAGTTTTATAATTCAATTTTTTACATTTGTCCTATTCCACCTGGAATTGATTTTACTTTATAGAGTAATGTTGGGGAGAGATCCAATTTCACTTTTTTCTTATTTGAATACCAAGTTGACAAATAATTTAATAATGATTTAGGTTACTTTGGTGTAATCTTGCCTCTGAGGGACAAGCCAAAGTTCCAGGAGTCTCCTGCCTAGTAGATTTAAAGGGTGTATTTTACTTCAGAATCTAACTTTTGACATGTGGTTGCTATTTTTTGGTTTGTTTTTGACCCTCCTAAACCTATTACTCTCTCCAATTTATATGCTATTGACATCTATTTAGTTCAATCTTTCTTTTAACACCATAATTCATAACTATTATTTTTTTTTCAGTCATAATGTTTGTTTTGATTTGTATACTTATTAACTAATCTCTTAGTTCTTTATTCCTTCTGGAATATTATACCATATAATGTGAGATTGTTTTTCTTCTGCTTGAAGTTTAACTTTAGGATTGTGTGTATCTGGATTCTTGGTGAGTCTTATTCTGTTGTTTGTTGATTCTTGGATTGTCACTCTTCTGTGCTTTGTAGATTTTATGCTTTGTGACTTTTCCCCATTTTTCTCTTTGGGAATTCTTTGATCCTTGGGAGAGGATTCTTTCAGAGAGATTTTTAAATCAAGAAATGAGGTGCAGTAAAAAGTCCTGAACCACTTTAAAATAGTTGCATTTTTTTTGTTTGTTTTTAATCATCAGATATAGTGTTTCTTTTTGAATTTTATTGAATTGTGAGAGCTAGGGTATGGTTATGAACAATCTAGGAAGAAGGGAGGCTAAGTCTCACACCAACATTCCTACGCAAAAAATACTAACAAAAACAAAACAGAAACTGAAAATAATTGGTAACATATTTAACTATAGTTATTTATTAAATGCATTCATAATATCATAGATAAATACACAACAGTTATGTCAAAAACTAAGTGAAAATGAGAAGTCAGTGATGTAGGTGGTTCCCTAAAGTTATTTTTTGCCCACTTGAGAGAGCTTCCAGTTTGGTTTCCAGACTTTATGTTTCTTACAAGACAGAAGGTAAACACAAGGTCTGCTGTCAGTTTGGATCCTCCTAGAAATATATAAAGATAATACAAACAACTGTGAGAGATAAGTAGGGGAAGGAGTAGAAATAGACAAGGTGACTCTCTTATTTCCCTCGGCTCTGTCATTGACTGAGAGGAGCCCATGAAGTTCAGTCTCATGAACATGGTGACTAATCTGAGGTATGGTAGCTGGAGGCTATCAGTTAAATACAGTCATTGCAGCAAGTTCTCCTGAAGTGATATCTGAGCAGGACACCTTCATGGTTACCATACCTAACCAACATGTAGTGGCTATGACATTATAAAAAATACATATTTGGTCTCTGTCCCTAGTTCCTGACAGAGACCTCCTAAACCTTTGTAATTTTCTGAGTAATGTGGTGAGAAGAGTCTTACACAAAACTCCAAAATCCTTTGAAATTTCCAGGGCAATAGGAATGTCTTGTTCAAATTAGGAAACCCTTGGTGGACTCCTGGATAGTTCCAGAATAAGGGCTAATGACTTAGCATGAATAGAAACTTTGAAGTATCGGTCCCATCACTTTATTCTCTCTCTAGGAAGGAGAGAGAGGCTGGAGACTGAGTTTATAATTGATCATGCCTATATGATGAAGCTTCCATAAAAATCCCTAAATTTTATGGGGTTCAGAGAGCTTCCAGGTTTATGAATACATCCACATGCCAGGAGGGTGGTGTACCCTAGTTCTATAAGGATAGATATTACTGCTTTGGGGACTCTTTTTGGACCTAACCCTGTATACTCTTCATCTGGCTGTTTGTTTATATCCTTTATTATATCCTTCATAATAAACTGGTAATACTGAGTAAAAAGTGTTTCCATGAGTTCTGTGAGCCATTAAACCAAATTATCAAACCTGAGGGGAGTGTCATGGGAACTACTGATTTGTAGCCAGTTCAGACAGAAGTGTGGGTAACCTGGACCTGCTACTTGACTGACATCTGAAATGGGACACTCTGAGCTCTTAACCTGAGGGGTCTGCTTTAACTCCAGGTAGTTAGTATCAGAATTGAATTAAAATGTAAGACACCCTGTTGGTGTCTGCAAAAAATTGGAGAATTATTTACTATATGTGAAAAATCCATGCATTTGGTGGCAGAAGTGTTGTCAGTTGAGAAGAAAATTTAGGGTCAAAATATACCCCCATAAACCTGGGATTCCCCAGAAAATGCATAGTGTCTGTAAGGATGAAATAGGAATTATATTCCACCCCCAGTCATAGAAATGAATAAATACCCAGATTCTTGTCATTGAGTGGAGGGGAGAAAATAATTCTAAAATAGAGTTTCTCACTGTATTGATAATCAAATGTCATTTATATGTATATAAATACATATATACATATAAATACAATGCATATATATATATGTATATACACCCACACATACACGTATATGTATGTTTTGGAGACAGACATTATTCCTCTTCCAAGATTCCATAATAAGATCATGCATTATGGTTGCATATTTGTTTAAAAGGTTGTAAGCATTCAAAAAGCAAGGACAGTAGCATTGAATTTCTCTCATTATCTTGCCTGGTGCTGGGCCCAGAGCAGATGTGAGGTAAATGACTTAGGTGGAGAACATGGATCATTTGCGCCAGAAGCAGCGGTAGTGTTTGGGGAAAAGGTCATAGCTGAATGCCCTGAAGAATTTTTCTTGTCCCTAGCAGGGGATGCTGCAATAATTGTACAATGTGAAGAAACTACTTAGCACACTGGAAATTGGGGAGATTTTGTTAACAGAGACTGGTGTCCTGGTTGCTGAGTTATAACTGGAGGAAAAACACTGAGTGTGTTTGAGGACAACCACTCCTCCTTGTTCTGTGAGAGGGAATTGTGTTTGTTACTTGAGACTTCATGGCCAGGAAGGGAGTACTCTGAAGCATTTCATATTTTCCTAACTTCTTTTCTTATCCAAAGATTTAAGGATTTATAGGAAGTATATTCAATTGTAATACTGTCAAGAAAACAAATAAACAAAAATAATGACTCTGGATCCAGACTGCCTGGGTTTATATCCCAACTCAGTTCTAATTAGCTGTAAACTTACAGCAATCCCTTATCCTGTGATGCCCTTATTTTCTTATGTGTACAATGGGAATACTCAAAAATCTTACCTAACATAGTCATTGACAATGTAGATGAGTTACTATAGATAAAGTATTTAGGTTAGATCTTAGCACAATATTAGCATACTAACATTATCTCTGCTTTCTCACCTGGACACCAATAAATTGAGGGGAAGGGAGTGTATTATCATTTCTTAATGTTCCATAATGTGACATAATAATAGTAACAATAACAATAATAGACAAAATTTATTAACATCTTATTGTATGTCAGTCACTGTGATTTTATATTTATTATCTCATTCCCCCATCACAGTAAGGCTAGTTAATCTGTCCATCTTACAGATGAAGAGACTGATGATTAGAGAGGTTTATTACCTTGCTTAAAAGGTAATAAGTAATGAAGTTAAAATTCCAACTCAGTCTAACTTCTGAGTACTCTTTAGAAATCACTTTGCTATGCTACCTTAAAAAGAACAGAATTTGATAAACCATGCATTGAAAAGATGAAAGAAGAAATGAAGTTTCAATATAGCATCATCTATTTTCACAAAATAGATGTACTTCATGGATTGGTTTAGTGATGATAATGACTTCACATTCATTTTAGCATTGGGAAATGTGTTTTTTCAGTGCCTTTCCCAGGTGCTATAGAGCCATGGTATCCATAAGGCAAAATAAAATGTGGTACCCTAGTATCTGTTTCTTTAATTGAGCTTTTAAAATATATATCATTTGAATGAAATTATAATGATTTCATTAACCTATTGTGCCCTTTCTCAAATATGATGACTATAAATGTGATAGGAAATTAAATTGTCCATCGCTGGAGGAAAGCAATCAAGCTAGATTGACCAATATGCTTACTTGCTTGTCTGGCAACTTTTCCCCCTAGATAGCAAAGCTGTAAGTAGAGAATCGTTATAAATATCTATTTGTCTATCTATGAAGAAATTAAATCGTGAAAACTCAGGCCTAGAATTTTAATGAATCAATTTTTCAGAAGGAAATCTCAAATTTTTATTTCTGAGGGATTTCCAGTTTAATTGTGACAATAAAACATTCTGGCTTACTTTATTATATATAAAAGATGATAGATATAAATTCAGTGATTTTGGTGGCAAGCTTAAAATGCATTCCCAAATACCAAATATTTTATTATGAAAAGATTTTAAAATATAGGGGGAAAAAAGAGACTATTAAGCACTCACAGGTGTGTAGGTTCATTTGCTGGATGCCGTACAAGCCAGCTGCTGTGTGAGCTACGAGGACTTGCAGATTTAGTTATTTTGTCATCTTTAAGAATGAAGAAGTAACATGCAGATATTTTAGCATACAGATATCATAGAGAAAAAAGAAACGATTAAGTAATGTTATACTGGAAAGAAAGAATATAAAGTAGCAATCAAATAAAAGTCAGAGATGCACTTCATTGTTTAGGAGAGTACAACAAAATATTCTCTCCCTCTTCCTTTCTCACCCCCCCTCCCCATGCACACACGCACACACAAGATCATGACCTGCGGTTGGAAAACAAAGAACTCTGACTTAGTTTGAAGCTGGCATACACGCCCTATTTACAGATGTAGCCTTTATGGGGATAAGAATTACAGAGAATCATACCTCACAAAATGAAAAATTTTATTTCTAAAAGGATGTTGAAAATTTTATTACCCTATATAGTAGATGACAATTTAACTCACCCTGAAGGCCACCTTCTCAAATACTTACTTACTTTTGTCCTTGCCTTCCAGTATCATTCACTCCTTTCTATCCATTTTTTAAAAGTACTCACCAAGGAACCGTTTGTCAAAACAACTGGAGCAAATGGCAAAGAAAGCAGTTGGAAAATTAAAATTGGATTTTTGTGTATGTGTTGAAAGAATTTTAGGCTTATTTGCAAATAAGTAATCTCTGCACATGTATGTGAACATGATCTAAATATAATCCTGAATTATACTTCTTGTTTAAGTGATTCATTATTTTGTTAATGCTGAGGAAAGAAATTACTTCTATGTCTTCTTCCAGTAAAAATAGTTATACCCTGAATTACTATGTTGTCTTCTTTTTCAACACACACGTGCACACAGGAAGACCCAAGTTTTTGGTGAAGAGATATCCTGAGATTTGATGTGTAAACAAGTGTTTTACCCTCTTGTTTTGCTCTTTTCTGGCACTATGAGTTCACATTATATTTTAGTATGTGTTATATTATAATTAACAGTCTACTCCAAAGCCAGCTTAAAATTTTTCTTGTTTATAGAAAGGAACTTTTTTTTTTCTCTGTAACAACGTTAGTAACTACAACTGCTGTTTGAAAATAGCAGGAATAGGCAACCATTTACCTGTTGATATGATGTTGGAAGACATCTTCCCGTAGAATACCTATTATAAATGGTAGTTAGGGACACAGGCCTCACCAAGAAGTCCATGTAAATGACCTTAGAGTCAAATTAATGTCAAAATTGTAATAGCCTGTATTTTGAGTGTTACGAGTAGCTGCCCAGAACTTCTAGGAGGATGCTGTTTTCTCCTCATTTTCTCCCCTGGCAACAACCTAAGGCACAATTTTGAAATAGGACAAGTTAACCCTGGCAATGACAGTCCCAGTCTCCAATTCTCTTGCAAATGTTGGTGCTTTCCTTCCCTGTATTCATTATATTTATTCAGGTCCCTACTTTGGGAATAAGGAAGAAAAGCTCTGACATATCTATATAATCCACATTCAAAATAATTGCAAACCTGGAGATTGTCAGTCTAAGTGAAGTAAGCCAGAAAGAGAAAAAAATACCATATGCTATCACTTATATGTGGAGTCTAAAAAAAAAAAAAGACAAACAAACTTATTTACAAAACAGAAACAGACTCACAGACATAGAAAACAAACTATGGTTACTAGAGGGGAAAGGGAGTGGGAAGGGATGAACTGGGAGTATGAGATTTGCAGATACTAATACATATATAATAGATAAACAACACGGTCATACTGTATAGCACCACTTTTCTGGCTAGTCCTTCTCTTGATGATTCTGTATCTCTAAGTATGATACTTTCCTAATTTTCCTTTTTTAAGTCTTAGGCTTTATACTCTATGCTGTCATCTACTTCACTATATCCTTTCGTAATTTCTTCCTTCAAAAAAATTTTATCTTCAGTAAAGCACTCTCATTCCCTCATTCCTTCACATGAGCTCGTGAAATTTGAAGTTTGTTCCCCAAAGAATTATTACAGTTCACTTTAAAACATACAGACACAATAATAAATTGTAGAGTCCTCCTTTCCACAGGTAGGTGGCCCTCTTTTAAATTGTCCCTGTGTTTCCAGTGGAACCTGAAAAAAGCCCCTGGCAGAAGAGCCACATCTCTGTGGGGGGACCACATTGAACTAAGGCACAAAAAACTGTCACTGGAAGCTGTTCACCCAGCCTTGTCCCATTTTCTAATAGTGAATGTTTCCTTAATTTCTTCACTTACTTTTCCGTTCCATGTCTTATTTTATTTTGCACCATATTCCTCTTCATAAAGTGCAGGCCAATACTTCTCCTTGAGTCAGTCTCTGCATTGTCACATATTATAGCACCACGTTTGCATGTGGGACCACATTTATGGTTTTGCTACTGTGATCTGCTTAAGCGTACTTCCTACAGCTCTCTGGAGAACACTATTCGTATTTGTCTACCTCCTGTGCTTCTCCTGTAACTGGAAGAGCAGTGTCATCCGCATGAAATAATATTCATTTCAGAGTATAGATTAGCAGCCCATTTTCATGTGCCTATTTTACTTCCTGGGAAATGTCTAAAAATCTTCTTGTAAAAAGTGTTCTGACCGTACACACAGAGAGAAGCTAGAAAAGCAGTCTTGTCTCATTTCTCTGGCACCTTGAGTTACACACCCTTCACACACATTCCCCCACCGCTGGATATGGGCTGCTGACGGTGTTGCTGGGAAATGTCTTCACATATTTCAACAACGATCAGACAGATGGTCTTAAAGAGAAACTATTTGTGTTGTTGTTGTGTTCCTGATCAAACATTTGCTTCATTGAAATAAAATTAATGTTCTTCCCACTTTCCTCTTAAAGCCTGATAATCGCTTCAGATTCTCCAACCCAACAGCTTTTCCGCTTCTACCATGGTGCCCACTGCTACGAAAAATCTAAAAATCCATATCTTGTTTCATAGTCTCTGATTTTTAATACATATCTTTCAATTCTTAAAAAAAAATTAACTCAGGATGTACTCAGGATGACCATTCTCAAATATTGTAGTAAATAATATCTCAAATGTGCTTAATTTAACAGCAATAGTTCATTAGAGTACTTTCTTCCTTGAACTCTCTTCTTGAACTGTGATAGTTTCCAGTAAATTATTTACTTTTTGTTGGCACCTTGAATCAGCTCAGATTCCTTCTTCTTTCTTGTTTCTGAAGGTTTTTTGTTTGTTTTTTGTTTTTTTTAATAAAGATCAGTCCCATTATTTAGGGAACACAAGCATTGCCATTGTTTTCATTAGTGCCAACTTAACCTGTGACTTTTCACTCTCCACTACTCTGTCTTATTTCCTCTACACAACCTCAGATGTCTATGGGAGGGAAGTGTCTTTATTTTTATCTGGCTTTCTCTTTCTTCTCTCATCACCCTGGCTCTCTTTACAGGCCTGTTATTTCTGTGTGGATCTCTGCTTCCACATCCTCACTCTGGCTTTCTCAGTCTGTGTACTCCTTTAAAGATTTCTACAGCTATTTGCTCTTTAAAGCTATTGGCTTGATTCCTTCCCTGGGGAGTTTTCTTCATATCATTTTTATAATATGAGCCACCACTTTGTGACATCTGGAAAGGTGAGCAGGAATTCTCTATCCTTGATCATCCCTCTTACATTTTTTAATTTCTTCTTGTTCTCAAAGGGATATTCTCAACCTCTAAATATCTCTGCCAAATTCTTCAGCTTTTGAGAAATTAATTTCAGCTATTACTATGGCAGGATCAGAAAACCTAATATCTTTCACATTGCGTTATACAACCTCTATTTTTCCTTGTATAAAAATACCATCAGTGTCTCTGACCCACTTTTCCCAGAATTTTGGGGTAAATATTCACAACTATAGCATGTGCATCTAAATTAGCATCCTTCAACTTGGTATTACATATTGGCTTACACTTTGGACTTTATTGCCAAGTATTTTGGAGTTAGGAAGAACTCAAACTCTAGCCACTCATGAATTACATGAAACCATATCTCAATTTTCTCTTGGAGAAATGGAGATATTATTAACTGTGAGTTTGGTTTTCTGTTGTTATTTCTGCTATTCTTGTCGCACGTCAAATGTGTTTATTACACGTGAGATTTCTAGCAAGATACTTAAATCTCTGACCTTTAATTTCCTCGTCTTTAAAATTAAAATAATACTTCCCTTGCAATGATGCTGCATGCATTAGCAATAATGATTGTAAAGTACCTAATATTCAGTAATAGGCAATGCTGGTGATGATGATGATTACCATCATCATAATTCATCTTTTAAAGTTTATTTTATTGCTATAGCATTTTTTTCTGAGAAGGAGCTAAAATTATCTCCTCCTATCAGTTTTTTTTTTAACACTATAAGTTATTATGTGCTTAAAAACATTTATATTTGTTTTAGGCGAAGCAAAATTAATTTACAGTGTTTATTTTTTTCTCTCCATTTCTCGCCTTCGATCATACATTGTGCGGTTTGAATGTATGCCTTGCACATCCATAATATCCACCCTAACATGACAGACCAGTGCACAGAGTCCTGAATACAGACCCTTAACCTCAATACATCCTCCTCTTTGGATTGGATGTTGAGTTTTTTTAACTAATACATAGGGGTTTTTAAATTCCAATCCCTGCAAACTTTTTTCTTCCTTTATATGATATTTACTCAGTGCCCAGAGCATAGGTAGTATGCTAGCCACTGGGAATACGAAGGCGAAGATAATGTCGTTGCTCAAAAGATTTCACAAACCAGTGGGAAGTACACCCACATAAAACACATAATTACATTACAAAGTGATTTTATCATGTCTTTTGAGGTTCTCTTTGATCTCCTAGTTTTCATTCTATCTTTAGTTCTTCCCAAGTCTATCTTTTAACTCTTTTTCAAGTGCTATGCTAATTCTAGCTTTCTTCTAGGATTGGATTAAAATTATGAGGAGCCTTAGTTCTTTCCTCCTCTGCCTTTCTTTAAGTTACTAGATATATATTTTTAAAATTTTTTCCTTGTAGGTCACCTTTAAAAAATATAAAACTTTTCAAATAAAAACCATAGAGTATGATGCAATAAACTCTCATATACATATAACATAAAATCAATAATTATAATTATTTTGTCATATATGCATCATTCAACCAAATCCCAGATATTGAAATAGTTTACCCTTAAACATACTATTTTGTATTTCCAACAAAAATTAATTTTCAAAACCCTAATATCATTACTCAACTAAAACAATTAATAACAATCATTCCAGTTATCTATTTTGCATAAAAATCTATCCTAAATGTAGGAGTATTAAACAACAGCAGAATTATTATGTTCATGAATCTTTGTGTTAGGAAATTGGGCAGTGCTTGGCAAGGTGATTCTTTTGCTCCAATAAGATTACTTAGTGGTACAAAGTTTGTGTCTAGAAGACACAAGGCCAGTTTAGAGGATTCAAGACTGTTTGATTCTTACGTCTCTTGCCTTAGCAGGGATGATCTGCTTTGAGGAATGGAATACTTATGTATATACCCTTTAGCATGACAGTCATCAGGTAGTTGGATTTCTTACATAGCGGTTGATTTCTCTTGGGTGACTAACCCAGTATTTCCAGGCAGAAACACATGGCTTTTTTATTACCTGACTTCAGGAGTCACATACAGTTATTTCTGATGCACTCTTTTAGTCAAAGCATCAATAAGCCTGTCCAGATTCAGGAAGCGGGAACATCCACTCTAACTCTCTATGATAGGAGTGTCAAATAAATTTGAGGCTATGTTTTGAAACCACAACAGTCCTTAATATAACGTAATACAAATTCTATATTTCATTTTTTCTCAGTTGTCTCAAAATTGTCTTTTTGTGCTATAGTGTCTATATCCTGCAATTGGTTATTTTTTTTAGTATTGAAAAATTCCTCTTTTAAATGGCATTGACTTGTTGATAAAACCTGGTGAATTACCTTATAATAAAATGACCCACATTACTTCTTTGTAGTGCCATTTAATTTTATTGCTCTAATTCCCTATAAACTAGAAGTAAGATCTAAAGACTGATTAGATTTACATTCAGCATTTTGGCATAAGCATTTTCTAGGTGGTGCTCTGTATTTTATACTGCATCCTATCAGGAGACACATAATGTCTGGTGGACCCATTATTAGTGCTTGATCAGTTACTTCAGGAAGTGATAACTTGTTCCCTCCATTACAGAGTTATGAATTTTTTGTTTGTTTTTCACCTTGAAATCAGTAAAGAACTCTTGGGGAGATACTTCTGCTCTTTAAGAATAATTATACTCTATCAACTTCTCACAAAATGTTTTTTAGATACTTTAAATATTCCTTTTTTCTTCCAGTTTTATTGAGATATATTTGACATACAGCACTGCATATGTTTAAGGTGCAGAGCATAATGATTTGACTTATATACATTATGAAATGATTATCACAATAAGTTTAGTGACCGTGTGTCATCTCATACAGACACAATTAAAAATAGAAAAAATTTTTCTTCTGATGTGAACTCTTAGGATTTACATTCTTAACAACTTTCTTACATAACATACAATATCGTTAATTATATTTGTCATGCTGTACACTGCATCCCTAGTACTTATTTATCTTATACCTAGAAGTTTGTAACTTTTGACTTCCTTCATCCAGTATACAGAGAAAATCCTAAAGATATTTTCAAAAACTATTAGACCTCATCAATGAATTTGATAATGTTGCAGGATGCAAAATAAATATATAGAAATCTGTTGTGCTTCTATATACTAACAACGAACTCTCAGAAAGAGAAACTAAGGAAACAGTCTGATTTATAATTTCATCAAAAAGAAAAAATATCTAAGAATAAATCTAACCAGGGAGTTAAAAGACTTGTACTCAGAACACTATAAGACACTCATGAAAGAAATTGATGAGGATACAAACAGGTGGAAAGATATACCATGTTCATGGATTTAAGGAGTTAGTATTGTTAAAATGACCAAAAGACCTAAGGCAGTTTACAGATTCAATGCAATCTGCAATCTCTGTCAAAATACCAATGACATTTTTCACAGAACTAGAACAAATAGTGATTCTTTCTTGATATAATTATTACAATTATGTGGTTGCAAAGGATTAATTTCTAATTCTATCTTTCCTTCATATGTATCAACTGGAATTCATATATAAAGAAATTTTCTTTATTAACCAGAATTATTTAATGATCTAAAGTACATTTCCTAGTGAAAGAAAAGAAAATGTTTAGTTTTGACTTTTATTACTGATTTTCTGAGTAAATTATTGGTGTCCTTGATATCTTCAAAATTGATAAAGAAGGTTTTCCCTTTTTTGACTTCCTGTCTTTTTAGAACAATTTTTATTATCATGAATATAAAATATATATTTAATAGTTTAAGCTAATTGCAGTGATTAATTTTATGGTCCTTAAATGATCTATTCTTTGGCAGTGGGATCTCCTTAAGATGGTCAATTGTGATTTTTTGACATGACCACATTAGTCTTTGATACTTTCCTTTCTGTCTAGCATAGCAAACTCTTCTATATTCTTTTTGTACATCCCCTGCCTTAGACCTGAAACATGGTATTTTTTCTAAGAGTCCCTAATTACTTTTAATGATAATAATATTTAGACACCATGATATATGCATGTGGGAGCTTAGAGACATTAAGTTGATATAGCTTCTTGGCCTTTTTAGTGAACAGAGCTGGGGAAATTTATTTTACACAAAACATGCTATGAGTGTATACTTAACATCAAATTCAATATTGTATAATTTTTAAATTTTTGGGAAAAAGTACCCTGTTTTCCCTGCCTCCTTGTATAAGTAAATAATTTTATTAGTTTTAATTTTGGCTTTCCAGTGTTTGGTTTCTTCATTTGTGGAATTTTGTATACATATAAATACAAGTATTAATATATTATATGCAATATACTGCTTGCTTTTTCCTCTAGAAAAAAATTGTGCATTTATTCACTCAGGAAATCCTTGTTAAAGACTTAGCATTATTCATTTTCAGAAGAAACAGGAATACACAAATAAATAATGGTTAATAAAATCACAAATTTAGTAAGTTTAAAACAGAAGTTGCTTGATGTAACTGAGAATAATAGGTGATAGGGGTACTTAGATAAGATGTCTATGAAGAAGTGATGTTAATCCTGTAAACTGAAGGATAAGAAGAGTCCAGTTGTATAAGGACAGGTGATAAAGATGAGTTTGGCACATGCTGGAAACTGAAAACAGACCAGTGAATTTTAAAATTAGTAGCAAGGAAGAAAAATAGCTTAAGTTGGAGGTTAGAAAAATAGAAAAAGGATTTGTTTGCCAAGAAAATGAATTTTTATTTTATTTAAAATACTGTAGAATACCACAAAATGGTTAGCACAGAGAAGTGACGTGATCTCATTGATTATTTAAAATAACACTTTGACAGCTGTTTGAGGATAAAATGGATGAAAGCAAAAATTTTAACTGTCTTCTATTACCTCCCTCAACCTCCCCCCTATTCCATTATTACTTATTTCTGTATTCTTCCTCTTCCTAGCAAGGTTGATTTGCTAGCATAGTACTACAAAAGCATTTTAGTCCTCTGTCCTCTGAATGCTTCAGTCCCTTTGAAACATTTTCTGATATAAAGGTAACAGTTGATCTCTCCTTTCATGTGTCTCTACTTCACATTACTTACTATTATTAAGACATTTTC
This sequence comes from Camelus bactrianus, assembly GCF_048773025.1. Classification (NCBI taxonomy): domain Eukaryota; kingdom Metazoa; phylum Chordata; class Mammalia; order Artiodactyla; family Camelidae; genus Camelus; species Camelus bactrianus. The sequence continues at coordinate 32,024,356 of NC_133539.1, forward strand.
CTTTTCCTCTTGTAATTATAGGTTTATATGCCAGTTATCCTATGAATCCATTAGTAGGATGAGAGGATAGTGTAGTATTTAATTGAATCCACAATGGCTAACAGATGCATAACCCACCTGGTGCTCTGCAGAAGTTTTTAAATAAACAAATAGTGTCTTATCTTATGTTTAAGTCTTCAAGCCATTTTGAGTTTATTTTTGTGTATGATGTGAGAGAGTATTCTAATTTCATTGATTTACATGCAGCTATCCAGTTGTGGTATATTTATACAATAGAATACTACTCAGCCATAAAAAAAATTACATTTGCAGCAACATGGATGGACCTGGAGATTGTCATTCTAAGTGAAGTAATCCAGAAAAAGAAAGGAAAACACCATATGATATCACTTACATGTGGAATCTAAAAAAAAGGGGAAAAAAAAGGCAAATGCATTTATTTACACAACAGAAACAGACTCACAGACATATAGAACAAACTTATGGTTACCAGAGGGGAAAGGAAGTGGGAAGAGATAAATTGGGAGCATGAGATTTGCAGATACTAACTAATATATATATAATAGATAAACAAAAAGTTCATACTGTAGAGCACAGGGAACTATATTCAATATCTTGTAGTACTTATGGTGAAAAAGAATATGAAAATGAATATATGTATGTTCATATATGATTGAAGCATTATGCTGTACACCAGAAATTGATGCAACATTGTAAACTGACTATACTTCAATAAGAATATATATACCAAAAAAAAGAAAAAAACAAATAGATGATGTTAAAATAAATCTTCACAAACATTTAGTTTTTTCAATTATAATTTAAAAGCTGTATTCTTATAAATATTAATGGAAGGTAATGTAGTTCTTTTAGATGCTGTACCCTATCTTTTCACCAGTCAAATTCTAACAAACTTTCAGGTTTTATGTGACATCAACCTACCGCCATGAAATCATCTGGGAAACCATTATCTCTTTGGCTTCTATAACAATTTTGGAACAATTTTTATTCCATTTTTTCTATTGTGTAGTTATTGATGTGTTTGTGTTAGGGGTGTGTGTGTCACATTTCTTACTAACAAGTAAATCCCCTGAAGACAGAACCACTTCTCCTTCATTCTATCGTATTTTACTATGTATGATAAGAAAACAAATGAGCCTGTTCCGCTCTTTATCCCCTAGCCTTTTCCTTGGTTTCTTCCATTCTGTCCATATTAATCAAATTAACCAACCCTATTATATGACCAAATTGGCCTTAATACATCCCTCTGCTTGCCTAAACATTAGACAGTTTCCCTCGTGATTATAGGCTTCTAACTTCCATTTTCTTAGGGAATTTACTTGAGAGAACTTACTGTAATTTCTACTTCTGCCCATTTGACTTGTAAATCTTCTCCCAGCCTCCTGCTGGCTTTAAAACCCAAGAATGTCTTTGCAGGAACCTCAGATTCATCCTTCTGAAACATAATTATCAAGAAAAAAGCAATTCTATCTCTCTGTCTCTGTGGGAAGGTAGGTGTTTAATTTCAGCAAACACAGATTCCCTAATCGCATTGAAGATTCTTCCCATCAAAGTCCTCCGGTACTTTTCCACTAAATCATCCCAGTGCTTAAAACTCTTCTGCCTTTTGTTTCAGTGAAGTTGAGTTCAATCTCCCTCTCCTATTGCAACGGTCTTGAATAAAGTCTCCCTTGCCTATTTAACTCTATTATTGCAATTTTTCTTTGAGTTGTTGCTCTTCTAAGTGTCCACTTGCAGATGACTATTTTTCTCTTGGTGCCTGGTGATGGAATAAGCAGACCTAGAGAGGGACAAAACTGGATCCAGTGTATTCAAAATCCTAAAGGTTTTCCATTCTTTCTTTAGTTCATCAAGTTAATGTGATCAAATGGGTTTTAAATAATTTGTGCCTATATCATGGTTTAATGGTTCCTTTTATTCTTCCACTTATGCTTTTGATAGTTTGAATAAAGCCCATATGGCTGCCAGGTTTTGTCAACTAATGTGTGCTACATCATACCTAGAATGGTGCCCCTTTCCTCTTGTATTTGTCTATTTAACCTCAAATCTGGGACATCTACAGTGGTTCAGTGGAGATTTCTGGTAGCCATATAGACTCCATTCTGGATGTACCACACTCTTCTATGAGATTTGTATATAAAATTAGGATAATGATGGAAAACTGGATATCTTCATTTAGCAGATGACGCTGCAGTAAAAATAACATAAGTGACTTGGCCAAAGCAGAGCCAAGATTAACCTCATATGTCCTATGAGGTTTTAAACACTTTTAAACCATAGTAATTCTCTGTTCTTTGTGATGGTTACTACTAAGGAGAGAGCTCCCTACAGCCTACATGGTTTTAGGACAAAACTTGTTCATATTTCCTTCAGGAAAAACAAATTTCTAAGATTGATTGAAAACATTATAATGACATTGATGCAAATGACTGATTCATTAATTCTAATGTATAAACTTTAAAGTACTGAAAATCAGGATACCTTTGAAATGAATCCATCGTTTACTTAATCTTCAATGAAGACTAAATATAACACAGCAGAAGAAAAATAACATAAAATTGCCTGAAAACTGCAGGGTATCTCCATTGTTCTTGCTTTGCTTTTAATTGCAAGCAGAACAGTAGCAAACAAATGCAAATTTGAGCACTAGAACAATGTCCAGCCATAGAAACATGAAATAAATGACCTCTCCCCACAAAAAAAGCTGGAAACTGTATTTATAATAAATTATATGCTAAAAAATGACAAAAATCATTCTGTCACTGTGTATTATTGAGAATAATTTCCCTGTATAAGATAGAGTAAGGTAGCAATGGATCTCCAAAATTAAAACCCCCTCTTTTTATTTCCTCCTTTGATCATCATAGTTACTTAGACAATCTCTACATATGATGAGCTTGTCATTTGAGCTTGTGCTTCTTTCATCTCTACAGAAAAACTAAGTGAGAAATCTTTATTCTGACCCTTCTCCCATCAGGTACTTCTCTCTACTGTGGTTAGCATAAAAACATACAATTTTATACCTTTTTTGTTTGTTTTCTTATTGTTGCTGATATATATACTGAATGCATTCATAGATATGGTAGATGAGATTTTTTAGGCTACTAATCATTCCTTTTCCCACCTGCATGGGAGTAGGGATATATTTCTCCTTTCCATTGATCATTGATACTTGTTTTTGCCATGTAAGTTTACTTAGTTTCATGGTGAGTAGACTGTATCTCTCATCCCTAGATTTTAGGCATGACCATGTCAAATGCTTTAGTCAATGGAATATGAACTGGTGTGTGATACAAGCAAAGACTTGAAACATGCCTGCAGGGAAGATACTAATTCTTGTGCTTCTGGGCACAATTTTGAATCATGGGCAGAACATGTCTTGGGTAGCCCAATCACCCAATTAGAATAAGAGGTATGTGTAATATACCTGAACCCAACCTGCAGCTTAGACTCAAACCCAATTCATCCCAGACTAGATGTTTTGAAACTCAGCCAATCCACAAGTACTTAAAACAGAATAAATGATAATTGTTTAAAGCTGTTAACCTTGAGGATGGCTTGCATTCAGCTAACTGATACAAAAATGTACAAAAGGCAGAAACTTCAGTGAAAAGTATTTGTCTTTGCTACTTTGTTCTCTAACTACCAAATATCCTTGCTCTGAAAATAAACATTATTATCAGTTGCTTACATATTTCCAAGCTATCATAAACAATGATATATTTATAAAGACATACATATTTGAAAAATGACTTTTATATATACTATTCTGTATCTTGACCTTTGGCACTTAATATACTTTCAAGATCCTTCCATATCTGTACACAAAGATTTGCCTCATTCTTTTTGATGCCCAATTATATTTCACTTTTAAAAGTGTCATAACATATTAAAATACCTTTATTTCTGGACAATATAGATTATGTCTAAACTTTATATTCTTCCCAATTTTGAATAATCTTCATCCTAGTATGTCCTTCATTTGAAAGTTTTATCTCCTATTATTAGGAGATATTATTTATCTCCTATTTCAGCAATAAGAGTTAATACTTTTTGGTCCTTTAACAAGGGCTGCATACCTACACTATATTATTGAATCTTCAGAATAATTATGTGAGGTAAGTATGACCATTAGTTTTCAATTTCACTGTGACAGAAAGTAGTTGAGTTCAACTGGTAGATAATATGGCTAGAACTCAAACTCAGGCTCTCTACTTTACAATATTGCCTGACTCAGTGTGAACTTACTGAAAATACAGAAAGCCCAATGCTTGCTAACTCAAATTTCATTCCAAGTTAAATTTATGAGACTTCTCTTTCTACATGATAGGACAGAAGTGGAAGTTAAATAAAGAAAGAAATAATAAAATATTTAAACATTCAATTCATTTACTCAATATATATTTATTGTATATTTAGTACCTACAAAGCACTGCAGTTAACCTCAAGTTTACATTCCAAAATAAATAATTACTTTTGTATTTTGTGTATCCCTCCCTTTTCTTTGTGGTTGTTCAAAAAGTGGTGTTCAACATAAGATTCAGTTGAAAAGGAAAGCAGTTAAACCATTTTGCTAACGGGCTTGGAAACTTTAGTTGAGTGAAATTCAGCACATACTTTCTAACAATAATAAAAAATTCATAAAACAAGTCTAACTCCCAGAGAGAGAAAGGAGAAATTTAAAGAAAATTCTTAGCATGAGATGTCATAAATAATAATGGGTTACCATTTGTAGAGTGCCTACTATGGGCCAAGATATTTTCATAGATTATGTATTTCAGATTAATAATAACTTATGAGATTGTTTTTAATATCCTAATTTTATAGTTAAGGAATTAGGTTCAAGGTTTTGGGTTTTTGGTTTTTTGGGGTTTTTTTTCTAATTTACTTAATGACAGAACTAAGAATTGAACCCTGACCTGGCAGATCTAAAATCCTTGCATTTAATCACTTGTACACTAGTTCTAGATCCCTGAATGAAACATAAAGTTTCTTTTTTTTTTTTTTTTTTTTTTTGTTTTTTGTTTTCTTCATATTGAAAGTGTATTTTTTTGGTATCCTGCTTTTTGGTGTGTGAAGTAACCTGATTCCAGGTATGTCAATATGATGGAGTACAATGTGCTTACAGTGAATGGCTTTTTTCCTTGAATATGTAAAATTGTTCTCTATGGAGATGAAGGAGGAACCTCACCTCTCTCCAACCCCCTTATTTTTTGTCACTGCACTTGTACAGATTCACCAAATACTCTTATGTAAAACATTGATTTAGTGGTCAAACATATACACACATACAATTATACAATACTCTGGTGTTTCAGAGTCTAAAATTGCTTCTGAATTAGATATGGTAAAATAAAAATATAATATTTGTGCTCCAAACTTTAACAATAGAAAATGTAAAAAACTTTCGTATACTAGTCAAGAACAACAGAAGTATTCCTATTTTATAAAATTTAAAAAAAGATTTATTTTTCTAAGTCTTTTTGTTTTCCGAATAGCTTCTGTTTGCTTTCAAAATTTAAATTTTGCCAGTCACATCAACTGGGAGGAGATTTAGATCCATGCACATTTATGTGATCTTTGCACAGACAATTAACGAAACAGAAGATAAGCTAACCAAACACAAAGACTACATACAATGTGACAACACTATGGGATAAACTGATATTGAAAAACAACACAGTTTGAACGTATTCTAAAATATATGCAAGTATATTAGGCTAAGTAAACTTAAAACACAGTTCAAAATGTGTCTAAATCTATTTCCCCCAGGGTGAAGATTTTATAACAATTGCTTAATTACATATGTGTTCACAATTTATTAATATTTCTAAAATATTTTTAAAAGCATATTGTTCTTAACACTTTAGAAGTTTTAAAAATTCATGCAGCAGTTGGTAGAAAAATGTTCCTAAGAAGTAAATATTGATAACTACATATTAAATTAGAGTTCCACATAATTGTAGATTTTATTTATGCATTTAAAACTAATATCAAAATGTCTTTTTTGGGAAAGCAGTATGAAGTTTTCTCAAAAAGTTTAAAATATGATACAGCAATTTTATTTCTGACTATATATCCAGAGGAACTGAAATCATTATCTTGAGGAGATATCTAAACCCCTATGTTCACTTCAACATTATTTACAATAGCCAAGACATGAAATCAACCTAAGTGTCCATCAATAGATGAATAGATAAAGAAAATGTGATATAATTTATGATGGAATGTTATTCAGCCATAAAAATAAGAAAATCCGACCATTTACAACATTATGGATGAAACTTGAAGGCATTGTGCTGAGTAAAGTAGTCAGGCACAGAAAGACAAATCCTTTACGATTTCACTGATAATGTGGAATTGAAAAAAAGCTGTCCTCAGAGAAACAAAATAGATTGGTTGTTGCCAGGAATAAGAGGTTGGGGATGAGGGATATGGCTGAAGGTTGTCAAAGGGAACATATTGCCAGTTATAAAATGAATAAGTTCTGAGGATATAAAGTACAGCATAAAAATTATAGTTAGCAATACTGCATTGTATATTTGGAAATTATGAAGAGAGTAAATTTTTAAAGTGCTCAACACACACACAGATTCCAACACTGTGAGGTGATGGGTGCATTAACTAATTGTGAAATCATTTTGCACTTTATACATATATAAAATCACTATGTAAACCATAAACTTCCACAATGTTAATATGTCTAGTATATCTCAATAAAACCAGATAAAATTTTCATTTTTGGATATCCTCTCTGCGACTTGGGGTGGGGGGGAATCAATTTTATACAAATCGACAAACTGAAACTGAGTATATACTCTATGATAGGTTCAGGTAAATTTAAATGTTAAAAAAGTTTAATGATATAATGGAAGTAACATTTTTAAAATTGACTCTAACATATGTAATATGAATGTAAGCTGAAGCAATCCTGCCCATTACAATCTGTAAATTGTCTAAAATGTAAAATGGCACTCTTCATGGAAAGTCTAATGCTTTCACAATATTTAGAAATTCACAGCTAACACGATTGCTCAGGATTTCACTCTTCTTAATCCATTCACTTTATGGATTGGCTTACTTCATTAATGTGTAATTCCCTTTTCATGCCATATCGAAATAGATACGACACTGAGTCGTTTCTCCTGATTTGCATACCTTAATGCATTGCCTATGCACTTGCATACATGGACTTCATGTATGTGAACAACTTGACTGAATTTTGGAGACAAATGGAACTATATTATATTGATGTAAGCCTAAATAGAAAGTTAGACATTAAATTTAGTTTGTCCCTCTCTTCTTATTGCTTACCCTCATACATTGCATCTATCACCTCCAAATGGTACAATTTTATTTTAAAATATATAGGTGTTTAATGTTTTCCAACTTCTGCTAAAGATTCTTTCCCAATAGAACTTATATCAGATATTATTTTAGATGGCAAAAAACAAAATGTTAGGTAGTACCAAGCTAAAGCATTAATTAGCATTAAATCCCTTTATAAGACAGTTATTTTTTCCAATATTTATTTTGAAGTCAAGAAGAAATGATCAGTTTGTGGTTATTATGTCTTTAACATTTTCTACCATTAGCTGATAACATTAAAAAAAAAAAAAAAAAAAAAAAAAAAAAAAAAAAAAGCAAGGGCCCCAGAAGGCAAAGGCATCTAGTAAAAACTGAAAATTTTTATTATTTTTGTTTGAATTTCTTTCCATTTGGGCAATTACAATTTTGTTTTCAAATAAAATTACTTTAATTTAAAAAGAGTCAATTCACAAACTGTTAGATTAGTAACAATATAGGATGAATGAGTCCATGGTAGACATTGTAAAGGTTCATGAAATATTAACTTTTGGGGAACACTTGCCTAGAACAAAAAGACAGTGAGCTTTTTTTAGAGAAAATCTGCTTCCAACTGCTAGGTTAATAGTTTTACCCAGCTACACTTATATGATGTGATTTAAAATTAAGGTTTACTTTGTGAACTTTATAAACCAAGGGAGAAAACACAATGGATTGTTAGATGCTCATAATTTGATAAAAGGAAGTGTACCATTTCACTGGTGGTTTGAAACTTCAACTGTTGCTAATTCTAAAAACCCTTCATTACCATTATTCCTTTTGAAATGGCATTAGATTACATAAAATACAATACCATCAACAACAGATTGACATAAATGACTGTCATTTCATATGGATTTTTAAATGTCAATTCAGTAACTGTGGGGATACCTTATTAACACAACTATTTCAAGTCAAAATATGAGGAAGATAAATTAATGAGGTTCAAAATGTAACTATTTAAACCTACATCTCAGTACATGATATTGCATACAAAACCTAGAAATTAGTTTATGAATAAATATTCTCAAATATCAGTTGTCTTGATGGGGTCTTTTCCAGAACTGGAATTAAAAGTTGAATCCTTGATGTTCCACTGCAGACATGGTATAGTATTCACTGAGGGGAATATACAGAGCCATAGTCAATAAAAGTGAAATGGTTTTGAAAATAAAGGAGACAAACATGTATAGTTAGTTTCTTGACTAAATGGAGCTCATGGCAGTACTGCAGAAAGTTGGTTTCAGGGTCCTGCAGAGAAGATAAAACATTTTCACAAGTGGGAAAAATATCTGTTCTAGCCTTCAGATTCATGAGCCAGAAATCATGGAAGGGATGGTTTGGGCTTAGAAAACTCTAAGGTCTGCTAATAACAGTAGGCTCCTAATATTAAAAAGAAAAAAATCTAAAAAAAAACCCTCATCTTATTATAGGCCCCTTTGGATTTGTCAGATTTAACGAAGCATGGCCGTGTGATAGGTCCACCAAAAGGAGTCAGATGAAAAATATGTCTTAAAGAATGAATCAGCTTTCCATATAGAACCATTTCTATTATGTATTTGAAAACTGCCAAAAACAGTGATTTAGGTTTTGATATCGATGGTGTTAACTTGAGATCAAGAAAGTAAAAAATAGAATTTTACTTTTTAAGTGCACACTTTTGTTCCCTGGTGTTCCTGATATCTCCTAGGTAACTAAATCTAGACACTATCAAGTAAATTTGATTAATTCAATTATATATCTGAGCAAATTCAAGATTCACAACATAGTTTCAGTTCAGTCTGTAAATGTATCTAATATTTTTTGGTTCAACCACAGCTTCAGGTCCTTCATAAGTACAAATATTTGAAGGTAACTAGGGATGTTGCTATCTCCAACTCAGTTTTTAACAGCAAATAAAGTCAATCTCTCAAATTTGCCATCCTGTATCTTACAATTACTTCCTTGTCTTTAGTTTTCTACTTCCACATCATCAGTTCTTTTATTTGTGGTGGATGCAAATGTAAATTAACTAGAATGTATTAGCATCCAAATTTCCTCCAATTCACATCCAAATACTCAACTTTACCCATCCTAAACTGAGAATTTAGAATTCTTCCTTAGTCCCTGGAAAATGATGATCCTGAGTCTTTAGGAATGGTGATAATGAATGGTGATGGTTTGAACAGAATAGTCAAAGCTGCACTACTATAAATTAATAACTTGTGTCTATCATCCCACCCCAAGCTGACACAATGATTATTTTCTTGCTGGTGGTGAAAAAGTATTTGTGTTAAGCCCAAAAGTTCTAGCTAATTCCTTCATTACTTAAGATGAAGTTATTTCCAACAATCTCAAAAGCAGGGTTATGTTTAAAAGAATCCACATAGTATTAAACAGAGGAAGTTGGTAACTTCTTTCACTGGTTGTACGAACTTATATGCTGTCCTGGGATGTGAACTGTGTGATCTTCAATGCTATCCATTTACAGTTTGACACAGGCAGAAATTCAACCCATCCAGAGACAGCATATTGATCATACCTTTGTTCATCTATTCTTTTAAACTCTTAAAGGATCACCTGAGTGAAGATTTGCAGGCTAAAGGACACCTGTGAACCCAATTTAATTTTTGCTTTGTTTCCTACTCTCTGATAAATAGGCATTTTTGTTTGTGAATAGGTCTGACTTTCAAATTTGATTAACACATAACGAAGGCTAAAATGCATATGCTTTAAACTTGTTTGAGCTCAACTCCTACACTCCAAGGCCAAAAAAAAAGTCCATGATAATAGGCCTCAGGGAGGCCAAGGTGAAAGAGGCCTGCTCCTGATGTAAAGAAGATACCACAGCAAAACCCTGTGCACTAAGGGCCAATTGTCTTTTTAGACATGAACTAAGCAGTGGTATAGGATACAGCCTAACTCAAACTGCAAAGAGGCTGATGAGGGTTACCCTCTGCCTCATACACTTTCTTGATACCTTTAGAGCTATAACCATAAATCCTTCTAAAACAAAGACATTTCAGTTTTCTTTCAGTTCTAATGGTGAAAATTTCACATTTTGAATTGAAAAATTTAATTCTCAGCAAAACAGAAGATGTAAGAATATAAAATGCACTACTAAGTAAGTTTATTTACTAATAAATAAGTCACAAGGAAAATATCTACCATTCATCTGAGTAAATCTGTTTGTTACTCATAACTTTTTTGTAAATATTTTAACACCTTCAGTAAGTTTCAGTAGTCTTTGTATGAGAAGTAAATTTACTATTAAGTGACAAATATTATGTAGAATATTGTCCCATGTCTATTGAAGCTATTCTTTAAAATATCCAGCCTCAAATCAGTAGAATATGTCCCAGTACTAAGCACCTTAGATAAGTTAAGTAATGTAATCATCAAAACAAATCCATGAAGTAGGCTTTATAATTGTATTATCCATTTTATAGGTGGTAAAAATTATAAGAAATAAATTAATTCAAACTTCCAAAATCACAAAGGTAATCTGTACCATAGATAGGATTTTATGAGCCCATACATTATAGCTTTAAAAAAGGATAAAATAAAATGTGAAATGGTAATTGAAAACATTAGTTGCTTTATATAATACTTATATGGATAGACTTAATGCCTTCTTTTATATATATAACATTTAATATTTGTAGTGAAATAACATGTGTAATATCTTAATGTATATTTTCATGTATACAGTGTGTAAATCATTTGACCCAGAAATTTTACTTTTATAAGTAAAACCCAAATGAAAATATTTAGAGATTATGCATTGTATGCAGGTATTATATTATTAACTATACTGCAATCATAATAAAAGCAAATTAGAAACCAACTAAATGTCCCTCACCAAGAGATTATAAAGCAAATCATGGTATACCTATATGCAGATTTGGTAATTAAATTTTGGGAGAATTTTTAATAACATTGGAAAATGTTAATTATGTAAAATTAAATATACTGGATTCAAATATTTATAATCCGTATATTCATTTAGTTGTTTGTTATCTTTGATGATCACTATTTATCAGGCAGTATTCTAATAAAAGGTGGAGATACAATGTTAACCAAAACAAATGAAATCCCTGCCCTTATGGATGTCTATCATCCACCTATTCATCTACCTACCTACCTACCTATCCAGCTGTATCAGTCAGTTATTACTGTGTAACAAACTAGTCCAAAACTCAATGACATAAGACAACTACTTGCTATAGGGGAGATTAGAGGTGACTGGAAGTGTGAGGAGGAAGGGAAGACTTCCTTCCCTGTGTGTATTCCCAGCAATATTAATTAACTTTGTATTAGCAGTTGATTACAGAGTGCATTTGCTGAAATTCCTAAAGCTGGCCTCTCTGTGCCTATTCATAGGCACCAGAAACAGCTAGTGAAAGTCCTCTCTTCAGAAGTCTATGCTCTACCACTAGTGGGGTCCCTCTTTTGAACTCCAAGGACATCATTATCAGATAAGTATTGCCCCTTCCTTAAGGTTTGTACACAAGCCCTACAGAGTCCCTGTTCAGAGGCTCTGAGGCACCAGAACCAACCATCTCAGAAGTCTGGACTCCACATTCATGAGATCTTTCTTTTAAACTTTTACCTTTAGCAATCTCAATCTTTCTGTTTCATCTTCAGCCTTAGGGATGGTAACTGCTTTCCCACAGCTATTATCTCCATGATAAAGCAGTATTTCCCTTTGCCTTTTAAGTAGTTAATTTGCCTCCAATAGCTAGTTATTAAGATTAATTTACACTAAATTATCTGTTAAAATAATTGGTGTGGTTTATGTTTTCTAACTAGATTCCAATTCACATTCCATTGACCAAAGTAAATCACATCACAAACAAATCTCAGTATCTGTGGAGCAGGACTATACATTAAAACTATCACATTATAATCTATCTACCAATCTATTTTCTTCTGGTATTATTTTTTCATCTTTGTGTATCCTGAGAAGAAAATAATTGAAATTAGGTTTTGTATTATTGAAGGGAATAATTCAACATATCCATGGGTTTTGTATTTTCTCTATTTTCCATTTGTCCAAACTTATTATGATAGTAACAATAACATATTTATTAAAGGCTTACCAAGTGCAGGCACTGATGTCTGATCCTTATAACAATCTTATGAAGTAGATACTCATTACTCCTAGTTTGAAAATAAGAAAGCTGAGTTTGAGAGATGTTTATTAGTCCAAGGTCCCACATTTTTTATGTGGTATAGCCAGGCTTCAGAAACAATGATGTGTTGGCACAACTGATGTGTTTAACCACTGCAAAACACTGCTTCAAAAGGAACTCTACTGGAGGTAGCAGTCACTTGATTTTAAATGTCCATCTAATCCTTCAGATAATTACACATTTATACATATTTAGAAATGATTTTTTTTATAAAAAACATCTGTGTTGATTTCCTGTCTCTGGTATACAGAAAATCATTTGTTTTCCTGTGTACCAGAGAGTACAGGGGGACATGCACCGAATTATTTACTGAATCCTCATAGTGAGTGATAAATATCTATTCATGTATGTATGTGTGTGTGTGTGTGTGTGTGTGTGCAACAATGGACTCTTTCAAGCATGTACTATTAAAAAAAATCTTTGATAATCACAAGATGTTTCTCATGATTATGATTTTAGACAAGTTTTGTAAAGTTTCAACTTAGACAATATTCAAAATATAAATACGTTGCAAATTTCCATGTGCTAAAATAATCATGACACAAACAGAATTCAAGAAAATTTTGTGTGGAGGTAGAGGGAATTAAATGAGTTATAAGCTTTATTAAGCATAAACCTATCATTGACTCTCCTTTTCTTTACACCACATTAGGTTTTTACTTTTATTTTTCCTTCCTAAGGTCAATATATCTTGGTGATTACTCTGTATGTGTGCATGTGTGCATATGTGTGTTTGTACACGCATGCGTGTGTGTGTGTGTTTGATCACCAAAGGTTTGCTTTTTGTCATTTTGTAATGTCAAGTGAAAGCAAAATGACAGTCCCAGACAAACTATTCTATGTGTACCAGAGAGTCCACAGGAACTGGCATCGACTTATTCACTGAATCCTCACAGTGAGTGACATAAATCAAAACTCCCCATGACAGTAGAGAAAGGCCAGTACATTTGGGCAGAAAAATGATATAGGTATGGCTTTCAGAGAATAAGAGGAGCTTCTTTCTGTGGTGCCATCCACAGTTACTGCAAGGAGCTTGAAAGTCTGATGTTTCATGATGCCTTACAAGTTATAAGGACCTCTTATAATGCTAACTGAGTTGATGATGGGAACTGAATACTTATAATGAACTGATGAACAGGTCGGTTTACATGTACCTCTTATGATAGAAATAGGTAGCGTGACATAATTTTTGCTGTAATTAATGACTGCTATTCCCAAGAATGCATGATGCTTTTTCTTAAAGGGAAAAGATAATAAAGTCAATGCCTTGCCAAAAATGTAGTATTTTCCCATTAATTAATGTAAATAAAACTTATCTTGTGAACTACTATGTACGGAACACTGTGTATAAAGTATCATAGAAGAAACAATTGTAAATAAGATATCATCTTTCCCTCATGGTAAAAAAAAGGTTAAAAATTATTAAACTGTATAGAGTAGATCAGAGTCCTAAATAAGCATAAAATGCTATAAAGACTCAAAACATGGGGAAACTACATTTATTTGGTTGTAATTCTGGGTAAAGATTTTCTTTTTCTGTTTTGGGCACAGAAAGGCACATAGAAATAGCATAATTGTGTCTGACAGGATATCACAACATCACTGGTCTTTAGTCAGTCTGAACAACTTTATACATGGGTAATTGCCCAGTGTTCACTTCAAAAATGTGCATTTACAGCATTATCAGGTAACTCACACTTATTTCAAGTTATTCCTGTATAATATCTAATAATAAGGAACATGAAGTATTAAATTTTGAGGTAAACTGAATGAATGAGTTCTAGGAATTTTTAGATAACTTCAGTGGGTTACAGTTCATTCTGCTTTATCTTATCCCTTATCCCGAGATTCCCATGAAATCACTTGGAAATCTTGTAGGAATTTTGGATCACTCTAATTAGTCAAAAAGGACTCTCATTCCCTAAAGCAACTTCAGCTCCAAATTAACTTGCCGCCACAGTTTTAGCTGGGGCCATGTACCCAAAACCGTATTTCTGGATCAGTCTGGTTTATGGCAGTTTTCTGGCATAACAATCTATACTGCGCTAAAAAATAAATAATAAGTGAAGAAGAAATTATAAAATGTATATTTTGCCTGCTTCAGCCCATATCATATTCTTTTAGAATTGAACATTATGTGCCCCTGGTTGAAAGAGAGGGTCTGAGAGCAATGTCAAACCTCATAATCCTCTGTTTGTACAATCATAGCTATTGTTTTAAATGCGACCATATGGTCCACGGGACATTCTTTAATTGTTAATCAACAACCAATGCAGATGTCTCTTTTGAGAAGTTGAACTAAATAGTGCTCACACATCGAGTTAGTAAATTTGTAGCTAAGATCTCATTAGTAACAAAATGTCACAACGAGAGTCTAATAATTTATTTTGCCAAAACTCTCACAATTGCCCTGTATCACACTTTTCCTGAGGCTTGTTTTGGGGTTCTTACTTACAATAAATTTCCCCTTTTTTGAGTTAGTTGGTACCAGTGTCCCAAAAATAAATTCATCATAGTAAAAATAATCAACAAGTGAAGAAAACAGCTTCAGCTATAAAAATAGATAGTTTAACTTATTATTTACATGATCCTTAGCAGCTATATGTATTAAATTTATTGGATTAGGGTTGAAATATCAAAAGAAGTTATAAGCACTGGTATCTCTTGAAATAAAGAATAAAGACATATATAATTTTATATGAGTATGTTTAATGTTTTTGTGCTATCTTACTTCTTGGATTTTAATGTAATAATAATTTGTCACCTCTAGTGGAATATGGGATACTGGTAGTTCCTGGAATGTCACAACAAAAGTTTCATCAACTGATAGCAGCCTGGAATAAGGTATCTATGAAAGATAATGGTTTTAAGTCATCAAATAACTGCTGTACTCTATTTCTGTGGTAGGAATGATGATTATACATACACTAAATTTCTCTTCTGACAGCGCTAGAGAGTTAACAGCAATAAAATGACAAATTAAGGCCTTCAAATCTCAGTTTGTGGCACAAAGAATAGGCTGGTATGGTTTCTCTGAAAGCATGTTTTATCTCGTAACTAAAGAGCCCACATTCCTCAAATAGTACCCAAAGTCTGATTCTGCAAGACAGAATTACAAACAAGTTGAATCCAGATCTCTCAAGGTCTTTTGTTGATTTGGGAAATAGTAATATCCTGAAGATCATACTGGGACATTTGGGAGGATTTGGAAGAATCTGAATACACTGAATACTCAAATCTTACTGACCCTTCCCTTCCAGTTCCTTTTCTTCTGTCTGGGGAGATTCTACTCCTTTTATTTGAAGGTCCTGTATTGTCTTCATCTGAAACAATCACTATCCTTTATGATATCCATTTTATCAATTATGATCACTTCCAAAACTATAATTAGAATTAGATTCAAGAATACCTGAATGGAATGAGTCCATACTATGAACTTGGAGGAGACAGCATTTATACAAAAAGCAGAGAAAGGTTTTGATACTTTATATCAGCCAAAATATAGGGTCATATGGATAGAAATTAATTCCTAAGATCCAAAAATCAAAGAGAAAAATTAAAGTGGGCTGATTTCACAATATATGTACACTTACTAGAGATAATTGATTAAATCTCATTGGCTTATTTTGTTGGGTTGGATAATCAAAACCTAACCTAAATAGTAGCCTATTTTAAATGAATTTGAAGTGCTATAATTTTCTTGATATAATGCCCATGAGTAAATCCCAAGTCTAAAAGATGTAGGGATGTTGTAATGGATTTATCTTTTGTGATATCTCAGAGGTCCTCAGAGGACATTCATACATTTATGTCACCAAAGATTGAAAACTTCTTCGTAGAAGAAGCACTAGTGTTGTTGAAGAGTTCTGCATTAGATGGCTTTTTTAGGCAGGGGATAACAAGGGGAGAACAGACTTCCTGTGACTGATGAGAGTGCCAGTATTCCAGATTAGGAGAAGCCAAACCATAACCCTTAATTGTTAGTGATTTAACAACCAGTGTGGTTACTGAAATGTGCAGCAGACCTGGTACAGTAATAATAATAATAATTTTCATTTTAGGCACCTCTGGTAGTAGTATCATATTGATCATGGAGATTCTAGCAGGGAAATAAATGAGCACCATACTGAAATGTCATGTCATATTTTTAAAATGAAGATGAAACAAAACAGAAAAACCTCTATCTGGAGACCTTATTCGAGTTATATTGGAGAAGGAAGTTCTTTTGGTCATAGACATAGAATCCTTAAATTCAGGGTAGGCTGAATCCCTGGATAAAAGACCCTACAACACTGCCACAAGTTTATATTATAACTTATTTTTCTCATTATTAGCAAAAAAAAAAAAGCATGTTGCTTTATTTTTTTAAAAAAACATGTACTACTGTGACCTATTCTGTAAGGTTGCTAGTTTTGACTTGAGTGCAGAACAAAATAAGGCTGAATAAGCTAGCTGCTCCTCCAGTTAGTCTGTGATTCTGTAAATCTAACAATACATAACGTGTCTGTACAAATAGGGATATCCAAGGAACCCTCCAATAATTCATACAAGGAGAAAAATAAACTTCTAGGAACAAAGTCATGTCTTTTTCTGTGAACAATTACTTTGATTTTTAAAAAGACCTCCAACTTTGCTAAGGGACCCTTAGTAGAAACTGAATGAGGCATCTGACTTAAGAACCGTTTGTTCTCAACTATGCAGCACGATTAGCTATTATAGGATCCATAAATCCCTAGAATCAGGCTTTTGCAGATTCTGATACCATGAATAAGTTCCATGATCAGGTAGCTTCAACTCTCATGGGGCCTAATTCTAAAGAATTGCCTCCTCTCCTTCAGTTCATATCTATAGCATGATAAGGAATTTCATAGAAACAGTGGGAGAAATATATATATATATATATACATGTAAAGATATTTATTAATTTTTATAAGGAATTGTATCCTGTGATTATGGAGGCCATGAAGACCCAAGACCTGCAGTTGGCAAATTGGAGAACCAGAAGAACTGATAGTGTAGTTCCAGTCTGAGAGCCAGTAAGCTTGAGATCCAAGCAGAGCTGAGGTTTTAGTTAGAGGCTGAAGATAGGAAGATATTGATGTTCCTGCTTTATCAGTCAGGCAGGAGTTTCACTCATTCATAAGAGGGTCAGCCTTTTTGTTCCATTCAGGCCTTTAATGGATTAGATGAGGCCCACCTGCATTCAGGAAGGGCAATCTGCTTTACTCATTCTGCTGATTCAAATGTTAATCTCATCCACAATCACCCTCACAGAAACACTCAGACTAATGTTTGACCAAGTCTCTAGGTATCCCTCAGTCCAGTTGACATGTCAAGTTAATCATCATAAACCTGAAGGACAATAGTGAAGGAAAAGTCTCTTGTCATGCTGAACATGACACCTGGTTGTTCACTTTGCTTGGAAAAGGAGTTGGCTGGAGGTACAGATATACATCAATTCTTGGACATGAGCAATCAGTGCTCTGGCTAATGATTTATCTATCCAGTGGCAAGAAACTTAGAAGCAGTGCAGTTTAAAAATTAGGGAAATGTTTTTTTAAGAAAATTAAGGATGAATGCGTAAGAATTGGCAAAGAATGTAAAGATATTTGTTACTTATGTAAATGTTTTCAAAAGCATAGTTTTGTGGAGGAGACTTGCAATAATCAAGTAAGAGAGGATTTCTCATTTTGTGGATGTCAGTCAGCCTCTCTACCTGTCACGTAGTGCTTACTCAGTAGACTCATTAACAAACTGAAAACAGATGCTGGTATAGAACTGACTTAGCCTCAAATACATAGGCTTCTTCTCACACAGGTAAATCTGGCTACCTCCACCGCTTAATGACCAAATGCCTACAGTGAAGATCAACTAGGAACCCTACATATAGCATATGTTCCTGTAGAGAAGAGTGGCAATAAGTTCTGGTGGAAGTTTAATGAATTTCAATCCTTTGAATCACAGAGGGGGCAGCAATTTTTTCCCATTGGTATTGCCACTTACTTTAGATAAGTATTTCCATGTTCTGCCTTCATTCTCATCCATGGACTTACAGAATGCATTGTTTGCTGCCATGATATCCCACACTATGTTCCTTCTGATCAAGGCATTCACTTTATAGCAAAGGAGTGAAGCAATAGACACATAACCCAGGGGAGTCACTCACCCTACTCTGTACTTCATCACCCTGAGGCTGTTGATCCAGTATATAGTGGAATGGCTTATATAAGACTTAATTATGGTATTTTCTGTATAGCAACACTTGCTGAAATTGGAGAAATGTTTTTGAGTCTGTTTCCATTTTGTAAGTGTTTGTCTTTTTTTTAGATTCCACATATAAGTGATATCATATGGTATTTTTCTTTCTCTTTCTGGGTTACCTTCACTAGAATGGCAATCTTCAAGTCCATCCATGTTGCTGCAAATAGCATTATTTTATTATTTTTTATGTCTGAGTAGTATTCCATTGTTAAATATACCGCAGCTTCTTTATCTAGTCATCTGTCAATGGACATTTAGGTTGTTTCCATGTCTTGCCTATTGTAAATAGTGCTGCTATGAACATTGGGGTGCAAGTATCATTTTGAATTAAGGTTCCCTCTGGATGTATACCCAAGAGTGGGATTGCTGGATCATATAGTAAGTCTATTTTTAGTCTTTTAAGGCATCTCCATACTGTTTTCCATAAAAGCTGCACCAGACTGCATTCCTACCAACAGTATAGGAGGGTTCCCTTTTCTCCAGGGCCTCATTTCTGGATTTTTGAATGATGGCCATTCTGACTGATGTGAGGATCAATTGCCTTTTTTAAACCCTTTCTCTTTTCCACTAAACTTTATACAAAGTATCTTGATGAAGGTGACTTTTATTATTTATTCTTTATTTTATAGGACATAGAAGGGGATCTGTGATTGAACAGGGAAAGGAATAAACACCATCTAGTGCTGTATATAGGGCTTAATGAGAATTTGGAGAAAGAGCAAACACGTTAGTCTCATCATGCTAGATGGTCATGTGAATTTGTTGCCATTGTTTGGGAGATAAACTTGAGTAGAAGGCTATGTATTGGTGCTGAGGAACCAAAGAAGAGGATTGTGTCAGACTGATTGCCGGTACTCACAACCATGCTCACCACCTTCTATGCTCTCTCCTATAGTTCAGAAACTGATGTCTGGGAAACAAATTTCCCCCCTTGTGGCAGGACTTTGGTTTAGATTATAATAACGTGAATGACTCTTATTAGATCTGGAAGGTAGAAGTGAAACACAGCCCTGGTCTTCCTCTTGCAACAGCAGGCAAAAGCATGGATACGGAGAATGGGAGATTTTTTAGTGTCTGCTGTGTTTTGACGCTAAGAATCATTTTCTTTGGTGCTGCAGCCAGCACTGCAGTAACCATCAGCAGTGATTTCCTGTACCTTTGAGCTGAGTTGGAAATAGCAACTTCATAATTCGCCCAAAGCTAGCAGCAAATCTGAGATCTGTTGGTGGCTTTCCCTGACCTTTACTCCTCAGTCTTTTCAGCAGATTTGTAAGCACTTAATTTGCTGTGCTTAACTCCCTATTGCTTGCAAAGTTTAAAGAGTTTTATGTTTTGGATAGAACTATCAATGATAAAAGGTTTTAATTTCAGTGAATGAGGATTTATAAAGATATGTAAAATAATACTACATGGAATTCTATGTTTATTTAAATATGAATATGCATATGACAAAACAGTTGCACATATGTGTATATAGGCTCTTAATATAATTAATATTAACAAATAAAAAGACAAACATTTAAAAAGAAATTTAAAAATAGTACTTATGAATTATATATGGTAACTGTTACCATTTGCTATTTTCTTTTCAGAAAACCCAACTCTAAAAAAAAAAATGCCAAAAACAAAAACAAAGAAACAAAAAAGAGGACTAGGCAAAACATCTATGTAACATTACTGTAAGAAAATATGTTTGGGGAAGAGGAACAGCAAAAAATTCCCTATAGAGACATAAAAACATGAATGAAAACTGACACTTAGAATATAAAATTTTAACCCAACATTCCAGCATTAATTCAAAAACATTAAGGAATCAATTACAACTTTTATGAAAGTCAGTTAAGAATTCAGGGAAGAAATGGCCAGTGAAGAGGAGGATAAATAGGAAGAAAGAAAACAGAAAAGTAGGGTTCACAGAGGAGTGAAATAAGAAAAAATATCAAAAGGAAACCAAATTAAAATTATTAGTGAATAGCTGTTGATAAGACAGAAACCAAAGATACAACATATGCAGTGTTAAAATTGTGAAGGAGAAAATGAAAGCAATGGAACCTAGATACACTGAAATGTATCCTAGTATAGTTACTTGATTTATAAGGAAAGAATCTGGCTTCTAGGTGAAAAAGATTATGTCACTTATAAGGGAAAGGAAATCAGATAGGCAGATTAAAAATGAAGGTACAGACAATCAGTTTGGCTGAAATATTCATTGCCATAAGACAATAGATCAATACGTAAGGGAAAAAGACGCAAGAGAAAAAATGTAGTATCGGGATCTTATATCCAACAAAGTTGCCTTCCAAGTATAAAGGACACAGACAAAACAGTATTGAATGTAAAATAACAACATATATTTTTCATAAGAACCCTTCTTGAAGAAAATCTACAGTCAGCTAAATAGTTATTGGGAAAACCCTGAAAAAGGACTAGTAGGGAGAATTTAGTATTTCAGCTAAAAATCAAGTTGACAAAAACCAAGGCAAGAATATGAATAATAAGATATAAATGTTATATATCCTGATAATGTCAAAATGAATAAGTGAAAAAAATAAAAAGAAATTAATTTGGATATTGAAATAATCCTCTTTATTGTCTTATGTGCAGTAGCTTGCAAAGGGCATCTTTTATGACAAATGCAGTGATAAAAGTATGCAGATTTCATATAAAAATAAACACAAGGAAGAGAATATTATTAAAATGGAGTGGTGGAGAAGAGGGAGGGAATGAGGAAGAGAATGCAAGATTCCTTTTTTTCTCATAATAAGTAACTAAAAAAGAGGTGTCTAAGTGTTTTATATAAAAATTTTATTATGAAGATAACCACTTAAAAAACTTTCCAAAATATCAGAAGATCCACCATGAAAGCAAATAAAAATATCACATAAAGTTTAAAATATATATACACACACCCACAAATATATACACAAACATAAGCACAAATTTGTACAAAATCTGACCTAAAGCATCAAGTTACACTCAAAAAAAAGAACTGGGAGGAGGGGCAGGAGGAGGGGAAAGAGGGATGAATAGTTCCATAAATATAGCTTATTATACTTGGGCTTTGATGAAGAGTAGGAAATAGTTCAATATTGCATTCACTTTCCAAGACTTATAGGGAAGTTTTTTTTATTGTAAATACTGTTAAATATATCCCCAGGCAAGTGCAGTGTTTGATACAGAATGATAGATATAATACAAGTAAATACTGAAGGATATATATCAATGATGAGTTTGAGGAATTGAGCACATTTTATCCTAATATATTCTCTCGAGTATTGTTTAATAAGTAATCATTATCATAAAAATAAGAGTTATTGGATTAAGAAGGGCAGGGAGTTGTATATGATTATTTAGAAAAAGAGTGAGTGGTGGGAAAGTTTGGAGGTATGTTTATATTTTAAGTATTTTAACACATCTGACTGCAGAATCTATAATCTTTCTAATGGTTTACAATGCACTAGAATATTAGTCGCTCTATAAAGGCAAGGTATTTGCTTCTTTTTTTGTTTTGTTTTTATAGTTCATTGCTTTCTTCCTAGCACCTAACACCATACCTGATATATGGTAGGTGCTCGTTAACAGTTGCTGAATGAAAGACCATTTTGGAAAAGCACATGTATAGCCCTATACTAGTTCTTGTTCCCAAAGCAAAAAAGAAAGTATCAGGTTAAAAACTGTTTGTTTGTTCCTGGTAATTTTTTCCATCAAATAAAAACACAGACTGTTGTAAAATCACCATGAGCAGTCATTTCACAAAGAATAACATGTAGCCATAAATATATGGAAAAAAAGGATAATCATTGTCTATACACATGTTAAAAATTAATACCATAATGAATAATATTTGCCTAAAAGACTGGAGAAAATATATGACCTTGGGTACAAGTTGTTGCTTACAGTAGCCAAAAATTTGGGGAAACATCCACATTTTCTCATCTTCCAAAGGCTTTTGGTATGTGTTGCTAAGTTGCCTATTTACTATTTATATGCCTACAAGCAGTAAGTGGGAGGGCTTGCCTTGGCACACATAGATTCCCTGGGCAACTGTATATTGTGCATTAAAAAAATTATCTTCAGCTGATATAGTTAAGTAAATGGTATTTAGTAATCAATATAATAATTTAAGGCTTCTTAAATATGATTATTTGTATTTCCTGCTAAGAAATTTTTAGGCATACTGTTTTGTTTTCTATTTTTCTATTAATATTTTCTCCAAAAGACATTTTATCTCTAATATTTTAAGGATATCAACACTTTTCTTTCACTATTACTTGAATAATTATATTTTCTTACATTTTTTTGCCTTAGTCTTTTGCTTATAAATTTTATGAGTTTTTCTGACACAGAGAACTCTCATTTTTTATATTCTATAAGCTAGTTTATTTCTTTACATGTGGGTTTTCTCACATGTGGGCTTCCCCTCAAAAAACAAAAAATTATATGTGGCCATCCCATCAAAATATCAAATATATTTTCTAGTTATTAAAATTCTTCAGTAAAAGTTAAATCTTTGGGGGAGGGTATAGCTCAGCAGTAGAATGCGTGCTTAGCATGCATGAAGTCCTTGGTTCAATCCCCAGTACCTCCATTAAAAATAAAAAAATAAATAAGTAAACCTAATTACCTCCTTCCCTCAAAAAACCAAAAAAAAAAAAAAAAAAAAAACCCAAAAATTCAATCTTTAAATCAGATCATATTTTAATATAAGCCATAAGATAAACATAGTTATATATTTTAATAGTCAATTAATTCCTCCAGGATGATTATTGAAAAAATTGTTCCCTTACATACTAAATATTTCCTTTAACTTGGATTTCTTTTGGAGCTTTGTTTAATGTTCCAAGATCCATTTTGTTGATGGTATATATATCCAATCAACTTCATTCTTCGTATTTCATATTTTTCTGATTTAAAATTAAAATATTCAACTGTTACTCATTAAATAAATGGTCATTACATTTGATGGTTCAAAATTAAAATGATTTAAAGGTGTACATTTAGAATGTTCATTTCCATCCTATCCTCATTAACCTTGTGACAACCACACTTTTATTATCTCAATGTTTCTTCATATAAATGAAGCAAATAAGAATATATACTTATATTTATCCCTTTCTTACAAAAAAGTAGGCATACTAGAGAGACTGTTCCTCAGGTAACTTATCAGCATAGTCTGCAATTTCTTTGTGTCTGTGTGTTTAAACCAGAGTTTATTTAACTTGTTCTTATTTATGGAAGCTTTAGTCATTTCTAGTCTTCTGCTGTTACTAACGATGCAACAGAGAGAAAAAAAAAAAACTTTACAAATAGACTTCTTTATTGTGAGGATGTTTCTTTAGGATAAAATATGAAAGGTAGTACTGGTCTATCAAATATTTTAAGTTATTTAGTCTAATGTGCCTTATGTTTTCTAACTCACAGGTCTCCATGGCTTTACCTAAGAAAGTTAGGAAAGCTGATGTTCGTAAAGTAACCCTTCTCCATCTTGTTGCTATGCTACTGGGGAAAGCTGGCCTCAGAGGTGGCTAAGGCAGAGGAAAATACAGCTTGGAGAATTTACTACTGCTCTTAACTGCTCTGCTCATAAATAATACATGGCACTTCCTGTCATAGTCCATTGCCTGGAATCAAGCACGTGCCTGACAACCCAACACTAAAAAGGTAGGTTGAGAAATAAAGTACTTGGGATATGGAAAACTTGCTAACCATTACTTTCTCTGGCTTAGTTAAACCTAGTAGTACGAAATAGCCTTTGTTTATTTCTTCCTATGCATTCAAGACTGCCAAAGAAGTAAATTAAATCTTCATCCTGTCATTGCACCCAATGTAAAGGCCAGTATATTAGTCAGACTACTAGGATAAAACAGATGGCACACTCAAAAAGAAGTAATTGAAAAAGATGTAATTAAAGAGAATTATACAGGTGATATTTACAAAGGAGTTGGCAGGATTAAGGGAAACCTACAGGAATGGTGAACTTGAAACAGCAGGTGGCAGTTAACACCCTTAGATCTGAAGAGGTAAGGGAGGAAGTGATATCAGAATGGTTTTAGAAGTACAGTTGTTTAGTGCTTGACAGAAGCTGTGGATGCTAGTAGAGAAACATACATGTTAAAAAAAATCCTCAGTCTAGTAGAGAGGAACACAGAGGAATAAGAAACTTGATTATCTCTCTCTCTCCTCACGTCCTCTAATTTCTGACCCATGTCTTCCACTGTCTGAACACAACTGGCAATCAGAGGGAAGAAAACCAGATTGATAAAATCCATAGAGGTCCTTTGAGTCCAGAAACCAGTGGACTAAAATGACAAGGCATCAGCTCACCATTCATTCTTTCATAAACTTATAGAAGGTATACAGTAGTAGATCAAAGCAGGATAACCACAATAAGCAGGATAATTCACAAAGGCAAAAATGGACAAATACATCAGCCACTTGTCCACAGAAATTCTGAAATTCCTGCTAGGAAGACATAGTAAAGTTGCTCTATTCTGGGGGATCTCAAACAGCTCCCCAGCAAAAGTCATGGAAATTGTGTAAGACAAATACCCCAACAAACAGCCCAACAATTCTCTGTATAGTGTAAGTGCCTGATATTAAACTTTTTGATTGTAGCATAAGTGGCTGGCATTAAGCTTTTGATAGCCAAGGCATCCATATTAAAAGAGATCCATCTTAAATGAACATATTTCCAGCTGTCTGACACAGCTACTAGCAAAACAACCAGATAGGGAATTAGGCCATCCCTGCCCATGAAGGTCCCTCTTTCAGAAAGCCTTCATTAACTGAGATAACTGACCCCTAGAGTGTGTTTCCCTTTCCCTGCCCTAATTTCTGCTGTTATGTTTTAAATTAGCTAATAGTGAAATCACAAAACCCTGGACACTCCACCCTTGGACCCTGATAAAGGCAGAGCCCCAAATTTGGGCTCTCTCTCTCTTTCTTTATTTCTCTCACTCTGACTCTCCCTTTCTCCTTTCTTTCCACAACCTGGCTGTGTGGCCCTTGGGTGTGACATGTTCCCTCCAGCACCTGTGAGTAATAAATCTTGCTCCTCAAAGTTCCCTGAGGATTTCTGGTTGAGTCTTATGATCATAATAAGAACCACATGGGCCGCTCCAGCCACAACATTGGCCCCAGTGGGAGCTCACTACAAGTAATGTGGGCCCAGACAAGCGCTGTAGACATTCCTAACCCATAGTGTTAATATCAATAGGCTGGGACCAACACAGCACTCTGGAAATCATCCTGAGGACCTATGAAAAACATCTACTTAAGTCAATAAGAAGAACAAGAATCTGTGGTAGTTCAAACAATATGGCCACAAGTTATCCTGAATAACAAGTAACTCTCCCATGAAGTACCTCTACCCCAGATTTCCCTCCATGAAGCCTTGAGTCTGCTTTCTGAGAGGCTCCACTTCTCAATTTATTTTCATTGGTTCCTGGGTCCACTCTACGGAAGGTTCTTCCTGTTCCATTACCCTTCCTAGCTACATCTGATGAGTGCATTGGGGAATATTCCCTGCTCAGTGGCTGTGGAGATTTGTCTACCTGCTTCTGGTCTTTGAAACATTAAAACTCAAATGTTTCTACATCTGAAATACATATTTCTTTGGTTAGACTTAAGCTTTCATTTGCAATATGAATTTCTCTGAGACTTATTTTACCTTTATTCAATTTATTTATTTTTATTTATGTTCTCCCTATTGGATTTATTATTATTTTTCTTTTTTTATTTATTGTTTTTATTGTGGTAGGAATTGTTAACATGAGATCTGCCTTCTAAACAAAATTTTGAGAACACAGTACAATACTGTCAACTATAGTTAAGTGTTGTGAAGCAGATCTCTAGAACTTATTTGTCTTACAAAACTGAAGTTTATACTCATTAAATAGCAACTGCCCATTTTACCCTACCCCTAGTCATTGGAAACCATCATTTTATGCTCTGTTTCTATGACTGACTATTTCAGGTATCTAAGTGGAATCATGCAGTATTTGTCCTTCTACAACTAGCTTTTTTCACTTAGCATAATGTTATCCATGTTGTCAAATTTGGCAAGATTTCCTTTTTATTTAAATCTGAATAATAATACAGTGTATGTATATACCAAAATTTCCTTTATCCAGTCATCCATCAGTGGACATTTATGTTGTTTTCCTGTCTATGCTATTATGGATAATATTGCAGTGAACATGGGAGTACAAGTATCTCTTCAAGACCCTATTTTCAATTCTTTGGGATACAGATCCAGAAGTGGGATTGCTGAATCACATGATAGTACTATTTTTAAGTTTTGAGAAGCCTCCATACAGTTTTTCATACCAGGTGCACCAATTTACATTCCCACCAAAAGTATACAAGGGTTCCGATGTCTCCACATTGGAGACATTGAAGGGTAGAAAGTTTGTGTCTAAGGTTATGTTCTTGCATGTCAATGTCCAGTTTTATGCACCGTATGTTGAAGAGACTATTTTTGTTTCTTTGTCAAAAATCAGTTGATTCTATGTATGAGGGTCTATTTCTAGGATCTCTATTCTGTTCCATTGATCAATTTATCTATTATTTTGCCAGTACTGCACTGTCTTGATTACTATAGAATTGTAATACATCTTGAAGTTGGGAGGCATCGGTTCCCCAACTTTGTTCTCCTTTAATATTGTGTTGGCTTTCTGGGTCTTTTGCCTCTCCATGTAACCTTTAGAATCAGTTTTTCAATATTCATAAAATAACCTGCAGGCATTTTAAGTGATATTGCATTGAATATAAAGTTGGGAAGAATTGATATCTTGACACTATTGAGTTTTACTTGCTTGAACACAAACTATCTCTCCATTTATTGAATTATTTCTTTGTGGTGTTCATCAGAGTTTTGTGAATTTCCATATACAAATCTTGTAGACATTTGTTAGATTTATACTTAAGTATTTTGCTTTTTTAGTGCTAATGTAAATATTTTTGTTTTTATGTTTTCAATTTCAAATTCTGCTTGTTTGTTGTTGATATATAGGAAAGCCATTGACTTTGGTATATTAACTTTGCATCCTGTAGCCTTGCTACAATCACTTCCAGGAACTTTTGTTGATTCTTTAAGGTTTTCTATATAAATGATCACTTCATCTGCAAACAAAAATAGTTTTGTCTTCCTTCCAAATAAATGTACGTTTATGTCCTTTCCTTACCTGATAACATTAGCAAGGACTTCCTATATGATGTTGGAAAGAAGTGGTAAGATAGGACTTGCTTAACTCGTACCTGATCTTAATGGTTAAAGCTTCAAGTTTCTCTCCACTAAGTATATTAGATGTAGGCTTTTGTAGATAATCTTTATCAAGTTGTGAAAATTATCATCTATTCCTAGTTTACTGAAAAATTTTACCATAAATGGGTGTTGAATTTTGGCAAATACTTTTTCAGCATCTATTGTTATGATTATGTGATTTTTTTTTGGTCTATTGATGTGCTGGATTATATTAATTGGTTTTTGAATGTTGAATTATCCTTGCATATTTGATATAAATCCCACCTGGTGTATAATTCCTCTTTCTACATAGTTGGATTCAATTTGCTAATATTTTGTTGAAGATTTTTGTATCTATGCTTGTGATATAACATATATATCATATAACATGATACAGACATTGGCCTATAGTTTTATTTTCTTGTGATGTCTGTCTGTTTTTGGTATCAGGTTAATTTTGACCTCATAGAATGAATCAGGAAGAATTCTCTCAGCTTCTATCCTCTAAAAGAGATTGTAGAGAATTGTTTTAATTGCTTCATTAAATGTTTGGGAGAATTCATCAGTGAACCCATTTGAGCCTAATGTTTTCTGTTTTGGAAGTTTTTTGATTATCGATTCAATTTCTTTAATACACATAGGCTTATTCTGATTGTCTGTTTCTTGTGTGAGTTTTGGCAGGTTATGTCTTTCAAGAAATTTGTTCATTTCCTCTGGGTTATCAAGTTTGTGGACATAGAATTATCTATAGTATTCTTCTATTATACTTTTAATTTCCATGAGATCTATAGCAATGCCCCCCTCTTCATTTCTGATATTAGAAATTTTTGTCCTATTTCTTTTTTCCTTAGTTAGCCTGGCTGAAGAATTACTGATTTTATTGTCTTTTCAAAGAACCAGCTTTTGGTTTTGTTGATTTTCTCTATTTATTTCCTGTTTTCAGTTTCATTAATTTCTGCTCCAATCCTTATTATGTATTTTCTTCTGCTTACTTTGGATTTAATTTGTTCTTTTCTTTTTTTCTAGTTTCCTAAGGTAGAAACTTAGATTATTGATTTTAGATCTTTCTTTTTTCCTAGTATGCACTCCTTCATGCATATATTCATATGCAATGCTACAAATTTCCCTATAAGCACTTTTTTCTCTTCATCCCATATGTTTTGATAAGTTGTATGTTTCATTGTCATTTAGTTCAAATTATTCTTAATTTCCATTGAAAATTCTTTTTTAAAAGATGTATTATTTAGAAGTGAATTGATTAATATCCATGTAGTTTGATATTTTTAATTTATCTCTCTTTTGGTGATTTCTTGTTTTATTCTATTCTGTTGTTATCTGAGAGCAGAAATTGTATGATTCTTACTCTTTTAAATTTGTTAAGGTGTGTTTTATGGCCCAGAATGTGGTCTATTTGGTGAACAGCTTGAGAAGCATATATATTCTGCTGTTGTTAGATTAAGTAGTCTATACACATCATCAATTATAGCTAGTTGATTGTTGAGTTCAGCTATGTCTTTACTGATATTCTGCCAGCTGGATTCATCCATTTCTGAGAAGGAGCATTAAAGCCTCCAACTGTGATAGTGAATTCATCTAGTTCTCTTTGCGGTTCTATCAGCTTTTACCTCATGTAGTTTGATGCTCTGGTGTTAGGTGCATATGCAGTAAGAATTGTTTTGTCTTCTTAAAGAATTGATGCATTTATCATTGTGTAATTCCCATCTTTATCCCTGATACTTTTCCTTACTTTGCTGTCTGCTCTGTCTGAAATTAATATAACTACTCTTATTTTCCTTTGATTGGTGTTATCATGGTATATTTTCCTCTATCCATTTACTTTTAATTTATATGTGACTTTATATTTAAAGTGGGTTTCTTGTAGACAACATATAGTTGGGTTGTATCTTTCAACCACTTTGACAATCTGTCTTTTAATTAGTACACTTAGACTATTAATATTCAAAGTTGGATTAATATCTACCATATTTTTACTGTTTTTTTATTGGTTCTTGTTCCTTGTTCCTATTTTTGTCATACAATTTTTCTGCCTTTTGTTTAAACCAGGCATTTTATATGATGTAATTTTCCCTCCTTTCCTAGGACATGAGTTACACTTATTTTAGTGGTTGCCCTAGAAATTACAATATATATTTACAACAAATCCAAGCTTGCTTTCAAATAACATATACCATTTTACACGTGGTGTGAGTACCTTATAATGAGAAAACAATCCTAATTCTTGTCTCCCACCCTTTCATTTCATTTATATATAAGCATATATGTATTAAAATATATTCATATACATAAGCACACATAATCAAATACATTGTTGCTATTTTTATTTTGAACAAAATGTTATCTCTTAGATCAATTAGAAGAAAGAAAGAAAGAAAATTTAATGTGAGTTTAAGGTGGTAGAGTAAAAGGATACTGAACTCACTTTCCTCTGTGAACACAACAAAAATTCAACTATACGTGGAGCAACTTTTTCTGAAAACAACCTAAAGACTGGTAGAAAGGCTCTTGCGAAACCAAGACTGTGAAGAAAGGTTCACATGGAGTCTAGTAGGAAAGGAGGAGAAGCAATCAAAGCAGGACCCTCACTCCTGATGCTGGACCCAGAAAAGAAAGGGGATATTGTGGGCTTGGGGATCTGCCCTGAGGAGTGAGGGATTTGAGCCGCATATTAGGCACTTTAGTCCTGGGATCTGTCACTAGAAGACAAGTCTCCTTAGTTGGTTTAAAAAACCAGTGAGGCTTACCACAAATCTATAAGAAATCAAGACTCTGCTCTTAAACAGCATGCACACACATGTGCTTATTCATGGTCACGGTGCAGTGGGAGCAGATTGAAAATTGTATGGGGCTCTGGCCAGCTTGCTGGGACTGCCCCAGCTCACATCACAGCTTGCACAGGAAGCCTACTATTTCAGAAAATTAAACAGGAGGGAATACTCCCAAATTTGTTCTACAAGGCTACCCGGATACCAAAACCAAAAAAGACACTACAACAAAGGTAATTATAGGGAATGTGACATACCACATTAATACAATGAAGTATAAAAACCATATAAGCATCTCAATATATGCAGAAAAATCATTTGTGATAAAAACAAAAAAACCACCTCTCATTAGAGGGGTAGGAAATACCTTAGTGGCAGAGTGTATGCTTAACATGCACGAGGTCCTGGGTTCAATCCCAAGTACCTCCATTAGGAAAAAAAAAAGAAACTCTCATTAAAGTTGGTAATAGAGGGAATATACCTCAATATAATAAAGTCCATTTATAACGAACAACAGGTAACAAAATACTCAGTGATGAAAAGCTAAAAGCTCCTTCTAAAAGATAAGGAACAAGACAAGGAAGCCTACTCTCACCACTTATATTTAACATAGTATTGGAAGTCCTAACACAGCAGTCAGACAAGACAAAGAAATAAAAGTCATAAAAATTGGAAGAGAAGTAAAGTCACTTTGTGCAAATTACATGATGCTATATATTGAAAACCCTAAAGATTCAACTGAAAAACAAAAACAAAAAAACTATTAGAACTAATAAATTAATACACTAAAGTTACAGGATACAAGATTAGTACACAACAATCTGTTGCTTTCCTATATACTAATAATGAACTATCAGAAAGAGAAAGCAAGGAAACAATCAAGTTTAAAATTGCATCAAAAAGAATAAAATACCTAGGAATAAGTTTAACCAGGAGGTGAAAGACCTGAAAACTATAAGACGTAGATGAAGGAAATTGAATATGATACAAATAAATGGGAAGATATCCCACATTCATGAAATTTGGTTAAAATGCCCACACTACCTAAAGCAATTTACAGGTCTCTTCAATAAGTGGTACTGGGAAAACTGGAAAGCTTCATGTAAAAGAATGAAATTAGAACATTTTCTCAAACCATATACAAAAATAAACTCAAAATAAATTAAAGATCTAAATGTAAGCTCAGAAACCATAAAACTCCTGGAAGAAAATATAGACAGTATCCTCTTTGACATTACTATAGCAATTTTTGGGGGGGGGCGGAATCTGTCTCTTCAGGCAAGGGAAACAAGAGCAAAAATAAACAAATGGGACCTAATTTAACTTAAAAGCTTTTCACACCATAGGAAGCCATCAACAAAATGAAAACACAACTTACTGAATGGGAGAACATATTTTCATATGAATTTCAATTCAAATTATATGCCTGATAAGGGGTTAATATCCAACATATATAATCAGAATAATAAAAGTTCACTTTCATATTCACTTCACAAGAAGATACCCTCTGAGTGGGAGTGGGAGGCTATGGGACTTGGCCTTGAAGACAAACCAAACACAGTCTGCTCAGACTTGACCATGTATCATAGGTCAGAGAGTTTTTTCTTTAAATTTAGCAATTTAAAATTTAAACAATAAAATATCTCCATGTCTTCAAAAAAAGTTGTATTCAATTAAAAAAAAAAAACCTAACAACACAATTTAAAAATGGGCAGAAGACCTGAATAGATATTTTTCCAAAGAAGACATATAAATGGCCATTAGGGACATGAAAAGTTGCTCAACATCACTAATCATCAGGGAAATACAAACCAAAACCCCAAGGAGACATTACCTCACATCTTTCAGAATGCCAATTATCAAAAACACAATAAATAGCAAATGTTGGTGAGGATGTTTAGAAAACAATACCCTACATCACTGTTGGTGGGAATGTAAATGGGTGCAGCCATTATGGAAAATAATATGGAGGTTCCTCAAAAAACTGAAAATAGAACTGCCATGTGATCCAGCAATTCCACTCCTAGGTATATATCTGAAGAAAACAAAACCACTAATTTGAAATGATATGTACACCCTAATGTTCACAGCAGCTTTGTTTACAGTAGCCATGATATGGAAGCAACCTAAGTGTCCATCAACAGATGAATGGATAAAGAATTTTTATACATATCACAATGGAATATTACTCAGCCATAAAAAGTTTTAAATTTGCCATTTGCAACAACATGGATGGTCCTAGAGTATATTATGCTTAGTGAAAGAAGTCAGACAGAGAAAGACAAATACTATATGTTTTCACCTTTATGTGCAATCTAAAATATAAAATGGACAAATGAATACAACAACACAGAAACAGACTCAGATACAGAAAACAAACTAGTGGTTACCAGTGGGGAGAGTGATGGAGGTATGGGCAAGATAGAGGTAGGGGATTAAGACAACTACCTATAAAGTAATTAAAACACAAGAATGTAACATATAGCACAGGGAATGCAGCTGATATTTTTTGATACTTTCAATAGAGTATAATCTATAAAAGTATCGATTCACTATGTTGAACATTTGAAATTAGTATAACATTATAAATCAACTACACTGCAAAGAAAAAAGAGTAAGAATAATTAAAGGTTTTATTATATCCTCACTTACTGGTTTTTCAGTCCTCTCCTTTTCTTTGTGTAGATCTGAATTCTGACCTATATTACTTTTCTTCTCTCTAAATAGTTTCTTTTTAACATTTCTTGCAAAGCAACTTTATTGGCAATAAATTTCCTTAATTTTTATTTGTCTGAGAAATCTTTTATTCTCTTTCATTTTTGAAAGATAATTTCACAGTGTGCAGAATTGTAAGTCAGTGGGTTTTTTCTCAGTGCTTTAAGTATTTCACTCTACTCTTTTTGCTTACATTTTCCCTGAGTAGTCAAATGTCATTCTTATCTCTGTTCCACTATACATAAAGTATGTTTTCCCTCTGGCTTCTTTCAGGGTTTTTTCTTTACTTTTTATTTTCTATAAATTGAAGATGATATGCCTACGTGTAAGTTTTTGTTTTCTTCTTTTTGTTTGTTTTTGTTTTTCTGAATTTATCTGGCTTGATGTTCTTTTGAACATCTTTCTTGGATCTGTGGTTTGATGTCTGACATTAATTTGGGAAAATTCTCAGTTATTGTCTCAGTTATTATTGTTTCAAATATTTCTTTTATTCCTTTCTCTCTTCTTCTTCTAGAATTCCCATTATGCTTATGTTACATATTTTGTAGCTTTCCCACAGTCCTTGAATATTCTGGGCTTTTTTTCAGTCTTTGTTCTCTTTGCTTTTTAGGTTTGGAGGATTTTACTGAGAGATCCTCAAGCTTAGAGATTCTTTGCTCAGTTGGGTCCAGTCTACTAGTATGCCCATCAAAGGCATTCCTCATTTCTGTTACTGTTTTTTATTTCTAGTATTTCTTTGTGGTTTTTTCTAACATTTTCATTCTCTGTTTACACTGCCCACTCAGTGTTACATAATATCTATGTTATCCATTGGAACAATTAGCATGTTAAGCATAGTTGTTTTAAATTCCTGGTATAATAACATCAACACCTCTGGATCTCCGGTTCTGTCTGGCTGTTTCTTCAAATTGTATTTGTTGTCTTTTGA
Source organism: Camelus bactrianus (assembly GCF_048773025.1). Lineage (NCBI taxonomy): Eukaryota > Metazoa > Chordata > Mammalia > Artiodactyla > Camelidae > Camelus > Camelus bactrianus. The sequence continues at coordinate 32,058,826 of NC_133539.1, forward strand.
TATGCCTTGTAATTTTTTTTCAATAGCCAGATATGATGTACTGGTTAAAAATTTTAAAAAAGCTGCTGTAAATAGGTCATTAGTTATGTGGTGGTGAGTTGTAGTAGGGAGGAGAAACATAGTCTTGTATTAGGTCAAAATCTTTAGTGAGCCTATGCCTCTGCACTATAAACTTCACAAAGGTTTCTCAGGTTTGTTCTGAGGATCAGGATGGCTATGTGAACTGGAGTCAAATTTTATTTCCCTTCTTCAGTTGAGTTAGGCTCTGATAATACTCCCAGAAAGTTAGGCTTTGGTTCACTAGTTTCTCCTGAGGGCAGGCGTTGTTAAGAAGAACACAGTGCTGTGGCGTGTTTCAAAATGGTTTCTTTTTACCCTCTCCCTGCTGGAAGCCCCAGTGGATTTTTTTTTTTCTTCTCCTGATGTTTACCATGGGAACCTGATGGAACTCTTGGAGGTAAATCTAATAATATTGTATGGGCCACCCTATGACTGGATCACCTTGGAATTTTTAACTCTCAAAGTTGTTTACACTGGGACTCTAGCAATTCATCAGTTACAGTTCAAGTTTTCCTACCCCAGCACTGGTTTCTACAGGGATTTCCACCTGTGTCTGCTCCAGGTAAGCTGTGGCTCTCTGCATTCCTTTCCTTCTCTCTAGTCTTGGGATTAGTGGTTTGCACTGGGTCCTCCCTTCTCTTATGCCTTTGAGAAGAGTTGATTTTTCACTCTGCTTGGCTTTTTTACTTGTGAGGACAGAATGTTGACTTCCAAGCTCTTTATATTTTGAACTAGAAACCACAAATTCAGGATTTCTTTTTTGAAGTGATGAAAATATTATAAAATTGTTATGATGGTTGCACATGTCTGTGAATAGAATAAAGCCATTGGAACTGAACATTTTACATGGGTGATTTGTATAGTATGTGAGGTATATTTCAATAGAGTTGTTTAAAAAATATGAATTCTAACCAACCTACTGTTCTGAACATTGGGGTGCAAGTATCTTTTCTAATTAGATTTTCTTGGATATATGCCCAGGAGCAGGATTGCTGGATCATAAGGTAACTATTTGTAATTTTTTAAAGAATCTCCATACTGTTTTCCATAGTGGCTGCACCAAATTACATTCCTACCAACAGTGTAGGAGGGTTTCCTTTCAGGGTGTGGACTTTTTTGATTGTGGACTTTTTAATGATGGCCATTCTGACTTGTGTAAGGTGATACCTCTTTGTAGTTTTGATTTGCATTTATCTGATAGTTAGCAATATTAAGCATATTTTCATGTGCCTATTGGACATTTGTATGTCTTCATTGGATAAATGTGCAGATAATCTGCCCATTTTTTGGTTGGGTTTTGTTTTTGTTACAGAGTTGTATGAGCTCTTTGTAATGTTCTGGAAGTTAAGCCCTTGTCAGTTGCATTGTTTGCAAATATTTTCTCCCACTCATGGGTTGTCTTTTTTTGTTGTTGATGGTTTCCTTTGCTGTGCAAAAACGTGTAAGTTTAATTAGGTCCCATTTGTTTTTGCTTTTATTTCTATTCCTTGGTAGACTGACCTAGGAAAACATTGCTATGATTTGTGTCAGAGAATATTTGTCTGTGTTCTCTTCTAGGAGATTTATTGTGTCCTGTCTTATATTTAATTCTTTAAGCCTTTTTGAGTTTATTTTTCTATATGGTGTGACAGAATGTTCTGACTATTGATTTCAATGCAGCTGTCCGGCTTTCCTAACACCATTTGCTGAAAAGACTTTCTTTCCTCTATTGTATATTCTTGCCTCCTTTGTAGAAGATTAATTGACTCTAAGTATGTGGGTTTATTTTCGGGCTCTCTATTCTGTTCCATTGATCCATATGTCTTTTTGTGATAACACTATGCTGGTTTAATCACTGTAGCTTTGTAGTATTGTCTGAAGTCTGGGAGTTTTGTTCCTTTCCTTCAGGATTGCTTTGGCAATTCTGGGTCTTTAGTGATTCCATACAAATGTTAGTATTGCTTGTTCTAGTTCTGTGAAAAATATACTGGGTAATTTGATAGGGATCCCATTAAATCTGTAGACTGCTTTGGGTAGTTTGGCCATTTTAACAAAACTAAATCTTCCAAACAAAGATCATGAGATATCTTTCTATTTCTTTGAGTCATCTTTAACTTCCCTTACCAATGTTTTATAGTTCTTTATAGTTATAGTTTTATAGACATAGTTATTTATCAGTGTTTTATAGTTTGTGTAATCTTTTACTTCCCTGGTCAGGTTTATTCCTAAGTATTTTATTATTTTATTATGATTTTTACAGGGTTTTTTTTTTTTAACTTTTCTAATATTTCATTGTTAGTTTAAACAAATGCAACAGATTCCTCTATGGTCATCTTGTAACCTGCTACCTTGCTGAATTTGTTTATTAGCTCTAGTAGTTTTTGTGTGGCATCTTTAGGGTTTTCTACATATAATATCATGTCATCTACATATAGTGACACTTTTACCTCTTACCTTCCAATATGGATCCCTTTTATTTCTTTTTCTTGTCTGATTGCTATGGCTAGGACCTTCAATACTATGTTGAATGGAAGTGGTGAGAGTGGGCATCCTCATCTTGTTTCAGATTTTAGTGGGAAGGCTTTCAGCTTTTCACTGTTGAGTATTATGTTAGCTGTGAGCTGTTGAGATATGTTTCCTCTATATCCACTTTGGTAAGATTTTTTATCATGAATGAATGTTGAATTTTATCAAATGCTGTTTCTGCATATACTGAGATGATCACGTGTGTTTTTATCTTTCTTTTGTTGACATGGTATATCACACTGATTGATTTGCATATACTGAATGGTCCTTGTGAACCAAGGAAGAATCTTAATTGATTGTAGTGTTTTATATGTGTAGTTGTTTCAATTTGCTAATATTTTGTCAAGAATTTTTGACTCTATATTCATCAAAGATACTGGCCTGTAATTTTCTTTTTTGGTTGTGTCTTTGGTTTTAGTATCAGGGTGATGGTGATTTCATAGAATGAGTTTGGGAGTATTCCCTCCTCTTCAGTTTTTGGAAGAGTTTGAGAAGTATTGGTATAGATTCTTATTTGTATGTGAAGCCCCAGTGAATTCCCCAGTGAAGCCATCTGGTCCTGGACTTTCGTTTACAGGGAGGTCTTTGGGTTTTTTTGTTTGTTTTGTTTTTTTGTTTTTTTAAATACAGATTCTATTTTACTTCTAGTAATCAGTCTATTCATATTATCTATTTCTTCTTGATTCAATTTTTATGGACTGTATGTGCCTAGAAAGTTGTCCATTTTTTCTAGGTTGTCCAATTTGTTGGCATATAATTCATATTCAGTTGTTGGCATATGTTCATAGTACTCTCTTATGGTTTTTTTTATTTCTGTAGTATTGGTTATACTTTCTTCTCTTTTATTTCTTGTTTTATGTGGGGCCTCTCTTTTCTTTGTTTGCCTAGCCAGAAGTTTGTTGATTTTTTTTTTAACTCTTTCAAAAAATCAGCTCTTGGTTTTATTGCTTTTTTACAATTTTTTATCCTAGTTTTATTTATTTCCTCCCCGATCTTTATTTCTTTCTTTCTATTGACTTTAGGTTTTGTTTGTTCTTCTTTTTCTTATGAGTACAATGATTTTTGAGCCCTGTGTGTTTTCCAGCAAATCACCAAACCTGGTGACGGTCTTGGGAACCATTGACATAGATGGCTTACATAAAGTATTATGTAGAGAATATTAGCCCTCTTCCTTCTTATCTGAAACAAATGGGCCCAAAGATTGTAAAAGTATGGAAAGAGAGTGTGTATAAAGTTCATGTCTATCTTTAACCCCTCACTGAAAGTGATGCAGAGGTTGAAAAGTTGTGTGGTCCCAAACTGCTGGATGGAGTATATTGGCAATATAGGATAGAACATGGACTTTTTGGTGAGTGATGTTGTCAAAAAAAGTAAGTGCTTTTATAATTTAAAAAGATAGTAAAGTATATATTCTGAAATATCTGACATATAAAACAGAAATACATATAAAAGACTCAGAGGAAAAACTAAACTGGCTGTAATAATCAGAAAGCGAATAGGAAAGTAAAATAAGCTTTGAGTAGAACCTTATTATAAGACATTAAATAGACCACATCCAGATTGCAACTTCTAATATAATCTGATATCAGTACAAGGCTTTATGCAAAGTGTATTTTATATAAACTTTCTTAGTAAAATAAATGTTTGATATGTTTGAAAGCTTAAATAAGAACAGAGACTGAAAAAGGATAAAGAGACATATTTGAGTTTTGTAAACTCTCTAAAAGACACAATGGAAATATTAAAAAATGTAGATTCATCAACTGTTTAAATAACTGAAACTAAAATTATTATGTTGAAAACGTGCAGTGTATTATTTTTAATATGCAAGTAGGAATTGCAAAAGTTCTCTAGTTGTTCAATTTGAACATTTTTTAAAAGAATAATTAGTACATACAAAAATTTTTGCTTTCCTTTCAGTAATACATGTAAAATTCTGGACTTTTAAGTATTTCAGTTTTCTAGCTCTTATTAACCGATTTCATCAGAGTTAACCCCGTTAATGAATACATGGTATGTTTCAGTCGAGGCTATTTTACCCAGAATTCCCTAAGCACATTGCCTCTGAAGAAGGCTATCAATAAACAATGTTTGAACTAGAATATATTAACTATATATCTATTAATTATATACATATATAAAATTATAGGTAGAAAGAGAGTGAGAGAGGGAGAAAGATCCTTAAGTTTCTCTAAAGAGACCTAATAAGAAATGGGCATGTGAGATTACCAAAGACACGTTCTCATAGAAACACACTAAAATGGAGCAATTGTGAAAGAGAAGTAAAATAGTAATTAAAGAAAGAGGATAGTCAGAAGTTAATAATGAAACAAGTGAAAGATACACTACACAGTATCATGGGAGGAGGGAGATAGAAAGGACTTAAAAACTTTTTAAAAAACACACACAGTAAGGGGAGTACAGGCAATCTAGCAATAGTAAGTGTATAAATATATGTAGTTATGTATATATGTACATATTTCCAAATACATAATTACATATATTATATAGTTTTGTATATAGTCTCATATATGTATCATATTTTGTATATTTATGTGTATATTAGAGACAATGGTTAACTTCAAAGCAAAACAAGAATTTGAGAAAAATAGCACGCATCAGTTTTAACAGAATTGGTTCTTACCACAGCTAGAGGAAGCAGAAAGAAAATTAATAATGTAAGCTTAGGTAACTTTAATAAAATGCTGAGTAAGAATGTAGGAAATGGTTGAAAACTGTTACAAATGTCTTAACTGCTATTTTAAAGAAATGAAGATACAATTATACAGTTCTTTAATTTCAAAGAGAATAATTGGGAAAATAAAAGTTGAAGAAATTTCTGATAAAACAAATTGCAAATCGGCAAAGCTCTCTAAAAAGCCATTTGCTGTGAAATGTTACTACTTTGAAATGAGCATAATGATCATTAAAGATTAACAATTTAAAGAAATCCATTTTTTTCCTAATCCAGAGTTTATAACAAAAGTAAAAGCTTAATGGAAGCTATATAAAAATAAATATCGACTCAAATTTAGGAACTTTAAGAGTAAAATATTGTGAAATAAACTCAAATATAAAATTCAGCAAAAGAATTTATATTATTTTTTAAATTATTATCATTTTAATAAAGTTGGCTTTTCCTATTCAGGGTATGGTGTGTGTGCGGGGTGGGAGGGGAGAGGGTGTTTGAGCATATGTGCATACAAAGATATATACTGCAAGTTCTGATATAGTCTTTCAAGATGAACATAATTATAATTAAGGTTAATTTCACTTGTACATAAATAATATATCTTTAAGTCACAAAATACAATGAGAGCATTTCTGCTTATTGCAGTAAACATCAAATAAAATAAAAGGGAAACCATTCTATCATAATTTCTGACAAATATCCTATTTATTTATCTATTAAATATAAACACATTTATCTACCATAAAATATATTTTTTTCTGTGTCTTGCAGTGAGTCGAGATTGACAGTAGGTACTCAGTGTTAAGCTATCCATTCAGTAACAAAACTGAAAACAAGTTAATATATATTTTTCGAGTTTTGTTTAGTATTTTGTAATTTTAAGGTGTTAAATAGCAATTGTACTTAATAAAAATGTTTAAGATGGGATTGGGATTTTCCTTTTCCTTTTCTTTTCAGAGAAGTTTATGTGACAAGATCATGAAAGCAGAATTGGAATTTCATTCATGGAAAATGCTTGCAATTAAAGACAATTTGGTGAATGCATTAAAAGATGCATTTTAACTATGGCACCAAAGTTATAGTTAAGTAAAAATTTAGAAAACTCAGAATCTGAATGATAGAAAATTTGATTTTCTGTTTTTATTTTTTTTTTAAATGTGTCAGTTACTAATCTAACTTGCAAAACACTTGGTAATACTATACAAGTTTTAAAAGATGTTGCAATTGCTATATAATTGTTATAATGGCTGCTGCAAAAGTCTCTTTTATAAATGTTCTGAAAGAATATTCTCTTTTATATATATATTTTATTAGATCTTCCTAGACAAAATTAAATGTTATAAAATGAAATTTAATAGAAACAGTTTGTTGCAGTCATAACATCCTCATTTCTAGTAAGTAAATGAATTGCCCAACAAAATATTCTAAGAACCTTTTTCCTTTTCTGCTAGAAATTCCTCCACCTCAGATCTCCTCCATATTGAAGACATTGTTGACTATACTTTTCCAAAGTGGTAACTAATTCAGGAGATAGTGACAGGTGAAGAAGATAATGAAAATACTGGAAAAATGCCTTTCATACTTTCTTTTCTTTGAAACCATCATCCATATACTCAACACTAACCATTTTCTTAAATAAATGGACTCCACAATCTACCATATTTATTCCTGTCCATGAACACCCTGACATCCTCTCTGCTTGATTTATTCCCTATCCCATCAATTCATCATTCCCCCAGAATCACCATATGAGTCTCAGCTCTTATCCCCAGAGCTACTGCTTACTGCTTCCCCCTCCTACCTGTCATCCTCTTTACCAGAGAACCAGCCCTCAGGCATGTGTTATGAACAGTTGCTAGAAACTTGAGGGAACCCCACCAGAGTGTTAGAGCCACAAAAAGGAAAAAAATGGATTTTATGGTATCCAAAGCACTTTAGAATGCATTGCTTTTAAGTAAGATTGTTGTATATGATAGTTTCTCTAGTGATTTCAATAACCCTATTGTGCTTCAGGTACTTTTTTTAATTTAAAATAGTTAAAATGGACCAACCTGAGAGATTAACGTATTAAATACATATGGAACTTTCTGTGGGAAAAAATGTCTACATTCCAGAAAAAAATTTTTTTAAATTTTTTAGGGGGAAGGTAGTTAGGTTTATTTACTTATTTATTTTTCAGGGAGGTACTAGGGATCGAACCCAGGACCCTGTGCATGCCAAGCATGTGCTCTACCACTTGAGCCATACCCTACCCTACATTCCAGAAAAATATTTTTAAAAGTCTTCGTTTTAGGATGATATGCTTCTACTGCATTCCAGATGTTTCCTTGCTGTTGATATCTCAATTACTATATTATTCATGACATGTTCCACCCCTTTTCTTCCTCTACCTCAGTGGAATTTGGGGAGAGTAAGTTGGATATGTTCAACTGTTGCAAATCCTTTTTTTTTAATTTTGAATAGAAGTACCTTCAGGGTGCTGCTTCTCTGTTTACTAACTAGTAGCTGATCATACCTTCCTCCACAGACATACACACATACTCACATATCTTCCTCACCAAGCTATGTCTTCAACTTCTTTCTTACTAGTATTCAGGTTACTGTTTTTGCTTCCAAACACTTTACTAGATATCTTATTTCTCAATAAGTTGTTTAGAATAAACAGGATGAATTAATTAATAATAATAATTTAAAAGAAATAGAATAAATAGAAATATGTAGAATAAATAATTTAGATTTAAGCTGAGAAAGACAATGATAAATACGGAGTCCCTCAATGACTCCAGAAACAGGCTCAGAGTTAAGGAACACTAATATACAAAACTAAAAAGTGACAATTTGGGGGGGGGGAAATATACAGGAGGAGGATCTTGGCTAGAGCTAGGACATGTGGCTTTGGACCTTCTGCGCTAAGGCATTTTGACCTTAGCATGTATAGGGGCTTATTTGGGGCTAGAGGGCATTTACAGTGTACTATAGACTTTTAACTTCTGTGGACTGAGCAAAAGGCTTCAGAGTGCAGGCTGCCTTGGCGGACGACAGCTGCAAGAGAGGATTAGCAAGCAAAGGCATGAGCCACGTGGGCCTCAGCAAAAGCATGGGTGGTCTTGGCCAAACACGGGGGACTTTAGGATACAGACGGCTGCAGCTTGATCTTAAACCACACTTAGAGCATATATGCTGGCAGCCAGGGCTCTACCAGATGCCTTGGCAGATGCTAGCAAATCACAGAGGCCTTCGTAAGCAGGCACAGCTGAGGCAAATACACAATTATAGGAAAAGAGTGTCTTCACAGGCCATTTAGGCAAGGGTTGGCAGAACAATATTTGCTACTTTAAAATTACTCAGCAGCTGTGTTCCACATGTGCTAGCAGCACTAGGGAGGTTCTAGCTTTAAACTGTGAGTTCCAGACCTAAGAATGTAGGGCTGGATGGACTCCTATTTCATTTGAGTTTTCTAGAATAGATGAACAAAATGAGATAATGGAAAAACACTAAAAAGCCAAACAAGAACAAAAATACCACTTAGCCCACTACTGCAGAAAATGCAGCGATAGTGAAATGCTATTCAAGTTTGTAATAATAAAACAAAGGAAAGACTATGCCTCACATGTTGATTTTTATTGGCCCCTTAGGGGCTTGGCCTCAGAAACATCAACAGCAGCTTCAGCTGCAGAGCATGTCTTTTTAGCTGAAACCAAAGTGGAAAAGGAAACATTCTCTAGGAGGCAGGTTCCCTAGGCCTAGGATTGCACACTGAAAGGAACAGTGGAAATGACTCAGAAGTGAAAATGCCTGTTTATGTGAGAGAGTGGTCTGCATGTGGTCAGTATTAGACTAGTAGAAACCCCTTGCTTGAAGGGAAATGACAATTAATGTGGTAACTAACCACAGTTCCATGATTAATCACTCGATAGGAATGTTTTAGTTCAGACGATTTTGGAGACATGACAAAGAATAAATTGTCTCCTGGTCATTCCAGGAAGGCTATAGTCCAGGTTATACTCATTTCTTCCAAAAAGCTGGAATTTCAAGAAATGTCAAATGTAGATCACATCGGAGTCATGTTTCTGAACCCATAAAAAAAAAAAAAAAAACCTACCTTTACTCACTTAACACCAAACCTACGCTACAGTCTCTTACAGCATTAAAAAATGAGTTCTGTGAACAAGATTTTGCCAGGGTGAAAATGTTCTAGATGTGGAGACTTCTGTTCTGCATTTGATAGGTATAGGTCCCATGTTCTGAAATATTAATGTGCTCTTCGGACTCTGTAAAAGTGGGACATTGTAGACTTGGCATTAAGATAGTACAGCTCCAAAGACTCTAAGAATCACGCCCATTTCCAAGAGATAGAGTTCTGGTTGTAGGTACTGAAGGACCAAAACTCAAGCATTAAGATCCATCTATCCAAGATTGAATAGAATATGAAATTGGGAAGGGTGCAATTTTATATTAACTTATTTGAAATATAATATTGCAAGGACAAAGAGAATTTTACTTTGGACTTCAATTTCTCTGAGTTTTAACATTTTAGGACTTTAATTTGTGAGGGGACCTAATCTTTGAGGTTTTAATTTTCCTTTGGAAATTTATGATAGGAGAGAGATTATATTCAAATTTGAGTCATCACTTTGTTGCTGGTATTTTATTGCAGAATCTATGTATTTTGTTCTTGGAGTATGCAACCTTCAATTTCATGGAAGGGCTTAGATGGCCTATATTGGATTAAGTGAATGTACAATATTTGCAGTGAGAAATAGAATAGGGAATGGCTGTTTAGCCTTAGTGAAGACTTGCAGTTGATCCAATTAATGTGTTTTTGTCTGCTTGCATTGTTCAGTGATCCCAGGCAGATAACAAAAGTGTAATGGTTGCAACTGGGAGCCTGGCATCATAAAAGTGGGAGCAGAATTGTTTAAAAGTACTATCCATCTTCTCCCCAAAGGAAGAGTCAGAACCCTGTTTGGCTATAGATTTAATGGTGATGCTCAGCTAGTTAAAAGAAAAACAGCAATAAAAGAAAAACAAAAAACTGTGACATATTACGATAATGACATCAGTTAGAAAACATCTCTTTCCCAGGGTTGTCTTCCTGTGTAAGGGAATCAGTAACTTAGAAACTCGTGGCCTCTGTTTATTTCAATGGAGATGCCATGACTATTTGATGAGTAATTTTTGTAATAATAATTTTGACATAATTAAGTTGGCCATTTATCATTTTGGAAATGAAATTCTCACAGGGAAAAGACATTTTATTTTGTTGAGAATTTTGATTTCAGTGCCATAAATCTAATTTAGGCTGACCACTGTTTCTCCCCCTCAGCTAAACTCTCCCTCACTAAACTCTCCCTAAGTCCTGCTTTGGAAGGACAAGCCCCTAATACCACAGTACATTTGATGACATAGATAAGTCTGTGAAAATCTGGCACTCAGGCCCCCTTTACTGTCAGACTAACTTAAATGTCCCAGTTTATCATTTACCAACTGTAAAGCTAATGCTTTGACATGCTTTATCCTTTGTCTTTCTGTCAAAATTTTCAGAACTCAGGTTATAATAAAAAGTATTATTTTTTAGTTCCCTTTAAAATTACAAATAAACTTTTTTAATACAAGACATTGTTAAGTTTAGGTTGCTGAAAATTAGCTATAATTCTACAATTCTTTCTCTATGTAAAGCCAGCAGAAAAGGTAACTTTAGCTGCAGGCTGTTTCTTCCAAAACACATGGTAGCTGTGAGCAAAATTCACTCTCATTTAAATCAGTGTACCTCACAATCTAGGGAATGATATTATCAGAATTATTTGACATGAAAAAAATATTAGTTTGTATTTAAATAGATCAAATAATTCTGATTTTAGAGACTGATTCTGTTACTATTTTTTATTCATATTGAATAAAGAAAGGTGGCCACTTTCAGAGAATTGATTAGAACTATCAAATTAGAAATTTTAGTTGAATATGTTATTTGCAAATTGTTTATATAATTATTAAGGCATAAGAATTTTTGATATTTTGGAAGGTCCAAAGGAGTTTGAAACATATTTTTCTTTTTAAATGATGCAAAATGGAATATAAGGTAAGGATAAAATCCCTCTAGGGTTTTTGGAATGCAGACCAGTAATAAAAGCATGGAACCTAGTTTATGAGTTAGAAGGATAATATGTACTGTAGAAATAATAGGAGCACAAGTGGGAAAATGAAAAATATAGAAGCCTTGTGTGCCTAAGGAAAGGCATTGACATTTTCAAATGATATTTGATAATGCCATTTCTGTAAATATGTTTTAAGTACAGAAACCTTTTGAATGAAAAACCTGTGGAAAGTTTTTCTTGGGAAGTCTTTAGAGACAACTAAGAAATATTTAAAAAATAATATTGGTTTTTACTTTATGGAATGTATATCCAGATATTCTAATGTATGCTGGGGCAAAATATCACTTTAGTGTTTGAATAACTTCTACACTTTCCCATCTCTTTCTTATTCTCCAACAGGGCTCAAGTTTTTATATTTTATTTTTGGGGTGTGACTCTGACCATGGTGCTGAATTCTTACCCAGTAGGATTTCCCTATTGTAGGCTACGTGTACATAGAACAAAGCATATTTTGTAGTAATAATCTTATATCTCTCTTTGCTTGTGTTTGATAAAAGACAAAAGAAGTAATGGGGATACCCAAGATTTAAAGTTAAATTGATCAGGCATTTGCTATCTTTGTAACTTAAGTTGTTTAAACTTTCAGAGAAAGACAAATATCATATGATATCACTTACATGTGTAATCTAAAAAAACATACAAATTAACTTCTTTACAAAGCAGAAATAGAATCACAGAGATAGAACAGAAACTTATGATTATGAAAGGGGAAGTGATGGGAGTGGGGAGAGGGATAAATTAGGAGTTTGGGATTAACAGATACATACTACTATGTATAAAATAGATAAACAACAAGGACGTATTTTATAGCCCAGGGAACTATATTCAATTAACTTCAATAGCCTATAATGGAAAAGAATCTGAAAAAGTATACACACATATGTGTGTGTGTGTGTGTGCACGTGTGCATATATATGGTGAAATAACCACTATATATATATATATATATATATATATATATATATATATATATATATATATATATATAAATCACTTTGGTGTACACCTGGAACTAATACAGTATTGTAAATCAACTACACTTCAATTAAAAAGTATAAAATAAATTTTAAAAATGCAAAAAATACCTTTCTAAGTCCAGAATTTTTATTTATTAAGTGGCAGTCATCCTGGATATATTTTATAGGGTTGTTAAGGATTATACATGGCATCTCACATAAAAAGTATGCCAATAAATTTTAGACCTTTCTTCTCCTCCATAATCCTTTACTGAAAAACTAGTGTCTAATTCATTACCAACTTGTAGAGGTCTAAATGAGTTCATTCTTATGATGCCAGTTGCTGAGATAGTCAATCATATAAACTTGATTATCAAGTGGGGCATTTTTAGACTGAATAATTTTTAAAACTGTCTAAATGTATTTGAATAATCCATGTGTGATCTTTCAACTTCCAGTGGGATTTCACATAAGGGAGAAATTTTTGGAGATAGCTTATTTACAATTTTTGCCAAAACTGTCCACTAAGAAAAAAAAAAAAAACCTGATGACAAAGCTGCAGTGGAAGTATATTATTTTTGACATTTGGCTGTGTATAAAGAAACACTTTGTACTATTATTCTCTTTCTATTTAAAAAGCTCTGGGACTTTAGATAAGTCACTAACCTCTTTATGTGTAATTTGTAATATGTTATGTATTTTTATTTTATAAAAGTAGTTAGTTAAAATAATCTATATACATTCATTTAGTTCAAACACAGAACAAAATGAAATAATCACAAGAGATATTTAAACATGGATCTAGAATTTGGTAGATCTCAAACCTTGTTTCACACATTCTGGGCAGTGGTAGCTACCTAATGCCTCCATCTGAGGGCTCAGGATCACCAAAATTCTGAAAACAAATTTTTTCTTTACTCTGAGCAAGAAGTGAGCTAGGAATCCATACTTAAGATTTATTTGGTTCATTATCAAGTTCTTGTGCTTTTGTCTTGAGCTTGGGATCTTTTTCTGAGCATTGTAGTCTCAAATCTCTGTTTTCATGTTGATCCAAACTTCTTTCTGGGTCTTCAGGTTTGCATTTCCTTTTCTCTGATCCCAAGTTTCAGAATTCTGGTCACCCTACACTCTTGTCTATAAAACTCTGTAGACATAGTATGTATTTGCCTGCCTTCCTGAACTGATTTTTTTTTTTCTGCAAGAAATCCCAGACAATGTAAAGAGCTTGCAAGCTAGTTCTCTTTTACCTAGCTCTAAATTACTGTACAAATCCTTAAAAATAATAATCTCTGTGGTACCAAATAGTGTAGTAGTATAATTTCTGATTGGGATTCGCATGATGTGTGTGTGTATGTGGGTGTGTGTTTTGAAAACTTAGATAATGGAATTAAGAGCACATCCAATGTGATATTGAGTTGTGTCAAGATGCTCTGATTTCAGAAGCCTTAACTAGAATTTAAAATGACCTTGACAAATTAGAGAAGTCATCCATCAAAAACAGTATGAAATTTAATAGCGACAACTGTAGGGTAAGTACAAAGGGAGAAATGACTAAGGATGTGTGCAAGAAGCACAGGAGTAACTCTAAGCAATTTTGTAAAAAAATATGTGGAAACTATGGGGAGAAAAGCTGAAAATTAATCAGCATTAAATTGTTAATTTTCAAGAGCTGATATGACACTTAGATACACAGTATTATGAGCTATCATGGAAAAGCAGAAAAGTAATCTTTTGGCTTTGTAATATCTGAGGATAATCCTCTTCTAAATTTTGCCAGTAGTGAGAACTTTATTACTGAAAGATGTTTACTGGTTCTTATAACTATTTACTGGTACCCTACTGTTTAAGAGTGAAATGCTACAGACTCTCATCTGATACTTCCTTCTAACTACCATAGGCAACAAAGTAACGTTCTTGTCAAGATAATACCTCCAGTATCACATTCTATAATTTTATTGTCTTCTGTATTGGACGTATGTTACATTTTGTCTGTACAGCATCTCTTTATTTTAGGAATTGACCTCTTCCCATTTTGGTGAAATAGTTTAATCCATCATATATTCACATCTTTGCTTTCATTGCACAATCAGAGAGAGTGAGTGACTGAAGGACGGGCATGTAATGAAAGATAGGCTGTTTCTTAGCTATAGTAGGGCTCTTGTTTGGGTTATGAAGAAACAGCTCTTCTTTTTGGAACCCCTCAATATAATTATAGAGTAAGCCTAGAAATTTCTTGACCCTCCTGGTGTACCTGTGTGGAAAACCAGCTTAAGCTTTAACTAATACAAAGGAAATTTAAATAAGAGTTCAACCTTGGATGAAATGAAACACAATCCTAATGATATCACTTAAACCTTTGGATCAAAGCGGACTGAAATAACTTCCAACCATGGACTTAAGTTAAATTAACTAATATATATTTTAAAAAATTTTACTTTGGTTTTTGCTTAAACTAATTTGATTTGGATTTATGACACTTGCAACCTAAAGTTTAGACTAAAACCTGTTCATCCTTGGTTATCTTAATAGAGCCATAGTGTAGGAAAATACTCTGATTATTGAGCTCCTTCCCCTCTCCTCATCAGCAAAAGAATAGATGATTTTACTATCAATGTTAGAAAGAAGCAAATCTATAGCAAAACAAACAAAATGCATTAGGCAAGATCTTGGCATATCCTTTGAGTTTTAATTCCTGGGACTTAGACCTAAAGTTGCATAAATATTATAGTAGTGATGATGATGCCAACATGATAATTATCAAATGAAAAGTATGGTGGTTAATTTTATGTGTCAACTTGCCTGGGATACAGGTTGCTGAGATATTTGACTAAATATATTTCTGGGTGAAACTGTTAAGTGTGTTCCTGGATAAGATTAACATTTAAATCAGCAGATTGAGTAAAGTGGACTACCCTCTGTGATGGTTAATTTTTTATGTCAACTTGACAGACCATGGGATGCCCAGATTAAACATTATGTCTGGGTGTGACTTTGATGGTGTTTCTAGATGAAATAAGCATTTGAATTAGTGGATTATGTAAAGTAGATAGCCCTCCCCAAAGTGGGCAAACATTGTCCAATTCCTTGAGGACCCAAGTGAATAAAAAGTAGAGTAAGGGAGAATTCTTCCTCTTTCTACCTGCCTGGTAAAGTTGGGACATTGGTCTTCCCCTGCCCTTGGACTGGGATTCCTAGGCCTTCAGACTTGAGTTGGAATTATATCACTGCTTTTCCTTGGTCTCCAGCTTGCAGAATCTGTTGAAGACCTGAATAGAATAAACGTCTAGGTAAGAAAGAATTCTCTCTCTGTGTCTGACTGTTTTCAGTATGGGACATTAGCCTTCTGCCTCCTGGACTTTAATTGGAACTTACACCATTGACTCTCCTTGTTTAGGCCTTTGGTCTCAGACTAGAACTCCACTCTTAGCTCTCCTGGGTCTCCAGTTTGCTGACTACGTATCTTGGGACTTCTTAGTTGCCGTAACTGCATGAGCCAATTCCTTATAATAAATCAATATCTATCTATCTATCTATCTATCTATCTATCTATCTATCTATCTATTCTCCTATTGATTCTATTTCTCTGGAGATCCTAGACTAATAAATATTTTGGTACCAAGGACAGCATTGTCCAGTAGTGCTTTCTATGATGATGTTTCGAAATGTTGTCAATCTGTGTAGTCCAATAGAGTAGTCACTAGTCACTAGTCACATGTGGCTATTGAGTACTTAAAATGTGAATAGGATGACTAAGATGTATAGTTTAAAATTCTCATCTCATTTTAATTAATTTAAATTTAAACAGTTGGACTGTGTTAGTGTCTATCTTTTGGACAGCACAGTTCTAGGAACAAGCCATAGTTTTAAAGCTATGCTATTCCTTATAGTTGACTTTCCAGGCTTATTTCCTCCTATTCTCCTCTGTCCTTTTAGTAATTGTTTGCTACTTCAATATGCTTTGTTATTCTGATTATTTTTATTTTATTAAGGTACAAATAAGATGTTCCCTAGAGATGTAGAGCAACTTGGCTGCTCAATCATTGGGAATTATAAGGTAGCTTAATATTTCACTAGGAGTCAAGTAATATTATATTTACTATTAAATAGAGTTCTTCAAAATTCTTTATTGCAGCTATTTATTTACCAACATAGCTCCTTTTATTTGGCCAATCTGGACTAAAAACTGAGTTCTCATTTGGTTTTGGTATTGTTAATCGAACCTGGCTTATTCCGTAGAACTCTGTAATATTCCTAAAAGAAGTTATATTAATACTAGTACAAATACAAATAATCTCCTAAAACATCAGACTACAAAAATGAGAAAAAACAGTTGTGTATACTTTAATATGTAAACTGTAGTTGTTTCTATCTATATATTCCAAACATTTTGCTGTCGAAAAAAGTGAGGGATAGTTAACAATGGTCAATAGTGGTTATGTATTGGGAATAAAATCACTAAAGTAACTTTTGCTGGGTGTCTGTTTTATTTATTTCAGTTTATTTATCTCTACATAATTTGTATTTTGCCAACTCATGTGTTTCTTTTGTAAACAAAAAGCTAAATCTAATTTTTTATAAGCACTGAATTTGTAGTTTGAGTGGTGCCACTTAATACTTAGAATTATTTATTAAGGAAAATAATGCCTAAAAAAGATACAAAGAGGGAAGTTAAGTAAGTCTGTATTTATACAAGTTAAACTAGAGGATAATCAGCTTTTCATGGATTCATCCATTCTTTCAGTAAGTATATGTTAAATGATTAATGTGTTTTAGCTCTTTAATTCTAGTTGCTGAAAATCCAGTCAACAAGTTGAAGTCCTTGCATTCTTCCAACTTGTATTCTAGTTGGGGAGAAAACAAATACACAAGTATAAAGTAAATTAAATAATATATAAATAAGTTCAGGTTTATAACGGGCATGAAAATAATAAAACAAAGATAGATTTGGTTGGAGGAGCAGAGGATCATCAGTAAATGACTCTCTGGAAATGCCACATTTGAGTAGACTCCTCACAAAAGTAAGAAAATGACTATATCATGATCTTGAGTAAAATGTTCCACGTAAAAAACACCCCCCACACAAAAACCTTGTGGCAAGTATGAAATTAACTTGAATGAATAGATAGAGTCATCTTCTTTAGAGATCTTTTGGTTTATTTTGCTTTGTCTTTTAATAAAGCTGATTTTCAATATTACTGTCCAAGAGTTGAGAGTTATCTCCAGAATATTTCCATTTACCTTTGGTCATTTGTAAAATAACTATGGTACATATTAGTTGCTATTAAAAGGAATCATCTTTTAGGATGAATTTAAGAAAGTGCATGATGGCCACATATCTTAGATCATTTAGATTCAATCATAATAGAGATGGAAGTTATACTGCATAACATCACAAGGTCATTTTTACTCTATATATTGCAATTGCATATTTTAAAATCAGGCAATATATAGATGTTGGTATATTGCCACTTGGTTTATTCATGGAAAAATGAAGAAATAGTTAATCTTGAGATTGTAAATTTCTGAAAATTTGTGAATTTCTTTTCAATATTTATATAACATCATCAATATAAGTTGAAATTCTAGCTATAAGGTATTTCAAGTGGGGTGGGGTAAAATAATAGGTCATAACTTAAGGATATTGAATGTTTTGTAAGTAGTAGCAAAATGCTAAGTTAAAAATGCATTTAAAGGCAGTTAATATTGCTATATACTATCACACACACATGCACATAAATAAATAATACTATATAGTATGCATTATACTATATATACTATATACCAAACCCAAGGATTCTTAATGTCTCTGCAACACAGGCAGCTGACCTCATATTTAAAACGCTAGAGAGCTGGAGAATGACAGTCAATGCTTCCAGTATTCAATAAGTTAATTTTCTTTCACAATGGTCTACATTTTCACCAGGCCATGAATTTTCTTTTTCTAGGTCCATTTACTGCAAGAGTCAATTTTCTATGAGAGTCAGTTTAGCATGGATTTTTAGATTGTTTTAGTCCTGATATCTATAATGACTGTATATTTCAAGTGTTTAGATATTTCACTTAAATTTAATATTTTAAAAGAGAAATATAAATATTTCAATTAACGATGTGAAATCCCAGTAAATTTATCCATAGTTGTCAAAACTTGACACAATTTTCCCATTCACATTTCAAAAACTTTTGCCACAATTAAAACTTTTTTATTTGTTATTTATTTTTCCAGCTTTGAAGTATAACTGACAAATAAATTTGTGATATATTTAAAGTTTACGTTGTGATGATTTGATATAAGTATACATTATGAAAGGATTTTACCTGTCTAGTTAATTATGACACCCATCACCTTAAAACTGCTGACAAATTACTTTGCTCCTAATTGAATAAAAAAGGCATAAATACCACATTTATGATAAATACCAAAATTTTCAAACTGGTGGAAAAAAGTCATAAAGTACAAGCTTACTGTGGTCTCCTCTGTGAAATCTATCTTAAAAGAATTCTAATATCTATAGTACAATTGGAGGAGGAGGAGGCTGTCATCCTCTACTGTGACAGTACAGCAAAGAGAACCATAATATGCAAGGCAGGGAAAAAGTATTTGCTATCATTATATAACTTTTAAAATGAGTATTAAATGCAAGGCTTGTATTTAAAACATTTAAAAATTACTTCAAAACAAAATATTTTTGCCATAAAGTAAAGGAGAATACAAGACTTAATTATTAAAAAAAAAAAAAGTATAGAAAATCTTCCAAACAGGTTTAATATTTTATACTATTGCATATAGGAAAGCATAGATAGATGCCATCTTTTGGCAATTTATGAAATTAATTCATTGTGTGATGACTCATAAGAGGTCAGTTAATTCGTACATTTACAGAGACACTGATAATCTATGTAGATAATAATAGCCTTAAAATTATGAAATTAAGATATGTAAAGATATTTAATTTCATTCTAAGAAATGTTTTAAGTTTTAGAGATGAAGTTATCCATACAATGACAACTCTACAACATATTGACCCTTGTCACACTTTAAAATATTGAAAGATTTTACAACCATTGAGCATTTTATATTTTTAAGTTAATTGATTAATAGCATCTAAGAATCGACTATTTAGAAAATATAGCATTATCTATTCTTTGTACTTGAGGATGACATTGTTTATTCAAATGGCTAGAGCTCATGTTTTGAGTGTCCTCCCTACCCCCCGCCCTGCCCCAGGACTGGAATAAATGCAAACTCTCTTCCATTCCCCTGAGTGTGTTGGCTAAAGAGAGCTCTTAATCACATTAAAGTTTATTACTCTCATCACAGTCAAACCTACAACCATTTTCAACCTATCTAATTAAATTAATCAATTTGTTCTATGGTTTACAAGAAGAGTTACTTTCGTGTTGGGATGACAAGGAGACTCCTGGGGTTCCTGAAAATAACAATGTAACAAAAATCCTCTTGGCCTTTTAGTCTCCTCCATTTCATAGAACACCCACAAAATTCTCCCTGGGGTTGAGTGTGCAGTAAAGCACTGTTAGAGACTAGAACTTCTCTAAAAAGTCTACAAATAATAAAAGCTAGAGGATGTGGAAAAAAAGGTACCCTCCTACATGTTTGGTGGGAATGTAAATTAGTGTAGACACTATGGAGGACAGTATGGAGGTTCCTTAAATAAGTAAAAATAGACTTACTATATGATTCAGCAATCCCACTCCTGGGCATATATTCAGAAAAAACTATAATTCAGAAAGGCACGTGCACCCCAATGTTCATAGCGGCACTAATTGTAATAGCCAGGACATGGAAGTAACCTAAATGTCAATCAACAGATGACCAGGTAAAGGAGATATGGTGTATGTGTGTGTGTGTGTATATACACACACACACACACACATACACACACAAAAAATTATTATAAAATAAAGTATTACTCAGCCATAATAAAGAATGAAATAATGCCATTTGCAGCAACAAAGATTATCATATTGAGTGAAGTAAGTCAGAGAAAGACAAATATCATATGATATCACTTATATGTGGAATCTAAAAACAAAATACAATTTCTATTTACAAACCTAAAACAGACTCATAGACATAGAAAACAAACTATGATTACCAAAGGGGAAAGGACTGGGAGGGATAAATTAGGGTTGGGGATTAACAGACACACATTACTATATATAAAATAGATAAACAACAAGGACCTACTGTATAGCACAGGAAACTTATTCAATTTCTTATAATAACATATAATGGAAAAGAATCTGAAAAGAAAATGTATATATGTATGTATATGTACAACTGAATCACTTTGCTGTACATCTGAAATGTACATTGTAAATAAACTATATTTCAATAAAATTTTTTTTAAAAAGACTGGAACTTCTCAAACTTTGCATAGTACATATAAATCACCCTGGAATCTTGTTATAATGAAGAATCTGATTTTGTAGGTATGGGGCCTCAGACTATGCAGTTCTAACAAAATTCCCAAGTGATGGTGGTAGTGTTGGACTGAGATCACATACTGCACAGCAAACCTACAGACTGTTTTAGTATATAAATCCTAATTTCTCTGGCAGTTACCAAGAAGAAAAAGAATACAGTTTGCTTCTGAGTATTGACCACAAATGCTGAGATACTCATGTTTAATTGGGGCATTTCCTTGACTATAACGATATTAGAGTAATAATTTTTTTTTTTTTAGCTCAGTGAGACTTTAGAAGTCATCAAATGCAGCTTCCTCATACTATACTATAGTTGAGGCAACTGAGGGTCAGAAAAGTTGAATATATGCCCAAGGTCATACAGCTGGCAGAGGATGTGCCCTGGAACCCAGGAACCCTGACTACAGTTTCAATAAAGAAACCTTAACTTCTTTGGCATTTCCATCTTTATATACTCCCTGGCACAAAACATAAGCAAGAGTCAATAATGATTAAAATTTCACCTTTTGATGCTCACAATAGTTTAAATGATAGCAGTATCTTTAGACTTAACTGACTTTCCTAACAGCTAAAACTCACAGTAGGCAACTATCTACTACAATAACAAGAGTATTCACACATCCTCTTTCTTCTAAAGTCCACTCTCAGTTTTATTATGGACATTTTGCTTCTTAATTTTGAAAACCTGGGGAGAAAGGTGGAGAGAGAAATGAATGGGTCATTAGTTAAAAGGCAAGAGTTGAATTTGTGAAAGGTTGTGGCAAAGTAAGCAACAAATGGGAGAGAGCGGAGGGCCTCAGTATTGATCCTGCCTCTCATCTTTCCCTCCGTCTCCTTGCTTGCAGGTTTCTATTGTGTAGTCTCGGAAACAAAGCAGACTTTATTTATGGTGTGACTGATTTAACACTACTGAACTAGTCCATCATCTGCTAATTTGGTCCAGTTAAAAACTGGTCATAGGGAAAAGCCTGAGAATCAAGCTTGTTTGGAAACACAACTTCTGATTAATTTATGTCCTGTTTATTTATATCTCTGCTTCTAAAGGGCACTTTCAGGGTGCTGATTTATAGAGGTGGTTCTTTCCAGATTCCTGAGTTTCTTTTTATGATCACTTTTGGTTGAGTCTCTGAAGTAAGTACAGTTATGCTTTTTCTCCCTTCCTTAAGGCTGTTGTTAAGACATTTATAGAGATTGCCTAAGATTTCCTGCTATCCTGAATTAGAAAAATCCCACTAAACAGCTAGAGCGGTCAAAGCCCTTACACATTGCTGTACTAACATGTTTGCATTCTCACTTAATCCTTACAACTCCAAGAGTTAAGTACTATTATTATCCCCATTTTGCAGTTGAGGAGGCTTCTGATTTAAACATTCAAGTAAAATAAAGCACTGTGAAGCAAGAAGTGACAGCTATGGGATTTGAACCCGGGTCTACCTCATCTAGGTATACCTGACCTGACCTGTACGATACTGTCACCTGCTAGGCTCTACTGAGATCTATGCGTAGACTAAGTCAAATTCTCATGAATAACAACAAATTAATTTCCTCCACCCCTAACATTTTTTCCCTCTGCCACACAAGTTCTTGTAGGCAGGTAGGTGTTCCGCTCCCTATACTTAGCCTCTCCCACGCCCTCTGCAATCGTTCCCTTTTGCTGCTGGGAGCTTCAGAGAATGCAACTGCAGCTGGTGAGTGGGCAGGTGCAGCCACCATCTGCTCTAGGAGTCCAAATGCGCAAAAGAACTTCGCACCCAGGACCTGGCCCAGGCACCACGGATTCCAGAACCTGCTGGGACACGCTAACCCCGCCCCCTCGCGGTGGCGATTGGCTGAACCCTTCCCGAATGCTAGGCACTGATTAATGAAGGCGCTGTCTTCTCTGCAAGTTAAGGCAAGACTCTCTAAGGAGGTGAGACCCGCCGGGGATGTGTGAATGGGGGCTTTAGTTCTTCCTGCCCGAAGGGTCCTTGAGAAGCCTGTTTGTTTTTCCCGGCGCCTGTCTCCACCCATCCCTTTCTCTCATTGGCCGGCCCTGGTGGGCGGGTGTGTTTCCATTGGCCAGGGGGCGGTGTCTGTCCCTGGCCAGGGTTGGGGCGGGGCCTCCGCCGCGCTGAGCTTGCCCTTGTGTCTGGTGCTCTGTAGAGCTGCTGCCGCCGCAGCCGCTGCCGCCGCCGCCGCCTCCGCCGCCACTGCCGCCACTGCCACTGCTGCTGCTGCAGCCTGAGCATCCGGGAGCCGCCGCCGCCGCCGCTACTGCCTCTAGCGCCGCTTCCACCGCTGCCACCTCCCCTCCCAGGACCCCGAGACACCCCGAGCGCGAGCGCGGCTGCTGCTTGCTTGCTCCCCCTCTTCACCGCCCCTCCCTTCCGTGACCTACCCACTCCTTGCAGCCCTCGTCCGCACCTTCTCCGACACCCCGGCATCCTTGCACCACCTGCTCGACAGCTCCGGCGGGCGCTGGTACTTGCTGTGCGCGCCGAGAGGAAGGCAAGCTCCGAACCCGTGCCTGGCAGACCGGCTGTCACGGCTGCACCACCAGCAGGAGGAAGAGGAAAAGAAACTATTTTGCCCACCGAAACCCCATTCTGCGGGTGCTTTGCCGTTGCCGCTTCTGCAGCTGCCGATCCGCGTCCGAGGGTTCGAGCACCGCAGCGGCGCGGACCGTGGGTCCGGCGGGCTCCGCAAGGAAGACACCGGCGGAGCTCTGAGCTCTGGTGCCCCGCTTATCAGCATCTCTTTGCCCCTCTCATTCCTTCCCCAACCCTTTAGCGAAGGGACCATGATTTGGAAACGCAGCGCCGTTCTCCGCTTCTACAGCGTCTGCGGGCTCCTGCTACAAGGTAATCCCCGCCCCGCCGCGGGGAGCATCAACTTCACGCCCATTCCCCATCATCCTCACTCCACCCCATATTTCCACTCTCCCCCTTCCAGTCCCTCAGTCCCCGGCGATTTCCACCCCCTCCCCCTACTCCCCGGTGCGGCAGGGGGCAGTGGCAGTTTGCTCCAGCCCCTCGAATTTCTGATGCTGGCTCAACCCCACTCTCCCAGCAGTCAGCCCCTTACGCGGCACCTTTCGCCTTTTCATTCACCTGAGCTTCCTACATCTCTCACTATCCATCCTCGCCGGCAGCCCCTCCCCACACGCACACACACACACACACTCCCACGCCTTTTGGCTGGCAACTTGTGCCTTCTCTGAACATTCCACCCTCCCACCAACCCCCATCAGCCACCTCCCACATCACGCTCCTGACCGACCCTCTCCATCTCTTGTCATCTCTTTAACCTCCTCCCCCTTTTCGGGTCGCCTTTCTCTTTCCCCTTCTTCCCACCATCATCATATCCGTGTGTCTTTAAAAAGTGTGTGAGAGTCTGGGAGCGAGCTATCGAGACGGCGAGAACAGCAGCAGCGGCAGCACCGTGTGCATTGCAATAACATCCCCAGGAGGGAAATGTGTTGTGAGACATGTCATTCACCTAGGAAGAGAGGAGGCTGGGGTTAAGAAGATAAATTAAATAAATAAATAGATAAGAGAGGGGAAAAGAGAAAGGAAGAAAGATACGATAGGAAAAAAAGAGTGAAAAGAAAAAGAAAGAATGAATAAATGAACCAAGAAATAAAAAGAGCCAAGGGAAGGGAAAAATTGAGACTCAAAGCCACTTTGTGAACAAACCGACTTTTTTTTGTTGTTGTTGTTATTCAGTCTGTGTGTTTTTCTTTTTCTTTTCTTAAAGCCAAGAAATATATGCACTGTAGCAGTTACTTTACTGCTAAGGGATTTTCGCTTAGATTCCCTAACCTCTCCATACGCTCTCTGCCGCTTCTTTCCATAATTAATATTATCCTTTCACGTGAAATGTTAGAACCCCGGCGACCGCAGTGGAGGGAAACGGCACAAAACACTGTTATTATGCAAATCACTGGGTTTGGATGTGGACTGGCTATGGAACTGGGGTGCACTTTTCCCCAGACCCTCTCTTGGAGGAGGGAGGAGGGAGCTGTGTGGAATGGGAGGACGAGGCTGATTATGAAATAAATGGCAATACACGGAGTAGGAGTGCTTGGGGAGAGCACACTTTGGGTGGTGGTGGAAGCAGAGGCGGCATGCTAGGACTGAGTGGACAGGGGCTGTAAGGTGGAAGATTGTTGCTTTGAAGAGAGTAGTGTAGGGATGTGGCTTGAGTGTGAGATACAGGAAGGATGGATGTGAAATGATGGTCGTATGATTTTTTTTTAAGCTAGGTGATTTGATTTCTTGATAATTCTTTGCCCACCTCTAACCCTTCTGTCATCATTTGTGTATTTGTAGGAAAGATAAGTTGATCAAATTTATTTGTCCCTGGGTAAAAGGAATCTGAAAGTAAGACTCACGTAGAACAGGAGTGCAAAACCCAGTCGGCCTTTGGAGGATTTAAATGAGGTCAATGAACCATCTTTCAGCAAGTTCTTGGAATGCATCCTCTCCTGTCCTCCTCTGGTATATAGACCAGGACTGTATTTTATTTATGCATGTTTATGAATGTGAAAGAGATAATGGGCATAATTTTCCTAAATTAACTAACTGACCTTGCAGAGATATTTCTTGGAATATTTTGTGGTAATTATGTGTATTTTTTGTTTGATGTAAATTTTAGATATGTCATGTGCCAGAATCTCTGAGAAGGCAGACAGCCCATTCTTCCTGCTTATGCCGCCTGATCCCATTTCCCTCACACCCCTACCCTCGCGAGTAACCCGATGGCGGACACATTACTTGGGTTTTCAATCCGTGCTGAAACATCCTTCCGGAGACCTCACTTCACCTCTCAGTAACTTGTATTTCTCAGCTCTGCTATATGTGTGTGTGTGTGTGTGTGTGTGTGTGTGTGTGTGTGTGTGTGTGAGAGTGTGTGTGCCCGCGCGCGCGCATCCGCTCACACCACGCCGGGTAAGGGGAATGTGATATGAGGAAATCAGTTAATTTGGTGATTGCGATGAAAATTCGACACCGCTGGATGTGTTTTCCCTGCCAATCTGTGTGTGCCGGCCCCGGCACGTCACTGCACACACTGCTGGGCTGGTGCAAGAAGATTATTTATTATAGAGCATGTGGGCAATGGACTACACTTGGGGGTCGCCTCCTCTCTGCCTTCAACATTTCCCTGTGAATTGTCTATTCAGTGCACTGCAAAATAACTGTCTGCTAGTCTCTCTCTCTCTCTCTCTCTCTCTCTCAGCCTGAAGGAGGATTTACTCTTTCTCTACCCGGAGAGATTCCATCAGCTGCATTATGTTTTATTAAGGGCATGGGTCTCTTTTATTAAGTATGTAAACCAATGATTAAGACAGTGCTGCTTTTCACAGCAGACTGGGGTGAAGGGGTGAGGGGGAGTGGAAGGGGTGTTGATAACCAGAGAAAATGCACCACTGCAACCAGCAGCAGCACCAGCATCAGGTCCAAATAAATAAATAGTGTCCTAAACAGAAACCGTAGAAAGAGCACCAGCTCAAGGATTATCTGTACTTCTGAGCATCTTAGATCAAGCCATATTAATACACCAAAAGAGAGAAGAGAATTTAAAGGGGGAAAAAAATAAAAAAATAAACTAGAAGGGGGAGGAGGCGCAAAACCCCTGTTGAATTGTCTTCTCATGTTTATGGCTGCCTCACATTTATCAAACACCGTTCCAACAGACACATCACACTTTGTTGATATTGTCAGTTCCTGCTCAAACAAATTGTTATGCCTTCCTGGTCTTGGTTTTGGCTGAAAAACATTGCTTGAGGGTCCAGGTTTATGTTTCTCCCACCACTCTACTGTTTTATTAGGGCTTGGTTAGGTTGTAAAATGAAAGCTTTATTTCCTGGACACAGATTAAATACTTAGCAGGTCTTTCCTCTCTATGCCCAGGAAAGGAAGAGTAGTGAGGGAACTAGTGAGCAACTGATTTTGGACAGAGGTAGTCTGCTCTGCCTGCTAGTAGTTATGACTAGGCAAATAGTGTAGGCAGTCTCCAGCTCCTTATATTTAGCATTACCACCCCTATGGTGGTATTTTGTCACTTAAGTAGTACTTATCAATTTATTTATCCTTTCTTTATTATCCCCTTTTTTGCAGTGTGCATTAGTTTAGACAGGAATATTCATTTGAACGTATCTTCCCTGTGGCTTCACTGTGTTTTACATTGTCATCAATTTTTTTTTAACTTTTCTAGGAAGCAAACTCAATCTTTAGGCCTGTTAATATGTAGATTGATAAGCCAGTGGTGAGAATCAAGTTAATGACAAAATGAGTTTGTTTTTTTTTTAAAAAAAGGCTTAAATAATTCTATTCGACGACAATTCTATTCTACCAGCTCATCCTCAATGAGTCTTTAGGACATGAATATTTAGATAGAAAATAAATGTATTTCTGACCAAAGGATAACTTGGAATGTAGACTATGTAGATTACAAAAT
Organism: Camelus bactrianus; assembly: GCF_048773025.1. NCBI lineage: Eukaryota > Metazoa > Chordata > Mammalia > Artiodactyla > Camelidae > Camelus > Camelus bactrianus. The sequence goes on from NC_133539.1 coordinate 32,086,077, forward strand.
TTGCTTCATTGTTAAGCTATATAGCATCCTTTTTTATTTTCCTCCGTCATAGACAGGGAAAAATCTGGGGCAAGGGCAGAGGACACTTTAGACAAATGAATTTCTTTACAATGAAGAGTGCAGAAGCTTGCCACCTGTAACTAAGACCTCTTCTTGGCTACAGAGTAAATCTAGTTCAATTTCTAACCCTCCCTGAAGCTGTATGCCTGAGGGGACACTGCAAAGATGGAGGCTGTCTTGTTTAGCACAGGAAATAACCCATAGAAAGGACAAAAAAAGAAAGAAGGGCAAAATATAACTAGAAAATAGACACACATAGAGAAGCCCTGATTTTGTGGAGAACTTTATTTCCTATTTAGAGTTAGTCTTACACAAAAACACATCCAACACAAATACTGGGGCTTTAGTTGTTTCTTTTGTTTGTTTGTTTTCGTTTTTGCCATGGGACATTTTGGTAAATGATGTGTTATAAAGAAAGATCTTCAAATTAAAGACCTATTGGACATACATATTTCTTGCCTCAGTGTGTGTCCTGCACCTCCCCTTACATTTTTAGGAAACACATTATAATACAAAATACACTTACACACTCAGTAAAATTCTGGTACCTTAATACTTCCTAAAAGCATGTCTCTCCCATTCTTTTACCTCTGCATGTGGTAACCTTAGTCATGTCGAGCTCATTTCTTATGCTGAAGGCAGTTCCTGGGATAGAGCTCACTCCTCCCTTTTTTGACTAACAGCTGAAACTTTGAAAAGATTTTGTACATAAGAGTCAGTGACTATGACTTAAACAGTCAAACATCAAACACTTAGTAATTAGGAAAATCTCTCTGCAAATGTAAGAATTTCCTTGACTAATTTAGTATCAAGATATGGAAGCTTACATTATTGTCTTTTCCCCATTTCTACAACTATTAGAACTCGGGGAGCATAATATGACAAAGGTAAGCATCAACTGAGATGGCTGATCTCTTCCTGTCTTGTCCACCAGAAGGTCAGATGCTTGAAAAATAATTGCCCCACATTTAAATAGTGAGGTAATGTCATTTTTCTTAAAGAAAAACTTACTTAAATCACTTAAACAGCAAGTAGAACTGCAAAAAATGTTGGAAAACATTCTAAGCATGCGTTTTTAAAGGAGCCCAATGTCAACATCAAGTGGTTATCAATTTTCTTTTTAAAATAAAGAATCTCTGGGGAATAAGATGATTGAGAGAAGTAAAACATGTATTATGAAGGATTTGGGTACATTAGTATTAGAACATAGACATATCATATTGATGTTTTATTTGATCAGCTGATGCATTCTATGAGATTTATTGATTAAAAAAAGTCCTTGTTTTAATAGATTGCATTAAACCTCCTTGGCAAAGTCACCCATTGTGTAGCAGCTGGCCGAGTAGGTACAGGAGGCAGGGAAAAGGGAAATTACAGATCAAGTAAGTGGAACTCAGAAGCTGAAGAGCTGAAATCAGAAGTCCTTTGTGGAATTGTTTACCCTCTTAAAACAGCTCTATTGCCTGATTTACATTCAATTTAAGCTTCCTGAGGGCAAGCCCTGAGCTTTATTATCTGTGTAACTTCTTATTCTCAATTTAGTAGTGCATAATAAATAGTGTTGGATTGAATAATGAGTATGTTATAATCAGTCACGATGGTGTTAAATGGTCCCTTCTCTTCATAATATGTCAGCACTCATACTTTGTTAAATAGTGTGTGTAAGAGTTAATTTTAACATTTTGTAACATTTTGTAGGCTGTATTGGTTTAGGAAACAGTTTTCCTATAGAAAATTATAATAGCAATAGCTCTTGAGAAACATCCTTAAACAAATGCAGTTTGATCAGTTATTCTTTAACTTGATATACCCCTACCCATGTTTTTCTTTTCCATAATTAAAAATCCCAGATTTCACAGGAGATCCATGAGAGGAAAAAAAAATGAAGGGCATGATTTAAATTTACTGATTTAACCTAAAATATTTGAAAGGACAAGTTCATTGCCAACATTTTATTTGAAAATGTCAAGCATTTTTGGAGTGCAGTTCTGTCGTATCAAAAAAAGACATCTTCTGCAAATTCCTTGTGTAAAGAGGTGGGTAAGGATTAACCTAGAGTTGTGGCAGCTGAAGCCCCCTGCTGTGTGATGATGCAAATGGCATCTCAGGTCTAACGTGCTCTGCAGCGGCAGACAAACTCGCAGGAACGCAGTCATGTGGCATAAGTGAAATGGGAAGTCTTTTCATAGCTTGTAGTGGACATGAACCATCCTTCAGCTTTTCATAACCAGAAATAATCCAGAGAATATTTCTAATCACGTGAGCTCATGACACAGCAGAAGAGAGAATTTTGTTTAGAGATGAGTGTAATAAATAAATCCTAATAAAATTATCAACGTTTTCATCAAATGAATGGTGAATAGTCCAAACTTGCAACTATCTTGCAAACTATCAGGACCACGGGTCAGTTTAATGAAAATAAATAGCAAAGTTAAAACAGGATTTCTATGCAGTTATTTACATGTGTTGGACCTAATAAATGTTGAACTGGGCAATAATCTATTATCCCTCTCTTCCTTTAGTGAGTAAGAATCAGTCCCTTGGCTTTTTTTCCTTATTAGAATTTTTCCTGTTTTATGAGAATATAGTAATTTTAAAAGAAATAGGAATTAATTGTTCAATGTAGTTCAAATAGTTTATTTAGTGCCATAAAGTGAAATTTCTGTTAATGTCAAACCAGCAGAGAGTATTTCTTTTCTGAACAATTTTATTTATCATAGAGGCAAAAGCATCAAATAGGTTCCTTAATAAAAGTAAGAGTTGTGGACCAATTGTTATGGAAGCCTATCAGATAACAGTAACTAATGTAGCATTGTTTATTTTCATCCCATTTGCTACAGAACAAAATAATTGAACATACTATGCACATTGATTTTTATTCTAGAAATAAGTCCAATTGGTCTTGTTTATGTGCTCAGTGGATTTCTTTAAACAGATATGAAATTGTTTTCATGTTAGAAGTATGTATATATATGAAAATTAGGAAATACTCTGCTTAATTAGGTATGAGTTAAATATTAATGCCAAAATCAGAGGTGTAATTATTGAGAGAGGAAATATTCCTCAGTCATTTATCTATATATATACACATATGCACACGCTTAAAATACACAGTTATTTTTAGGTCTGAAGGACATTTTGTGAGTAATTAGAGTCTGGGGCTCTTAGGGATGAAGTGTGAGGAAAAGGGAAAAGTTTATTTTGTTTGCATTCATTATTTTCTTTTACCCTTTTTATGGAGGTTAAAAAAGGTACTTTTAGACTACATTTTCTTAGGCTGTAGCAATGATTAACTTTTCCACTTAAAAACATGCACACGCAAGGTTTAGAGTTTCTGAATTTGCGACAGAGCTGAACATTTGTTCTGAATTTTCTTTTGTGCTTGTGAAACTGAGTGATGGGAACCCACTGCTACCTGAATAGACACGGGGCTGAGGTTGTAAGGAGATCTGCCAGGGAGAGAGCCGGACATTAATTATTCACATTCTATTTTAGACGTCTTTGAAGTAAATATTAAGACAGTCATTGTTCCACACTGGGGATAACTCTTTCTGAGTCAGCAAGTAGCTTTCACTTGAGTATTTAAATTATCTTTCAGCCATTTGAATGCTGAAGGGGGAAGCCCCTGTTTAGTCACAGTTGCACAGTTATTCTAGGGGCTAGATACTGACGTCACTAGGGATAGTTTAGAAAATAAAAATAAGCATTCATTGGCCTTAAGGAACCAAAAAATCTTAAAGCTAAGTGTGGTCAAAGAGTGCAAATAATTTTATATAAGCAAAGAAAAGTTCATTTATAGGTTAAATTGACTCCCTTAATAATTTTATGTGTTTGATGTTGGTTTATTTACAGTAACGGTGCATTGTTTATCTGAAGTCTTCTTTGAAAACAGAGTGAGAAGGCACCTTTCCTGACAAGGATGTGCTGCCGACTGCTAAGTGTATAGCTGTTATATTGATTCAGTGTAATTTATAAAGCCAATTAATTTGTTCTTGTAAAGAAATATTTTTAGCTTCTTTGCTAAATTGTTTGCATTTAAAGATGCAAGTGCCTCCCATAATGCTTACTTAAACATCAAAGCCTAAATTTATGATGCATAAAATATGTTTCTACTTTGGTAATAAATTCATATTTTACATTCACTTGTCCTATATCCTCCCTGGGAGAAAATGTCCCTGACGCCTATACCTTCTGTTCCTTCTCCTACCTTACCTGTCCGCTGCTTTCAATCTTAAGTAGGAGACCTAAACCGAAATGAGAGATGATTAGAGTATTTGTATTTAAAAGCAAATAAGAAATTGCACAATAAGCTTCTTATTTAATTGTTGTTCCTTTATTACACTCTATTTTATGGGCTGAAGTTTGATTAGTAACTCAGCTTCCTTTACACTCTTTAGGAATATAAAATCTCCCCACTCCACACCACCTACCAACCTGAAAGTCCCATTAAAAGAAATTAACATGGAATGAAGAATAGTTAAAGGGAGTTTTGCTAAATCTAGTCTGTGTACTGAATACCTACAGATTGGGTGTTTTTTCTTTCAACCTAAAAAGCGTGTACCCCAGTGCTTTAGCAAGGCTAGAACATGTACAATGTGCTTTTAGTAGTTTTTTGTTATTGTTATTATTGCATTTTCTGAGAGTGCAACCTCCTTAGTCTCATAATAAAAATGGCAAAAAGAGGAGGGAAGGCATATGAGTCAGCCAGCCAAACACACACAGAAAAGCCTGGCAAAGCCGACTAAATTAGCATATGCTAGGCTGAGTATTTCCCTCTGCTGTTACATAACCCCGTTCTAATAGGAAATCACTTCTCCTACTTAACCCTTTCAGGTGGTTTGGAATTCTACTGTTATGTTTCTATTTTGCTTCATTTATTTTCTCACAAATTGTGTAAATCATCTCTTGGAAGGGCTTTTATGCCAAATTCTTTTTTTTTCCTCTTCAGTCTTTCTGTATACAAATGTTCCATTCTGTGCTCAACTTCAGGATTCAAGAATCAACTTTTCTATAGCTTTCACAGAGAGGATCTAATTAGCATTTTAGGCTCTCTTCACTCGTGTGCAGCTTTCTTTAGAAAATGTATTAGTTCTATGAGGTTCCCCTACGGATTCATAATACTCTGGTTTGTTACATGTACTGTGATATTCAGTGTGCCTTAATTATGCACGTGTCCTCATTTCAAAGCCTTTTCAGGGATCATGTGGGATAGAACAGGGGTCTGGCTGTAAGTTCACTGTCATGTATTAATGTGTAGGTGGTATTCAGAGAAGGAAGTTTCTGAAGGCGATTATATATCTGTGACTCTAGTATAGCAAGCAGTTACATTCTACACTTACTAGTTACCCTGCCAAGGCAGAATGAAATTCACCATTGTGATACATAATACACTATCTGTTATTTCTAAATAGCTCTTTGCTCTGGGAATGAGATAAAATAATGAGTGAAAATGTGTATCCCCTATCCTGAATAGGGATTGTTCCTTTCACTCTCCCAAACGAAAAGACGACTCAGAAATTGTTCTTAAGTCAATACTCTGTTCCTTAACTAGCCCATTAACACATTTTTGCTGTGGTGGGATCTTGAAGTTGTACTGGTTATTATTTGAGGCTATAGATTTTTAGGTAGTATTAATTGCTTGCAATCTTATGTGCTGACAAATGTCAGTGCATTGCCAAACTTGAGGCATTATATTTTCAGTTTTTGATTTGGATGCAATGTGGACAACTGTAAAAATATACAGGGATATTGAACAAGAGAGAGAAAGAGAGGGAGAAAGAGAGAAAAACATTTTTTTTTTAACAGGGAATACACTAGTGGAGGGACAGGTGCAATAAGGGGCTCATTTTGGTACATGTCATCATTTATAAGGAGGAGATTTTCCTACATTGCGTGAGTCTGAGAGTGTACATATGTTAATTTTACCCTTTGACTTGCATTCCTGTGTGCTATATATCATCAGAAAATTTGAATTTTATTTGTAAACATAACTTAATTTTTTTCTTTTTTTATGGCTATTGCAGTAAAAAAAATTGTAAGTTGATATACTAACAATTTTAACCAATTTTTGTTTCATTATTTTGCACAACTTTTTTTGAAGTCATATTATTATTAATGGTGGCTAAAACAATGTTGATATCCAGGAACCCATAGGAGTTTTTGATGAGAATTTTTGAGCAGAATCTGATGTGTTTTAGTAGACAAAAGAATGCCATTTGCCCTTTATTGATTATTTTAAGCATTTGTGTCTTCTTAGTTTATGAGATACCTAAGCATTTTATTTTGTCTATGCTATGATCTATATCCCTTAGTATATTTTTATTACAGCATTTTGAATGTTAGGTACTTATCTATCCACCTCCCCTAGTGGACTGTAAGCCATTAGAGGGTCATGGTCTTCATTTTATTTCAAGTGCCTAATCGAATGTCTAGCCTGTGTATTTTTTTAATGTTTTCATTCCACTGATTGATTAGTTCTCTTCTAATCCATTTCATCCTGACACATCTCTTTAATTGGATCCAAATAATATTTGTCTTTATAATTGTCAAAATGCCTATATGGTATTCTGAATAGAATAAATATTTGCAATCAACTTAAATTCGTATGTCAAGTACGAGGGAGAAGACAAAAATGGATACTAAGTAACATAATTCTAAATAATGACATACTTCACAAAAAAATGCAGAATCACTCCGTTCAGTTAAGGTAATCAGTTCAAATTTGTCCTAAAAACATTTGTCTCGTAGCTTTGAATCTCCCTGATTTCTGTCGGCATCATAACCCCTTGTCTTTTTTTCCACTTATTAAAGATTTCTATGCCTGGCCCCCAAAATATTCCTGATGATGACTGTGGGTAAACATGAAGCCAAATCACCTTACTGTTCTATTTAGAGTAGCTGGTATTTCTGGATAAATGTATAAACAAAGAGGAATTACGAACTGACCTTGATCTGCCAGATTATCAGTGAGGACTGACCTGCTTTTGTTATTGCCAAGCTATAGAGTAAAGGTTCTCTGAGTAGTCTCTGAAGTACAGATTCAGGGTACACTCTTCTCAGTTTAACCGAGGTAGATTCCATTTGTTTTATTTAAAAGAACTTTTAAAGAAAATTCTGAATATATATATATATATATTTTTTTTTTTTTTTTTAAATGCTTAGTCATACCTCTGCATTAAGGACACATGTTTGCTATGGTTGAATTTGATTAGTTTTCTTTCTGCACTTTGAAAGACAGTGGGAGGTAGGATGGGAATATTAACCACTTTTTGAAGATAATTTAAATATAGTTAACTGGGATCTGAACACCAAGGGAGAAAAGACTTTCTACAATTTGTAGTGACGCTGTTTCCACATAAAATGTTTTAAGAAAACTTTTTCTAAAATGTACCAGTGAAATGTAGCTTTTCTTAACGGTTATATAGTTTTTCTTCAAATTTGAAAAATCAGTTTACCTGATGTCTTTCAGATTTTTGACTTGTTTCATGACTCTGGGCATTTGAAAGGATATTATTAAGTAAGTTAATTTAAGATTTACCTGAAGCCAAATCACTGTATCATCCTCGTGTAGAAATACACATTCAGTAAACAAATATCCAAAGTAAATTAAACTAGCTCAATTTATCAAGCGTTATTGCCACTTTATGGAGTTGATATTAAGAATTATATCCTCCCACAGCTTCTGTTAAAACCTAAAATCTTGCTTTATGTTAAGATGTGAGTGTCAGTATGATGCAACAGCCAAGCAAGAATAACCTCGTCTTTAAGGTGGCTGCTGTTCAAGCCTTGCTGATCCACCTTCTAGAGCCTAGTGAATAAAAGGGACAATAGTTTGGGAATAGTTTTTTGTTGACTATGTCACGTTTTGAAGAAAAATTATTTTAATATGTTACCGAATTTTATTCATCTTATCGAGGATATCCCTATAAATCTGTGGTTAGAAGTGACATTTTATTTTTTTATGTGTAACCACATAGTATCTAAAACATTCAAAAAGAATCACACCTTCATATTTCTCAACATTTTTGTCATAATGGCCTATTTAGAAATTGAATTTTCAGTTTGATGTAAGAAGGAAGGGCCTTTATCTGTTACTTTAAATGCTAAAGCATTTCAGACCAACATTCTTGTTCAGCGTCACCAAAGAACAATACCTACAATATTCATTAAAAGAATATTGTACTAAATACATTGTCTTTATAAAAAGATTTGATGCTAACTAGCATGAGAAAGAATTGTGTGTTCAACAACACTTACGAATATATTTTTAAAGGTCAAGAAACATTTACAGAGGAGAGTTTCATCTCCACTGGCTTACTTTTTTTTTTTTTTAACATAGAAATGTTATGGGTGAGGTTAGACTAATGGTTTTGTGAAACTTCAATCCTCCACATCCTTTTACTTCTATAGAATAGCCAAGATAAAGATATTGATAGATGGGTAAGTTCATAGCATTTTAGAGGTTTGGTCATTACAGTCAGATTTACTTTAAATTTTTGTTTGGCTTTACCCAATTTTATTGACTATACAAATACAGACTACCAAAAAAGCTGAACAGATTATCCTTGAGGGATGTAACAGCATAAAAGTGCATTTTATAATACAAGTGTTTTTGACAGATGGGTGTGGACAGATTGGAAGACTGATAATCTTTTTATTGTTTAATAATGGTCTTCCTATAAAATAGCAGTAAATGTGATCAGGCATTAGGAATATTTTCTCCTAAGACGTTTGCATCATCTTGGTGTACCAAGATGGAGAACGGGAATGACTCGGTGATCAAGGAAGAGATAATAAGAGATACCCATGATCCTTGAGTAAATACAAGCAGCAGCAGTGCCAATATACAGTTGGTGCGGAAGTGGTACTGAAGTTGGCCTTGTGAGTATTTTTACTTTGTAGTGAGAGTTCTCTATTCTGTAGGGGGAAGAGGTATCATTGGACTAATTTAGACTTTGATTTTTTAGAAGTGCCCTGTAGCAGCAAGACATAATGGTAGGAATCAAAGGACCCAAGTTCTCATCAAACCATTCCACTATCTGAGGGATGAGCAAGTTAGTTCTCTTGTAGCTTAGTTTCATCTGTAGGTTGAGAGATTGGAACCACATCCATTCCTTAGCAATGTTGTAGAAAGATCTTAGGGATGATGACAAACTGCAGAAATGTCATTTTTCTTTTCACTTTCCACCTAAAGATGTTTTATAACACACTCAGCATAACATTAACAGTGTGCTCTTAAAATACCTTTTACTAAAATTTAATATTTTATATCTACTCATGCATTTATTCAGTATTTAAATTTTCTACATATGTTAAGAGATTTTTATTCTGATACATGTGTCTATATAAATTTCATAACTTTTTTCCTCCATCAATGACTTTTATAAATTAATTTTGTAGGCATTTACCTGAATTTGGGTCATACATTTTTTTCTAATGAAATTATGCCCATAGATTAGTTTTGAAAATTAGTAAATTATTGCTCCTTTATCAGGGAGTGGACTGAATTCAGGTTTAATTTTGAGTTCAGTTTTGTCTTTCTGTGCATTTAATATGTGCATATGTAAAAATTTCTACAATCATTTTATTTGTCATAGCCTTTGATTTTCTTAAACATAACATTTAAGTATTGATCCATTTTTCAACAAATACGTACTTGAAGGCAGTGTTGTAAATGTTGGATGTGAACAAGATGGAAATTTTCTGTCCTAGTAGGGCTTACACTCTAGTGACTGAAACACAGAATAAACAAATCAAAATATTGTAATGACTTAATTCTTTTTTCTCTGAAATAAAAAATGAAATTTTTGTTTTAGTGTTAAAATCTCTTCCACAGCAACAAAATGTGGGTATATCAATGAGGATATGAAATCACTGATTTAGTAACAATATAATAAACCTCACTGGGCTGTTAACATTTTTTATTTAAGGTTGGATTAAAGAGCTCTCATTTCCTGTGGTCGTTTATCCTGAAAACATTCTCAGTAAGATGCCAGTTTCTTTTTTTTTTTATTAATACAACTTGAAAGAAGCTGACAAGTGAACAAGAAATATTCAAGCATGCTCTATTCTAACTGATTTGTTCAAGAGGATGATTCATTTAATTTCATAAAGGCTCAGTGGGCCAGAACTGCGGATGACCAGGTCAGCAGAGGGAATGTAGGGGAGAAGAGGTCTGTGAGAAGGATCTATGTAACAAGCAACAATATTTAGTTTTTTAGAGCTGAAGTTCTGCTTGAGCAATTCTGATGTTACCAGCAACAGTCATTTAAAGAGCTGCTGATGCCTCAGGGAAAACACTTTTAAAGTGTCCTATCTAGAAACAATGCTCCTTGTACTGTGTCGTATATATTAAGTCTCCATCCCTTGCTTATATTACAGTACATCATGCCTGATTAAAACCTGTACGACTGTAATATGGCTTCTTGAGAGTGCCGATTAAATGTTACTCCTGAAATATTTCTTCCTGCTGAATCTCTCTGAATATGATTGAAATATTGATCACCTGGTAAACAAAGCTGGAAAATGGATGAGGATACAATTTTAAAATTTTAAAAATAGAATGAATTTTCTATACAATTATTTAAAATGTTAGGAAGTACAAAATCTTCTGAACGGGCTATAAGTACTCTTAAGGTCTTTATATTACTTCCTTCAGTATTTAACTTTGATGACCTCAATGTGCAAATAATATTATATTTCTATGTTTTTAAATAGTATAACTCATTGGCCAGTGGTATCCCTGGAGTAGATGATAAGTATCTTGTAACAGATAAGATAAAAAATTGATATATACTTTGGAAATCATAATGAGGTGGTCTAGCTTGTATAGTTCCTCTATTTAGAGACTTACTTATCTGGATTACATTCAACAGTACATCGCACAGCTAGAAAAACCTCAGCATAATCATTATCTTTAATTTTGCTTTCTTTTTATTTTAAAGGAAACTTTAAAATTAAAGCAATTCAAGTAAATGTTCTGTTGCACGTGATAATTTGCGAAAGCGTAGTTTATACTAAATGATTTATTTTGAAAGTATATTCAGTTTTCCAAAGTAAGTCAGAGATGCACACATATTTGGAAACTTACAGAAGGAACTAGGTGGTGCTGTTCTGTCATCTTTGTGTCTTAGTGACTTCTTTGGTCCTGTTCTTGATTCATTAAACACTTTCTTACAATAGGTGCATTAGATAAGATACAATTTTGGTCTCATAGTGGTATTATTTTTATTAACCAACTAAGCGTATGTTGATCTTGCATCTTTCTTTTCAGCAGTATTTTCGTATAGCAGATAAAAACCTTCCTCCTAAGCAGTAAGCTATGTCACAGTTTACAATGTCTCTCATTTCTTCACTATTTAAGATAATATATTAAATTCTGAAATCTTAAGATATTTATGTTATTATGTGTTTTTAAATCCTTTGTTTTTTTTAACTTGCCAAAACTCTTATTATCAATTTAATCAAAATTTAAAGTGATCAAATATTTGCACAGAGTTGATTTAATATAAAAATGCCACAAAATATACATGCTTAAGGAAAACTTACATTATTTGAAATACTAAAAAAAATTGAATTAAACCTTTAAAAAAGAAAAAATCCTTCTCTTGAAGTTGTTTGTTCAATTTACTTCCCTATAAGAAAAGTGACCTCAATTAGGCTGTCAGTTAATCTTTTCATGTTTCAAGATATCATTAAGTTAATTGTGTCTTCCAATCATCTTGGTGGTACCTGATGGTCTGAAATAAAATAATAGACTTATTTCAAACTAAATAGCAACAAAGGTACTCCACTGTCCATGTGTATTTTGTACACTGGTATTTCTGAGGTATATTTATTTTCTTAATAAGAATTATGGCTTCTTTCAGATACCATTAGGTTTAGGGAATCAGATAAGAGGAAACTTAAAAGGGTTGCAGTTTTTTCCATCAAAAATCATCTTGTAAGTTATGTTTTTTAATGATTTTTCAATACCTTTGCAGAAGAGTATATCATATAATTTATTTTCTAATGTAAATCTGGATATAAAATAAGGGCAAAGTGCTTCAAGAATTTTATCCACGTGCTTTCTTGTAGAACTATAGTTCTATCATTTTGAACGGGGACAAAAATAATTTATATCCTTCTTTTCTCTGATACAATAAATCCTCCTTGCTGTTAATTACATCATAAAATATTTCAGTTTTACCTTAATGAAAAAGTGAATGTTACACAGAAAACTCTTCTGTGTTATCTCCCAAATCTTTATCTTTGGAAGACAAATCAATATGGAATTGCAGAATGGTTCCATGGCATGTCATCTTACAATGCAGAGAGAATCTCTGAGATGAGCATCTTCTAGGCTAATAAGCCTAAATGAAAGTGCTGCTATACTCCTGTGCCCGTGTCTGGTCCCCTGGAATACAGCGGAAGTCACAAGTATTAAGATGAATATCAGTGGCTAAACATTTGTCAAATAAGAGTTCAGACTAGGGGAACTGCATAAGAATATTGAGATTATTCATTCCCAAGAATGCCTTCATTTTCTATTAAATGAGAATTTTCCTAAGAAGGATTATGTAAGTCCCATTTTATACTGCCGTAACCTTAAAAGGTGAAGAAACCTAATAATAAACATTATAAGACTCAATAAAAAGTCAATATTTTTATTTTGGGTGTTAATTATTTGTATTACAAAAATACTTTCTAACTTTTACATACTATTGTTAAGAGAGTAAAGCTTGGATTAGACAAAGAAATTATGACGGGTATTCATAGATAGGCCATATCTACATGCTCAAAAATATGCAGTGCATTTCTGATTTTGCATCATCCACTTTTTCAAAGTTGACATTTTGGCAACAATACTAATAATAAAGTACTCAACGTTAACATATTAGATGCCAGATTTATATTATGGAAAGTCAAATGGCACTGTCATTAGGACCAATCATTTGTAGATAGCCTATTTTTAAAATACCCCAATACTTTAAATAAAACATGATATTTGGTGAAAAACATCTAAATCATAAATGAATATATTTTAAGATTATTTTTCCTTCCAGAATATAGCAAGTGTACAGGTTATTTCATTTTATTTCTTAAGTGTCAAAAATACAAAAACCTGTATTATAACTCTGACTACTTACTGTTTTAGAGGTAAAATTAGAAGGGAAGACACTAAAATACTTCCCTGACAATGTGTTTACTTCTTGTAGTGAGGCTCCAGAATTAACACGAAAAATATGGTATGATCTTTTCATAATTTATTTTGATTATTTATTTATTAGAGATCTAGTATTAGAATAAGAAGAGGTTTTCTTCACAATTATTTTTGATGACGATTAATCTCAGGCAATGTAGCATAAGCCATTGACTATTAGTAGTGGCAGCAGATGGGTTACTTGGCGTGTCATTTTTTTCGGAAGAGCTCCATCTTTCCAAATGCTTCTTTGGTAACTTCTGACGAGGATCCTTTTTCATCTTGCCATGTTTTATCAATGATGAAAGATTTATCTCTCACGGATCTAAAGGTGTTTTTCACTTTAAAAAAGTAGACAAAAAAAAAAACAACCATGAGTAAGGGATTTCTGGATTTGTTTTGAGATCAGAGTCAGATAGCAGAATAGGTGAAAAAGTCAGAAAAAGGACTGATGATAATTAAGAGAATAAAAACAACAGTATTATGGAGAAGATGGATGTAGATCTTTTGTACCTTTAAGTATATTTTTCTTTATTATGCTGATAGAAAATAGTATCTCCAAATGAGGCCTGATAAAAAATTATAGTTGATATTAACAATCAAATTTTGATGGACCTAATGGATAGAGACACTGCAATGGTGAAGGAGATTAGAATATAACTAAACAAGAATTTTACATGATTTTTGGTGCAGCATGTCCAGAACCTAATTGTAGTGAGACAGCACAAGTAATAATTCTAACATTGTAACAGATAGGTATCGTTGATATTAATCACATATGACCAAGAATAACACAATAAATAACTTTTGGGGGAAATATTTTATCACAAACTCAATATACTTTCATGTACAACTTAGAACAAACTGAGAACTTTCTAAATATACCTCGCCTAGTTGGCTTTGATTGTGTCAATTTCTAATTCGTCCTAAAACTTGAACCCTGGTCTTCTTGTTATAGCATTAATATGAGTGGAAATAATGGAATATGATAATTAGGGAGTATTTGTGTTTTGAAGTTCAGTCTCAGGAGAAGCTCTTCTTATTGAGATTTATTGTGGCAGTTTAAAAAATGTCAACTTTTCAAAAACTTTATTATTACCCAAAAAAGTGGGTTTGCCTCTTGATGAGTGTTGAGCCAAAACACACAACCAAACTAAAGATCAGGAGAAGGAAGGATTTATTACTTGCAGAAAATGGGAGGAACACTCGGGATCTTACCCAAAGCACTGTTTCCACAAATGGCAAAATTGGGGAAGTTTGAAGGTAGGGGTATATGCATATTCATGAAGGGGCTTGAGCAGAGGAAAATTCAGCATAGAACTGGAGGCAAAGGTCTAGAGAGTCCAAGCTTTAGCTGACTGAAGTCAGGACGGTCAGGAAAGGTCAACATCATCATCCCTTAGGTTCCAGTTGATCTGGTATTTGAGCGCTTCAGGCTAACCTTACCCGTGAAACAGAATTGGGAATCTTTACAACTGATATATTATCTTTGCTATTGGTACTTCTCTTGCTTGATAACAGTCCTGCATTCTTTTGTTCCCTTAAGATCTTAATTACTGAGACCTGTTCAAGGACAAGCATTGTGACCAGGCTTAGATTACAAAGTGACTTAGATTTCTCTTATGTCCAGAAAGCCATGCCTAGTTCTCTTTCTCTGGGGACCCCTCTAACTTGTCTGCTTACAATGTCTTATTATTAACTACATACATTCAGATGTGAAACTGGGAAAAATACCACAGCAGAACAGTTCTTAAAACAGAACAATGGTTTAATCATGGATTAGTTTCCTGAGATATTGACTTCAAAACAAAACAAAACTTACAAAAGGAGTCTCTACATTTAATACCCAATATGTCAATCAGCAGGTGCATTAAAGGCAACATTGCTTGTTTGAAAATAAAATTTTTAAAATTAGGGAGAATTTGACATTTTACGGAGCCATCTTCCTTATCCAAAAGTCTAAACATAAATAAAAACTTTTAAAAGAGAATTAAGGCAGTTCAAAAAGTTTGTCTTCTCATTTCACTTACCGAAACAAAAATATCTTGTAAATTAAGAGAGATGTGACAAGCATTTAGAAATTAAAAAGGTATATTGGCTAACCTAAACATCAAGAATTTAATCTAAATGTAATAATAATCTAAGGTAGTCCCCCTGACATTATCTAAAACATTAGTATCATCAGAAGTTATCTTGTTGTCTTATTAACATGTTTGTATTTTCTACCTTTTCTCTGTTGAGGATAGGCTCTGGGAGTGCAGGGATATTGTTTTCTCTTTTTATCTCCTACTTTCGGACTGTTACCTGGCACACAGTTGTTCAATAAAATTTTTTGCTTGAATGAATACGATGCTCTTGATTTATTTTTTAAATAAAAGACTTTTTGAACAACTTCCTATAGTGAACAGAAACCAAATTAACACTTATATTTAAAATATACCTACTTAAGATTAGTTAATATGTAGTAAAGTTCTTTAAGTCCTTTTTTTAGACATATGTCCCACATTTGATTATAGACCATTTGCTGTTTGAGAACATGTGTAATTCTGTTTATTGCATGAGACTTGAAATAAAGCATAGCAGTGTTGTTGCTCATTTAAAAGCAGGGGAATTTACTTTTTGAAATGCCATATGAAAAAATTTTCAAAGTATATATTTTCTATGTTAGCTATTTATCATTGCTAGTATATAGTTCAGTGTGTGTGTGTGTGTGTGTGTGTGTGTGTGTGTGTATTTGTTACGGAAACAACAGGCCAGTCAAGAAACAAGCACCACTCGGAGGGTTGGAGTACTCAGATGTATTATGCCGGCGGGCTCAGAGGGGCTTCTGCTCCGAAGCTCTGAGCACCTCCAAGACGTGCACATGAGGTTTTATAGGGTAAAGTACAAGCTTGGGGTATTCTGCCAATAGGCATGGAACAGCTTTAGCAGCATTATCATCACAAAAGTGGAGGTGGGGAGGCAGCAAACCAACATTCCAAAGCCAGATATGTATCTTTGAAAATCCAGCTGGCTAGCAAAAAAACATAAACAGCAAACCAACACTAATTAACTTAGATTTACAAGTTAGTCCAGCAGAACTCAGATCAGTATTCCAATACTTAGATTTGTGAGTTATCCTGCCAGCCCAGCCCAGCCTCTCCACATTCCTAGACTTGTGAGTTATCTTGTTAGACCAGCCCAGCTTTTTCTTCACATATTTATATCAGAAATTTGTCTGAAGTCATGGAATAATAACTGCATTATATGAAAAAAATAAAGCCAAGGATCATAATAGGCCATGGGGGAGATTCTACGTGAGAAATATGTTCTAGTAAAATTGGATGAAAGTTTAAAATAAGTTCTGCTGTACTTTAGATTTAAACATGATCTCATTCCAACCCTATTTAAATCTTATTTCAGAGGCAGCATAATGTAAATGGAAAGTACAAGGAATAGGGCATCAAGAATTAAAGTTTTGATGACGACTGTGCCATCGGCTCTGTCACCTGGGGAAACAGCTCGTCTCTCTAGGGGTCAGTTGCTCAGAAGGTGTTAGACTTGGATCATCTCCAGTCTCTCTCACCTTGAACACTGACCACAAGTCTGCAGTTAAAATAAAATAAATGGATATACTTTGCAAAGATTAGGATATGATTATGTCTTCATCATTAAATTGAAAGTTTTAATTAGATAAAAGTGTATTAAAATGATGAAATCAATCACCAGCTGTGTTTATAAATTTCTACTGATACATAAATACCGTGTTTTTAGAAATGCATGAGTATATGTATTTGTATATGTATTATTATATGGCCTACTATTGATATATTAGTATACAAACCAATACATCTTATTCTAATTTCATTTGCTTTAAAAATGTGTGTGCATGATAATTTATTGCATTTCTGACTTTTCACCCTATTCTCTGTTAAGAGAGGCATGAATAACTAGAAAAGGGATCATTGAAGAAATACTTATTTTGTAATACACTTACAAGAAAAATCTTAAAACTGTTAAAAAGTATTATCTTAAAAGAGATTAAAAAAAAAAAAGCTTGATGATTCCAGGAATAGACTTCAATAAATACAGATTATTTTACACCAAGTGCCATAAACAACTATTTCTTATATTCATTAAGGCTCAAAACAAAGATAATGTTCTTAAACTACTCCAAGAGTTCTTTAGACTTTAATTAAGAAATAATTTTCCAGGCAGGAGTACTAGACTTTAGAATAGAAAGTGGTGAAATGCTTTCTTGGTGTCTAAAAGGACAGATTTTTTTTTTCATCTTTATTGAATGATTTGAAAGTGTGGCTTCTTAAAGATAAATTAAGAGAACTGAAGGGCTTCAAATCATGAGATAGCTCTTCAAGAAACCAGTTTGCACAAGTTCTAACGAATCCAAATTTTCACTTTTATCAAACAGAATTTGTTCTTAAGAAAGCCAAACGCTTATTTCCTTTGTAAGTATGTCATTAGATAAAGGTTATATTGATTAATTTAGAGAGGATTCATTAATAACCTCTAATCACAATCGTACAAAGAGTTAAATTCCCTTCATTATGGAGCAAGGCAAAGGCAGAGTGTTTATACGCGCTCTGGAAGGTCGATACTCAGACCAATTCACCGACAGCCCCAGATGCCTGGTTAAGCTGCCAGCACAGTTGCTTTCCGAATCTGCCAGAAAGTCAGCTGCAGCTGCAGAGAACATTCTTTTTTTTCCCACCCATCGCTAAGCCTGTGGATTTTACAATTGCGACGGAAAGAACAGAATTAGGAAATGTAATTCAGGGTGATGATCACCTCACTTACCCTATTAATGGATTTCAAATTAATTTATTATGAACAGCAAAATATAAACAGATAAGGAGAGTTTTTGCACATGTGCATGTTCTCAAATAATCCATTTAGTCACATTTGGGAAACTAACCTGGGGAGACTATCTTCAGGCTCAGTTCTATTTTATTCATTTTTGGTATTCCCAGTCATAATAATAATAAGCAGTAACCGTTTTATGCTGTGCTGTTACCTGCAGTTAGAGAAATATAACCACAGGATAACCGGTGCAGAGGGGGTGGTATATTCTCTCTTTGAAATTACACAGGACTGACCTCTTATCCTGCTTCGCTGTGTAACATAGAGCAAGTGATTTTACCTCTCTAAGCCTAAGGTGTTTCACCTAAAAAGTAAGAATTGTGATAGCCATCTCACAGGTAATTGTGAGGGCTAATTAATTCACATAGTAAAATGTCTGATAATCATGTTTGGAAAATTGTGACACAATCAATTGTGAGAGAAAATTTTAAAAATTGTTAAATCTAAAGTTTGCATTAGGTCCTCAGAATTTTGGATGCACATTGCTCAATGGTATTTTGTAAAATATTTTAAAGACAGTATTATAGGAATTAAAAGGTAATCAAATGAGGAAGATGGGAGAACCCTTAAAATAATTACAGAAAAATTTAAAAGGATATAACATCATATTCTCTCATTTCATAGTCTCAAGTTGTTTGGGCAGGAGCACTGGGGAAGGGAGAAATATGGAAGGAAAAGGGAGGATGCAATGTAGTATATTGCTGTTTATAAATTTATATGTAAGTATTGGGAGAAGAGAGGCAGTAAAATGTTGTAATAGCGATATACTTTAAAGCTAAGTAGCTTCATTTTAGATACTCTATAGCCATAGAGACAACTTGAAGAACGCTTCTGTATTTGAGTGTAGACAGCTTCGACTTGCCTATTTTTCCCTTCCTTCCCTCCTTCCTTCCTTCCTTCCTTCCTTCCTTCCTTCCTTCCTTCCTTCCTTCCTTCCTTCTTTCCTTCCTTCCTTCTGGTAAATCAAAATTCCATATTGGAGAGAGGCTTTTCCTTTGATGAGAGTACTAAATGCATTCCTGAAAAGAGTCATCTTACTTTTGTATGGATGGATTTCAGAAACTAAATGAAATCAAATATCAACAGCATAGCCAAAAACTGTACTACCCAAGTGGGAGCTGTTGCCAAAGTCTATAGAGTGATTATATTCTCCTGTTTTTTTTTTTTAATTTCAAGTACAATTATATTTTCGTAGAAGGCATTATTTTAAACCACAAGGGAAACCCTGCTCACATTGTCTTTGAGCTCCTCTTTTAATCAAGCTTTCTAGAAAATTCACAACGTTTAAATGGTTTCATTTAAATAATCTAATCAAGTTTTAAATGGCTATCCTGAAAGTTGGTAGTGGACCTGCTTTGCACACATTTGGATACCAAAATATGGTATCTCCCCTCACTCACTGACTTTCAGTTGAATAGATTAGTGTGGGCTTGTTTGTCCTTCTGATGTTGTGCTAAAAGGACACTTTCTCAGTGAGAAAGTAGGTCTTTTTAAGATTCATCATTTTCAAGGTCATAGAATATGCACATTGGCCATGTTTTTTTACTAAATAAAATATTCATTTGTGTTTTTAAATGTAGCTGTAAAATAAAATCTATTTTTAGTATTTTACAATATAGAACATAAATTTTAAAATAGTGTTTTAAACACATGTAACTATTTTTATGATAGTTTATGCAAATAGTCTGTACCAACATGAACTAAATATCTGAATATGAAGCTAAAATCCAGCATTGATATTTCTACCAGGCCTATAAAAAATTGAATTTTTAGGTTTTTCTTATAACACACACACACACACACCATTTTTTAATTGAGTGAGTATTATGGAAAGGGCAAAGAAGTATGTTTTTATACTGAGGAAAAGATTAGGATTGGAGTTATATTATTTTGGTTATATGTGTGAGTACTATATATATAAAACGGGAAAATCATCTTTGTTCTTTCAAAGAATTCTTTAGAACTTGAGCTGGGATTTAAAAAGATACTTGTTTGAAGATATGAAACTAATTAATAGACAAAAATTACTTTTCTCTAATAAAATAAGAGCACAAAAGTGTATCAAACACTAAAATATGAAATAGCAATATATTGTATTGAGATATAGATAAAAATTACAAACCATACAATTTTTTTGAATGTTACTTTAGTGAAGGTGGCTCTTTATGGTACCCCTTTTGAAATAGAATAGTTACAATTCCCTATTTTCTATTTAAATATTAAAGTCTTGATATTTTATTTTCATATGTATCATTTATGTGCTTTAACTACAAGACCATTAAAATGCATATTAAGATACCTTTCATCAGTTTCTTGTTTTGTACTGAATACTTCAGAGATTGAATCTTCTGCTCTGTACGTGTGATGCTGAAAACAAATCCTTATAAAATCAGTTTGTTTCTTCTTTTGGAGAGTTCCTGTCTAAATCTATTTTTTGCTCACTGAACATACAGATTTTCTTATTCTGTGTAGTCATTTGGAATTTTACTATTATGCCTGGAATTCCACAGATACCAATTTCTAACAAAACAAATTGTATAAGAAATAACTTTTAAGAGATAATTTTTAAGAGAATGTTGATGAAATGATACTTGTGCATTGCAAGGAAAGGCTTTTTTCTGTGCAAAGTTTTTTAGAGGTGTCGGAAGTCATTGTCTACCTCCCTTTCTGCTGAGAGCCAAGCAGGGAATTAAGAAAGGAAGAAAAGTGCTCTGCACACAATGGCCTTCAGTGAATATTATTGATGACTGGACACCTGCTAGGATGTAAAGGCATTTAATCCATATTATTTTGCCTTTTAACTTGTCAACTCAGATGTGGCAGCCAGAAGAGTTTTCTGTCAAACATTAGCCTTTGCACTACATTATATTTTTATTTTTCATTCTTGCAATTTCAATATACAACACAGCTGTGTCTTTAAATAATGTAAATTTTTTTAGCTATATAAAGACAAACTGAAAAAAAAATGTGTTCTCTGAATATCAAAACATCCAGAGAGTGTGATATACATAGGTGCAATTATCAACTTCCCCAAATTATTTTTTATAAAAAATTTTGCCCCAAATTTTAAATTACCTGTGGATTTTCTATCTTTACAAATGCTTTTCTTCATTGTGGTTAATTATCATGTGCTAGTAATGTGCACTAAGAATTTAATTTGTTTACCAATATACTTTAAAAGGGAGATAATGTAATATTTTTTTCCAGGAATCAGACTGACTGATGTATTTCCAGGAGATAGAGACAGTGGGTTCCTGCAATGTGGATCTTTGTCCCGTGCCTGGGTCTGTGTCTACCATGTACAGGGCTCCTAGCCTTACATCCTAAGAAATCAGTTCATTCAGACATGTTTCAGTTTTCATCTTATTTTTCTACTTATAATAGAATATAAACATTGTATTTCAACTTTTGACCTTAGAGTAACGTAATGTAACCAACATCTTGGGAGAATGTTTTGCGACACATAAGAGTTTTATGGACACCTGGAAAATTCTTTTTAGCACTTTTGATGGAAACCTTTCTCTAACCTACTATTTCTTCTTTTGTGGAAAATGAGAAAAATAATTTAACCTTTTCTGAGTGTCTCAGGACTTATTAGCCCATACTCTGCTGTGCTAGACAGCAGAGTTCTACAAATGATTTTGAGCTTTTCATGCCTCTCTCCTAATTGTGCATTATGCTTGCCTTTGACCGTCAGGTCCTTAACTTCTCTTTACAATTTGATATTAAGAATGCAAGTCAAAAAGGAAAAAAAGTGTTAAAATCCACTTAAATAATATATTGATCGACTTATTTAATAAGGCACAAACAAGGACGCAAGGGCTAGAACCCAACAAATCTAGCTATCCAGGCCAGAACTTTTTCCCATATAACAACCCCTTATTTTTAACTGCTTCCTGGGTATTTTACCAAAAGATGTGTAGGCACATAAAAACGTAGCAGGCCCAAAGAGCGAACTCATTATCTTTCCCATTCAGCTACCCGCTCCCAGCCCTCTGCATCTCTGGAATTCCCCATCTGAGTTAATGCCATTGTAGCTGCCCCAACACTTGATGTTGTCTTTAACTTCTTCCTGACCTTTTACTTTAACTTAGCCCACAGTCTCCAATATGTGGCCTTTTCTTTTCACCTCCATTGTTAGGATCTTGTTTGAATTCTTGCAATCTTTCATCTGTACTATTGTTACATTCTCTTATCAATCTGTCCCCACTCCCCCTCACCCTCCACACTGTCTCTAGGGTTATATTAAAAAAAAAAAAAAAGTCTGGTTGCTTTTCTCTTCTACGTAAAGTTCACTACAGGCTCTCTATTCTCAACACTAATTAATTAAAGCACAAACTATTGATCATGACATAAAAAGGCGTTCTCATTCCACCCCCAAATGCTGGGCACTTGTGGCTAACCACCCCACCCACTCTCTGAGTCCTGTTTCCCTTGAACTTGCAGCATTTCCCAAAGCGCACATATTTTAATATGACTTTATGCCTTTCACATGCTAAACATTAACAAGTAAGAGAGTGTACTAATCAGTCCATGCGGAACTTGAAGTAATCTTGAAAATAAGCCACATTTGATGCCCAGAGCTTTATGAGAAAGTGTTTCTAATAATTAAATCTAATTGATAATAAATTTGTTAGTCCAGGTCTGTACAGATACCAAAAGAAGTGAACAAAATGAAATCAAAGAAAACAGATTTGGGGGTTTTTGTCTTTGTAGGCTCATGCTTTGGTCTCAGTAATTATTGTTCTAAGTGTGATCAGGTTTTGATTTAATTATATAACTCCAGTACTTCAAGCCAAAGTGAATTTTTATAGGTCTGTGTTAGTTATAATCTAATATTTAGTTGATAATATTATGTTATAATCTAATGAACTATGTCATAATTATCACTCAATATTTGAAGTTAATATATTCAAAAAGGCATGGGCACTTCTGGTCAGCTGATATTTTAATTCTTAATCAGAATTGCAAAATCTGAGTCAAAATAAGGTTGATTAAAACTAGGTAATATCACAAGGTTTTAAAAATATAATTTTTATTAAGCTAATAGAATATTAAGAGTTTTAGTTTATACTTTGTCACAAAGATTTGAATCACTCTAAAAATTAATTTTTAATCATGGCTCATTAATAGTAATTAAGATGAGTGGAGAAGAAAAATGCATGTTCATCCACATTTACTTCTGCGATACAAAATGATTACACATATTTCATTTAAGATATTTTGATGTATACTTTACTCTGCCAGATGTATAGCACATGACCCATAATATCACTAAAAGCAAACTATTCCATAACATTTTTTTGCTCTTTAATGAAAGCAGCTATTTTAGTAGCAATGCTGACCTGATAATTGCTAGTGGGTCTAAATTGGATGTACTTCAGTTAATGCATCAGTAAGTGATGTACCTTAATGCAATTAAAAGATTCTAATCTAACCTAAGGAAAGCTCTTGTTCATATTGACTGCTTTAAATTCAGACTATGATTTCATATTTTTAAAATGGTCCATGGCTTCACTGACCCCATTAGTGGTATACAACTTTCCTTTGGCGTAGCCAGTTGCTGCTGAGTAAGCATTTATGAAAGCCTCGAATGAACTTCATCAGACAACTACCATTGCTTAATTTCAGAGAAAGGAACATTGAGTAAAAAACAATCAAGATATTTAATGTGGAGATTGAGGAAATACTAGATTGAAGTGAGGGATAAAAATTTATTAAGGAACCATAGTTATTCCATTTGCAATAAACTTGAGTGTAACCTTTTCACTTGATACTAACTTTTTTCTGCAAGGCATTTATTCAGATTTTATCAGACATTAGTGATGTGACTTGCAAAGTGATTAAAATGTTTAGTTTTCCTCTTGTAATTATTTGGTGATGGTACTTTTGTGTACCTGCCCACAGAACCTAATTTGTGGGGATTAAGTTTCCCTGAATGCAGGGCAGGTGGCTCACTACATCTTCCACTACTATTAGAATGAAATTCTTTAATGTAAAAAGGAAGATATTAATAGTGTGCCAAATAGGTACACTTACAGGTTAGAAATGTGCTTCTGATTTTCCCTTTGGAATGGACCGTGCATTTCTAAATCAGTGCAGACATTTGAAGAAGGACGATAGGCTTCCTAACCACGTTAACAAGGGTGTGATTGTGTCTAAGTGCATTTGGATTCCAGATTCATGGGTTTTGTATGGATTAGAGCAGTCTTCCTTGATTCTAGCAATGGGTATGTGTATCATAGCCTGGCTGACACACCAGACACCCTCACTGAGGTAGTGTCTTCTCTTGGTGTTTGTACCGGGAAGTTGGGAAACAGTGAACAAGGATCTCTGCCAGCTAGATGCCATTTTAAACTGCTAGTCTCTGCTTTTTTGTGAAATGCAAGGTAATTTGCTGGGTCTAAAGGATTTTCTCTCCTAGCTGTGAAGGAGAACTAAAGTGCAGTGCCAATTCTCTTTCAAGAAATGTCTTGGACACCCTGAATTCCTTTTCTATAGGACTCTGAGTCTATAATAATTACTAATAATATCACCCATCATATTTAATCTATAATTAATCATAGTCTTCTTCATATTATTCATGTGAATGTCTTGCCCACCAGCTGACAAACTTTCTAAAGGCTAGCTTGCCAGGTTTACCTCTCTTCTACTATGCAGTCTACTTGAACTTGGTAGGCCGTCTGTAAGTGGTGTGATTTGAGTTAAAATGGGCTAATTTGCCCCAATTGTGTTGATAATGTAACCACAATAGTATTAACTGTGATTATTAATGTGTGTTTGTTAAAAGTTACAGTGTATATAGAACTTTCCAAGCAGTCAGCATCTCATATTTGTTTATGCCTAGCCCAGCTGTCTCCCTGACTCCCTAGACCATGCAGTGCCTTGCCATCTACTAATGCACCACAACTGTTCTGTGATGCATCTGTTTTCCTAATTGCTGGAACTGATAAGGATAAATGAGTCCAGTTCCCCCCCTGCAGGGATGTGTGTGCTGTCATAAACTCACTGAACACAGCCCTTATCTGGGGGTAGAAGGATGAGAATTATCTCTGGGGATGGTTCTGATTTGGAGGGAGAAAAATAAGAGAACACTTGAGTTGCTTTAGTGATTCTCCCATGCTCCCCACCCATTTATTGACCACCACACAGCCAGAGCTGGGTTGGATGCTGCTTTTGGATCTTCTGCCTGCCTGTTTCAGTTTCTGAGAAACACAGAGAGAGCATTTCCTTCTAAAAGACATTTTAGGTAGGTGCCAGATCTTAGTATCCTTTGATTTGGCACCAGCCTCTGGTATACATTTTATCTACTACCTCTGTTTCCTTTTCCTTTATAGCACCCTTGGTAACATTAGCCTCAGGCCAAATTTTAGCCAGTGCTCCCCTGTATTATTGAAAGAGTGGGAAATTAACAAGATAGCTATTGAGTTGTTCAGGCCTGTACTTTTAGCTAAACTGATCTTATGACTAACATGCTCCCCTCCCTGTGCGTTCTTTTCTTAGAATAACTTAACCTTTTACCCTAGAGGTCTTAAAAGAAGGTCTTGGACTGATCCTCAAGAAAATGGGCCAACCCTTCTAAATTTCTCCATAACAACAGCAAGTTCTTATCAAGATGAAAAGAATGTAACACCCTGTAGAACGCCCTGATTGTTATTACCTTTTATGTTCCATCCAGATTTTCTGTAAAACCTCAAGATCGCAACTCCACGATGGGCTCAGTCTTTAAGGCATCAGCCTGCTGTGGCTCCCTTTGCCAGGCAAAGCAATAAAGCTGTTCTTTTCTATCCTCCCAAAACTGCCTCCGAATCTCAATTCCTCTATCCCGGTACAGAGGCTGGTTTTGCAGCAACAATTTTTTTCCGGCAACACTGTTGTAACTTCCTAGATATAGAACACTTGTCTATTTATAATCTCATTAAGGACTAGGGTTTTTAGCTGTTTTATTCATTGCTCCATCCTGAACACCTCGCGCTGTCCCAACATATGGTAAATTTTCAATAAAAATTTGTTGCCATCATATAAATGTAACTCTTTTCACTTTGATTACATTCTTAGGATCACACAATATTATTGTACAGTCTGTCTTAGGTTCTTTTGCTTTAAAACCCTAATTTGTCATTTTGAACACTACCTCAATTTTTGTCTTATTTATCTATGGCTCTCAAACATGTTTAACTGAATTAATTTAATCATATGGTTCCTATTATTCAAACTTTTAGTAAGTTTTGAACGTGTTGGTATTACTGTTTTTAACTCAGTAACCCTTTTCCATATCACTAAATTCAATCTTGAAAGCCTATATTATCTATAAATTTTTCTCTTACTTAAATAAAGGATGCAATTAGCTTTTCTCTCCATCCACTGCATTGAGCTGTACTCTGCTTAAACTGTTGTAGCTCAAATATTTGTGATTTTTAAAAATGATTAACTTAGAAAATGTATAGTGAACACCTGTTAGATTCTAGATACAGTTCTAGGTTTGAGGATATAGACAGAAACAAAAGACAAAGTAGGAGGTGGTCAAGTGTTTAGGTTAAGGTGCCATTTGTGGCTAATTTAGAATTCCTGTTTGGCAGACTTTGCTATTCATGCAAACTTGGAGGACAAATGGAGTTTCTTCATGTGAAAAAGAAGTAGATGTACTACACCGCATCTGAAGTTTCTTGTGGTTTTAAAATTTAGTTATCTTTGTGTTAAATGGGATAAGATTTTTAAAAATAATTATTCTTAATGTAAAACAAGGTTGGCCAAAATATTCCATTGAGTTTTCACCTAGGTTTTAAATCCCTTCGGTTGGTTGCCTTTTGGGACAGGTTTCATTATAGTTGACTTTAAGCCTGGGTTAGTTTTACAACAGATGATCAGGCTAACATTTTAAAATATGTAGTTATGTAAACAGGTAAGTCAATAACATTGACAATTAAAATTAACATATTCTGCAAGTAGTTTTATAGCTGCTTTGATGCTTTTGTAATGGGCACGCTATCTCTGTTGACCATAATGATTAAAAGACTTCCAGTTTCATCTTGTGTTCCAGTAGAATATTTTCCTCTTTATGCTTTTCTTAGTGTATATTTTCATATATTTGCAAACAAATACTTGTTTAGCTAATGTATATTGTAAGAACTAATATCTTCTTAACTGTCAACTTCCAAATTTTAGTCAAAATTAAAACTCTTAATGCCTGGCTGCTCCCCAGCAAATTGCATGTGATTTTGTGTACATAGCTTGGTTTCTTCATCTTTGACGCTGTGAGGCTGACTTTAGCAGGACTATCTACTTTGTAGTGTTAATGTGATAATTAACTGCAATAATTTTTTAAACTTAGCACCATGGTTGTCATGTGGTAAGGTTTCTATAAATTTTAAGTATTAACGATTATTTTCTTCCCCAGCTCATTTATCATTTCTACACTTACCTGTTTTTAAGGAAACATTATAAAATAAAAGGATAATGAAAGAAGAAAGCCTTGTTATTTAAAAATAGAAGAAATAAACTAAGAACAAAGTTTAATAGGGTTATAGATTTTTATGAAGACAATTGATGAATACTTTAAGTGCAGTACTTAATTCATTGAATATTGTATATTCTGACAATATTCTACTGAAGGAAGTATTTAATATTTAATGATCTCATTA
The DNA here is from genome assembly GCF_048773025.1 of Camelus bactrianus. Classification (NCBI taxonomy): domain Eukaryota; kingdom Metazoa; phylum Chordata; class Mammalia; order Artiodactyla; family Camelidae; genus Camelus; species Camelus bactrianus. The sequence continues at coordinate 32,113,815 of NC_133539.1, forward strand.
TATTTAATAAAATATGAGAGTGTATGGGTTTCAAGAATATAATTCTATTAACAGAAAGGTTTCATGTAAATGAGTATCTGTGTAATTGTCCTTAAAGACTAAGCACGTTTATAATATATTAAAATGGCCTCTAAAAACCTTGTCTGAATTTCTTGGTATTTTAGATAATTAAACAAAATATTTTACTGAATTGATTTATATAGTATTTTTATTTGGGCACATGATCCAATGCAATTTTATGTAATGATTTTGCTTTGGAAGCACTGTTTTGAGTAATTCTAAAGTAGCTACAGTAACTGAGATATAACTAAATTTATAATATTTCAACATTAAAGTATAAAACATTGATTTTAAAATAATTTAAAGACTCTTTCCTGCATTAAAAAAAATCAGTTTTTAGTTTTAATTGCCTTATTCCTGTAGCTGTAGCTTAAAAAAAAATTCCTTCATTTTGCCCTCAAAAGACAAAGAATCTACATTCTTTCTTCATTTATTAAAATTATTTATAATTTTTGATTATATGTTTAATGAAGATGACTTGGAGGAGGTATCTCTTTATAGGAATCAAAGTGATCTGTAATTTACTCTTAGTCTAACATTCCTTATACAGTTACTTTTTCAACTCCTTTCTCTGTTCAAAGAGAAAAATCAAATGCATAAAAAATTCACTCATTAATTTATGTAAGTTACAGATTCTTAACTCTTTTTTCTTAGATAAAAAAATCACAAAGGTGAAAAGCACCCAACACTGTATTCTAAGAACATTTATAAATGGTGTTTAATTTTTTTTACTGTTTTATTTAAGAAATAGGTAAAATAATATATAGACATGTATAATGGGTTACAACTCTCTTCTTTAAATTCCTGTTTTGGTAACTGTCAAAAGAAACACATTAGACCTCTTTTTTTTACTGCCTTTTACTCTTTTGGGTAAGTCAAGGTTAATTATTCCAAGATAATTCCTGGCCCACGAGGCTTGTTCATTTTATTTCCAAACTATTTTGTGGTTCTGTATGTTAGCTTCATGGCCTTTACTCTGGTATTTCAGATCTCTATAGAAATCTTCCAGGGTCTGTTTTACACTTAAGAACTTATGAATCCATATAGGGCTCTGAAATGTACTGGAATATTCACTGGACCACAGGCCATTCTGGAGTGAGACCCAGATTCTAGGTGCAACAATTCCTCGGTTGCAACCTACGCACTAAGCCTATCCTGGAAAGGAGCTGGGGCAAAACTGTGAAATAGCAAAGTGCATTTGTGGTATTTTTTAATTTTCTGGACAGCCCTTTGTCTCTTTAATGCTTTCATAATCTCTCTTATAAAACAATTTCATAAATGAAATCAATCACAGATCCTAGAAAAAAAAATTGATGTTTTAGATTCATTTATAGAATTTACATTGAAAATAAAATATTTGGAAAATGCTACTTAACATACAAAAATGGATCTTTAGTAAAATAATTAGTCTCTTTGGTTCCTGGATTGAGCCAGATAGTTAGGGACTTTTTATACCTTAAGTCATATTCTAAAGGCAGCTGCTAATCAGTAAGACTCACAGAGACTGCCACTCAAAAATGGCTAAAAACCAGAAGCAACAGATCTTGCTCTGCCATGACAACAGGTGTAGTGGATATGAGAATTTGTGCAAGAAGTGGAGGTGGACAGAAGCAGCCTTTTCAGGTAGTGGATGTCCTGCCCCAACATAAAGGATGATTCCCATATTTAGACCGGGTGTTGAATGTTGTCAACCCTGATTGTGTGGTTTAGTAACTCTAGTAATTTCAACTCTTACAAAACAAACTAGCTTCAGAGAAAAAAATATGAACTGGCACAGGAAGCTGGGGAGTCTTTCAGTAGCCCAGGCTGGTTCAGTATTCCACTGCTACTTCTAGGGATGCGACTGTTTATCAGCCCCAGTAGGAATGCAGAGTTGAAGAAGAGATTCCTCAGAGAAGGGAGGTTTGTTGTCAAAGGAGAAACAGGAACGTGCCTGTCCACTACAGTCATCTTTAGGATCTCATGTGGTAACTAATATTTTGACACCCGCTGATGTGGTCCAGTATCAGAAGCCACCTTAATGACTAAAGCGCTGCTGGTTCCCAAATCATATGGAGTAGTTTCCTGGGCAAGGAAAAAGGAACACTGGGAGAAAAGAGATAATACTAACTGTGGGAGAAGAAGTGGTGGTAATAGTTAAGATCAACTTACTGCAGGTCCTAGTTGTGACTGTTACAGGGTCAGCTTTAAAGAGGAGGTTTTGAACTGCGCACTGGTGATCAGTGGTGCACCATTAGGGAATGAAGAGCAGAAAGTCATAAAGGTGTGGGCTTTCCGCGGAAAACACCTTGACTCCAGCTTCCTGAAGTGAAAATCTGAAAGCCATTAGCAAAAGCACACTGGCTGATAAGAACTGTCATTTTTCCTTTCGGAAATGTTTTAAAAGAAGCTAGGTTGCTTTATTTAGCTCATTCCATGCTTGGTAGCCTTAGGGACCAGAACAAAGGATGAACTATGACCCGTGTTTCCTGCTATTATCTCTAAATGCACCTTAATATGACACTAAATATTAATGTTGTAATAGGAATTGTGACACAAAGGTAACAAAATTAAGGTTAAAGTTCTTTGTCTTCTGTTAAAATCATACTTCATTAGTGGTACACCCACCAAATAGAATCTATTCTTTGAAATTGTTATACTTGTTCAAAAGCTTGCAAATTAGTGTAAACTTGGGACCTGCCGAACATCCTTTCAGCATTATGGGATTCCAGAACATGTGAATAGGATGTTTCAGTTGTTAGGTAATTTTCCAGATGCCTTTTTTTGTGCTCAGATAATTCAAATGGCTTCCTTTCAACACTTCAGGCTTGTCATGTACACCGTATTAGAGTGTGTAACATTTTTGAAGGAATTTGGCACAGATATCACATTTCCACTTTAACTCTCTAAGTCTGAAGAGTGCCTGCCAAGATCGGTATAAATACATCCTAATAAATATATTTTCACCATTTTTGAAGTTCCCTTATTTCAAGTGTCAATATTGTATGTGTTATGACAAGAGTGGTTTAATTAGTTATGGTTTTTACTGATATTTTGAATAAATACATTTAGACTGTATTTACAGCAAACCTCAACATTTGCAAATGATAAAGACAGCATTGATTCACATGTGATCACTCATTAAGATGCACATTTAAAAGCTTGATTTCAGTGAAGCTTTCTATGTCCTTAGGTGAGTAGGAAGGTCATTAAAATTCTCCTAAACCCTGTAAGTTGGACAGTTAAAACTTAGAGTATTTCCTTACAGTCTTTCTTTTAACTGCTTTTTGGCTTGGTTGAGATCATCTTTATATACAATATTATATCCTGTTTTCTCCCCTTAACATCAAAATGTTTAGAGGGTGATTTAATAAACTGTTTTAAAATAAATTTTATTATTATTGGATATATCAAAAACTATTTTTAACTAATTTAAAATATACAAAGTTTAGTCCATCCACAAACATTCATTTCCTTGAGTCTTTTAGAAAATCTTTCTGCATAAGAGTACAAACAGCTATCAGAAGCTAACTATCTGAAATCGTTGAGGCAGCATATGTGGGCAGTGACATTCTCTAAAGGTGCCATGCTGCTGAAGACCTGCTATAATTTCAAACTAATATAATTTAAAACTGATCCTTATGGAGGATGGCAAATGTATTTGTTAAGCAGCTAAAGTGGAAATTAAAAGCAAACACAGTTTAGAATTGATTTAGTCCACCAACTTTGATATTATGTGATTCACAGCAAATTTTATAATTTCTGGAATTAATATAATTTCAAAATATGTGAATTAAGAGAACTTGCACTAATTGAGATTTGTTTAATTCAAATATGACTGCACTGTATTAGAAAGAAACTTAAATTTGGATTTGAGGACACCTGCCTTGGAATACTAGGTATGGGTGAATTTGGGGAAGTTGCTTTATCTTTCCAAGCCTCAGTTTCCTTGTCTATAATAGGGGATAATAATACTTCAGGCAATTGTTGGGGATTATGCGTAGTGCTTGTCTATATACTTGGTCCATAAAAGAGACTAGTATTATACTATTTCCTTTCATGATTGAGAATTTTGACCATTCCTCTGGCTTCTTGTTTCCGTAACAGGCTTTTAAGCCTGTGTGGAAATTCATTTCTTCTACAGAAGAACCTGGATGATTTAAAGTTGGCCAAAGATGGTATTTATCCTTGGGCTGATCAAGTGATGGGTTTTTCATCACTTGAAGGGGATTAAGAAAACTGATAAAAACCCCAGTGACATGAGAGGTTATAACCTGCTGTCTCAGTTAATTGTTAGAGATGTGAGCAGATACATGTACAGGATCTTTTAACTCAAGCAACGCCTAACCTTTCTACCTTCCCACCCCTGCTCCCTGATGGAATTGTTCACTTTATGTGTTCACAATTTCAGATGAAATGTGGATAACACCAAGTTTATTTAAATTAAAAAATAATACATAATGAAAAATAGTGACGCATGTTTATACTCAAAATATAAATTGGGTACAAACTTGTTTTCTTTGGAATAGGGTAGTAGCAAATGACAAGTTTTTAAAAGTAAGTTAAATTGCCTCATTAATGTTTGGAGTATGGTTATGAGGAAATAATGATGTGACTCACAAGTATTGGTGTACTTATTTCCTATAATCTGTGCTTCACCTTATAGTTAATTAACCTGTATAAAAAGAACTTTATTATGGTATATACATAACTACATTTTCAACTACTCTGAACTAGTCTTAATGAGACTGACTATGCAAAAAACTATTTTTGGCAGCTTTATTTACTTACATTGCTTTACTTTTTTGTATTTTTTTTAACAGTGAGGTCACTCATTCAGTGGTTTAATAGTAAAAATTATTATGCATTTTCCATTATTAATTAAAACCATGCTTTGTGTAATTTATTCAGGTCTCATATGATTTGTATTTTGTATAGAAAGTGCATTACCCTATGCTTCCTTTTCCTTTTGTCCAGGAATTTAAAAATACAACCTACTTATCTAATATCACTGTCTTTTCAATTAACAAGATAATTATGAAGTCAGCATCATTGAAAATATTCTAGTGATATCCTTTGGATCAATTTGACTAGATAAATTTGAATAAACCTATAATGCTCAAAGATATCTTAGAAATACATTGAATTAATTGAGATGGAAAGAAAATACATGGGGACAGTTAGCTTCAAGAAAATGTTTAGATGATGCTTTTATTGAAAGATACTGAAAAAAAGTACTGTTTCTCAACCCTTACATCTCCTACAGACAATAAGAGTGATTGTTATAAGCATCATTTGGGTCACAGCATGATTCTGTTTCATAACCATGTAGCAGAACTCTTTCCCAGAATTAGATTTTAAAATTAGCATTTAAATTTTTTCTTTATCTCAACAGTATTTAGAGGATGCTTTATGTCAGTTATTTTCTCTGATTTGTTCAAGGAAAACTTTAAAAATTTGAAGTTTTTACTGCCTCCTGGAAAGGATTTTCACATCTTGTACTGAGCTGAGGCACATGTTCTCATATTTGTAATCATTTTCTATGTTAAACAGTATTACTTTCATTGTCATCCCAAGATTCATGTGATGCATTTTTGGATGAGTAGACCCTAAATCTCTCTGAATTAACAAATATCTTAAATTTTGGACTGATTTCACCATTAGTTTTTTTTTTTTTTAATTGAATTATAGTCAGTTACAATGTGTCAGTCTCTGGTGTACAGCATAATTGATTTTCATGTTAGTATTTATATTATCTGAATTACAAAGAATTGTATTTCTTTTTAGAATTTATTTAAAAGCCAGAGAGAGACTTTTAAAACATGGAAAACATAAACCTGTTTTTCTCATTTCTTTTGTGAATTTGGAGAAAAATATTGGCATTTCTTATGAAAAGAAAAAGATAAAGTGAAAATCATTTGAAGTAAGTGTTTTTTTTCCATATGTTGTTTTGATTTTATATTTATTTTATATATCATTTGGTAATATTTGATCTTGTATTTATTTTATGTATCATTTAGTTACTGACTTGTATTCTTAGATTTATCTCCTTTTATAGTTTTAAACACTATCAAACTTATATATATGAATGTCCAAGAAAAAAAAAAAAACCTCTCCAAGTTGATATATTAAAATTGAAAACAAACACAAACAAAAACTCCTCAAAACCAACATCATGGTTCTCTTGGATTATAATGAAATGTGTGATACAGGGTTGATTTTTATCTGATAATCCAATCAAAGGTTAAAGATAGTGACATTCTCAGTATGAGAAAGCTGTTGCTGAATGTTGACAGAATATTCTGAAACTCATTTCCTTTGTTGTCATCCTGATGAAACGCGTGTTATTTAACTGTAAAGTTCATTTTTCCCCTCGTAAAATTTCAGGGGGCCCTTTTACTGCTGGATTGTCTTTGCCCGTGGGCTGTATCTTCTTAATTTGTTCAATAGGAAAAGGCAATATGTAGATTTCACAATAAAAAACAAACCTAAGTAAGCCTTCCCTATGTGTTCTTTTTCATAAAGGCTTATTTTTAACCTGTTTAAGGTACAGTAAGATATTCATTATGAGGCTCAGATAATAAAATGGAGGAAATTATTTTGTGAAACTTGGCCACACAGCATGATCTTCCAAAAGTGATCTTTCATTAGAGTATCTTTATAAACTTAAAGATAATCCTGTGTATTTTAAACTCTGAGTTTAAATTAATAACAGATTTTGCTGCCATTTTAATATAGCAACTATGTTTTCTAGAACCAAAAATTCCCACGTAATTTTAAGACCCTAATGTTCCCTTTTTAATACGTAAAGTACAGGATGAAGGAAAATGTGTAACAACAGAGGCAGGTACTGAGGAACAAATCTCAGCAGCTACATAACTATTGATCTAATTGCAAACTGTGAAATTTTATTTTGTGATGTTGTTTATAGTTGAGCGAGAGTGTGGATTTGACTAGCTTGCAGCTCTGTAAATATTTACGTTAAGTTTTAAGTATTGTGACTAGTGCTAACAATTGTTTAGCAACTCTTTGGATTTCTCAGCCTTCATAACAGCCATATAAAAGTTTGGCTGGGAGGTTTCCAGGAGCAGACACAGAGCAGTGCATGTTATCCTATGCGGTCAGGGGCAGGCAGCCAGGGGCTCAGATTTGCAGATCCCCATTTGGCACTAATAAATAGCCACCTGGTTGACTGATGGTTATAGCTTTCATGATAAAGAAGTAAATGCTAAAAAACAACAACAACAATGACAAAAAACCTTTATATGCTACAACATTGTCTCTAGATAATCTCCCAGATAGCTTGATCTCATACTGTAAGAGTACGGACGAGACATTAAAAGTTACGTGTATATCTGGAGTATGGCAAGATTTTCCATTACAGAGCTAGCAGACTTTCCCCAAACATGATTACACTTATCACTGGTTCACAAAGAACACACTATGAATGCCAAGCCATAAGGTATTCATTTGTGAAGCTAAGTTTAACCTAGATCCTTTCGTCTCCTTGATTGCGAACACCTTTGAGAGACTTATGCATTCAGTATTAGCTTTATGTAGGGAAATACTGTCTGTTCTCATTATTGCAGTGGTTGTGTTCCATGAAGTCTCTGAAACACTGATTTAGTGAGTACTGAACCCTTGCTCCTTGGAAAAATACTGGAGAGATTCCTTGTCATGACATTTTTGTCAATGGATCGTTACATAACCTTGTTGATGTGTGTTTCTGTTTGAAGACACTAAATTTAATTTATATTGTTGATTCATTAACATTAAACTCATGGCCAACAGCACTACAACTCACGCCTGAACAAATCTTATCTAACACATGTATTTTCTCCCTAAGGCCCATCCTGGCCTTCTTGGGCTTAGGAACCTTAGATAGCACTTCAGTGCAGTGCTTGAAACCATTTTAAAGAATGAAATCATCAACATAAAGCACAATAATGTGAAAATGTGACACTAAATAGACCTTGAAAAGGACACTTTTTAGAGTATGAAAGCTGAAACCAGAAGGCAGAGTGTCCCTTTTTTCAACCTCAGCTGGGAATGTGTGCATGAGGCAACTTTTTTTTTTTTTTTTTTTTTTGCTGTTCTGCACATGGCTGCAAATGACTGAAAGCACTGAAAGTATCCATTTGAGGGTGACAGATAAGTTTTAGTGAGGAGCTGAATATTCAAATTATGGAATCTGGGAAAAATGAGGACCCACTGTACCGAATGTTGTCAACAGAATGATTTTGAAATGTGTTTGTGTCTATAATGTCTGAATGCAGCTTCCTCTTAATGCTGGAAAATAATTATGACATTTTTAAGTTGGAAGAGATCTTAGGATAAGACTAGTTCAAACTGCCATAGCACGTAAAAATTCCCCATAAACCATCTCTGAAGAATTAACATGGATTTTAAGCTTTAGCACTTACTATGATTGGTACCCTATGAATTATACCAGCACTGACTATGATTTTTGGCTGTTTTAATAAAACCTGTATCAGTTGCTTCTACTTCTCGTCTTTTAGAGATGTAGAGCATACATCCTTTTCTTTGTTCACATGAAAAATACTTTAGAAATTCCAAGGTTGCTAATACACTGATATTTTTCTAAGTGAACTATCTTAAGATTTCTTAGTACTTGTTATGTTTTCTGTGCCTTCATTCAAACTGTTGAGTAAAAGAATAAAAGCTAAATGCAGACAGTCTTAAGCACAGTTTTAAAGCTTTCTACCAGATTGAATATGACTTTTTGTTCAATATTTTACAAATCAATTGGCTGATACAAATTCATTTTTTGTTTCTATCTTCAGTTGTTTTGTCCAAATGCTTTTTGAAAACACACAAATGCACACACAGAAGTGTGTGTGTGATTGTTCGTATTATATGCATATATATTTATGTATATACATTGTACCATAGTTAGTCATTCTGGTGACATTACCAACAGGGAAACAAAGTTAATGGCTTCACTAATAAAATTTGGTCTTACAAAGGATTAAATTCGTATGATTGTGCAATTTTTCAGTGTACTTTTCTCTACCTTCTGCCCATAAAATAAGACATGGTGGATATTCTGATTGTTACAATTATATTAACATAGATAACTTAATCTGTCTTGGGCTTTTAAAATGTAATGAGTGAATTGAGGTGTAAAAAAAAAAACTCATTAGGATCTATTTGGATTTATATGTCTTGTAATTGCCCACTTGGCATTCTTTTCCCTCTGTGTATCTCTTTTCTTGCCTTCTTTCTCTATCCACTTGTCTTCAATTTCTTTAGAGTTACTCAAATTCTTTTTAGATATCTGTTTTTGAGTTCATACCAAAATTTATGCTGTCTGTGACCCTATTCAATATTTTTAATACTTTATCATTACCTAATTAAATTTTGCCTATCTATCTATCTATCTATCTATCCAGCTAATTATCCCTTGGGGCATAACTATAATAGCTTATGGTGCCCTAAATATGCAAATTTATTTTTTGTCAAATTTATTTAAAATAGTAATCAATATGTCCAAAGATAAAAAAGGCAAGTTCTTTTTGTTGCTCACCTAGTGATGGTCATTTGTTAATCTGAATGACTCTCTTCATATCTCTACAGATATGTCTCACAGAGGTGTATTAAAGGTATATGAGATTAGATTCATTGCACCACAGCATTAAAAACATGGTAGTACCTTCTGGAAGGAATTGCTGTTGATACTGATAGCTTGATAGACAAAAGGAATACTAAATAACTTTAAAGCATTAGTATTCTTGAGACCTTTGAACTATTTTCCCTTTGAATACAATTTATTTCATGTGAAATTAAAAAAATAAAGCACTTAAATATTCTCCACTCCATTGTCTTAGTCCAATCAGGCTACCATAATAAAAATATCAGAGATTAGGTGGCTTATAAATAACAGAAATTTATTTCTCAGAGTTCTGGAGGCTGGAAAGTCCCAGACAATTCAGTGTCTTGTAGGTAAGGACTTGCTTCCTGGTTCTTACATAGCCTCTCACTGCAACCTCACGTGGTGGGAGGCTCGAGGGATCTCTCTGAGGTCTCTTTCATAAAGGCACAATCCCATTCTTGAGTGCTGTACCCTGTTGATGTCATCGCCCTAATCCCAAAGGCCCCCCACCTGCAAATACCATCACTTTGGGATTAGGTTTCAACACATACATTTTAGGGAACACAATCTTTCAATCTATGTCACCCACCAGATGTCACATACCTCAATTTGAAATTATTAAATACTTTCAAATATCTGATTGACATTTGCAGAAACACTCAGTTGAATCAAAACTACTAAATATTTTGCTGGTACTCTAATCTAGCCAAGAAAAACTGGGATGACTTCTTTGACTAATAAGTATTTGTTAGGTAAACTAATACTTTTTAAATTTCAGTGTGCATTAGGACTATATTCGGTGGTTAGGATCATAAATTCTTTTTCTTTAGCATGCTTTGCTCAATCTGATATTTATATTAATCTAATTTCATTTGTAAATATTGCTGGTGAACCTCGGCCCTAGTTATTATATCTATCCATGGAATCTTTTCTGGCTGTGTTCTTGGCCCCCTTTTCCTCTGCCTCTGCTCTATGTGTGTTCTGTTCTTTCCCCAGGGATGGCCTTCACTTCTTAGGTGCTTTATTGGTACGTCCCGTGGTGTTTTTCAAGGCTGCACCTCCTGCTGTGCACTATGATATACCTTTCTGTCAGTGAGTGACAGCCAAGAGGAATTTCCTAGACTCTTGATCTTGTTAAAGGTAGTGTTACAAAGATCAGAATTAAGAGTCAATTTCACTTTACTGCCCAGCACAACCAGAAGCATACAAATTGTAAAACATACAACATAAAGTAAAAGCGTAGAGATTCATTCAAAAGAAGCAGAGAGTGACCAATTTTCAGATAGCTTAAAAAGAAAATCCTGTGTTTTTAGAACTACAGGTTATTTAGAGAATGATTTGCTGGAGTATATATGTCCCATTTTTTGTTTTTCTTTTTCTCTCTTTACAACTTTGGCTTTCTAACAACGAGCTAGTGAACACATTGATGTTGAAAGTGTCTGTTTGCAGCGTCATTTGGCAAAATTTCTAAGAAATGCCTTTTACCTGGCTTTCCTTGGAGGACCTTTATCATGAGAAAGATGTACCTGTTACAACTCTTGATGGTTTGAAATAAAAGGGCCAAATATTAAAAAGGCTATTCTAATTCTTCATTAAAATGATTTCTTCCCAGTCTCAATTTAGCTTTATTCTCACTTTTACTTGGTATGGAATGACATGATTTCTAAGAGTTAAGAAAAACTTGTTTCAGATCATTCCTTGTTAAGAAGTAAATAATGTGTTTTGCCACAGTGATCTATTATTGCTTGTTTTCTCTCAAAGATGAGACAATTTTTTCAAAGATATTACAACTTATGGGGCTGGAAATCTTGTGGGAAAACTAGGAAAGTAACTGGAAGCGTTAAAAATATTAGATGGCTAAGATAGAGAATTCACCATATTTGGTGATAGATAAGGATCAGACAGCAAAATGGAATCTATTTTTGGAAGCACAGTCTTTTGTTGTAATCTGTTAGGCTGTTAGAGTTAGCAAGTTTTATTATTAACAGCCTGTTTCAACTGTGACTACTTTGACTAAAAAAACTGGGTTTTGTGATTTTTCTGCTATGATGTACACATTTCTTACAGAGTGTGGTGCAATGATAAAGGACTCCCAGGGAATGCTTTGATGTATTGTTATACAAATAGCTCTTACTCTACTGTTGAAAACTTTATGAAGAAAATATGATAACAAAAATCCTAATTTTAAGCATTAGCCCTGGAAAGGAGATGGAAATTTATGCATTTACAATTTTATTACTTACCTTATGGCCTTGAAATAGATGGTTTAATTTACCTGTGTATGTATGTTTCCTCATCTGTAAAATATAGATAATAAGCTAATTTGAATGTGTAAACCGTAATTATAGCTTCTTAGTTGTAAAAGGAGAGTTCTCTAGTAGCTGTATTAATAATATTTGCAGATAGGATAAAAACAAATTTTCAGTTCATAAACTTAAGAAGCAGTTGACAGTTGCCCTTTTCCCACCAAACAGTGTTGTGGTAACACAGTATCTTCTATCATTGAATTATTAATTGCTGACAATATGAAGAAGTTAGGATTTAATTTTTTTTTCACTTGGTCATATTTTTTTAAAGGGCTGATTAAAAAATTTTTTTCCTTCTAGTTTTATTCAGGTATAATTGACATACAGCACTTTATACTTTTTTGGGGGGGGCAATTAAGTTTTATTTACTTATTTTTTTAATGGAAGTACTGGGGGTTAGATCCAGGATCATGTGCTTGCTGGCACACACTCTACCACTGAGCTATACACTCCCCCCAGTCATTATGTTTTATTCATTTGTTTTCCAAAAGTTTCAGTTGTAGAAGGCGGAAGCCAAAGAAGCCTTTGTTAATTAATATGTATATCACAAAAATAGCTTTTTCTCATCCTACACATCTTTGCTAGAATTATTTTCCAGTAGGCTCTTGTGTCTTACCAAAGCAGAGGCAGTACTCTGCTTATTCAACATTCAAGAAGTACTTTCTTTGTTTTAAGCACTTAAAAACTAAAAATCAAAATAAAATAAGGCCCTATCCTTAAGATGCTTAATTTTAAAATACATCATTGAGCAAAGTAAAGAAAATGATTCCAATGTAAGTTCATACTATCATGATAGGACTGATAAGGTCATAGTGCCAAGCACATATGTAGGGTCAGGATAAATTCAGGACATTTTCTTGGTAGATCAACATCTGCGCTGACTCTTTGGATGAGTCTTTAGCCAGGCAAAGGTTGAGGATGTGGACTACTGCTTGAAGGCCCTGAAGCAAGAGAGGAATTTCAGATAGCCAGTTTGTTAATAAGTTGAATACAAGATTTGATCCATCTCATGAAGATTATTTGAAGCCAGACTAAATAGTTTGACTTTATTTTAAAGTACATGGGATGATGCTTACAGATTTTAAGACATCCATGTCAATTTTGTCTTCTCAAAGCTTTCGTGGCAACAATATGGAGGAGTGACTAAAGGATGGTTAAGATTAATGTCTGGGAAGAGGAAGAGAATTTGATGACTTGGCATGTCCAAGCTGAAAGGACCAGTACACAGTTGAGTGCTCTGGTCTGAAGCTCAGAAAAGACGTCGGTCTAATATCATAAGAAACAATGTTCCATGTCAGTATTAAGTTTCTAGTCTCTGAATTAAATATCTGGACTACTTTATCTTCCACTGCTCTTGGTAATCAGAGGGCAGTACTCCTGATCTGAGACCATAGTCTGGAGAAGCTATATTCTGGAGAAGCAGTTGACAGACTTATCCTTAAGTGATCTTTTAGTAAATCTTTTAGACTTCCTGGCCTTAAGATCTCTGTTGAAACTACCCAACACTGTTGCTGTGAATGTAGCCACAGACAAATGTACGCAAATGGACATGGCTGTCTTCCGGTAAAACTTTATTCATAAAAAGAGACAGCTGGGTGTCTGGCTGTAGTTTGCCTCATGGAATGTGGCCAATGGAATTAAAACCAAGATACTTCAGGTTTACTACATTTAGCAGAGTACACCTTTGATTTCACTACACACACTGGGAAAATTTTTTCCCTAATTTTTTAAAAAAATTATTAGTTTATACCGTGGGTCACAGACAAGATGAAACTGTGAGGAGATAAATTGGGACAAATCCACCATGCAATAAGAATAACAGCATTTTATGCACTTGTCATAATAAGCCAGCACCATTGTCTGGGAATACAGAGTCCAGAGATGGCACAACACAAGTTGTTTTACCAAGAAGCAAGTGATTCTAAGTTCTAATAAACGTTTGTGTCTATCTACCATCTATCTATCTATCTATTTATCTACCTTCTATCTATCTTTCTATCTATCTGTCTGTCTGTCTGTCTATCTATCTATCTATCTATCTGATAGTCCTTGATCTGATTTGGATTAAGACCTGGATAGGGGTCCTATTGTTATTTTCCTGTCTTTCTTAGTGGAATGGATGTTTTATTTTCCAGTTGCCAGCTCTGAGTGGTTTAGTAACAAATTTTTAATTTCTCAGCTTAAAATGGGATACAGTTATTATTTTACCATTAATTTTTTTTTCTTATGGCATTTTAACTGAGTAGGAATCTAAAATTAACTCTAATTGCTGCTCTATTAATAAATACCAAAGAGAATGCTCTCCTACTAGTTTGTATAGATGTATGACCAGCAAAAGTAATTGCACACAGTCACAGGAATAGAAATGCTTTTAAGACTTACGGAAATACAAATGCAAACAATGTGGCATAGCTGGGTAGCTGTGAAATCGAAGTAGCCAGCAGATCAACCTCAATGCAGCTTTACGGAATTCTCTTTACTTAAAACAAACTTAGAGTTGACTCTGAGCCCAAAAGAGCTATGACCAGAAATAGGTCTTAGAGAAGGAGGCAGAAGTTTACAATCAAATAACGTATTTTGTGAGTGCCCAATGGGGAAAGCACTTTGGGAGCTACACTGGCTGTTTGAGCTACACAACCGTAGATCACATTCACTGTCAGACAGATTATCTGCAAACCTGAAGGAAAGCATCAAAATAGTCCCTTTGTTTCTAGTGGTATGTGGAAAAAATATATATGGTTGTATATGGTTGGAAAGGGGTTTTTCTGACTTACAACTAAATGTATGTTTTATTCTAATTTTGAGAAAAATTGAAGTTACTGGAAGTCTAACTTTTTGGACTGCAATTCCTATACCTATGTCTCTGGATGTATCCTCATAATAAATGCCAGAAACATTGTCAAGGATGGAAAAGCCAGCCTGGTTTGTTTATCCTCAGTTTGATTAACCTTTTTGTGGGACAGCGATATTTATTGCTAAGTTAATAAATGTATATTGAGATATATAATCTTATCTTCATCACTACATGTGAAGGTCAGTAAGAGGATTATTAATAATTCTAGAGAATCCATTATAATAATATTAAAAAATTTAGAGGATAAAATCTGTAAAAGGAATCACTCATGCCACTATTTTTATTTGTCTGCTTTGTTTGAATTTGCATGTTCTCTAGTGCTTCTGAAGTTGACAGCCTAATCCCTCTTATTTCATCTTAAACATCAAATATTCCTGCATTAATATACCTTAAGGTATTTTCCATCTATCAATTAGTGTGTAATAATATATTAGACACTAGGTTGAATAGTGTCTAATAGTGATATTGCTTAGATTTGAAACCTTAAACAAATTCATTTTTCTACATATGTATTTTGTACATAAGTAGTGCCAACTATGTACTAGGGTTATTGGAATCATTCAGTTTCTTCATGAGAATTACTTCTATAGATGAGAGAGCATAAATAAAATATTAATAAATGTGGAAAAAGGTCAAGAAAAATTTATCCATTTATTCAACAACTATTTTACTCCCTTCTCAAATAGTATGCAAGCTTGTGGATATACAAAGATGAATGTGGCACAGGATTCATATGTAAGGGGGTCAGCAAGCTTTTTCTGTACAGGTACAGAGAGTGATTGTTTTTAAGATTCTAATGTCTCTTTGGTGACTACTCAATTTTGCACCAGTACACAAAAGAAGCCATAGACAATATGTAAACAGATGTGACTGTGATAACATAAAACTTTATTAACAAAAACAGAGGGTCATATATGGGCCAGTGTCTAAAGTTTCTCAGCCAACCCCTGGTCTAATGGGTAATAGGAACGTATAAAGAAATTACTAAGTTTAAATGTAGTATAGGATGGAGATGTTCTAAGGATGCAGAGTTTAAATTTAACTGAGGCAATGCTTTACACAGAGTTTCGCATTTTATTTTATTTTTTATTTATTTTAATTGAAGAGTAGTTATTTCACAGTATTATATTAGTTTTGGGTGTGCAACATAGTGATTCAGTATTTTTGTAGATTATCCTTCATTTAAAGTTGTTATAAAATAATAGCTGCATTTCCCTGTGCTGTACTATATTCTTGTTGCTTATTTATTTTGTACAGAGTAGTTCACATCTCTTAATCCCCTTTGCCTATATTGCCCCTCCCCTCTTCCCTTTCCCCACTGGTAACCACTAGTTTGTTCTCTTTATCTGTGAGTCTTTTTCTGTTTTGTTATATTCATTTGCTTATTTTATTTTTTAGATTCCATATATGAGTGATAACATAGAGTATTTGCCTTTTATTTCACTAAGCATAATAACCTCTAGGTCCATCCATGTTGTTGCAAATGGAAGAATTTTATTCTTTTTATGGCTGAGTAGTATTCCACTGTACATAGATACTATATCATCTGTTAATGAACACTTAGGTTACTTCCATGTCTTTACTATTGTAAATAATGATGCTATGAACATTGGGGTGCATGTATTTTTTTGAATTAGTGTTTTCATTTTCTTTGGATGTATACCCAGGAGTGGAATTACTGGATCATATGGTAGTTCTATTTTTAGTTTTTTGAGAAACCTCCATACTATTTTCCATAGTGGCCACACCAATTTACATTCCCACCAACAGTGTACAAGTTTTCCCTTTTCTCCACATCCTCATCAACATTTGTTATTTGCAGACTTTTTGTTGATAGCCATTCTGACATGTGTGAGGTGATATCTCATTGTGTTTTTGATTGACATTTCTCTGATATTAGTGATGCTGAGCATCTTTATATGTGCCTGTTGGTCATGTGTGTGTCTTCTTTGGGAAAATGTATATCCAGGTCTTTTGCCCATTTTTTAATTGAGTTGTTTGTTTTTGATATTGAGTTGCATGAGCTATTTATATATTTTGGATATTAATGCCTTATCAGTCATGTCACTTGCAAATATTTTCTCCCATTTAGCAGATTGTACTTTTCTTTTGTTGATGATTTCCTTTGCTGTGTAAAATCTTTTAAGTTTAATGACATCCCACTTGTTTATTTTTGCTTTGTTGTCTTTTGTCTTATGAGAACAAATCCAAAAAACAAATATTGGTATGATTTATATCAAATAGTGTTCTTCCTATGTTTTCTTCTAGGAGTTTTATGGTTTCCAATCTTACACTTAGGTCTTTAATTCACTTTGATTTTATTTTTGCATATGGTGTTAGAGAATGTTCCAATTTCATTCTTTTACATGTATCTTCCTCTTGCCCCAGCACCACTTATTGAAGAGAATGTCTTGTCTCTATTGTATACTCTGGTCTCCTTTGTCTTAGATTAATTGACTATAGGTCTGTGGATTTATTTCTGAGCTCTCTATTCTATTCCATAGATCTATGTGTCTGTTTTTGCACCAGTACCAAACTGTTTTGATTACTGTAGCTTTGTTGTATAGCCTGAAGTTGGAGCATATGATACTTCCAGCTTTGTTCTTATTACTCAAGATTGCTTTGGCAGAGTTTAGCATTTTAAATGGACACTTAAATAATGTGTAAAAATTAACTAGCTAGAAAAAGTAAAGAGTAGCAAGTGAACAGTTAGTCCTAAACATAAGACACAGAAAAAAACCCATAATGTATTATTTAAATAGCTCTTAAATCTGGCATTGGAATATACCAGGTGTACCCAGAGATGATGCTGGCATTAACATTAGTGCCTTGTATAGAATCCTAATGAATTTGGTGTTTGTTAAGTACTCATCAATGATGTTAACATTAACGGGGTGAAATGACAATTGTCTGTTAGGAAAATACTTCTGCTAAGAAATGGAAAAGAAGGACCTGGCAACAGTCACTGGTCTAGCTGGCTTTGTCAGAAGAGCTAATGGAAATGCCAAATTTCTGGGAATTTGAGAGGAGAGTTGGATATTCCTGGAGATTTTAGACTGGATAAATATTCCTATATAACTGTCTAAAAGAGTGAGTCTGACAAGGATCAATGCCTCTAAGATCAGCTGGTTCAGCTACCTAAGATGCTGTCATTTCTGCGTGCAAATTATGTTTGCAGACGGCACTAACTCCAGAGTTTACATCTGTTAGTTTTCAATTGATGGAATGAGGTAGGAGGCCCCTTAACTCATTCCTGGCTAAGTATTCATGTGTGAATTTTTCTATTACTTCTTGCATATATTATAAAAAAGTTACATTGGTTTTTATTTTATTTTGAAAATTTTGATGCGAAAGAAGAACACATCTTCATTTTTCCCCAGTCAGATATGGTCTCATTTGATGGCAATACACCCATTCATTTATCAGCTGGATGTTGAATTACCTTACATTTTACATTTAACTTTTCATGACTTGGTACTAACTGTCAGGGTGCTTCTTGTTAAGCAGCATAACTGGGCCCACTTATTCTTAGAATCTTATTGCCTGACAAGGTTTTAAACTTCATTGGGAAGTCTTGAGGATCTAATTTTCATTATATCAGTGGAAAAAAAAAATACAGGGAAGTAGGAACAGAGAAGAGACAGATTAGAAATCAAAAAGGAAAAGGACATACATAAATACAAGAGAGACAATAACCAATTGACTTCAGAGGTTGAAAAGGAGGCAGAAGGAATTAAAAAAGATTAAAGCACTTTTTTAATATACAGAAAGTGTTTATGGCCTTATATGTATTTCATTTTGGTTATTTTTCTTTTTTTTTTTTCTTAAAGACACCAAGAAAATTAGGTTTTGGGCTCATGTCTTCCATCTCTGTACTTTTAGAATGGAGATGAGCCTGAATGACTTATAACCAATGGAATCTTTAGTATGCATTTTAGAGAAAAGGTAGCAAGAAAACGAACAAAAAAGGTAGTATTGGAAGGATTGGGGAAAAGAGAATACAGAGCTGGTGAAATGTGTTGTTGGGATAGCTTTGGCTTTCATTGCTTGTATAATAAGCTCTCCCAGGGGATCTACTTAAGAGAACCAGCCTAGTTTTTAGGAATATTTTCGGATAGGGCTTATTCTCAGATTGTGGATCACAGGAAGAGGCTGAGAATAAGTGGACCTAAACTTTCTCTCTCAACATTTGGCATGTCTTCTAGTATTTAGGGCTTCTTTTATCTGGTATTTTTAATCTCTGCCTGCAGATTCAAACACTGAGAGATGGAAGTGGCTTCAAAAGATTAATAGGGAAAAATGTGTAAAAGTTACCTGTGGTTGATAGGATCTGAGTGAAAGATGGATTTTATATAAATGGTGGACCTACTTAAGTCACAGCCCTAAAGGAGGCAGGAGTCCTGGGTTCTCATTTCAAAATTGCAACTACCTAAATGTGTAGCTTTGGATAATTAACCTACTCTCTCTGATGTTCGTGTGTAAAGGAGAACTGTACCAGATGACATTGATTCCAGTCACTTTATTTATTTCATTTTTGAATAATTACAAATTCCTGGGCCTTGGTAACATCTAATTTTAATTTTAAAAATATAAAATTCACTATCACATATATAACAGTAAAAGATACTCAGTATTTCAACCCCCTAAAAGTCACATGGTGACCTGTTGACTCTTAACAAAAAAAAACAGTTACGTTTTCTTTTACAAGAGTTCCTTATCATACTGGTAAATAGAGGGTGTCCCAAAAGGGATTTTGGGACAATTATTTTCAACTAATTGAAAGCTCTTTTTAAAATGTGAATACCTATAAGGAGCGTTTAGGTATCTGGGAAAGTTGAAAAATGAGTAGAACATTTTTTTAAAACAACTCAATATCCCTATATATTACCACCCCCACCCCCCACCAATAAAAAGGAACATGTTATGAAACCACAAAAGCTGAGGTTAAATCAACCTAAGAAAACAAGGGAAAACTGAAAACTAACAGGGTGTTTGATACAGTAACTAGACTGTCAAGTCCTGTATTTTATTATATCCCGGTGCTAGCACTACAAAATAAACAGAATGAACTGAGCCATCTCACATCATGTTAAGGGCTAAGAGTATTTCTGCCTCTAACATCCCATGATTCTATTACTGACAGTAAAGTTGAAATAATTTTCTAACTCTTCATTCTAAGCATTTAGAACTCTGTCGATTCTTGGCATTAAAGTTACCTATAGAATAAAAAGAATATTTTTACTACATCATAAAAATTCCTTCCCTAGGCTTGACTGTGACCTGCCCCTGTTTCTCTCTTCCTGTGGCAGGTATTGAAAGACTGTCATATGTGTCTTATGACACATAAATGTACTAGCTAATTCGTATTGCAATGGTCATTGCAAAAATAATTTGTGGATTTTATTGTAAGCCCTCTGAAACTTTTTTCTTCTTCAGTTTTCCAAAATCACTCTTTAGATCATATTTGGCAGTCATATTCTGACCTGCAGTAGAGCTACCCGTCTATTCAATTTATCTATCTTTATAATCTTTAAGGTACGTGCATCTACTCATTTCTTTGTTCCCTGCACTACTTAGCAAAGTGTTTTATTAAAATATTTTTATTTACTTAGGTGGGATTTCCAGCTCTGATTTGCTTATAGGCAAGATTTTGATGGGAAATTTTTCCTTCACAAACTTCAGAATTAATTATGGGATAAGATTAAGCTTCTTGATTGTGAAACCAATTTACATATAGCATCATATAAATAATTGATTGACTAAAAAAAATGAACATATGTATTTCATGTAGCCTGTTGTGGAATATAGTAATCTATTTCTAAATAAGATATGTAAAAAACAAATAAAAATAAATATTATGCTTGTTTTCCAAAGATTCAGTAGAATTTAGCAGTCTTCTGACTACCAGAAGATTGAAGAGAATTTTTAAATATATGGAAGCCTGACATGTGCTTGTTGTTTTGAGCAGAAATACTGTTTACACACAGAATGTATTCATCTATAAAAGATTAAATTATTTATTCAACTCTTGATTTAAACTCTAAAGAAGTGAAGAGTTTAGCCATTGAGATATAATGGCAAAGAATCTGCTTTTCTTGATATTTTAAAGGCAGAGATAGAAAAATCATTTTTTCAGTCATGACTTAGTTATGAATAGTTTGGATGCAAAGCATGAAAACATTGTTATATCTGTCTTTGTTACAAGTCAGCTTTTGAAAATAATGGTGGTTGTTGAGTACTATGGCTCTGACAACATTATGGCATATCTCCTGTAGTAAACTTAAAGACTTTTCCAGTTTTTTCATACTTTGTTCAACTCTGTAAATGACTATTTTCTTCCAATATTACCTTTTATAAACATTTATTTATAAAATGTTTACTTTATTATCATTAATTTGTATTTAGCTTCTTAAGACTTTCATTTTAGGGGGAAGGTGTAGCTCAGTGGTAAAGCACATGCTTTGCACATGTAAGGTCCTGGGTTCAGTCCCCAGTACCTCCATTGAAAAAATAAATAAATAACCTAATTACTACCCCCCTCCGAAAAAAAGGCTTTCATTTCTTACAATATAAAATAACATATGAAGTTTAAATATATGTATATTAAATATATGTATAATATATTCTTTATTTATAACATGCAAGAGATCCCTGTTTAATTTTTTAAAGTAAATTAGGTCATAACCTGGAACATTCTATTATATTTAAAGAAGTCATTTTCTTTTCACTGTCAGTAATAAGAAAATATACAACTGTTTAAACATTTTATGCATTTACATAAAGTATGAAAAAAATTTTAAAAGCCTTACTTTCTTCCAGCAAAGATATTCCATTTTATAAAAATGAAATAATATTATATATAATGAATTCAATTAAAATTTATTTCTACATTATATAAATTATGAATCATCTAATATTGACCTTATTAATAAAATCCCAGTATCATAGTATTATTTAGATTGATGGAGCCAATTATATGCATAGCTGCAGGACACAAAAAGTACCAAGATTCACTTATTTGATATATAGTCTTATTTTTTGTATTTTTTATTGGTTCTTTACTAGCAAGAATATACAATTTTGGAGATATCCAAAAAAGAGTCAGTATTAAAATTAAAAGTGCCTTTTAATTTTCTAAGTAATATTTTTAAGATAAAATCTTGGCATAGTGATGGATATATCATAATATTAATTTATATATAAAAATTATTAACAAATTTTTTTCACTCTATGATCTGACTTACTCTGAGGATTCCTGTAACTAGAAATTTAAAAAATAAGATTCATAGAATCATGGAGAAGAAATTGACACATGATAACTGACTGTACTTCAATTAAAAAAAATCGTGAAAAAAAAATTAAAAGAAAAGAATCATGGAGAAGAAAAACCACTTCTGTCTTTGGCCTGTATGTAGCAAATCTAAAAACTGGTTCAACGAAACACAAGGAAGGGATCTAGGAAGAAAAATGTACTTTATCTTTTTCATATGACCTATTGCTTTTTCTTGCTATGTCCAAACAGCAGTTGAAAATTCTATATTTCTGATCTTCACCTACACCTTGAAACTTACCTAGGATCCTTATTTTGAGAAATACTAGAGTAAACAGAACCAAATCCTTAAACATTTTATTTTAAAGAAAAAGAAAAATAACCCACAGTTGTTATGGTTTTAGAAGTCCTGAGAAATCAAATCTTTCGAACTAAGGGGTTGTAATGACTTTAATTAAATATAATCTAAATTCTTAAAATAAAAATGTTTATTTTCAGGAAATTTTATTGATTTAGTTAATAAAAAATTGTAGTCAACAAAATCCTTTTTAAGGTACACATTATTAATTTTATTATATAGGCTTAGTGGCAAAGTTTCTCCCTATCTGTATATGTGTAGTTACCTATTGCTACGTAACAAAATATCCCTCAATGTAGCAGCTTACAGGACACCTATTTATTTTCTCACAGAGCTTGGGAGGGTTGGAGGTCTGGGTGCAGGTTTACTGGCTGGTTTTGGCTCAGGGTTTCTCACAAGGTTGCAGAGGCTACAGTATCTCAGGCTCAGGTTGTGCTTGTGTTGCTGGTAGATGTAGCCAGTGTCCAGATTCTTGTCCCATCCCAGAATTCAGAGACAAGATGCAGAGGTTAAGAAGGTAAAGTGGGGATTTATTAGGTGTAAGATAGTAAACTCCCAAGGGGAGAGTGGGCAGGCTGAAGTGAGCAGCTGCCCATGAGCTTTTTTGTCAAGTTGGTTACCTAGAGTGTAAAGATGAATGGGTGGAATATTCATTGGTAGCGGAAGGGTCCTGGGTCATATTCCCTGATTTTCATCCCAACTCCACCTTCCTGAGGGGAGGAGGGATTTTTGTCCATGTTTGGTTTGGATCAAAAGTGTCATAGCATCGTTGCATGATGGGCACTTCTAATCTTTAAGCCTAATTTTATTGAAATGAAGGCATAATGAGTAAGAGGTTACATTCAGACACTGGCAATTTCTGCCTTTTCCCCACCTTTCTTTGTTGGCCTCCAGGCTGCTCATCATCTCAAAAGCTGTGACCACTTATCAGCCCAGGGATTCCTGCTTTTCTTTGTTGTCCAGGGACTCATGGTGCGTATATGATGTAGGGTTTCCTGTACTTGGCCTGTGTCCCTCCTTTCTGTGTAATTCCTGCCATTTGGCTGTGTCCCCCTTTCTCTGTTCATATCTGGCTATATGCCTGCTCTAACACTTCCAAGCTTATTCACATGGTTGGTAGCAGCCTTCAGTTTGTCGTGGGCCTCAGTTCCTCAGTTGTCTTTCGGCTAGGAGCTTCAATTCCTAGCCATGAAGATTTGTCCCAGGACTGCTTACAATATAGCAGCTTGCTTCCCCCAGAGCCAGGGTGAGAGAGACTGAGAGAAGATCTGAGTGTTTGAGATGGAAGTCCTTGTCTTTTATAACTTGATTTAGGAAATGACATACATCACCTCTGCTATATGCTTTTGGTGACACTGAATAACTCTAGTACAAATTGGAAAGAGACTACATAAAGGCATGAATACCAGAAGGTAGGAGGCCCTGGGAGTCATTTTGGGGCCTATCTAGCATGTTCTATTTCTTTTTAAAGTTACTTCCTAGAAACACAAAATCATCTTCTGACGTAAGAGAAAGAGTTACAGTTTGATAATATAATTGTTTTTAAAAGTTCAAACTGCCAACATTCTTATATTTTGATAGGACATTCCATTTTTGTTATATCATATATATACATACACACATATGTAAATATATAGAAATAGAAATTTTTATATAGTTTTATATTATTTTACCTAAACCAGAAAAATACATCTAGAAGTTATTTTCTATGGTTGAACTGTTCATTGGGAAAATGTGGCACTTTTGAAAAATAAGTTAGCAGCTATAATTTACTGAAATTTTACTTCCATATTTTTTCACTAGATAAAAACTTGTTAATCATCATATGATACTTACTTAGAATGAATTTGCTTCATGATTATCTAAGTTTATTCACATTTTACTGCATCCCAAACAGCTCCATATATACTCCCAAGCATATACATTTAGACTCTTTGGTATTTCATTGTTTCTAAAACAATACCTTACATTGGATGCTCTTCCATGCAGATGAACCTTTTTTTAGGAAGTACTGTTTGTAAAATGTGTAAGATATTTATTATGCTAAGCATTTGAGATCATTCAAAGATGATTATTATAATGACTGCTCACAAGAAACCTTGAATTGTCTTTGGGAAAAACAAATTCACAGGAGATTCCATTATTTGAGCTAAGATAATTATCATAAGTGAAGCACAAAGAGAGTGCTTTGTGGGTTCAAGGAAAAGGGTTATCAAATGGCCTTTGGTAAGGAGAGAAAGAAAACTTTTATGGATTTTTTTGAGCTAGGTCTTAAACAATGGTTGAGGTTTCCAAAGGGGTGAACTAGGATGGAGTTTCCTTGGTGAAGAGTTTAGAACTAGCAGGACTAGGGAACATGTTTGGAGGATGCAAAATCGTCTTGCTGATTTGGGGAACACACGATTGTCTTACTTGGATGAAACTTAATAAGCAGGTGTTATATGATTATAAAGGCATCTCTGAGGAATATTGAGAAGGATTCTAAACACTAGATTGAGGTGTTAATTCTTAATTTGGGTGGAAATGGACATCCATTTTGAGCAAGAGAGAGACAGGAGCACATAGGTGCTTAGATTAATCTAGAAGCATATATCTGAATGAATTATTGTAAGAAAAGATGGATGAAAATTCATTAGGCAAAGAGAGAAGTCCACAAGGACGTAAAGTAACTTAGTGAAGCAGATTCATTCCTACGCTATAAGGACAGTTCAAGGCCAGCCTCCTCTAGAATGTTCACAGTGAGAATGGGAAGAAGGAAGCTGAATGAGAAACATGGAGAAGCACTAATTATATGAATAAATGTTTTTTTAGAAAATAAGCAAAGAAAAGTAAAAAATATTCTAAACAAATTTAAGCAATTGGAACAATCAGAAGAAAGGGAAATAAGGAGAGAAAATGGTTTATGGGATGGATATAATTATGAGTTTGAATTTAGCTCAACAGATGTAGGATTCATTGCCTCCTCCTTTGCACATTTTAATCTCAGGTAAACACCTGTCCATCCGTCTTTCAAGAAAAACTTGGAACTAGAGCCAAAGACCACAGTTTGGATAGAGATAAAGTAAGGGTAAATAGAAATGGATGTAGATAAAATACTTGAGTGAAAGGGCATTAGAGAGTGAAGAGCAACCTCAAGGGTCATCTATATGGTGGAAATAAATGAGACCCAACAAAGAGTGAGATGGAGCATTTGGAGGAGTAACTAACACCTTTATGCCATACCTAAGATTCAAAGCATTTGACGGAGCAGGTAGTTAGCAATTTCAGATGCTACAGAGAATTTTAGAAGGTGGATAAAAATTTTTGAAAGGACACATCTAATTTTTTGAAAGCAGTTGGAAAGAAGTAATGAAGACAGATTGTATGGATTTAAAGAAGGAGTGACTAGTAAGTAAATGGACTTACTAGAAATACATCATTTTTTCAAGAAATAAAGGTGAAAAGAAGAGAGAATATGATAGTATAAGGAGATATTAAAGTTGAAATTAGTTTGTATTTATTTGGAAGTTGCAAACAGATTATTAGAGGAAGAGTCGAATTTCTGAAAATATTCGCAACTCTAGATACTTTGGCATAAGGCTCAACCGATGATCTGATCCAACAATATACTGTAATGTTCTTCCTTTCTCATTTTTATCTTCATGTGAAAATAAGTGTTTCCCCAGTTGAATTCTTATTTCAGCCATAGGGAAAAATAATTCCTATCCTGAAGTAATTTTGCTAAATATTAACTTTTAAACAATAGAGTTGATGTCCTGTATTTCTCACTTGATTTCAACAAAATCCTGCCAATCAAGTTTTTGTATAGCTTTTGTCACCTTGTCTTGATTTTAAAATCTACTATTATTGACTCTACAGCTAATTTTTTTTTTAGAAGTTAGGTGTGTAATAAGGTTCTCTGCAAAATAAACTCTTAATCTTAAACACAGTACTATTGTGTTTAAGTTTCAGGCTTGTTTCCATGACATGGAGGAAAATAGTATTCATTTATGTAACCTGAGGGTTTCATTTTGTTATGAAAATTCAGGTTAAAAGTCATTGAAAGACAGAGAGAAGAGCATTATTAGACTGGAATAAATATGACTTAGGAAAGGGAATCAGAAAACTTAAAAAAAAATACTGCTTAACAGTGCTGCATAATGTGTGGTGAATACGTGTTATCAGAATGACTGTATTTCAGAACAAACTTGTCAGAATCTCAATCAGATTTTGCAACTCCTGACAACATTCTGGGCAGATAGCTGTAGGTGTCTTCATTTGAAAAGAACATGGACATGTTCTCACTATAATTATCGCTTTGCAGTATGTGTGTATGTGTGTGTACGTGTAATTATAGGATATGTAAAAAAACAGCTTAATCAAAAAGTATGGAGTTTGGTATCAGAAGTCATGAGTTTTATTCTTAGGATTGGTCTTTATCTTTGTGCAAATTAGGGGAGAAGAAGTGACCATTCTAAGTCCTTTTTTATCCTCTGAAATGAAGGAAATGGTGCTACTTGCCTGTTTAGGTTAGTGAAAGCAGTAAATCAGTCCGTGGATAATTCGAAGTTGCTAGGGGGACTTTTCTTAGAACAGCGTGTTGTTCTTGAAGACTGGCCCTTCTATAGCTGCCATGTGTGTGCGCAGAAGAACAATTGACAAATTACCTTCACTTTCAATATTACTTAAAAATAGGTTCTGTCTTTTAATTAGGCACACTAACTAATGTAATAACTCCAAAACCTCAGTGATTTAACACAATGAAGTTTATTTCTCTCATTTCACAGTTTGATGTGGTTTGGAAAAACCTCCAAGCAGTGATTCAGGACCCCAGGCTATCTCCACCTCATAGGTTTCAGTGATCCTGTGGCTTTAAGACTAGCATGCCTTTTGCCATCCATCAGCAGATAAAAAGAGAAGAGCTCTGGGGAGGTCCACTGGATACTCAACTTCCTGGCTCAGCAGTGCACCCTTATTCCACTAGCCAGAGCTAGTCACATGAACCAACTTAAATATCAGAGTGATAGGAAATTTTCTGGCTAAAATATAGTTAAGAACAAGGAGGTCAAAACTTAGGTGATCACTATAGAATGACTAACCATTCTAGTTTACTGAAACTTTCCTAGTTTGAGCATTGAAAGTTCTGCATCTTGGGAACCTCCTCAGTCCTGAGCAAACCAGGACAGTTGGCTACTCTAGCCCTGTCAACCATGGGTGCCACAGGCTTGAATGAAATGCTTTATTTATATACATAATTAAATTTCATAGTAGAGAAATGAGAATAGCAACAAGAGCTCCAAAATATTATCCAGGAATTACAGTTTAAACCTGAAATTAGCCCAGGGAATAAGCAATAACAGAAGCCACTATTAATCGTCATTAATTGAGAGCCTACAGGGTGCCAAGCAAATTATATATAATCACCAAGAGAATAGCCCAGTAAAGTATATAAAATACTCCATTTAAAGTGATGGAACTTGAGGTTCAGAAAGGTTAACTGACCAGTCCAAAATCACACTCTCCTAAAAGGTAGACAAGATTCTAAAACAGCTGCAAATGCCAAGTTCTTTCCTTCAGGTCACTGATCTTAGATGATCACACACACACACACATTTGAAATGATGTGGACTCCTAACCATACCATTTTCAATGTGTACAGATGTAGTCATCTTCCAAACAGAGATACCATGATTGATCAACCTTTGAGCTTTGAAGAACAAATTACTTTCTGGGACAGTTAATTTTTTCTTCTCTTAAAAATGGATTGGAATAGGTTTTAATATCAAGTAAAAACTATTGTGTCTAGGACTGATCCTAAATTAAGTAATTGAAGTTTTTAAATATAAAGATTGTCATAACAATTGGACCCTCTTTATGTTGTCCGGTGGTTTCAGTGAGAAACATTTTGAATTCCTGTTTAAAATATCCGAAGAGGTAACACCCGGTATAGCCCTTTAATAGAGTTAAGTATTTTTTTGCTGCCATTTTCTATAGGATTAGGTAATAAATGCTTTGGCTGCTTAGATCAGAGTTTTCCATACTCTCACTGATCATGGAAACAATTTAAAAATTATAATAGGTATCTAGCTATCAGCAATAAGTCATGAGGTAGAATGATCACATCAATCAGATTTGAGGTAAAAATAGTGATGTGCATATATCCATAACTGTAATGAACAGTTTCATTTTATTCATGATTTATCCTTTACAAGTGAATGAAATAGAAACATAAATAATGTTATCTGATTAAGAGTAAAGAGTACAAATAATGAAGAAAAAGAGAAGCATCTTTCATTTTACATTTTGGTTATAGTACTCAGCTTAAAAAGTATCACCTTTAGAATGAGAACATCTTTCTCTGTCTTTATCACATATCAGTTTAATATTAGCTATGAAGTTGAGAAATCAGATAAAGTATCGTATATGTGTGTATATTTATACACATTATACACAAATATATATTTATGTGTATATATTACATACATATATTATCTATAGTATTATATGTATAACAATACATAGAAACATATTTCTATGAATTTTATTATTTTTGAAACATAATGTAAAATGCCATTTTTTCATAGTTATTTTGTAGCAGAGGAGAAAACTAGAACTGACATTTTGGGTGCTTATCATATCATTCAGGGAGTCATGTTATATATATATATATTTTTTTTTCTTTAGAAACAAAGCTGCTTATGTCATCTTTACAGTGAAATAGTTCAAATTTTTTTTCTGTTTTTATTACAGTTTTAAAAGCACAGGGTCCTGCTTTTCATTTTCAGCATGTGTTCCCCAGTAAATTGGTAAATGCTTCTGATACATCAATGAACGAAAATTACAAGTTGGTGCATCAGGCAGGTGACTTTACACGTTACATCTTGGAATCTATCAAGAATGGCACCAAAACACAAATGAACTTATTTACAAAACAGAAACAGACTCACAGACATAAAAAGCAAACTTATGGTTACTGGGGAAAAGGGGGCGAGAAGGGATAAATTAGAAATTCAAGATTGCAGATACTAACTACCATATATAAAATAGATAAACAACAGGTTTCTACTGTATAGCCCAGGGAACTATACTCAATATCTTGTTGTAACCTATAATGAAAAAGAAATTGAAGAGGAATATATGTGTGTATATGTATAACTGAGTCATTATACTGCACACCAGAAATTGACACAACATTCTAAACTGACTATACTTCAATAAAAAAAAAAAGAATGACATCATTTCTGAAAAAGATAAACATTATGGAATAAGCCTAGCTATGGAAATATGCCCAGAATTTTTTTTCCTTCTCATATTTAAAAATACTCTTTAGAGGAATATATTGCTAGCATCTATTTGTGTTAAGTTTGGGAAGACCTATTATGATCTCACACAATTCAGTCTGGGAATTCCTAATGGAATTAGGTTGTCCCATTAAAGTATAACATGCCTGTTTCTTCCACTGTGTCTCCCCATCCAGGGGCTGAAGCGTTTTATCACTCATACCTTTCCTCTAATAACACTGTACATTTCTGTCAATGTCACTGAGCTACTAAGAAAGGGAATGAAATGACATAGGAACAAAACGGCTTAAGAACCCAGGGCTTATCGATGGTATTGGACAAAAAGAAGAAAGAACAGCTTGACATGAGATCATCTGGAACACTGCCAGAGTAACACTGTCTGTCTTCTAAATTTGTTTATAGGAATTCCCTTGAGAACACCAGGCTTCCCAAAATCCCCATCTGCAGATGTTCTAAGCATCTCTGGTCTTTGTCATATATTTTACCCTGATTATTGAGTTTGTAATTGATGCTTGTATACACTTGAAGCTTGTAACTTCAGAGACTAAATACAGAAACATCTTTATTTTTGGAGCAGCAACACAGAAATGGTCCTCCTTGGGTCTTTCTTATTTTCCTAGTAGTCTTTATTCAAGAACAAAGGTAGATTTCTACTCCCCAAAAGAAATGTTTCAATTGTCATTTATTTAATTCTCAAACTTTTCTGATAATTGCCTTCACAACATCCTTACTAGATCCTTAACCTAAAATACTTTTCCCTTCCTTTTCCACTGGATGAGCCTCCAAATCACCCTGCTTCTCGGTTCTACCATTGCATGTTGTGTGTACCCCTACTATAACTGTTGCCCCACAGCATTGGAATTATTCCAATGTGCTTTTGTCTCATTGTTCTTTGAATTCTGTTAAGGCAGAGGCCATGACTTATTCATCAATATATATTCACTGTGTCTACATCCTGTAGTAGAGACTCAATAAATATCCATAGAGAAAAAGAAGTACACATACAAGAGTTCACACCATCTAGTTTTATCTTAATCCTAAATACAGTGCATTCATTAAGACTCCTGAATTTTATGCTAGACGCTTTTCTTATTTTATTACCTTGTATAGAACCTATTTGACACTCACTTTTTTTCGAACATCTATTAGAGGAATCATCTTAGCTGCTATGATTTAAATTTCCTATTTTAAAAATAAGTGTTTTACTCTATATGAGATAGCAAAGGCCATTGAATTGCTGAAATGCTTTCATATTAATTCATAGCATAAGCAAAGTGAGTATTTCTACTAGAAAAGAATTTTGAGTTAAGTGCCATTAACATGGATGAAAATTGCAGAACTGTTTGATTTTAAAATGGATTCATATCAGATTCTAGAGGGACATGGCAAAAATTTTACTTAGTTTCTTGTTGCTATTGGCTTTTTTTATTTGTTTATTTTTTGTGGATATTTTTTTTCTCTCTTTCTTCTTTTTTTTTTTCTTTTTTAGTATCCTGCTTCAGCTAAGAAATCCTCTGTACCATTTTTACTTATTACCTCAGTAGGATTGAGTTGTAGGATATTTTTTTCCTTTTAATATGTCTTCTGTCTTATCAAAAATGCCTTTTATTTGCGATTTCTCAGGCAATTTTTCTCTTTCCTTTCTTCCTGAAACAAGGTTGTGTCGACTGCACCAATTTCACGTTTTTGTTGTTTTTCCCTGCCTGCCCTGTCAGTTTTCCCAGTAGGCTTATTACTAGTTGTATAGATTGGATTCCTTGTTTCACTGAGTCTGGAGGAAAAAGGTCTCCGCCTCTTTCCCTTTACTTGAATTGAATTTTTTTTTTTTAAATTCAAACCACAATTTTATTCAAACCAGGAATATAAAGTATATCTTGCTATTTAGACAATAAATATCATAGCTTTAAACGTGAAGGATAAAAGTTGTGTAACTTAATGTTTTAACATAGAATAAGTGACAATCTCTCCTAAATAAAGTACACATATGAATATTCTGTGCCATTTAGTTACCTATTTTTATCATTGCCTTTGTTCTTAATTTAGTGCTCTGTGTTTTAAAATGAGATGCTTGAAATAGCTGTGGTCTCTTTGTTTCATTATACCATTATACCTATTTTCTATGAGCTTAAGAGTATCTTCACTATCCAGAACAAATCATTTTTTATTCATATTACCAAGAATTTGGGATTTGCTCCTCTAGTCATATAATACACAGGTAGTTAATAGTTCTAGAAGTTTTTTGTATCACTTCCAAATAAGAAGTACATTAATTTGTCTTTCTCATATTTTGTGTGGCTTAAATATGAAGGTACCAAATACATATTCATTTTCACAGCTGTGACACTTTTAAACTTAAGTGATTCAAAAATACAGAACGGGAGTGCTCTAGTGACACATGAGTAAATCCTTTTTTTGTCTAAAGATATGAGAAGCACAAATATCTCACAAATTATATGTCATCAAAGGAAAAATACAAATAACAATAACTGTCACTTAATGGTGAACCCTAGGAGTCCAGCACTGTCCTGTGCTTCCTCTCATTTCATCTTCAGGTAGATTCTTTGAAGTGGCTCATATTCCTTTTCCGATTTGCAGACAGGAAAGGGAATCATGGAGAATTTAAGCCAGTTGCTCAGGGTGAGGTAACTTTTTAATGTGGAAGTTAGGATTCAAAATCCAGGTCTGTCTGATTCCCAAGACTGTGCACTTAATCATAATCCTCTATTTCCTATGTAATGACCATTAGTAAATTATTAAAACTTCTGATTATGCATAGGGTGATCTCAGCTTATATGTAACTATTCCACTTCACTGTGTGATCAAAATAAATTGATGTTATATCCTTATCTACATAACAAGTTATATAAGCCAAATTATAAAGCCAATTATGAGATATTAATATAGATTTGTAGTTGGTTAAATAAGGGATGCTATTATACAGTATTATAGTGTTTTTCTTTTTAACTGTTTACTAATATTTAGAGTTACTAATGGAAAAACATTAACTAACTAAACCATTATTTTTTTTATTTTGTATTTATTATTTTTAATGGAGGTACTGAGAATTGAACCTAGGACCTTGTGCATGCTAAGCATTCACTACCACTGAGCTATTATCTTCCCCCTAAACCATTATTTAAAAAAGACCCAAAACACTAAAAACTGAAACAACTAAGTAAAGGAAGTAATTTCTGCATTTGAGTGTACATGTATATTTATTTGATTCAGAAGGAAAATTTGGTTAATATGTAACATACAATAGGTTTATTGAAAATCATGTGAATATTCATGGAAACATGAAATCCAGTAAGTGGGTAAGGTATGAATATGTTTTAGTTGAAGTTTTCTTTTTCTTACTTGTTTCATTAAATATAAATCTAGACGAATGTCATTCAGAGTTGAAAAAAACAGTATTTAAGCCAGGTATTTCTATAGCTAATTAAAACTAACTTGGTCTTTGTCAATTGAGACTGAAAAAAATAATTACACTACTTAACATTCCTTATTCAGTTCATCTTTTCAAAGTACAGAAATTCAGTGATCTGTAAAACCATGAGGTAATTTTTATCCAAGTGAAACAAGCTTCTTTCATGTTTCAGTTGAGTCAGTTAAATTATTTTTGGTTTATGTTAATTGGAATATAACTTTTGACTGTGTTCTTGAGGTTCTTAGCAGGTTAACCGAGGCCATGTAGAAGTAGTTACAGTCAAGAAACTTACTGATTCAAATGTCAAAATCATGGAAAGTTTGGAGACATACTTTATTTAAGCATGGTTTAGTTTAAGTTCAGAGAAATCATATTCTTTACTCACTAGGGTCATTTGTTCTTTTTTCCATGGGGAAATGTTAGAAAATACTGCCCCTATTAAACAAAAGATAGCTCACTTAGTAAGATACATTACTCTAACCTGACAAATTGGGCTTGTTAGCTTTTGCCCTAGTCATTGTCCTCATGTATGTCCTCTCCTGTTTGCCAGTGAAAAGTCACAAACATTGAACAATGGAGTTAATAATATCTAAGCTCATGTAGTGCATTGTTTCACATATTAGTTCCCCTGGTTCTCAAAACATCCCTGCGGAATAAGTATTGTAGAGTATTTCTCCTAAATTTGTTCAAATAGTAAGAGATGGAATTAGTAGTAAACAAGTTACTCGTTTTTAATGTTTTCACTATACCACGTTTCATAAAACACATTACTTCTGGAATTCCAAAGATGGCAGAGAGCTTCTGGATCATTGATCTAAACTCTTCTTTAATGGGTTAGAAAAATTAGGTCCATAAAAGTGTAGTGACTTGTTCACAGATATAAAGGCTTTCTGGCTCCCAACCTCGTTTACCTTCTTCTCACCTTGCCAACACATTATTCAAAGGCAGTGCTCAAGGACTTTATGGTCAAGCCAGTGAACAATAGAACACTATATAAATGGCAGATCTAACTCATTTTATGTCAGTCTCAGACTTGTAAAATCGTAAGTTAAGAGTAAATATTTTCTTTCAGAAGAATTTGCATTATTTTTAAGAGTAAGTTTTCACAATAGTTTAAGATTTCTTTGTAAATTTTTTTTGATTTCCAAAAGTATTGTCTATTATCTTGTACTAAATATTCATTGTATGAAGTGAAAATCACATGTTGTTTTACTTATATGGACAAATTGATTACTTACTCAATATTTAATAGTAAGCCAGTTGCTAAATGAAATACAGAATGATTGTTCATTTAAAAAATTAAAATATTTTGCAAATATATTTGTGTGAAAATAATTGCATAGTTTTCAATCTGATTTAAAATATTTCCAATAAAGACAAATAGTTTTCAATTATTTTATTTGTTATTTAACTTGATAGTTAATGGAATATGAGATTAATCCTCCTCATAGTTTTATATTTTCATCAAATTATGATAATTTTCCTTTATGTATGTACTACTGATCCTCATGATTTATTACATTAAACTAAATTTTAAGAGAAACTGAAAACAAAATGCATCAGTGAAGCATATCTTCTATGTGTACCCCAAAAGGCAATGTACCAAAAATTCCAACAGTTCTTGAAAACATTCTTAATTGAATAGAGAAGTTGCCTGGAGGAACTGAGCAACAAGTGACTTATTGTTAGGGCTGGCAACACTTTTTAGAAAGCATTATTTTTTATATTGGGTTGAAATTGTGGTAGGGATATAAGTACATGTTCTACATCAATCTGCTTTGTTGAAAATGGAGATACTTGGTTTTATCTTAAAGATACTAGTGTGGACATCCTGTAATAAATTTCTTGTAAGCAACTATTTTATATACTGCTTTTAACCAACTTATGGCAATAAGAGACTAATCAAATTTAGGCATCTGCTTTTTGCAGGCTCTCTTTCTGTTAGCACATCTTTTTTTTTAGTGTTCTTGATATTTATTCATGTGATGCTTTTAGGACACTATTCTTAGCTCCTTTAAAAGAATCTTTTTAGGTAAGTAGGTGGAATAACTGAGAAAGTTCATTGGAATAATTTTTATTATGCTATAAATATATAATTATCTTAATAATCATGCTTTATACTTGATTTATGTTCTTTTATATTTCATCATATGTTTTAATAATTCTATGTTTAAAAATGAGCAAATGTATTCTTTACAATGGCATTTATTTTGATTTGGAAGTGGAAATGTTGCCAGAATAATGAAGTCTAAGGTTTTCAGATTACTTACCTTAGGCCAGGCACTGTGTTAAGAGCTTTGCATAAAATATTTTATTCAGTACTCTAATCAAACTTTTGAGGTAGTTATATTGTTGGCATTAGAACAGTCATGTTAGTGATATTGCTCATCACAGTGTGTCGGTGGCAAAGAGGTTTTGAATCCAGGTCCGCTGACATATCTGCCCAAACCAGTCTTAACTTTAATGTAAATCTCTATCATAAAATTAGTTCCCTATAGTTTCACTAAAAATCCTATTTGTATATAAACATATAGAATGCTCTTTTCTTCTCTTTCAAATCATGTTGCTATTGTGCTCTAAAAATCATACATATTTTTAAAGGAGACTGATGGAAAAAACATACTCCTTGAGTTGCTAGTGTATGACAGGCACTATGTTAATTATTTACATAGATTTCCCACTTACTCCTCTGTAGCATAATCTGAGCTGAATATTGTTGTTCCCACTGTACAAATACGGAAACTTATCCTCAGAGAGTTTAAACATATCAAAGTGAGACACATAACACATGATAGAGGCCAGATTTAAACTCCGTTCAGAACACCTGTAGTGTCGTCCTTTACATGGAACCAAACCACCTGTGACTGTGACTTTTTCCCTCAACCACTATTCTCAAGATGAGGAGAGAATCAATAATGTCTAATAAATATATAACAGCTATCAGGCTTGTAGAAGATAGTGTCATTAGTTTTTCTTATTTAATTTCCACAAATACATGTGATGTAGGCATCATTATTTTCATTTTACCCCTAAGAACACTGAGAATCAGAAAATATATATGATTTATCCAAAGCATAATAGTACCAGTCATTAGCTTTGTACATAGATGTGTCTAATATCAAAATCTCTGAAAGCCTTGATTTGGGGCCTCTACTTTAATGCAGAGAAAGGCAATTTATTTCAGCATATTCAAGGAGGAGAACAGAAATCTTGTGCTATTTGGTGTCAGGGTACACAAGACTGGAATACTCACCCATGTAAGAATTAAGAGTTCCATCTCCAAGGACAAGTCTGAAGTTTTCTAACATCAGAGTGAAAACTCATGAAATCAGGAAACAAGGTAAAAATGATCCTCCTGTCACCAATTTCCACACCAGGAGTGTCATAAATTTGTCATCTCAACTCTTTAAAAACATTTCAAAATTGTTATCCACATCCCTAGAATATGTGTAGTTTATTAATTGGATATTCAAATTTATTCTGTTAGAGTTTTACTTAAATATAGTAATTTAAATGTGTTTCAATACTTTTTATAGCATTTATTTTCTTCTTCGCTTATAGATTTTAGACCAAAACTTGGCTACTTATCAGCTAGTTATTAAGTAGAATTATACTCTCGTATCTATTTCTGTTTGAAGAACAGAAACTATTTTAGAAGTGTTTTTTTAATATATGGAGGAATGAAATGTGCTTTTGCTTTTTTCACTCTAATTCAATTTGGTATTAAAGGTTTGCCATTTGACTGGTGTTCTGTGCATATAATAGCGAATTAAACACAATTTATTTAGGTATTTTGGCTACTTATTGACTGAATTATTCATCATGCTTGGCATTTTGTCAATCCAAATAAAATTTTTAGTGCAACTGAAACAATGAGTTTCCTATGAGATGGTAGAAGTTATTTCTTAAGATGGGATGAAGGTCTCTTTGGTGAGGCTCTTTCTCTTAAATGATGTCCATAAAAATAGATGCTAATTGTTTTCTTTCAGTTGACTTACTTTGCTAAATTTCACAAGGCAAGAAAAGGTGTATCATGAGCTGTAGGGATCTTGAAAAGAATAGATATCAGTGGTGGCCACAGCCACTCATGTATGGATTCTGTTAATACCAGTGGGTAGTGGATTCCTCACTTTCATGATAAAGTGAAATATTCATTCAGTGCTAAAGTTTAGTGGGCTTGTATCTTCAGGATTGTCATTTTTATTCATTTCAGACCTCACTCTTTACATCCATTCTCCACCTGTTTATCTCCCTTCAAACTCTTGGTACTGTGTTCTCTGAAAACCTTCTATAACAGTTAAACTGAATCCTTACCTTGAATTTGACTAGCGAGACTAGCTCTCATCCCAGACTTTCTACAGAACATTGCCTGTATGCTTTCACTTAGCATTTTACACGAGTGGCAGGGCTGACATTCCACCAGCACTTGTTCATCCTCTTACTCTCATCCTTCTAACTTTAAATCTGGACCCCATGCTAAAGTATTTCCATTATCTGCAGATGTCACATTATTAACTTTAACGGATTTGTTTTGTTCTCACTTCCTCTGCTCCAGTCCACTTCAGCAACCCACACTTCTGATCCCAGGACGTTATCATTCCCAGAACTACTTTACTTTACTCTTTCAGACTCCAGGATTCACTCTCTGACTACCTCTCTCTATTCTAATAACACTGCTCCCTTTGTTTCACTTTTTAAAACACGTAAACCATTAACTACTCCCTCCTATCCTAGTCATGCCAGTTTAATTCCTTTTTTATTTAACCAGAATCACACAGTGAAACAATCCAGCTTCTCACCAGGGCTTTGCATCTCTTTGCTCTGTTCTTCTCATCCCTTATCTGCCCAACAGATGTATCATTAGTTGTAAGACGCTACTAAAGAAAATGGCCAGGCTTTGCAGATGAGCACATTTATGCATGAATATTGTCCAAACTCAGCTGATTAGTAATCTTTATGGTTGTCAATATTTGGCTCCTTTTCCCACAACTAATCAAAATCATTCTCTTTATCCTTAATTTTTGAGACCATCTTTTACTTCCTAAAAATGTAAGAAATTACCATGCCATCTACTTAACAGAGTAAGTCAAACCTTTCAAACATGATCTTCTTTAACTTCCTGTGACCTTCCATTTTATTCATATCGCTCTATAATATTCTTCCTTCCTGTCTCAGAGTAAGAGAACACTATTTACAACACACACATTTCTTTCCCAGCCAGATCTTCTGTCCTGGATCATCTGCCTCCTCCATGATGTTGGTTTTTGGTTAATTTCTACTCTGAAACTTTCTGTCTCACTTCCTCCTTAACAATCTATAAATTCTTTTCAGTTTGCTTATCAATCTGGGTTGCAGCAGAAAACAGATAGTATACTAAAATTAGTTTAATTTGAGTAGAGCTTCATAAAGGGACTTTTTACAGAGGGGTAGGTAGGATGTAGGGAAAACATAATGGGTAGTAAAGTACCAGGGACTAGTGACAGTGGGGTACTTTACTATTCAGAGACTGAAAATGTGAGGGGAGAATGTGGATCCTGAGCTAAGATACAGAGACAGGGCTTCCTGACAGCAGCTAGGGCCTTTGGTTGATAGATGCAGCAAGTGCCCCATTCACAGATATGGAGCCAGGGCAATAAATACTCAGAACTCAGAACTCTAATCCCTCTCCTTTCTTTGGTCGCCCACCAATGCTTTGTGTTGATTTAACTCAACATTCAGTAAGAGGACAAGGGAGACAATTGAATTAGTATATCAACCTTGCAGAGCATAGAACATGTTAAAGAAGAATCGAAGATGAGTCTAAAGGGGGACGTGAAAGACAGTCACCATATCTTAATTGGTTTTCCTTCTCAGCCCTTCTGAACCACTTGCTGATCCCAGAACATAGTGTACTCTTTCGGGGGACTGTCTGGGTAGTTGCACATGTTCCTCCAGCCCAGATTGATTTTCCTTTTCTTTTCAAGCTCCTGAAATTCATCTTCATTAGCCAATTCAAATGTTTATTTTTGAATATATTTAATTGTTGCCAGGTAATTAATCACCCCATCCTATTTTCCATTAAATCTTTATATTTCTCCAAAATAGGAATTTTTCCATTTTATGATCCTGCAAGTATCTTTACAGCAAAGTCTCCATCTCATTTGTCTTTGTATGTTCTGTATTTACTTATTGCTTGGTTAATGTTAGATAGTCAATAATTATGTATCTTATTAATCTGCATGTCATTTGTCTTTCTACCAGTCCTGAGTTCCCTACTGCTACACTAGTGTCATCTATATGCCGAATACAGTTTGTTGTGGGTAATCTGCTTGAGAAGTAAATGAAAAAATGGCTATATTTGAAATGGAAATCACTTTCTAGAAGGTTCAATAGTCCCCAGTTAACTATATGTTATCTTGAGTTACATACTTTGGAAAGGATGACCTGGAAACAAGGTCACAGAGATAACATTGGCATCAAAGACAATTCAAGGGAATCTGTGGGCAGAGGACCATGTT
Organism: Camelus bactrianus; assembly: GCF_048773025.1. Classification (NCBI taxonomy): domain Eukaryota; kingdom Metazoa; phylum Chordata; class Mammalia; order Artiodactyla; family Camelidae; genus Camelus; species Camelus bactrianus. Next base: position 32,153,459 of record NC_133539.1, read on the forward strand.
ACATTTTTGGAAAAGCAGCCTTTCTTTTTTCTTTTTTTTTTTTCTTTTTTTTTGCAGTGCTGTTGCAAAAGCACAGAGACAGGGGAAGTTATGTAGGGACACTCAGAATTAAAAGAGACAAATTTACCCCTAGAGACACATGCACAATTTACTAAAATTGTGGTGTTATTTTTACAGAGAAATGTGAAGGAAATGATCTAACTCAGTATAATTGTTTTGAATTAAAATATATAAATTTAGTCTATGGTGCATTTTTCTCTTTAATGTTATCTATCAATCATGTATGCATTACAGTGAAATATTTAGCTCCCCCTCCTAATCCCCCAAGAAGAAGTCTGAATTCTTGTATTGAAACTTGTGCTTGGGTAGCTTCCGCCAAATTGATCGTGTGGAATATCATGCTTTGACTTTTAGGAATATTTCTCTCACATGGTTTCATTGTTCACATGCTATGCAGGCATTCCTGCATGACTTACCTTGACAGAGAGAGAGAAATAGATTAAATATGTGTGCTGTGACTTCAGTGCCCTTCTTTGCTGCCCAGTTAAGGAAAGATTGCACATTAACCTTGTCACGGCATCTGTGAGAAAAGAACATTTCTTTTTCTTAATAAAACCTGTCTCAGCTTATTCTCTAATGCTGAGATATTTTCAGTATATGTTCTCTCTCTCTCTCTCCCGCTATCTCTCTCTTTCATAGCTATCAGTGTTTTGTATTTGGAAAGGATAAGAAAAAAAAATACTTTCTGTATTTAAATTTGCAGATAAAGAAATGTAGCTGATGTTTTGCTTTTGTTTTTATTTAAGTCAAATTGAAGGATAAGTCTCTATGCCTATGCGCTATCATTTATGCTTTCTGGGGTGAAAAATTCATGTTGTTTTCACACACAAAAAAGTGAAATTAACTAGTTGTGGGGACTATATTCTCTAGCTGTCAACAGTAATTAAAAGGCAGTTTTATTCCCTAAACACACATTACATTTCACACTTTCCTGATTGAATTTTTCTCCCAAGGTGCTCACTGAATGGGAATTTAAAGTTTATTTTTAGGTAGCTCCTTTGTATTTATACTGTTTACTTTCAAACTCTTGGCAACAAGTGTAACTAAATGGCAACGTAGAGAATTTTCAACACTAAATAAAGTTGTTATAGGTTTGCTGAAACATATCCAAGACAAGCATTATCCCCTTTCTCTACTCCTCGAAAATGTTAACACAGAGTCTCTCTATTGTTTCTTGTATTCTGATCATATTTCCTTTATTTCATGATGGGTTTATGATGCTGGGCAAAAGAATTACTGTCACAAATAAAATGATAAGGAATAAATTGTCTAAAAAGGGAAGTTTTGTAATGAAGAAAGGAGTGAGACATAAAAGCAGGGGAAAGAATGACAGTTTGAGATTTTATGGAAGCTTGGAGACCAATTAAACATTAATGAATATGTTGGCTTGTTTGTGGACAAAGGGGAAAGGTAAATTCAATATATCTGTATCAAAAGGAGAAATGGCTTAAGTGGTTAGCAATCAAAAGGACCTGTAGATTCACCACATTCAGAATGCCACAAGGCGATTTATGAAACCTATTTTGGATTTTCTTTTATTGTCTAACTAGAAAGCATTATTGGATATTTCCATATCTTTCTTTGTATGTGTGCATTTATGCTATGCTAATATTGGTTCCCTGATGGTTCTAGTCATTATACTTAGGTATTCCATTTTTCTAATAGTAACTCTCCCATAGCCTTCCAATGTTTTTCCTTTAAGATGTCTTTCAGGAAAACATGTGTTCATTGTTTTAATCAATCTGAAGTTATAGAATGATTACTGATAATGACCATTTTTGTCTTCCTACTACATACAAGGCACAGTGCTAATCATTCTTCCTGATACATATTACCTATTCCATTGACAATAAGGGCTAGATATCACTATTCCTGGTTCACAAATTATGCAAAAAGATAAACATATCTTCAGATAATAAGGATGTTTCAAAATAAAAAGGATAAATTTTAAATAATTATAAACAATTGATTCAGGGGTAAGGAGGAAAGAAATTAACCAAGGATTCTGGACTACTGACAATTATAATGGTTATAATTAACTTGTCTATGGAATTGGGAGATGAAGTATTAAAAGTCCATTTGATCTTCTCACCTAGTTCAGGTATCTCTCTGGTAAAACCACAATGTGGGACTTGTATTAACATGGGGATGTGTATTGCTATCATTGAGGTGTTAGCTGAAGCCAAGATTGGTTAGAGTAGTAAGTGTGAATTAGTTAGGGTGATAAGTATGAATGGTCTCTGTTAGATATATTCTTGTATCGCCCTGCTCCTATTTCTTTGACCCACATTTTCCACTTTGCACAGTGGACATGCAAATTAGCCAGATGAATAACAATGTGTTAAATCTGCACGGACACTCACTATTTCTATGTGGAGTTGCCCAAAGTTGATTCTTGAAAGTATCAGCTCTAGGCCTAGATTAGAGATCACCAACAGTATGTCACTCTTGCCTTTTCTATTTCTGTTCATGGTTGCTTTGTACAGAAAACTTCTTTTATTCCTATTCAGGTACTGCAGGAGGTACACCGATCTTTTGTTACCCCTTTCAAATGATCTCTGAAAATGCCTTCTACCTCTATAGTGGCCGGGAGGGTGGGAGTCTCCATCCCTGTCTCTCTAAAAGCATATCACTTAGCCTGACTGTGTGGCAGACTCTTCTCCCTTACCAAGAAGACCTTTTCTTTGTGTCTGTTTCCTTTATCTATTACTTTATATATGCCTTGGGACAGAGCCTTGCCTAGGAATGTTGCTACTTAACTTAAAACACAAGACACCTTTCTTATAAGCAGAGACTGCTTATGAGAAAAGTGTCTTCCTCCTATCTAGAAGTGGCCTGGTTCACTGCACCTTTTTTTTTTCCTTCTCCGTTCCTTCCTTTAATCTTTCTTTTCAATCTCGCTTTCTCACTTTCACTTTTTTCTTCTTCCATTTCATCCAATTTTTTAATAACAAAGATAATTACTGGGGCTAAGGTTAGCCTCTCTAGTAGCCTGAAAACTAAAACATAGAAAAAGAAAAAAGCTGTTGAGTTCTTAGAGGTCAAAGTAAGGACAGAAGAAAGCTTCTGAAAATGGGCGAAGTGAAAATCCGAAGGTCTGGTATAGTTTGCAGTCTTTTCTTTGTACTTTGTTAAAAGACGCCTCCATAATTTAACCTAACTTCGTCTGATAGTTTGAAAATTCATCTCAGTTTCTGTTTCACAAATATCAAGGACAAGTGCAGAAGAGCAAAGCAGAATCTGATCACCATGTCTAACGTGAGAGAATTTAGGCTCATTTTATCACAGCCACGTCTTCCCAAGCAAAGGAAAGGACACCTGTTATACCACAGAGGATTGTGTGAAAATTAAACAAGAAAATAAATGACATATATATAGTTCAGTTCCTGTCCTAGAACATAATAAGTACTAAACACGAAGGTAGTTTAGCTAACTTTACTGTGTCTTATTCTTATTGTATACTATACATCTCAGGGGATACCTTGATAATACCATATTCAGGTATTGTCAAATGTGCTGGTTACAAACTCTGTGGGTCTGATGCGGGAATCCACGTCCAGGTACATACATTTTTAAATCAGTCTCAACAGGTGGCTCTGCTACTGTTGAAAGACACACCTCAGTGATTGGGTGCTGAGACATGGGATTTATACCTTTTTAAGCCCAATCCAATCTTTGATGCTAGCATGTAATTTGATCTAGTTATTGAAACACTTTAAGCTTATTTTAATGGGAGTAAGTAAGTTGTCTATGTAGCATATAGTAAATACTTAGCAAATCACATAATTATAATCACATAATTATAATGTAGTGGGAATATGTTCCTACAAAGAAATAATTTGATGACCTTCCCAAAGTTGGCTATAACACCAAGATTAAATAAGAAATACTGTTTTGACCTGGGGTTATCTATATTACCAACACAAATGTAGCGGTTTTTTCACTCCCTTAGCATTATAAATCCGTACTTGAGTGGAGGAATTTGCATCAAAGATGGGCTTCTGAAAGTATTTTCAAAACCTTTCTATCTTTTTATATACTTTATATTGTCTTCTCTGTTTTCTGCAAAAGGATAAAACGTAACACACACACAGAGAAATGATCTTAAATAAAGGAATGCATTGGGTACATTTGTAACAAGATTACGACACTAAGAGAACACTAGAAAACTATTGGGCAAATTGTGGGATTTTTTTCCTGTGATTTGTGAAATGAGATTCTTTTGATTTAAATTGGTTATCAGTGAGGGGTAAGTCTAAATACCTTAGTTCTATTTTACAATCTACCCCTCAGCCCTTGTGGTTGTAGTAATTAAGTTTCAGCTTCCCACAAATAATTCATGTATTTTATAAATTTTCCTAGAGCTATAGTATACTCAAAGAAAGATGAAATAAATATATTTTAACAACATTTAAATGACCTATAGTTACACAAATTTTAGTTTTTGCTCTTATGTGTCTTCCTCTTAAACCTGTATGTTTCTCTCTGAGTCCCACCAATGCTCTCTCTCTTGAAAGGAAAGTACAAAGATAGAGAATGGAGAGACCAGTAGGAGAGTTTCTTCCTTGTTTAATGTTGCTAGTATCTAGTTAAGTTAAATATTGAAGGGGAAATCAATTACCTTCTCCTCCACTTTTAACATCAAGAATCCCAGTGTTGTCCTGTCACTTGCTGCTCCCTATCTTAACTGAGTGGCAATAACAGTGAGGGGGAAAAAAATTGGCACCACTCAGCTATAGTCTTGGCAGCCAAAATCAGTACCTCCTTTAGACTTAATAAAAAGCAAAAGTTCCACACATTAGATTGATTTCAGTAAGACCAAACCTTCAGACAATATAAATGAATGTAGTTCCAAGATTCTCAGTTCACAAAGGATTAAATTCTATGAATTTTCACATAAGGAGAAATATGAGCACACAAGTATTGAGTATTCACGAGTCTAATAATGAGCCTGAAAACAAAGGAACATTTCACGCAAAGATTTTGAAAAATATGAAGGAAATGTGACCTCTTTACAGTTAAAGTTACACTTTATGCTTTTCCTAAACTTTGCCTGGAGGTATGAGAAACTGAAATTGCTAAATGCAGAAAGTACTTGAACCCATGCAGATTTCAGACCTATAAGCTGATCAGAGAATTAAATGTTCATTAGTTGGAACATCCTTTAAAGGATTGATTTGTTCCTTGCCTTTGTTAGCTTGTTTGCTTGTTTGTTTGAATCAAGTCCATCCTTGCTCCACTTCTGCGGTTACCTGGAGTGATAGAGACTCATTAACGCAGATTAGTGTCTGGAAGTGAGCAACACTTAGAGATAGCAGTTCTTGTTTTCCTTTTCGAAATATTCTCTTGAGTGAAGAAAAGCCAAGGGGCTAGTTGCTAGAGGAGAATTAAGCCATCTCAAACAAACAAACAATCGGCTTAATCCTTTCTTACTCTGATGTTTATAAAGGAGCCGATTACCCATCCTTGGAATAGATGTTCTGCTACTTTGCATTCTGATTATGGTAGCTGATGGCAACAACACAAGCACAATCCTAAAGTTTAATAATAATGCATATTTTCATTTTTTTTCAGAAACAAAGTTTCTGAAATGAATGTTCACTAGATTCAGCACTTTAATCTCTGCTGAGGTGGCACAGCAGAAGGAATGCATAAATCGGAATCTAAGTGCAGGGAGATTTTTATTACATGAGCATTTTATTACATGATGTAAGAAATGATACTACAGGAGTTTGGCAGGAAGTCAAAACTCATTGTACAAGATCCGATTTAAATATAGTATCATGTTTTAATCTATTTTTGCCTTTGTCAAATTGACAGTCATCTTTTGTCTTGTAATTAAATATCAGTTTGGACCCTCAGGCCTCTGAGACAAATTGGTTGTATTCTTATATGTTAAACACTGACTTAATTCAGTTCAATCTTTTAATTCTTCTTCCTTTAATTACTTAGTAGCTCAAACTAATAACTGGTTTTGTTTCTTTAAACTTATCATGTAGTCTTGCCAAAGCAAATTGCTATATCTGATTTCATGTGAGCGCCAAGTTGCTTAGCAACTTAAATCTGCCTTATACTTCATCTTTTTGCATGCTCTTTAATCTTAAAAATTTTTATCAGGGTTTAACTTTAGTCATGGATCTCTATTTATTCACACAATGAGCAGTTTGTTTTTCATTGAGTTTGTGGGTGAGTTTATGTGGGATGGGGACACAGCGAGGGGGAGAGAGAGAGACAGAGAGACGGGTAGGCATCTAAAACAGACAGAAGTGGGAGTCTGAAGGGGAAAGAGAAAAGAATAAGAGAATTCATTTGTAGGGTCCTATTGTATTTTTTAGGCTCTTAAAATCTTATTTCTTTTTTACCCTTCATGTGTGGCTCACGTGTTCTGCTTTGTCTTCCAGGTACCAAGGTCCTTATTTCTAACCTCAAAGAGAGGGGACTTAGTCATCTATGGTAGTTCCTGCACTATTTTGTGCATAATTGGCATTCAGGCTCAGGAGACTCTTAAAACAGACCTGATTCAGAGCCTTGTGTGGCTTTATCCCCAGGGAGAAATTATCCCTTTGGGAGGTTTGTCATCTTTGGCAGGAAGAAAATGGTGTTACTATTTCGTATTTTCATTGTGTCGTGGCAGACAGGCAGTGACTTTCCAGCCAGATCCATAGGCTAATTGTAGAAATGATGGAAAATGTCAGAATTTAAAGAAAAAAAAGTGACTTAAAGTAAGTGACAGTTGTCACTTTGCTTATTTTCTGCTATTTGCTGTAACAGGCACCAAACTATAAAGGAGCATTTGAAGGAGAATAAAGATTTGTTTCACACATGCATAATGTTGAAAGGAAATGATCTTTAAATATTGGTGTGCATTCCTTCAGAATGTAATTACCTTACATTACCCTATCAGTCACTCTTCTTCATCAGGGGCCAAAAATAATTTCTCCAGCAGTCACCCATTCTTCCATACCCACTCTCATAAATGCACACTCAGAGGTGCGTTGCTTACAAATCAGGAAAACAAATGTCAACGGGGAGAGTGAGCGCCCATTAATTTTGTGCTTTCTTTTTGGGAACAACTGCTTCAACCCAGCTATTATTTGTCTCAGGCATGAAAGCAATCTTCATGCTTAAAACTGAATTGTTTATTTAAACTTTATTTATTTATTTATCTGGAGCTCAGATTTAAATAAGGCAGCGGCAGTGCTTGCTTAATGAACACCAAATTAATTTTCGATTTTGTTTATGGGATTTTGAGGCGGTTTTTGTGGATATCTTTATATTTTTCCACTCTGCTTATTTTTGCATTTCTTTTATAGAAACTCTGCAATATGTAACTAAGCCTTTTTCAGTCAGGTTTCCTTTCTTCTACATCTGTATCACTTGCAAAATTTCTATCATGTTTTATATGAATGGTGTATGAAAGTGTCTCTTTACGTTCACCGCGGCAGAATGGTTTTGTCCAGGCCACGTGCCACCTAGCCTGACAGCTGCACGTGAATGGTAGCAGTCTCAGTCCTCTTCCAGACTGCCCTCCTGGTGATTTGAGTCAGTAACCTAAAGGGAAGTGTGTGGTCACATGTGCTTGCAAGCAAGTCTGTCAACATCAGGCACCGTGTGGTTTCTTCCAGCCCTCATCAGCATCTTCCTTTACTGGTTGTTTACAATTATCCTTGTCCAGAGGACCCAAAGCCACTTGGAAAAAAACCATACCTCTGCTGTTATCTGAGATGTAAAACCCAGTATCCATACACTGGAGCTATTTTTGGATGATCCCAAAGGTCTGATTTTTTTGAGCACCAGAAAAGAGGTCTGGTTCCAGTCATAAACAAAAGAGTGCTTTCTTCCCCACTTTAAGCAATACCATGTCCCTGGACCTCTGAATCTCTCTGTGCTGGACACTCACAGTGTGAATACACACTGGTTCATCAGTGTTTCCCCCAACTTCCTTTGGGCCTGAGTAAGGACAGGTACCATCACCTTGCTGTACCTTGCTTCTAAATCACTGAACTTGTTTCTCTCATTCCACCTAATACTACAGAGGCTCTTGTGAGTATGATTTGAGATGAAGAGATTCTGGGACTTGTGTGTTCAATTGGGGTGAGGGGAAGGATGCTTCCTATTTGTTGCAGACAGCCAAAACCATGCTCAGAACAGGGACAAATCTATTCTTGGTAAATGAAATTAATCTCCAAAAAGAGCTCGGGATTGTGAGATATAAAATGTAATCCCTCAGGCAGTTTGGCTTTTCTGCTTGGTGATGATCTGTTATAGCACTGAGTGATGAAACTTGCTTCTGGCAAAGGATTTCAGGTCAGTTGGAAAGGTCTGTCCTCTCTCCATTATAGAGGGATACATTCCAGAAGAAATTAGCAGTGGTTGGTATATCAACTTTCTAAAATTGCTTCCTCTCAGCAGTGAGGATATTCTTTGATATAGGTTATATTTCTCTCTTAGACTTTCTGCCAAGTCTTTTCTGGGCTAAAATATTGTACACTGTTCTTACCTTTTAGGAAAGACTTACCAATCAGACAGGGATGGTTCCAGGAAAGTCAGTTGCCAAGAAAAATCAGTGAAATTCTTGGGTGGATATTTGGCATCTAAGCTAAGAACATCTCGTCTATAAAAAAAAAGTTTCAGTGTCTTTTTCTTTTTTGAAAAAATCTCAACTGATAGACAGCCAGCTAGTGAATGGATATGGAATAGAAAAAATAATCCCTCAAACTGATATGTTTCCAACACTCTTCAAAAGTGGACCCAAACAAAGGATGTCCTTTGGTTCATTATAGCTGTCACTGCAAGAGTGCCTAGCAATCTCTGAAATGTCACCCTGCCTCTACACGACCTGGTATGCAAGAGATATTCTTTTAAAAAGCTACCCCATCTTTGACTGTTAGGCTGGACTCTATAGTTGTTTCCCAGCAGCCCACTGATTTATCACATCATTTGATGTTGCAGTTTGGTGTATCTTTCAAATATTTATTCTGAAACCCAGCTTCAATTACCCTACTTTAACTCACCAGGTAATAGGGGAAATCCTGAACCTGGATATACTATTTATGTAGCCTAAGAGCTATTTCATTTGGCATTCTTGTTTCCTTCTAGAAACTTATGATAGAAAATCTGATCTGCCAATTTCTGGTTAGCTATTAGTTATATAAGATGCAAATTTAATAGGAGGAAATAAAGTGTTCTATTTACATAACCTTTCAAAGATATCTAGTTTTTGGTTTAGCTTGTTTGCATGGTGCCTTCTTTGTTTTCGTGCTTCTTGGTATGAGTATGTTGCTTACAATGTGAGCTGTATACGAGATAATCTGCTCTAGCATGGAAAAATATTAGAAATTTAATTTCTGTTTATTTTCATCTCATCTCATTTTAAAATTGATTTTATGTATATTTTACAATATTTATAATGAGTAAGTAGGTTAGTATGTGTGTATATTTTAAAAATAAAAGTGTGCATATGTGGGGAGTGTACACAAACTGTTTTTTTTTTTGCTATGAATATGCAATTGAAGAAAGATGGAAAACAAAATTAATGACATCTTTCAAAATTGCTTTACTAAGAGATATATTGATAAATGTCTAGCACTCTACTGATGTAAGAATATATAATATCAGTTTCATGGAGCATGACTTAATTCTTTTTTAAAAAAGTACATATTGGGAAAAGGGTCATATAATTTGATTTTTAAAAATTCCATATTCTTATGTGTATTTTTAGTATAGGTCTATTCAGAAGCATTCCGAAACAAACATTTTAGGAACACTGACTGTCTTTTCCACTTGAAAGAGTGTCAGAAAGGTTGAAAAGTAGGAAGACAGAAGAAGCCAAGACAGGTGTTCACATTAATGAAAAACTTATTATCTGTGTTTTGATTATAAGTAGTGGTTGATGTATTGGAAACTAACAAACAATGTACACAAATTCCATTCCTGAGAGGTCTAATTATTTTTAAGGAAGTTTAATAATTCTGACTACACTGTCAGTCAGAAGTCATTACTTGTTCATTTGGCCTCTGGTGGTGATTTGTTTAAAATAGCCAAAGGACCTTACCATGTTGCATTATTCCAAAATATGTACAAAGATTTAGTGAACCAAAACTTTACTTCTCCTTCAGCTGCCATATTCCCAAATCCATCATGAATTTCTTTTTTTTTTTAAGAGATAAAGATAAATCCCTTAATTCATTATGACCCTAGGCATGAAATTAAACTACCATTTTCATAACCAACAGCAAAAACCCGTGGGTTCAATTATAGTTATTGGTCTGCTTTGTTGATTATATCTTCTAAAGTGTAAAGAACAGTATAGCAGTTGCCAATATTCAGTTATAATTAAAAATTTCAGCATGTAAGCATCTACTAATTAGTAGAAAAATGCAAATTCACCTTATCTCTAACAGAATAAATAAAATTAAAGAATGAATTACAAAGAAGTATAATTTTAGAATATCATTTTAAAATCTTCATGTTTTGTGACTATAAAAATGACTAAATATAACTTAGAAAAATTATGAAATTAATATAAAACGTTATTTGCCATTACATTTTAGCTATAATAATTCTTATGGATGGGCTAACATTGTAAAGTTTTTGAAAAGGTTACCTAACATGAAATTAAATAATGAAAATAATAGCTTTTAAAATACTCTTGATTACATGTAAAGATTATTGTTACATTAATTAAATAGTGGTTAGGATGTATATTCTTTTTCAGTGATCACAAAACTAGGTGAGAATTTTACCATGAGCCCGAAAAGAAAGATCCACAATAGTGAGCAACAGTTTAGCATATCCCCCAAAATAAGAAATGAGGAGTCCTGTTTATTTTTTATAACATGGAGTCAATTAAATAGAGATATTTAATGAACTACATGTTAAGTAACATAAAAAAGATTTAACATCATATTCTGAAAGTTAACTTTTCTTTTTATATCACATTCCCTTATACAAAAATTCCTATCCAATTTTCTGTCACCATATACCTTGGCTCCAGCCTTTTTTTCATTATTTCTGTCACCAGAGACTCTGCATTTTCTTCTGTTGTAGAGCAATGATGTCCTTGCTGGATACTCTTCACCACCCTTTCACCATATCATTGTCCTTCATGACCTACCCATTTTTCATACACAGAGTACACACACACAAAATCGTTATTCTAATGAAAATAGAATTTTCTACTCTTGCTTTATAAGCTACTGTGGGTCTCACATATCTTCGTATGGAAATTGCAATACAAAACCTAATAGTGGTTCTATGACTCTACTCATAGGTAATAAAGCCTCTCTGATGATGGAAATTATAATAAGGGGTTCCCAAGCCTATTTCAATTTACTAATGGTATTTTCAATAAAGGGTAACTCTTACAGAAATGTCTATATTTTTCTCTTTAAAAAGTTGAAACAAAATCAAGGAGCAGGAGTTTGCAATCAAGGTACTGTGCTGGGAAAGAAAATTATTAAAGGGAATAAAATGGATTGAATATATACTGTATGTCACAAGCAATGTTAATATTTTTACATAAATTATTTAATCTTCACAAATGGTTTTAAAATTAATATTTCTTTTTTATACACAAGAAAAAAACTAAATTAACTAAGGATTATAAAATGCTTTATTCAATGGTTTACTTCAACTCCTATGTCCAATTCTTACAGACCAACTTACATATAATCACTCATAACTCAGCCATGACTGTCGTTGAATTATCAAGACAATGGCATAGAAATTTAATTTTGAGGGAAGTGAGAAATTATAAAGTTTATTACCCATCTTTTGACTCATGTACATCTGCAATACAGTTGTGGGGCACATACAATGTTCTAAGCATTGTGTAACGTACTCGCAGGAGAAATAAAAATAAAAATTCAAAAACATTTTTTCGAGAAACTCTTAACTTATTGGAGAAATAGTTCAGAGTCAGTGTTCTAAGAAATGAAAGGATGCATGGAGAAAATGTTGTTAGTTCACAAATGAAGTATATCGTGTTATAGGCAATCAGAGGGGGATTTGATTTGGTTTATATAATAGATAAATTTTGACATCTGTCTTAAAGGATAATTATGAGTTTGTGAATAAAAGGGTTGGAGGAAGGTGTTCTAGATAGATAAAAACATATTCAGTTTCAAGAGATTGCATAAGGTGCCTAAAACTGTACTTGTACATAGGGAACTTAAGTATGAAAAGTGGTCAAGGGCAAAATTTCCCAGAGCTTGTATTTCATGTAGGGAGTTTGGACTATGAAAGGATAAACTGATTATAGTGGCTATCCAAGAAGCAGCAGTAAAATGTCATAGCAAACATCAACCTTGAGAAAACAAAGTCAGTTTAACTGTTGTAGTAATCAAGATAAGGTACCTTTAGGATTTACACTGGGATGGTTGCCATAAAAATGGAGAGGCAGAACTCCAAAGTTCTCAAAATAAAATTAGGATGTGTAATTGAGAAGACTTGGTGACCAATTACATGTTCTATGAGGAAGAGGCAACTGTGGTTGGAGTTCCCCAAGATTCCCAAGATGTGTAAGAGGGAGTGATGAGTTCCATTTCAGGGTAGCCAAGGTTGAGATTCTGTGAACCATAGAAAGAGATAACAGCCATATGTGTGGCCTAAAATGTGGTCTAGATTGGAGAGAGAAAATTCAGGATCCACAATGATGGCAAAGTTTGGGGCATAAAGAAAGTCAGCAGGGAGGAGTATTCCAAAGGAGATCCAGAAGAAAATGATGGCTAAGTTGAATATATGGAAATTCAGCATTTAAGAGTCCTTAGGAAAAAATAATAGGAAGAGAACCACATGGTCTTAATGAGAATGAAGTAAGGAATGGTGAAGTTACAGTGAGAAGGAAGTGGTTCATTGTATTAAACAGTACAGTGGTTAATTATGATGAAGTAAATGGTTCATTGACTCTGGCATTTAGATTATTGGAGGCTTTAGTGCAACAGTTTCAGTGAAAGTATTAAGAATGGAAGTTATCTTTTCTGGGTCTCATGAATTGAAAGAGAAGTGGTAGAACAATAAGTATAATATTTTGTCAAGACCTTGAGTGTGAAAAGTAAGAAAGGTAAATTTAACTTATATGGGTTGCGTGTTTAATGTTTTCTTTATCTGTTTCCTTGAGATCTGAATGTATAATTAGAAATTCTGCATAGAACCTATATTTAGATTGGAGCAATGACTTTAAAAAAATTAAATATTAACACCTACATAATGGAGTGTTCACTTGTTTCTGAAAACGAATGATAGGGTGAACAACAGGTAGATAATTAAATTCTCATCCAACTTTTTCAGTAACATAATTTTCAGTGATTTAACATTAGTTTTCCCCCCATTATACTCCTGCATTTTAAAAATGGAATTTACACAGCAAGTTTCTATAATATAGTTTTGCTTTGCCAATTTGCCATCTTAAACTATTATATCTCTTCTAATTTAAAAAGCTTTCTTTGGGGTGAAGAAAGAAGTATACCATAAGCTTCTAATGTGTGTAAAATAATATTCATGTATTGTGACATACATATAATGTTAATAGTATAGGCCATCTTCAATGGCAAAGAGTTGCAAATCACATACTATAACAATCAGAAGTTCCAGGATTTGAGTCCTTATTATTCCAAGAATTAGCATCTAAATCTTTTCAGGTTATTTAGTTTCTTTATAGGAAAATAGGGAATTGATTTCAAATACACTTGTGAAGATTAAATAAGGTAATTTATGTAAAAGTTTTACACAATTTCCAGAATATATGTCCACCCTTTTAAAATTTTCTATACCCCCCGAGTACCTGATTATCTAAACAACTGCTCCTTATTATTTTCTTTTCCAAAATAATTTTTTTTTCTTTTAAAGGAATAAGTTAAAGGTAAATGTTGCTTAAAGAGCCTTAGGGAAACTATATTTTAGAATTTCCAATGCTGAACAAAGTATACATTTCATAGTAGGATAAATGGCTTTGAAAATGACTCCCCTAAAATATTTTGTGCAACTAAATATTTTGTATGGTAAAACCCTTGAATAATCTTAAAGCAGCACTGCTCAACCTTTGTCACATGACAAATGTAGAAAATATTATTTTAAAATTTTTATGTGTACTGGCTAATACTAGAAGGAATCAGGCTATATATGAGTCTTGTGAAAGATTTTTTATGCCTCTATATCAAATATTATGATAAAATCAATAAAGAGCATGGGGAAGATAATATAGATTGAATTTATTTAAAATTCCAAACAAAATGTTTGCTTTCAGATTTCAAGTTTCCAATCCAGTGAAAACCTGGTATCAAATATTCAAAATACTGATGAATCGCTGATTTCCAGAATTTGAATTCAGTGTTAGAACTGTAACTCTGCAGTTTATCTTGGGCACCACAGAAACAATGTATCAGCAGCAGGTGGAGAAAATTTCCTGACTGGTTTGAAGACAAAGATTCAGGGCTGCTGCATTTAATAGGAATCCCCAGCTGACCTCTCCATCTCCTCACTAGCCACACATTGGGTTGGCCTCCCTCCTTCTTGACAAGTGGAAGAGTGATAACCTTCCGTCACTCCACCAGTCCTCTTGGTAATCAGTGTACTCCATGGAGGGCCCCTGAGGCAGAGCAAATAGAGCATCTCTCAGGCCAGACTCAGTGTGGAGCAGAGAGCTATGGATTACCAGGCATTGCTCACCATGCTCACTAATAGGAACCTGCTAGCCTCTGATAACTCTTGTGGGAGACCAGAAGTCTGAATGCCCTGGTAGAAGGATCAAACTGCCTTTGCCTCAAGGAGTTAGGGCATAAGGATCTTCAAGGACATCTACACCCCATATGCAGAATTTATTTGGGCAGATCTGACCTCGAGTAAGTAGGAAATACATTGAAATAAATAAAAATATATCCAGAGAAATAAAACTCTGGAAAATGACCAAAACTTCAAAACCTGGCATGGACTAAAATGGAATGCAATTTGAGGATTTCCCCATGACTTATTATAATAAATCAGCAATCATTTGCAGAGAGTTCTACAGTTTTCTAAGCATATTTTTCTCATTAGATACTAAAAACAAAGCCATTAAGTAGGAAAAGAGGTATTATGAGCATTTTACAATTGAGGAAATGGGGAAGTGAGAGATTAGAAATTAAATGACTTGCCCAAACATTAAAAAGGTCTCTAGGTAGCAGACACATTGCTAGAATTTGGTTAATCTCAGTTATTCAAGCTAATTATAGGAAAGTCTGCCCTGAACTATATCTGCACGCAATTATATATTCTTGAAAATTTAGTAACAAGGTATTCAAATTGTGGAAACTATCTTAAATTGTCCTTTCTCACTCTTCCCTCATATACTTTAAAAATGACTGTGATGCATAATTTCTGTCTAAAGAGTAAGGATATGAAGCTTTGAATTCTCCATATATTCCAGGCACACATGATGAAGGGGGCAGGGATAAGCCCCTTTCTCATGTCAGTTTTGACTTGGCATGAGGGAGTATACTAGGACTGTCAGAAGTCACTCAACTGCTGCAGAAAGTCTGCCAGCCTGCTTCATGCTATTCTTAAAGGAACGAGCAAAAAAAGCTTTCAGGCCCTTCCAAAGCTTATATGGAGACTAGCCAGACTTCTGGGATTCAGAATGGCTTGATGACTTTCTCATCTGTCACTTGAGCTGCCCTGACATTCAGAAACTTTGTACAAGTCCTTCTAGGTATAAATTTAAGGTCATTAAGTGACTCTAATTAAGAAGTCCTGCCTCATATTACTACCTTCAAAATAATTTTTCATGGCTGGGGGCTGTATGAAGGCTTTTCAACTATATCTATTAAAACAGAGATCTTCACTATTTAAGTATAGGATGCTTATTTTTTTCCCTCCCCGTAAATACCTTGCAATTATATTAAATGTAGACATCTTCAGATACATGCATGTAGGCACTTCAGATGGAGTAGGGAAGAGTTGTTGGCTTAAACTATCACTAGAGATACTTCAGAAATCTCTCTTTATCAAGGTCAAACTATGCCTACCTTACATAGCTAACAGATGAATATTCAAGATCTCATGTTTTTGAGGGCTGGGTTTGCTGGTGGTTTGGCAGCATCTTAGGAAGACTACTGATGGAAGACATGTTGGTATCACTACTGATATTTTTTAAAGTATCAATATGCATCTAAATACCCAAGAATAACCCCCAGCCTCCTGTGAAAGCAAAGTGGGTAGACATGCCCTCTACATTTCCACATAAAACCATCAATCCCTCCTTGAGGCAAACTTTACTCATTTTTTCAATTTGTTTCTCTTCCAGAGTGCCCTTAATATTTGTTTTAATTAGATCTCATTATTAAAATTACAATTGAAACAGTAGTTGGGGCTGAGACATAAAACAAAGACAATCTGCCCTTGGTATCTGCAGAGTATTGGTTCCAGGATCTCCACAGACATCAAAACCCACAGATGCTCAAGTCCCCATATAAAATGGCTTAGTATACATTTCCACTGCTATGGAAGGCCAACTGTAAATTATTTCTATGGGATAATTGGGATAGAAATTCCCCTTTAAGATACTACAGATAAAGGGATTTTTTAAATTTTAATTACACCATTTGCTCCTCAGATCTTAAACTTGCCTAACTGGATAATGAGAGTAAACATGCCCCTGAAGCTAAGGTTGAGGAAAATCTCTGATAACATGAATGAGTCTGTGGAAAGTATCCAACTCTTCTCTATCCAGTAATCACTGACTTAAATCAAATGACTTAATCAATTGACTTAAATTTTTACCCTGCCCTACAGAACCTACAATAGTTTTGTGCAGGAGCTCCATAAATGTTTGCCTGATAAAATTTCCTTGAATTCCTAATGTATATAACTTATAATTTAAAACCATTCTACTTTTAAAACATGTATTTCCATTAGTTTACATTTGTAAAATGTTTGTTACATATATACAGCAATGTCTTTTATATTACAAAAGCCATATAATTACATTTTTCAGACATGAAAAATGAATTAGTGCTGCATTATAAGTGGTGACAAATTTTCTTGTTTTTTGCAATTTCAATGAATAGTTATAGCAAGCTTCCTTGGCACAACTCAGAATAGCTCATTTGGCTCTGAATGAAAAAACTTCGATTAGTGTGAAGAGACCAATACTGTATTAAGGAAATGAAATCACAATTTTAAGATTCTGGAAGACAAATGCTGGTATCAAGGATTTCTCAGTGGGATGCGAAATATGGTTCAAAATTATTAGTGACGGGAAGAGTATTTGCCATGCTAGCAAAAATGATTTAATTTATATAATAAAGGCTAAACTTTTTAGAGCTAAATCAAAAGTTTGAAGTTATAAGCTCAAAAGTAGTGAACTACATTACAAGACTGTCAAAATATTAATGAGAAATTTGAGTGAATACAAGTATAATATCCTCTCACCAAAAGGTGAAAATGCTATTGTTTTCTTTGGCCCATCCCTACAGTCTGGAGATTGTATTAAAATTATATGGAGAAAACTATTTTGATAGCACAAAGTTTGCAGGAAGTCAAAGGAAAAATCACCTGTCAAATTCATTGTAAGAACTAAGAATAAGCTAGTTGAAGACAAAATTTGTGATGACCAACATCATGGTTTTCAAACATTAGAGGGCTCTCCTGTGAAAAACAGATGTCTCATTCCAAATGATGATTGTTGAGGAAATAAGGCAAAGCAACATTTTATAAAGAAGATTCTAGAAATTAGATTTGTTCTTCAAATGAGAAGGCCATTCTAGATATAGTGAATTCCTAATCTGTGAAGAGGATTAAGTAGAATTTGGGATCACATAATTGTAGAAGAAATGATTCAGATACTGGTTTAAACTAGATGAACTTAAATGTCCCTTGTTACACTGAAGTTCTCTGACTATGTAAAACTTTTTATAAATATGTCTTTACCATCTGGAATGACTGCCACCCTCATGTTTAATTGGGACAGCCAATCAAATTCTAAGGTCTCTTTTCAGATGGAAATGTTTTTAGTTAATTGAATTTCTTATTTTAACAGAACAGATTCCTGTAGTCCTCATGATTGCAATAAACCTTCTGTGATATTTCTTCTGTTAAAAGAGCTAAGTAATTTTAAAATGCTTACCTAATTATCACACTAATCATCTACTGTAAGAACTATATAGTTAAATTTGTTGTTTGTATTTACTGAGAGCCTTTTATGTATAAGGCAGATGTAACAAAGATTATTTGAATTAAAAATAGTGCCATAAAGATGCAAGAAGGAAAAAAAGAAAAAGAAAGAAAGAAAAGAAAAATAGTTTATCTCTTTGGAAAATCAGGAAAAGCTTCAGAGGGGACAAACAGGGAGGTGATATTTAAAATAAGTGTGAGAGATGGAAATTATTTGAATTGGCAGAGACAGAGAAAACAATCCAAGTATATGAAAAAGCTGGAGAACATGGAAATGAAGAAGAATATAGAACACATAGTAAGTTGTGATTTAAATAAACTGAGAATTGATGCTGGAGATGTGATTGGAAGATCTCAGATATGGCTTTCTTAAGGCTTAGACGTTTTATAGTTAATACCATAGGCAACAAGAAATGATTAAGGGGTGAGCTAGAGGACTGCCCATTGGAAAGGTTAATTTTATGAACTACATGGCATGGGTTAAAAGAGGGGCAAGCCTGGCTTCAGAATAACCAGTTACAAGGTTATTAAAATTGTCTGGCTGAGAATTTTTGGAAAGAGGGTGCTCGTTGGAAGCGAGAAATACATTCTTTGTTCTTCAGTCATGTTTGGAAACCCTTGAATGCTCTTGGTTAGAAAAAAATGTGGCCAGGAGAGCTCTTGTAACCATTTCTGTCCACTAAATGTATAGATACAGACTTTATCTGGCAAAGGACATGCAAGTCCTCTTGATGATAAATGACACTTGCTTGGAAACACTACTTAAAAACATAAAACAATTGCTTCTCTTTGTGATGCTTGATGTACTTGAGTAAATAGCCCCAAGTCTATATGAATCTTGAGAAAGAAATATTTATTAAATATTTGAGAGGCTTCACTGGCGTGAAAAATGATTATGACTACTGCTGCAAGCGGTGGATGGGGCCTCAGAAATGGAATGTTTAATGTACTTAATATCAAGTGCTGAAAAGGTTTTCATTTTGTCCCTAATGCACTGAAAGTGTTTTAAACTACAGCATTTGATGGGGCCTGTCAGTGTACTTCTGCTATGATCCCCCGGGACCATTATTCTGTTCATTTCTTTCTGTGAATTCTTACTTATCATAATGAACCCAAAGGCAAGCAGGGCCATCCAAGGTGTGGATAAATAAAAAAGGACTATGTCATTTTAAAACTGAGAGTTCAATTGACTGTTCACAGAACTGTTTAAAAACCAGTAAGACGACATATTTTAGGGCTTAATCACAGCCTATGGATCAAGGACACAAAACTTCTCAACATGATATGCTTATTCTAAAGCTGTCCTTGGCAACTTTCTTTTCCAAGTCATGAAAAATCTGTTTTCAGACTTATCATGAAGTTAATAAAGTGAAATTGCATGCATGCCTTACTCTG
Source organism: Camelus bactrianus (assembly GCF_048773025.1). NCBI lineage: Eukaryota > Metazoa > Chordata > Mammalia > Artiodactyla > Camelidae > Camelus > Camelus bactrianus. The sequence continues at coordinate 32,173,061 of NC_133539.1, forward strand.
CTTCCATCATCATCCACATTATTAGAAAGTGAGTGTCATCAGCAAGTGGGATTTATTAAAAGCTCGCATGCACTAAGTGCCTTCGCTTTAAATTCAAGTGCGGATTCTCTCACGTATTTTATATGCATATTTTGGCAGTATGTCTATTCTTGAGCGTTTATGACAGTTTTTAGAGTGTCAGCTGAGGGAGGCTGAAGAGGGATCTGAGGAGTTGAGCTGCCCAACCGGAAGAAGGCGTGAGGAGCTGACATGAAGCAAAACAGCACTTTATTGCAGTACAACCGGGTGGCGCGCACAGGTGTACGCACTTGTCCTTTTATAATGCCTGCGCATGTCTGTTGTTCACAATGCGTACTCATGCTGTTGGCACATGCGTATTGTTCATAATGCGCACTCATGCTACTAGCGCATGCGTACATTTACTTCTTACCTCATACGCATGCAAGTTACTGTGAACTTTGACCTGGGTCCCACGGCCTACTCACTTAAGACGGCCAACATAGAGCCTGATGTAACTTGTGAATTATTTGCTGCTTGTCACTGGGTGTCCATTGTCGCAGAGTAGCATAACTTCTGCCATTGCAGACACCTGTTGTTCTTTTACTGTCTTTTTTTTCTATTTGTAAAGTAATTTTAATAGGCATTCCATTAATGATGCTATAGGATGCTGTGGTATGTTTCTGTTACTTGCTAGTCAAAGTGAGATCCACGGACCACATTCTGAGTAGCATTGGCATCACCTGGAAGCTTGTTAAAATGCAGCACCTCAGGCCTTAGCCCAGAGCTACCGACTCTGAAGCTGCATGTTAATTAGCTCTTCATGTGATTCATATGCCCTATAAGGTTTGAGAAGCACCACTCTTTTTAGCTTGCAGTGTAAAATAGTTTGAAGTCAAATTATCATAGTCAAGTTCTGTAACAAGAGATAAGCTGGGTGCTCTTAACTTTTCTGTGAATATAAAATATAACTATATAGATGGTGAACATTATGTTTTTAGCCATAAGATTGCTGAACCACTGAGGTCAAAGTTATTATACAAATTAATTATTCCTTAAGTGATAGTTCCTGAGTATATGTCTAGCACTTTCTCTTCTTAATATCCCTCATGCTTTCACCTTTGCAAGGCAATTCTTTAAACGGACTCATCTGTTAAAGGAATGCAGTACTCATTCAATCACGAGAGAGAGTGGACAGTGTGGGGCGGCAGAAAGAGCTCAGGATGGAAGGTGAGAAGAAATGGTTTATAAATGTAACTTTCTTTTGTGTTAGTGATATGCTGTGAGGCAAATTACTTAAAAATGTCAGTCTTAGTTTCTTGCTTAAAATGAGGGGATGAGTTTGAACTAGAGTGTATCTAATGTTTTCAATGTAAAATTTTAAGGCTAATATTACCAATAAGAATTTTTTATTCATGTTTAATTATAAGCTCATATTGAAATCTTTATATTGCCAGGGTTTCTTTGATATAAATAGGCAAGGGGGTTAAGGTTAGAGACTCAAGTTTTGGATTTAGACATATGTGCCACTTACAGAAAGTTGTTTGGCTTTAAGCAATTATCTATTCTTTTTTCTACTTAATATGTCTATGGAGCCGCTATGAAAATTAAATGAGAAAATGTATGTAATATATCCCCTAGTATAATATCGTACACAAAAGGTCAATAATAATTGCACTTACAATGAATTTTCAACTTCTATAACTAAAATAGCAAAAATATATTTATTGATAATGCTTTGGAGGATATTACATTTAGATATAAATACTCATTATTTATAACATTGGTATCTACATTACATAAAGGGTTACTGACTGTAAAATACTTTCCAATCCTTGAGGAGTATCCAGCAGATAATCAAATATGTCCTGGTTGTAAGGTTTATTGAACTGAGTATATTCATCTGACATGTACTTAATCCTAGAATAGCTGTGGTTCTAAGCTGTTGGGTATTATCAGTTGACTTCTGGTGGACACTGAAGGAAGGATGTAAATTAAATGTGTAGATCTGTGGTTTTAAATAACGACTGCTCAGTATAATCACATGTGAAGGTTTTAAAAATACCCATGCTCAGGCCCTTTCTACAGAGTTTCAAAATAACTTGGTCTCAGGTGTCAGGTTTTTACAAGCTTTTGTGTAATTCCAACGTGCGACTACAGTTGACCCTCCCTGGTGCAGAGAAGCTCTTGAATTCATTGTTGGCAGATGCTATAAATGAACAGAATATATTGACAGATTTCTTAAACAGATGAAATTCAAGCCCTGTCAACAACTTACATGTGAGTACACTTATTATGCACACACACACTCCCTCATCAAATCAAAGGCAATACTTAGTAAGATCCAAACAACATGTTTTCAGTGGAAAAAAAATAAATCTCTAAACAACAGCAGAAAAAGTCATTTAAGGATAATTATTAACTAGAAACTCATTTTCTGAAATGTTTCGCTGTGATAGGATCTTCCAGTTGGTTCATGTGTTACTATAATCCTTCATTAAAGAAAAAAGTTTTATGCCATTTTCAATCTTATACAAATTCAGGATATGCATCTGGATAATCATAAACATTATTAAATAATTATATTAAAATATGTTAATATTATAAATATTTGACTTAGTTACTATTTACCTGCAGAATCAGATTTTCAAGATTTAGCAGCATTTGTGATTTGGATTTTTTCCATTGTTAGCACATCTTACAATGTTTATAGCTGTCCATTCTTAAATATTCAAAGTTGAGCAGGATGTAGTTGCTTATTTTCAAATAAGCAAGATAGAAAATTTACCATAATTTGATCAAAAGACAAATTAGAATAAGACAGTTTTAAATATAGCATATTGTTGTTGCCACTGGTGTTTCTAATACAAAAGAATGGAATCAGCTCCTCTGTTGCATGATTCACATCTTGTTTCCAGAAGACTGATGATTAGCAGGTGTCTTGAATGTGAATCTTTTTATTGCAGAAGTCTTTTTTCCTAGTACACTTGAATTTCCTCCAGAAGTTTCTGTATTTTGATAATAGTATTTTTACTGAAGGATTTTTTTTTCCAAAGTAGATTTTAGGCATCTTTCAAAAGCCTTCTGACTCTTAAGATTTAGATAGATTCTTTTATCTTAAAATAGTGCAGCAAATAATTCTTGTAGAATCTTTTAATGTAATTATCATATTCTGTCTTTGTGTCTCTTTGTCTCTCTTTCTCTCTCCTATGTGTGTGTGCACATGTGTGAAACTCCAAAGAGTAATTATTTGGTTGTAAATTTTATGAAGTGCAGAATTGGTTTGTTCAGGTTATCAAACTATAAATTTATTATAGATTTAGCAGAGAAGAAAAAATAAAAATAGTTACATAAGAAAGAGAATCTTCCTAGACCAACATAAAATTTAAAAAGGGGGGGGCATTAATATATATGGATACATGTGAATGTATGAGTATACAGAGATATATAGATGTATGTATACACACATATATATGAATTTACTCATAACTGCATTTACACACTCAATTTTGAGATCTTTTTGATATGCCCATATTATTTTTATTGTTAAAATGATTTTAAAATTAGTATCAATGTTTCTAAACATTTTATTTTAAATTTTATTAACTTGTTTTTTATATACTTGTTTATATAACTTGTTTTTTAGAAGTATCAAAATTTCTAAAAACAATTTCTGTAAAGTCTTATGGATTCACTTTAGAAAAAGAAGTGAAGATAAAAGGATTTAGGATATCAGAACAATTAATTTTTATGACTTTTTCTCTTTAAATACTGTCATTTATCAATAAAAATGATGAGACACTAGGGAGTAGACAAATAGAATCATGTGGTTCAGCTCTTGTTTTATAGATGGGCCAATTGTCATCCACAGGAAATAAATTATGAACCCATAAATATATAGTTAAAAGGTGAGCCAGGGATAAAAGTCAGTTCTATGCCTTCATGTCTCACTACGGTTCTTTAATGTCAATAATTCTCTATTTCAGTCTTTCTGATTTCCTGTGTCACACTTCCAGAATCCGGATTTAATATGCATGATACATTTTTGTACTCTTCAGGCTTTTATTGGTGTCAAAAATAAATATTGGTTTTATTCCTGCTTAAAACATCCTGAAATATGTCCTAATCATAAAAATTAAGAACAAGTTTCCTTTGGAGTTATCTTGTGGTAACTGAAAGTATTTTGTTTAAAAATATTTACTTTAGGCCTTACATGTTTTTGTCCAAATCATTAATCAAAAGTACACATCAAAAAAAAAGTATCCATCATTTTCACAATACTTATTTTGTTGAAATTTTAAACCAGAGATACAAATCCCAGCCTTTAGATTTTATGTAATAGTCAACAATGTTCATTTTTATTTAATATTGCAATCTAATTTTATAATGTAAGAATTTTTTAAGGACAGTAATTCTAACATTGTAGGTTAAAGAAGGGATTGTTTTATTATGTTTGATAAATATCTATTTAAAAACTCTTAGGAGAAATAATTTTATCATGATAGATAATATTCTTGAGAATGCAAGAGAACATAAAATTAAATGGATGTAATGGAAATTCCACTACATACCGAATAATACAAGTGTGCTATTGCTACTATCATTTAACCTTTAGCTATTAAAAGGAGAAGAAAAAGTGTTCATTATTTGCAGATAATACGATAGCCTCAAAATTTCAAGAGAATCAATGAACAAAATTATTAGAATTAATATGAGACTCTGTCAAGGTGGATAGATACAAGACCAACATCCTCAAATCAATACTGTTACTTTATATCATCAACAAGCAGTTAAAACATAATAGAAAAATAGTCCCATCCAAAATAGCAATACATGACAGTACATCTAACAATGCACGAAGAGTTTCTGAGCTAAGGACAGTTACTGAAGAACTATTCATCTGTAATAACGATAACAAAGAACAACTATCAGAAATGATAGATTCTTATTCCTAAAATGTTGCCTTAAAAATGAATATTTGAAAGTTAATTCATACTTCCTCACCGACTTTCATAGCAATGTGAGAGATGTACTTTCGACTTATGAACAACAGGATTTGAACTGAGCTGGTCTACCTACAAGAGGAATTTTTTTTTTCAGTAATAAATGCCACAGTTCTACAGGATCACATCCACCCCAGACGGTTGAGTCTGTGGTGCCAAGCAGATAGAGGGAACCTTCTACATGGGGAGCCGTCATTAAATTACAGGAGAATTTTTGACTGCATAGAGGATCACCCCAACCCGCAAGTTGTCCAAGGGTTGACTGTAATTTTCACTGGAAACTGTCCCTCCAGCATAGTATTTAGTATTAAAATGCTTCTTTTAATGGGGGAATAATACTACTACCAATAAGAGTTTAGAATGCTCATTTCTAGTCATGGACAATGCAAGGGGGACTATTTTATAAGGAGTTATTCTCAGCATTACAATCCATGTCAGAGATGCATGTAAATGGTCTGCATGTAACTCAAATAATATATATTATACCAGAATCTCATATCAGTGATACTACTGGCAATACTATATTCATAGCCAATATTTGATTTTTTTAATAAAAAGGGCATAGAGTTTACAAAACATTTCTTAGAAATGATTAATTTGTCAAAGACAAAGCAGGACAGACATCTCACCAAGTTTAGATTATCCCTACCTGGCCTATTTCCTTTGGGTCTGTTCAAGGATATATGTGGGTAGCAGTAGCTGATAGCCTGTGAACAAGCTGCAGTTGATGGTCATGGGCAATCTAACTGAATATGAAGGAGATTTTTAATTATTGTCACTAGGAAAGGCTTTATTCTTCCAGTCCAAATGCAAGTAGTACCTCCTAAACTTCAGGCACATTGATGCAGCTGTAAACAAAATAAAAAAAAAATAAAAAATAAAGCACAAATAGGGTGTAGGATATCAATACTGTTTATTTGCATTTAATATTAAAATGAAGTAGCTTTTTTATTATAGTTTTTGCTTTTTTGTTGATTCGCTTAGCTGCGTATTTCCTTCACTTAATTTAACAGTACAAATGAGAGCAATAAAAATATTCTGGTAGAGCATTTTTTTTCTAAGAATATACTACAAGAAAAACAATACTTTCGAGGAGTAGAGTAGAAAGTTCCAGTTCATAACTAAGTTCATAATTAAGAGCTTACACAGACACACCCCCACAGGCATGTAGACAGAGTCAGATCCCTACTTCCCACACACAACTTTTTTCCAAACTTCTAGTTTGTTGCTATTTTAACTAAATTCTACTTTTTCAATGTATTGTAAAATAAATCTTATACAATCAACACTATGGTTTAATATTTCAGCTTTAAAATTTGGAGGGAAAAAGATCATAAATACTATTTTTGGTAGAGCATTGCAGACCTAAGCAAATCAAGCAAAAAAATCAATCAATGAAAAATAAGTAAATGACAAAAATTTCCCATAATCATTTTTTGCTTTTATTTAATATTACCAGCAATTAAGCATATGTGTTTTTCAAAGTTATTTTTGCATATATTCTTATCCTAAGTGACTTTAAATGGATTGGAAATATTCCACTTAAAATAAAATGAAAATACTTGAGTCAATAAAAGCCAAATAATAATCTGAAATTGTCATTTAGTTTTAAATAATTTTTATTTAATTTATTTAAAAGTCCTTAATTATTTAAAAAGCTCATAACAAGTGATATAATGGGATCATAACATTAATATAAAGGGTAAAAAAGCACTAATACAATATTTTAACTGTTAAAAATGAATGAATATGACATTCTATTATTTTTCTGTCAGTTTTTGACTGTACTCAGAACTTTAGTTTGAATGTGACAACGATGGAGGATTTCTATAACATGAAAATCCAGAAAATTCTCATCCCTAACAATTGTTATGTTTGTCTTCATTATGGAATTATTTTAAAATTAAATCTCAGCCTACAAATAATATCAGGAATATATCAGATATTATTTAAATATGTATTCTTCTTTTGCTCTAAACTGGTTTACTGTTGGACTGTTATTTACTATGGACTATATTGGTTTAAATTAAGGCTTCACTTAAGGGTTAAAGTGTCTTAAAACTCAACTTTTTAAATCCTCTTATAAATGAATAAACAGGGGGAGGTTGAATAAGTAACACAGTATTCAGGAATCTCTTGTTAATCTGATTTAAACTGCAAATATATTTATAAGCATTAACTACAATTAAGTAAATAATAATTTTCAATTTTCTACTATAACTGATAATAAAAATATAAACTTTAAAATGTTTTTTACTTACATTCCAAAGTAAAGCTAACTTGTCTCTGAGTCATGGAAAAATATATTATTTCCATGAAATTACAATAAGGTTTTGATGGAAATTTAATTAAATCTTTTTGACTAATAATTTAAACAATTTTCTAAATGTCTTGATTTAGATCAAATTCACTCTAACTAGGGATATGTTTTCTGAATTTAATTTCCAATGATCCAAAGAAACATAATCAAAGAAAAGGCTTTAGTGTGGTAATCGGCAAACAGCAGATTTTAGAAGTACAGAGCTAATGCTGTGTACTAAATGTCATAGTCAAAGGCACATATGAGATGACATAAGTCTTACTATCAAACTTTAATATTTTTAAACATCCAAGTATTTGGATCATAGAAAAAGATAAATGAAATTTGAATCATGAGTCAGAATGAAAGAAAAGAGAGCTAGTAGTGGTATGAACTTTCAGTGGGCTATTATTTTAGTTGGCTTTAAAAAGAAATTAATCAGGTGCCTTCGGGATAAAGGGAATTGTATTTGAAGTGGACTATTTTATTAATATTTTGAAATAGAATAAAGATTTTTTTAAACTAGTCAATTATCTGAAAATGAGAACAGGAGTTCCACCTTGACAAGCGGAATGTCTTAAAATAAATACTGGGGGTATATTAAAACTCATTATAAAGTGCATGGAAAAGATTTCCTGTTTCACTTGACAGCTCACTCTAACGCATTAGCAGCTTCCTCCTGGGTGTTGGAATTAATTCTGCCACAAACATGTTTAGTACATTTCAGGTCCCCTCCCCAGTAGGTTTCCACACTTCATTCTTCGAGTTATTGCTGCTTTTCTGTGTCTCAAGCTGTGTAGAGAAATGATAAGATATTGAAGGAAAACCGATTACTTTGGATAGTTGACATAATCTGTTCAGTTGTTTTTGGTACGGTTGCTTCTTTTCCCCAAGGAATTCTCAGAGGTTCTTTGCCTTTGCTAACCTTGCTCCAGGAAGCAAATTTGTATCAATTGTTATGCATTCTGCTTCCAGTATGAGATAAAGTTGGACTAATATTGCTGCTGTCATTCATTCTCCAAAGAGTGCTTTGTTTCATACCAGTGAGATTTAAGATTTTGAGATATTCTTTAGAGAAGAATATTGGAAGAGTACATGTTCTAAAAATGAACCGTTTACCTGATTCTGACATAAGCTTTCTTTCTCTCTTTTTTTAATGTTTTTGCCCAAGAATGATCAAATGATCTACTTTTCCCATGTTATGATCATCTATTTTTTCGTTGATAGGATTTTTTTTTTGCCTTGTGCTTTAGTGAAGATAAATGGAATCTTAAACAAAATAATAAGAGACTTTTCAGATATTTTATTGTGAACTATAATTTGTAATTGCTAAATAGAGCTATATATTTTCATAGGGTTTGTGATCAGAGCCAACATTTTTCTTAATCTTGCCTCTTTTTTTAAAAAAAAAATTTGGTCTCACTTTGTTCATAAAGAAGAAGGACTATTGCTCTTTGAGACCAGTGAACAGCTTCCTACCTAAGGAAACTAGAGAAATGAAATTTTTTAGGGAATACTTAGGCATTATTGTGGCAGTAACATATGTTTGATTGCTCATTGGTCAGATTAGACCCATTATATAGTTTTATTTCTCCCTTTTCCTTGTTAGCTGTTTGAACAAAAGATGAGAACTGCTCTTCTAGCAAGGTGGAATACAAGTTCTACTGGTTTAATTGAGATTATTTTACTAGAATTTAACAGAGCAATATGTACATTTCCTCTTCACCAGTGTGCCTCATGCATTGTATTTTACTGGATGGATGTGCTTTCAAAATAGCACTTTTATATCATATTTTATATTATAGAACATAATAAAAAAGATTAGAAAGGTTATTTTTATAGACATGGAGGTTTAAAATGAAGTTACAGTATGCAATAATAATTTTTTTATAGATAATGTTAATTTTCCTTTAATTTGCAAATTAGTAAACCTTTATCATGGAAATAAACTACAGTGATGGCTGTTATCTGAAGTATCCTTATCTGATGTTTCTCTTTGAATAATTTACATTTTAATTTGGAGATTTTAAATTTATTTCATACAGATCTAGTGAATGAAATCAAGTTGAAACTACATTTTATATGTTAAAAATACTATAATTTTAGTCTATAAGCTAGAACATTTCATTTCAAAATATATTGGGTTGATATTCCTCAATTTAAAATTAATTAGCTTTTGATATCAAGATTTAACTACTAGTAATTAACAGTTTTTTTTTTAATATTTTTTTTCTTTCTGGTCCCTGGATTGTACTTGTAAAATAAATAGATTGAACAGAAAATCTCAACTGTACCTTCATGCCCTAAACTTCCTTGATTTATAGCAGTGCTTATAAACTGTATCAAGCTCATAATTAGCATTTACCTTCTGAAAGAATGATTTCAAAGCATTTGATGATCTAGCCTCTTTTTTTTTTGAAAAAATATTGTTGAATGATTGAAAATGTTGAATGATTAAAAAATGACCTTTTAGTTGTGCTGTTACTCATCCTTCTAATCACAAGCAGGTAATGTGGGCCACAGAATGTGTATGTAATCCATTCTGCTCATCTTCACAAAGGAATTATTTGCCTGACAATCAACTTCGATTGTGTTTGCCACAGAAGCTGATGCAGAACTTCACTTTCGTCCAGATTTGGTTTATATAAAAAAATACAAGAACATTTTCCTTAAACCACAACAATTTATTAAGAACCTACTCCCAAGCCACGAGCCATTCTAAAGACGAGGCAAATAAGCATTGAACACTACCAGTTATGTTTTCTCAAGCTGAGGCATCATTAGGTTGTGTATATGTGGATAGAGTGGGGCTGAGACTAGACAATAAACAAATACATGAACAAATAACAGGCTAAAATGCTACAATATGTCTTAAAAAAAACCAAAATTTTTAAAAACCTAAGGAGACATTAAGTAACTGGCAAGCTACCTCAGATAGTGTAATCTGGGAAGTAAGCTCTGAAGTGGTGGCCTTAAACATCACTTATTGAATGCTGGACAAGAGGATTGTCATTGTCCCTGAAGCATAGCTGGGAGAGAAAGTCATCAGGTAAGGGCCGTCCTGAAGATTTTTTGGCTTCCTATTGCTGATAGACTGTAGCAGTTGCTCCCAAAGCTGGCTGATCATTAGAGAAGTTGGGTGGAACAAAACTAATAGATGCCCTCTCCCACCCCAACTAGGAAGGGAACCCCAGGATCTGTATTTTTTAAAATTACCAGTGTGATGTGATATGCAGCCATTTTGGGAGATTACTTGCAGTTCAAACCTTTAAATGATGTTTTGCCTTTATAACCAGTCATCACCAATCTTTTCAGCCTCACCTCTTAAACACTATAAACCCCTTCCCTCCAGTACACATGCACAAAGTGATACACATGCCTCGATATGAATGTAACATTTCCAAGCTGTCACATTCTCTTCTTTTTTTCTTTTTCCTATTGCTGTAAAGATATTTTAATATCAGTTTTGTTGAGATTCAGTTCATGTCCCATGAAGTCCACACTTTAAAATGTATGATTCGGTGAGTTTTATTCACACAATTGTGCAATTATTACCACTATGTAATATTAGAACATTTTCATTAACCCCCTAAGAAATTCTGTTCCCATTACCTATTATACTTCACATTCTCTTCTGACTGGGTTGCACTCTCAGCTAAAAAATGTCTTCTAGTCTTCCTCTGCTGTGCTCTTCCACCTCAAACTACCTCACTGGTCCTCTGGTGAAATCTCATTGTCCCTTCAAATTCCAGTTAATTGTTATCTCCTTTGTGATGTCTTATAGGGTGGCACTTCCAATTTCTCCTTAATAGTGTTCTCCCATCTGTTTCAATCAATGGGGTTTGGTGATCAGTCAAGGCACTATTACAAAATATTTTTTTTAAAGAATGATACAAAAATTCCATTAAAATTTTAATTCATATTCTTACATCATCTGTTGTTCCACTAGATGGACTATTCCATAAACTCTGTGATATTCCATGAACTTTCCTAACTAACGTGGATTCACCTTGAGATTTATTCTATAGACTAAGCCATTCATTTTTACATTATTTCACACATGTCCTTTTTTTTGTATATCATATTTTCCCTTATCTCTCATTTCCTTGAGATCTTGCAGTGCTGTGGGGAGATTTGATTTTTATTTCATAGTGCTATATTGGTATTATTTGCATTTTTAAGATAAGATATTAATCATTTAATCTAGGTTAGTATATAAATAAGATTAAGAAAATTGTTAGTTACCAACCCTCTACTCCCCTTTTAATTGATATACTGATTTTCATATATTTAAAATTTTATTCATGAATAGCTTGTATTTGCCTGAATTTTACTAACAGCATTTGCTATCTGAATTCTCATGATATTAAATATTTCATAAAAGTGTCACTGTTTTTAGGAAAGTATAACTAATATTATGGTGTTGCCTACAGTAGTTTCAAAGCAATGTGCACTTAATTGAATATGTGTGTGTGTTTGTTTGTATGTGCATTAAATATTCTGGGTCCAAAGAAATACTTTTCAAGGAGGAATGAAGTGTTGGCTTTTGATTATAATCTGAAGCATGCTTTCCTAACCTATTTATTATAGGAGTTTAACAGGGACATTTATTTCACTTATGCTTGAAGTTTGTAGAATATATTCATGATTCTCTTTTTTATGAAAAGCATGTAAAGAGAGGGAGTTTCTTACTGGTTTTACCCAGAGAAATAGGAACGGTGTGATATCTGGCAGCACTGTGGGGCCACTATATTTTATTTGTGGTCACTATTGTTAACCTCTGTGGAAACATCATTAAAGCCCAACCACAAGAGAGTTTCCTTTCTTTTTAATTCTGCAGTGTTGTCAATGGAGTTCCATTTTCATTTACCATCTCTTTCAGGTATTTGTGTCAAATAATTATTTTCCGTCTAGGTAAACCAGTTTTTGCATTGGGGACAGAATTAGTTTAAGCAGCCTTTTGTTTTTAAAATACTTATTTATATTGTTTCTTTATTAAGAAATTCAGTTACTGTAATTTTCAATAGAGTGAGGAATAAATAAAATTTATGTGGGCTATCTTTGCACACTAGGCATTGTGACATGGTTAGGGACTATTTATTTAATCATTTACCACCAAATGTCCCCCAAGAAGTGTGTATGTGTCTGTGTGTGTGTGTGTTTATTTTTCTTTTCTTTTTTTAGGGAGGTGGAGTGGAAGTAGGAGAGCAAACTCTTAAAGGAAAAAATTATAAAAGCTCAAAGAAAATATTTTCATTTTTTTCCTAGTAACTGTTTTTAGAGTATACTTTAGAGAATGGTTGTTATGGATAGATATTGAGCAAGCCTTCCATTATAATATTTTCCTGGCAACTTTAACAATGGGAAAATTGGGGAATATCTATTTATACATTGATTTCCTCCCTAAACAAAACAAGACTAATACTCATCACTCTTTCTATCCATCAGTCAGTCTATCCCACCACACATTCATCTATTATCTCCCCAGCCAAGACTCAGGAAATGCACACTTAATGAACTGAAGGAGCTGGAAGAGGACAGCAGTAGTGGGACTGCATTCCAGACACACAAAGCTGGAACTCTGTAAGGACAGATCAGTCCATACTGCTTGGAAAGCTCTATTCATTAAGTTAGATCCCAAGGTTGAAATTTAAACTTTGAAACACAAAGTTAGGCTTAGAACACTGAAGAAATAAGAAATAATCCCAATAGCCCATTTAGGCAGAAAACACATTAGAATATTGCTCACTGAAGTTCCTCTGGCACTGTGTGTTCTGAGTCATGTCTATAAACTACACAATCCCTGATGTAATGGTGGCTCAGGAAGCATTTGTATAAGTGTTCAGAGTAAAGTGATTATTGCCTCATCACGAATGTTTCAAATGTTTTCAGAATGTCTACAAGATACAGTATACATGCTTCAATTAAGTTTTGTTCTTGTTTTTGTTAAGTAGCATTCGTTGAAAGATCTCTTCATATGGAGACTTTATCTTACTATACTACATCATTTTCTGAAGATTGTCCTGTGGTAATGAATTAGTCACTTTCATGTGAGCTAGACTCAAACCAGTGATTTGAAGTAATAGAATCTTTGTCTCATCAATCTCATGAACCATTTAGTCTCCATTTCAAGAGAAGTTTTAAGTCTATTTCTAAATGTGTGTTCTATTTTTATATTATGCCAATCAAATATGCTCTCAAAGGAAAGCTGAGTGAATGGCTCAATTATGGCTGTCGATGCCTTTCCCCTCAATTTCAGGACCAGTGCTCCTGAATTACTGTGGGCAAAACTTGGATGATCCCCATGGGGAAGAATAATGGAAAAGAGAGAAGAAAAGATTTGATACTATAGATTTAGAATTCAGCATTTTGGCTTAAATCTTTGTTTCCGTGACTGTTGTTACGGAGTTATATTCATTTGTGATTTGTCTACAATTTTAGGATATTGCATTTGTTTTATTTGTTCATTTAAAAAATCATTTCTGCCAAAAAATTCATATTTTTTGCCAAAAAGCACAAAGATACTTTTGCATAATATACGTGTAATTATATAAATGTGATACAATAAAGCAACTCAAATTTTTTTTGTAACAAAGTCAGAACCCTCTTTTAAAGCACAAGTTAAACAAGGAATTTTTTTTTAGTTGTTTTAAGCTTTCTAGTAAAATCAAGTTTCCTTTGATGATCATTTTTAGGCAAGAGTTGGAAAATCAGTCCTGAATTAGAATATTTGCTTTTATTTTTTGTCTTCACTATTTGTAATTTGCTCTGTATTTACCACCTATAAATAGAAAATAGTCTAAAGAAGTGGATATCAATCATAACGATGACAAGTTACAGTTCTGTAAAGCCTAGGCGTAAGAAGTATATGAATGTGTGAGCTACATATCATTTTTCTTAATGACTACATACGACCTAACCATTCAGACCATTTTGTTTTTTTGAGTGTGAGTAGATCTGAATAAGCTGATGTGATTCTCCTAAACTTGATTATGACTGCTGTAACCTAGACTGTGTTGTTATGTTTTTGCCACGACTTGGGTTTTTACCATCATCTATTTTTTTTTTTTTTGAAAATTTAATAATTGTATACATTTCTAATAACAGTATTCTAGTGCACTCATATGCTAAGCATTGTCTTCTCTTCAATTGAAAAATTGACTTTCCATTTTAGACAAGCAGAACTTTTTAAAAAGTATTTTTTATTATACATAAATGATAAGAGCGTGTTAAATACTGACATTTGACTATATTTAAAATTATACAGCCTATCTGATTTTATCTACTGGCACTCTTTTTTTTTCCTTCCCCAGCTAAGCAGTGCCCTTTATCTCAAAATGTGGTGATAGTGTGGGCTAAAATTACTGATTTTTCAACATATGCCCAAATGGTTGAATGTGAAATGTGAACAAATTAGAGAAAATACATGTGGATTTCTCTTTTATTCATTTAACACAAATTTCCAAAATATGTAGCACCACTACATTTCATAAAAAATTTATTCTTATGGAAAAATTAGATTCCACTCCTCCAGATTATTCAGAGCCATGTTCTTAGAGCATTAAATAGGAAAAGTAGTTTCATCTGTTAATTTTTAAACACTTCAACCTAAGGAAAAACAAATTTTAGATTACCATTTTGAGGGTCTCAGTTTTCAAATTAAAATTTATTTCTATATGAGTAGGAAACAGTCTTTTTCACTATAACCTGAGCTATAAAATGAAATAAGGTTAAGTAAAAAAAGAAATGAAGTGTTACTTCCTGCAACTTAAAGCAAATGCCTAAGACTAGTACTCCCAAGGTGTGGTTTAGAAAGGAAATGTAATTTAATTCAAAATGTCTTGAATAGATGTATGAACCACAGCATCATAAATGGTTCTTAAAAGAGGCTAAAGTAGAATTGTACTTTAAAGCTGACATCTATCTGGAAGTTCGCCAGCAATTCTTAGGCTAAATAAACCTGCATCTGAATTAACTTGACAATTTCCTTCTTGTAAGTTTTCAGAAAAAAATAATATTTTTTATTTTTGATAGACTCTGAAATTTGTAAGAGCACCATAGTGTAATAGTTAATAACATGCATCCTCAGAGTCATAGAATCTTGATTCTAATCCTCACCATTTTACTTAATAGACACATGATTTTCAGCAAACTGCTTAAGAGCTCTGTGCCTTGGTGTCTCTATGGGTAAATAAAATGGAGATACCTTTATTGTCAACCTCATAAGGTTATTATTTGTTAGTATTTTTAAAATGTTTTCAGTGTCTTGTACAGTGACTAGCACAGAGGAAGCTCTCTATAATCAATGTTAAATAATTAATAAATATTAAAATACTTTGTTAATGTCTTTGCTTACAAAATAGAAAATACATGCATTGGTATAAAGCTCTAAAAATATGTATGACGGGGAGAGGAGAAGGAAAAAAGGTAGGAAAGATGGATGGACAGATGAGAGGGGAGGGAGTGGGGGGGCAGGAGAAGAGTGTGGGAGGGAGGTGAAGTCAAGAAAGAGATTTTCCTGAGGTACAGATGTCAAGTTCTTATAAAACATAGTGGAGAAGGCATGTTACTTTTTGTGTTACAAAATTTCTTAGAGTCAGTTTTGCCCATGACAAAGGAATGGGAAACCTAAGTAGTAACTTTTCAGCAGTGTTCCCAAATTTTGTCAGGATTCCTATATTCAATTCTCTATGCTCTTGAAAAATATAACCTCAAGGATCCTTTAAAATATTTTCAATAGATTGCCTTATAGGTGGTCTTCAGTTATTTCATTGTAAATATCAAATCATGTGTACATTTGTTTTTAAGGTCTTTGAATGATGACTATGTATTTTTTTTTAAGGGGATGGATAGATAATTAAGTCCAAGTAACCAATAAAATTGTAAAAGCACATGTAAATTAAGCCTAGATTCTAAGTTTAACTCAAAATAAAAGGAGCAGAATCCAACTTTCTTATGTTATGTATTGTACATAATTCTTTGTAAAAGTTATTGATATATGACCATTTTTCTAGGACAAAGAGAGATGTTTAATTAGAAACCATAGTTCTGTCAGTAAGGTCATTCTCCAGTTATATATATTTTTATAACCATAGTCAGGGAGCATAGAGTTAGATTTTCTTCTATATCATAACAATATTATGTAAATATGTATTAAATAAAATAATATATTATACCAAAGTTAGTTTTCATGGTACTATCTTTAAACAAAAATATATTGCAATCTATAAGTAAATTATGACCCAAATTGGATAAGCTTTAACTTATTTTTACCCCTGGTTATTTTCAAATAATCTTAATTAATGATTATTATGAAAAAAATTAAAATAACTTTTCTCATGTATTATGGAGGAATATTAAATGTAAACCTATCCTTACACAGCTGTCAGTCTTTCTCCCTGAAAACTGAACAATTTATAATCCCAAAAGGACATATCTTTGAAAGATTAATCTATTTTGTGTCCTTTAGTTTGCTAATAGCTTCCACTTATTAAATATTCCCTGATGAGAAATTGCTGCTTTTACCATCCAGTCTCCTATTTTAAAAACCCTACTTCACAGGTATTAGGAGAGATGTAAGTGAAAAATAAGCCTAGTGAATGGCTGTTCAATTAGTGTGTAAAACCTTTTTAAGTGCCATTTCAAAAAGTCAGACTATATACTTCATAGAACTTAGAGGAGTTCATGTGCTAAAGAATTACTTATAATGATTTAATTCATTCATTTTATGGATTACAATTTCCGTTCTATTGATGCACAATGGTTTTATGTGTTTAACTCCCATTAATAGTGATGGTAGTTTTGTGCATAAAACAGAAATACACTTAAAAGAAATAGTCTCTTTTCCTAACTTTTAACTACATACCCCTTTCTTTTCTAGACCTATGTAAAATTTTGAATTTAGGCAGAAATTTAGGAGTTCCATGATAAGGGTATTTAAATTATTGACAGATTTACTTTAGAGGGATCTTTCTATCATTTAAAATCTTAGAATGATTGCCTTACAACTACAGAGGGTTTTTCTTTTTCCTGAATATGATTATTTGGGGTTAATCTTGCATGTTGCTTATTGAATCATCACAGGATATGGGAACCTTAAAAAAAAAAAACCTTGAAAATTAATTGATGATTATTAGATTGTTATAGATCATTGAAAGCTTAAAAACTATACGTTTCCCTTGGTTAAACATTTAAAAGAAGATTTTTTTCCAGTTTTTGTTGACTTTATCCAACTTCTTAATTCCATTGTGGCTTTAGTGTAGAGAATATTTAAGGCACTTGCAGTAGGGTGTCCAAAATAATTTCTTTGACTCATTGATTGCAAAAGCAAAATGTATGGACTTTTTTCCTCAATTAAGTAATTTTTTAATTGAGGTGTAACTGACATACAACATTATATTAGGTTCAGGTGTACAACATAATGATTTGGTATTTGTATATATTGTGTAATGATCACCACATAAATCTAGTTAACATCCATCACCATACATAGTTAAAGAATTTTTTTTTCTTGTGCGGGAAACTTTTAAGATCTACTCTCTTGAAACTTTCAAATATGTAATTATATTCACCATGTCATACATTACATTCCCGTGACTTATTTTATTGCTGGAAGTTTGTACCTTTTGACTCCCTTCACCTATTTTATCCACCCCAATCCCCACTCCCTACCTTTGGCAACTACCAATCTAGTTTCTGTATCTACTCTATGAGCTTTTCTTTCTTTTCTTTTTTTAAGATTCCACATATAAGTGAGATCATATGCTATTTCCCTCTTTCTTTCTAACTTATTTCATTTGGCATAATGCCTTCAGGGTCCATCCATGTTGTCATAAGTGGCAAGCTCTCATTCTTCTTTATGGCTGAATAATATTCCATTGTGTATGAGTGTGTGTACACACACACACACACACACACACCCCACATTTTCTATATCCATTCATCTTTTGTGGGACAGCTAGGTTATTTCCATGTCTTGACTATTGTAAATAACGCTGCAGTGAACAAGGGGGTGCATATACCATTTCAAATTAGTGTTTTTCTTTTTTCTTATAAATACCAACAAGTGGAATTGATAGATCATGTGGTAGTTGTATGGACATTTTTTATGAGTTACCTGATGTATCAGTTGGGAATTAGCATAAAGACTTGAAGGTACTCTGAGTTTCATTTCTAGAGATAGTGGACACAACTTGCTAGTGTTGTCCAAATCTAAGAAAAGTTAGAATGAGATAATATACAGCATTTATGTGGGCTGTCCTTTTCTTTCATGATTAGATGAACTTATAAAAATGAATAATAAGTAATATAATTGGAAAGAAAGATAAATCACTTGTCTAATCAACCAAATTATGCCTTATCTGTGTTGCAATATGCATAAAGTATGAATCTATCTAAATATTAATTTACAGGAGGAATGTAAATGGCAGCTATAATTAAATAATTGATTAAAAAGTGGAACTAAAATACAGTTCTTATTACTCTCTTGCTGAAAACCTCTGATGGATCCCCATTTCACTTAAAGCAAAAGCCAATCTCCTTATACTGGCCTATTGTACTTTCAGTAGAATTATAAAAAGTAAAATTCAATAGAATATAAGAAATATAAGTAATTGTACACTTTGTAGTAGTTACATTAATAGGCAGCTAAAATTATGCTTATATAATATTTTATATGATTTGGTTTATATTTTATTTAAACCAGTATATCTAAAGTGCCAATTCAATAAATAATTAATACTGAAAATTATTAATTAGCTATTTTCCACCTTTATACTCATCTTTGAAAATCCAGTGGATATTTTACACCTCATCTCCTCTCAGTCTGGACACTAAATTTTACACAGGGATACACGTTACTTGGACTTCATAAAATTTACAATTGAAAAGTAGATTCACATACTCAAGATGTTTAAATATACTTAAAAATTTTCCAATAACTGAATTAACTGCCAAAATAAATTCCTTGTCATATCTGCATCCACACTGAATGCTTCAGTTTTAAAAGATAATTTATAAATTTATATATAAATTATAAAATTATAAATTAATTAAAATTATGTAAAATTAAAAATTTAATTTCTAAGTTGCATCAGGAACATTTCAAGTGCTCAGTGGCGATGTGTGGCTAGTGGTAACCAAATTGCATAATGTAGCTTTATTTAATACAGCTCTGGTTTTCACTCTGACCTTGCTTTCTACTATTCTCTTCCCCACTTCTCTCCAGCCACATCAGCTGCCTTCCTCTCCCTTAAACTCTGACATTCTCTCCTAGCTTGGGTCCTTTGCACTGTTTCCTCTGACTACAATGCTTCTCCTCCAGATATTGACATAGCCAACTCCCAGAACTCCTTCAAACCTTTGCTCAAATCTCAGTTTCTCAGTGGAATTTACCCTGACCCTGCTATTGAAAAATCACTTCTCTCACTCTACATTTATCCTGCTTTCATTCTTTTCTCCTTGAAACTTCTCTCTTGCTAACATCCTAAGTGATTTACTCTTATTTAAAATGTTGATTATGTTCTTTCTCCCTTGAATAGGATATAAGTTTCAAGATGATACGAATATTTTATCCCTCTTCCTTAATGACATATACCAAGCAGGTAGAGCAGTGTTTGGCACATAATTGGCATTCAGTAAGTCTTTGCTGAATTAATAATTAAATAGTTTCCTACAGTTTGGGTTTGCAAACTGAGGGGCAGTTAATGGACCCTACTTTGTGATATTCTGTTTAAGCATCCAACTTTCTCCTGTACTAAATGTCCCCTGGGAAAAAGATAGGGTCAGCGAGCACTAGACAGAGAGCCAGGGGACCTAATTTCAGCTCTCATCTCTGTTGCTATGTATCCTTAGGTAAGCCAAGTCACAATTCCCGGACTGAGATTTTTCTCCTCTATATTATGAGGAAAATGGAACCAGCATTGTAGAATTTCCTTCCATCTCCTTCCATTTCTAGAAATCCTACTTACAGCTATTCCTCTCTAACAACTATTCCAAAAATTTTTGAATAAATCCATCCACTGGGAGCAAAATGCAATTTAGCATAGCTCAGTTAGCAATCTGATGCTGTACGTATGTGCAAGTCTCTGCACTCCAGAGAGTATGGTAAAAGCAGAGCCAATAATGGGAAAACAGTGAACAAATAAATGAGAGGAAATGGACATGGCCAATATTGGAGACAATGAATAGGGAACTTATGATGGTGAAGAACTCGTATTGAGAGACATAGGTATAAAATTCACTAAAATAAGTTTAATTTAGTGATCAGGTTCAAGCAATTTTTTTTTAACATCATAAGGGGCTATAAAACATAATTTGAAACAATAGAAGTTTAGCAAAGCCTGGAAATGGTATAACTTGCTACATGTAGACTTTTCTTCTCTAAATAATTGAGTTCTGTATGCCAGGGAAAATGTGAAAATAAATAACTCACTGCAGCTAGGGAGCATTTAGTTAAGAAGGGCATACTTGAAATGATAATATAGAAAGTGGAAATTTCTTTATGAGACCTACAAATTTTAATAGGATTCCAGAGGTGAGGAGAAATTATTTGTGACAGAAAAGATGAACTTCGTTGGGGGGACATTATCAGAGCATTTTAACTTGTATCTGTTACATTTACTTAATATTCCCACTTTGCCTTGTTCCTGTTGTGGTTTTATTATCTCTCTGATATGGTAGTAAATATAAGATGTATAAAAGTTTTGTAGTGAGAAACTAGAACCAGTTTCCAATTTTATATTTGTTTATACATATATATGTATATATGTATATATGTACTATATATAATTATGTTTTATATACATTCAATTATAATTTTCACTCATAATATAGTATAAACTATGAAAGAAAAAGTAATGAAAAGTGATCTCTCTCATCTTAAAGTGATAGTTCAATGCTTGAAAAGACAATGGAGGAAAATAGTGTTGATTGATTAAATCAAATTTAATGATTTTTAAAGTGCTTGTTGTTATAAAGCCAAAGTTATTACTGATATTTTAAATTGTTTTAGGGATGGACAATGATCTTACTAAAATAGTATTTCCATTAATACTACTGAAAACTAATCAAAACTGAAGTGCCATTTTAATAATTAATATCAATTATATTGCTAGCTATATTCATTAGGTTAAGTCTCTTCAAAGAGTTGTAGGTTTCTACTTTAGGATAAAAATAACCAGGAAATAAGTCAGTTTGATATTTCTTAAATACTAAGACTCTCAGATCTGTCTTCTCTCTGTGAGGCAGGTAAGGACTTGAGAAAAAAAAAGTTTCTAAGATATAATATTGTCAAGGTAATTGTGTGTTTGTTGATGTTATTATGTTTGCTGTTGTTCTTTTCATTCTGGGTTTTAATTTTTTTAATGGGCACAATTTTTAACATGATTCATATTCCTTATGGAAAACAATTAGATGAGTTCCTTTTAATGTAAAACTAACATCACTTAACCAAATGTTATTCATCCACAATAAAGTGTACTTAAAATCAGGTATTTAAAGCCATGTTGGAAATGAATCTTATTTACCAGAAGTAGTCATTATTTCTTGGGGAAAATGTCATATTAAAGCATAACAAACTTATTCTCTCAAAATTTAACTCAAGTATTGAATTAAAATGTATTAAATTATTGAGAGCTTATTACATGCCATCAGTTTTCCATATATCCAACTAGATAAACACACAGAGGCACTGTCAAATGTAGTTGCATAAAAAATCATATTAGAATTGACTTTAATTACATAATAGTTGCAATGCTTAATACTGAAGTCAGGATATATTATTTTTAGTGTGTAAAAAATTTTAAAAATATGAAAAAGTATTTCTTTTAGGGAAAAAAATGTCAAGATTTTCATCAATTGTAACAAATGTACCACTCTGGTGAGGAAAGGGAAGGTGTTGATAATGGGGGAGAGTATGCTTGTGTGGATACAGGGAGTAAATGAGAAATGTTTGTACCTTCTTTTCAATTTTGCTGTGAACTTTAAACTGCTCTAAAAAAAAATAGTCTTAATTAAAAGGTTATGATGACTAAATGCAATGTGATATCATAGATGGGATGGTGAAACAGAAAAATGCCATTAGGGGAAAGCTAATGAAATCTGAATAAAATGTGGAGTTTAGTTAATAATAGATCAATATGAGTTTGTTAGTTGTGACAAATGTACAAGAGTAATGTAAAAAGTTAACAACTGGGGGAAAGTGGGTACAAGGTATATGGTGCTCTCTGTAGGGTCTTTGAAACGTTGCTGTCAATTTAAAACTATGCTAATATAAAAATTTACTTAGATATATGAAAAAATGTCAAGATTATCTAGGTTTAAAAACTTATAAAATAGTTACTATGTGGCAAGTACTTTTCTGATGCTCTCCATGCATTATCTCACTTAATCCTTACACAAATCCTATGGGGCAGGTTCTATTATTATCCCCCCAAAATGGCTTACGAGAAAATTAAGGCACTAAGAAGTTAAACAACTTGCTCATATTAGGGATGCAGATAAGATTATGTTGTTGTTAGTTCACATAATGGCTTGTCTTCTGGTTCATTGAAGCCGTAGATCAGACAGTATTGGCCACGATAATATTTGTCAAAGCGGCTCGCCATTAAAACCCCATCACATTCATCTGAAGGGCACTCCTGATGAAGGCAGCTGATTTTGCCATTCTCATTCCCTTGATAGCATTTCAGGACAGCCAGATTGATTAATTAATCTTCTTTGTCTTATGCTTACTCTTCTTGGGAATGATGTTAAGACTTCTTCCCTTTTTTGTAGCCAGGATTTTAACTGAGGAAATTTGATGCTAGACACTGAGTTATTAACTTACTGAATCACAAAAAAGAAAGAAAAAAATATGTTGAAACAAATTCTAATTTTACGAACAATTTTATAATATATGGTATGTGTCATTTAAAATGGACCAATGAAAACTCCTTGGGAAATGAAATCTAAACCTCTTAAATATTGGTTCTGTTTATGCATGCTAGAAGACACCTCAGGATCATTAATAGATCCAAGAGCTCTTTACCTAGAGGTTATCATTGCATCTCATCAAGGTCAAAAGTAATTAAAAATTGTTGCCATGTGTTCAGTGATTACTAGCTGAGGTTCCTTGGCAATATTCCAGTATTATGAAGAGTTTTATTATAAATGGAAACTTTTTTATTGGAAAGGATGACTAAGGATTTAATAGTTAAGAGATACGAGATATGCTATCAGTTTTTCTCTGCTAAAAATTGTCTTTGGAGACCAATATTGTTTGCTCTAAAATTTTGTTTTATATAGCATAACCATAACTGTTATGTTCAAGTACTAAATTGTTTAGTCATTGTCACTTTATATGTGCACTGTCACTAACAATCACAGGTGATTCATTTTGAGATGATGACTATATATTTGTAAATCAAAATTATAAAATCTCCATTGATTTATTTTATAAGTATGTACTAGGTTTTATGTCTTTTTAAATTCACCTAAATATATATAAACTTATAAACATATTTTAAAATGAATTCTTCAAATAAAAGTGTGTGAGATTAAATATTTTACTCAATTTTGACATAAAATAACGTAATAATTTTTTTTGCCAATTGCCATGTCATAGTTGTGTTAATAAAAAAGCGACTTCTTATCTAATGAGTGTTAAAAGTAAGCAAAATTATAAATGAAATACCATTCTTTGGTAAAGCACAATTAATTTAATAACATATGATATGTTTTTAACTACTGTGTCAAACCTTGGTTTCATGTTTGGTGCACACAAACTCTACCAAGAAAAAAAGAAAGTACCTTTACAACTTTTGCTCCATTGACTGTTTTCAATGTTTAATTTTTTAATGCAGATTTATGTGCATCAAATTTTACAGAGAATCTGTATGGAAATATGGTTCAAAATAACACTGCCAGTGATCTTATTGAGAGAGAGCCATTTAGTAAAGGAATAAATGCCGGTAGCTATCCTCTAAGCATTTTTAGCTCTTTGTGCCACTGACTTCTGTAAATTATCCTATTTTTAAAACTTGTCTTGCAGGAAAGGAAAGAACAGAAAATCCATATTTAGTAGTCAACCAATAACAATTCTTTTGTGTTTTTTGAATATCTCAGAAAACAAATCATATTGAGCTCCATGGCATTAATACAAATAAACTGTTCTTTCCTACCACAGCTAGAAGGTAGCCATTGTGATTTGGGATCATCCACCAGCTTTTCAGAGCTAAGAAGAACAAAACAAAGATGTTCAATTTTGGATTAACATAGCATCTTTTATAACGTTTGCATATAGTCATGTAAAAAGAGCTGGGGTAAGGACACTTTTGTAGCATTACATCATCAGTGTAAAGCTTTACAGGAATCATTGAAACAGAGCATTCATATGCAGATATCTTATCAGCAGAAAGCCCAGAAACTGTCTCCCAATTTTACATTCATAACTTACGTTCAGAAGAGCTTAAGGAATAGACGTTCTCTGCAACGTTCCATTATTTCTTTCCTTCTTGAAATGAGCTTTTTACAATCTATTGGGGAAAGATATATCCACTTCCCCCCTTGGGCATGTTCAGGTGCATACAGGGCATCACTTAATACTATTTGCAGCCTTATTTTTCTTTCCTGTCAAAAGGCTTTCTTTCATTTTCACGCTTCCTATAGGGCAATAAACTTAGGTAGTCTGCACTTCTGGGGTGTCTAAAAGGAACAGAGAAATGTTGACAGAGTATTTTGCATTACTGCTGTTAAAAAACACTTCTATAAAAAAGGAATATTCTAAGTGGTCTGCTTTTACCACACTGGATTGCTTTTTAATGGTTATTTTGTGCTATTAATAACTAAGAAAACACAGTAAATCCAAATAAGCTCAGTTTAAATTAGTTTTGTAGGTATTCTTTAAGTTTTATCCTCCAAAAGGAAAAAAAAATTCTCAATGATAACTAGTATTTTGTAAATCTAGGTATTTCTAAGAAATAGTAGAAATTTAAACATATAAAAACATCTATAATGAGTATTTCAATAAAATAAAGCAGTTTTAAAAACAGGCATATATTACACTATTTTATGTGCAACAGACATTTTTTTGTTATCTTGGAAGGATTTTTAAATACCTGGAAATGAAATGTGAAGTCAAATGCATCGCTTAACTTGATCGCAAACTTCCTCACACCCTAGTCTGTTCCATAGCTGGTCAGACTAATCATTACAATCTTACAGATAGATAGGAAGATAGCTACCTTTAGAAATTTTATGACATGCCTCTTAACTCCTCTTTCATGTGAATATTTCACTGTATAGTCACTTTAGCAAACCATGGATTCATGCTTGGGCAAAACCCTAGCGAATACGTATTCTTTCTGTTTAGCTGATGTGTCAAAGTGATTTAAGTGCTAAAAGAGGAGTAGGAATTCAAAAAAAGCTCAATAGTATCTTCAAGTCAGGCAACACCAAACATATAGCTTCAATTGTCATATACATCAGAAAGATTATACATCTTATAATCAGAATAACAACATCTAAGTTTGGAATTTTCAGTGGAAATATCAAAATAAAAATCTTATTAAATTTAATGTTACCTCGGTTTTCTTTTTTCCTGGATATAATTAAATTTTTTTTGAAATATTATCATCATTTATGTTCTCTTTTCATGCCAATGGCACATGCAAATTTTTTTTGAAAAGTTTTGATTTTATAATTTTGATTTAAAACATTCTCAGATGACCCCTGACTTGTTCACTTCTGATGTTGCTATTTAAATTTAGATCAACTTATCCTTGTACTGTGCCTCTTTCTCCAGGTTTTTCAGTCCTATATTAAGAAATCTTGGGGAGGAGGTTATAGCTCAGTGGTAGAGTGCATGTCTAGCATGCATGAGGTCCTGGGTTCAATCCCCAGTACCTCCGTTAAGAAACAAATTAGTAAGTCTGATTACCTACACCCCCCAAAAAAAGAAAAAGAAAAAGAAAAGTAGGTTATTGTCATAAAACAAACAGAAAAAATGGAAAATAATATTTATGTTTCTAAAATATTCTTCACATTCTCCCTTTTAGATTAAAACTAATGATTAAAATGAAATCTGGGACTGTGTATTTTATTTATAGGACAGAGAAATTAGACATATTTCCTAATGTGGAAAAATGGAAGGTTTCTGAGCTTAAGGAGTCTGAGTAACCACCTACACTTTACTTTAAGAGTCATATCTATATATTGCTGTACCTCTGGTAATCTTGAATACATTACAGAACCTTTGCTTTTATCAAAAATATGATATGCAGTATGAAATCTTCATAATGTAGAATGGTGAAAAATCTTCATAATGTTGATTGGATTGCACTTTGTTTTAGGTTTATTTTATAGCAAATTATTTGCTCTTCTGTTAGGTTGGTGACTGTTGACGTCAGACACATGCAAGCATGTTACTTAGCCACTATCCAGACATGGGCAAATTTCAGAAATTGCCTGGGTCCAGTTAACTTATGTCTAAAACTACAGTGAGTTACCCTTTGTGAAGCCTCATAGACCTCATAGGAACAGAATATGTGGTAATGTCCTTCACTCTGATTCCATTTTGATTTGAGCTGGTGCCATATAAAAATATATATATAAATATGAGGAGAATTTCTTTCTACATTTTGTGGATAACAATTTAATTTCTACTTAGAAAATAAACTTGTGAAGTACCTTTCCAAGTTCAATTATCTCGATGGTTCCTTTTGTGTTTGGGATGTGCTATATTCTGAATGTCTGTGTGCCCCCAAATTCATGTGTCACTTAACCTTGAAAGTGATGGTATTAAGGAGGGGCCTTTGGGAAGTGGTTAGGTCATACAAGTGGGGCCCTCATGAGTGAGATTAATGCCCTTAGAGAAGAGGCCTGAGAAAGTTGCCTTGCCCTCCCACTGTGTGATGTTACAGTAAGAAAGTGGCTGTCATGGAGGAATTGTGATCTTATAGGACACAGAATCTTCAGGGCCTGAATCTTTTCTTTCCAGCTCCCCGAACTGTGAGAAATTTCTGTTGTTTATAATCCACCCAATTTATGTTTTTTTTTTTTTTTTTTTTTTTTAATAACAATCCCAACTGACTAAGACAGGAAGATAAGTAATGCCCCACTCTGGGTGTAGAGTGAAGGAGAGCTTGATTACAGCCTCCTTCCAGGCCCTTAGCATCTCTCTAATAGTTCTCTTCTGGGCTTTGGAGATGGAGTCCAGTTTCTTTACTGGGCTTACCAAAAAAAAAAATGCTTACAAGGAGGATGATTACAGCAGAGTGTGTACCACTGTCTGTCATGCAGATCTGTCTGGATATGAACAAGGAGTGTTTCAAATGTTTCAAAAAATAAGACAAAAGGGAGCCTGAGTTTGTGGCAAAAAATAATCCAGTTACCAGATATTGTTGCTAAGTATTTGTCAGCTTGATGATAGAACAGTTGTGATAGATTCTTGAGAATTAATATCGCAGAAAAACTTAATGTCACAGAAGAACTTTCATAAATACCACCTCATTTTACCTCACAACAATTCTGAGAGTTTGTGTGTGTGTGTGTATGTATATGTATGTATGTATGTGTGTGTGTATATATATATATATATAAAAATCCACATTTAATGCAGGAGGGAAAGAAAAAAAAGTTAAAATTTTTGCTCAGGTTTCCTCCATTAGTAAATGACATAGTCAGATCAAAACCAGGTCTTCTGTCTTCTGGTCCGTATCTATCTCATGTTTATAAATATATTGAAACCAGGTTACTCTCTTGAGAATCCAAGGCAGGGAAAAAGCATCATAAGGAGGAAAGAGAGAAATAATAATATTAAACAGATTGAGATATACTTGGCTTAGGGCCCTATTGAATACCTCATCATATTTTTGCAAGATAAATTAAACTGCATGCATGCTTTACAGAATAGTTGTGATTTTTTTGCTGAACCCCAATGAGCGGGATATATTATTTTGCAATACATGGACATAATGTGACTCTTTATGAAGGACAAAGTTATTTCACAGTTCTCAAATGCCACACTCTTTCTTTAGAACAGTGACTACAGATTGAAAAATGCAAAGCCCTTTTCTCTTCATAGTTATTTTTCCTCTCAGTTAATGGCATAAATCACTGAACTTTTGTTAAAACTCAACACATTTCTTTGACCTGTGACATAGAAATGACTCGATAACTAGGTGCCTGGGTGCTTGAATACATAACAATCAAGATTTTCTTATAGATGTGTAGACTTTAAGGTACATTGGTAGGAGATTTTTTGCACAGGTGCAGTGAGTAATTTTCTAGTAAAAGCCTGAACAAGGGCACTTCACATTACAGTCTGAAAAACATAATCTGAAAGAACAAAGGCATATTTGATTACGGGGAGATGTGTAGCAATGTTGGCAGCAAACACAAAGCTTCCCTAACCCTTCCTCACACGCTATTCAGTGGAATCCAACTAACTGCATATGTCCTAAAGAATTTTTTGGGAGGATGTTTATGCAAAAATTTTCCAAGTTGTAGTTTTCATGTTTTAAATACCATTTTTTTTAACTTTGAGAATGCCGTATTTGGTTGATGATAGCCATCTGTGTGTTTCTGTATCTCCGAAATTTATATATATATCTCTATATATATTTGTATAGATACTTATATATTCTATATACACATAAATATATATATATGTCTGTCATCCAGATATGAAAGCTTATTTTTCATATACTTGGTACATAAGCAGTCAAGTCTTGACCTTGATAAGGCCAGAATATAAAACTGTGGTGGCAAAAATGGTTGGCCAAAGACTGAAAAAGTTATCTCCATCCTTCACTTTTATCTTTCCATCAGAGATTTTCTCATTAAATTTCAATCAAAAATATAACATTAATAATAAATGTATTCCATGTAAGAAATCTTACTTTGCCCTCTCCTATCTCTTACCTAGTCTTGGGTAAGGATTATGGACAGTGTAATTGCTTTTGATATGTTATTTTCTCCTTTTACATATATGATCTTGAATATAAAAGGATCACACCATTTGGAGAGATAGTTTTTAATCAGGTACATTATTTTCTTGCTCCTGAAGATCCAGTTAAGAATATCCTACTCTAAAAAATATCCTACAGGGTATTTCATGGTGTATAGTTTTGGGGAACTCAGCCAACAATAAGAAAACGGTCAAAATGTTTTTCTCTACCTTTAGAAAAGCTGCATTTTAAAAATCTCCTTTAAATCTTTTTTCCTTTGTCTATCTTTTTTTTTTAAACTCTTAATATTGTGGATACAATATTTTGTAAGCAAAATAAAGGCATGCAAACAGAAACTTCCACAAATATATGTGCTTCACAATCATAGAATGGCACAACATGTATTCCATAGAAACAGAAAATGTTGTTAGCATTGAATTTAAGTTCCTATGGAAAGAAATAGCCCATTAG
This sequence comes from Camelus bactrianus, assembly GCF_048773025.1. Taxonomy (NCBI): domain Eukaryota; kingdom Metazoa; phylum Chordata; class Mammalia; order Artiodactyla; family Camelidae; genus Camelus; species Camelus bactrianus. The sequence goes on from NC_133539.1 coordinate 32,202,757, forward strand.
AAAATAAACCTATAATGATCGATTGTATTTCTACCCGCATTAAATACTTTTACTGATATCCTGACGGAGTCATTAGCATGCAATGAAGTACCCAATTATTATATGCCCTGCTGTTTTCAACTCTTGCAGATTGTCAGTCCTCGGTTTGAAATAAGCTGCATGATGTGAAAGGCATCTCTCTTTCTGTGACTGGTCTGCTGAGCTGATACGCTTTCTGATTTCCTTAGGCTTTTCTTCAGTTCCAAGTCAATGCTAATAGCATGATCCATGCTTTTGCTTTTAAAACCATTTACACAGCAAAAGAATCCTTATAAGTTTTTCTTTATGTACCCCAGAGTTGATTTCTTTTTATTTTTTTCTTAGAATATTGGAAATGCATACATTAAAATTTGCCTGTAGCCATAGAAAACTTTTGTTTGTTTTTGTTTTTTAAAGAGTGGACAGTCTTTTTCATGTTAAGACCAATGAAATGCCCTAATGTTAAGGTGTTCAGTATCCAACTCTCACTTCTGTACAGTTTGCTTAGGGAAAAAAACAAAAGAACTTCAGGACAGAGCACATTAAACCAGTACTGCCGACGACCGAGGCCACTAGTCACATAACCAGTTCAGCTGTGGCTAGTCTAAGCTGAGGTCTTGATGACTTAGTATGAAATATGATGACTATAAAGTATCTCATGTATAACTTTTGTATTGATCGCATGGTAAAATGATAATATTTTAATAAATTGTGTTAAATATGTTAATGAAAGTTAAGTTCATCTTTTTTTCATTTTTAAAATGTGGCTACTAGAAAATTTAAAATTATATATATGACTTGTATTTAAACAGATTAAGCTATGCCATATTTTAGGTATATCTTTCAATATTAGGTTTCCTTTGGTTCTTTCTAAAGATTTTCAAAAACTTTTTGGGGAGTAATTCTAGTAGTGGAGGCGACATATTACTTTGCTGGATGTCATTTATCAAGTACTTTATTATTTATAAGTCTTTGTTTCTTTTCTTCCATGAACAATTTCATCCTTCTTTGTACTCTCCAGAACTCTCTTCATATCTGTATGTTGTATGTGTTGCAGTCTTAAAACAAACTAATAAAAGCGAGCATAATATGTACTGAAGTGGGCCCCCACGTGTATCCGATGCACCAGCAGTTAATTCCCCCAAACAACATCGTGCCAGTCATTTCTTCTGTTTCTTGCACTTTGTTTTCGGTATGCCTATGGGCATCACATCACAAACACTTGGGAAGATTTAAAGTAACACTATTCATGGGTAGAGTATCAGGGTGGGCTTGGTGATCGCAAGCAAGGGTTAAAAACTGCACATCATCATAGTGAGGACAGTCTAGGCTTAGATTTTGCTTTTTGATAAATCAAGAGGATGTCCAAGGGCAAAATGTTTTCCTTTCACACAGAATACTTAAAAAGAAGGCTCTGATATCTTTTACCAAATTTTAACGAAACTTTCTAAGTTTTAAATTAAAGAGGAAAAAATTCTAGCACAGTACCAAATAAGAAACATAGTAAGATGGGATACCAGAATTAAAAATTCTCAAAAATGGGCCTTCGATCCCAGAAGTAGTTCACAGAGGAAAAAAAAAAGTTAAAATGTTTTTAATGTGTATTATTTTCTCCAGCTAGGAAAATATATCCTATATTTCAACACAAACTGATGAAAAGTCCCAAAGAAAATCAAAAGAAAGGCTCATAGAATTAGTTCCATGCCTCTCCCATCCCTCATCCCTGCCACCCAAGTCTCTCCAGAAAAGAAGATAAGGCATTTGCTGTTTGGTACAGTCCATTAAATGATATTTATTTTTGAATAAAATCTACATTTATTTTCCCTAATCAAATACTGAAACATCAAATGATAAGCTTTATTAAAAATACATTTAATCTGCATTTTATCCAAAGTCAGATCTTTATTAGCACTTTTTATCTGGTGTGGGTATTTGCTTTTTAAGCAAATTTTAGTTTGCATTTGAGGACAGTAAATGTTTGCGTCCAGTTTTCTCAGAATCACAAAACTATAAAATGTTGCAAACCAGAAGAAGGATGATGCTTTCATTTAAAAAAAAAAACAAAAGGAGTTTTGTGGCTTGAACACTAAAAATATAAAGATAAAATTGGAATTCTAGAGCAGTTTCTTGGGGGAAGAAACAGAAAGGTCAAAAACTTCTGATGACAGCAGAAAAAGGTAATCCTTTTTGTAAGATCTAAAAGATGATCCTTGCATCCATGAATCTCAGTTAACAGCAAGGTCAGTGAGTAGTTTACTGACCGTCTCAAGGGTTTTAGCTACATGATGCTGGACTTCCACATGTTTCTAGATATTTATAGAGTTGGTATAGGATAAGAAAAATTTCTGATTAATTATGTATTTTTTTCTATTTCTATCTGCATATATTTGTCTTCATGTAAACAAATCTTATTTAACAATTATACCATAAGTTATTCTATATATCATTGTAAGCAAATATATATTTTACTTCAAACAGGAAAGACTTGTGAGGTTTCTAAATATTAGTTATTAATCTTCTAGGCTCAGCAATACACAGAGACTATGGAGCTGGGAATGATAGTTTCTTTTTGCCCTTATTAGTTCATTTTGGATTTCTATCTTGATAAAGAAAGCAAATATTATAAAGTAGTCTTAGTTTGGGAGATATAATTCTGGTCCATCACTGTTAACTTGGGATAAATTTTTTTTGGATAAGTTATTTTTATATCTCTCTGGGTAATTGAGAGGCTTCACATTTTTTTTTAGCAGTTTCACATATTTTTGTGAGCATTTGTTGAGTGCACACATGTTCATACAGAGTTATTCATTATTTTCAGAGGAAAAAATTTTATACCTCTGCATAGCATCACCTCCTCATATACTTGCATATTCTATACAGAAGCCTGAATACAAATAGTGCTAAGCTCTTTCATTTTTTCAAAGTTTTCTTACCAGTTTCTACATATTTCTACAATAGCACTTAATATTTTTATTGACTGTTGATGCCTGTTTGACTGCAGACTCTTTCTCATTCCTTTTACATCTCCACTGTACATCATGGTATTCTGTAAATATTTGTTTATTAAATGATAGTTATTTTATAGCAAATCAGAAGACTGAGGACCAATAGAATAAACACAATTTTCTGTCTACTCCTGAGTGAAAATATTGCTATCTACTGTTCCATTCTGACATCTTTGTCCATAAATTTTACATACTTTTTCAATTTGATTAATTCTACTTCTTGGACCAGCTACTGAATTTATATTGCTTCCTGACGCTTTCCTCACATGCAGTGTAATGGCTCAAGTCCTAAAACCAGCTGAGACACATGTATCTACAAGAGAAAATATTTATAAATTTTTAATTAAGAAATTTTTACAATACCAACTGTATACATTTAAAATCTGTGGGTGAACACCAACTGCATTTTGGTGTGATAATCTGTTAAACATACTGTTTAGCAAAATTTAAAAGTATGCAAGGCTTGCAAGAATCTGAAAAACTACTTTTTATGATATCATTAATGAAGTTTATCTGAAACCATTATTTATTTGTTTTGGCACATATGGTAATACCTTCAAAGTTGGAAAAGTAAGAGCAGAATAATTGATCATAATTGGGAAATAGGCTCCTGAAAATAACTGGGTGCAGGTCTTATCAGGATCAAATAAACAGAAAGAGGGAAAAAGGAATTTCAAGATTATAGTTAAGGCCCACATAGTCAGAACTGAATAAGCTTACAATTGCATGACAAGCATGCAGTATGAAACAAAAAAAGACATACTGATTTGACATAAAAATCTTTTTTATAAAGGAAAATAGTACTGCATTATTCTACCCCTATTGGTTTATTAAGTGATGCAACTGACATAATTATTCTCTCTATTGACAATTGCATGATTAGAAAGTTTTTAATTGATATTATCAACTTGTATTAAATGTGTGCTTCCATAGCATTTTTATCCTAGAGTAATCATTATCAGAAGTATTTTGTAGGCATGGGAGATGTATAAGACAATTAATGAAACTTATTAATAGATGGGAATTTGTTGACTTTAAATGATGATTTATAATATAGCGCTGTAGACTATTTGAAGCATTGGTCTTAAAGCTGAATATTTTCTGCCTAATTACATTTAATTATTATTAATTGAAACTTTACTGAGCCATAGTTAAACAGTCCTCTGCCTAATCTGATCTATTGATCTCATGGAGGTTGTCTGTATTCTAAACAAATCTGATGATGATGTAGAATTTTGGACTTTAAAAATGTGGTTAATGCTCCAAGGATGATTTTTTTTTTATTTTAAAGAATAATGGTTCAGTACATTTTGGCATTAAATTATCTCCTCCAGTCTTGATTCCCTAGAAAATTGTCCCATTTTTCTCTCTTGAATATTTTGCAACAGAAATGCAATGAAGTAATTTGACTATTTAAGAACTTGATACAATACTTCATTCCTCACATCCAAGTCATTTAAATTCTTTCCCCAGTGCCTGTTTTCCACCAGATTGTGTCCAACTTCAGCAGTTTAGTCCAGAAGTTCATTATCAACTGAACTTTTGACTCACATAAATAATTTTCAATAGATTATAATTAAACTTATATCAGAGGATTAGACCAAGTCAGAGGGGTTTCTATTTCAATAAATAGAAAATAATATTTCAGGGCTGAGGAATGAACAGTAGTATTTCTACCCTTTAACTAGAACATTTTTTTGTCTTAATTAGGGTACATTTATTTACTTTTGGCTTCCAGACTGCCCGTACTGAAAACAAGCTTGGGGTTTGAATTTTTAATACCCTAAAGAAAACAGAGTAAAATAGGACAGCATGAGGTGTTCTTGCCCACAGTTCTTTTCTGTTTGTACTATGTTTATCTTCATATACTGAAAAATGTTCCTTTTTCTGCTTTGAAATGTTGATGTGCCAAACAAATTGAATTTCTTTTTTCTCCCACGTCTCTATTGGCTAAAACAAGGAGTTTCTCTGGATTTCCATGTAACTGTTGTTTATCAGTGTGTTTTAGTCCAGTGAACTGGCTCAGCATTGCTAAGTGCTAATATTTTAACCTTCTTTTAGTTCATACCCCAATTTTTTTCAGGCATATATTGAGTTGATATTTAAATTGAATATGAGAGAAATGTGTATCAGGTAGGTTTGTATATAAAATAGCTCTCATATTTTGGGTATATGAATTTATGTAAGTCTTTTTTGGCTTGATTTGAAAACTTAATTTTAATTTTTATTATGACAAGTAATCTATGTGAATATTAAAAATAGTCACAATGGATATGTTCATCTTATGTGAGCTTGTTGTAAGATGCCTAAGTAAGTATGTTCGTCAAACTTGTTTCTCAATCTGATAATTATGCATTATTAGATATGATAATTACAATGAAATATTGAAATTGACAATGGTCATTTAGAGAAGTGAATTCTTATGGAAGCATTTCTTAGTTTTTGTTTTGGTTTGTCTTTGTTTTTGCTTTACTTGGGAATAATAGTGTCATAAATTGATAGTGGACTTTTTCTATGCACTAATAAAAAAAAAGATTAAAAATAATTTTTGTTAGCCTATTAGCCTGTTTGATTTCTCCGGTATCTCCTTCAACTCAACAAAATTCTATGCTCTCCAGCCAGAGAGTTTAAGACTCATAGCAGGGTGGGTGGGGATTACCAGGAGTTGATTAAGCTGGAGTGCTTGTTTAAGTGTAGAATGCACAGGAAAAATAGTTCTCAGTAGTCTGCATGTATTGAATGTAAAATATAACTTCAAATTCCATACTGTTTTAAAATATAAACATTAAATTGCTTTTTAATTTATGTATTAAAATATATTATAAACTGCTGCAACTAGTTTTCTACTTTTTTTAAGTTTTGATCAATTTAAGTAGAGAAATATTTGCTGAAAGTTCTTTTAAAAATTGTTTCAGAAATATCTAAACAATATGAAATATTTCACGTCAGTATTTATCTTGTAAATTGCATTGTAATGCATTTCTAATTTTTTTATTTGAAGATATGTTTTTGCTTCAGCCACTGAGTTTCATCTAATGAGTAAGGAGAACAATCTTTAAACATCAATTCAAAAAATGTTAAGTGTCTCTTCAGCCTAGGAAACGTGTGGTAATTGAGTAAATAGTTGTATATGTGACTAGATTTTCAAAATCTAGCCTGACTTTAATTAATTAATTAATTAATTAATTATTTTTGGCGAGGGGAGGTATTAGGTTTATTTATTTATTTTTAGAGGAGGTACTGGGGATGGATCCCAGGACCTTGTGGATGTTAAGCATGTGCTTTACCACTAAGTTATATCCTCCCCTCTGGCCTGACTTTGATTAAATTGATCATTTTAATGTTTGAAATAAATTTTTTGTTTTAATTTTTATTTTAATCTATATTTAATTTTGTTTTAATCTATATTAAATGGAATCCCTTGTGCTCTTTTGTTTGTAGTTTTATAAGGTAGCCACACTTAAAATCATGCAAATGATGCACCCTGTGCTGAAAAACATTTTTGTATTTTGGTGATAGCTGGAAGTAGAGAGGAATAATAAAATATGAGAAACCTACTCTCAAGTTTATATGACTTCTTGTCTAAAGCCTATGATAAGTGCAACATTTCTTCTCGATGAATTTTCAGTAAGCAGGTTTTGTGACCTCTTCTGTGTGAGAAGAGTAGCAGACTTATATAAATTGTTGGAAATATAGACTTAAAAATGTAAGGTTATTATCTATTTAAGGTTAAACTAATGTAGAGCACACATTGTGGCCAAAGGGGAAAGAATTTATTTCAGAGACATCTATTTATTAATGAAATATAGATAATTATTTTACAGATTAGGCTCTTTAATGCTATATTTTGTCAGCTCTACCACTGAATCAATTCTACAGGAAAGAAACACAGAATAGTCCTCTGCTTTGTTATTTCTTTTACTCTTGTCATGTTTTTAACTACTTTGAATATGTGTTTCTATTTTTTGATGAATTGTTGCTTTGATCTTTTCATTTTAAGATAACTGGTATATATAGATATTTTATGAAGTAGAGAAAAAAACAAAATTGTTGTCATTTTTATAAACAATAAAATGTTTGCATTTTCCATAATTCATTGTTTTATGATTGATCTAGTGGCTATTAGCTGTCTAAAATAATTGAATCATCTAGGTTTCTAGATCAAACTAGCTCAGCTACCAGTTTAGTGCTTTTATTGCATGTCTCACAATGTTGCCATGTCCAAAATTCAACAATGGTTCCAACTTCAAGCACATTATGAAAAAATTACTTCATATCAGTAAATAGCTTGTTCTTATTTCATAGTCAAGGTCCTAAGAATCATCCTTCACTTTTCATTTTCATTTTAATTTTTCTCTTTTTTTTAACAGCCAAACTATTTTCAATTTCCATTGCTTCTACCTCTTAAATATATCTCAAATCTGTCTCTTTTCCTGTTTCTCCTGCCACTGCTTTGTTTGACACCTAATTCCTCTACACTACTTTTACTCTTATGTGTCTTCATTTTCACATTCCCCAAACTCTTCTCCATTACAGCACATTGATTCTTAAACTAAAAAACAAAAAATATTATAAAAGAGATCACAGTCTTAATTAAAATTACTAATTTCTGTTGTAGCATTCATCACAAATTTGTAAATTTTACTTTTAAGAAATCTGTCTCGGTCTTGAGAGGCAAGATGGCAGAGTAGAAGGACGCTTGTAGCTCACCCTCTCCCACAAATACACCAAAACTCACATCTGCGGACCCACTTAGCCAACCAGAGCACCAGCCAAACTCCGACAGAACGTTGCCCTCTTCGAAAGATGAAGACGCCAAAAATCTGGTAGGAGAAAAGGAAAAAAGAAAGAAGAAAAAAGCAAAACAGTGAGGGACCAATCCCGCGGGGAGGGAGCAGCAAAGGAGGACTGGCGCTCGTTTGCTGTGTCTCTCCTCTCCATCAGAGAGGCCAGCGGGACTGAAGGGGAGCCTCCGAGGCTCAGATCTGCCCCGAGCACCACTTGACCAACAGAACTGAGTTAAACAGCCACGGAGGGTCCCCATGACACCCAGCCCGAGATGTGAGCCAGCAGCTGGGGCCAGGACGGGCCGCCCAAGCCAGGCAGAGGACTGGGGCAACTGCACTGAGGCAGCCCCAGGGAACTGCAGGGTTCTGCGCACTGTGGCTGGGAGGGGATAAGGAACAGAACAACCTCGGTCCCCCATAAATTGTGAAAAAAGCAAAGCAACACTGCTGGTGTGCCCTAGGGGGAGGGGCCTTTATCTCCTCAGACCTGCACCGCCATTACTGGCGCTTCTCGCGAGGAGAGGCGGAGCGCAGCCACAGCTGCCATCTTCTCCTGCGCATAGTGCGTGGGCGGGGGTGGGGCCGAGACCTGAATCCGGACCTGGGGCCTCTGCAACTTCCTAGGCAGGACTGAGTCTTGTTTACAGCCCAAGGCAGATAGGGTCTTTCTGCCCTGGCACCTCAGAGAACTTGCGCAGCCAAGACAGACAAGGAGTTGAGATTTGGCACGGAGCAGGGGCGGGGCCATTTCGTAGTCTTCCCTGAGCCCACCTTTGGAGTGCCAACCTGAGGCAGAGCGGGCAGCTGCACAGAGCAGCGGAGCGACCAGCGCCTGGAGAGGGTGGGTGGCCAACGGCCTTCCTGGCAGGAGCGCAGCACCTGACCACGGTGCTGGGAGGGGGAACGATCCGTTCACCTGCCTCCTGAGTGCAGCATCTGACTGTGGCATTGGGAGGGGGAATGACCTCAGCACCTGACCCAGTGTTAGGAGGGGGCACGATCTGCTAGCCAACAGCCACTGGGAGCAGCACAGATGAGGGCGCCAACAGAGGGCCTCTGGAAACAGCAAGCTGAGTTCATGAAACAGGATGAAGACACAAAGACCTCTGGATAAAATCATTAAGAGCACACCATCTCCAGGAGAACTAGATAACTGATACTCCTTAAGCCACAGTGCCAGAGAGATATGAGCAATATGAAGAAGCAGAGGAACCGCTTCCAATTAAAATATCAAGAGAAATCCCCTGAAAGCACAATCAAGGAAATAGACATTGATGGCCTACTAGATCAAGATTTCAAAAAAGGAGTGATCAAAGTGCTGAAGGAACTAAAAGAAATAGTGTTTAGAGATATAAAATATGTCAAAAATGAAACAGAAGCTATAAAGAAGAACCAAGTAGAATTAGGAAATTCATTTGCTGAGATGAGAGCTGACCTAAAGGCTGTACAAAGCAGGCTAGATAATGCAGAGGAACGAATTAGTGACCTAGAAGACAGGATGAAAAAAAAGAAGTCCTGAATGAAAAAAAGATGCAGCCTAGGATACTCTATCCAGCAAGGCTATCCTTTAGAAGGAGAGATAAAGAACTTCACAGACAAGCAAAAACTAAAAGAGTTTAGCAACACTAAACCCATGCTAAAAGAAATAGTGACAGGTCTACTGTAAATAGAAGAGAAGCAGGATGCTACAAAAATGAGAAACTCATAACTGGAAAGTAGATAACTGCCATGAATTACAAAAAGAATAAACACAAAATTGTAAAAGAAGACATTTAAATCATTAAGAGTGGGAGAGGGAAGCAAGGAAAGCCACTGTGGAAAACAGTATGGAGATTCCTCAAAAGACTAGGAATAGACTTACCATATGACGCAGGAATCCTGCTCCAGGAAATATATCCAGAAGGAGCCCTACTTCAAAATGACACCTGCACCCCAATGTTCATAGCAGCACTATTTACAGTAGCCAAGACATGGAAACAGCCTAAATGTCCATCAACAGATGACTGAATAAAGAAGCTGTGGTATATTTATATGATGGAATACTATTCAGCCACAAAAAATGACAACATGACACCATTTGCAGCAACATGAATGTTCCTGGAGAATGTCACTCTAAGTGAAGTAAGCCAGAAAGAGAAAAAAAAAAATACCATGTGAGATCACTCATATGTGGAATCTAAAAACAAAAAAACCCATAAACACAAAACAGAAACAGACTCATAGACACAATACAAACTTGTGGTTGCCAAGGGGGTGGGGGGGTGGGAAGGGACAGACTGGGATTTTAAAACACAGAATAGATAAACAAGGTTATACTGTATAGCACAGGGAAATATATACAAGATCTTGTGGTAACTCATAGTGAAAAAAATGTGACAATATATATATGTTCATGTATAACTAAAAAATTGTTTTCTACACTAGAATTTGACACAACATTGTAAAATGACTACTACTCAATAATAATAAATAAAATAAATCTGTCTCCTAATTTCTAAATTTCTGAATTTTATGTACATGTGTAATGTTCACTGCCACATTTTCAGCATCTTGCATTGCTAATATCCATGGCATTGCTTATCTGGTACATGTCCAATAAACATGGATGAATGAGTGAATGAATGTATGAATTCTTGCTTTAGATGCACAGGTGATTATGGGCAGAATTTACCACTGCACATCAGCTTAGACCTATTTGTTTGGCATTTCAATCTTGAGGCTCAGCTTTTATTTCTAAGTGTAACCCCCTCACCTCTCACAGATTAGTCCAACAGTTTAATCTCTTTGATTCCAAATCCCTTCTCTTTCACAACCACTGCCTAAAATTCATTCTACATATAACTATAATATTTATCATGTACCTCCACTGTTGGAAACTCTCCAATTATTTCCTTTTGCCTTTAAAATTAGTCCAGATTTTAAAACGTGATGCATATTCTGATGTCTTCTTGTTGCTTCAAATTTACATTTGTAACTCTCCCACCTGGAAACCTGCAGTTCTTTCAGGCTTTATTTTCTTCTTTTATGTGAAGTAAAAGCCTTTTGTTATGCCAGGACTTTGGACAAGTTTTCCCTTTTTTCTAGAACATTCTTCCTTTTTTGCTTAACATCTATCTACTCTCTCAATTTAAGGTTTTTTACATTGCTGGATATCCCCAGACAAAATTTAGAGGCCCAGCCTTCCTACTATATAAATCAGAGGACTGTATTTCTGCCATGGTGACCATTATCTTCACTGGTGCTGACACACAGAACCAGGTTAAGACACATTGATACAAGCAAATATATCTTCACATGAACTGTTAAGTTTTATGATGATTCCTTTGTAAATTTCATTTATTAAACATAACATTAGCAAACTAAAGGGAATATAAAGAAGCCATGTGAGGTTTGTAAGCCATAGATCAAAGGAAAATCAAAGAATTGAATTGAGAAGAATTTATTTACATAAAATAATGTTTCCAACATTAGTCCTAAACTATTGCTGTTATGTCATTACAAATGCTATTAAATGAAAAACTGCCCTGCATATCAAATATCTGCACTAAGGCATATATCCACTATACTCCGAGAGTGAAAGTGTTATTATTTTAAAATTTAGACAGGTTTTTCCAGAAGTGGTTTTGTCGACTTTCCTTGGGGAGGGTCGGTGTGCTGGGAGAGGAGATGCTGATTGGGGGAGGACAGAAATAAATGAGTCCTTTCCAGCAGGAGGGCTGACAGGTAGGAGATTGAAGGTAAGGTAATTAGCAAAGCTAGGTGGGAGGAGAGGTGCTTCTAGGGCAGTTCCTGAGATGAATCTGTAACTGATATCCCCATTTGTACACTGGTGTAATAGATTTTCATTTAAAATGAAATTAAAACATAATGAAGCAAATTTGATGTCTGCCAAGTTGGTTAAAATAGAGCCCTACATTTACTACATTTCTCAGCTGAGCTGATACAATGTAGAAAAGTGAGACTAGAGTAACCTGATATTTGTTCTACCAATTTTGATAGGAAGCAAATTTACGTATGTATTTTAAAATCGTTTATAAATTAGTTTCTTCTAGAGACTTACCATTCTACTTATACAATGATAATTACCTAAGAAGTAATTTTAGTGAGTTTAACACAGTGAGTTGAGGCTTGTATTTACCTAGTAATGTTGTTCTGTAAAAGCAATAAATTATTGCCTTTCTGATGGACAATCATTTTATAAATGTATAGTTATTTATGTACATATGCCTAACTACATAGCTACATATACAAAGCCGGAGCGAAGGGTGGTAGAGATCAGCATTGTTGTGGTTTATTGTTGGGAAAATGTTAAAAACAAAACCTGAAACATTTTAAAATGTATTTTCTTTCTGAATATGGGTCAGTAGTTTCACTGAATTTTCTTTAAAAAGATAACTTTCCACATCAGCCAGGAAAACATAAAACAAAGACAAAGAGTTCAACAAATATTGATCAATTCTAGGGAATTATAATTTGGCTTTTAGAACTTTATACATTTGCACAAAGATAGATTTAAATGATGACTATCTGTAATGGTACAAGGGGAGAATGACACATTAACTACTTTATCAAATGTGTTACCTTCAATGTATAATACCTACTTGTTTGCCATTAATAAAAAAATTGAGGTGCCAGTACTCATGGGAGAATGTTTTTGAAAGTAGATTAATTTCCAACATAAATTGATTGTTAATAAGTGCCAAATTCTTAAAGGGCCATTTATCTGAATTCTTGACTTACTAGATAACAATTATCTTGATATTCCTTTCTTCTGAATTCATTTCAAATATTTTTATTCTTTCTCCGTGGATTATTTATAGAATATGAAAACTCTTACCCAATGGATTGATTTTGATATCTTTATAAACTACATTTGGTTTTTAAAATAATCATTTAAAATATTTTATTTGTAAATAGAAAGGCAGGAAATAGGGAATTTTACTCATTGTGTTCTTGTTAAATCCTAGATATGTGCATACATATCAAAATTTGGCCCCTGCAGTCATTCCAAAAGCACATTGATGGGGCTCCAGGATATTGAGGGACAATTGTCTTTAACAGGACCTTTCCTCAAGTATGGATCTTCTAGTGTGGCCCAGTAAGTTGGAAGTACAGTCTTGTTTCTGGGTTAACATGGATGAGTCACATTATTTGGTAGGCTCACAAAGAAACTATGTGACATTTTCTTATTTTTTGCTTTTGGAATACCTGGTCCTCTGATTCATTTATATGATTGGATACATGCTTAATTATATATAAATGATCCTTAAACAAATATTTATGATGCACATCACTAGGTTTTATGGGGGAATGCATAGTCCTCATTTAAAAGATGCTTAAAAGAAAAGCCAAACTCAAAATAGCATATTTTCCCTAAATACATATTAATTTATATATATATATATATATATAATATTAGCTTAAAGCTTCTTTGGCCTAATAGATTTGTTTGAAAAATCCTGCTACACAAACTTGCATAAATGAGTTTAAATCAGTTTTCCAAAATTATTCAACCATTAAGCATGTTTGTTTCTGTCCAAATTCCTTTTGCCAAGCTATGCAGCACTAGAGTTTCTTGAGCACATTTGACAGACAAGTGGTGGACCTTAACTCACAGGCCCAATTACAGAATTCTACAAGAGTCATTGAAAGTCTCAGCCTTACCATCTACATTTGTAATACATTGGGTGATTGGGGTAGGTAGTCTCTATAAAGACTCCCCAACTTCCAAGTCTGCATGATTTCAATTAGAGATTAAATAGTAAACTCTATACTGCTATTAGTGTGGTAGATCTGAGAGGGGAGAGATCAATGTGGATTGTTTGATGTCTGTCTAATTAGATTTGTCCTACAGGAAGAGAGATTCTTAATAAACATTTCCAGATATTTACTCTAGGACATCAGGTAAATAGGTATTTGATTTATAAGTTGGGCTCCGTGTTAATTTATATTTAACATATCAGAATGTCAATATATCTGTTAAAGTGTTAGTGCAGCAAATTAAATTTTGTGTGTTTTTTTGGTTTGTTTTTGTATTTGAAAAATAATTTTATATACATTTTATACTAAGAACAGCATCATATTCCTGTCAATTATAGATATGAACTATTCCCAGATCCAGGGTTGATGTAGATCTCCTAACATTTCAGTGAATATATTCTTGTACTTCGTTCTATTGCAATGTGTAGTATTTACTAATACATGACTGCTAGGTAATTTCGTTATATTCATCTCACTTTATTGTCTTATCTTTAATCTCCAGAGAATTTGGACTGCTAACTTATTTTTTTTGTTCATTATTGGTATTACCTTTCACATTTGGAGTGATAGGAAAGATTTTGAAAATACTAAATATGCCAGTATCTTTGTTTGGAATTCCATTTAGATTTTAAAGGGGTTTTAGTATGTGTGTCTTTGGTCTTACATATGGCTGCAGTTGGCAAATTTTCTCTCATAATAATTATTTTTCCCCATTTCCCCAACCCCTTTATTATCTACTCTGTCAAATTTATATACCAATGAGTAGAATAATCTTAAAGCTGAAAGATTTTTTCTTTTGTCCTTTCATCCACGTTGCCTCTTTCCTTATCATCCATAACAGCCCCTAAGTTTATCATTATCAAGTTTTATCTTCCATGAAATTCATCTATTGTGCTCATTTAAAGTGCTTATTTCTGGGCTTCATTCACAAAACTTCCAATTTAATAGGATCTAAATTTTACCCAAGGAATCTGGAATAAACTCTCAAACATAAATTGGGGAAATGGGAGTTGTAAATAATTGGAGAATGATTTTGCACTAAAAGAAATGGGATCGGTTTCTAGGATACAAGGATTGATGTGGCACAGCGTGACATCTTCTGCACCATTGTGGTTGGCATTAGTCTTTGTTTGCATGATAGAAGCATCCAAAGGGCATTCTAGGTTGAGAAGGAGAGGAAGCACAATCTATTGCTTGCTAGATCCGACTGATTGAATTTCTGGATTCTTTATTCTTCCATACTGGAGATCACCTTCAAGAAAATGAAAAGTCCTGTTTCATCTAGAATTTTGCCCAAAGCCAAAAGGTATAAAATATATACAGAGTAAAAGTAAGGAGAAAGTATATCAGACTAGGCCAAGGAATCTTAACTTTCTGTCTTTAATCTACCACTTATCAAATTGTATAACCGTGCATAAATCACTTCACCTTTTTGAAACTTAGCTTCAAAATTTATTACATGGATTAGATAAAATCAAAATGTCTTCCAATTCTTATATACTGAACTTGGAAGTAAGGAAATGATTTAGTTACTATTATTTATTTTCTCTTTATTTTGTAGAAGCAAGATAATATAATTTTATAGGAATTCTGATATGATCCTAGCATTCTACGGAAGACTACAAATTACTAATTTTATGAGAGCTTGATACATACTATTTGTTGATATTTAGCATGATATCCTTCTCGTGCGCACAGCTATTTTCATTACGGCAATGTTTTTGTTTTCATACCACAGTCCTCTTACCTAAAAGTTTCTTGAGTTTATCTGATCCCAAATATAATAGGCAATGGAGTTCAGTACTGAGGCTATAACATTTAGACACTAAAGCTAGTGAACTGTAGATCTGTACAAATTAACTTTGTTTTCATAAATAAGATGAAATTATGTAATAGAAGAGCAAAACTCTTAAAGAAGAGGAATTTTAGACTTCAGAGAAAACTCAGTATTCATTACAGCCATAATCAAAGTTTCATGGCAACTAGCAAACATAAAGTATAGTTATCACAAGTCTAAATGTTGGCTTTTTTTCTCATCTGTTCATAAATACTATTACAACAGTTACTCATTTTTTATCCTGGTAAGCATTTTGAACTTCATGAGAAAAAAATTTTTTTAAATGGAGGGGGGTGGGAAATCGATGCTTGAAATTTCTGGTTTCTGATGAAGACTATACTCCTCTAAAACACTTAATTTATCACCATTATTTTCAACCGGTCACAAGCACAGAAATTCAGCAGGAACTTTGCTGGGATAGAACAGAGCTTAAAAATGTGTGCTTCTTTTGTCCTTCAGTGCTAAACCAGAAAAAAAACTAAAGAGAATATCAAATATTCATGTTCTCTATAGACAACATAATTTGCCTCCAGGGAGAAGGCACCTGGCATCTTTAAGAGAATGTTCCTGCAACATACAGAGGAGGGAGAAGGAAGTGTAAAGATATTTTCTCAAAGTGCAATAATCTGAAATGGCACAAGATTTTACATGCAGGGTTTTAATGTTTTACTTGCATCTAAATGTTTCTCAGGAAGCATGAGGTGAATAAGATAATCATGGGGAATATGTGACTTAGTTAAAATTTCCCTTAGTTTCAGTAACTTGATGTAGAACATGTACTAAATCTCTTAGTAAAAGCCGATACGTATGTAATCCTTCACATGGAGTCAAAAAGAGAGGCTTATATTCTCATCATAAATATGAGTAAACATGGTAATTATAACAACATTTAAATTTAAAGTATCATATTATTTTAATTAGAACATTAAAGTAAATTGAAAGTCTGAAAGCTAAGAGACCTATCATTGCTGTATTGTTGTGTTGGGTACGTTAATAATTAGTTATTTCAAGTTCCACGTAATTAATTATTTCAATAAGCATTTATTGATCATGTACAAAGTTGTAGGATACGAAGATAAAGTTAGCAGTTTAATCTTTCATGTTTAGAATGTTCTAAATATTAGAAACTTATTCTTATGTTAAGTCAGATATATCTTTTATTATTCCTAGTTTGGACCGTAACTTCTAAGCCAGCCTCATCTTTAAATGAAAAGGTTAGATTAAATCTTCTCTGGGGATCTTTTAAACTTTAATTTTATGAGTCCATTTGATAGCCCCATAGAATTTTCTTAACTATTTTTGGAGATCTTTCATTATCTGAAAATGTACTAATTTTTCAACATCATCAAATTGACAAATTGATTGTGTGGGACTAAAAGTACTCAGATATGGTCTTCTCAGAACAGAGTACACTAGAATTCTCTAACTTCCCAAGATTCAGAATAATCATTCATGTAGCCTGATACTGATTTAAATTTTTCAGTAGCTCTATCTCTTGTTACATGTTAACAGGAAAAATTCCAAGATGACCCCACTTCCCATAAAATCTTGCCAAGATACGCCACTCCTGCTCTGTACTATTACAAATTGTAATATTATTTTTAATATAACCACAAAATTAGCATTATCTATATCAAATTTCATCTCATTCAACTGTGTCCAACTAGTCTGTTTAAAGTGTTTTTTATTTTGATTGTGTTTCAATTTTATTAACTCCAGTCAATCCTAAAACCAGCTTAGTGTTATCTAAAATTTTGGTAAACCTGTTTTGTCTTCATTCTAAATTCTTGAATATTTCTTTTAAGAAGTATCAAAGAATCCTTGTATCTTCTGCCCCACTGCTCCCCTACCATTCATTCGGCATTTCTGGAGCTGTTGTTTAACCCACTGTACCTAGCAACCATACATTCCCCCACCCATTCTAATATAGAGCATAGTGTGCTCCCTCTCTTCAAATAATTTGTAAAAGAAATTTTGTTACTGATTGCTAAAGATAGTATTTTCAGCCAGTGTATCAACCCCCAGTTTCTCAGCTCTTCTCTCCTGTAATTATTTTCTACTGAAATGCTCTGCACACGGGGCAACGTGGCAGCCTAGGGATGGAAATTTTAAAGTGACAGCATAGGTTTCACATTCTTAAGCTTTTTTGGGAAGCAGGGGACCAGAGCAATAGAGAGTCTACCTTAAAGTATGTCTATCATTGCTCATCTTTGAAGTTTAGAATTGAATTTTTATTTATTTCTTACTGTTTTTCTCATTGCTCTGCTTCTCCTCCTGCTTTCCTGCTGACTAAGGGAGCTAGAAGCAATTCACTCAGTCACCATGGCTCCTTGAGATACAGTTACACATTCTCTCCTAGGGCTTCTGCTGCTCTACATTTTTTTTCCCAGGTAAAACACTGTTCCACAATTTAAAAAAAATTCCCAAGTGATGGCTTCATGGTTTTCTTGTAATACTGTTTCTTTTCCACTCCAGGATCTAAGTGTGCTTTTGAAATAGCTGTAAAGCTAAAGTGATTTTGGTTACTATTTTAAATCACATTTGTTCTACATGTCTAATTAAGTTCTGCTTGTCTACATAACTGATCAGTCATAGGTTACCTCATTAAACAGGGCAGAGCACTCTTTCAAGCTTGCAATCATTAGTATGGCTATATATTATTTTCTTATAACATTTTTCTTCTTACCTTGTTGCTGAATATTAAAAATTTGACAAAAAAAATGCCTTATTTCTCATAATCAGTTAAAAAAACTACTTCCAACCAAAACTAGGATTTATCTTCTTATGAATGTAGTAGATTGGAAAGTTGACGAACAAGTTAAATATCATTAGCTCACCCTTAGCATCTATAGGATCTTTTCTGTAAATGTTACCAAAATATATTTAAAACATAAATAACATAGTCAAGATTTAAAATGAATTTGGATCTTTAACTTGAAATTTTATTTTCCTTAAAATCCTGAGATGCAGTAGACTTAAAAATACTCTGAAATGAATCTCTTGCAGCTGCACAGATCTTTTAAGTAAGAATTGTCACAGATAACAAGAAATGGGAAAATCCTCATCAACTGCATTTTTAGAATCAGCTTTTTTTTTAAGTACATGTAATTCAAAAATTATTTTCAGTGGTGTCATATGTAAATTAGATCCTGTATAAAGTGGTCTTAAAAAATCAAATAGGGTTGTTATATACTTTTGTCAAGTGCAATTCAATCTAACTACTGAACATTAGGAAAAATCTCAGGCAAAGAATAAAATGTCATCCAGATCAACAAACTAGTCAAATACTATTTTATGTTGCTAGTCTTCTGCAGTTGTTTTGTAATAGCTCATTATTCTGTCAAGACATGGTATCAGATATACAGCCCTCCAAAAGATAAAAAGCAGACCATTTAAGTATCTTAAAATGTAATATGTTATAGTGTTAAACCTAAATTTTCTTGATCAGTTATCAGTCTAATATCTTACATGAGCATGTTTCATCTTAGAAGCATTATCCTATTAAAATCATCAAACGTAATATAGTAGACACTAATACAAGAAATGCATGTATCTAATCCATTTTATTAACAGTACTTTTTAAAAAAAAGTCTCAAACTTTTTTTTTTTTTTCAGAATTGCAGGACTTGAGCTTCGAAGTATGTTTCTAAAATTATAGTTAGGGGTGAGTGAACACTATAATTTGATGAAGTTGCTGAGTTTAATCGGATATTTAATCTTTGGTTGGACAGCTTCAATTATACAATACTTAGGTGATGCTTGAGTGAATAGGATTGGGGATTTTATTATATACAGATGCTTGAGTCCGTATTTCAGTATGTTGATGATATTCACAGTTGAATTATGTGAGGTTGTGAGTGGTGAAGGGGTAGAGGGAAAATGATTCTTCCTTCCCTACAGTTATAAGATGAGTCCTACAGAGTCCATTAACCTCATCAGGAGTTGTTCCTATTGGAACACAGGCCTGCCCTAGTAGTTGAAGACTGCTGGAGCAATGCCCTTGCTTCTTAAAGTCACATAGGTCTTTGTATGGAGGGCATACAAAGTCACATGGCTTTGTAAGGAGGGCAGTCTATTAAGGAAGTTGATGCTGTTTTACAAGGAAATGAACACAGGAAATGGAATGGGAAGCAAATTACTATAACCAATAAATTACTGAGTTGACTTAATGATTTATAGAGGATTGCATATAGTTTCTTAAAGACTTTACATGACATGCTCAAATAGAAGAACTTCTTCCTTCCTTTCTCTCCCCCATATTTCAAAGGAGTCAATAATTAATTATCATATGGTACCTGGGATAAGCTAGTTATTACACTTAAACACAGGTTTAAATAGAGTCACTTCATTGGTGGTAATTTTTCTTTCACTGGCTCTTGCTTTTCTTCCTGTTAGAGGGTCCTTGGCCTTGCAGTGTCCCTGACAATGATTTCTGGGAGTTCTATATATCACCTGTGCTGAGTAATTCTTCTAGTTGCCAGGACACCTACAGTTTCTTACTCACCTGCTAACCTCACTTTCTTGGTACTGTCTGCTAATGTGCCTGTTATCTCTGCAGACTTTGTATCTGTGGATGCTGTACATGGATGCCTGGTTCTGCCTGTGAAGCCTCGTGGTACTTCATTCCATGAGATATCACTGCTGCCTTTTCAAGGCCCTATGAACCCTGGCAAATATCGCTCCATTTCTAGCATTAACCAGTGTGAGGAACTGATCAAAACTTTCCATTTCCTAAGTAATGTCTTGCCATGTACACTCCAGTTGTACCTGAGCCCTCTGGATATATGAAGCAGAGTTGAGGTTTACCACAAGGCACAATATTCTTTGTTGCAAGAAAGATAAATCATTAAACTTTGTGTAGAGAAGTTTGTGAGTTTTAACACTTTCTCTTTTAAATCATAGCTTTCTTTCCCCCTAGGAGGGACCAGAGGAAGAATATGTGAATATATTCAGAATCTTAGTCCACATCCAAAGACCAAAAATTAGTTTTCTATAATTGGGTCAAATATTTTTCTTTTCTTCAAGTATATTATCTTTGAGGAAGCTTCTGGGTCTCTAATGTACATAGACTAGTGGGCTTCATTACCAGCTTTTCAGACACACAGGCATATCTGAATCCCTGGGTTAGATATAACCTAGCCTACAACTGCTGACCACATTACAGTTTGAGGAGGCATTTGTTTAGAGAGATGAGGAGATAAGCCTAAGAGGGTTTTTTGGTCTGTTGACTGGTTTTAATTGAAATATAGTTGACAATCAACATGGTGTAAGTTTAAGGTGTATTACATGTTGATTTGATAAATTTATATATCGCCATAGCATTAGCTAACACATCTACCATGTCACATAATTATCACTTCTTTCTTGTGGTGAGAGCATTTAAGATTTGTCTCTCAGCAACTTTTGAGGTTTATAATACAGTATTGTTGATTGTAATCACTATGCCATGCATTAGATCTTCAGAACTTAACAATTCATCTTCTAACTACAAGTTCATACCCTTTAACAATATCTCCCCAATTCCCCATGCCCAGGTCTCTGGTAATGACCATTCTACTCTCTATTTCTATGAGTTTGGCTTGCTAAGATTCCACATATAAGTGACATTTTAGAGTATTTTTGTCTTTCTCTGACTTAGCTCACTCAACATAATGTCCTCAAGGTCCATGCATGTTGTTACAAATGGCAGGATTTCCTTCTTTCTCGTGTTTATGTAATATTCCATTTTACATATATACTACATATTCTCTATCCATTCATCCATTGATGGGATATTTAGATTTTCATATCTTGGTTATTGTGAATAATGCTGCATTAAACATGGGGTGCTTCTTAATAGAAGAATGGAATATAAACCACTAGCAATTAATAATTAACATGTTCATGATGCTATTTATTTAACATAAAGTCTTAAGTAAGTCTGGCAAATGTTTGTATGCAATTTAATCACGGGTGGTTTATCCAGAAAATTCCTGAATTGTTGACATTTTGTGTGATTTATTAAAGAGGAGTAAAATACACGCTTTGGACACCGGAGGTGCATGAGATGGTATTGCTAGTATGTTGCAAAAATCTTGGAGCCTGATTTTTATTCTTACTCAGAAATCAGAATGGCAATGGAATTCTAATTTTTTTTTTTTTTTTACTGTTTTAAGTGGCCTGTGCTGTTTTCTCATAATATAAAGTTTAATTTGGCTTTGAGCACCCATCCTTACTATTCCTATGCCATAGACTTTAGATAAAATGTCATTTCATCTTCTTTTAGATACTGTGCTGTGACATTTCTGTTGGAATATTATTTATTGGAATATTATTAAAGCAATAAACATGTGTATTATAGATAAAGAGAAAATTTTATAAATTTATAAATGTTCCTGGGAAAACAAAAATAATTGATGTGGCATTTGCATTATTAAAGCAGTTCATAATTTATTACAATTATAAGCACAGAGACCATAGGAAAAGATTCTGATATTCAACATACCTAATCATGACTGGAAAGAAGGAACATTTCCCTTTTATCCTCCTGCTGGTCTTTGCATCTCTCTTGTAGTGTATAACGGGAAACAATGAGGAACAGTGCTCCTTCCCAGTTTCAAAGAAGCCCCTTCTCCAGAGGAGTAAGAAAGAGCTGTAATATTTGGAGAAGAGTTCATTGGTGACAGAACATGCTGATTTTTCACACTGACTTTAAAGTAGGGAAGCACCAAGCTTCAAAAACCAGAAATATTTTAGTAATTTACGTTGTGGCCATTCTTGACCTGTATTTGGGCTGCTGTGAGCTGAATTTCCTGTATTTCTATTTATAGCATAAGTGAAGGTATCTAGGACTTCAAATTGCTGCATTATTTTGCCAGATTTTCCTTGCACCACCTCCTACACCAGTGTATTTTACTTTAAAGAAAAAAAAAAAAAAAGAAAAAGAAAGGAAAAAGCACATATAAATGTTTCCATAAAGTAATCAAGACTTTGTTCATAGGTATTATGAGTTAACAATATGGTAACCTAGAACTCATTTCTGAACAATTCAAATATAGAATACGGGCTGTGTGCATTCTATTGCTGGGCAACAGTGGACAGTCCTCAATTTCCTAGGAAACAGAATCTTAAATGGGAAAGGCTACCTTGGAAATGTTCAGGGTAAATAAAAAGCACTTACAATGAATATACTTATGTGAGTTTATGGAGGAATATATTCCCAATGGATAGTTTTAATATCTTCTGGCTAGTTAAGTCTGTGTTGCAGGAGAGGAAGGAGTGGGGACTAAAAATCAGAGATTTTAGAGACTAGGAAGAGAGTCTCCTGGCAGTTTGTAAGAAAAGACTGAGAGCCTCTAAAAATAAATTACGTACATATAAGGAGGGAGGAATTTCAATGCAACTATAAATAAAATCTCATACATTCACTCACTCATTTACTCACCTGCTTAAGAAATAATTATTGACCGTCTGTAAAAAATATAAAAAATTCAGTGTGCTAGTCTCCTATATAATTCATTGTGAAGGAATAAAAGATAAATAATCCTAGCATCTTGTCTGCAAGCACCTTTCAATATATACAAGAAAATGGTACATTCCCAAATAAGAATACTTTAAAAGGAAGTTGTCAAATGTTATAAGGAAGACACAGAGTAATTGCATTGATGTTCAGTGGAAGGTGTAATGAATTCTAACTTTCATTGAATTGGAAACAGGGTAATTCCCATGGAAGAGAAAATATTAATTTTGGCTCTAAATGACGAGTAGGCTTTGGATATCTGGCACGGGGAGAGGCATCCCACTTGAATATAAGGAAAGACATATAATGTGTAGGAACGTTGAATAGTTGAAAGAAGCCAGTGCTTGAATTACATTAGTGAGTTGACCTCAGTGGATGGAGAGCAGGTGGAAGAGGGAAGATAAGGAACTGGGATACCTTGTTAGGAAGGCTGTGTAATTTTTGAAAGGAAGTGGGATTCACAAATGATTTTTTAACAAGAGAGAATTGTTTTGGCAGAACAGAGGTCTGGTGAGTCAGGGAAGTGGGATTATATTAATCCAAACAAAACTACAGGAGCTACTGAAGTAAAAATGGGTGAATTGGGAATAGAGAACAGGAGTGAGTTAAGGAACATTTTGAAAGTGATATAAGACAGAGCAAATGATAATATGTAAACAAAGATGAGCAGATGAAAATAATTAAAAGACAGGGATTTTCCACTTAGCATTCCAGAGCAATAAAACTAATAGTATCAGAAAAGGAAATAGCTGAGGAGGAACAGGTTTGAAAGAGAAGTCACTTTCTTCAGTTTGCAGCATCCTGGTTTGAGGTATTAGTGAACCATCCAAGATGAGCTTCTCAATGCATATTATAAAAGAGGCAATGTGTTTGGACATAGGTCCCTTATTCACTTATTTCACAAATAAATGTTATGCCCTATTATGTGATAGGCACTATGCTAAGCTCTTGGGAAGTGATTAAAAGATGTAAATATCTTCTATATATGATCTAATGGAAGATGTATCCCTCTAAACAGTCAATTATAATTCAGTATGTGTAGGTTAGGATTTGGAAATCTGTAGAGTTCAATGGAAACAAGCATGTGGGAAGTTCAGCCTTGGCCCATCGAGGAACTTGCTATGGCAGATAGCTGAAGAACCTGTAAGAGTCAACTAAGGCAGAATAGGGATGGGAAATGTGAGGGAAAATGGTCAGAAAGTGTAGCATATATATTCCACATTCAACATATAACTTGTCAAAGCTGGAGAAAATCATTAGCCTTTCATAGGTGTTCAGGTAAGTCTTAAGTTTGGATAATTTTAAAAAGGCAAAGAATTATGAGAAATAGAAGAGACTTAAGGTAGGTATATCCTTTCTGAGTATCCACGTAAGGTACAAGAAGTAGGAGGAGGAAAAGCAGAAGTGAAGACAGGGAGGAAGAAGTAGCCGGGGAAGTAATTTAACAACTGACTGTCATAAGGAAGATATGAGTTGATCATGCTATCACTGTCCCGTTTTACAAGGGCAGAGCATTAGCTGAGAATTTGTATTGGTACTGACACAAGATAACATTAGGCTCCTAAATAAAGTCTATAGCATACAGGGATGTGTGTTGAAAGTTGAGATAGAGAGGTTGAAAGGTTTTGCAAAGAAGAACAGTGAGTATGTATGTGATTATTTTATGAGTTTTGGCAATAAAAGGAAGAATGAAAGAAGATCTACAAATGACTAAACAGCACCTGAAAAGATGTACAATATCACTAATCATTAGGAAAATGCAAACCAAAATCACAATGATGTAACATTTCAGAGCCATTAGGATGACTATTTAAAAAAAAATAAGAGAGAAAATAACAGGTGTTGATGAGGATGTGGAGAAATTGGAACCCCTGTGCATTGCTGATGAGATTATAAAATGTTTTCCATTTCTACTGTGGAAAATGGTATGGTAGTTCCAAAGAATTAAACATGAATTACCATATGAACCATCAATTTCACTTCTCAGTCTATACCCCAAATAATAGAAAGCAGAATTGAGACAAATATTTGTTTATTTATGTCCATCACAACATTATTCACCAAAAGTTGGAAACAACCTAAATGTTCAATAGATAAATTAAAAAACATAGTATATACATACAATGAAATATTAACCTTTAAAGGAATGAAATTCTGATATATGCTACAACATGGATAAATCTTTAAGACATTATGCTAAGTGAAATAAGCCAGATGCAAAGGGACTAATATTGTATGATTCCATTTAGAGGTACTTAAAATAGTCCAATTTATAGAGAGAGAAATTAGAATAGAGTTTCTGAGGGGTTAGAGAGTGAGGAAAAGGCGGAGTTATGTTTAATGGTTACAGAATTTCGTTCTGAAACTCCAAAAACATTCTGAAGATGGATGGTGGTGATAATTGCATATAAATGACAATATATTGAATGCCACTGAACTGTACACTGTGAAGTTGCTAAAACTAAATTTTGTAGCATGTATATTTTACCTCAGTAATACAATTCTGAAAAATGAATAGAAGGCAGATTAAGTGGGAGCTTGAGGATATGTAAATTTAAGAAGAAATTATTATAGAATTTGAATCAGAAAGAACTAACCATGTTTTTAAGTTGTGGAGTAATTTAAAAAGAAAAAAGAAAAAGTAGTGAGGATGGATCTTTAGAAGAAATCAAGCTGAAATACAAAACACAAGCCTTTTATTAGGCAATTAGGACATAACTAGATAATTAATTAAGACCCAAAATAATAAATGTGGGATTAGCTAGTTTATTACACCAGCTGTGGCATATATTAATATGGTCAGCATCTATTTTGTGTGGTTTTCATTTAACCATTTTTTTTTTATTACTCTTCAGTTTTTCCATTTAGTTCAGCAACATGCTGGGTTTTGGGCAATGACTCAGGGAAGAGTTAGGAGGAGGAGGAAGTGGCTCCAATCAAGTTACTTAAAAAAATCAAAACAAAGCAAAAACCCTCTGATGGTTTTGTTATGCAAACAGTTTATCCATAAGTACCAACTGTCATAGCAAAAAGCCATCCCCCAAAGGTGACAAAGGTTTCATGTATAAATTCTTTTTCTCCATAACCAGAGTGCCCATATAATTTATCCTCTGAATCAGGACACTTGGGAGTGAAAAAGGATGACAAAGATGCTATAAATACATACACTGAGACATCACGCATAAACTGGCGCAGTCCCTAAAGAAATTTGGTACTCTACTTAAGGCTAATTTTGAGGATTATCAAGGATCTAAAGTAAAGATTCAGGATGTCTGTGTTTAAAACCTCAGCCATTTAATAGTTTAGTGAACCATGAATTACTCAAGCTGGAGGGCTACTCTGACAACATTAACATTGTGTAAAATTCTTGTTATGAGGGAGAAAATGAAGAGGTAAGGATGGTACCATATTAGACTCCAAACCTTGGATTTCTAAAGAAACAGGAAGCAAAGATTCTTAATTGCTTATCATAGTTGATGTGTTTTTAAATAAATAAATACTTGTGGTACAGTAGAGTGGCGATTATATGTATAATTTTGGTAAGCTTCTTCACCATGTCTTGGTTAAGGCTGCTATAATAGAACACGATAGACTTGGTGACTTACAAACAACAGAAATTATTTCTCACAGTTCTGGAGAAGGAAATCTGAAATCAAAGTACCAGCCTGGTAGGGTCTGGTGAGAACCTTCTTCTGGATTGCAAATGGCTGTTTTCTCATTGTATCCTGACATGGTGGAATGAGAGTGAGAGAGTGCTCACTGGAGTCATTTTTGTAAGAGTACTAATCCCACTCATGTGAGTGCCACTCTCATGACCTGATCACTTCCCAAAGGTCCCACCTCCTAATACCATCACATTGGGGGTTAGGATTTCAACATGTGAACTTTGGGGAGACACAAACATTCAGTCTATTACTCCACAATGCTGTATACAATCAATATGCCTAGCAAATGTGTGTTTATATATAGTATTGGTGTCAAGTTGTTTTATTTTATTGTCTTCAAGCCATTGTTTTACATGCCTATGTAATTTTTCCTACTAAGTCTTTGATTTTAAGTATATCAAAACACTTTGTATGAGAAAAGATAACCCACTTTAAAACAATTCTCACTTACTTGAACATTGAAAGTGGGTGATTGTCTGCAATCAATACCTGGTCTAAGAGACACTGAGAAAGAGACAAGTAGTCACTGAGGAGGATGTTCGAGGTTGCTGTATAATAGTTTCATCTGGAGCAGGGCTTCCCTTATACTATTGAGAAGAAAACAAATTGGACAAGAATAGTTTTATGAAGAAGAAAAAAGGAACAATTAGGTGGGACTAATGGTCCAATTAATTCCTTGTTATCCTGTTTTTACTAGGAGGTCTACTCAAATAGATACAACTTCAAGAGGAGTAGTTGGGACAGATTTCATTTCTACCAGCTCCATTCTTTTTTCTTCTTTTTTTTTTCTCACTTTGTCCACCATTGATGTGAACAGAATCAATACAGACATATCACCCTCATTCTTTAACCTAATACCTTTACAATTACCAGTCCTTCACCTGAAACACAGGTAGTGCTGAAAATGGGAAGTGAAGGACAAACAAAGAAGGAAATTCTTCAAAAATTATTGATTAGGGGCCGCATATTATAAAGCAAGGATATAAATCCATAAAAGGTTTTCAGTAGATCAGCAATCATGCTTTAAATAAACATGTTGGCACTGTTGGAAATTCAAGGCTTTTCTACTTTGTTTGGTTTGGAGATATACACTTCTGCTTTGTCAGAAAAAGTTACACTCATTTGCTTTGACATAAGAGTGTTAGTAACTTATTTAATTATCTTGGTGGAGACAAAGGAGGAGCAGAAGGATATAACAGGAGGGCAAAAGAGGAGGAAAGATCTCAAAGCCTCTTATTTAAAGGTTTATCAAATTGTCCCATTAGCCATGATCTATTTCTTTCAAGTTCACAAAGAAAGCAGCAAACCTAGGAACATTTGGTGTATATATATATTATATCCAAAGTGATTCTCTCCTCATATTCTGGATAGATATATTTTAATTATTCAGGGCATCAGTGAGTCTTTCTGTTCTACAGTTTTTTTCTGACATGCCTTTATTGTAGATAGATAATGCACCATGAGGAACTTCTTTGTGACATCAGACCACTCTGGGAGATTTATAATATCAGTTCCGAGTCCAGAGCAACTTGCTTCTTAAAGAAATCTGCCTCCCTTCTGAGCACTTAAGATCACATAGGTATGAAATAATATTTAATAATTTATAAAATGTCTTTTTCATCATAATAGCTGTGGTGAAAGAGAATAGAATTCAAATCAGATAAAATTCAAATATATAGGAGATCATCCAGAAGTGTTTTAAATTGTTTTTATAAAAACTAACATTTTCTTTTCAAATTTCACTTTCCTTTATCAAGAGGCCACATGGTTTAAAAAAATAGTTTCAAATTTATTCCTAACTTATTCTATGACAATAGTGATAACAACTGGTATTTATACCAGTTACATATTCATTTTATACCTTAAAAAATATATATAATTAAAACTTCCCCTGCTTTATTGCATTTAGTTTTTCTGATTTCATAGATAAGACACATAATCTTAGAAAAGTTAACTTGTTAAAGATGATGCAGCCAAAAAACTGATACAGCCAGGGTTCAAATGTAAGCCCTTATATCCCAGAATTTGTAATTTTTACAGTATACAAATTTGTCGATTGTGTATATTTATATGAAGGTTCTGAAGTATTTTGATTAAAAACTTACCGATGTTCCTTAAAAATGTCCCCAAATTTCAGTTTATCTCAAGCCTCATTCATCAGGGGATGAGTGTGTGGGGAATGTGGGGGGTGAGTAGTGGAGGAGCATACGGAAACCCTGTGACCTGAATTGATGAGATGGAAGTATAGTTGTGGTGAAGGTTGGTGTGGACGTAGATGGGAGATAGGCACCCTCAGAGGAGGTGTCAGTAAATGAGGAGGGGTTTTTGTGTTTAGCTGAACGACAAGTAGTAGGTACTCAGGTCGCCCTGCCCTTGCCTACTCGGGACACTGCAAAAATCAGGTCTTGGTTACAGCTGACTTTATAGAGAGAGTCTGGAGGTGGAAGTCACTGGAAGTGCAATTAGCAAGCCCAAACATGGTTCAGGAACTCTGTGGTTCTGAGAATAACCTGGCTGCAGTATGATGAATTGGTTCTTTCATTGTTGAATTCAGACATAACTGGGCAGTGCTTATTGTCATTAATTGGCTTAGATAGTTCAGTGAGCAACAGATCTGGTGTGAGAAAGGTTGGTGTTTAAAGACTGTTCTCCCACCTATTAATTGTGTGACCTTGGACAAGTTCCTTAACCTCTGTAAGACTCAGTTCCCTGATATGTGAAAGCAGGATAATAGTCTGTGCTGGTTAATACTATGTTATCATTAGAATCATTTTATATTCTAATGTATTCTAATCATATAAAAAGCACTCAGTGCTTTCTCTGTGACCATTCATTATATTAAAGGGAAAGGATTAGGGGAATCTGGATCTTAGTTCATACACAGAAATGTTCATGTGTAGGTTTTCATATAGTGGAGCCAACTACAACCACACTGAAATATTTCATACAGGCCCTTTTACTATTCTTAAACGTTCTCCAAACTCTAAGTGAAGTCTTAAATGTTATTTCATTTATCTCCACCTGGAATGCTTAAAATTTCAAATGAGAGAACAGCCAATGATGATTTAATAGCCAATTTACTTCTGATAAATTTCTACTTCTTCTTTAACTACTTGAATGCTCTTTTTAATAACATCCCACTTCTTGCTACCATACAAGGTCTGAGCTACCTTAACTTATTCCTGGAAATGACAGTCAATCTGAGAGGGGAAATGCCTATAAGTTAATAAGCAGAATTTTAAAATGACCCTCAAGAGCAGCAGATGAATTTCTAATTACAATTATCACTGTTGCCGCAATAATACTCTTCTGAGGTCTGAATTATGTCAGGACGTTAAAAGTAAAAAGTGCATTAATATTTTTAATGCAGATCTATTATTTATAAAGCGAGTATGAAGTGGGAGCATAGATGTGAGTATATTGCCTGCTTCTTACTGCCTGTCATCCTGGTTTGTTATTCCTCCTTCCTGGGAGGATGAGGAGAATGGGCATGGACCCTGTAGTCCCATTGAGCAGGGGTCAAGGTCCAAGGTAAGCACTCACCAGCTGCATGACCTTGAACAGGTGATTGAATCTTTCTGATCTTCACCTTCCTCATTTGTAAAAGTCTGGGATAATAACTGCCCCACAAGTTTATTATGCCAATTTAAAAGATTATTAATGTGCAACTTTCAAGTTAATAGTAGATTTTCTATATGTGGTAATGATTATGTGCTTGTTATATTTATTGTTATGTTACTGTTTCTCAATCATAAGGCTTTTCTTTTCAAATTGAGATGATGATAGTGACCCATAGTTTAAGATCTGTAAGCTCATACTGATGACAAGTATGTGCTGAAATAAATCACTCCCTCTCATGTGGTCCCTCTTGTATGCATCTTGAGCAGGGTATTGGTTGATATGAATGGGAGCATAAGTGATTCTATTAACTGAACCATATCACTAACACATCCATGACTTTGTTTTCATTAACAGTAGGATCCAAGTAATTGGTAAACCACTGACTTTATATAAATATACACGTGTTCTTATATAGAAGGATTCTTTTTTCTTCTTTCTTTCTTTGTAGCACTACTTTAAATACAAGAAAATTAGAAAAATAAACTTCAAGCTCCCAGGATTTCAAAGCTAAGTTAGCTTTCATACACTGACTAATTACTAATAAATAATCTACACTCTTATGAGTCAAACTTAGTGAAAGAGTTGAACGAATTTCATTGTGTCAAACTTCTAGAAATAATCATTATCACAAAAATCATGTCCTTGCCTTAGGAATTATTTACTGGTATAGAGTGCAGTATGAATGATGACATGTAAGCTTTATGCTTCTCTATTTAAATATGATGGTCAAAATTCATTCTCAATCATTCAAGATAGTGAAGGATGTTTTAAAAAATAGATATAAATGAAAATAATTCTAGGAAATACCATCTATTGCAGAAAGAAAGCTAAACAATTCCAAGCTTGAGTATGGCTGACTTAATTAAAACACAATTAACATTGTTATTGTGTAACTAATGGCTTGAAAATGGCAATGTCATGAGCCATCAATTATGGAACAGTGTATAAAACAGTAGGCACTATAGGCTGGAATGTCACAATAAGCCTTAGGGCTTTTTTTGTTTTTTTTTTCTCCTAATCTATCTGAAGTGTATTTGTCAGATTTCAACATGGCATTACAGTTGATTAAAAATGACAAACATAATGTCACTAATGAATTGTTTTTCACTGAAATACTGTTTATAGGATGTTAATAGGGATTAGGGTATTTTTATCAAGTGATATTATTTTTCCAAACCTAAGGCATTCATTTACCATATATTTTATGAGTAACTCAGCCTAGAATAAACTTTGAGGTTTTAGATACTTACAAGCCATATCAATGTCACTACGTATTTTCCTCCTGTATATGCAGTTAACAGTTATTTTCTTTTTGATATTCTTTGAGAAATTTTCATTTGTGGATTTCACCATAATGTCACTGGAAATCCACTTCAGTGGATAATGGATTTCACCCTGTTATGAGGAAGCTTCATGAGGCTCTCTAAGGGTTCAGAAAGTGCCTTTCTCTTCCCAGTTTTGTTTCCTGTGTCTCCTTATTGAAATTCATTTTCAAACTTTGCATCAGTCAAATTGCTAGTCCCTTTCACCAAAGTATTTTCTTCAAACTCTCTGCCCTGCACAATACCCACACTTTTATTTAGAACTTTTGCCATTGCTGCCTTACAAAAAATTTTTCTCTATTTCTTAGTATATTGTAAATTCTTCAAGCACTGTAATTTAAAACTGTTTAGCCGTTGATTCTCTGAACATTTTGTATACACTTATGCAAAATACTTAATCAACAAATATACATTGGGGACTATAAAACATTAATTTAGAATTCATACATTAAAAATATCACAGTGAATTTTTGGTTTTTTTTTAAATTAGTGAATGTGTTCCATATAACCAACCTTTTTTGTGAAAAGATCAATTAGGTTTAATATTGTCCACTTGTTGTTACACATGAAAATAGCCTCCCTCAGCTCTAGTAGACGTACATAATTTTTTAGTTAAGAACTTTTGGTTGTTTAAAATCTAAAACTTACTAGACTCTACCACAGTAATGGACTTTCATGTAGAACAACAGACTACTTTTTCCCTGTCACATTGTTTCATTGTCTTACTTTCTGGACTTCACTGTCATTCTTTTAAAGGGTTAAATTAATTTAATTGTTTACTTGGGTTTTATGTGTTTATGTCGAGAGGTTTCCTAGAGCAAGCACATAGCTCTGTAAGATAGGTGGCCCTGCGTCTCCGGAAATCTCAGCTGGGCACAATCACTTGACAGATCTTCAGAGTAATAAAAGGCAATTCTAATGAAACACCCTGTGAAGCAAATTCCAAAAGTGATCTTTCCAGGAAGAAGCGTAAACCCCTTGGAAAAGTCATCACCTAGAATCCAGAGATACTTTGAGATGCAAATGACCCACTTGAGACAAGGGGCACCTGTGGTTCTGTCTTGATTACGTCTTCAGGACTCAATTTCAATAAATAAGAGAATAGAAGGAGGAGGTTCTTTTCATGAGCTCTGTCCTCAAGGTAATAAAAGCAGAGGGAAGAGTGCTAGGTGGTGTCCATTCATAATTCCTTGCTGGTCATCAGTAATTACAAGCCACTTACTGTCATTTTGAGATGTGTGTAAGGTATAACCTTCACTGTATGCTGCCTGTTTTCCTTGAGTCTTTAGTAGTGAAACTGCAAATTTTAAAGAGGGCTTATTTACTGTCTTTGGAAAAAACAGAAAGAAATACCAAGGGAAAAATGATCACATCCTCACTCTGGTCTTGAGGGAAACAGAACATCAAATAAGAGTGGATGGTGACAGCAACAAAGAGGCAGGACAAGAGCGGTCCGCAGGGGTCAGGAGAAAGGAGAACATGGGGAGGCTTACAGCTGAGAACAGGGCTTCAGGCTGAGCACACAAAGAATACAGTCATGAGATGCTAACTCAAAGATGCCCGTGCATGACCTAAACTATGCAAAGGACAAGAGAGAAATCAATAAATGATTTAGAAGTACTTTGTGTTATTTAGTCTTCAGTACTACTCATCAGTAATTTTCCCTGTCTTTGGACAGCTCTTGCATTTCCCCATTTGACTATATCAGCCATTACTTCTTACGTTTCCTACCCACTCACACCTTTCTTACTCCAGTATATCTACAAATTCAAAAACGTAATTAAAGTCATTTAGCATAAACTAATTTAGTGTTCTTCTTTCTCCTTTCAGCTATATTGACATCTTCATTTATCTCCAATTTATCTTCACTTTCTTTTTTTTTTAAACATTTTTTATTGATTTATAATCATTTTACAATGTTGTGTCAAATTCCAGTGTTCAGCACAGTTTTTCAGTTATTCATGGACATATACACACTCATTGTCACATTTTTTTCTCTGTGAGTTATCATAACATTTTGTGTATATTTCCCTGTGCTATACAGTGTAGTCTATTCTACAATTTTGAAATCCCAGTCTATCCCTTCCCACCCTCCACCCCCCTGGTAACCACAAGTCTGTATTCTCTGTCTGTGAGTCTATTTCTGTCCTTTATTTACTCTTTGTTTTTGTTTGTTTGTTTGTTTTTGTTTTTGTTTTTGTTTTTTAGATTCCACATATGAGCGATCTCATATGGTATTTTTCTTTCTCTTTCTGGCTTACTTCACTTAGAATGACATTCTCCAGGAGCATCCATGTTGCTGCAAATGGCATTATGTTGTCAGTTTTTATGGCTGAGTAGTATTCCATTGTATAAATATACCACCTCTTCTTTATCCAGTCACCTGTTGATGGACATTTAGGCTGTTTCCATGTTTTGCCTATTGTAAATAGTGCTGCTATGAACATTGGGGTGCAGGTGTCATCCTGAAGTAGATTTCCTTCTGGATACAAGCCCAGGAGTGGGATTCCTGGATCATATGGTAAGTCTATTCCTAGTCTTTTGAGGAATCTCCACACTGTTTTCCATAGTGGCTGCTCCAAACTGCATTCCCACCAGCAGTGTAGGAGGGTTCCCCTTTCTCCACAGCCTCTCCAGCATTTGTCATTTGTGGATTTTTGAATGACGGCCATTCTGACTGGTGTGAGGTGATACCTCATTGTAGTTTTGATTTGCATTTCTCTGATAATTAGTGATATTGAGCATTTTTTCATGTGCTTTTTGATCATTTGCATGTCTTCCTTGGAGAATTGCTTGTTTAGGTCTTCTGCCCATTTTTGTATTGGGTTGTTTATTTTTTTCTTATTGAGTCGTATGAGCTGCTTATATATTCTGGAGATCAAGCCTTTGTCGGTTTCACTTGCAAAAATTTTCTCCCATTCCGTAGGTTTTCTTCTTGTTTTATTTCTGGTTTCCTTTGCTGTGCAGAAGCTTGTAAGTTTCATTAGGTTCCATTTGTTTATTCTTGCTTTTATTTCTTCTAGGAGAAAATTTTTTAAATGTATGTCAGATAATGTTTTGCCTATGTTTTCCTCTAGGAGGTTTATTGTATCTTGTCTTATGTTTAAGTCTTTAATCCATTTTGAGTTGATTTTTGTATATGGTGTAAGGGAGTGTTCTAGCTTCATTGTTTTACATGCTGCTGTCCAGTTTTCCCAACACCATTTGCTGAAGAGACTGTCTTTATTCCAATGTATAATCTTCACTTTCTTTTTTTCTTCACTTAGTTTACCAGAGATGAGGTGCTTCTTCCCTTGATGGAAGCCAGTCTTTTCACATTTATACTTGTTCTCATCCCTTTTCTTGTCAACAGGGACTTTATTCCATCAATATCTTCTCTATTTCATTTACCTTTGACATGAAACTCTTCTAGTTATTCTTCTCATCCTGTATGTAAAAAATGTTCTTCTGTCTCCCCTTTCCATAACCCTCTTCAAATAAAGTCTTTTATTAGCTCTATACACTCTTAACTATATTCACCATCTCTCATCTCTCAGATTAAATTGATTCACCAACATATTACAATTTAGTTTAGTCTTCACCACTCCAATTAAACATCTAAAGTGAAATTAAACAATAACTCAATATTGTCAAATCCAGTGAGACATTAATTTGACTTACTGGAGTGTACTGTTTGCCAGACATGACTTTCTAGAACTCATTACTCTCTGGAATACTGTTATTATTATTAATACAATACTTTTGTTATACTATTTACTCTATGTACTTCTCATTTCTGGGCTCCTGCTCTACCTGTCACTTACATGTTGGGGTTGTCCACAATTCTCTTAGGTTCATTACTCTTGACTTCCTCTGAGCTATCTCATCTATTTTCAAGTTTTATGCATGATCCGTGAATGGCTTTTATAATCCCCAAACCCATATCTTCGATCCGGGCCTGTTTCCTGACTTTATGTTCATATATGTATTTGTGCTGGACATGTTACGGAAATGACAGGCCAGCCAAGAAACAAGCACCACTTGGAGGGTTGGAGTACTCAGATGTATTATGCCGGCGGGTTCAGAGGGGCTTCTGCTCCGAAGCTCTGAGCACCTCCAAGACGTGCACATGAGGTTTTATAGGGTTAATTACAAGTATGGGGCTATTAGCCAATAAGGTTCAAACACAAAAAAACAAGGAATCAGTACACTGGAGCTTATCAGTTTGGAACAGATCACGTTACTGACACTTGTTGAGTTTGGATTTATGAGTTAGCTTGTTAGCCCAGTAAACTGACACTAAACTTTAGATTTACGAGTTAGCCCGGCAGAACTTATATCAGTAAACTGACACTTATCACACTTAGATTTGTGACTTAGCTCGTTAGCCCATCTGGGCTTTTTCTTTACAGACATATCTACTTAAGATTCTGCAAACTTCCTAAACACATCAGCTTTCATCTATTTTTCTTAATACTTGCCTCATTTCATTTGACAGTACCACCTAGTCACTCAAGAAAAAAGAACTAAATGTCATGTTAAAACTCTCTCTAACTTCATTGTTTGGCCAACTCATTCATTTTTATCTAGATTTAGATCTTTTGGGGAATTACCCTCTCAGAAAAAGTCCATTAAATCTCAGATTAAGCTATGCGTTCTCCTCTGTCATCCCATGGATATTTAGCATGGCATTGGCCCCAATAAAATAACCCTTTTCTAATGTGACTGCGTACCAGTGAGTGTGTTTTGTGCCTTTCAGGACAAAGAGTGATGCTTTATTTGTTATCTCAGAATTTAGCAGTGGCTGACACATCTTTAATGATCAGCAAACGTTCATTAAAGTCATCTGAATTTAGTCCATCAATATTAACTAAGATTCCTATGGCTTTCTCTTCCTTAATAGGAAAAACAAACAAATAAAAACAGCTTCTGGGCAAGTTAACTGACACTGTGTTATTGGACCTGGTTTATTTCTTTGTCAATAGCTCCAGAGTGATAACACTACTAAAAGAAAATTAAGAAACAGTGTCCTTATCTGTCATTATAGTTTAAAAAGCAAAGCAATGACATTTCTTGAATATCTTATAATTATCAATCATTGTTTTTTGACTCAGGGTACTTCCTCATTTCAGTGGATGGTCATAAGATTTATCTTTAAATTCTTATTTTACTATTACTTTTTTTGGTATAGTTAGTATTGAATATTACTTATTTGTGCTAATTGTAAAGATCCAAAAATCTTGAAAGACCTCTGTGAGGAACAATTATCAGATAACTAATTACTCAAAAATTAACAGGATTGTTTTCTTGAATAAATCTGCTAAGTTTTGATGAACCAACAGTCATCCAAATAATTGGTAAAAGGAATATAAGTATTTAGGTAAAAGAGATTTAAGTATTTATTTAAATGTGAATAATCTTTTTCCTAGGAAGCATATAACTGAAATATGAGAAAAAAGTCTTAAAGGTCTTCAGCAGTTTCTAGGCACAATAGGCAAGTTGTTTGATATATATATATATATATATATATATACACACACACACACACACACACACACAGATAGTAACATATATATGAAACATATATCTACGTCTATATATCTATGTATTACATATCTCATTCTGCTCTTCTGTGCTCAGGTTTATTTATTTTGGTTCATTTTTTCTGACCCTCTTGGGTCTTGCCACACAGATGTTCAAAGGTCACATAATGTTATCCAAAGTTACAAATGATTATTGCATTTAGATCTTATATTTAACATAGATGGTTTCAAAGCAAAAATTGCACAGAACAGAGTTAATTAAACAAGGAAGATTTTACTCAAAGCTGTTGCAGTAGGGAACAAAGCCTGTATCTAAGTCTAGCCTCAAGTTTACTGTAACAGCTGGTGGAGGGTTTTTAAGGGTGAGCTGGGATGAGCTAGTTGAAAATGCTGGAGGATGTTATGGAGGAGGGTGCTCAGTGGGATGTGTGGAGCACAGTGAGTTATTTCCTCCATTTGTAAATGTTTTTCTCTGTGATTGGGCCATCTGTATTTGCTATTTGGTACCTGTCAAAGTTAGGCTCCATCCCCACAATAGAAACTGGGGGATATAGGTGCTATTTTCCTAAATGAATGTATTTCAGGGGATGGCTCCCAGGTCCTTGAAAAAATATTCTTGTGTAGTAAAATTGACAGGAGATTTTAAAAAATATTTACATGTATTTCAAAGGAACAGAGAAAGAACCAAAGAAAATCTCTAAGAAAAAAAAAGGAGGTCAAGTCTAAAGTCTAGTCAAGCTGAGGAAAACAATAAGGACATTTTGGTTCATAGGCATTTTAAGAATATTCAGATTCTATAGATCCATGTTAAGTAGAGGAATATGCCTGTAGTTTCATTTTGTTATGAAATTTGCCTCAGAGTAACAGAGCTAAAGACATCAGTTAGGAGGAAAGCAGTGTGATGAACTAATTTACACTAATGAAGAAATGGCAGTCTAACGTTTCAGGTGAATTTGCATATTTAAAAAACGTTCACGTAGGTGACACCATAATGGATGTGACAAAGTTAAAGAAAAGAATTTCAGAGGAGAGGGAAGATACGAGTGATCTTAGATGCTTGGGAACTCTTGTCACTTTACCTAAAGAGCTTCTGTGATTTATCTACTGCCTGACAGTATTCCATTACTTACTTAGGAGGCTTAAAATAAGTGAAAGAAACACTGCATTATATTAATAAAGAAAACTATAGCATTAAAAAGTGATTTGCATTTGTGAAATTCCCGAAAAGACTATTTCTCTAAAAATCTTGAAAATTTTGAAGGGAGAGATACCTTAGCGAAAACAAAATGTCTAGGTAGAGGCTAATTTTTTATCCTTCCTAAAACCTCTTTTTATTCATGAGATATTATATCAATTATATTCAATTACATAATATTTTGGCAGGAATTAAAAAAACTAAAATCAAAAAAAAAATCTGTCAGAGGTTCAAAATAATGGGAAGCTGATACTTGCAATTGATTTAGTATATAAGTTTGCCTGTTTGTTTATGCTAACTTTCATCATTAGTTTGGTACTTGCTTGTGTTATGGTAATAAAAATATATAACAAATATTTATGTATATAGAGAAAATATTTATTTTATCTGAAATGGGAAGACATTTAGTGAACTATTTCAGTTTTTGAAATTGATTTATTTCATAATTTTTTGAGGCATCTTGAAAGTAAAGAAATGAGATTAGTTTCATGATCAAAAAATAGTACTCTATTCATTGTGTGCGCATCTTAGATCAAAATCATCGCAAGCACAATCTTAGGGTATATTTATTTAGCTTCATTTTGGTAAATATGAATTTTGAATAAAAATGATTTTATATTGCCCCAAATTTAAAACTTTTTTTTCTTAAATCCAAAACTAACCCATAGGTAAAATGTCATTCTTTTTATTTTAAGAGAATTGTATAATATTTACAGTAACTAACACACAGATAAAATGTCATTCTTTTTATTTTAAGAGAATTGTGTAATATTTACAGTATTTTTGTTTCCATATTTTCTAGATAATTTCAGGGGGAAAAGTAACCAATTTCAGAGTCAGTAATAACAATTACATATTATCATAGGCTATCATTTAAACATAAATAAAAGTAATATGAATTACTTTTTAAGTAGCATTCAACACTATGAAATTTATCTGTATGGTCATTGCA
Organism: Camelus bactrianus; assembly: GCF_048773025.1. NCBI lineage: Eukaryota > Metazoa > Chordata > Mammalia > Artiodactyla > Camelidae > Camelus > Camelus bactrianus. The sequence continues at coordinate 32,241,939 of NC_133539.1, forward strand.
ATTGGATAGCTCCACTGTTACAGCCTCAAGAATTTGTTTATAGGCAGTGTTTCTCCTTAATACTTTACTAGTTAGAATTAATGAGGATAGTAATTAATTTTTTAATTAAAAATATTTATTTTCCCTTTACTATGTGTGAGGCTCTGTCTTAGAATGTTATACAGTAATAAACCAAACAGTGACAAATCTCACATTCCTAGTGTCTAGCATCTGGGAGAAAAATATAAACAATACAGTATTTTTAAAGATTGTAAGTGCCATAGAAAAAAATAAGAAAGTAGGCAGTTCAGGGGTTGGAATTTAAAATTTTTAACATAAGAAAATATTTTTTGTTGCAAAGTTATATATGTATAGATAGATAGATAGACAGATAGATAGATATAGATATATATTTAGATACATTGCCTCTTAAAAATTTTTACCTTAGGTCTTTTATGTTACAATATAAAATATGCTACTGTTTTCATTCCCATTAAAGTGTCTATTTTTGTATTAACCATACCTGGCATACATAGTTAAAATTAAGAAAATTACTAAGATTTTCTTAGTCTATAACCTTTCTTAAATTTATAACCTGTCAAGTATGATGACACATTGTGACACATTATAACGAGTTTGCTTCTTTCCAAAATAAATTCAAGGAAAATAAAAAATAAGTAGATGTTATAGTGTTTTTGTTTATTTTATATATATATATATATATATATATATATACACACACACACACACACACACACACATACACATATATATATATATATATTGCTTTATCTTTTCCTGTTTGTTGGTATTTTTGGATGGGGGATTTTATTTCTGTCAGTTATTCTGTTAATTTATTTTTTCTAGTATAGAGGAAAAGCACCTGGATTGAGTTTAAAAACTAATTTCATTATGCAAATAGCTATATAGTATGTGCATGCATTGCATGTTATTTGGATAGTAAGTATCTGCCGAGAATATTATGATTTCATTATGCAATAAATCGGAACCTTATTTTTAAGGACAATTTTTAGTAGATTCATGATGAACTCTAAATGATATGAATTGTTAACCTTTAACTATTAAAATGTTACTATTAGTATTCAGCATGGGCAATCCATTTCCTAAGCATAATCAGAGGGAAAACCAGCTTTTATTCTCCTAATGTGTAGAAAATATGCATACTGAAATGCATTTACATTTATTAAACCTCCTCTAAATAGCTGCATGCTCCAATGGAATAGACCTACCAGGAGATTTTTTAAAAAAATAGAAATTAAGTTAATTTTGTTAGAGTTATGGACCTTATGATTCCATCTTGCATTATAATGCTATATATTTTGTGTAAAATCAGTTGTAAGATTATATGGAGTTCTTGGAAAAGTGCTCTTATAAATGGCTGATAGATCAAATTTCAACCCAAGCTGAATGACATTGTATGATTGGCTCCCCATTACATGATACTGACTTCTAACAGCTAGTTGAGTTGGGGGCTTCTAGCTGGCTCAGTTTTTAAAAGTCCTGAATTCCATATATATTCAACAATTTATTTATAATTTTACCTGGAAAAAAATTTAATAATAATTCTTCCTTTACAAAGGCTGTAGGTTTGACATTGCCGTATTGTGACTTCTATTTTCTTCTGCAAATTGATCCTTTTAATTAATTTTATGCTGAGTTTTCAGTTAAGTCAGGTTCAACCTGGACTCCCTCTACTATAAGGGTTGATTGAGGCTATACATTTCTCTAGGGATATCCCTATTTATGAAACATATTTTGTTTTTAGAGACTCACTCAAGACTTACTCATTTGTGATAATGATCCATGATTTTTTTTATTCTTCCCAATAAATGTATTCAAATACTGTGTATATTTGCATTGTCCAATATGGTATCCACTAGCTGCCTGTAACTATTTGTTTATATTTAATCATTTAAAATTAATTACATTAAAAATTTAGTTCCTCAATCATCCTAGCCTTATTTCAGGTCCTTAAGAACCAGATGTAGCTAGCGGTTAGAGTGGTACAGTAAAGATACAGAACATTTCCATTATTGCAGAAAATTCTATTGAGCAGTGCTAATTCATATTTTTCTTACTGATTAATAATGTACCTGAATTTACATTTTAAAAGTCAGCCTGAGTTCTTCACAGCTCTATGAATAGCAAAGCTGAAACTAGACTCCAGGTCTTTGGGCACCCAAAAAGATGCTTTTTGAGAGTTCAGCTGTCCCAGAAAGATCAGCCACTTATAATGCCCCATTTTTAATTTCCTATCCTCTCATCATTGACCCTACAACATGGGGTAAAGTTTGCAGTCAGGTGCATTTATACAAAGAAGATAATTATTAAGAGCTTCAGAAATTATGTTTAATTCTTGGTTTAAAAAAATGTATGGATCTGTTTAGGTTCTTCATTATGACCTAAATATTGATGTTGTTCCATAAAATGTCTGCACAGTTTATAAGATTCAAACAAGCTTAGTGATGATAGTAGACTATGCAAGTGGGCTAAATTTAATTTGTATCTTAAAGACCTTAAATTAGTCTGATGAACCTCATGACTAGTCAGAAGGTGAATGGTATTATTCAGATAGATTACTTACAGGCCATGAATATATATACCAGTGAATTCCTCTTCCAATGAGTCTTTTGGGGTTAGATCTCCCAAAGATCTAAATATCTATAAACCAGATAAATGAGCATGTTAAGACTAATCCAGTACTTCATCATCAAGGTTCAGTAGTAGAAACAACTTCTATTGCTATAAGAAGTAAAAGCAGAATTTTAAAGACTATTTTATGATTCTATTTACTGAGAGAAGAGAAATTATCATTATATATAGTTTATTTCCTATGTAATTCCTCCTCCAAAATCAATTATAATTTTTCAGAATATACATATCAGATATTGAGATTTAAAAATATATTTACCTACTAGCAAATATGGTCTCCCTCATTTACACGTGATTCCAGTTCTAATCATCCTTCCCTTTCTGAAATACATGTTCATTTTCTTACTGACATACCAAAATATCATTAGGTGATACAAATCACAGCAGTGGCACTTGGACCTGGCCTGTGGCCAGTACATCATGTCAATGTTTGGGTCCATGGAAATTTAGGATAGCTCAACAGAGCATCTGGGAACTAAAGCCTTCTACCTCACTTTTCCTGGAAATGGTGGTTCTCTGCAATATAGCCAAAGTAAAAGAATAAACTATGAATCTTACTTAAACAATAATCTTTAAATTATTTTTTTTGATTTTCCATTTAATGATTTTACCCTCTTAACTGCATATCATTTGTATTTCATTTGATTTATTTTCTCCATTTTATTTCCCAAATTTAGGTGATTACATATTTAAGGAAAAATTACTGTATCACTTTAATTTCCCCTTTCTTTCCTATAATTTACTATAATCATAAAATATTCTTAAACTTATATGTCACATTTGAGTAATAGTTTGATTCATACTGAATCCACATTAAAAATCACCTATCTGACCTACTGATGCTTAATTCATATGACTTCTTCATGTAAGTGGTTCTGACCAGCATATTCATTCTTATCACCTGAGGAATTTTAAGGAAAAAAATGCTGATGCTAGAAATTTCCCCAGACAAATTAAGAAATCTCTACACAAAGTATGATAATGTATTTTTATTTGCCAGTTCATCTCTATTTTTCTCAAATACTTGTAATTCCACCCTTCATGGAATTTAGCTAGAACCTGAAAACAACCTGATTGTCAGAAAGCTGGTATGTGGGTATATATGAATGCATGCTTGTATTGTGTCACTCCAACTTAATTAATAACTGGGGAATACCCCGTAGGACATCTTAATTCTTTATCAGCAAGTTTATAGAGGAATATTTTGTGGCTGACTTCCAATTATTTAATCTATATATCAGAATGTAGTTTGGTCTGGATATTACAAGAATCCCACAGATAGTTCCTTCTTAAGAATACAGTTTGAACTTTGTTATTTTTTCTCTGATTTTGATTATCCAATGAAAGCAATTTGAATACAAAGGTGGAAGAATGCATAAAAACTTATACTAAACCCATTATATACCCATCTGAAAACAAGTCTGACCTATTTTATGACACCTTTGTTCTCGTGCTTTCAGGCTTCTCTTGTCACAGTATAGGCATATACTTCCCTAGAATTGTGCTTATTTACCCTGATCAAGATTATTTGTTGAATACAAACCAAGGTGACATTTGTATTGTAAATTTTAAAACTTCATGTTTTCCTGATGCCTCAAAATTCCTGCAAGCAATCTGAGCACCCAACCCAGGTGACCAAGAGCACCGGTGTTATAAGGCTGGTCCCTGCCACAAGTTCTTCTTGTTCTCCTCTGATAGTGATCTAGTGATATTCAAACAGTCCAGTGAAATTCCCTCACTCCTTTTACTTGTATTCTACCTGAATCTGTGATAAAGATGCTTGGAGGTCATCCCATATGGTCCCCAGCATGGCTTGAAGTACCTCCCTCTTCTAGACCATATGAATAAAATAAATCCTTTAATTTTATATGTTTCTTCAAGGGTAATTTATATAGCTATGTTCAAGAGATTCTTAAAGACCCCCACAAGGGGGATTTAGTACCCTATTATAGCACTAGTAGAAAAACAACTTTGATATATTTCTCTTAACCATTCTGAGTTTAAAACATTGTTTATTTTAAACTGTTAAATAGCATTGTTTTCTCTACACTTTTCCTGTAGCCTTACCATTGTTGAAGAATATAATCTGATTGCCACAAAGATGTATTGCCTAAGTCCAGGAAAATCTGCAAATATAGAACCAATGAAGTCTTTAACCAGTGTTTTTAGTGGGATATCCAATGTTTCTAATCAAGGTCAGTTCCTAAGTAACATGTAAATTTATTCAATCTAATATTGATGAGGTTAGATACAACATAGGGATTAATTGTGCAGGACTTTTACGAAGTTTTCAAGATAAAGATATTCTGTCCCTGTATAAAATAATTGGTCATATGGAGTATGTGAATGCAAATAACTTACTTTAGTCCTAATATTATACGGTGTTTTATTATGGTCTCTTGAAATCTATTGTTTCATAAGCAGACTTTATCTTATCTTTCATTCACCTTAAATTACTAATAGAAAGTTGTCACTCATTTTATATGAATTCTTATATGTAACCTTATCGATGTATAAAATGTATCATGATTTTCACAAGTAATGGCAAGTAATATTTAATTTAGATACATCAAAATAAATTTTGTCCCATGAAAATTACAGCAAACAGTAATGGGTAAGTTCAAAGAAGACTTTAAGAGAATTAAAAAAATTCCCTTGGCTCTCAGAAATTATTGTGTTTTAAGGAAGCAAGATAGGTGGGTAGATAGAAAGGGGGAAGGAATGTGAGAACACGTAAATATCTCTATTCCTAGAACACTTGTGCTCAAACAAGACACAATTTTTTATCCAAAATATTTGATCCTTGCATCCTCATTATTCACTGACCTATACTAAGCCACTTAGAAGACAATACATTTCATTAATTTATGTAGCATTTTCTAGTTTCAAAAGGTTTTCATCTTTCAAAGGATTCTCATAATATCTCTGAGATATGTTTCCACACATGTATTTTGCAGGTAAAGAAATAAATTGACTACTATATACCAGGCTCCATGCTAATTACTTTAAATACCTTACCATTAGTATTCTCAATGTTCCAGAGAGTATAAGTGACTTACCTAATCGTGTCACTCTACATTATACCATAAGGACCCATTTGAAATGTGATGATTCTTTTTACAAGATTTAGTGCAAATGTTTCCTTTTAACCTATTATTTGGCAAAGAGTATGTTTCTTCTGAATTGATGTGTTGTAATTGAATGAAATATCCACATAGCCTTCCATTCTATTGAATTCTACTAAATCACAAGCCTTCCCATTAACAATGGGACTGCTTTAAAAATCCTGATCTGGAGAGATACACATAATAATCAGATACATTGGAATTACAATGCAAATTGATAGTTAATTTAGAACAGAGTTTGAAGATGATATACCTTAGTATGAATAATATTTCAATTTACAGTGTATCTTCATGTTAAGAAAAAAAACTTTTAGAGCATATTATTTATGAACACAATCACTAACTTTAAAAAATAAGTCAAATAATTTTCAAGATGCATTTGGATGAATGATTACCACAAAAATGCAACTTTACATTTACATAAGCTACCATATTCTGAACTTGCTCTTGTTTTTAAGCACAAATTCATAGACATACAAAAATACATGCCAAATACATCACCTTTTGACATTTTGTATCAAGAGAATTATGAGGTTCAGTGTACATTGTAGCAACATGTTAATGAGAGGGCACATCTTTTATATTTAAAAATATATGCAAATAAGATACTTCCCACAATTAAGTAACAACAGCAATTAAGAAAAAATATATAAATATTTCTTTCCTATATAACCCAACTGTGGATTATGTTAGGGTATCATAACATGGAAGTATAAATAATTAATCTACCCAGGATGTCTTTAGAATTGTTTTGGTTCTATTTTCCTGAGGGTATGACACATCATTAAGATACCAATTAAATCAATGAAGTGGATTTCTTTCAATCTATGTGCTCAAAGAAATGAACAACTGGGAATTCTTTATTTCTGAAACTAAGAAAATGTATTTATTTTTAAATTTAACATTTATAAAGAAACTTCATGAGAATTTTTACATCTTTTCACTCGCTCAGGGCTATTATTTGTACTGTTGCCAAAAATATTATTTTTCCAGATCCACAGTATTTTAGAAGAATGCATTTAGTAGATAAAATAAAGCACAAATGCTTACACACTTATTTTTACTATCAAATATAAAAACATGTTTTCACAGAATATTTAGGTAGTTGTCATAGTTTAATAATGTTAATAAATTTTGACTTAGCAGTTTTCTAGTGTTTGAATAATTATATAGATATATATTTTCTATCCTGGTGATTTATTGTAAACTCTGATATTTAGATGATATCAGAATATAAATACCAATTAACACAACTTCCTGAGTTTCCAGTGTCTTTACCAATGAACTTTGAAATGATTTAATATTTCTAGATTTAAGTTGCCATGATTTAAATGCACAGCAGTCACTAGTAATAGAAATAATTTTACTGATTGATTTTTAGGTATATTAAAACATAATTTTAGTATTAGAAGATATTTGTTTAATTTTAGTGTATCAGTAAAATGACTGAATCTCAGTTGCACAATTGCAAAAAATAATGTTTATGAATATGTTGAATAAATATATATTAAAATTAATGTATATAACATTCAAATACAGAATCATTAGTGTTCTTAATCCTGAAGTAGACAACTAAAAGGTTTTTCTTTATATGAATATGTATTCACACAAAAATATTAAAATAGATTCTTTTCTATCTTGACCACTTTCTACCTTATCAGAAAGAGCAGGATAAATTTATTTTCATAATTCTTAGGATGGAGTAAATTTTAGCTACTGGTAATTCACCAGTGAGAGTCAGAATTCCTTAGTGAGTCAGGTCATTGGTTTCAGCTGTTCTTTCCTTTGTTGCATTCTGTCCCCAGCAGGGAAAACTGCACCAACACACTTTATCTGCAGTGTCATGGAATATATTTTTATACTTATTATGTATTCCTAGTAATGGGTTACAGAGACTCTCCTCAAGAATGGAAAAGTGCTGCTTTTGGAGTGACAAAGAACACTCTAAGTGGTGAGAAAATACAGGAAAAACTCAATAATTTTTTAGAATGTTTTTTAGGGTGTGTGTGTGTGTGTGTGTGTGTGAGATATTAGTGAACTGTCCACACTTTATTTTCCAAATCCATTTGGAAATTTGGAATTAGGGATTAATAATCCATAGATTATTATGAAAAAATATCAAGTGAAATTAAATTTTATTATCTAGCAAGGTATTTCCCTTCCTAAGTTTTCAATGCTTATTTTCTGTAAAAGGCAATTTATGGTTGCAGTTATTGGCATATTGTACTATTCTAATAATTCCCTTCATAAGGACAAAAATTTACTGTATCTTATCAGTAGTTCCTGGTAAATATAATTTGTGTAAAGTAAATGGTGAACATCAGAAACTATTTTGTCTTTATAAGAGTACTATATTCTTCACAGTAGTCTCACCATCCCAAAGACAGCCCGGTGTGATGGAATACCTGGGGACTAGTGTAACTCTAACAGCATCACTTTGAGCAAACATTCACATTCCCTTGGCTTTAGTTGCTTTGTAGTAAGCTATAGTATTTAAGGATTTGAAAGGCAGGATGGGTGTGGCTTCTTTAATCCTCATTTAGGAAGCTGAGGGCAATGCTGAGAAATGGTAGAAGTGCAATTAACCCGGCAAGTTTGAGTTTTGCGTATTGAGCTCATTATAAGAAAAGGTACTGCATCCATCGTAGTCATCCAGTTGTGCAAGCTGGGAATTTTCTGTCTGGTTGGAACATGAGGGCCAAACACAGGACACAGAATTAACCCTGCTACTAACCCTTCTGCAATAATATCGGTCTTCCTATTGGTCTTTTAAAATTTTACTCCCTTGAGCATCCTCTAATTATTTAAAAATATCCTTGAGAAGTAGGTATGAAGTTATTGTCACTATAAATACATTTTAACAATGTCAACACACACACACACACACACGTAACATCTATTTTCTCCTGTGAGTAAAGAGAGCAAGATCTTTGGTATTTTCTTGAATTATCAAGTCATATGCTTAAATTCACCATTTGAGGCAAGACAATTTAAGTTTATGGGAATTTCATCTGAATGTCATATTTTGGCTTTTGAGTTATTTCTTTGCATTGATCAATATTTATATGTTCATAATTACATGATATAGTTGGCATGTACTAACTTCTTATCTCAGAGTACTTGTGCTTTACCAGCTTATACAATTAATAAACTGTGGCTCATTGATTTTGTATTTAATACTGTGAGTTTTTCTTTGTAGACCAAATCACATATGTATTTATTATATGCATATTTTATTTATGAGAGCTATAGGTTATCATGCAGAAAAGCTACAAAGAAGCTTAAGGAAAGCATGAAAGAAAGACATTCTAGAATAGTCAGTCAAAGTAAAAATGTAAGTTGGGCTATGATATCTAATTAACTAATGAGGAATTGTATCCATTTTTATGGGCTTTGGTAATTTTAGCAAAAATGAGAGAGGATTTTGGGGCTCAATTTTCTCTCTCAAATAAGAGGTAATTATATTTATGATATATAAGGGCTTTTTTTTTTTTCCAAAGAAAAATTACCTTGCGAGAAGGGAGAAACATCTTACCTGTGGACTGATGGGAGGAACGTGGGAAGTACAAGCCTGGGTGGGGAGGTACCTGGAGATGAAAGAGGACAGGAAAGTGGGGCTGAACAGAACAGATGGCAAATTTAGTTTCAGCCTGGAATTCAAGACCAGTGGATAGGGAGGGCCATTAGCACATGGGCACAAATACTTAATCACCTAAAGATAACATTCCATAAACCGGGGTTATAGTTAAGATTCAGGAACCAAAGAGTCATCAGTTTAAAAATGTGGGCTCAGCCCTCAGAAAGCTACATATATGTTCTTAAAAGGCTTGCACTCTACCAGGTTTTGTTGGATCATGCATAAAGTTACATAATAATTACATAACTTACATGCATAAAATTATATCTAAATTACTGTATATATTTTTATTTGGCATTTTAAGCACAATTATCCTTATTCAGTGCAACTGGGATTCATTGTTCTTTCAGTTGTGAAAACTAGAAAATGTATAGTTAATAATGCTAATACAAGTTAACACAAATTAAATTCTTTATTAGAAAACAATAATTTTTTTTTGTAAGGTTCTAAGGTCATGGAAGACATAGTGTCTTCAATATGTATTCAGTAACTCAGGAGGAAAGTGAGAAGATTATGGGGGAAATTGAAGTTACAGGGCAAATAATGCTCCAAACTGAAACTAAATATATAAATTGATAGTATATATTAGAATAAGGATTTAAGACACAGCTGTATTCTCAAGCACCTTTTAAAAACTGTCTTATAAGCCCTGTCATATCTAGAAACACGCCTGGAAATGTTCCAAGTGCTTTGCAAACATTCTCTCACTTAATTCTACATTGATCCTGAGGTAGCATTATTATCTTGAGGTTTTTGTAGCTTAAAAAGGTTAAATAACTTGCTAAAATTCACATACCCAGTGATTAGAAAGTTATTTAGACAGTTTGGACTTAGAGCCAGTTTCTCTGGGTCATATATCCTTTTAAAATTGCTGCTGCTTCTCAGATGCATGGCATAATATCACAGCTTGTCTTTAACCTGGCAGGATTCACAGTCTTGCTTTTAATTAGCTAATTATAAATGCTGGTTATCTAAATTAGCTGTTCTCACTCCTTAGGGGTGTAGAACCCAGAGACTCTGCTTTTGAGAGCGCCCTGGTCCTCGCTGAAACCAACTTACATAAAACCCATGATGTCTAATCCAGGTCCTTTAAACTTGATTTCTTGACAGTGAAGGTAAATTTCGTCAGGGACTAGATACGTGGATCACATAGTATTTAGTCTGTCATTTTCCTCTGTCTGGCTTCATCTTTTGTAAAAAACCCCCCAGATTTCATATGAGAACTAGCTATCTTATTTAATACAATGAAAGAAATTAACTTCTCATGCTTCCTGAGCAGCAGTAGATTACAGTTTTCAAAGCACAGACTCTGGAGACGGGATGTTTGGGTTTAAATCTCAGTTCTGCCAGTTAGTACCTGTATAACATTGGACAAAACAGTTAAACATTTAGTGCCTCAGTTTCCTGAAATTTCTAAAATTGGGATGAGAACAGTACCTAACTGGTAGGATACGTTTTGTGAGAATTAAATATGTAACACATATAAAGTGCTTCAACAGGCATATAGGAAGCATTGTAAAAATAAAAAACAATTTGTTCTATTAGTACTGTTTGAGGAAGAGGAAGAGGAAGAGTAATAGTAGTAGCTTCATACAGAAACAGCTATTGATGTGCTTTGACCAAAACCTCTTACTTATTTCTTAACAGTAAACCCTATTATATATCATATTTTAAATATAACAGTATGCTTTTATCTATAAGATTTTAATTGACTTCCAACCCATTTTTATTCCAGCATATTCTCTAGAAATACAGATAGAAGGAGATATGCTGATAAAAATAATTTAAACTTTCTTTAGATAAAACTCACAATTATCTGGAACTCCCCTGGGCCTCATAGTCTCTTGTGTTTTGGGCAATTTAGCACATTTTCACATCTCAATATAGCTACTTTCTCTAGTCTTGTTACCATCTGCTTCTTTCAGTAGATAATAAGATTACTTGCTCTGTCTGTGCAGCTACAACCATCCAACCCCCAAATCTATTAATGACCCCCAAATCTCAGTGGCTTAACTTCATGGAGGTTTATTTCTGATCCAGCTAGATGTTGGCCCAACCTGGGCTAGAAGAAGAATCTGTTCATTTTCACCATTCAGAGATCCAGGCTCCTGAGACCCCACTTCAGCATATGTTTCCCTGCTTTTACCATCATTCCAGTAGAGGGAGGGAGGTGGTGAAGTAGGAGAGGTTCTAAAACAACTGACAAGAAGAAACTCATATCACTTCTACCCATGTTTCTTCAGCCAAAGCAAATCACATGTTTACACTTCACTTCAAAGGAAGAAAAGGAGAGTGGATCTGTCTGTGTCAGAGAAGAGTTTTTGGAAACAGCTCTCATGATCTTCACACTGGGAAACTCACTTATCTTCTCTCTTGCACTGTGATCTTAGCTGCCTAGCCACTGGCCTTTCAAGTTAGCTTTCTGATCAAATATATACTGTGAACCAGTTAAAAATGTACAAACTCTTGATTTGAATATGGAATTTTTTCTTAACATTTGGTTGCTTTACTAAGCATGCTTTATGTTCAAGGATGTGAAAATATGAATGAAAATGGAAATTATCCAAAAGGACATGGTGTTGGCAGACAGCCTCTTAGCACTCTGAATGCATATGGGAAGCTTGTCCCCCACCTACATTGCTCACAATATATGTATAATTGCTATAGGTATTTTTTAGATTATTTTTATTGAAATAGTTTAAATGGTTATAGACTTAGCATTATTATGAAGAAGAAAATGAACTAATTATTCCCAATGAGTTGAAGTGAGGATAAATTGCAGCAAATTTAGGTGATGATCTACCTTTCATCCCTGTGAAATGAAGAATCATAAGCTATGCACCTTTTAACTGAATCTCTTCATGGAAAATGAATAGGGCATGGCAGAGTCAATCTGTTAATTTCAGCTGTATTAACCAGCCAAAGGAATTCCTGCACTGTCTCTCTGAGTCAATATAAGTCAGGACGGTGACCTTAATGAACAAATTGTCTGCCAGTTAGTGGGGTTTGCTGAAGTGTAAAGGCAAAGATTTTGTTTTGTGTGTTTAGAAAGTAATTATTTTTCCAATTTATCTCATTATCTCATTTGATATTGTATTTAAAGACATACTGTAAATTTTCATAGCAAATATATTGTAAATTCTTTTAGGGATGAGATTACAATTACAGGCTAAGAACTCTAGCTAATGATGAGCAAAACAATAGTACAAAACCAAACAAAGCTTCACAACCTAAATACTAAACACATTTTATATTTTAGTCTTTAGAATTACAAAATAATTTTAAAGTAAAATTAAACTAAAAAAGAGTAACTCCATTGTGAAAATAAGTGTATACTTAAAATATTTAAAATTTTTTTCCATCTGATTTCTAATGGTGTACCACAAAATGCTTGTGTTAACATTAACACTTCACTTTGAAAAAAAAATTAATCCCCAAAGTATCATTTCTGTTTCAAGAACTGTTCAAAGGTCAACTTTTAACTTCTAACTCTTTGTCTAAACTGTAAATCATCATCATCTCTATCCTAGGATATTGCCCTAACTTCATAAGTGGCCTCCCTATTGCTACCTTTATTTTTGTTTTCAACGTGGCAGCCAGCATGTTTTTGATAAAAATATGAGTCAAAACATGTAATCCCATGGCTCACACTCTACAGTTGTTCCCATTTTACTCAGAGAAAACTAGAGTCTTCCCAATGGCCTATAAAGCTATACACAGCGTGGCTATTTCTGACTTGGTCTCCATATACACCTCCTACCACGTATGTCTGCTCCAGTAGCTCTGGTCTCTTTCCTGTGCCAGTAACATAGCTCAGATATCTCTTCATCAAGCCTCTTCATCTGTTTTTGCTGTTTGTTCCATTAATAATTTGTGATCCATTTGGGTTTTTACTGCATCAGAAATGTTGCAGGGTCTTATTCAAAAGTACCCTCTGTTAGCCTTTTCCAGACCACTCTCCTGACATACTTCCTCATCATCTATCCTTACCCTGTTCATTTTCCATTATACTTACCACCAACATATTCTGTATTTTATAGATACATACACACACAATCTTTCTCACTTCTGTAAAATGTAAGTTTCATGAGAGCAAGATTTGTTGGTCTGTTTTGTTCAATGCTGTGTCTCCAATACATGGAATTGAACTTGGAAAATGTTATTATTTGTACCAATAGACACAGAGATGCTGAAAGATGTAAAAACATGGAACCTGAATAGAGAGCAAGCCATTTTTATCACTCAGAACAGAATTAATACAGTGCACATGCAGTCTGGAGCATATAAGATCATGTGCCAAGTGTATGCCAAGCCATAAGGTAAATCTTGCACATCTTTCTGTAAAATCAGTCTAACCCAAAGACACGAGCTCTCACATAAAATGGACCACTTATAGCCAAGTTCCAGTTTGTATAGAATGTTTACTGTTCTATGTCAAGGAGAAAGTTTTGTGAAATTTTTTTAGAGACATTGCTTTAACACATCATATGTTTTTGAATTTGAATTCAACTTACATCCATGAATGTTTATTTGGTTATCTACCATGGGCAAGAAAATCATTACTATAGTTTCCAGATTTCTTTTATTGCTTCACTTCTTTGTATAGTTTTTTTTTTTAATGTTGGGTTGATTTTTATCAACCTTCTTAGAACAATACTGGGTACATATTAATCAATATCTATCTCATCCATATTTCTATTTATATCAGGTTTCCTGTGATTCCAATAAAGAACATTTTCATTTTCTCAGTATTCTGTTTCCTAGTGTCAATGTATAGAACTAAATAGCAGTCTCTTATTTGCAAATCTATATGGTAAAGAATAGGGACTTTACCAAATAAACTAGCTTTCAGGATTATCATAAACGTTGAAAGACTATAAGGCAGGGGAGAAATTAAAGTTGAAGACCACAAATATTTTATATTAGTGTAGTTTATCACCAGTTTGATAGACAAGGGGATTATTGCTGCCATGCTCAGTAATATAGGCAAGTAGAAATAATGGAATGATACAATTTAAATTGATCTGTGGGCAATTAAGTCCATGTATATTAGCTAGCATATTTACTTGTGTGCACACAGATGAAGATCAAGAAACAGGATATTTCACAATATGTGACATTTTGGATAAATTTAATTTACATGGAACATTTAATTTTTTCCCATCTCTACCTAATCTGCTAAATACCTGATGCTGACATGACAATATTATAAGCTTTGGGCCAAGCAGATTATCTGGATCAATATCAAACTAAGAAAAGTTATTTCAGTTTGGCATAAAAGGTTAAATACAGACAATGAAGATAAATTCTCTGGGTTTGAATTCCAACTTTGTTGCTCAGTAGCTGTATGACTTTGGGCAAGTTTTTTAACCTCTCTGTGCCTTGATTTCCTCATCTGACAGATGAGATTAATATTCACACCTCCTAGGATTGCTGTGAGTTGATATCTGTAAACATTTAGAACAGTGGCTGCGTGTACTATGTTAACAACTAGACTTGGCATCCATGGTTTCTTAAGCAACACTCAGATAACCCAATAAGGTTCTTGTTGGCTTTCTGTAATTTTAACAGTAATTGTATTTTAGTATCTCTATGCTTTATGTAAGGGTATAAATTAAAACTTTTTTGTGATGACTCTTGTTGATGAATGTCTCATCAAAGCATCATCATTCCTTCTTTGATTTTTAATTAGGACTTTGTTTTCTGCACTGGCAAATGAGAGCAAGTAGAATCTACAAACCGAAGTAAATTACTCTTTGATAAGTATTTTAACTCTATTAACTTTCTTTATTCACATATCATGATAATTAAATTTTAAAAGTTATTTTAAGAATAACTAACGTTAAATATTTTAATGAAAGTAATCATTGACTTAAAGAAATAATTATTATGTTGTCACATTTTGTATGATTGTATTTATTCCTTGAAATAAATAAAATTCTGACATGAACTGTTAAATTTCCAAATATTACTTTTGTGGGTGCATAGTTGTATAGGTAGCTTGTGTAGGTTTATCTACCTAAAAAACACAGTCTAAATAAGTGGTTTTGAGGCATTATTTCATGGAGTTTGAAGAATGATTATATTATGTGACACTTTGAAATTTACATTCACAAGATTTTGGTGTTTTGAGATGTAATTCCTTAAAAGCCACCCTGAAGATGAGGAAGACTTAAAGGCATTGAAAAGGAGTAGGTTGGGCTTGAATAAAATAATGGATTGAGCAGACAAAACCATAAGAACTAGGTGAAGTACCACATTAGTAGGGAGTAAGATTTCATTAACAGGTGACCAGATTGTTTAGGCAGTAATATAATAAAAATGACCAGGATTGAAAGGAAGAAAATGAGGCATTTTTATGAGAGAGCTCTAGAGATACATATTGAGATGTAAACTTTTCGGTTAATCAAAGTATGTAGATACCCTTTGTAAACTGTAGAGTGTGAACATTATGAGTATTAGTATAAAAATTACTAATATTACATTTCTTTTTAATTTAATATTTTTTAATCCATGTTAGTTTTTCTTTACTTTATGCTGACAGTTTTCTTAATTCTGCCGTGTTTGAATTGTTTACAACCTTCAGAAATATTTGTTCATTTGCCAATGTGGGAAACCAGTGTAGATCAATTGAATGTACCTATTTATCTATCTATAAATTTGTTCAGGATGTTACATGATTAAGAATTTCATTTATGCTCAACAATTTACGCTATTTCCATTCATGTCCTTTACAAGCTATAAATATGACATATATATGGAAATTAAGACCTGACTATGAAAATTAGAAATGGAAAGCCTCTGTAATGTTTTTAGTATTAATTACTAACCACTAAGTATAAATTGGAATATGTACATAGTGGTGGAATAGCACGTTTGTTAATTTACATAACTTGGAAACGATTTAGAAATATATAATCATACCAAGTTGCTGTTGCTTGATGAGTGATCCCACTTAAAGTTATAAACTTTATATATCAGATGTTGTAGCACTCGCAATTTCATTGTTAGGCATGATATTGACCCAACCCCATCTAGACAGGTCATTTAATGAATATCACAGTGTGTAAACAGACATGTCAGGTTCAGAAAAGCATTAGCCTAAAATGAGGTCAACGAAGGTTGATTCTCTAAGCTGTATGGACAGCTGAGCCCTCTCTCAATTCCAGTGCTCAGCCTGGCAGATAGCAGAGCCGCTTAGGCTGCTCAAAGAGGAACAGCTGCAGCAGTGACCAGGCAGTGTCCCCCTTCAGCGCTGCTTGAGAAGAGGGGGCAGCATGCAGCTTATCTCAAGAGCTATGAAGAACATGGCTAAACAAATAAGTCTGAAATTTTCAACTTTCAAAAGAAATATGCAATTTTTTGGTAGAAAACTACATTATACTTCATGTGGCATATAGAAATTATAATTATTGGACACAAATGCAAAATGTTGAAAAGGATATAGCAATGTGTTTTAGTTTTATTAATAGCACATACAACTGAATATTTTTCATGTCCTGAATGTTAAAAAAAAGAACTCCCACAAAGCAATCGTGTGACAAATATTTTCTTTTAATTTGGCATGTCTTTTCAATTTCTTCATGATTCCTTGTGATAAGCATAAGTTCTTAATTACAATATAGTAAAATTTACAATTTTCTTATGGTTAGTACTATGTTGTGACTTTTTAAAGACATTTCAGTTGTTAGATATTTTCTTCTAAAAATTTCTTTAATATTTTGATTTGCACAATTGAGACTTTAATCCCCCTTTAATTGGTACTTTGCACATGTGGAAAGTTAGACTATTATTTAGTCCTTAACACATATGTAACCGCTTGTCCTTGACTTGATTTATGAATAGCTCCCCTTTACCCACGAAACCACGAAACTGAAGTGCAAATTCCGTCTTATGGTCCAGTTGCAATCATGGGTGTGTTTCTCTCTGGGTTCTATTCTGGTCAGTATAGCTACCTGTTCCTGAATGCCACAAACTTTCATCACCATAGATTCATATGAAGTCTTGATACCTTGCAAGGTAGTATCCTTGCAAGAATACAAAACATCCCCTTGCTAACTACGGAAAACTTCTTCGGGAGTGCCTTATCCATTCTTTGAGAAGCTTATGCTCCATTTCTCAGCCACTCCTCCCTAGTTGTGCGGGAAACTGGGGTACAGAGAGGATGATTGTATCCCCAGAGAAATCCCTGACCCTTTGGGAGATCAGCAAAACCTCAAAAAGTGTTCCGTGAAGTTGTTCTCTAGTTGGAGCACATAGTAAGCCATAATATTGAAAATAGATGTCCGCAGTTCAAATAGTGTCATTTTAACATTACTTTTAAAAATAGGACTTACAAAGAATTAATAAATAGTGGCATATAAATATGCTTGCTTTTAATTTTTAAAAACATCCATTCAGTCCACCTAGATTAAATCATCTACATCTTCTACATAGGTTGTTTATAATTAAAGTCTGAGTCTGTTAAATAGGAAATCAACTCTTATATCCACAGTATCATAGAATCACAATTTTCTCAAGCACCAACTCTTTCCCCCTCTATTTTTGCAGTGTCTTAACAATGGATATTGGTAGGTTGAATTTTCTGATAACTAGAAAGAAGCTACATGATCTTTTCTGGTACACCAGCGTGTATATCTGAGTGAAGGTTAAGGTTAACTTAATTTCTCACTTCAGCTGAAAATCAATTCTTCTACCCTTTTGTCATAATCCTATCAACTACATAGAGAAGCTGTTCTGTTCTTGAGTTATATTTGAATTTGCACAGGGAATTAAATTTTAGCTTTCAGAAACTGAAAGATTTTATAGGATGACAGGACCTTTTTGTCTGTATTTACCATAATAAGTGGTGACCCTGGAGAACTAACGGGTTTTTCATAAGGGGCCTTTGCTAAGAATAAAGGGAGTCAGAGGAGGAAGGCCGGAGTATATCATCTTTCTGCTGCTGGGAAACGGTATACAAAGGCATTACTACACTTACACAGATAGAAAGAATGCACTTTTAAAGGACATTTAAACTGTGAGTGTTAGTAAATAAAATAATCGCTTAAATGTATCTGATGATATTTCTTGCACAGCCAGAGATTTTTTCATTGAAGAGAAAATATTTTCCTTATGAAGCTATAAGATAGTTAGCATACAGGTGTGATCATTACCCTTACCAACTTGCTCAGCTAGGATTTTAAGTTAATTCATTTGCTGAAATTCAATCTGTTAAAGTAAATCAGATGGCAAGGGCCATTTTTAGAAGGTAATATGGGTACACCATCTAATTATACCAAAGGGCAAGGTTCCCCTGCGTTTATTGAGACTCACATCTTGGAATTTGCCTTCAAGTTCAACGAGCAGAGCAATGATAGATTGGAACACAAGGATGTAACAGAGAACGAATGAGTATGGGTATCAAATTATACACCTAGCCCCAGCTCAGACTCCAGATTGATGTTGTCCCTGATTTGGGGAGCACTATAGAGGCTGCCCAGTTAACTATGTACAAATTTCTCTCCTTATTTAATTTTGAGCTTTTCTTTTACTCATGCATCACTCTATCCCTGGCCTTGTTCCTGTGCTTTGAAATCCTTCCCTCCAAAAGTTCCCTTGTTGATGATTATGGATTTTTTTTTTCACTCCTGTATTGTACCTTCCTGATCTGGCCTTCTCACAGCTAGTTTTGCCCTTTTATATACTCCCACTATCATTGTTACTGCAGAAAGGAGCCCTGTGTTATTTCATCCTAGGGTAGAAGACGAAAACACTTTCTCTCAAATGTTAATAACCTTACAGGTTGTACTGCCAAAGAAAAGCATTAATCTTCTCAACACATTGCCTTAGTATAGCTGGTCATTGGGAAACTGCACAGAAAGGTTCTCACTCCAAGATCTCAGAGCTTCCTGTTACTATTACTGGAGCAAATAGCTACTATGGCAGGTAATTAAAACTCAAAATGGATTTAGTACAGAAATAAGTTGTGACACTGGTTAGTTCTGTATCATTATTTAGTTGTGTATGGTGTGGTATAAAAACATATTTACAGAGTACTTGGTTTCTTTGCTAGACATTGTAATAGTTTCTTTGCAAAAGTGATATTATTTATTCTACATAATACTTCTATCAGAGTCTACCAAAATCCCAATTTTGTAGCAGTAGAACTGAGTGTGAGGGAGGTTAAAAAAATTTTGCCCACATTACAAGAAAGCGGGTCTTAGAGTTCATAGCCCAATGGAAGTTGACTAAGTCTGAACATCAGAATCACCTTGAGAAATCCTAAAGTCACTCTGATTTTACCTTTGCATACCACTAAAGTAACAATTCACTCCTTTCAACCAAAGAAATCAGAATCTCTGTAGTTGGGACGCCAGTATTACTATTTTTGGAAAATCTGTTGGTGGTCCTAATGGTCACTGAAGGATGTTCAGTGCCCCATCTTGTGCTCTTTTAATCATGTGAAGGATTAAGATGCTTGAGATATACTCATTAGTATTATCATCAGTATTTTGGTAGTTCCTGTGGGGAATGGGTTTGGGAAGGATAAGCTAGAAAATTAACGTTTTATCACACATATTTCTTCCTTGGAAGTATGTATTTCTGGTTTTAGAAAACTAATGAAGAAGTACTGGGAAAGTAGACAGTTTCATTTGAAACTGCCTATATTTTTCTCTCATAAATTTCACAATCGCTTGCCTTTCATCGTCCAGTCTTCTGAACATACTGCACTCTAACGTGCCTAGGATGAGCTCAGCAACTAGACTGGCCTGCCTTGTTACAGGTTTATATCTCAGGGCAGATCGATTTGAGCTGGTCATAGAGAACTGGAAACAATATTTTATTAATATTAGGAATGATGAGTCTATTAAAGAGCTTCTAGATTATAGAATATTGTATGCTTTAAGAAAAAGTTAATTTGATTTCAAATGTCTGTTGACAGTAACTTCAGTATTACAAAAATTTCTTATATAACAATTCAAGTTTATATATGTTGTAAATCTCAAATTATTTTGCTCCATTTCTTATTATCTGTCTTCCCTGGAAGACAGAAGACCTAGTGATTGCTTTCTGTATTATTAATTCACCTTTTAGCTTTTTAATCCTAGTCTAGTTAAACCCAGTTTGTATTATTTACTAGTAGTCTGTGTAATACTCGTTAATGTTAGCCTACTTTCACTCCTATTTTTCATATCCTTAATTACTCTTGACTGGAGGCTTTGCCTGCACACACACAGGACTGTGTTAGGCCAGTGGTGAATCATGCATGTGCAAGGATGTGGGCCTCTAGGAGACTGTAGTTATGGTAACCTCCATGTGGACCACTGCCTGCTCCATTACCCTGCTTCTGACTGAATCAGTGGTGACTGGGGCTATTTGATTCTCTTATACTGCATTTGCTTACAGCACTTTATCTTGTTCATTAGAGTAGGTTTTTCTGTCGTTTCTTAGCACTTACTGACTGTGCAGTTTTGTGATCATACCCCACCTCCCCCCAAGTTCCCTTTTATATTCCTCTTTTTTAGCTCACCACATGTGACTACATAGATAACCTTCTGTCATATATTTCTTCTGATGTATTTGCATTCAAAAAATGAGCATTTTAAAAGTATCCTGCAATTGGCAATTTGGAGAAGAAAATTATGAAGATGGGAATAAAAATTACCTGTATTGGAGATTAACACTTTTTTTATTTTAGTGTTTGGTTGTGTTCATGTGTGTATATTTGTGAAAGAATGATGTGTGTGTGTGTGCACAAAGGGAGGCGGGTGGGATGGAGAGAGAGAGAAACCAAGAGCAAGATCTGACAAAATAGTTTACGTTCAAACTGATAGCACATGTGTATATACATAAAACCAATTTACCATGGATGTGTTTTATAAATTCTTCATTTAACCATTTGAATTGCTAACATCTTTCCATATAAATAGACTTCAAAAATGATTTTGCAGTGATTGCATCATAGCCTATCATAGCAATAGAACATGATTTATTAACTATTCTCATGTTGTTTACAATTTATACTATTTAAGCTTTGTAATGTATATTTTTATGTAACTATCTAATTATAATCTTATGTTATATTAGAAGGGGAATTTACTGGAGCTAAATGTATACCCTTAGAATACTTTTGACAATTTGCTTTTCACAAAGTTTTATAATTTGAAATTCTTTTCAGCAATTTAACTTTGTTTTTTAGTAATCATTAATATGATTAAATAGATAAAAGTAGATATATATCTGTATAAATATGCATACACATACATATGAAAGGAAAGGTGGTAGCTGAAGATGGCATCAAAATATTGTTTTGTTTATTATTATTGAGATGGAATATTATCTATAATTTTAATATATTTTTCCAGAGTGAGGGTTTTTAGTACTTCCCATGATTTATTATGTTACCCATTAAATCAATCTGTGTATTTTTCCTTTATTCTTATGCTTTTAAGTTACTTCCCAATTTTAAAGTTATTTATTCACAACTTCTTTTTATGGTTTTATTTCTGTAGTTTAATTTTCTGATTTAACTCTTTAATCCATCTAGAATTCATCCTAATGAATACAAAGTAAAAATCTAATTTGATTTTTGAAATGAAGCTAATTTTCTTACGAAAATTAAAAACTATGCTTTTCTCATTGTTTTGCAAGTTTCCCTTACACACATGAACAGTGCACATTAACAGATACAAACACACACATCTATATCCACATCTACATTAGGATCTCTAAGATTAATCTATTTGTTGTCCATTTTGTAGGTTTTTAAAAAGTGAGGTGTTTAAAAATCTAGTATGGAAGCCATCTCATTCATTATCCTTCTCAAAATCTGTCTTGGATATTTTTTTTTCTTTATTCTTTTGGATAAAATTTAAAAGCATTATTTAAAGTTTAAATGCTCCATTGTTATTTTGTCTAAGCTTGCACAAATCTTACACATTTGTTCTCAAGAAATTGACATTTATGCAATAATTAGTCTTCCCATGTAGGAATAAAACTCTAAGGAATTACATAACCAGCTAAGGAATTTAATAATTGGAAGAGTTTCACATCTAATGGGAGACAGAGGAAATAAATATTACTCCTGTCCTGAATGTAAAATAAAAATGATTGAATAATTTATCCCATCTCTTTGATATGAACTCTAAATTATTAGCCAGTTTCCCCTTTCTGTGGACTAAGTCTGTCTCAGAGGCAAAGTGAGCTTGTAAAGCTGCAGGACAGATGTGTATCTTGGTAAAGCCATTTTTTGTCCTGGTTCCATTAAATAAAATATAGATGAAATATTAATTCTATTTGTCCCATTCTGTTATAAAAAAAAAAAAACTATGCTCTCCTGTTTTCTAATATTGATCACTTTAGCTGAACCAGAAAACATTTTATATCACAGCACTTATTGACCGGTTTTGCTGAAATGAATTTCAGTATATTCAAGTTTTAAACATTTGCTTTAGAGGTGTGGGGAAAAAAATGTTGAACAAAAGTTTTCAAGGATTTAGCTGGGAAAATTGGAGGGGCAGGTGTCAAATAGCTCATCGTGCCTGGCTGAGTGCTTACGTGAAGTCTGAGAGGAGGTCCCAAGACAGGCTCCCTCCTGTTTTGGTATCCCAAATGGATGTTTCAGGTCCTCCATTTTCTCAGGGCCAGCTGCCAGCTTTGAGATTCCCACTTAAGAAGCTTGGTTAAGCACGGTATCCCTCTGAGCACAGGGCATCCACAATTTCAGGGCTCAGGGTTCACACAGCCTACTAAATCCTAGGTGAAGTACACAGAATGTGCTGTCAGGAATTCTCAGTTTAATCAACAACCACAAATAAATGAGGGCAGGAACCTGGGGATGGGATGCATTTGTCTGCTGAAAGTGAGGGCATGAGAGCGTGTATCTGAGTCATGTTGTTGATACAGGTAGGAAGGTAAGACTATATTAAATCAGGATGTTGAATACAACTAGAGAAACTAAGTAGCTTTTTTTTTTTTTTAAATCAATGACTATTTGTTGCACAAATATTTATTGAGCTCACTAAATGAACCAGATATGTCCTGTTAGGCTTTTAGCAGTTACCATAACTGGCCAGTTCCTCCTTATATTGTGGGGTATGGGTGAGGTCTTACAGTTTAGTCTTTTAGTAGATCTCAAAATCTTTGTCATTGTGAGGAAGAAAAGAATGAATGTATGATCAAAGAAGTTCATCTATAGGAAGAAATATGTATATTGTAACAGGAATTCCACTATGTGTAAATAATCCTAATTATAGAGATTTATAGAAAGTGTTTACCAAATGTTTCTGATCATCATGCAGTAAATACTGACTTTTTAATTTGTACAAATTTGTCAGAAAATTTTTGTGTGTTTGTGAAGGTTTACACTTCTAAATATTCTTTCTAATTTCACCTGTTAATTTAATGATTATGGTAGCATCAGAGTTAACTAGAAAGACCATTATTCTGAAGTTTCAAAGGCCAAATGGAAGTCGGTTAACAGATACCTGATATTAAAAAAAAACGTGGTTGAGGTTTGTGTTTCTAGGGTTTATATAAAAAGGAAGACCACTTAATTTCGATGAGATTTATATATTATTTATTAACATAGTATTTTAAATTAGTAAATCTCTACAGGTGACATATTAGAGTCTTAGGATTTAATCTTAGAATTTCAGCTTTTACTTATATATTCAAATTGCACAGCAAAAATTTTTTCCAGAAAGTTATCAAGATTTATTCTTGTGTAAATCATGTACTGGCAGCATCCTTAGCAACAAAATATTTGTAAGTGTAAATAGTGCCACTATAATATCAAATAATAGCATGTATTATGCCAATGGAGACAGAAATATATTAAAGAAAATAGACATATATATGTAGGTCACTTGGAAGAAATATGTAATTTAGTTATTACTTTTCTGATAAACAAAAATTCAAGTAACCTCAGACTCAAACTCACTATGTAAATTTGAAATAGTCATACATAATGGTAATTCAGTTGTCATTCTCCATGCAACAAAGTCATATTATTGCACATCATATTCAATTATAACATGAAATTTGTAATTAGTATGATCATATCATTAACAAAAACCAATATACGTTATTGCATTTCTGCGAGTTGCAAATCTCTAATCTGTGTTAAAAAGATTGTAGAAGTCTTTGAAAGGCTTTGTAGTTTGAATGTATTATAAGCAGTTTATTTTTTGGGATCCATAGCTAAGTAAGTAGGTGTTTACCAGATGGCATTTTAGATAGATCGTAATACTCTGGTAAAAACTTCTTTGAACAAGATGGGAGAGGTGATGAAAAGCATCTTGGGGTCAGGAACCACATGAACTGAAGTGCAAAAGGAGGAAAAATTTCAATAAACACTGAGTAGTACCTCTTAGCTATACTAAAGATAAATTGATATGTCAGTGGCTGTCAGGCTATGAACAGACTGAATGATATAGACTTTGTAATTTATTTGGCAAGTAAAATGGACCCTCTGGACTTTATACTCTCAGACCATAAAGCTGTGTATTTAAGATCTAAGAAACACACATGGAACACATTCACATATTCCTGTCTCCCCAAAATGAGAACTGCTATGTATTAAAATGAAAAGACTATAGAAATCCTTATTTATTTTTCTCTTCACTTTTAATCATTGTACTTTGTTTTTATGGCCATCTGTATTCATATAATAGTTTAGAAGTAATTTTTATGTGTTGTCACAAACTTTGGCATCAATTTCAGTACTTAAAACTTGATACCATTAAGTGTGCATGTATTATTTTTGAAGAAACTGCTACTGTGAAATGAATAGACACAAGTTTCATTTTGTCTTTGGATTTCCTTGCCTTCCTTGCTTATCTGATATATTTTAATGTGCAAACTTGAGATAGCTGTGTGAAGGCAAGCTGGCATATGATGGGGGGAAAAAAGAAGGAAAGATAACTGGGAGATACCGGCAAGTATCATGAAATGTTTAGTTACTTCCTGGTGTTGTCTTTTTCAAATATGTTACAGGCAATATCAAGATATAATTCATAATTTCTCCCTCAAGGAGAGAACTGATATAGGGAATATTGAGAGATGTCTGGGTAAATCTTTGTTCCTATTTGAGCCTTTTTCTAACTCTAGCCTTTGCCTCCAATGAGCTGTCTGACACAGATCTTATTTTCAAAATTCTAAATACCCAAACATCAGTCCATCAGGGGAATGCCTGGCCTCATTGAATTCCAGTATTTAAAGTTTCTTCCATTTCCTGCTAGAAGATGCTGTAGGCATACATCTCCTGAGACTTGTTCAGAATGCAATCAAGCATGTCTTGATTTGTATAGGCAAATCTCTGCAATTGCTTTATTATTTCTTTTAGAATGAGAATCTGCCCCAAATGAATAGACACATTAGGATGTGCCCTTACTTGAGGACTTATCTTTCACATGTTTAAACATGATGATATTTATACATTATTATTTTTATAGAATAGTACATTTTACATGAAGTATTTTTTTCCATTTTGAAATGACAAACTTGCTTTCAAACTTGATAAGAGCATGTGACATGTTTTTCAAAAAAATGTTTTATATAGAAGTAGTACTTTGAATATGAAATGTATTTTAATACACATATTTAATATCAGTATGAGACATCACAAGGAATGAAAAATGTTGAAAATACCTAAAAGTCCAAAGGTCAATAGCTACATGATAAAGAGTCCTGGAATATAAGAAAACTATTTTAATTAAATCTGCTAACTGGGGACTGTAATAAGATATCGTACCAATTTCATAAATTTATTTCTAGCTCATTTAATCAGAGCTCTTGAATTACATTTATCCTTGCATATATGCAAAACACATCACAAAGGACAGATGTTAAAATACTTCATCCCTTCCATGAGATGATATTGCTTCCACAAAGATTATTTATTTTCTAAATAAAGCTAAATATATTCGTAAATCTTAAAAGAGAAATAGTTAACTCAGTGATCTAAGAAATTCTTAAGAACTTAAAAATGCACTTAAAAAGGAAGTTCTAAGCTATTTTAAAAATTATTCCTAACGTTATATTGCTTTAGGCTTCACTTAATAAATTTGCAAAAGGAAGTAAGTGTTTTTTTCATATTGATGTAATGTATGCTTAAGGGTATACAGTTTTGACTTTTTTTTCATAGTGACATATGCTTCTAATAGTAAAACTAAAAACTAAAAAAACTAAAAAAATATTTAGGGATTCCTTTGCTTTTGTGTGTCAAATAATGAATAAATGTGATGAATATTATTCTTTAAGATAAAGAGTTTATACCAACTTAAGAAGTTACGTTTAAAAAATGCTCACAACAATCTATAAAATGTCAAGTTTACATTTAAAATTGGTTACTATTTTTCTCGGAAAGTGAGTGATATAGTATTTGCCTCTTAGGAGAATTAAATTACTAACCAGTAATTATATTTCTCTGAATGTAATATTCTCAGTGGATTTGTATCAACTATCTTGGGGGCATTTTGGCATATGAGATGTAGTCATGTAACTACATGGTAAAATAAAGGAAATTAAATTCTGATAGATTGTATCTTAAATTGTCTAGTATCTTTTTATAAAAGCAATCTTTCATTTTTCCTTCCCAACAGTTTTGTGAAGTAGATTGAGTTAACCCAGATATAGTTCTTTAAGGCATAGAAGTTTGAAATATAGGCCTGAGATCATAATGTCATTTATAAAGCTGGAATTACAATTAGTGCTTGATAACTCTTAGTGAAGCTCTACTCCGTTATATTGAGTCTGCCTTTGTATTTGGTAAAGCATCTAGCAAACCAGTGTAAATGGAATGTGCTAATCTTTAGAAAACAAAGATTTAAAACACCCCTTACGCCACAAACCATGTGCTGTAATTTCTGGAAAATTTAACTTGGTGTGACATGTTATATATTAAACTGTGAATTAAGTATTAAAATACATTTAAAAGTTTGTATGTAGCATAGATATTTGATTATTCTGTAATAAGGTAGAAAGCATGAAGTATGAGAATATCTATATTCTAGAGAAAAAAATTTAAACATACTTGTTCTAGTCACAGTTGTAAGAACAGTAAGAAATATTTCACCCTTTTGAGGGTTCATAGCAAAATACACATTTCTATTGAATCAAAATTTTATATAGTATAATATGGATTAGAAATAACTAATAATTTCTTGAAAATATAAGGATCATTAGTCTTCATACAGTGCTGATTTAGGGAAATTTTAAAATAATAATTTAAAAGCTTAGATTTTTAAATGCCAAGTCAAAATATCTTTTTTCTTTTATTTATGTCAAAAACAGTAAGTTTAAATACTATTTTTAAAAGACATGAGTTCACTCATCAATAGAGAGGTAGAAAAGCTGATGTATGCCATTTTATTAGATACTTGGAAAACATGCCAATCATGCCATTAAATTATACCTTCATTTTTCTAGAGCAGAATTCTGTTTATTAACATTTCACAGAAATAAAGTTAAATAAAATAGATTTATTTACTTACAAGATCATCTGGACACAAATGTTCAATTAAGAGAAAAATACCTAGTTCAAAATATCTATTTCAAAAGCAGATTTTCATACTATTGAAGCATTCCTTAGTTTTCCTTTTAGAAATAGAGATTTCATGATAAAAATAATTTTCTAAAGGCTTTATCAGTATATTTGAGGCTGTGAGATTAACCTTTGTTTCAGATGAACATTTGTGTTTCTTATTTTAAAGAATGGATGGTTTCGAATGATTCCAGTATAAAGCATGATTTCCAGGGAAAGATTTTGAAGCTTACATGGGAACTAGGTAATTTTTTTTCCTCCAATAATGCATTATTAAGTGGAAAATGCAGTGTAAATTTGAGTGAATATGCCCAGCTCTAAATTCCATTTAAAGTTTGAGAAATATTTTATTATGTAATCAACAAAGATAATTGTTTTTGCAGTAATTTTACTTTATTGGAAAGAAGTAGGCAAGAAAATGAGTATAATTCTAAGTATAAAGAGTCTATAGAATACTCACTTTAATATGACATTTTATAATAATAAAACCAGCTATCATTTGAGAGCAACTAACAATGACGAATCTTTTAGGCATTATTTCATTTCAAGTTTACAGTAGATTTGCATGGAGAAGTAAGTCATCCTACTGAACTAGAGGGAATTCAAACCCAAGTCAGCCTGACTCTGAAATGCATGCCCTCAACTACTGTGCTGTCCTGGCATTAATTTTATTTCATAATTAAAACCTTAAAATCAATTTCTAAGTTCTAATTTATAGAAGATATTTTAACTTACATTTAATGATATTCAGTACCTTTGTTTGAAAGATAATATCCTGCCTTATTACAAAGGTAGCCTATGCTGATTATAAAGTACACAAACAATGAAAATTACATCAGAAAAAAAAATTAAATACCCATAGTCATACAACCGAAAGCTTATGTATTCATTAACCACAAATTCCTTGGAACTTTTCCATATGTTTGATACATATAGGTTCATAATAGGCCCATGTACGGACAAGCAAAATTTAGGTTCCCTCCATCATGAATCTTGGAGCTTAACAGTGAAAGGAACTAAGATTGAATGAAACTTTTTGGTTATTACATAGAGTGAAAATGTTAACTAATGTTTATAAGTTGATTTTTCTGAAAGGATTATAATACGTATAATTTTGCATATTGTCAATTTTTATAATGTCTATGTTACATTCTAGTATTATACATATTTTAAATATGTATACAAATAACTTTAATATTTAGTTTCTTT
Organism: Camelus bactrianus; assembly: GCF_048773025.1. NCBI lineage: Eukaryota > Metazoa > Chordata > Mammalia > Artiodactyla > Camelidae > Camelus > Camelus bactrianus. The sequence goes on from NC_133539.1 coordinate 32,271,088, forward strand.
AATTTTTCACCATTTATTTGGTATTTCAAGAAATATAATTCAGATAACATTTGAAACATATTTTTGTTGTATAAAACCGGACAAATTCATACTGGTGATATTTGGTGTTGTTTAAAACCATACCTTTTGCCTAAATTTTTTCTAATCTGTAAATTTGCCTTGTTGGTACTGATTTTCAATACATTATTTTCTCACTTCACTATCTCAGTCAAATTTTTGGGCCCCATGTAAATATACTATAGATTCTGAAGTAAGACTAAGTTAATGTATCTCACATTCGCTTTCAATGCAATCTGGTTTTTCTTTTGTAAAAGTCAGCATAGTCATCATTCTTCATATTCCTTACTGGAATACTAGCTACACTAAAACAAATTCCATGTCTGTCTAATTCTCTGACATACAGCAGGCACCTAATACATATTTGAAAAGTAGAAGTACAAACACCCCAGTTTTAGAATTTTAATTGTTGAATTATAGTAAAATTTATTACATTTTTGTTTCCAATTTGTGTCCATATGTCTATGCTTATTTAGATGATTTAAAAAATTAAGTTACATACGCTACTACATCATTACAACATAGTGATTTGATATTTTATACATTATGAAATAATGACCTCAGTAAGTTCAGTTTCCATCATCACCATACAAAGTAGTTGCAGTATTATTGACTGTATGCCCCATTGGTACAGTCTGTCTCCTTGATTTATTTATTTTATAGCTGGAACTTTGCACCTATTAATCCTCTTTACCTATTTTGTTCATCTGCCCTTAGCTCAATCTTCATAGTAAATTAAATGTATTATCTATAAAGTATATTTTATGTAGGCAAAATAATGCATAGCTTGAAATGTAAGCAACCTCTTATCACTCTTCAGAAGGGTTATAATGTAAGATTATGAAAGATGATTTCCCTATAGAAAGCAGGATGTTTCCATCTTCATCTTTTTCTGTGAAAACTACCAAAGAAAATTTGAAATCAGATTACTAAAAACATACAGTGATTTTCAGTGTATCGAGAAAACAGTTCATCAGATAAGATTATGATAGTATTATTTTATTGTGGAAATATTTTTTGTCAGAATTACTCATTCACGGAAGATGTTGTGTAAATTATATTTCTTTGCCACAGAGAATTCAAAAAATGTATTTTCTCCTGTTCTGATAATATGGTATTATTGTCACAAACTAAGAAACCTCAACAGGAAAATGGCCTTACTATCTAAACTACTACCAGAAATAATAGTTGAAATCAACTGCATTAAAATTAAAATAACAACAACAATAATTTTTAAGCTATTCTCTGCTATTTAATTGACATCTACTTAATATCTTCGTACATGGGTCAAATTACTTATTTAACCAGGGATACATTTGGCAATTAATTTACCCTGAAGCTTTTTAGAGTAAATTATGCTGCAGAAAATTAGATGTGTCCTGGGTAAAATATTGTGGCTTTTCAATGAGTGTGATGGTGGATTAATAATATCTGTTTTATAAATTTTCCAAGGGAAATTTTTGTGCCCTTTCTCTGCAGTGTTGAACTTTGAGGCTTTATATGTTTGCTTCTCCTTTTGTTGGTGGAGATGACCCAGATCTACTCTCACGGGAAAAAAATTATTGGCTCAGACAACTCTCACTAACCCCATTTACCTGAATAAGTTGAGTGTTCAATCACTTGGTTAAGTTTCTTTACATAACAGAATAGTATTTTAATGCTATTTCCAGCTACCAACACCACAAAATACATAAGTCTGCTGTGATTTGAAAACAGCATGACTGTTTTGCTCAAGTATCAAAAGCCTGAAACTTTTGTGCAGCCAATTCATATCCTCAGCTAGTCAAAACATATATAGATTAATCCAGAACATTGGAGTAGTGACCTTAGATGACAAGGTTTTGGTCCCTGAAACAATTGTTTTCATTGAATTTTAAATATGTATACATTAATCATATTGGAAAGCAAAGGTAAATTTTTTTTAAAGCTAATGACCTGAAGTTACAAGTGTTTTTATTCAAACAAAATAGTGCTTATCATCTTCCATTGTATTATTTTATGGCTTGCTTGATTCCATATGGACCCATGAGGTGATTTATACCTTAGAATTGTTAATTTGAATACTACTTAAATGTGGCCAAAATAAATACCAGCCAACATCCTTGAAATAGATGAGTCTAGAAAGACTTTTGAGAGTGACTACTGGCTTTATGATAATTATAAGTTAAAAGTGTGGAGATTTTCTATTAAAAGAAAAGAATCATTGTTCTTCATATGTGTTGTACTTTAAGGATTTCTTTTTTTTTTCTTTTTGAATATAGAAAAAGAGTTTATTAGGTTATGCTCCCATAGACAACAGTGGGCCACACAGACGAGAGGTACCTGTGTGAACCTTAAGGGTTTCTCAGTCAGCTAAGACTGCTACCAGAAAGAGGGGAATAAAAGTTACCTCAGTTCTTAGTCTCCCCGCCCCCAAAAAAAGAATTTTTAATAAGAGACAGAAAGCGTGACATAAACAAGATTTTATTAGTTAAGTAAAACGGTAGTAAAATATAGTACACTCCCAAGAATTGGGAGCAGGCCAATCCAAGAGAGGAAAAAATCGCACTGCTACTTTGTTTCTCCTGTCTTGTATCCTGGCTTAGGGGGCATTTTTGTGATTGATTGATTTGTGTCCCGTGTGCCTTGTGCTCAGGCACGCCCATCTCTTTTGCTTATGTTCTTACCCATGATGCACACAGAGAAACCTACAGGAAGGGGTCAAACTGCAATGTTAATTACATTGTACTGAGCATTGGGTCAGGTTAAGCCAGGTCCTTCTCTCTGTTATTTTCTGGGTTGCTCCTTTCCCCTTCCTCTCCCAGTGCTAATTTCTATCTAACTGCATAACAGTACAACATGATAAAATAAATTATTCTTAGGGATGGAATAATGCGTATTTTTATACATGTATGCAGTCAAAAATAGCCTTTCACATTTAAAATGCTTTGTACATACTAACTAATCCTTATGACCTTCCACTGGAGTAAACATTATAATCCTTATTATAGATATGAGACTCAGAAAGGTTTATCTACTTGCTTATTGGTACATAAATGTAGGGATGGAGCTCAGATTAATCACCTATATTTGGTTCTTATTCATTCTTCAGTAACCCCATGTAAGTTGCTTTTTATCAATTGATTTAAGGATTAAATAATTCTATATGTATGGTTCTGTCTTTTTGTTATTTCAGCAAAAATGTAACAACACAAATATGAATATTTTAATTAATCTTTGAAATATAATTTCAAATCAAACAGTGTAGGTCAATCTCTTGGTGAGATGTTTCAAGCAGCAATTGCATATAAACAGTACCTGACTTATTTTTGTGTCTCTAAAACTCAAGATTTGTCTGAATTTACACTCCAAGTAGAGTATATAATTAAACTGATATTGCATAATGAACTTCAGTTTTAAACTCAGAATATTTATATTTTACTTTCTTGTGCAATTTATAGAAATCTAAATAAAAAGCTAGAGTTAAATGTATTATTCTAATAAATTAGTCTCACATTACTTTTCCTTTAAGTAATTATTTTTGTACTGCAGTTGCAGAGCATTGCCTGCTGTCAAAAAAAATTAGGTTACCTGGGGATGAATATTCTCTAATGGTTAGATCACCAGACTGCAGTCATGGGTGAGCCCCAGTTTCTATTCTTAGAATCACCCAATAATGCCCAGTCTAATCTTTTGCAAGACTCTTTAACAGCCTTCACTTTTGTTTCTTCAGTTGTAAAAAGAGAGTTCAATTCAACACGTACTTTTGATTACTTTCTAGCAAAGTAATATAAAAAAAAAAGTGAGGACACACACACACAAAATAAAAGGTTGTAATAGCCCTTAAGAGACTAAGTACCTGATGAGACAGGCATTATAAAAACAACTATTCAAATAAAATATATAGAATTTATAGAAGTTAAAGAGCAGTTGATCACTTTCAGATGGTGAGCTCAAAGATAACTTGTCTAAGTGAAAAGTGGTTGAAATGAAGTCTAGGAGGTTTTGAAAATGATAGGACATTGGTAAAAGAGATAAGGACAGAAATAAAGGTGGAGGAGACAGCATGAACAAAGGGCCAGAAATTGACAAGAATAAAGCCTGTGATGGTAGTAGTGATGGCTGCATATGGAGTGAAGGAAAATATTCTGAAACTAGTTGTGAAAGTCTTTGAAGACCAGGCTTAAGAAGTTTGAATGTTATTTTCTAGACAATTTTCTATATATTGAATGTTTTAAAGGCTGGATCTAGGTAATCATGTGATCTAGAATTACAGCTATTGGAAGATGCCCTAGGATTGACAGATCTGAACTAGAATAATGGCTGTGAGAAATGAAAGACCATATATGCTAATATCTTTCAATCTCTGTAACACATATTCAGAGGATGAACCACTCAACGTCTGAAGCTTGCAACCTCATATATAATATGTATATGTATTTAAGAAGTTGAATAAACAGGAATTTAAAAATTCCAGGTTAAACATGGAATAGGGAGGAGGCAATGTTACCTTACAAGTTACATAGATGATTTCTGACGATTTTGTAAATCAGTTCAGAACTCTTCAAAATAAAGAATTTCATGTAGTTGTAAATTATGAATGATGATTCTAACTTGTTCATGTAACAATAGAGAATATTTTTATTTTTGAGCATTTTTTAATCTGTGTTACTGATTCATTTAATTCAACCTTTCTGCTAAAATTTCTTGAGGTTTCTGTTGATCAAATATAATAGTTCTCTCTGACATTTTATGATTTTGAATCATCAAGTTTTTATTGAGTGACTGACAATTTGATAAATTTCTGAACTATCATATACGTATGTACATATATATTTGGCAGTCTACAAATAAGAAATGATAGGAAGACATTTTAGAGAGTAAGGAATTTTATTTTATTTAAAGAAAATCCATTGAAGCATAAGGGAATGAGGCATTTGAGCCCAGCAGTAATGCAAACAATTCAATTTTTAAGGCTGCTGCTACTGGCAAAATCTTTTCTTAGAAATCAGCTACTTTCCGAATAATGCCTGATTCCTTTGTATGTAGCATTCATAGTGCATATTTTAGTTGTGTTGTTGTTACTTATTATTTTGTTTACATGTTTGGTCCTTAGGGTAAAAACTTTGTCTTTTTATATTCCATACAATATTTAGGGGAGCCTTAGAATCAAAGAAACACAGGAATTTTAAAGAACTCAGGAGGTCATCTATTCTAACCTCCTGGTCAAAAAAAACAAAAACAAAAACAAAAACAAAAACAAAAATCTTTTGTGATACTCCTGGCCTCTGATTCTCTTATTTATCCTTGAAAATGCACAGTGAATTCACTCCTTTCCAAAGCAGTCCATCCCATTGTTGTGCAGGTCTCAGGATTAGAAAGTTCATTATTAAACTGAGCCGGAAGTTGCCTCACTTTAACTTCTAAATGTTGGCTCTTTGCCTTCTTGAGAAACACAGGAGTCTAATCTTTCTTTGACATAATAGACTTTCAGATATTTGAGGACTGCTTTGTGCCCTGAGAGTATGTGAAATGTACATATGAGTGGGATAAATTGTCAGGTTTATTTTTTGTTTTCTTCTGTTTATTTATCTGCTCAGAAAAATGAGATTAACTATTGGAGAATGGTTTATTATACCCCACTGCGTTGATATGGGTTGTTTCTTCCCCATAAGAAAATTTCTGTTTGAAGTTTCTTATCACCAGTTGGCTCCTTTCTTAATTAAGCTTGTCTTAACAGTCAAATAAAAGCATAAAGATGAATTTTAGAGAGCCAATAGTTGAAATGAATTCAACTAATATTCAGTATTTGTCTTTTAATTCCTCTTTATTTTATATACAAATACATTTATTATAAACTATATCTGCTCTCTTAAGCTTACTAAATTTTGTATTGACATTATAAGATTTGGAGAAGTATTTCCCAGTCATTGTTGATCATATTTAAATGCGATTGAGGGAAAAGGGAAGATAGAAGATTGACTTCATCTAATAAAATGATGATGTACCAAAATCAGGAAGTGGGACACGAGTACCTCATTTATGTCCTATGTATTAGTTTGCTTTTGATTCTGTACCCAAAAGATTGTTGTTACAACCAAAGAAGAACAACAAAACAAAAAACCCAATTTAAAAAATGGGCAATGAACTTGAATATACATTTCTCTAAAGAAGATATAGAAATGGCCAGTAAGTACATAAAAAGATGCTCATCACTAGTCATTAAGGAGAGGAAAAAAATAAAATAAAACCATAAAGTGATAATATTTCACATCCTTTGGGATGGCTGTTACCAAAACTAAGCAAACAAACCAACAGAAAATAACAGGTGCTGTTAGGATGTGGAAAATTCAGAACACTTGTGCATTGCTGATGGGTATAAAATGGAAAATATTTTTCGTACTTACCCTGTGGAAAATGGTATGATGATATCGTAAGAAAATTAACTTAAAATTACCACGTAATCCAGCAATTTCGTTTCAGGGTATATAGCCAAAAGAAATGAAAGCAGACTCAGAAGATACTTGTATACCATGTTCATAGCAGCCTTATTTATTAAAGTCAAAAGGTAGAAGCAACTCAAGTGTCCATCAGCAGATGAATGTCTAAGCAAAGTGTAGTATATAAATACAACAAAATGTTATTCAACCTTAAAAAGGAAAAAAAAAACTTGACACAAATTAGAACATGGATGAACCTTGAAGATACTCAATTAAGTGGAATAAGGCAGACACAAAAGGACAAATATTTGTATGATTCTTCTGATGTGAAGTTCCTAGAGTAGTCAAATTGACAGACAATGTAGCATGGTGGGTTGCCAAGGGATGGAAAGAGGAGGTAATGAAGAACTAATGGTTAATAGGTATAGACTTCAGTAGGGAATGTGAAAAAGTCCAAAAGACGGGTGGCAATGGTTGCGAAATAATTTGAATGCACTTAATGCCACAGAACTGTTCAGGTAAAATGCTTAAAATGGTGAATTTTATGTTATGTCTTTCTTACCACAATTTTAAAAAAAGGTCATTTGTTCCAATGAGAAATGAAGTAGTACAAAAGGGGGAGCAGTGAATGCAAAAGAAATTCCAGTTAAAGTATGTGTCTGTATGTAATTTGTCACATCCAACAATTTATGTAAATTACAGTATAGTTCATCTGAGTCACATCTTAATCTTATGACGTGTGGTACATTAGAAAATGGAAATAGGCAAGAAGACAAAACAATAACATTTAAAACTGTGGGTCAGGCCAATACACAATCTTGACAAATCCATTTAATAGGTTTTGAAAAGTTACCTTGAGCATTCTGAGAAAGGCTTGCCTTTGTGATGCAATAGACTGCTCTGTCACTTTGCAACACTACATACTCTTCTGTGAGCCACAATGCCTTGCCAATTCATAAGGCTCATCTGTAGATTTATATCTACACTTCTTTTGATATTTTATGTTTTCTGTTATGCAGGTATTGCCTTTATCCTTGACTTGTATAATAAGCTAAAGCAAAATTAGGTCAATACTATTAGGCATAATTTAAAAAGTGGTATCTTTGAAACAGTTTTATTCAATGAGATACTCTTAGATGAATGTCAGAAACCTCACTTTTTTCTATCAGTGATGTGCAGTTTGCTGTGGGATTTTATAATTTTCTAAAACTGACGACTTGATTGCTTTGGGGAAATTCACATGCAGATTTTACCTTGAAGAGTCAAAAAGCATTGCTAAATGATGGATCAAGTGTAATGGGATTAAGGATTTTTTCCATCCTTTTTATATTAATTACCCATCCATAAAGAGAGAAACTAATCACCCTGTCCCTGACTAATGCTCTGTAGGCTTTTGATATCTGTTTGATGAAACTATTACAAAAGATAAAGCTGGAAAAATTATTTTCTACTTTAGATATGCATATAACACTAAAGTTGGCAGGGTTTGAGTTTCGGAGACCAAATGAATATGAAGTGATTGAATGCCACCTCGCATAGAGAAGCAAAATTTAACAGCTATCTTTGATGTTAAAAATAAGTGTGATATGTGTGTTTCTAAAACCAAAGTCTGACTGCCCATTAATCAGGCTCTGCAGGCATCAATCTGTGGCCACTTGCAGTTGGCTTAGGGAAGACAAGTACATACAAGACAGTATGGGCTCATTCTCTATCTAGAGCTGGAGTCTGTCTATCCTGGTTAGACCTACCATGTCCTAGGAAATAGGAACTGTGCATGTTTTAATGTAATAGGTATACTTGTTCACCTGTTAGGACTTAGTTCTATATAAAGATAAAATCATTTCACTTTTTTCAGTTACTCCATGTGCAAAGCGATGCCCCAAAACCAGTTGGGGAGAAAGCCTCCATTAGCCACTCCTGGTGTAAGGGGAGCTAATCTCCTCTACATATATGAGTGAGTGGCCATTGACTTCAAGCTATTTTGTCTTATGTGCTCTTGATTACAGATTTAATGTTAAACATGCAAATAATTTGTACTGATCTTCAGAAATAAGTCTATAATCCAGTATCTACTTTGAGATGGCCTGGGAATGATAGCAACAAATATGTATAACACTAGAAGGTATTATAAACAACATAGAGGACAGTTTTTTTTTCTTCCCTTCGTATATGCTGATTAAGCATTGAATGTAGCACTTTGGCTAATGTATATTTCAATGGCTTAAATTAAAACTATTTACCTAGGAGACCCAACCAAGTATAACCTGATGAGTATTTTTTACTCTTCTAGAATTGCCATAATCGCTAGACATTATATATGAAATTTATGAATGAATAGGTAATTTAAACATTTACATGTAAATATTACTTGGAATAACACCTTAGAATAAGCTTTAGATTATTCAGAAATTGTGTACTGAGTTCTATTCTTTGTATCTTTTTGGAAACATTTTTACCTATTAATCTCCAAAATGCATTATACTATTTTTTAAATGAGAAATTAGACAAATTTAGAATTTGTGACAGTGGATGCCCATGTGTTACATACTTTCTTAATTCTGGAGGTCTTGAATAAAAACCTGCAGAAATTTTCAGAGAAGTTTCTTTTACTTATGTTTAAATCCTAATTTTTAAACATAGTACAGGTCTTTTTCAATAGGCTTATTGAAACAATTTTTAAATTTCTAGACTTACTTTTTTCCTTATTTAAATGGATTATCTTTGTATCTATTTATAATTCTTTAATAAGTCTTTAGAAGATAGTTTTTGGATATATTCCTTCCACATGTGAAACCGACAACAAATGGTCAATGTATGATTAGCTGTATTAAGTTGACACCGATCAGTCAAATATATATAGTACACCCTGAAACACAGAGTTAAATTTATTTTATATTTTAAATATAGAATTTAAATCAGCCCCACTTTAGTGTTTATGTTGAGATTATATTCTTCATTTAATAGAATGTTAATATGATCAATTATACAAATTCAGTTTCATTTGAGAGGATCACTTTAGTACTTTATTCACATTTATAGTCCCACAAATATTTATTGAACATCTGTGCTACGCAGAGCAATGCTTCAGGCACTGGGTTTGCAGAACGGTACAGAATGGCAACCTGGGAACACAGAAAAGTACGTAAGAAATGATTAATAGATATAATCTATTATAGTACATAATAAAATAATCTCTTTTCTCTTCTACATAGCAGGACAGACGCATAATAAACAAGTTACTATATATATAGTATAGTATTAAGTGCCTGATTAAGATGACTTCTGACACTTGAAGGAAGCATAGAATTGGGAAAAATCATTTCAGGCTGAAAAAAAGGGGGAAATAAATTTTTCTCACTTGTTCACTTCTAAACATTCAGTCAGTTTTCTCCTTAATTTAAATGTTTAGTTTTCACTATTTCTATTTAAAACACGCAAAGTTCCACAGGATTTTTATATACTATTAGAAAATACCAATCATGTGGCAGAGCTTAAAGAGAGACTGGATCAGAAAAAAAAAAAAATGAGAGAGGGAGAGGGATAGAGAGGGAGAGATTGATTTGTAATAGACGTGATCTCCAACGTCAGAGAGATTCAGGTGGAATATTACAAAAGGCCAGCATTGGGCAATATCTATCAAAATTTTAGGAATAGATACATGTAAATTGTTCTGTTTAGCAGTAAAGAATGAGAATACAAGGTAAACTTCTAGTATATATAGTGCTTTTTTTCCCTAATGTGATTCAGATCCATATTTATCATCAAACACATCTTGAAATATAATCCAGAAGGTACTGGATAAGACACACAGATCCTTAAGGAATTTGTGATACTGTTATTTCTGGGGTATAAATGATTAGGCTCTAAAAGGGAATGTGATGGAATATTTTCATGGATTTAGGTAGAAGGAAAAACAGAGGGTCTATGGCTCATCGTTGAGAAAGTTGTATGTGAAATAGTGTATAGTAATAGAATAAGGAGATACCAAACATTCACTCGAAGGGCTTAAGTGAATGCAATAATTCTGGATTGAAAAACTTGGTAATATAAGGAATAATCTGATGAGAATTTTATAAGGGTGCAGTGGAATATGCATACAAATGAGCATGACATATCCACTTAACAAGTCAGATAGGTTGAGTTTTATAACAGGGAAATGCAACAGGAGATTTTATTAAAAATTTCTCCCAAGAGACCCATTTAGTGATTCAATAATGCATTTATTCAATTAACCAATAAAAATCTATGGGAATGCAACTAAGTGGCAGACACTGCTTCTATGGTCTTCTGAAGCTTAACCTCCATTGAGATGAGAAAAAAAATTAAGAAAATAGAAAATAGAAGAGTTATATGAGAGAGTGACTTCAGTAACCTAAAGAGTTAATGAAACTCTTTCTGAGGAGACAGCATATAAGTTGGCAATTGAGTGTAAAGATATCATTCTTTGCAAGTCTTGGGGGAAATTCTCTCTATAAATGAGAGAATATTTGGTATAAATTTAGCCCATGCTGGTTGAAATTCCTCCATGGGCAAATCTACATTTATTTTATTTACTATTTTTTAAACTTTTATAAAGATATTATCAAGACTACTAACAGAATTATTTTCTATTTGTTTCTTTAACAATATTTTATTTATTACACATGTATCTAATAATTATAATTATATTATTATATAATAATTATATATATATCTCAATTTACCACATAAGAATTCTGTAAGAGATACAGGGATAAGCTGATGTAAATCAAATGGCTAAGAGAAGAATTGAAAGAATGTGTATATATATATGTGTGTGTATATATATATATATATATATTCTTTATACATGTATATTTTAATGTGCATCATTTATATTAAATAACGTTATATGTTAAATAATATATATCATTATAGATATCATATATACATCATATATATTTTTCCATTTCTAGAGTGTAAATGGTAGATTGAATGCCAAATTAATGGCAAATATATAAGAAGAAAGAAGATAAATTTATAGCGTTAAGTATCTCCTTCTAAATACTCATTAATTATGGTGCTTTTACATATGTCTACAATTCTTTGAAACTACTCCCTCCACAAGGAGGAGCTTTGTTACCCTCCTCTTGAGTGAGAGCTAAATTTAGTGACTCACTTTTATTTTTTAAGTATAGTCAGTTACAATGTGTCAATTTCTGGTATACAGTATATTGTCCCAGTCATGTATATATATATACACATATATGTATACACATATATATATACATGTTCATACTCTTTTTCATTAAAGGTTATTGCAAAATATTGAATATAGTTCCCTGTGCTATACAGAAGAAATTTGTTATTTAATCTATTTTCATATATAGTGGCTAACATTTGCAAATCTCAAACTCCCAAATTTATCCCTTACCACCTCCTCTCCCCAGTAAACATAAGACTGTTTACTATGTCTATTTCTGTTTTGTAGATGAGTTCATTAGTTCCTTCAGTGTATGTACATATGACAACTTCTTATCTGGTCATTTGTAGATGGACATTTAGGTTGCTTTCATATACTGGCTATTACATATAGTGCTGCTGTGAACATTGGGGTGCATGTATATTTTTGAATTAGAGTTTCCTCCAGATATACACCCAGGAGTGGGATTACTGGATCATATGGTAAATCTATTTTTAGTTTTTTGAGGAATCTCCATACTGTTTTCCATAATGGCTGCAGCATACTACATTCTCACCAGCAGTGTAGGAGGGTTCCTTTTTCTCCATAGCCTCTGCAGAATTTATTCTTTGTGGCCTTTTTAATGATGGCCATTCTGACTGGTGTGACGTGATACCTCATTGTAGTTTTAATTTGCATTTCTCTGATAATTAGCAATATTGAGCATTTTTTCATGTACCTATTGGCCATTTGTATGTCCTCACTGAAGAACCGCTTATTTAGGTCTTCTGCCCATTTTTGAATTGGGTTTTTTTTTTTTTTTTTTTGTTATTAAGTTGTATGAGCTGTTTATATATTCTGAAAATTAAACCTTTGTCAGTCGTATTATTTGCAAATATTTTCTCCTATTCCATTGGTTGTTGTTTTGTTTTGCTTATGGTTTCCTTTGCTGTGCAAAAGTTTATAAGTTTAATTAGGTCCCATTTGTTAATTTTTGCTTTTATTTCTATTGCCTGGGTAGACTGCCCTAGGAGAATATTGCTAAGATTTATGTCAGAGAATGTTTTGCCTATATTTTCTTTTAGGAGGTTTATCATGTCTTATCTTGTATTTAAGTCTTTAAGCCATTTTGAGTTTATTTTTGTGTATGGAGTGAAGGAGTGTTCTAACTTCACTGAATTACATGCTGCTGTCCAGTTTTCCTAACACGACTTGCTGAAGAGACTTTCTTTACTCCATTGTATGTTCTTGCCTCTTTTGTCAAAGATTAATTGACCATAGTCCTGTGGGTTTATTTCTGGGCTCTCTATTCTGTTCCATTGATCCATGTGTCTGTTTTATGCCAATACCATGCTGCTTTGATTACTGTAGCTCTGTAGTATTGTCTGAAGTCTGGGAGGGTCAGTCCTCCAGCTTCATTCTTTTTCTTCAGTATTGCTTTGACAATTCTGGGTCTTTTGTGATTCCATATAAATTTTAAGATATTTGTTCTTGTTCTGTGAAAGATGTCATGGTCTAATGGAGTCTAGAAAAGGGAAAATAATAACTTATACTGGAGAAACTTGGCAGATACTCTCCTAACCTAGACATCTAAGTTAACTAGTAATGTCACATTGGTGTCTATACCCATAATATAATATGATGGAAAAAGAATTTCACCTTTGTAGTATTCTCTCCTAAAAATCAATAATCACATCTAATCTCGAGAAAATGCAAGGCAATCCCAAATACAGTCTACAAAATAGCTAACCATTACTCTTTAATCCTGTCAATGACAAGGAATCAGAGATTGAAAGAGGATAAGTAATATGACAGCTAAATGCAACATGGTATATTGGCTTGGACCAAGAACACAACATTTAATTTTTTTAACATCTTTTATTGATTTATAATCATTTTACAATGTTGTGTCAAATTCCAGCGTAGAGCACAATTTTTCAGTTATACATGAACATATATATATTCATTGTCACATTTTTTTCTCTGTGAGCTACCATAAGATCTTGTATATATTTCCCTGTGCTATACAGTATAATCTTGTTTATCTCTACAATTTTGAATGCAACATTTAATTTTGATCAAAGTTCTATCGTTTTGTAAGGTGCTAATACTAAGGGGAAATGGGTAAAGGAATAAGGGATCCTCTATACTGTCTTTGCACCTCTCTTAAAAATTAGTTGTTTTAAAATACCATTATTTTATGATTAAGTGCTTTAAAAAATGTTATTTCTGGTAAAGCATGTATTTTCAGTCTGGAATGGAGAACTCTTGTGCCCTGATAACTTTTACAAGTATTATATTGTGATTTAGAAACCACGTTGTTTCACTTTAATTTTAGTGACTGATGTTTAGACTGCATTATTCATTCCCATGCAAAAAAAAATAAATAAGGTGAATACAATTCAATTATGTAAAGTTATATGAAAACGGCTCTACAAAGTGTGCTATGTATAATTGCAATTTACACGAAAAGCATTCTGAATCCTCCTTTCCAGATGATGTAAGCAAAAGTTATACTCTCAAATTAATACTTAGGTTTCCAGAGGTTGCATCAGTGAAGCTGGGGAAGGATTAAGGCATTAGGGGCTAAAATCTGTCAAGTGTGGTTATGCATCTGAGATTCATTTACTGAACCATGAACATACTTTTTATTATCTTCCATGAAAATTTTGCTTCTGTAAATGAATACTGCATGTGATTATTAATACCAACCAAGATAAAAATAGAGCATGTTTGTGCAATACATTCTGTTGTTCTAGTTTGTAATCGTGGTCCTGAAATATTATCCTATGAAAACGCACAATAGGGTAATATCTTTTCTAAATTTATTTAAAGATTTCACACACACAAAAAGAACAAACAGTATGTTCCATTTCAGTATATACATGTATGCATTTAGGTGCTGAGAGAAGCCAGATATGCAGTAATTTCCATGCCTGAGACACTTTCTAACCTGCTGATGCTTAGCCCAACCCTACCAGTGCCTTCAGAAAGCTCTTTCTGCTGAGACAGCAATTTGAAACAATGGCTATTTTGAACATGTTTAGATTTGAAGATAAAAACTAATCTCTTCATAAATCTTACTGTTTCATATTAAGTTGAGCTATACAGAGAATTATGAAAAGAGCAATTTTTACCTATTTGGTATTAATACTGTCTTAAGCCCTGAAGATTGCAGAGTCTATAATGTGAGGCTCAATTTGCAGAACACAGTTCCAAAATAAGAAATGGGAGTATTTTTCTTACTATTGTGACAGTGATGAGACAGGAGGAGAATGATGCATTCAGTTCAGTCAGTTTGATAAATATTTACTTCGTGCAATCTGAATTTTAGAAAAAGTGAAGGCTGTGCCTTTTAATCATAAAGCAACAGATAAGTTAAAATATTACATTAACTGGAGTAAGAGTATGATAATAAAGAATAAAAGTAGATGTTTAGGTATTTAAATGACAGGATATGAATAAAACAGTAAGTAGATGATCAGAGAAGTGAGTTGAGAAAGTAGGATGTCACAGAAGCCAAGAAGTGAAAGCAGTTTAAGATGTATGTGTGAGAGGCAAACACAGCAAGGACGTTGATAAAGAGAAGAAAATGAGAAAGATATTTGGACTTTTGATTGAGAGATGATAAGTGACCTTGATATAAGTGTTTCAATAGATTTAAGAGCATGTTTCATAATGGTTAAAAAGCCAGTGGCTTACAAAGAAATGCAGGCGAAGGCATGTCTTTTAGTAAGTGGAATAATGCAGAAAAGGATATTGGTCTGAAGGCCAGCATTCCTTTAACAACTGATTACATTTCAGGGCTGAAAAATGATCCAATATTTTATTTCACTTTTTCTCCCTTTTTGTAATGAGAATATACCAGTTTGTTTTGTTTTATTTTACTTACTATTTCCAGTTCTTCAGACATTTGTTAGGTTTCCACTGTGTACAAATTACAGTCTTAGGCACTATGGGTGGCATTAAAATGAACAAGATAATGCTCCCTCTCCTTGAGAAAATGAAATTTTTATAAAAAGTATTTGTGGAAAAATGATAAAGAGTATAGTGTAAGGAAGACCATGCTCTAAAATACATAAGAGAATTCCTTACGTGCACTCAGGAGGGAAAAGCATGTAGGAAACTGGGCTGAAATCAGATTGGTGAGAGCTTTTAATGCCAAGCTTAGGAAATCAAGTTTATTGTGCATCCTTTATGATTATAATAAATGTTTATTTTTATGTTTGTGAAGTGTCTAGAAGATAGGATTTTGGAAGATCCCAGACCTCAGTCCTTTACCTATAGGCACATGAGCTCTGCTGAGAACTTCGGACTGCCTGAAAAGGTCAGTTAGGCTGTGCTGAAACTAGGGGAAAACGCATGCCTTTGCAGCATCTTCAGTAGTACTTTCCGACACACCTGGCATGTTGACTTTGAATGACCTTACAAAGTGCTAAAGCAGTAGGCCTCTTACAAGAGAAACATAATCCTGACTCCAAGACAGGTGACAGATAGGCTATTATTTTTGACATTCCCATGAGAAAGTACTGGAGTACTCTTCTGAATCCCAAGGTGGAAAAAGCAGAACACCAGGGGTTCTCTAGAGAAGATGCTCTATCTTTTTTGTGGCTGGGATAAATCTGGAGACAGTTCCCAGAAGTACCATGACTAATGTTCTTGGAAGGAGTCATCTATATATCGATCCAAATGAAGAATATTTATTTTAAGATTGGCATCTAACTACTCTCTCTTCTCCTCAGGAGAAAGGAAAAAAAAGTGGTGGTTCTTATTGGAAATAGAAGCATATGCTTCTCAAAATATTTAGCAGACTTTTGTATTATCTAAACCTTGATATAAACCAGGAGCAATTAAAATGTACTAAACAAAATATGCTCTTTTTTCATAGACTATGCAGTACAAACGCTTAACATCTATAGTGTTTTGAGAGGTAAATTCACATTCTTTATTATCTAATATGAATTTATAAATCAGCTTATTTATAGTAGTAGTGTATAATGACATATTTAGACACACATCTCTACTCTGCACATCCGTCCCGTCATTAAATGCTGATATTTTCTTAACAAAATACAAATGGAACATATTACTCTTGTTTCTGTATGATGGAACATGAATTTCCTCTACAGTGGAGCCTCTGAGGATTTGGTAAGAGCAGTTGAAGAACTGTGAACTGCACTTAAGCATCTTTAAAATAAAAGTCTTTAATAAACGGGAGTCATTTTGCTTCTTTAGCTGCTCTTAAGGATAGCAGCCCACAGAGGGAGAAAATACAAGAATGAATGAATGAATGCTTAATAAATATTTGTTGAATTGAATTGGGTAAGTAATTGATTATTCTTCAACTGCAAAAGACTTTTCTGGAGCTTTTAGAAGGAAGGTACTGTGGCAATTTAGCTTGATCCATGTAGCATTCAGCAGAGTGCCACGTAGCTGGAAGGTGCCGCCGTGGTAGGGCGGCGTGGAATTGGATGTGGTACAGGCATCTGAATATGATCTCAGGGACATGGTTGCTGGCAGTATACAGGGTTAAAAACTGTATATTTACGTATATTTTTAAACTAGAACAAAAGGAGGTGGCAGTTTCTGACACATAATAGATCCTTAGATCTGCCAGGAATGTTGTTTTCTTTTCTTCCATTTCAAGGTGGAAAATGAGACAAGTTCCACCAAAATTATGAATAGGTTCCATCTAGGAAAGAGCCTATAATTGCCTTCCAGTGCAATAGTGAAACAGTGCTACTGGTCACCAACTTGACTTTGAAAAAAAAAAAAACTAGAATATCTCATAATCTAAAACCCAGCGACTCACAAATGGATATCACAGTGACATTAGCAAACCCCTTTTTAAAATCTTGAAACTAAACTAAATCTGATAACAAAACAGTGTAGGTACATCTTTCCCTTTTCAGGCATGTTTCTGTCACTTTATTTATTATAATTCATTTCTTCACATGGTAAAATGGCTGCCTGCAGAAACACCTGGCTAATACAAGCTTCTCCAACACAACTCAGTCGAGATCTGGAGCTGGATATTCCTTGTTCTGAGGACACTGTGTATCTGAAGATGCTTAGCAGCATCCCTGACACTAGACACTAGATATGCCAGTAATAGACCCTCCCTAGTCTTCACAATCAAAAATGTCTGCAGCCATTACCAAATGGACCCTAAGGGATACAACAAGGCTAATGGATACATTACATGTGTGTAGTTCTATTTAGTGTAGGTTTATACTGTAGACCTAAAAGGCACAGATAATTTTCATATGAATATATTTGGTGAGCTTTCTTTATTTTAATATGCTTTGAAAGATTTGTCAATTGCTATTGTGTTAGTATTAATTGAATGATTATTACACGACATTTCTCTTTATGTTCTTGTAAAATAATGCAAGTTCCTTTTACAGTGAATGGCAATTGAACTTAAGGTACTGAATTAGTCTACACATATTATTTAATCTTAAAAATACGTATGGGATGTACATATCACAGTTAAGAAAGTTACTGTCCAGAGGACTTATATTGTCCAAGGCCACACAGCTAGAATCCAAACTTAGCTCTTCTTAATAAAACAGGTAGCCTTTCTTTCTTAGTATAGTGAAATTGCATGGTTTAGGAAGCTATAAGAAAATACTGTATCATCTCTATGTTTTGTAGGCCTCCAGTATAATATTTAGCTGGCTATTATTTTAAAACTTTCCCAGTCTTTTCAGACTTCATATTCAATAAAATTTTGAAACAATGTAATATTAATTATTTTTCCAAACATTTTTTCTTATTCCTTTTGGGAGTCCTTCCAATAATGTAACTCAGACATAAAAGAGAAACATCCCTTCCCTTCATAGTTTTTTAAGAACCTCTTTACTAAAACTGTATTGAATTTGTTATTTGAAGAAAAATGTTGGATTATAGTATTCATTTGTAATTTTGTTTCTTTGTCATTTAGTAAATGCTCAAGTTGCTGATTTATGAACCTTCCCTTGCCTGAAAGAGCCAAGGTAAATTGCAATTGGCAGTTCTGTAAAGGAGTCTAAATTATTTTCTTTCATGAATAATATGAAAAATTGAAGTGTCATTGATGTTCATTAAAAAACGCCGTGGATTTTTACAAGTACATAAATAGAAACTCTCGTCTAAAAAAAATGTAATTGAAAGAAGTGATTTTAGTGGGTTTTTTTTTTTAAACATGAAGACACTTGTCAAATCTTTGCAGACCTTGAGGCTTTTTTGGAGTATTTTGTATAGGCATATAAAGTAATTATCGTATTTCATTGGAGTAACATGCACAATTTTATTTTCACATTTCAACATATCTGAATTTGTGAATCATCTTAAAATCCCCGCTGTATCAGAGTTTAATTGCCAGGATTTTTCTTTTCTAAGTACATAAAATAATGATGCAAGTGATAATTAATGTTTATATTCAATAACATAAGCATTAATGAGATATATTAAAATCTATCAATGTTTAAAATTTTGATGCTAGAAATATTAACTCATATGTTAATTAATTTAGATAGTAACATTAACTGGTAATTGTAATTTCCATTGGATAGAATTTAAATTCTATAGCAAAAGCCTTGGCAGGACATACATTTCTAAAATATTTTCAGCATAACTTTTCTATGCTGTCATATTTTGACAAGTTACTTGTTCTTTGTTTTTGTTTTATTGCTCAGTGTATACACAAACCATTTTGAAAGATATCTGATAAATCTTTTCAAAAATGCATATGCAAGTGGCTACAAAAATGCTGTATGTCTATCAGATATGCTTATCAGTTTTAAGAGTGGGTTTTTGGCCCAGTATATGTACTGAAAATGTATTTGATTAAAAAAAATGGAAGTGATAATTATACATATTTATAATTATTTCTGTCTTTGCTCAGGATGCTTTCTGCCTATTACTTGTTTTTTATCACATAGGTAGAGGAATTTATTATATTGATAAGTTTGCTAGGCAGACATTTTATTTCCAGAATACATGGAATTCAATGAGTGTATTTCTGTTTTTCATATTTTCATATTTGTATGCCCATAAAAATATCCTGTACATGTCAATCATTATAACCTAGTTTGAACAGGAATATTATCTTAGGATTACATTTGGTTATCTGTCTTTTTTCTAAGCATGAAAAGCCCTTGATACTATATCTTTTAAGCAAGCATTTTAAAAATGAAGAGCAAATAGACAAGGGTTTTGAAGTTTGCATCTGTTGATGTAGAAAGTAAGCTATTAATATTACATATATTCAAACTAATCACAATTTATGGAATTAACTGTAAGTGAAACCATGTAGAATGACATTTCATGCTTTTGGTTTCTTGTGATGTGAAAGGGAGATGTTTTTCTCTGACAGATTACAGATTTGGTATCAACTTTCCATTCCTCAAGTTTACATTGCAAGTTATTTTTTTTTAAGTGACAAACAGAAGAAAACTGAACCTTGAATTAATAATTTTTCAGACCCAGTACTCCAAAGCTAAAGTGAAACAGGGCTTTCAAGCAATTATTTAGGTAATTGAAGTTCAAATCCGTAGCTCATTTTGGTAGAAAATCCTATTATGCTCATCAAGAGAACACATTAAATAACTGATAGGCATCTATGTTCTGAAATAAACAATGTGCAAAACTTGTCAGGCATTACTCTGCCTGTCCTCTGGAAGTTTACTGTTTTAACAGTAACTTCATAGACGTGCATAGGCACAGATAACTTGGGATAAGTGGAGTAAATGATGGTCCATTTAAAACAACAAATATTTATCATATCTTAATTTCTGTGAGTCAGAAATCTAGGCAAGCCTTAGCTGGAGGCCCTCTGGCTCAGGGGCCCTCCCAAAGCTGCAGTCAAGGTGCAGACTGGGGCTACAGCCAATTTAAGGCTCAACTGAGGGTCGTTGTCCAAGCTCACTCATGTGGCTGTTGGCACTTCTCAGGTCCTCAGTGGCTGTTGTCCAGAAATATCAGTTCTCTTTTGGGCAGCTCATACGTGGCACCTGGTTTCCCTCAGCATGAGTGAGACAGAGCCAGAGAGGAAGGGCAAGACAAAAGCCAGAGTCTTTTGTAACCTAATGTGGGAAGTGACATCCCATTACTTTTGCCATATTGTATTTTTTAGAAATGAGTCCCTAGGTCCAGACCACACTCAAAATCAGGGAGTTACAAAAAAGTATAAATACTCAGAGGCCAGTATCATTGGGGGTAATTTTAGAGACTGCCTACGACAGCACCACCAGCCCTTAGTATGATGCTTGTCCTCTTCTAAAGCTAAAGTTTTTTTTTTCCTCTCTCCTTTTTGTGGTTATTTCATTTTCCCTCCATCAATAAATGTATTTTGTTTTCTCCCTTCATCACATGTTTTCCATATGCTGTAAATCTTTATAACCACACTTTCTCAATCATCTTAAATGTGAGACCAAGGAGGTACATTCATTTGTTGAATTTTATGTTCTTCATGTTGTGCAAAGTGTTGTGGTCTGAAAGTCCTGGTTATGTTGTGGTTGGACTTCAAATGAATGAAGGAAATTAATAAGTGAAATTTGCCCATGGCATTATGTTATTCCCCAAACTTACACAAAATCAATGCCTGCAGAAATTTAAAAGAAAGGTGATCATTTTGAGCAGGGCATTTTTAGAGGGGGTAGGGAACAAGAAGTGGTAGGGAAGTACTGAGCAAAGTAATGTTCATCAAATCTGAATCACTGGATGTAACGAGGGAATGTCCTCCTATGGGCTGCCATCTTCAACTTGTCGAATGTAGTGATTATTATTTCTTACCAACTTCCGTAAGTTTTAATTTCCCTTGATGAAGTAGGATTTATTGTCCTCATAAAATTTTCTTAATAAATGCAATGAGATTGGCAACTGCACCAATTAATTAGTCAAGTACATATAAAATCCCTAGTGTTCAGTTAACTCGATCTTTTAAAAAAGAGTTAAAATACAGGTATATAAAGAGCTAAAATATATAGCAAATATTTTTTATTTCAAATTTTATATTTAGAAAAGGGAAATGTAAAGCTTATTTTGTGCTTTGTAATCAGTATAGATGAGTGATATTTTATAGGCAAAACATTTATAAACAAGTAGAAGTCCTTAGAGCAGATGTAGGCCGGTAAACTACTAATTATCTTTGAAAATAAATAGCTATGTGAAGTTCCATTCTTCTAGAGTTGCCTACTCTTTCTTTTTATATAACCTAATCAAAAGTCACACTCTTCACATTTTCTTTTATTTATACATTTTTAGGTAAATCGCACCTTGTTTTTGAATCATCAACAATAAGCAACTAAGTTTGCAACAAATACACATTACTTACAGTAATCATAACATATTAAATTAACCTGCAGCAAACATTTATTTAGCATTTACTGTGTAATACTAAAAACAGAAACTTTTCTTAGTGTTTGATAATATTAATATATTTAGTCTTCAGGATAATATTTTGACAAAAATAGTTATAATATCTACTTTTCAGATGAGACACAAATAATTTAAGTAATTTACCCACAGCTGGAACTGTGAATCTATAAGAATTTGTGCTCTAAGTAGACTGTGGTGTAATTACAAAGTTGTAGTAACTGATGTAAGTCAACAGCTCTGAATAAAAGCACCATAAAGGTAGAGGCTGTATTTTACCCTCCATTTTATATTCAAATGGTTGTTGAATGAATGAATGAGTGAATAAATGAAAATATAAACATGTTACATGACTAGCTGGGGTTTTAATAAAGCATTACTGAATTCAGAAAGCCTAAATTATGACCCAGCTTTTACAAATACCAGTCATCAGAGACACTGTTTTGTTAATTTCCAGAGGTGTTTATTTTGAACCAGCATAAAACCTGTAGTTTCTGGAAGGCTTTCACATGCAGGGTCACCAAATTCATCTTATGGAAGAGCTGCTTCTGAATAAATAATAGAATAAGGCAGCTATTTTTCATTACCTACACAAAACTCAATCTAACTTTGTTGTCATAAACTCTTTTGTCAGATGAAATAGAATTATACTTATAAAGTGATATATTTATTGACAACTCATAATAAATCTTTCATAATGAGAAACAATATATCACATTGTCAGGAAATAAGGGCAGAAATAAGAGGCCCCTCAAATCAACTTTAGGGTGTACTAAATGATACAATTATGTTACACAAAATTGAATTTTCAAGACCTGAAGTAGTTCTTTACTGGGAAATTCTAATTGCTTCTTCCTCAACTTCTAAACAAAAGTCTTTGAGAACTCAATTATTTGGTAAAAAAATGGCACTTATCCTCTCATTTTATTCAATAGCAGATTTCATTGTGTCATACTGACATTAAGGTAAAACTATTTGGCAAATCTTAGTTTTTTCATTGTTCTTGTGCATTCATATGAGCTCATCTTCCCTTAGTCATCAGCAAGAGAGCATACTGAGCACCTGGCATGTGCTAAATGCCTTGCTACATGCTGTGTGGATGCCAAGAAGTGATGGAGGAGGAAGGAAACCCAAAGAGGTTTAAAAGTGAAAATATGTATCAGAAGTTTCACAATAAATGTGTACCGAAGAAAGTGAAAAAATGGAGATTAGTGGGAAATGAGAAAGGCTGAGAGTATTTGTGGAGGAGATGGGAAGTATGATTTTTACCAGGCTCTTAAATTGATGACAGGCATGGCGTGAAATAGGAGAAAAGGAGAAGAAAAAGGCGGCCATTTTGTAACCATAAGATTTAAATTACTATAGATTTCATGTTGGAGAACAGAGTTAAGACAGGTATGTTTCTGAGGGCCTTAAAAAGACTAAATTTGACTTATGTGTGCAAGATGACAGAGAGCCATCACAAATTCTTTTAAGATGAAAGCATGGTTTACGGAGATGGTTCTGGCAGGATAATGAGTGGTGGATTATATGGACAGTAGACATAAGAGATGGAGAAGCTGTTTATAAAGGGGGATGCTTCGGCTTTTCATGGCCAGGTAAGGAGGGTTCACGTTTCCAGAAATTAGGATAGTGTAAATGAAGAAGTATAGCTATATTTCCAAGAAACTTGATATGGAAGAACACATATAAAAACATCAGGTTTATATGGTAGAGACGAGGCAGTTTCTGTAGCAGTCACAGCACTTTGTAAGTTTGAATTTACGAGGTTGTATATGGTCTCCTTGTTTCAGTGTCCACCTTTATGCTGATGGTTCTAGATTTGGAGCAGCAGACTTATGCATAATTATAAAACCTTCTCATGGATAACTCACTGTTTTCAACCATGAATTTATACTGTTCTCCAAAATCTGCTTCTCCTTACCTCCTTACGAGGAAGAATGTCCTCCTATCTCATTCTCCTTGTTTCTGAATATGCATTTATTAATGATCCCTGTTACTCCCATATTGCTCTCAAACGCTAGTCTCCCCACTCCCCAACCCACTATCCCATGTGACTTTCCTTGTCTGGACCCTCACCCTTTCTAACTTGGACTGATATAGTAGCTCTCTCCCTCTGTCCTCACTTCCAGTCTGTTCCCACTCCAGTGCCATCTCCCTTTGCTGTGAAGCATCTTTCTACATCATGGATCTGATTATATGCCCAGTTTACAGAGTTCGTCACCTTGTTGTTCATAGAATAATTCCCAATTACCTAGAAACACAAAGGACCTTTTTAATATTTTGTACATTCAACAGATGTGTGCACCGAACACCTAAAATGTGCCAAGCACTGGCTGGGAGGGCGTAGGAAAGCAAAAACTGACATGGTGCCCACAGCCATGGTACCTAAAGTCCAGTGGGGAAGGCTGTGGCTAATCAAATAATTACATCAAAAATGTAAAATTGCAGCTGTGAAAAGTGTCACTGAGGAGTTTGCAAGGTCCTATAACTGGGATTGTACCCAAGCAGGGAGGTCAGAGATGACTGCCTATGAAAGTAGTCTAGGAAATAAAATCAGGGTAATAGATTCATGGAAGAAGAGTCTAGGGCTATCATGCTGTAGGGTTCTAGGGAGAAGAGCATTTGCATAGTCATTTGCATGCAGAAATATGCTGGGTAGTAAGGACTTAAATTTTGTCAGTTAGTCTAGAACAGAGAGAGTGGGGGCAGAATGTTGCGAAACCATGCTCAAGAGAGGAAATAGAACATGCAGTGCTTTGCAGACTGGTAAGCTTACTCTGAAATGTTGGGAGGCTAATGGGAGGTTTTATGTAGGAGGGTGGCATGAACAGAAATGCATTTAGAAAAGATCAAAGATGGTGGGTTGGCAGGGACTAATCAGTCTGGGCAGACCCAAGAGGCCAATGAGTGCTTGCTAGGACACATGGGATGACAATGGTGATCTTGAAGATCTGGGAAGAAAGAAGTTACTGTCTGATAACTGAAATGAAGTAAATGCCTATATTTGACTACAGTACAGAATGAAGAAAGAATATAGACAAAGAGTAGAAATAAGGGTAAAAAGATGAGACAGAATACAGATAAGTGGGAAGCCAGAAAGTCATAGGGGCGGCGGCAGAATGACATCTATACTTGTTATGGAAAATTTAGAATCCTAACCTGTTAGGACCATCATAGACTTGCTACCCAGGAGTCTATTTCCTCAGCAGCTTTGCCATTTGGTTTAAGAAGCTATGCAATCCCATTATTCCAGGAGCCACCGTATCACATTTTCTTGAAGTTTAATCTGAGAACTACCTGCATTGGTATCATCAAGCATATAAAAATATCTTGAGGGAGGACAGGGGCGGAGCCCAGATTCTGTATTTTTAACAAGTCCTATGAGTCTTCTTGATGGAATCTAACCTTTGAGAAATGGGCAAAACATACCTAGGTGGAGTTTAGTGTCAACATTCTCAAAATGTGTGTGGCACGTGTCAAAAATGCACATGCTCACAATACTGGGAAACCTTTGCTCATACAGATTTGGAATTCAAATTATAGTTGCATCACTTGGCTGGGTAACAGTGTATAAGCTTTTAAATTTCTGTGGAATCTGTGGATTTTTGTGGAAAATATTGGCTTTTTCAAGTTTCCTAACTCTCTCATTAGTCAAAATTATGTCCTCTGCATTTCTGAGTTTTGAACCCTACCTCTGTGAGCAGCTTTAGGGGCAGCCAGTATCTCTGCGTCATATCATGTCACACCTGGGTACTGTGAAACCTTTGTGTCCCCCACCTAAGGTCTGAACTACCTTGTGCAAGGCTGAGACAGTGGTGGCCTTCTCTACTCTGTGTTAGCAAAATGCCAGTCTGTAATGTAGGGAGTGTTTAAGCTAGATTTGGTGCAGTAAGCATCAAGAGGAAGGAGAGTCTCTTCCTCTATTCTATTGAAATTATTTTAAGTTTTGCAAATGGTTAAGTCAGACCCATGAGTTTTTAGCCATTTCATCATAAAGAGCCAATATATTTTTGACAATATAAACAAACCATGAAAGCCAGCAAACACACACACACACACACATTTTGTAATGGGTTCAAAAACTTTCAATAGACCTGAGTTGAGAGTATCTAGTTATTGTAAAAATTCAGCTTGCAGTTCATAGCAAAGTAGGCTATAAATTTACATCTATGTGCTAAGAAAACTGAGTGACAAGTGCATGCTTACCTAAAACTCTTAGGTTAATAGCAAGTCAGTTTCTTTTCTGCTTCCAATTACAGCAGGCTAAAACCACAAGAATGGTTAAATGTTGTCTCATCACCTATAAGAGTGAGCTATTCAATAATTGACAAAAATGAAACGGAATATAAAACAATTGTCGTTTTAAACGGAGCTACTGCAATATTTGAAATACAGGGAGGAATACGATTTTTATTTTCAAAATTAATAGAAGTTTCACTCAAATCATTTTGAATACTATTGTTCCCTGGATGAAAATTCAATCCGAAACTGACAATTATGCACATGACAAATCTTTATCCTGGCTTAGAGTGTCCCCAGCAGGTAGTTTACTTATGATTAATGATTTACAATTCTTGGATATTCAGATTGGTAAATGTGCTGGAGCTTTTTAATTGCCAAACTCTTTTTACCCCCAGCTTGCCTTATGACAGCTTGCTTTCATTTTAAACATGTCGTTATGAACATGACTGAAAATGAGTGCCAAAAATATGAGGCGGCTTCGTGCATTGACTGTTATGGGCAAACACCCTGTACGAGCTTTTCTTCTGTGTTAACAAAAATAAAAATAAATTATAATTTTCTGATAGCTTGCTCAGTAGGTTCAGATTTTAAAAAGACAGTGACTACTGGTTTTTTTTGGTTATCTTCCATCATGTTTTGTTATGAGTCACAAATCAAAGTATGATCAAATACCTATTTTATAATCTAGCAGATGCTAATACTTAAAATTATAACTTATGAGAAAATAGTTCAACTTTAATAATATTTGGCAAAGCTAAGAGGATATAGAAAACTATAAAGAGGTTTACAGGTTTAAGATAGTCTATCTTAGAAAAGATAGAGCAGTGCATTGATTTCTGTTTTGAAATACATGAACACTTGTTTTGGTTGATGATAGATGTGAAAATATATAAGAAAACATAGTGTGTTGAAAGAATCCTATTCTTAGAAGACCTTGACACCTATTAATTATCATCTGGGAAAAGTTATTTAAGTATCTCTAAGTTTTTGTTCACTAATCTGTACATTGAAGCTAAAAATGGCTGTCCTAATTATATCACAAGGGTTTTTGAGAATCAGATGACTCAATTTCCTGCTGAACTGTGGGCATGGTGTGGGCAAGGACCATCTTGCTTTCATTCCCTGGTAGATAATGGGCACTTCAGAATTTGCTAATGAATGAATGACTCAAATTAGAATATAAAAATGAAAGTCAAGTATAAATGGTAAAGCATTTTGTGAGTTTCCGTAAAGAAGGAAATCTTAATTGGCCTAGGGAAAATCTTCTCTGTGTTTTAGTACAATAATTGGCAGTTATCAGTTACGGAAGCTGGCATACCCTAATAACCTGGTTAGAATCTTTTTTCTTTGTTTCTTTTTGTTTTTTCAGTCTTGAAGAAAAAGAATCAGATGTATTGAGTGCTTATTTTATACATGGAGCATGTATTTATTGAGTATGTTTAGTTAAAGGTAAAGGAATAAAAACAATGCTAAAGAAATAGTTTTATAATCAAGTTGTGATTAATGCAATGTTACAATGGTAGCTTAACAAGGTAACCTAACCCCACAGCCCACAAAGTCGAAAGCAATATACCAGGAATTTTATAAGTATTTTTATTCAAGAAACGTTTATTTAGTGTGTACTTTGTGCCATTCTGTTTGACACTAGAGATAAGTGTAAGTACACAAGATAGGTTGAGATGACCTTAAACCTATGTATTATCTCCATTTTACAGATGGAGAAATAAAAGCTCCAAGACATAAGGTTTCTTGTCTAAAATAATACAGATAGTTGATTAACTGGGACTCCAACCCAAATATGTTAGATTCCACTCTGCTGCTTCCTCTAATTCACTTAGGCACTGAAGTTGGACAGGACTGTTTAGGGACTCTTCCATTTTGGGGATTCAGTGTGTCCAGTATCACTGACACAAGTCTACATAAGAGAATTATCTAAGTCTGGTGTTATGTTTTTCAAATGTCATAGTATTTATTTCTAATCCTGGTGCTGCCCTATATTTTACTTTTTTAAATGGTGCCTCCGAGGAGGACCTATGTTTAATATAGTTAAAATGTATAATCTGCCCAAGTGAATGTTCACACTGTCTGAAAGGCCTATTGCTTTTATAACCAGATCTAAGATCCATCATCCCTATGAAGTCTTTTGTCTTGGGGCAGGTTGCACTGCTTATCACAATGGTTTTCCCATAAATTCTCATCACTGCTTATTTCTGCAAATATTTCCCCTGGTGCGTTGGCTTGCCCTATTTAGTTACCCCAGTGAAGCTAGAGATATAACTTATTTAACTCTGCTTCTCTTTCATTCTATCCTCTTCAGTATTGAGCACAGAGCCTTGGATATAGTAGTACTTAGAACACAAATGTTGAAATGAATTGGCCTAATTTATAGAAATTATAACTTTATAATTATTGTTCCCTTCCAGTGTTTAGAGAAGCAATGCTATTCTGAAATCTAATTTTTACGAACACTGATAACCTATTAATCAGTGTTCATTTTCAAAATAATTGTCAGTATAAAAAATTTAGCAATATTAAAATGTCCATTGGAACACACTAGAGGAGGAGTTTATTCTAATCATATTTTCTTGTATGTCTATATATCCTTTTTCTGTGACTGTTTACAATCTAATTTAACTTTCTTATGTGCTTACAATAATGTTGGCAGCATGTTTTGTTTTTTGTTTTTGCATCATACCAATACCCCCCATACATATTATGCCCCAATTTAGGCATAAATCCCACTAGTAGTATCACTTGGCTAACATCATATGACAAACTACAAGAGAACAATGTATCTTTCACAGGTAATTTTGTAATTTGATTAAAAAATTTGTTAACATATGATTTACATTTATTAAGCATATATATATATATTATAGTAGACATTAGACACTTCTGTAGTCTGTGAACAACAAAATGTATTGATTCTCTCAATGTTCTTACCTGTATGACATAAGTTCACTTATTTCTCCCCATGTGAATTAAATGTTGTCTTCATTCTTCTTTAATTGCAATATGCTTAATTTCCCTCCACTACAAGAGTGCAGCTATTTATGGCTTTAACTTCTATTAGATTTTCCATCATTTGATCTTTCCTGTTCCATTATAATATATTGTCCTTTTATGATTCATGTTGTCTTACATTTATTACTACCAAACTACAGGGCTTTTCTTCATGACATTTTTAATATGTGCTTTAGTGTACATAAAACATTAAATGATCTACAGTGAGCAATTGGTGATTCTAACTGCTCATATTCATGTTATAATGTCTGAGCCATTATTTCTGTGATCTTCTCACTATGGATTAGCAATGTGGGAAGGACAAGAAGCCAGAAAGTGTCATCTGAATTAATTCTCTGTGGTGCGTGTGTGTGTGTGTGTGTGTGTGTAAGAAAGGGAGAGACAAATGAAAACAAGAAGACAAAGAAAATCAGAAAAAAAGAAATAGAAACTGACAAACATAAAGAGAGAAAATAATTTTTTCATTAGATATTTCAAAAATTAATTTTTATCAGACTTTCAGTGTTTACAAAATTTTAAGAGTAAATGTAAGTTTTCATTTTATCTTCCCCTCCATGCCTAGCATTGTACATTTTCATGGCAAATGTTTTCTTGAATACGGGTGAATTGAATTCACGCATCTCTAATACATGTGATGGAGGAATTGAACCATGGGTTTCTGATAAATACAGCAATGCACGGATGTAAAGAAGAGTGTTTTGAATTAATTGAATAAATGGGAAGAAACCCCTAAGTTTCCTAACATCCAACCTATCATGCGCAAGTGGGGGAAACAAACCTGGAGTCAAGTGGTTATAATTAATCCTGGGAAGTCCTACTTAGACATAAAAACACACTGAAATCATGCTTAAGAGGAAAATATGACCAGCTCTGAAAAAACCAGTGACATTGTACAGAAAAAACTTCAGCTGCTTCTTAAAAAGGACACAGTTTATGACCTGTGATCTATGAAACTCACAGATGTCTTATTTAGATAAACTTGTATAATGTGTGTGTCAGTGCTTAGTAAACTCTAAAGAAATACATGCAAGTAATTGATGTTGTAATTAGAAACATCTATTTTTATGTCCCAATTGCTCTTTCTAGGAGTAATTGAAAACAGTGAAAATATTCATGTGGAGTCCTTAGCTAAGATATGTGCTTTTAGGCACATCTCTAACTTGGAAACTCAGGTTTCTAATCTATAAAATGGAAGTGAGTTAAGTGAATAAAGCCCTCATTGCAGATTTGTTGAGGTTTGTGAGGTTATGGGTATGATAGAAGGAATACTGGTATTAGTTGGTATGCAAATTTGTTAACTTCCAATGACGTCTCCTTAGTCATCAATTAACTCTTTCTGGGAAAATATTTTCACTCACTCAGTGAACATCTGGAGCACCTATTATTTCCTAGATGCTGATAACATGGGACACAGGGCTAAAGATAACTGGTGAGGAGCTTAGAGAAGGTTGAGTCAATGAAAAGTGCTTAGACTATAAGGAATAGATATGCAGGTCACTTGGACCATACAGTGGCCCTGAAAGTCTTTCTAGAAAAGAACAGTCAATAAATAGTGACTGACTCCTATAGTATATGCTGTTATAGAGTAGTGACAGAGCCAAATCAAGGTTTGACTCTCAATAAAAGTTTGAAGGTACCATGAAAGGGTTTGGGCTAAGCTTTCTTTTGACAGAAGAACTTGATGTCAGTATAATATTATCAAAAACTTTTCTAGTTCCCAATGATTATATATTTGTGAACTCTCTAAATTTAAAGGGAAACAATATGAAGTTAGACAGCACACTATACTAATATTTGATTTTGAACTCAAGATAATCTGAATATTGAGCCCATGATGTTCCCTTCACTTCTTTAGACAGATCTTGTGATTCCTGTGCCCTTCAATATTCATCATGTAAAATTTTCCTTTGGGAGGTGTCTTAAACTTATTGAAAAACAAAAACATGAAGCAAACAATAACAAGCAACCAAAAAACATACTTCATGAAGTTTTATCTTCCAAGGGTTCTGAATTTTGAGCCCCATAATCCATTTTCCAAGTTTAGCACTTACCTGTCACCCAGATTTGTTTTGTGTGTTGTTATGGATGATAACATTTAATTTTTCTTAACCTAATTTTACTCATCTGTCAAAACAGACCCTGGGATATTTGGTCACTGAAGTCATTATTTTGTTATAAATGAAATCTTAGCTTATCAAATCATACAATCAAATCACAGTGGAAGAATTTAGGTCATTTTATAAACTGTTTTAAGTGACATTTTTCAGCCAGTTGTGATAAA
This sequence comes from Camelus bactrianus, assembly GCF_048773025.1. Lineage (NCBI taxonomy): Eukaryota > Metazoa > Chordata > Mammalia > Artiodactyla > Camelidae > Camelus > Camelus bactrianus. The sequence continues at coordinate 32,302,613 of NC_133539.1, forward strand.
TTAGTTAAGTTTTTTTCAAAAGTCAAGCTTTTTTCACTGTCTTTTTTTCCAGTTGTAAAATCTCAATTTAACTGAATCTTATCTATTTTATATATGTTTTGATTTTACATAAAAAATGACATTTCATATTTTAGGTCTTATGAACACACAAACAGTTGAAGATTATAAATATTAAATTGCTAAGAAAAAGACTTGAATTAGAAATACTTTTTAATTAACTTCACAATCATAATCTTTGAAATGGAATCTAATTACTGTCTTGACCTTCTCTAGGAAAATAATATTTAAGACCCTGCAAAGAAAAGACATTAAAGAGAAGTGTCTACGAGGCAGTATCAGTTACTTAGAAAAATACACACACACACACACATACACACATATATGATGATTACAAATACTCATTTTACTATTAAACAGTAGCAGGATATTTCAAAATTGAGAGGTTAAACATACAGGCCATATGTTTAAATATTTGCATGAAACAAGTTTTAATGCAAGCACATAACCTTTTGTCAGAATGATAAATGTTGGTTCTCATTTCCTTTGTGAAGGATAACTCTTTTTATCCTCTATGATATCAATCCAAACTGCCTGTTCCAGATCTCTCAGGATATGGATAAATGAATGGGCCATCTATGGTTATTTGCTTCCTCCTCTGAATATTTATTTTCATTTTTTAGAGCCATTTCTGCTTTGTATATTGGGTAACTGACATTATCATTTATAACACCTATAGTTTATTCAAGTAAAACATATTTTGGATACACATGTATGATATCTAGAAATTCTTATGTCTTTCTGTTTTATTTTATATCAGCTGTGTGGTATAATCATTCTCCCAAGAAAATCCCAAACTTCACTGCTATTATTTTAGCAACCATCAATCCTAAAATTCAAAATTATCAAACTTCAAAATTATAATGTATACTGAAACATTTCTACTAATCAATGTATTTTACGGGTTTAATGGAGACTAAAAAAGTCAAGAATATGATTTAAAGTAGGTGAAAAAGAAATAAAGACATTTAAGTTCAGTTAGGAGTCTCTTCAAAATAAGGAAAACAACCAATTGCATAATTTTAATTTGATTCTATTCATTTTGACAAACATTTGGCATATTATAGTTATTATATGCTCAACTGGACAAGTTAATAAACTATATACCTTGGAAGGACTTTAAAAAAAATCAGGGCATAAGAAAACTCATTCCTTTTCTCCCCTTTATTTCATGTATTTTTGTTATTATGGTAATTATTATCATTAACCTTTATTGTAGTTAGATACACATGCAGTTCTTCCAGTAGACTGGAAGTCCCTTGTAAGAGTAAAGACAGTTTTTTTTTGTTTTTAATTCTTGCTACCCTGACCGTGCTCAACACATAATGCCTTCTATAAAGTCTATATTCTGACACTGTATGGTGACTCAAATGTCATCCAAAGGCACTAAATATTAGTATCTCAAAAAAGGAGTGATTTGCCTTGCACTTTTCACATTATTGATACGCTTGAGTGTTGAGTTTTCCCTCAGTATATGACCTAAATTCCCCAGGCTCTAGGTCAATTCACAAATACTACAAAACTCAAATTTAATTTTATGATTTAGGGATACTTTGTTATAACACCCTTTTGTGTGCTGTTACGAGAAATGTTTTAATAAAAGTACAATGGTAAGACTGTAACAAAAGGGTAGCAATACTGGAAGGTGTATGACTTAGTCAGATAAGACTTGCCCTAACGATAGCAGAGCAGCTTTAATATACACACAGATGTATGGGAAACCAACAGTGAATTGAAAAATGCAAAGTTTTGCTCACAAGGTGACCGGAGAGAAAGGCAGTCAGTGGGGGTGAGGATTTTACTGGTTTAATAATAAATAGGTATACATAAATAATTAGTTTGTGACAGTTTTAATGACAACCCAGCCATGGGAGAAGATAAATCTACATATTGAAAGAAAGCAGTTAAAATGTTGACTTGCAGAATGACAGAGGTAAAAAGGATACGTTTAAGTGGAGACAGGCAGCTTGTCTAAATATGGCTAATATTAAATACAGGTGATTATAGCATTTGAAATTGAAATTAAAAATAATCTCTGATTCACGTATTTTAAAATTGCCAAGTCCCCTCAGCTGCATATTTCACCAGGTGCTGGTGCAGTTGGAACAACAAGCAGATCCAATGATTTAAAAATAACATTCACGGGTGTCACCTGATGTCACTCCAGATAAGAAATGCTGTTCCTAATCAGGGAGAACACTCTCTGGTATTCATCCTAACACAGCCCAAACCTGTGCTACATATTTATGTCATGTATTTTTAAATAATCTTTTGGATCTTGAACATATTAAATAGATTAAGCTTTCTGAGAGTTGTAAACATAGGAAAAAATGGAATGCTTTAGTTTTAGGAAGTTTATGCCTGTGTAGAGCTCTTTTAGCATGATTGGCTTTAAAGAAAATAAAGATGTTTTGATTTTTTCTCCAGATACTACAAACTGAGTCAAATATTAGTGTAATATTCACGATTTCTTCTTCAACATGATGTTGAAAGCCTACGATTTCAGGCAACTCAAGGACACAGCCTCCTAAATACATAAGCTCAGATTTGGAGAATGAAACAAACATTTATCAAAGCATTCAGGCAAGCAGTGTGCTAGGTGCTTTGTGTGCATTTACTTTTCCCAATAAAAGTCCTAGGAGGAAGATATTTTATCTATTTTACAGATAAAGTAACTGAAGTCCTGGAAGGTTAACTTGATTTCCCAAGATCAAAAAGGAACACAGCAACAAAGACAAGATTGGCCCTTAAAATTCTCTAGAAAGCACAAGCTTTTCTATATATGCACCTAAATATCGCTATAAAGGTTGTGTCTCAAATTTATGTGGAAATAAATAATGCTATAATTTTTTTAATGCATTGATACTCACTCTGATCACCCTCCTCCCACAAATTTGACTTCATAGTCTGAAAATGAAGCAGCACGAATCACAGATACATTTATGCCTATGGCTCAAATCACAGATCAGGTTTCTTTAGGCATGTGTACCACACACACACCCCCCCAAAAAAAAGAAGAAAAAAAGCTTATTTGAAACATTGTTGTGCACGACATTCACATTTCGTTAGTCTGAAAATGAACTAATTTGACTTAATTTAGAATACTACCAATTCTGTACTTTCCAAAATCTTTGAGCAGATCATGGACGGAAACTCTCTAATCTTACCAAGCAATTCTGAGTGAAAAAATATAATTGACAGGCTTATAGAAGATAAAACACAAAATGGCAGAGAGAAGATAAATAAACATGAAGTATCTAGTAACATATCATAAGTATTGTGATGATTCTAACATGTGTATATAGAACCATAGCTCACCCATGAAGGTTATGGAATTCTAGAAGAAAAATAGAGACTGAAGGGAAATATCAGACAGGAAAAGTCTAGTAATGCCATAATGCTATTTTAGAAGGTGTCAAAGAAATTAGATAACTTTGGTGTTAAGTCATAAGAAACATCAGTTGCTTCATTTTGACTTATTTGGGTGGTCCTGTAAGTCTGTTGAGACCTTTGTGAAACCAGACTTTAGTCTCTTGGCATTTTGACAATCACTTCTAGCATCATTTTTTTACCAAATATCATAAAGAATAGTATTTTTTTCTTCTCACTAATTAATAAATTGAAGAAGACAGTTAATTACTAATGAATATATTAAAGAGAACAGCATTTTCTGAAGTCTTGTAGCTTCTCCCCCCATTTTAACATTAGTGTTGTTGTTTAATTAGACTGTTCTTCAGCTTAATCATTTGCATTAAGCCTATCAACCAGTCAGTTTTCTTCATATCCAGGCTGCATTTCTTCATCTTGCACACAAAGCTTTCTTAGAGATGTTGCCAGATTCTTTGCTGAGTCTATATCCATCAAGATGACTACTTTTCCCTAAAACTAAACATGTCAAAATAACAAATAAGTTAATATGATGTGATATGAAGTGAAGTCATGCTGCCTTTATTTGACTCTACAGATAAGATATACCTTTCTTGCTAAAGAAATGGGGGGAGGAAATTAAATGCAACACATATCTAGAGAACTATGGGAACCTGTTTCAATTTATATTCCATCAAACACTAGGGAGGCTTTTATTATGAATCTTGAAACTGAAATGATCTCTTTCCTTTCTCCCCCACCCCCTTATTTAGATACTTAAGCTTTTCAGAAAATCGTAGACTTGTGCTTCTCTCTTGAGGACATCTCCTTCATAGAGGGGCTAGAAGCTGTTACCAATAATAGCTTGGTGATGATGCTACCTAATTTTTCTTGAGTGGGTGGTGAGAGGAGAGAGATTATCTCCCATCTGTGAATTGACATCTTAAAGTGGAACTCTGCAAGCTCTTCCTCATAAAAATCATACAGTATATGTATTTGTACATATATAATGACTGGCTTCTATATCTTGGAGACATTAGCGGAATTTAAATAGCTGCATCTGAAATCATAGCTACATTTCTATAATATTATTTCAATGGGAACATATTATCCCAAATTATAAAGAATATATTTGCAAATTACTTTGGGGTCTTAGTCTATTAATATTTTTAAATGATTTATGTAAGCTTTCATTTCCAAATGAGATTTAAGGCACTTATAGATAATTTGACAATTGCCTATGCAGAGATTCATTTATAAGGGCTGATTATATTATCACTCTAAATTCAGAAATCATGGATAAAGATGACCCAGAAAGTCAAATTCTTTGATACAATAAACTTGGTCTTTAAGATTGACAAAAAGCTACCAAATACCTTATTGACACCAATGTTAGGTAATGTTGTCTCATTCAACGTTTTGGTTTTAAAAAAAAGGCATATAAAAGAAACTTTATAAATTTGCCTTTTCAAAAAGATTGATTTATTGTTTATCCCACCGTAAAGATTGTGTTTATAATTATTTACAGAATTTTAGCTATTTGTATCATTGCATAATGCAGAGATAATTTTTAATAGGGTATCCATGTATAATACTCTTCTTAAAGAAGTGAGAAAGTATCATTAAAAAGGTAATAAAAACATTGATTAAAAGTTTATTATAATGAGATTTTTTTGTACTTTTTCTTAAAATTTACACTTATGTTGTCTATTACTTGTACCATCTAACCTCATTTTTCCCTCAAAGGAATATATAATGTAATTAAGTGACAACATATTCTTCCTTATAATTATATATTACATATTTAATTCTCAAGTAAACTGAATGAAAAATTAAATTTGTATAAAATATTGGGTAATTGTTCACGAAACGTAAGAGTGCTTAGAAAATACTAAACAAAATAGCTCGCATAGAAGTATTCATTTGCCTGTATGTATGTATATCTTTTTTTATACTTATCATAACATTAATGTCATTGTTTGCTAATGTTTATTTGACAAAGCCATAAAATAAACATAGCCAATTTCATTCATATAGGGCTGGAACTGAAATCAGAAAAGCGTCAGAAAATATGTCATTGTAGATTCAGCTGAAACACAGTAACAGATGAAGGATGTGAGCACTTCAGCGTGTAAGGATTTCTAAATACACACACACATCAAGTAGTGTCTATTTAGAAATAAAAAATTATAATCTGCAATTGAAAGTGGAATTGTTTTAAAAAATATAAATGCCAACTCACCTCTATTTGCATATTAATCTGTGGGACTTTTCTTATAAATAGAAATAAATAGTCTTTCCCTGCATGAAAATATTATAATACTTAATACCAACATAATGATAGCAATTGTTGAAAATAAATTAAAACAGCAAAATTATAGGCATTTGAGGAATCATTTATGGCTATTTAATGTTATTTTTGTCCTTGTAAATACAACACTTTTGAATTATAACAGACTGTCTCATTCTCAACTTTCAGGAAAATAAGAAATAGAGTTTAAGTATCTTTTTAAGTATAAGTGGAAATTTAAAAAAATGAAATATAATGATAAAAGTGTTATTTCATTTTCAGAAGACCATGTTTCCATCAATGATAAGAAATTACATTTACTTAAACATTTCTATAATTTTTAAATGTTGGTCCAGTTTCTTTTTCCTTTTCAAAGAAACTTACCGTATACTGAGAAATCAGACATTCAGCTGTGTGTTTGTAAGCCAATCATTTAAAAACATTTCTAGCTAAACAAACTGCATTTTGCAATAGATAGCTTTTCTCATGTCTTTGAACATTTGATAATAACAACAAACTTTATTTTATTTGTAATACCATAGTTGGTTTATGAAATAAAATATTAGATTATGTGAAATGCAAGGTAGTATTTTTTTAAAGTAATTGTAAAGATAGGAATTGTATGCTAGCTTGACATAGATGAAAGGTTACTTGGAAGTGCATCATAGTCTAGGCTTAGCCAAATCTACCGTTAGAACAGTATAAAAATAATTTGGAGAAGAAAAATCCATTTATCCTAAACTTCCCAATTGTTTAAATAGTTATAAAAAAATCTCTAGCATGCATAGGCAAAGGATCAAACTATAATGACTCAACATTTCTGATAAAACTTTGTCCCCTGTTTCCAGGATTGAATCCTCAATGCAGAGGCCATCAGTCTGATATTTAAATGAATTGCAAATAGTATTTTAGTTACTATTGAAAACACGGGAGTATAACCTAGTTATCCTGCATGACTGTCCCTGAAAGTCTGCCTTGCCTCCTAGTTGAAACTTACAAGAAATAAGATTAAAAAAGATGAAAAGGATTGCAAGCAATGATTAACTTGAATATTATGAAGATAATTGTGTAAAATATAAGATTATAAACCTTATCGGTTGTATAAACCTTAAAGACTTACTCCAAGAGCAATTTGAAAGAGAAGACCATAAAAGGCATAGGAGGTATTATAGTACTGGTTTTGAATTGCTGAAAGAAAAAATAATAGGATATTGGGAGTGAAGAAAGGGATAGTGTTGTATAACACTGCCAAGGTGAGCAATGTGTGCACTGACACAGAGTAGAAAATTTCCTCATCAGAGAGCTTTTCTGTCTTGTTTTACTTTATTTCTATTTTATTTATTTATTTTTTAGTAAAATTTAATGGATTGAGAAACTCAGCCACTTCTGAATGTAATGCCCTAAGAAATAGACAACAAAAATAACACTGACCTTGTCATAACCTAAAATGTTCATTTCGAAACTGTTCAGTTCAAAACAGAACTGCACTTGCTCTGTCACAGTGCTGCCAACAGTAATTGAAGGTAACTGTCACTTTAAAAGTAGCCATCAGCTCTGCCTAAATATACATTATTTTTATATAAAAACCCTGGTATCTTCTTTCAACATATATTTCAAAGAGAGCTAATACAGTGAATAAGCCTTTAAAGCAACTACATTTCTCTGTTATGCTACTGTGAAAGAAAATTGTAGTCATTAGTCAAAAAAGTGAATAAAATTGGTTATATGCTACCTAGTGACCTTGATATTGATTTTAAAAAATATTCTTATAACCTGCATGATGCCAAAACAACTACTGTTCACAACCTCACCTATATAAAGAAACTGTTTTCCATTTGAAAAACATTATACATTTGTCAGTTAAAGAAAGAGCATATCGGCCAAGTACATTTTAGTAGCTGGGATTATACTGAAGGTGAGAAATGATATCATTGTAATACAACTGCATACAATTTGATTCAAACTAATTATTTTAAATTTATCTTAAGCTCTATGGAGTTTAGAATAAGTAGGTCTGCATAAGAAATAATATTATTAGCTAATGTTAACAGCTAGAGTGAAGGCTGATGAAATAAACATTCTTATGTTTATTGGTTCAATTAGTCACAAATTTTGATAAGTTGTTAATGTGAACTCTCATTTTTTGCACCTCTAGTGTAACACAATAGAAATCCGTATAGATATTCCTACAATATGCTAGTATTTTCTTAAAGAAGTTATGTATGAGCCTCAGGCAATTTCTAGGTCTGTTTTAGTTCCTGGGATTTCAACTGAGAAAAGTGCCAATTAGTTCCAATTTTGATGATGATATTTGTGATGTGGTCTCTAATATAAAATAATTTTTGGTGGGAAATTTGGTGACATGTTTCCTCGGGATACAGACAAAGACCAATATACTCAGCATTCTATACCACTGTTTAAATGTGACATAGTCTGTCATTACCAACACATTTAAATAGAAAGTGAAAAATATCAATCCTTTTTTATGATTGCCTCTGTAATTTCAAACATAACAGTTCAGATCCTTGGAAGCATCTCAGTGTCTGACTAGATTAAACATTTAGGGTTTGTGCTTGTAATCCAATGATAATTGTTATTGGTTATATTGACTATGCCAAGGAAAGTAATTGTCATATTAAATTTAAGTCTCCTCAGCTAAAATCATATCTGGAATACTATATTCAGTTATTGGACCCATATTTGAAGGAGACATTGATAAGCTAGGGTATACCCATAGGATAATGACCATGCCAGAAAGAGGGCTTCATACCATGGGAAGAATGATCAGGGTTACTGAGAAGTTAAATTTAAGAAGAGAATGGTTGGTTAGGGAGAATCTGCTTTTTAAAAAATACTGAATACATTGTCTTGTGGTTGATACTCTAACCTGAGTCTATAAGGCACAAGAAGCTAAGATCAGTGGGTAGATTTCCTAGGAAATTTAATATGAGATAGAATTCCCTCAAAATTATAGCTGTCTAAAATTAGAATGCCTTGCTGTTGTTAGATATCTTCAAAGAGCAGATGATGTAAGCTGCCTCGGAGATTACAGAATTCATGCCTGGAGTAAAGAATTGGGTGAGGAATTCTCTACAGACTTATGTGATTTTGATGTTCTGTGAATTTAATAACTGAAATATTTCCTTGTGATAAACTTTCCCCAAATGTTTCAGTGTTCCAAATGTTCAAGACAGGAATCTATTAAGTTGAAACATGAAATTGCCAGGCTTATAAATTCAAAGTTGTTGAATAGTCGCAATTTCATTTACATCCATAGTTTTCTGAGACTAGTCTCTGAAACCGATAAAAGTGAGCAGGCCAGAAAGAAAAAAATACTGCTATTAACCTCCATTTTCTTAGCATTTGCTCGCTTAGCAAAGTTGAAACTAAATTCAGGAGATGACATGGGTTTCATTAGTAATTGGACTGGCCACAAAAATGAAATAAATAAATGAAGCTAATTGCCAGTATAGCAATCTACTTTCATAGTTGTTGACCAAATAGAGAAAGAAACAACTGAACTAAAAACAATGAAAATCACATGAGCTGGTAGTTATGAAAACTCTTCGAAAATAGAAGAGACTATGCAATTTATGCTAAATCTTTAAGGATACTAGTTTTTATGTAATAGTAAGCAGGGCGTGATAAATGAATTTATAAGGATATCATGATAGAAGTAATTACATAGAAGGAAAGTTAAACTTAATAAAAGATGAGAAATAGAAGGAAAAAAGTAGTGGGAAGTGGTGATAACCACTGTAAACAGGAGGCAGGACATCTGCACTCACTCCCAACTGTCACTAATTCTTTTAGGGATTCAGAGCAAGGCATGAAATTTCTCATGGCCTGAATTAGCTCATCTGTAACATGAGTAGGTTAGACTAATTGACCTCTAGATCAATCTAGGCTTTTGAAACCTAAAATGTTACTGATTGAAAATATTCAGAAATCAAAAGAAAATCTAGAATTCTAGCAAATGCAATCTAAGAAGAATACAACAAGAAATCAACATTTTATCATGACTAAATTAATGGTGAAAAAATATTTAGAGACCAAATTATTATTGAAAGATGTAGTCTGTGAGAAAAAAATGTACACATAATACTGGTTTTTGTGTGTGTGTTTCTTTTTGTATTTTGGTTAAATTCATCACATGGAGTTGGTTGGAATATTTGTTCAGTGCCTTGTTGGGTTTGTTACTGTGGTAACCTTGAGAATAGATCTCTGCAGGAACTACTGGACCTATGACCCCAGGTTCTGTGGTTGGCATTGAAACATCATTTCCCACTAGATACTCCTAGCCAATGGCTGAACATGGCAGGGATATTAAGATAGGTCCATTCTGGAAGGACGATTGATTCCTCTGATGGTGATTCTTTTGAAGAATACCAGATGGCCTTGCCAAGTTTCCTTGAAACTTCATTGCACTTTAAAGTGTTTCCACTCAACTATTCTTCCTTCCTTCTCCCCTTCACTCAGGGTAGGGCTGCCTCACAATCTGACAGTTCCAGCCTCTAGTGGCTCCTACCTCTTTAACTGACACAGGAATTTTCTCTCATAAATTTCTTGTATATGTAATCATCTCTCCTAGCATCTTCTTCCTGGAAGATATGGAATAATGGGTCACTTAGATCTTTTCCATTTCATTTAGTTTGCTCACTTATACATTGGAGATAATAATACCTGATTAATTTGGCTAGTAGGAAAATTATATATCATCTGTGAAAAGATAGCATTTGCTTATATGCTAGTATTTATTATTATGCTCAAAGCAAAATGGGCAACTGAGGTTTTGTTTTTTTTTATCTCACTGCTCTTATTCAAATTATGCCCTCAAACTAAATTGTCCTCTCTGCCTACACATTTCTAACTCCTCCATGACTTAGTAGAACAATCTTTAAGGCCATCTCTTTCATAAAACTTTAAAATTTAATTTCTTTCATCTTTAAAAATGACTGGTACACTTAAAATATTTTCTCTTGCATGGTCATTCATTACTTTTTGTCTGCCCCATTTGATATGGAAAATATAATGGGATCAGTGTTTTTGTTTCACCCCTATTTCTGGGAATCTCGAACCTAGGGTATCATTAAATTTTTTTGTTTTAAAATGTTTTAAAAAAATATTTGTTTGCTGGTAGCTGGTAGGTGTCATAGCAAGTAGAAATTGGCCATAGAAAAGTTTTTTTTTTCTGTTAAATGCAATGAGAAGCCATTTATAGTTCTAAGCATGGGTTGTCAAAATAGGATCTGTGTTTTATATTGATTACCATGGACACTCTGAAGAATACAGGGGGGATGGGATTTCAGGTCTGTTCTGAAACTGAATGTTTTATTTGTTATACCAAAGATGTACTGTTGCCCTTTACGTATCACGCCTGTAACTTACTAATCATGCATTTTTTAAAAGCAGTCACTCCATTATTTTCCACCATTAATAATGAATCTGTAAGCTAACTTGTGCTATTAAACTGATGAGAAAGACATTAAGTTCTCAGGAAATAATGACCTTTCCCATATTTAAATCTGACCAGTAACTGTGATGCTGGGAAATCAATTCAGACTGGCAGCAGCAGAGATTAAGCAATAGAAATCTAATGGGGGATCTTTCTCCCTATGCGCTGGCCTGGTCTGATAAATGGCACATGTTAAAAACTTAGAGGATTTGTTCCCTTGTCCAAAAAACTACAAGATTTATTTCTTGCTTCCTCATCAAGGAGCACGTGATAAAGGAATCTTAGGCACAGATGTATGGTGGTAGGCTTCAGAGATTCTGGTATTTGTTTTAAATACTGTAACTTCATTATTTGGATGGATGTGGGTCCTTAGACTATTAAACATGAAGGAATGAGAATGCAAAACGTATTCCAAAGCTAAGCCAAAATGACACTCTCTCAGATTATCTGTGGTTCTTATCCCCTCCATTAGTGCAAGTAATCGAGTGTTTGAATTTGAAAGTGCAAGTTTATCTCATTGTTCCATTATAGGTAATAAAAGTGACCTACGTGAGGATATTAGATTAGTGATTTTACTTAGTATTCACCTTATGCTTAGAAAGTGTGAAATTGTTAACTCATTCAAATCAAGTCATTATCCAGTTATGTAACAAATAGACTCGTGCTTAAAAAGCTTAACTAAGCAGGTGCAGAGAGAAAGGAGCAGCTCTATCAAATGCTTCAGGAGACCCTTTCTACTGCTGTTCTTTATTTTTACGTCTCATTAACAGCAGTATTAACTATCACATACTGCTCATATAGAGAAAATCAGGAGAAATTAACCATTCTGCATAATCCTCTTAAAATCTTTTAAGTACAAGAAATAGTTGGCATTTTTTGTTTGTTTGATTTGTAATAATCTAGTTTCATGTCATCTTGAACCTTCTTTTTGCCAATAGGTGGACACATGAGGACCCCTGGTATATTAGTTTGCTACAGTTGCTATAATAAAATACCATGAACTCAGTGGCTTAAACAACAGAAATTTATTTTTGCACAGTTCTAGATGCTGGAAGTCTAAGACTGAAGTGTTGGCAGGTTTGGTTTCTTGTGAGGCCTTCCTCTCTGCATTACAGATGGCCATCTTCTCACTGTGTCCTCTGTGGGTTTTCTCCATTCTAATCACTTTTTCTTATAAAGATACCAATTATACTGGATTAGGGCCCACCTATATGACCTCTTTAAAGGCTTTATTTCCAAATGCAGTCACATCCTGAATCACTGGGGGCTAGGATTTAAACATATGAATTTTGAGGGGACACAATTCAGTTCATACGAACTGGGAAGTTTTTTCCATATATTCAGTGCATATTTTTCTTTATTTGAAAAATATCCCTAATTCACATGAGGGAGAGGCTCTGTAGTAGCATCAGCTCTGACACTGTGACATCACCTCTTTAGTTTTCCATAGTTACTTGCTTTTTACAATTTTTGACTGCTATGCAGAGTGAACATGGATAATCAAAACAGAAAAGTAGGAAGAAAAGAAGAGGGTGAATAAAAGAGAAGGAAGGAAAATGAATTGAGGGATGGTCAAACACAGGTCAGGACCTCTCAGATATTATAATCAGTTTTCTCTTCCTGGGTTCCATGAAGGACACAGAGGTAGGGTGTTTCAGGAGCTTTATTGACCAGTTATCAAAAAAAGGAAGTAGAGATGGGTAGCTTTTGATGTTTTTTGAGCCCAGGCTTCTGAAAAACAAGAGAAAAAAGATGTCATTATTTCTCTTTCTAAAGGAGGTAATAATCAAAGCAGTAGTTCATTGAGCTGGAACATGCCAGTTTCTCAATTCCGCCCCCTTGGGTTCCTTTTTTGTAGTGTCTTATTTCAAATTTGTTTTGTTTTAGTAGTTTTGTCCAATGTGAACGTAAAATGCTGATTTACTGGTCAACATATGGCAAAGCCTCTAATATATGAACTATTTTTAAAACTGTCAAAGAAAGGAACACAGGGACAGCATGATCTCAGGCAGCTCTGAGACATTTCTAGAAAGTACCAAAGCAGGGCTTAATGTGGAAGACTGTGTCCCTCACCCAACTGTGCATACTTCTTTAAGATGTTTTCCTCTGAGCTTATATTTGTTTGTGATCTTTACCATGAATAATCAGATTATTGTACAGTCTCTTTTTTGTACTTCTTTAATTTAAAAAATATGAAAAAAGGACAGGCCACAGATTGGGAGAAAATATTTGTGCAACCTACAGTTGACAATGAGCTTGTATCCAAATATATAAAGAATGCTCAACAATAAGAAAATAAACAATCTAATCAAAAAATGGGCAAAAGATCTGAATATATGTATAACCAAAGAATATATACAGATAGCAAATAAATATATGCAAAGATGCCCAATACTGTATTACTTCAGGAAATTGCAAAAAACATGGAGATACCATTACACACTCCTAAGAATGCTAAACTGGCAAAACACTGACCAAACCAAATGCTAGCAAAGATGTGAAATAACAAAAAATCTGATGAATTGCTGGTGGGAATGCAAAATGGTGTTAACTACTTTGACAGACAGTTTGACCTTTTCTTAAAAAGCTAAACACAGATTTACCATATAACCCAGTGATTGCACTCCTGGGTATTTGCCCAAATTAGTTGAAAATTTGTGTCTACACAAAAACCCACGCGCCAGTGTTTATAGCAGCTTTTTTTCATAATTGCCCAAAATTGGAAGCAACCAAGATGTCCTTCAATAGTTAAATATATAAGCAAACTGTGATACAACCATACAATGGAATATTATTCAGTGATAAGATATGAGCTATCAAGCCACAAAAAGACATAGAGAAAACCTTAAATACATATTACCAATTAAAAAAATAACTAGTCTGAAAGTTACTGTATGATTCCAACCATATGACATTCTGGGCATGGCAAAACTATAGAGACAATTAAAAAAAAACAATTAGTGGTTGCCAAGGGCTCAGGGTAAGAGAGAGAAGGAGGCATACCTGGATTATGGGGACTTTATAGTTCATTGAAACTATTCTGTATGATACCATAATGGTGGCTACGTGACATTATGTGTTTATCAAAATCCACAGACCTTTTACAATACAAAGAGTACAGCCTATTGTCAACTATGGACTTTAATTAATAATATTGTTTTATTCATTGTAGGAAATGTACCATACTTCTTACAAATGTTCAAATGTTAATAGCAGGAAAAATTGTGTGGGGATAGAGGGGTTAATGGGAACTCCTTGTACTTTCTGTATAATTTTTCTGTAAACTTAATAAAACAGTCTATTACAAATACATAGGAAACAAAAAGTGCTTTAATGTAGTCTCTACCCTTCTTTCCAATACTGATATTTGCTCATTGTTTTATGCATATTAAAGAGACAGTGCAGATGAGATTTGATTAATGTTATTGAATATGCTAAGAAACATAACTTTTTACTTATTTCTACTTCATTGATAATAGATCTTGAAAAACAAGAGCTAGAAATAAAATCTCCAGTAGTTTAGGAAGATTCTTTCTGGAAAAAATTAAAAGTAGCATTGTTAATACTGACCTGTTTCACAAAATATATTATTAGTCAAATTAGGAATATGAATCACTATTAATAAAGTCTAATATAAATAATTTAAAGTATTGTGTCATTAGTAAAAATATTTATTCATAAAAACTTAGAATTAATTTTACAAATATTGTAGCGTGTTTGCCACTCTCAGCAAACCAATATACGAATGTTACCTGGAATTTACTGAGTACTTACCTATGCCAATCACCATTCTGAAGTTCTGTATGGACCATCTCAGGTAATCCTCAAACTTTACCACTTAATTAAGCACTATTATCCCTATTTTACAGATTAGAATGCCTGGGCTCTACAGAAAGTAGTAAATTTTGCAGGGTTCCACAGATAGCAAGTGGTAGAACAGGATTTGAACTCTGATTATACAGTCACTACACTGAATAGTTAACTGCTGCGTTACCTTCCACCATCCACCATTGCGGCCTCTCTTTTATTTCAAACACTTACATATGTATGGTATTGAGATAAATTGTCTACACAGGGAATATTAAATGAGCTACATAATTACAGTGGCGTGTTCATAGAATTTGAGGTTAGGCTTGTGAAATGTTCTTGTTAAACAACTGTAGAAAACATAACAGTAGAATAAAATTTATAATCCAAAAGCTAGTCTGAACTAATGAGCTCTGTGTGGTGAACACTGGGTGTGACAGTTATGCTGTCACTTTCACTCTCAAACATCAGTTCTCTGGTCTATATTATTATGAGTGGCATCTATCAGTCTGTCTCTGTCTCTCTTTCTCTCTCTCTCATTCTCCTACTATATAATCTGTAACAAAGAGAGATGGAGGCCAAATCTCTAAACTGAAAAACTAGTCACATCCCCCTTCGAGATGAAATCAAATATAGGATCCTTCATGCGGATGGCTCTTTGACATTTCCACTGTAATAACTCTGGACATTTTCTGACCACAATCATTGGCTCTATTGCTTTTTGATCAGGTGTCGCCTGCCCTCATGAAAGGCTGAGTGACATTTGGCCTCCTGGGACCTCTATACATTGGAGTCTGTATGAGTGACAACAAAACTTGTAGTGCAACCCTAAATTCTATTTACTTTGGAATTCTATTCAAGTGGACTATCAAAAAAATACCCAAATAATGTCTTCCCAATCCTGATCATCAGGGTCTATGCTGTATTTTGATGCAAGAATTATCAATTGCTGCAATGATAAATTGTAAAACACAAAATTGATATACTGTTAAAAGCACTGCATTTGATTCAATTTGCTCTTCTTTTAATAATTGATGTAAATATTTATAGACATTCATTT
This sequence comes from Camelus bactrianus, assembly GCF_048773025.1. Classification (NCBI taxonomy): domain Eukaryota; kingdom Metazoa; phylum Chordata; class Mammalia; order Artiodactyla; family Camelidae; genus Camelus; species Camelus bactrianus. Next base: position 32,318,648 of record NC_133539.1, read on the forward strand.
TTTAACCTACATTTTATAATAATTTCATTAACATCCTCAGAAGTTGTATTAGGGTTTTTATTTTCACTATAATTTCATTACAATTACATATTATTTTGGGCTGTCATCTCACCATGGCAAAATCTCTCTCTAAATTTGTTTCTTGGTATCTTTTATAGATATTCTTCCCATCTTTTTGCTTTTTTTGCCTTTGTAATAACATCTCAAATTATGTTTTCTGTCGTATTTTTTGGTGAATAATTGATGAGAAAGTATAGTAGATTTTTAAAAGTTGATTCTGTAGGCAACCATGCTGAAGGCTTTTATTTGTTCTCTTTAAGTCCTGTTAGATCATCCCTATGGATGTTTCAGGGTATGTTGGCCTGCATCTGTTGTTATCTGCTCTCCAACCATGTCAGTTTCTATTGCTTCCCTGTTGTTACCCAATTGAAACCTGGCTGGCATTAGGAGTTCTCTGCCTCATAATATTTTCGGGATGGATGATGTTATTCCCAGGGCATTGTGGGAGAAAAAAGTACAACTCACAGTTGACCCAGCTAATCATCCATCTGTAGTAAAAGATGGTGCTAGCCCCTATTGAACTCCTTGCTGCTTCTCCCCACAAAGGACCAAATACCTCTGTCCCCTCAGGTGTCCTTCCATACATTAATATTAGTTATTGGGATTGTTAATATTCCTCACTTCTGTAGCATCTCTTACATTATAATTGGGAGAGAGATTAAGATATCCATTCTACGCATAACTAACTATACAAAATGCAAAGAATATTTGTACAAAAGTATCTTTTTTACTGGAGGTTTTTTTTGTATTGTGATTATATTAAAATATTTCATTTGCCTATTTTTCTAAAGTTTACTTTTAAATAACATGTGGACTTGTGGAGCTAATTGTAAAATATGAAAATGTATGCTATTTTTACTACTTGTGTTCTTCTAAACTCTTTTTGAGTAGAAAGATGAGATTGTGGTTTAAATATTTTTTTTTTAAATCACTAATATATAGTTAACATTAATTTGGAGACTCACGGACAGAACTCTTTACATGTATGACAAGCTATGCTGCAAATGGGTCTTCCATACCAACCATCATTAGCTCTTTCTCTACACACATATTAGTGTATTTCAAGGTATTGATGGATCCTGTGTGAGAAAAGTCATTGATGAGATTGATGTAAGTATAAGTGGGGACTTCAGTGACAGAGGAGTCCTTAGCAGTAAGGGCTGTAGAAAGAGAAGCAATAAAATAATCCCTTCTCTTAGGAGGTCACTTTCTGGCATGAATGAAACTGTACTAGACTTTAAGCAACTCCAGATAGTTGTATAGAAACTAGTATTTTAAATAGGCCCTTAAGCAATATTTGCTGAATGGGTAGTTAATATTTATTAAACAATATTTGATGAGGGCTGTTATGGCCATTTTGAAGATTAGGCAACTGAGGCTTAGAGCTGTCATTTTCCCCAAGGCCACACAAATACCAGAGGTCAGAGAGTAGTATTCAAACTCAGACCAGCCGAACTCCAGAGTGTTACAGCTCTTAACTGCTAGACTAGACAGAAAGAAGGGAACGCAGGGTGCTAGGAGGGTGAGATCAACTCTTAGTGAAAACTGTAAATATCTATTAGGATTAAATTTGCCTGCATGTATTAGAAACATGGATTTAAATAATATATCATTCCCAGTGATTTGTGGTTTAAAAGTAATCTCTAAGAAAAACTAATTTCATTACAGAGCTTATTCCCAATTTTATAGGAAAAACTATCAGGATACGTGTCTGTGTTACCTCACAGTGATGACAACTTTTCATTCTATATATAATGGAAAAATTGACCAGATTTGAAAAACATCTTACAACTAGACAACTGAAAACTTACTCTGATTAATTAAATTAATTCTAATAACCACTTATGTAAATAATACAAGTTCTAAGTCAACATAATTGCATGCCACTTTAATTGTTCATCTCTCTTATTAAAATTTTTTTAGTTATTAAAAAGATTGTGCTTCTTAAATAAAGTGGATTTCAAGTATCAAAGCATCAAATTTTATACTTTCATGTACTATGCTTTTTATAAACATGAGGAGGTAAAGACATATTTTATGGGGGAGAGTTTTGGAGGATTTTGAAAATACTGATCTTTAATGATCAGTGTAGTTGTTTGGAAAGTGATTGTCATATAATTAATTACCATTCTCCCTTTAAAATTGGCTTTGAATTATTGTATTTTATTTGATTTTTTTGAAAAATACTTTGGGTTCTAACACTAGTCCCACCATTTACCACTATTATGTTTTTTTAATATAAAAATAGAAATAATAATAACATCTCTTGATAGCACTATTTTCAGGATTAACTGATACAGTTTATGAAAATCTTCTCTTCTGGCTTGGTACATTATAAATTCAAGATATGTAGCTATTTTTCTAAAAATATATCAATTTTTATTGGCAATAAAATCATTTACTATTGTGCTAATTTCTCAAGGAGAGGAAAGAACCCTCTAACTCTCCAGAATTTTCCTTAAAAACTTACCAGTTTGCCATAATTTACATCCTAGAAGGGAATACAATCTCATTTTAATGAGTATATAGTAAACAACTAATTTCTGTACGTTATTTTTCACTTCTTATGTCAAGTTTTGTAATTTCAGATCAAACCATTCTCATCATTTTAATACTTATTTGTGACAGGGAAAAATGATGTAGAAAGAATTCCGGAAAGAAAACAATGTGGTCTCAGACCACTGAAGAACAGCAACTTCTGGTGATTCAGCTCCCGGAGGTTAGAGGAGTGAAGTAATAATTTCCCTTGGGATAACCTGTCTTTCCTCTGAGCTCTTTGAATGTAGGGAAAGGCCCAAAGGGAAAAGTCAAGTAGCTGATCAACAGCTTAGATGACAGTGAACAAATACTTGACTAGAACATTTGTTTTAATTAAGTAATTTGATAAAGTATTGTCCAAGGTAATGCATTTGGAATATTAAGATACTTTGTTCAGGTGGCTAAGTTGATTATTTCCTGCCAGGTTTGTTTGTTTGTTTGTTTGTTTGTTTACTTATTTATTTATTTTAAGTAAGTTGACATAGAAAATAAAAGACCTTCCTAAAATCTTAACAATGTAAAATCCTCAAATATAATTGACTTTGCAAAATTGTTGTATAAATATACATATCAAAGTGCAAGGCAGTAAGGAATGCCCTTTTATATTACGATGCTCCTTGAATGTAACAAAACATTAAGTATATTAAATACTAACCATTATCCTTCTTTCTTTTCTCTTACAGGTGAGTAACTGAAGGTTAAAATCAGAGTTCCTGGATATGAAGTATTATATGCTTTTTTATTAGTGTCCTGTGGGTAAGTAAAGAAACAGACTTGGCTTAAGCACCAGATTGAATGCTGAATCATGCAAAAGACATAAATTAGTGAGGAGTTGGGCACTCTGTCACTGGGAGACATGATCAAATATTGAAAACTATTTAAAGTTAGGCCCATAAGTACTGAGGGCTGAATATTTTCTTATTTTTATGTTTTGTAATTGTGTCATTCAGAACTAGTATGCAAGTAAATTAGACTGCTTTATATTCGAATGCCAATGACTTGCTCTGATACAGTTAGTGTCAGTGGATGTTACTTCAAATGGAAGATTGTTTAAAAAATGTAACTGGAGATGTGATTTTGACTATTCCAGCTATTAACACTGAAGAGTCTATAAAATGGTAAAAAATAAAATTATATTAAGTCTAGAAATAAACTGCTTTACTGAAAAACCTATAGAAATTAGATTTTTAATCTTGGAAATATGATAGATTTCATTTTTTTAACCAATGTAATATTAAATATAGATCAAATGGAGCACACTCACAGTGGGTTAATATTTAAGAACAAGATCTTGAGAGAAAATGAATCATTCTACTCTTAAAATCTAGTAGAAAAACCTTTCAAATTATTTTATTAAAAGGGCTTTTATAGAATTAGTTTGGGAATTGTTTTCTTTTGTCAGTCATTTTTTAACAAATGCTATTTGGTCCAAGTTATTAGAAGTATTTAAAATAAATGACTCTTCAAAAATCATTTAAAAGGAGAAAACAGCTTTTACTGTGAAATCCAAATGTCAGCAAAGGCTTCTTTACTAAATATATAATTGTATTCATGGAGGTTATTAGTGCACATTGAAATTTATGAGCTGGAAATCTATTTCAAAAAATGAAAGTATTAGTTTCCTTAAAATTTGATTGTAGCATTAATAAATTATGTTATTTAAAGAATATATTCTGGAGAATGTATCCTTACGGTATGGATGAATGAATCATCAGATTTCTAATGTGATTGCATGATGCCATTTTGTAAGGAATTTTTTCTTTTCCTTTTCTTTGTCTGCTTCTGGTTTGCTAGCATTCATAAAATATGATATTGGTTTTGCTACCAAATTTAAGTAAAGTAAGATGATAAATATTTTAGACAAAAGTTTAGTTTTTTATATTGTTGCTTTATTTAATATATTGTTAAGCATGGAAGAAGATAGAAAAGAACTAGGTATTTTTTTCTTTTTTTAAATTTTTTAAATTAATTAATTGATTTATTTAACATTTTTATTGATTTATAATCATTTTACAATGTTGTGTCAAATTTCAGTGTAGAGTACAATTTACTAGGTATTTTTTCTATGTTTACATTTATGACTTTGTGTTTCTTGGCATGATATATTTTTTAATATGAAAAAAGCTATTTCTTGAAATGATTTACTTGTGATAGGATTATGTATTTACTTTAATTCCTGAAAATTATTTGTGAAGTTTATAGAAATTAACAAAATGCGTACCAGTGCTATCATGTCTCAACTTCTGATGTAATACTCTTGTCCATAAAATACTTAATTGGACCAACATCAATAACATATTCAAGCTCATCAGTCTAGGGTAATGGCTCTTATTTTGGTGGTGATTAATATGACAAAATGAATGATCTGGGGACACTTCTAATAGGGAACTTGTCCCTGAGTTTGGTACAGCATTCTCAAGGGGACAAATCTACCAGGTTAGTTCTTCTGAGATTAAGCTGTTTCAAAATTCTGCTTATTTTCTCAGTCTGCTAGGACACCTAGTAAAGAAGGTTTTGTTTTGGATGATATATACACCTATTATTTCAAAATTTGTCATCATTTTAATGTTATCACAATATTTACTCATAAATATTTGGGGCTAAATTGTCAAAATTTGATGAAGTAGCATAAATTTTGAGCATATAGAAAAGTAAGATAAGTGTTGGAATTGAACCTCTTTTATTTTTTGAGAATTAGTTCCTAGGCATCCATGTGTTTAATTATAAGTGTATAGATTTAACTTACTCTTGAGATTGACAGGAAAGCAGCAATAAAATTTTATTAAGCATCATAAACCTACAAGTATGACCTCCATGTAACATCAACAAAAGTCCAGAGCTTCAAAAATAAGAGAATATTGAAAAGCAGATTAGACTAGATGATGATAGGACATTCATTGCTGATGAAATGCATGATAAGGCTTTGATTTTAGGGAACATTCGGCTTTATGAAAAGAAATGCTCTGGGGAGAAGAATTACAGTAGGCACAAGTTTTTAAAAGACAGTTTAAAGTTGATATGTAATACACAGGAGACTTTAGATAACTGAAATATTTTTCATTCAATGAAAATTCAGTTTTCATCCAAAATGTACTTGGCTTATAAAATAGACTCTTAGGATAATATCAACTGACTGATGTTCTTTGTTCAAGAATGAGCAGGAATCTTAGTTCAGATGTTCAGCTGGTCAACAAAACATAGTTGATAAAATAATTTAGGTTAATTATACCAGTAGATAGTATCATCAAAATTATTAAAGATATTCATTTTTTGGTAGATATATATTATCAAAAAGCACATTTTCTATTAATTTCAAATTTAAATAAGCTAAAAAATATCCTCATCTCTTTTAGGCATATGGTTTAATTAATTTTAAAAAATTACATTTCTGGAGAATTATATTCTGTGAAGGAAAAGCTAAATGCATCTACTCTATCCAGAACTAGCATACTAGAAATTTACTTGAAAATATTCACAATCCAATCTTCCTCTCTAGACCTTTCTTTTGAGTATCTTGTGAAAGGTGATTCAGCTGATAATAATAGAACAGCTGCATGCCCAAGATAACATCCCTTAGTCAAGAATCTTATTTCTTATATAGTTAAGGAAATCAAAATTTCAATTTGAATATTTCTTATATACTATTTGGGACTCAGGAGAGTTTTTATATAAAGTATTTCTAAGTATTCTCATGAAGTAGTGTATATAAAACTTTTCTACGTGGACTTCTCAACTATCTATATAAAAACATGTTATAGGATGTCAAATTAATACCATATAAGTTCTCTTTTTTTTTTCTGTTAAGTTGTATGTATTTCTTTTTGTTGTTACATTTGCTCTGAGTTTTTTTGTTGTTGTTTGTTTTTTGTTTTTAATATAGGGGGAGGTTTGTGTTTTCAGAGTGGTGAAAAGGACAGTATTGCTATATAGTCCTCACTTTGTAAATAAGCTAGATTTTATTTGGAAAATATAAAGCTTATTGTTTAAAGAAACATCATAAAATTCACTTCTCACCTTTACAAATACATATATATGTATGTATGTATGTGTATATATATATATATATATATTTCTTTATTGTTTCAAGTCTAATGACCGTGTATTAAGACTACCACATATCTGGAGAAAAAGGAACTCTCCTGAACTTTCAGTAGAATCGAAAATTAGTGCAGCCATTATGGAAAACAGTATGGAGGTTCAAAAAAAAAAAGGTTGCCATGTGATCCAGAAATTTCACTTTGAGGTATTTACCTGAAGAAAACAAAATACAAATTTGAATACATGTACTCCATTGTTCACTGCAGCATTATTTACACTAGCCAAGATTTGGAAGCAACCTTAGTCTTATGGATAGATGAATGGATAAAAAATAGATGTGTGTGTATATATGCATATATATATGTATACACACATCTCTTTTATATATATATATATATATATATATATATATATATAACATGAAATATTACTCAGCCATTAAAATGCATTCTTGCCATTTGTGACAAGATAGATGGATCTAGAGAATATTATGCAAAGTGAAATAAGTCAAAGACAAATAATGTATGATCTAACTTATATAGGGAATCTAAAAAACAAAACAAACCAAATAAAAACAAACTCACAGATACAGAGAAAGAAAGAGTTCCAGAGGGGAGGGGGAGAGTAGGAGAGTTAGGGGCAAAATAAGTAAAAGGGATTAAAAGATAGAAACCTCCAATTATAAAATTAATAAACCACAGGAATGTAACATACAGTGTAAGAAGTATGGTGTATAATACTGTAATAACTTAGTATGGGGACAGGTGGTTGCTAGAGTTATCATGGTGAATATCTCAAAGTATACAAATGTCAAATCACGGTGTAGCACACTTGAAATTAACATAATATTGTACATCAACTATATTTCAATTTTAAAAAAGACTACCACAGATCTTTTTTAACGTATTAATAAATAACCAAATTTTAAAATATTGAACAAATTTTGAAAAGATTAAAAATCACTAGGGATTTTTTGATACTGGCTTTTTGGTCCTCTGAATATTTAATTGATTCTTTACCTTAGGAGATGCTCAGGTTTTAATATTATCTTGCCAGTGTAGATTCACTAGTAATTATTTTTTTTTTAAATCATAAAGTCAAAGCCTAAATAATGGTGCATGATGCCAGTTCTGACAGTTCAAATCTGAACTTTTGTTCGTAAAAAATAATTTTCAATATTGTTCCTCCTCTCATATGGTTATTTTACTTTTTTTTTAATGATGCAATTCATTACTCATTGCTCCTCAAAAGACCTGAAATTACTACATGCCAATGACCTTGTTTTATTGAGAATAGAGTCAAAATATGTGATCAAAAATTAAACTTTAAATGAATGAAAATAACTCACATTGGTATACTGAGACATCATATTTCTGCTGCATTTTAATAGCATTGCATATGTTTGACCTTAGTTACTAACAAATATTTATGAATGATTTGCTTAATGGATGATGTTTTCTAGAGTTCTAGATGTTGTTCAATGAAAACTACAAGGCAGTATGTATCTTTATAGCATGATGTGTCTGGTTCTTATGAAATTTCTTGATTTCTCATCAGGAATGTAAGATAATGTAACTTAAGTTATTCTACTTTTCACATAGGTGTGTGCCCAACTGATTAGAAGGTCATTTCTAAAGAACTGTCATTCATATATTAATATTGTCAAGTGGTACTCCTTTATTACTAAAAGCACTAATTACTTGCCTCAAAGTAATAATACTTTGCATTTGTAAAGTACTTTTATGCTCTTCAAAGTGATTTTGCATGCATTATCTCATTTGGTCTTAAAAGAGGGAGCCTGCTCATTAAATTGTCCAGATGGAGTGAGGAATCAGAGTGTTCAGCCATAACTAATGTCCCCTCAAACCAAGGTGAATACATATCTGGTAGGGACCTGTCTATAATAAAGAAAGGGGAAAAAAAATCAACTTCCCTGGTTATATTAGAATCAGAATTTCTCAAAATAGGCCCACTGTCCTCTTCATGTACTTTGCATAATCCTTTCTTCCCAGGTTAGTTACTGTCAGAACAAAATTCAGAAATCAGTGTATTCTGATAGATCAGACCTAATCATCTTCATTATTGTTGTTATTTAAGTATTTAATATTCAAATATTTATATTAAAAAGCATTATGAAATTGATTATTTAAATCCCAAACATATTGTGCATTCCTTCCTCTAACATCTTATGGAAAAATGGACTGTAGTAATTGGATATTGTTAAAGATCAGAAGCTAAATTTTAGAGTATTTTCTACACTGAAGAGCCATAATCTGAGTCTCTTACATTGCTAAAAAAAATCTCCTACACTAAATACAGATTTCCTTTTAAATATGTATAAAAGTCATTTTATCTATGAAAAGGTTGGGTACATAGCTAATCATGCTGACCACCTTTTCAGTCTCTAGTTTATTATAACAAATAGTGTGGCAAAAATTTCAGCAACATGCAAGGGCTGTGTACTTGACTGAAGGATAATGTCTCTCTTGGGTCCTTTTGAATAAAGAGAGGTAAAACCTCAGCCAAAAACCTTGCACGGTAAAAGGTTTTAAAATAAGCATCGATTGAACTTCCTCTGGCTCAACTTATTGAAACCAAATATGAAAATATTTTTATTTATCTATCTTTGGCAGCTCCAGATTAAATAATATTGGATAAAATTGTAAAGTTTTATTTTGATTTTTTATTGACCTTGCAAAAAAGGAAAGTATTCTGAAAACAAAGTTTCTGCAGAATACTTTGCGTTATGTTTGTAACAATTTCACTATTATTTCTTGTTAGCCATTATTTTTCATTTTCAAAGCTATGATTTAGAGCAAAAGCGTAAGTATAAATCTTTGGAATCAATTTAGTTCCTTTCCACTGCAGGCTGCCATTCCAAAGTAGCTCTTTTTATAGGACCCTTGGGATGTCAGGTTTCTGAGGTCACTGAATCCATTCTATCTACTTGTTGAATAAGTCCTTCACTCCCACACTTTTCACCATCCTGCTACCAAGCATTAATTTGCTAAAATTTTGAAAACTATAGGAAAATATTAATAGGCTTTAATTTTTTTTTACAAAGTCTTGCCAAGTATTGGAATTTGGAAGGTGATTAGAAATAGTATAGTTTGATTTTTTTTTTCTTGTAAAAGTATACATTGGCTAAATCCCTATTATTTTAATCTATTTTACAAAAGACAAAAATAATACCTAGAAAACAGTGTCAGTCTTGAGTCATACAATAGCTGTTCCTACATGATTCTTTATAAGTGGGAGTCTTGCCAGGAAAACTAGACAATCCTTTACATAACTAGGGAAATCCAGGCAACCATACTGAAGTTGTCATGTGAACCATCAAAGAAAAATGATCCTGGAGTATTTCTTAAATCTGGATCAGCTTTGTGGATTCCAGAACATGTAATAAAACCCTAAAACAGTTGGAGAGTAAACTAAATACCCACTAAATGAGAATTCAGCCTGAGACTTTCCTCTTCATCCACGTTTGTGTGTGTCTAGGTGGTGTCCCTTAGACTTGACCATTTGACCAGTATTCAAGGGTAAATGATTCTTTGCTAATCTAGTCACCTGTTAAACTTATTTCTACCTTTCTTCCTCAAATTCAATGGCATGTAAATCGCTTGCAATTAAAAATGACTATTTATAAATATATTAACTATAATATATTAACTACCATGTGCCAAACAGTATGCTATATGCATTGCATATTCAGCCTCCCAAGAGCCAAACAAGAGAGAGGTTAATAACTTGTCTGTGAATGATAGTGGCTCATGGTGGTAAATTAAAAGCCAGAGGTCACCTAGCTAGCAAGTGGTGATGAGGGAATTAAAATCCAGATTTGTGTCATTACAAAGTCTATGCTTTCCCTCTACATTTGCATTATACGACCTAGAAAGTTAAAGATTGTTAATGTAAATAGACTTGGTTAGTTACTTTGTGTGTGTGTTCTAAACATCACTTTTCAAACTTCTCAAAAATTGTCATTGGTATTAAGGTATAAAATCTGTAAGACTAAATGATACAAATTAAAATTAGGGGTCATTTAACACAATGTTTGGAATGAAAAATCATCTTCAGAAGAACTGAAAAATACAAACTTGTCTGATATGAGGGGAGCCTCTTTAATAGTTAACAAATCAGAGTTTGTAAGAATTTAACCAGGCTTCTAGCAAAAACACTTCAGAAATATAGTTTAGTGACTGAACAAACTATACATCAGATAATTTAGTCAGAACATATTGTGAAGGAAATGCAAGAGTTCAATTTTTACTCTCAGTCAGTAAGACACTCAGGAAACATAAAGCTATTTTGGTTTTAAATTGCTTTTAGAGTTCTGAAATTTATGTATATTTTTATTTGTGTTTGTGCAAGAGGAAAGAAAAACTTTTTGCTACAGCTCTTTGTATTTTTATTGATATTTTATTTTATACCTGTATTGATTTGTTAAAAATCAATTCAACTAGTATTTTAATCTATTCATGATATATTGATGTTTAATAGCATCTGACTTTTTTATTCCCAGTCACAAAGAAATTGAATTAAATGGTTAAGATATAGCAATTAATAATGAGAAGCTTTTTGCTGTTGATATTGCACATGATACTAGAAATGATAGAATAAACTGCATGTCTAAAAACATGATTAACTTAACATCTTATTCTGAAAAGGGCATAACAAAGAGCTATAAAAACATTAAATTATATCAATTTCAGCGTAATTGATACACCAAAAAAATCTATAGTAGAACAAGTATGGTGTTATGTTAGATTTTTCTTTTTTGCCAAACCAAAACAAAATATTCTAAAATCTGTGAAAGAGTAATTTAATGCTCAAAGTATGAAACAAGCTATATGAATAATTTTTTTTTAAGTTTACACTGAAAGTACCAAGTGTAGTGTAAACATTTCCAACTAAAACAAGAATTGGGATATAATTTACAGAAGATTTTTTTAAACTAGAACTTGTTTTTACATTGAACAAATACTTCAAAAATAACTCAAAACGATTTTTCCTTTTAAAAAAAATTCAACATACAAAATTATATTTTATACTTAAATTAATTATATTTTCCATGAATCATTTTAAATTAGGTCAATAACTCTTACATTATTATACAATTTCTTGATTATTTAGAAATTAACCATTCATTTTGAATAGTGTGAATTTTGTTTGTCTCTGCTCTTCATTATAATTTTGACAAAGTCAGATTTCTGGGATGTTTGCTGATGCTGACTTGGCCACTTTATTTTTTCCTTTATCATGATGGGTAATTGAAAATGAACAAAAAAATCCTAATTTTAATTCAACCAATACTTGCCAAACATGTATTACAATATTAAACTATAGTGGATACAATGGAGATGCTAGTTCAGTGTCTTATGTAAAACTGATCTAAGATTCTTGATATACATGTGTAATTTAACATTGGTCTTATTCATTAGAATTATTAAATTCAACCCAAAATGCATATCTAACAACATTATAAAAATCTGTCCTGTTGTTAATTTGAAAAATTCTCAGTCTGTCATATTTTACAACAATTACTTGTTTATGAATTATTCTCTTTTCCAGCAAAAATCTAAAATATCATAAAATTATACTTTAAATGTTTTAATATTAATTACAACTTTATGTTTAAACCAAAGAACAATAATCTTCTTGAGTTACATGCAGAGCAATTGCCTTCTGAAGTTTCTCTCACATAGCCCTATGAACTGCCACATTATCCACATTCATATATTCACTTAACAAATATTTATTCATTACATGAAGTTTATTTACTGCCTCCTATGAGCATGCTTCTGTGCTAGGCTATAACTTTGTATATTCACTGTCTCCAAATAAGGATGAAAGGTAGACGAACAAAATATTTAAAACAGAAGTGGGTCAAATATATAAAAGAAGTAATACCCAGAATACAATTATTTATAGATAGTCTCTAATTTGGCAATAAATAAAATGTTTCATGGAAACATGATCCATTGACCTAAATGAAAACATCTGATGTCATTTTTAGGGATCCTTGGTAAATCAACTTTCTCATCATAAGTGTGTTCAATCATAGAGAAGTCTGAATGAAAAAACAGTAAAAATTAGGCAACTTGATTTTGGAAAACAAAATATTGTAGAATTAATAAAGTATATGAAAAGTTTTTCATCTGTAGCATAATTACTTAGCTTCAAGAAAAAATTTATCAAGCCTCTTTTATCAGTGTTACTACATAGTGTAATTGAATACTCCTTGCTATGTTATAGTGTGAGAAAAAATAAACTGCTGTTATCAAATTGTTTCTCTATATTATTATAATTTAATATTTTTATTTGTATTGATTTAATTATTTTAGATCAAATATTCATATGGTAGTATCTCCTGCTCCAAAACAAAGCTATTACTGTAGCTTATGTTTAGATCAGGTTATGAATTTTTTATAATTTTTAAACTTAGCAACTTCTAGTTAGCTATTATCTGAGATATTTAATGTAAAGTGAGCTAATGCCATTGTAAAAAACTTACTCTCTAGAGCCATCAGAATATTTCTAACTTTTTTCTTTTTTTTTTTTTTCCATATTTGCTGTCTGTTTGAAATAATGTTTTTGCAAAACGATTCTCATCACTTTCAAACACCTGGGGTAAAACCAGATCCTAGAATTTAAAATACATAGGGCATTTGATGGTTTCAGTAGCTGGTTAAGTCATGGTTGACTCAACATTTATATTGTCCATATTAATTTATTCAACATTATATTAAATCATTATCCTTTCACATTGCCAGGATATTTTCCCTTTGTCCCTTGGAAAACAGTTTTGTGACTCATTTGAAACCAAAATAATACTTTATACATTTATTTTCATATAGAATAAAATTCAGAAAGACAACATCATAAATTTTAAAAAATATATACAATTTAAATTTATTATTTGCTCTAATTTTTTTCTAATCTCATTTGCTCAGTCCCTCGAGAAGTATACAAAGAGATAATTGAAAAATTTTAATGGATTAAGCAGACATTTGTGATTAATATATTCAGAGTTGTTAGCTCTAATTCTCATTCAGTTTACTTACCAGTGGGACAGGAAAGTTAACATGAAAAACTAAAAGAAAGAGCCTCTATAAAGGATCCTCATTAAATTTCTAATGAATTCTCTAATGACCATACTGACGATCCCATAAAACAACATAAATGAAATAACTTATTACATCTGAACATTTTTAGTTCACCAATATTTTGTTAATGGTATGGGTCATTATTTCAGTTTATAAATCCCGAACAAGTATTATATATTATAGTATATTTTATTTCACCATATTAGCTGCTTCTTTTTATTCCCTAATTCTAAAGAATATTCTAGCCATTCTTAAACAGTTTACCTAGTAACAATGTTCTGCCAGCTTGGTCTAAGCCTCCAGTAGTAAAGTCAAACTACCTCTTGCCCTTAAAAATTAATAAGAAATGGAATTTACTTGGATTATCATAAACTCTTATTAAATATATTAGTATGAAATTGAAGTAAACTATCATATGGTTAAAGTATACTCTTCTGTTTATTTAATCCAGCAATTGGTAAGCAACCAGACAAAATCCTACTAATATTTTATCAAGGAAAATGAATAGTATTTTATTTTTCTCTGTATAGAGAATAAATGTACTGATGCCTTTCACAGGTACTTTAAAATAATGTGAGTCTGAAAATGACAATGTTATTATCTAGACCATAATACACAACTACATAAGTTGAGCAATTATATCCTAGATATGTTAGGTAGAATCATATAACATTGCCAATCTCCAACCATTTTGAACTACAAAAACAATATTTTCAGGTGGTTTAATGTAATGTATTCTGTGAATGAAAGGAATTGCCTAAAATAAACTAATTGATATATATCAAGTTAAATGTATTTTATAATCTGAGTATTTTTGGAAATGAATAAAAAAATAATAATTTAAACACAAATAATAAAACTGGAATAATGTTATTGGTCCAAATCTAAGATCTCTATTTTTATAGATGGACAGTTATTTTGGTTGTATAATAAATTCATGTGGAATCTCTGACAATTCTCATTTATGAATATTCCCAGTTTTAGTAATTGTCTGGGAAGCTATTTGTTAAGTATATTGGATTCAACCAAATGAATGGAAATAGCAACATTAGGGATGAATTTCCTAATGTGCTAGAGAGGTGTTTATTTGAGAGGGGGTTTACTTATGCTGTTCTTTTTATTGTATAGGTTTATTATGAAGTTCCAGTGTTATACATGAGAAAGCTCTTTGTTCCAGTTAACTCAAATTCTTTATGACTGTATTTTTGACATTTAATCCCATCCTCTTTTAGGAATTTATTTTGGCCTATAATGCCTAATTTGGTTCTAAATTGAATTTTCTTTCACTTTTCTGTTTAGAAAAATAGCTATTATTGCATGATCTTTTACTTATCAATGATTTGTGTCAGCTACTTTGGCCTTGCCTGCCTCTCAGCAAAAATGACACTTTAACCCATTTCATTTCTTCACTGTCCCATTCTCTAAACCTCTCTTCCTTTCATGGCAATTATCCTTTCACTGGCAAAGCCTCGTATGTATTCTAAGTCCAGATCCAACTTGAAAATTACAGAGACAAAAATATTACAGAGACAAACATCTTGATTTAAATGGGTCATAGAGACAAGAAATCATATAGACTGAAAAGAGACTTCAATCAGTTATTTTACCAATATGGCAAATTTGTTCTTTCGGTTAGGATTTTTCTTACATTGCTAAACTGAATGTGAAAATAGAACCATAATGACATTAGCAGAAGCAGTTAAATAACCCCATAGGCAGAAATCTGTGTTATCATAAATACTGTATCATCTCAACTTCTAGTGTCCTTCCTTTGGTCAGTGCTCATTACAGAAATATAAAAACAAAACCCATTGCAGAATAGTGTCTTTTATAAAGATTAGGATACAGGTAACCCTAATAATTAGTATATTTCTCTACTCAAATAAAGACAGGAAAACTACATTTATTACCACCATGCCGTTTTACTTTTCTGATATTTTCAAATAACTATCAGTTACTTTACACAGAAGGCAATCAAAACCTAGAAGGAATTGTGAGACCTTGGAAGAAACTTCACAAAAATATTCCTTAACTCCATAGAGTTGGAAGGATTATCAGGTCAACCTGAATGACATTCCCTTTTTCTGGTAATTTATAGATTTTTCTCGTAATGGTCAATATCTCCCCCTACCGTTATCAGGAATTTGTCATGTTAACACTCTTAATCGCCTTGTCACAAGGCCAGCACTTTCCATCAACTCTCATAAGATTTAGGAGATAGGGTAATAAGAATTAGCCCAGAATGAGAAAAGTTGCCAAATATTCTTCTGATCATAGCTCTTGACATCTCATTTTTTTTTCTCTTGATCCACTAAACAAAGATAGGTACAGCTTATACAATTTATCATGAATGCTGTAAACAAAATGAATTGCTTATGTCAACATATGGCAATAACTATTTTGAGATATACTCAGGAATAGGTGAAATTTCATAGGTCGTCTTTAAAATCCCCAAGACTCCAAATGGCCACTTGACACCACCAAGTAATTCTGTAATAATGAAGAAGGAATAGATAAGTGAGAATGAGCTGGATGTGGGATTTCATTCAATTATTGGATGCCACATGCTCTAGAGTTTGTTATGGTGTTTTATATGTAAGCAGAGATGTACAAAGTAATAAGTAATATTATTAGAACATGGCAGCTAATGTGTTAATGTCTTTAATCATAAGACATAACACTTGTATGGTGCTCATTCTCAGATATTATTCTTAGTGCTTCATGTGTATTACTTCAGTCAGTCCTCCTATACACCAAGGTAGGTGGTGTTATGCTCATCTTTAAACATGGAAACAGACACAGAGGGTTAAACACTATTCTGTCTCAAGGAATCTGACTCCAGAACCTAGCCTCTCTATGTCTACCATTGAGGTTAAGTTTATCTTTTTTTGTAAAGAACTCATCTGCTCTCAGTATTATCTGCCCCTTCTGCTGACTGTGGAGTATTTCTCAGAATCAGACTGCTCACAAAGACAAATCATGTCACCTAATTTAATGACCTTGTTATTAGGTAAAAAATGCTATCAAGCTTAGGAAAACAAAACTGTATACATTTTGAGGTTTTATACAAGCCCATATGTTAAGATAATGTTTTAATTTTTTTCCTAATACAGTCATAAAGTTTAACCTCCATTAAAAGTTATAATGACTCTCTCAGTAACTAATAAAACAAAAAGATAAAACAGAACAAATATTCTCTAAAGAATGCCACGCTGCATTTAAAATTATGCTCACCAACGTTCAAACTCTTTGGGCTTTAGGTATTACTAGCAAGATATTTAGTTTTCTCGTGGCACAGAGGTAGGTAACTGCACTATGGCCTATCTATATGTATACAATAGATGCATGATTGCAGAGGAAATGTATGCAAATGTCTGCATACATACTGTCTTTAAAATCAAAGTTAGTGTGTGATTATGATCAAGCTTTGGGAAATCAAGTTAAATTTTCTGCTCACTCAGGCTTATGTTCCTGTTAAAACCCTATAGTTTCCTTCCTTGACGAACACCCCTTTTTTTCTCTTATTATCTAGTCTCCTGGATACCTTTACAAGTTCACTTTCCACCATTCCTGCTTCCCTGCAAGGCAGCATCAAAGATCTGTTTGTAGTTTCCTCAGTCTTCCTTTACCTTACTCTTTCCTGCTTTTATACAGGATGCTCTTTGCCTGCAATGTCTTTTCTGTTTGTGGAACAGATGAAATTCTAGAATTTCTAAGAGCCTCTGTAAAACTTTTTCTTAAGTCCTCAAAGTTTGCTGTTTCCTCTCTTTGTTGCCTAGCATCATACGTCTCGAACTGAACTGAACTTACTTGCTGTGTGACCTAGAGTTTCCTTAGATATAAATTGGGAGTAACAGTACTGCGTGGGTCAGAGTCCTGTCGAGAAAGAGATTGAATAATGTAAGTAATTAAATTGTGTTTAAGGAGAATTTAATAAAGGGTTTATTTATAAATGTGGGAAGGATACAGTAAGACTAGAAGACTAGCACAGTACAATGTTAGTAATAATAGGAGGTCCTGACCATCCCTGCACCCAAAGCGGGTAGGGGATGAACAATTTGTGAAATTGGATAAAAAGGGATATGGAGTTGTACAGGAAAGGCTGTTTAGGGGGAACTCTGATGTTTTTAGTTGAAGGACGTGGCCAGCTGAGGAAACAGATGCCCTGATATCCCTCTCCTTCCTTCCTGTCTCCAGCTGGTATTTCCTAATGGCCAGTCTCACCCAAGAGCCAGAGCCAGCGCAGGTCAGACTCTGGGACTAAAAGTCAGTTTGTGAAGGGTGATGGCACCTATCTTTTATAAAGATAAAATGAAATCATATTAAAATTAATATTCCAATTATATTTTTTAATTTGTGTAATATAATTTACTTAGTAACTGCACACAATTTTTAAATTATTCACTGTTAAAAGTAAACAGTACCAACATGAGTCTGTTACCCCAAAAGGGGAAGGGAAAAACTTGATTCTTGTCTTAACCCAAAAGAGAATGATTGAGACAGGAGTCAGAAGCATTGTGTAATGAAAAGATTTTAAAGGTTTTGTTTAGCAAAGGGAAAGTACACCTTCAAGAAGGGAGGCGGGCTGATCCAAGGGCGGAGAGCAATAGCCTTTGTCCCTTCTCTTATACCCTTGCTTAGAGGTGGTCTCTTGATTGATTGACAGCTCCTGCTGTCATGCTTGTCCCCTTTTGTGCATGTCCTTACCATGATGCACCCAGAAAAATCCAAAGGGGGGCCTAAACCACAATGCTAATTATATTACAGTGAGCAGTGGGTCATGTTCAGTTAGGTCCTTGTCAGTACTGCACAGTTACAGCTGTCCGGTTCTAACCAGTTTCTTGCTGGCACTCATTTAGAGGAAGTAAAGCCTCTTTATGCTGAAGGCAGGCCTACCACCATTTTCCAGACCATCTTCGCTCTGCTCCACCTATCTGCTTGGTGCCCCCACTTATCTAACTACTGAACAGGTCTAATTGCTTGAAAGAGGAACTGAGGAATCATCTTTGAATCCGCATACTCCTTCATTCCCCATGTATAGTGTGTTTAGCATGGCATTTGAAATAGATCTCCTGTCAGATTGCCTGGGTCCAAATCCTATAAGATTGTTACCTTCAAGCAAATCAGAAGAAGCTATATTCCTTTAGGTGGCAGACACACTATGACTTGGTTAATGCAGCATGAGCTGGATTTCAGTCCCAATGCAACCACTGCCCGCTTTCCTTCTGGAATGAAGCACCAACACAGACACACATGAAGGCCCAGAAATCATGACTCCCTCACTTCATAGCTGTCTGACTTACCTTAACTCCTTTAGAAACTCATTTTCTTTTCTGTAAAATAGGGAGAATTGTAGTACCTACTTTATTAGATCCTTGTGGGAAGTAAATGAAGGCATATATGTAAAACTTCTAGAAAAACTCTGGAATGCATTAAACACTAGATACATCATTTCACATTCAAAATAGATCTCAATCTTTTGCCACATCCCCACTGCCTGCACCCATTACAGGCTTTATTTCTTACTGGACGATAAAAATATGTCTTTATTCATTCTCTTCTTCCAGTCTTTCCCTACTTCTAATCCTAATTCCCCACACAGAGCAAGAGTAGACATGCTGATTCTATTCTACCACATACGGAATAAAACTTTATTAATATTATTATATCTATATTTCTAGAAAAAGTCTACCTCTAATGTAATAGATATTTTGAAAACCTCCACTAGCTTAAAAAAAATTCTGAATCGCACTATCCTTATATATGAAAGTACACATGATTGTAAGAATTCTCAGCATCCAGTGCATCTCCAGCCCATGCCGTTTCCATTTGCTACAGTCTTCCATCTCCTGGCTCCTGCTCTCAGGCAGTGACACACACTCCTTTCCGGACTCTCCCTGTGATGCTCTCCTCCCTGACAACTCCCAGCTAGCAGTTCTCGCTTTCCCTGTGGACTTCTACGTCACAGTTCCTCTTCCAGCTTTTTTTCCCCATCAGGATCACTCTCTTCCATTTTTATTCCATTGCTCTGTCATTCATAGTAGCATCTCCCAACAAGGATGTGTCATTTTCATCAGCCTGAAAGATAAAATAAAACTTCTAGATCAGCAGTACCTGTAGGATTGAAAGTCTGCATTTATGAGCTATATAAAGCTTTTATGAGGCATATAAATCTGCCGGAGGAAATGCACCTGTGGAAACTAAGCAAGCTCTCCTATTCAAAAAGCTGTACCTCTGAGGCCAAAGGCCTAAGCCAAACCAATAGAAAATGAATTTTTGGATATTGACTTTGTACAAAATGCTATAAAATATTTCTACCCCCCAAAGTAAATTGTTGAACTCTAGAGATTACTCAATTATTGGTATCTTCACTCTCTCAGAAATCTCATTATTTACGAGTCTTTTTAATGCTCACAGAGTCTAATTTTGATTAACACCAAGGTTCGAAGATTATAAAGGCTCATTACAAATATATTAAAAGCTTAACTGCATTTTTAGTACATGCCTTCCACTTTGTAACTGTTTTGGCTCCTCTGTTGCTTTTCTGAAAGTGTGGTATTTTACTGCATTGTAAAAACAGTTATATTTCCTTTCTGTGGTTTGACTTTGATTTTCTTCTGCCACTTACTTCTTGGAAAAAAATAGATACATTTGCATCAGGATTTATCACACAGAAAAAACCCGTCTTCTGAAAATGTATTTTATTTTACCATTTTATATGCCAGACAGCCTTTTTACCATTTTAAGGATATTAACACTTTTTATCTGTCTTATATCTCTGAGTGGTAGGCACAATTACTTAGTTCCATTTTACAAAATAGGAAATTGAGGAACAGGGAGGTCAAGTATCGCCAAAGGCGATGCAGCCAGTGGGTGGCAGAGCCAGGTACTGAAGGCAGACACTAGGCAGACACCTACTCTTAACCACCCTATATTATGTTTTAGTGGTAAACCACGTTTTTTTATCTGACCCCAAAGTATGTACAGAGTACTAATGTAGCAGAATGCTTTTACTCATATGTGATGGAAAAAACCTCAAAATATGATTATCCTTTCTTATCCATGACAAATTTATTATTTTACACATATTGATAACTGCACCTGGACAGTATATTCTACTTTTTCTTAAAAACCACCTACACTAATGTAGTCGATTAAGATAGCACAAGCATAAACAGCTAAACCTAAAATAGCTCAGGGAGAGAGAGAAAGACAGTGAAAATCAAACACTGATTTATTCCCCTCTAGTTGGGTCTGTTTATCCATCTTTGGCCTATTTGTTAAGTTTTGAAGCTTGTTAGGAGCATCATCTTCAGTGTCTGAAAATGTAATTTTGAGGGTTTTCTTTTCATTAACAGAAGAAAAGATTAACACTTAGACGTTTGCATTGATGGGTTGGTGTCCCGTCCCAGGGTTAGTGTCTGGAGGATTATGGTCACTGACCGGAGACGTGACATCCTTAGATGTTTCTCCTTCGTCAGTTTTATGTAGAGGATGGGATTTAAAGTTATTTCTGTTATACTTCCTCATTTTTACCACTTTTTTCTTCTCAAGAGGTTTTATAAAAACCATATATATATTTATATTTGTAGTGACACAAACTAAACTAAAATGAAATGTCAGACAACTGATACTGTACAAACATGTAATTAGTGAAGTATTTCAGATTATAATTCAGGCAATTTGCTGTCATGTAAATATAATGCTCTTTTCTCTAAACTGTGTGGCTCCTCCCATTTCAAAAAGATCTTTATTTCACAGGTGCAATTATCAGAAATGTACAAGGAAAAATACAAGGTACAAAAGGGTAGGAAAAGAAAGATTATCTTTCTTTGTGGCATGAATTCAGATTCCCCAGCGGTCACTGCTTGTGTATGAGGCAACGTGGCCAACCTGAGTAGCCAAACTTGTGTTCACAGCTGATTATCCAGGATATTTAGAAGCTGGACCTTGCTTCTGCAAAGAATGTGCCTTGAGCACACTAGAAGACTGTCTTTGCAGCATTAAGAAAAGTTTTGGCAGAGAACAAAATGTTGTAAATGGCCATTTCTGGTAATTAATGCCCAAGCAATTTCCATGGTGTTCCTCTTTTTTTTTTTTTTTGTTCTAAAAAGTTTCTTTCTGACATCTTGTGCTGTTACCTTGGATGCCTTTCTTCTCAAAAGCCTACTGACTAGCTGCCAAAGAGAGGCCGGTTCACACCTTGCCTTTTTTCCAGCGTGCTCTTCTGCTCCATAGAGATAGACAATACTCACAAAAGGAGGAGGGGGGAAAAAAAAGCAACTCACACAGTACCAAGATGTGCATATTGGGTGACTTTCTAAGCTGCCAGATTGCCAGAACAAAGCCTCAGGAGGATGCCAAGATGCTATCCAATCCTTGAAAAGTGAACAAAAGTACCATATCCATTAGGATCAAAAAGCATACAGAAAGAAGACAATGCTTTTTTATTTCTTTCCAACGGGTAAAACTTGATTTATTTTACCTAACATGTTAGAAATTGGTCTCTATCTTCTATGATTTTTTTTTCCTGCCACTTTGTTTTAAATGATTATGTTCCAAATAAAACTGAACAACAATTAAAAGAAGAATGAAAGATGGCATGTTCACGTGTGCAAACAAGAAGTTTTCTCCAAACTTTATTATTTTTTCATTTTTCTTTCATTTTAGAAACAGATAGATAAGTAGAATACTGTTCCAAAGTGAAGGCAGTGAAGTGTGCAACTGCCTGCCCCTGTCAGATTGATAGAGTGAAGATGTTGAACGAGATAATGGAAACTTTCTATTCAGCGAGGACTGGAATAAAGAAACCATTTCTAGTCATTCATCAGCATTGATTGCCTTAGTGCTTGAGGCACAGATCAGGAATTAGGCGTTACAAAGGGAAACTAAAACAAGTGCAATGATCCACTTTGGGAAGTGTGGTTGGCTTCTGCTTATCGTTTAGTACATAGCAATCATAATACATGGCAACAAAAACTCAGCAAAGCCTTGAACATGCAGCATGGCAGCAATGTAGGTGCATGTTTCTTCCTGTATTCTGGTTCTGCAACTTATGAATATTTTATTCTGGTAACTGGGGACACTAAGTGAATTTATATTTGGGTTTTAATCATGTTTAATTTAGAGGAATTTTATTGGTTTCTTTCTTCATCATTTGTGATGATCAAATTTTAAGAATTGTTTAGTTTTCAGAAATGGTTTAGTGATAAATAGCTACACCAAAATGCAATTTAGTGAACATGTGTGAGCGTGCATGCTGTAATTTATTTTCTGTAAAGGAGGTACTGAAAATATGTAAATGATACCTTCAGTCGTTTTCAGTTTTATTTTCCTTTAAACGTTTACAAACTTTATATGCCACAAAATGTGTATGTATTTTCACTGCACTGCATGAATGTGGTAGCTCACACGTTTGCTTTTGGGCAATTTATACCAGCAAGATGGAGTGGAGAACTGAACCAATTATCCAAATCACTCAAACCACAGGAGCACTCTGGCCTCAGTCATTTAGATACAGAATTTGAAATCAAAGTATTTCTTGGACTTGAATGGCATGGACAATTGTCTCAGTGCTCCATTATCGCTGACTATAGATTTCCAATCTGATTATGGGTCTAACATAAGATGGAAAAAAATAATAACATATAATTGTTTTTTGAGAACTTGGCTCATTCCAAAATCATTGTGCCAGGGTTTCCTAGTTCAGACACAATCTGCAAGGTTAGTCCTCTTCTGAAGATGAGTGACCTCTTAAAGCCACTCGAATACTATTTAGAACAGAGAAGTAGACACTCCTTCCTCGGTTAGTTTGCCTCTTCAAAAATCCATTTTGCTTCAACAAATTTTAAATATTTTCTTTCTGAAATGAATAATACTCCCCAATTCAGTGGAATACAACAATCCATGTAATCACAATGAATGTGAAAAAATGATTTAAATTAGTTTGACATAAATACATGTGATTATACTGGGTCAGCCATTTTAATTTGATTTATGAATTTGTAAATAATAAAAGCCAACGTTTTCAGGAAATAATTATTATTGTATCAATTATTGACACCAACTTGAGACACTTTCCAAACCAAATCCCTTTTAATTGATTTTTTTAGCATCATCTTTGTCTTTTGGCAATTTACAGAAAAGTGCTAGATTCAGCTGAAAAAAAATATGAAATGCTATGGCTTTTTCTGTGTTCAGGACTTTTTTCTTCTAGGAAAAGAAAATGAACAAGTCCTCAACATAACCAAACATATTTCTGAAGTGCTAATGGGTTTCTTGCATTTATAAATAATTGTACTTATTGCAATGGCATTCCTAAAATGCCTTGATAGCATAAAAGCTCCTAAGTAATAAATGGAGTTTGCAGTGGGTCTCAATCTGTTTGTCACCCTTGACAGACGTCCTTCACATTGGCATCATCCTATCATGCCCTGCACCTCGTCAGGAAGATCCCAAGTCATGTGCAGTTTCCAGCGTACTGTTTTCATTTTACCTTTATCCTCTGGCAGTCAATCAACCCAGTGAATACAGTGATAAGTATAATCTTAAATCTATTCTAAATAATTCAGAGAGTAAACCATTCAAAAGCTATAGCTTTTCAGCTATAATTAATTAGTAACAAATTTTTGCTACACCTGGCGACACCATGTTTATGGATCACAGGTCTTAAGATGACTCCAAGAGGAGATCTCTAACCAGTGGAGTTTCCATTAGGTTTCTCAGAACTCTGACAAGTTAACAGTGTATATTCCTTGGGCTCCACTTTGAATAACATTGGACAAAACAGTTTTGACATTGTTCATTTCTGATGAAGAAATACGTCTTATTTCTTTTTTTCCCCTTCTCTGTTGCCTTTTCTATTACCCCTAACGTCAACTGCTTTTCTCTCCAAGTAGACATTTTGATCAGTATTAATCATAATTGTGCCAATTTCCTACTTTATTTAAACATAAAATCTCTTTTTTGAATCACTACTCTAATCATTTTCTGTCCTTTTTTTCATTTTACATTACTGACTTATGAATACTTTTCTATGGCCTTCAGTGAGTATTCTGTTTTTTATAGTAAGTTAATGTTGATTAAGTGTTTACATATCAGATCTAATGTTTCACTTGTTTTGTATCCACTAATCCTTGTGATAATGTTGAGATGATATTTACATCCTCATTTTAAAGAATGGATTTTTTTTAAGGGTCACATTGAATTACTTAACATACAGAGGAGCCTACAGGCATTTTTGGCAATTTAAATAGCTCTTTAAGAAAAAAAAAAAAAGCTTCCGCTAATATCACAACCCTTGAATTCAATAGTTGTTAAATCTATATTTCTGCTTGTTAGTCCTAACCCTGGTCTGACTCTTCCCGGCATTATTTGAGATTTTTGAAGATAGCAATCAAGCTACTTCCACACATTCTTTTATTCAGGTCAGATGCTTTCAAATTCTTGAAAATAGATTTCATATACCACACCTCATCTCTATTTTCATCTTCATCATGTAACTCAGTGACTTTCTGAAAAGTTATGTTCATGATGTCTATGATTATATTAATAACGCATAAGCATGTATTTGCTTTCAAAACTACAGTATTAAACCTTATTGGATTTGGGTGAAATCAAACTGCATAGATTCAAATGAGACCCAATTTTTCTTAACTAAAATGACTTGTTAGGCATATTTAACCCAATTTAACAATTCTCTTCATGTTATATATTATAATTTTCTGTCAATACTTGAGATGGTTTTGAACCTTAATTCTGGCATCCAGCTGTCTCGACTCTTAATGATTTCTGTCTCTTCTAATCAAATCTTTCATTAAATATATTAAACCAAGGACTCATAAAACCATATTGATATGGATTCTTTATTCAATTTATTAAAGTTTGTTTATTCAATGAAGCTGGATTTATAATATTTTCTTGGGAAAATTCATAATAAAACCAAGATTAATTATATATTTTGTTTAAATGGTTCCACAGTATAAAAAGTACTTTTGTATAAAGTCTTCAAATTTATTTTCACAAAACCCCTGTGAATTAGTCACTGTTACTCCCCTTCAATAGTATGGAACTGAAACTCAGAGAGTTAAATAACGTATCAAAAATCATAGTTTACACATGCAGAATCGGGAATAAAACATCCCGATGTCCAGGGAATCTTCTAGTGCACAAAGCTGTCTCCCACTTTGCTCCTCCAAGAGTTGCCACATCTATTTAAATAGAAAAAATACACCCTACACAGATATTTTGATAAAGTAATGATAAAATAAAAAACAAATATATGTGTTAAATCAGTTTTTAAAATATAACATGATTTCAGAAGATTATTACTATTTTTATCTTTATAGTTATATGATACCATGATCTTTGTATGTACACACACACACACATATATATATAATATACATGTATATATTATAAATGTGTAGATATATAGACCAATCTAGATAGAAACAAATATTTATATATATAGATCTGCCTAGAAGCATTTATCTATCTATCTATGTACAGTTGATGCTTGAACAACTTGGGTCTGAATTATGGAGATCCACTTACATATGGATGATTTTCAAAAAATATTTACTGCAGTACTACACAGTCTGAGGTTGGTTGAATCCACAGATATGGAACTGTGGATACAGAGGTTCAACTCTAAAGATTTTTGACTGCACGGGGATCAGAGCTCCTAACCCCACACCACTCAAGGGTCAACTGTACATATGGAGTCAGTAATGAAACCTAATCCTTTAACTGTTAACTATGATGTCATACCAGGTGATTCACATACAATATTATCTTTAATCTTCTCATTCATGATATATTATTTAATTTTCTCATAACCGTAATCCTTATATTGGAGTTGAGGAAAGTAAGATTTAGGGAGGCAATTCTATTTTGCAATATTATAGCTAATAAACAGCAGCACAGGATTTAAATACAGGTCTCACTGACCCCAGTGTCAGTGCTCTAACATATTAACACATTCTTGAAATGACTTATTGTATTTAAGAATTTTTCCCAGTAATGACATCAAGATCACCCTCTCCTAATTTCTAATGGTTATCATTTGTCCTCTTTGCAAATTAGAAACTTTAGCATCTCTGATCTTTTGGAACTTTTTATATTTTTCTGAGATTTCAAACAAAAATTGAAAATAGTGCCTCTCTGTTTGTATCTGTAACCTTCATTCTTTTTTAAAAAATATAATCTGGAAGATGACTTTGTAGATGTGTAAGTGCTTCAAAATGCCTATTGTTTTAGTAGTATCTCCTGTCTCTCTTACAATGTCCCTGACTTTTAAATGTTTTCTCTCACTTCCAATTTCCTGTTCGTTCTGGGGGGGAAATATGGAAGGGAAAAGGGAGAGAAGGAATTTTATAGGTTCTCTGCCATCTGTCATCATTAAAGCGTCTGCTTATGGGCCTGACCTTTCTTTGCTCCCTTCTTCAAACCGTAGTTGACAGAAAATGATAGAAGTGTGTTTTCTTTCATTTTGATTTAGAAACTCAGCAAAGACTTTCATATTCATTCTCTAGTCCTATCTTCTGAGCCCCACACCTGTGTTCTGAGTATTAAAAATCAACTCCAAACCTAAAACTAACATTTAACACCCTTTTCCCCAGTCCAGCCATGCTGATTAGAGGGAAATGACTGTTGAAAGAACTTCTCTTCATCTTAAGTGTGTTTCTTCCAAATGCTATTGTTCTCTTAATGTTTTACACCACATGATGGGTAAAACGCTACTTCTTCATAGTCTAGTTAAACTGTGATTGAAAAATCCTATGCTTGTTACAACATCAGTGGTAAAATGCTTTCTTTCCTTTCTTCTTTGGGATATATTTTACTCACCTAGTTATAGGCAGTGGTTTTGCTTGACCTCATTCTCTGATTCTTCTTTGGGCTTCCTTCTCAGACTATGTTTCTTTGCATGGCCAGCCCATCTAGAAACTATTGATTCTCTACAATTAATTTCTTTTTAAACTAATTTTTGCTAGCAGATCTGTGTAGCTTCAGAGCTGACTGTAAGTGCACATGCCAATGCTGAATATATCACAGTCTCTACATCTTCCGGATGGACTGTAGCTGGGTAGGCTGTGGCAAGTCCAGAATGTGACAGACCAACCTCAAATTTCACAACTAATTTTGGTGTGCTGGATTCATTATAAATCAATAAACATTTGGTTTTTGTTTACCAGGCCAACTTAAAATTCTAGTCTGTGTTCCTCAATATCATTCATTTTGGGTTGGCCTAATTATATTATATTAGTTTTTTTTAAAGCAAGATACTATAGCATTGTGTGAAACACCATCTTTGAGGGAAAATAAGTGATGTTTTTAACAGTTGGTTCTCTGGAAAAAAAATACGTGTATGTATACATACATAAGATTATTAAAAATTTTATTATGAAGGATGTATAACACAATTTTTAGAAAATAATAAAATATATATTAGTCATTGCAAAATGCATATGACCAATTTGTTCTCACAGAATGTTTTTGTTAATTTTTGCCCAATTCTTGTGCCCATAGCCACACCATAGGGCACTTTACAAATAAGAATACTTCTGATAAGGATGTTCTCTGATAATTTTAATTTAATAGATGAAATGTTTCTGGAAAAAAGAAGACATATGTTGGAACTACAGCCCTGAGTCAGTGATATGAGTGACTTCTTGCTGAATTGGATAATGGTTTTTGAATACTGTGAGAACCTATCCTCAATGTTTGTGCTATTCACTATGTAACAGCTACAGAGACTTTTAAAATTTGATCTGCATTATTTTCCTAAGTATAGAGTTTAGACAGTCAACAAAATGTATGTACAGCCCTGGTTTGTAATATTTGCCAGTTTCTGTGGTTGTAAATGGCCAATTTCAAGCTACTAAGGCACTGCTACTGAATCCTGAGTTGCAAAAAGATATGCAATAACACTATAGTATTTTGTCCATACAACAGTCATAAAACACCTCAAGAATATAGATAATAGTAAAATTTAGAAATTTAATTAGTAAATGATGAGTTTTGAGTATGTATTGCCTTTTAAAGTATAACTTATATGTTACTTTTAGTGTCATTTAATTTTTAATAATGCTTGTTTTTGACAAGTCAGACAAATTCCTGAAATTTGAATAGTTGGCTCTCACAAGCCAGTATAAGATGTTTCCAGTAACCCACTGAAATAGGATGAAACCTAATTTTGCTCAGTATTTTCCTGGCATTTTATTTAACCTCTCTGACCCACGCATTTCATCATCAGTGAGAATTAGATAAAACAACATACATAAAGCCTTTAGAACAGCATTCAGAACGTGTTAAGTGATCACTAGTAGATACTGCTTGGCTCCTATTTAAAAAAAAAAAATCTACTTAAGTTATAACAAGAAAGACCAGACTCCATATTACCTTGAATATGACATGTTATGATTACAAAGATAAAATGTGACTTCTTGCATTATAGCAAAAATATTACATAAAAGATTGTATTTTATTCGTTGTAACATATCCGAGTTATTTACCCCTCTCTAGTTACAAATGTACTATCTATTGGAATACTTTTCCTTATAAATAACATCTGTGGATTTTTTTCCCTTAAGGCACATTTCAAACTATCATATCTGAGAGGAAGATTCCGAATTACAGTACATCATGTAGAGCACTGTGAAACTTTAAATGGGAAGACTAACTTCTATTCGGAGCCTTCAGTTTTGCCAAACTACTTTCTTTGTATCATATAATAAATACATGCTTTGCCGACTTCCTTTCTCTTCCTTCCAGCATTAAGTCTGAAGAGACTTTCTTATTCATCCACATGTTCGAACGTAGCTGTTTCTACCTTAATAGAGCCAAAATTGTCAACTTTTTCAAACAGTAATTTGTTTTCTGTGCCCTCAGGTTTGGAAGAAAATAGTCTCGTAATAGAAAATAGTAAGCTGGCTTTCTGAATTCATAAATGACTCGATTCTTTCTCGGGCTATGTTGTGCTACCTGTCTGGAGGTGTTGAGATGGCCTTCGAACAATAGGGAATGGAGTTGGTGGATAAATATGCCATAAATAACAATTTTTGCTATTTCCCACTGAGTTTTTGTGATCTCAGAGTTAAACTCTTCAAACTTCGAGACACTAACCTAGAATTGTTTTAAATTGTAAAATGAATTTAAATATGATACTAGGAGGAAAAATAATGTTACGGCTATTTAATTAAAAATTTACAAGCCACTTTCAACTAAATATATGATATATAGCATGGGTGATAGATACAGACTATGAGAGAAGGCTGACAGGTGAATAGGTTTATTTTTAATAATTATGTCTCATTATTAACCATGGAGTACTACTAATAAAAACAATACTAGGGCAAGACAAGACTAAAGTGATACAGTTTTTTAATGACTCTTTCACATCAGCTAAAGATGAGAAAAAAATAAGTATCCCTTATATAAAGGATCTAGCTAAGCAAAGTCAAGACTGCAAAGTTTTAACTGCTTCTGCATATGTCTTTAAAACACCAGGTATCATTTTATTAAGATAGAAATACAGGAACAGATACTGGGCATTTCATATTGAACTGTGTTTAATGATCTATTTTCATGACATTCCTTTGGGTAATCAGCAATTTTATTGCTTTAATATTGTAGAAGAGCTAGATTATTTTTGAAGGGGAAATAGAGGGGAAAACCCACTTTGGATCAATGACTTGACATTGCTAGTTAACTTAAAGCATAAAAATACCTATTTAAAAATCTAACTAGCAGCTCTTCATCAGTAATCAACAGCAGTCCTCTAATTATGTAGAGAAATCTGACAATGTATTAAAGAATTTCTCTTTATCAAGTAATGTGCATGGGGATTTAATATTAAGTAACCTAGACGAAGACCAAAGGAGCATAATACATTTAAAGAAAGGTGTAAACGACTATCTTTTCGAAAGTATTTTGAATGAGTTACAAATGTATCCTTTTTTTTGTCTCAATCTAGGGTACAGTTGAAAAATCAGCAATTAATAAAGTAATTTTAGACAAAAGCAAATTTCTCTACATAGTAGGATTCTTAATTGTCTTCCCAACTTTCAGTACAATTCACATAAGAAATGTTGAGTTAAATAAGGGACCTTTTTGTCGGCAGAATTGGAAACAGGTTTTAGATAAACTTACAAAAAAAATGAACTTACAGATGTTATCAGTGAATTTTATTAAAATTTATAATAAGGTGATCTGACTTAGTCTGGAATATGATGGAAGGGTTCCCTGAAGAAGTGACAATTAAACTGACATCTGAGAATGAATTGGTTAGTATTGGTTACTACGTAAAAGAGAAAGGGCAGAGAGCTCTGTGTTACAGGGAAAAATTTTTGGAAAAAAACCATGGCAGATTGAAGCAACCTGATACACTGCATTTATTTCCATTAATACAAATAATTTTATTTAATTTGAAACTATTTAGATTCAAATGATTTTCAATAGGATTTAACATCATGTGGCACATTTGTAATTCTTTTTAATATTTATTAAACTAAATTGAATATAATGTGAAGCCTTCCTTCAAAACTGAAACACTGAAGTTTTATTAAGTTAATAATTTCTGTTAATCAAGAGGGAAATAGATGCTTCACAAACTGACATTTTTGATAGTCAACTTTGTCAATTTTGGTAATTCCTTTATTAGATGTTTCCTTGAACATATACAATGTAAGCATCTCATCTAAGCAAAGAACACCACAAATGTATAAAGCAGTTACAATTTTAATACACATTTGCATATATACTGTAATTTGATACTCACAAAAATATAAAAACTCATTGAATCCCATATTATTAATTAGGCATCGAAACCCTACGAAGATCATACATTCAGATTGTATGACTCCAAGCCCTTGGACATCTCTGCCATGCTGCCAGAATTTCTGGCCATTATAAAGAAAACTAAAATTAAAGAAAATCAATAAAGCTATGTTCTATGAGGCATAAAATTCTTTTCAAATACTCAAGTGAAATATAAAAAAGAAGTAAAACATTCTTTCACTCATATATAATTCTCTTAATTTTGAATGTTACAATTTTTCTTTGAACTACTCCCTAATGATATTGCTAGTCATAGTTTGTAAAAATTCATTTTCCATACCACTAAATGAATCAAATTTTATTTTATGCCATCTATTTTAACATTTAAAAAACACACAGCATCAACAAAAATCTAGTGGAGGTATTCATACTTAAATAAGATAAAATATGATAAAATAAGGTACTTTGAATTAGAAATAAAAAGTACCTAGCAATATCATCATGCTAATGAATAGAATAAATACAAATGC
Source organism: Camelus bactrianus (assembly GCF_048773025.1). Lineage (NCBI taxonomy): Eukaryota > Metazoa > Chordata > Mammalia > Artiodactyla > Camelidae > Camelus > Camelus bactrianus. The sequence continues at coordinate 32,350,698 of NC_133539.1, forward strand.
TCAGGAAATTTTTTTAAAATATTATAATTAACATTAAAACTAGAAATGTAATACTAGTAAATAGTTTGAATACTTACCTCTAAAACCAACTAATAAGACATTCTGATGAAATACGGACACCTACAAAATTATCTAGAATTATTCATATATACTGTAACTTTTAGATAAAATATTGTCTTGAAACTTGGCTATTTACTTTTTTTTACTTGAAATAAACAAATTTAAAAGCTAGATATTTAGTTTTTAAAATATAGAATATAATGCAAAAATATCAGGTAAATTATTCAATCTTGGTCTCATATGTTGAAGAATTAATATCACAATAAAAGTATTAACATAAATCTGCTATCTGAGGAAAAAATGTGTTTAAAAAAGGATGTAGCTTCCCACCACTGGGACCTTTTGGTTAGTTTCATGATGAGAGAGTCCATTTTGAATAGTTGATTTACCATTTCCCTATCTCTTGTGCGCTGAGTCAGATAACATGCCACTGGGACTTTCCTCTTGGGATCACTATATTCCATGTGACAAAAAAGACAAAAACAAAAAGAGAGACATATGGCCCTAACAACCCTCAATTTCACTTTCTTTCTCTTTTGAGGCCAAATCAATGCAAACCATCTGTTTCAAGTAGAAAATGAGTATTTTAAATTTCTTTCTTTCTGACACTTCTGTTTATATTTGTCTTTTGAGTTTTATCCTTGTTTTTAATTTTTAAAATGTTTCAGTCATACAATGTATTATTTGCTAAGGTGTCTTTCTCATTATGTTGGGACCAGTAATTTCATTTGCAGGCAAAAGAATAGTTTTTCATTAGAGACTTAGGTTTCTGGGGAAAAAGGAGCACAAACCCCCTTTAATAATAATACAGTTTTTCAAGTACCATAGGGTTTGGGTCAATCTGCTTTGCCTAATATATTGCAGAATTTTACTTTCTTCTTACAATTTTGCAGAATTTTACTTTCTTCTTACAATTACCTCAAAAATTCTACTCCTAAATTATTCACTAGATTTATTGGCCTGAGATGAAATTTTTTATAAAGCATTCAATCCTATTGACACATTCAGTCATGAAATTCATCATTTCTTTAAACCTTCATCATACTTTATACGATGGCTATTTTCAAGTAATTTCCAGTATATTTAGAGTTACATTAAGAATCAAAGAAAATCTTGATTTTACTTGAGTTTCCTAAGGTCTGGGGTGTCTGGTTTATATACCATATTCACCCAAGAAGGAAATTAAACTCTATATGCATGTGTGTATACCTGTGTGAGGGTGGGGTTTGTGTGTGATAGATTCTACATGTTTCGTATTTGGGATGTAGATAATTAATATTTTGTACAAGGTTATTACCGCCACTTTGCCTAAAATATTCTATTTGGAAAACTAGTTTTATTTTATTTATATGACCTTTTAAGCTTTATGGCTAATACGTGTGTGACCATGCTGTTTTGCCATATGTTCTGTTTACTCTTTGGCATCAACATTCCAAATCTATGAAGCTGGCCATGGTATGGTGAGAAGAAGCTGAGTGATTTCTGGTCCTCCACCAAGCCTCATGTGAATCCAGCAAACAGTAAAAAACTCAAATAGCAGGTCCCCGCTGTTTGTCCAGGGCATAAAATTCACTGTAATCTTCTCATTGGTACTCATTCCACACATATCTATAAACATGGTTAAAGCAGAAGAGAAATAAAATCTCATATGTAAGCATTGATTCTTTCTAAATGCTCCTACCCCAAATATGAATTTTATGAAAATATTTATTAAGTATAAGTTCCTTCAATAAGCTATGAACATGGAAAAAAATAATGAAAATGATTATTGCCATGTCTGACCTATGGATTCAAACTTTCTAGTTTGTCTTCAATTTTTTGAATTTTAAGCTGGGGAAGGTTAATTGCTGTTACTCTTTCATGTTTTTTGTTACACAATCACTCTGATTGGAACACCATATGAAGCTTTAGAATCTCACAGTGCCTGGGCCAGAAGTCAATGTCATCTGAAGAGATGAATGATTAGCAGTTGGTCTTGAGAAAAATAGCCTGCTGGATGGAAAATAGTTCAGAGTGACTTCATGCTCTTATTTGAATACTGCTGTTTGGTAAATCAATGCATAAGTTTGTTTTTTGTTTTGTTTTGTTATAATCTTGTATCTGCTTTTATTTATTTAAAACATTTATTACCAGAGATCAGTAAAAGATTTGCTATACTAATAAGTGCCATAATAATAAAATTTTATGGAAGGTTTTATTATCAAAATGCCTTCCTGTCTTTTAGGGCACAGAAGTATGACTCAAAAACTTGTTAGGAAATATCAAGATAGCAAGTGACATACTCTGGTTTAGTTTTAAGTTTTGAATAAGAAGGAATTTCTATAATTCTTTATTTTGTTTCCTTCATTTCATAGAAACAGAACTGGAGGCCTGGAAAGCATTAGTGTGTTACCCCAGGTCATAATGCTTGGTAATGGTAGAACCAGAAGAATAACCATCTCTTCTGACTCTTAACTCTTAACTTGTTAGGACAAGTTGTCAAAATTAGAATAGCACTATATTAACTTCATCATGCATAGATTTTGGAGCTTCACAGTAGCTTTTAAATTACAAATAAATAAAATCAGGGGATTGACATGGGGTTTTCAGAGTTTTATTTCATCAAAAATAAAATCCGAAAGTAAAATTAAATAATTATAAGGAAAGAAAAGAAAACCATCTAAAAATCAGAAATACCTAATAGCAAATTAAAGAAAATCCCTTATATAATTAATTTTAATCTAAAAATCATGCACCCTATCATTGATACTTATTTTTGTCATGTCTGTAGACCAAAGGATATCCTAACACTGGCCAACACTAATCCAACATTTTATTAAAGACCACTGTTGTAAGTTATCTGGCCTCATAACCACCCATTGAGGAAGGCTGGGCATGTCTCTTCATTTTACAAATGAGATTTTAAAAAAAGTTTCCTGTGAATGATCCAAGGTCACAGGACTAGAAAATGGCAGAGTCAGGCAAAGGAATGACAGATTCTAAGCCAAAATCTGATGTTCTTTCCACCATACAAAGCAGCTTCAGAAAAGAGAAAAATGGCTTACTCACTTGAAGAACAATATTTTTTAAATGCAGTAAAAATATAACATGAAAAACAAACATGTAAAATAATCTTGCTCTTAAGGAGCATATACAACTTGTTCTACAGTTTTCTTGATGAAAAAGAAGTATATTATTATATACAATTTTAAATCATATTCACTTTTATGCTGAAAAATACTTAAAATCAAGTTATTGTTATGAAAAAAGGCAGTTGTTTGCACAGTTCTATTGAAACAACTTTCTATAAAAATGCTTCTTTTCTCAAATGAGAAAAAAAACAAAAGGATGATATTAAATACAGACTCTTAAATTTATTTGAGATTCATTATTATGTAGTGATACAAATGGTGATTTCTCTCTGTCGCAGCACTAAAATGAAAGAAGTGAAAAATAGTACCAATCATCATATGGCTGACTTCCCACATTTATGTTTGCAGTTACTGAATTTTATTATTTTAATGGTTATAAAGAGTTTCTTTATGATTAAGCCAACATTTCTCCTGTGCTTATTCATCCATTCAGTCAAAAAATACTTATAAATCCCCTATCTTCCAGACACTGGAGATACAGCCATGAACAAACGAGACAAAAATCCCTGCCTTAACAAACATTTCAGACACTAGACAAACTGATAAGTGAAATATATTTTATGGAGCAAAGTAGGTGGTATGAAGAGTAACAACGACAGCAAAATCAGGAAGAAGGCTGAAAAAAGTGCCAAAGAGATGAGGAAGGGGGAAGACTAGTGTTCAGAAAAGGACTCACTGAGGTGGTGATTTTGAATGAAACCCAGCAGGAAGTGAGGGAGTGAGTCACATGTGGACACTTGGAGGAAGAAGATGTAGTCAGGAGGACCTTAAAAGGCAAAGACTCTGAGGCAAGATTGTGTATGGACTATTTTAAAATGACAAGTAGGCCAGCATGGTTGGAGCTGAATAAATAAGGGAGAACTTAGTAAGATATAGTAAAGTAAAAATGAATGATGGTTTAATCTGATAGAGTCCCCTGGGCCATTGAAGGGCTCTTTCTAACGAAATAGGAAGACACTGAAGGATTTTGAGTAGAAGAGGAGCATGACCTGACTTACATTTTGACAAAATCAGTCTGACAGCTGTGTTGCCAGTAAACTAGAGTTATCACAACTAAGAGGCTACTGCAAGGATCTTACAGAAACATGGTGGTGACGTGCATCCACCTGCTTGCAATGGAGGTGGTGAACATGACTAGATTCTGGACGTAGTTTGAAAATGTGGCCAGTGGGATATGCTGACTGACTGAATAAAGAACATGAGGAAAAGTAGGAAAGCTGAGAATGACTCTGAGATTTTGATCTGAGCATCTACATGGATGACGTTGCCATTTGTTAAGAGAGAGGAAATTAAATGGAATTGTTTGGAGGAGATCAGAATTTTGATTTTCGACATTAGGTCTGAGATAGCTAATAGACACTTAATGGAAGTGTTGAATAAACCCTTGGATATGTGAGCAGAGAAGAGGCCCATATGGGTGATAAAATTTATGAGTCATTATCATATAAATGGTAATTAAAGCCTTGAAACTGGCAGATATCACCAAGGGAGGAATGTACATCAGAGGAGGTTATGTTCAAAGTCTGTGCTCTGAGACATACTAATGTTTATAGGAGAGAAAAGAGAGAAAATTAAGGAGGAAGTATCAAAGGTGAATGAGAGAAGGAGCCACTGGTGAGGCAGCAAAAGAACAGCAAAGTGAGATGTCACAGAAGCCACGTAGAGGGAGTGTTTCAAGGCAGAGCAAAAGATCAGCTGGGCCAGGTGCTATTAGTAGGTCAAATAGAATTGAAATTTCAATTCACTGAGAATTGGAAATAGAATTTAACAGTGTGAAGACTATGGGTAAGTGTGACAAGAGCAATTTCATTGACATTGTGAGTTAAAAAGAAAATGGGAAGAGAGGAATTAAAGATAGTGAATACAGATTTTTTAAAGAGTTTTGCTGAAAAGATAACAGAGAAATTGAGCAATATTTGAAGTGGAGTGAGTTTAATAGATATAGATAGGAGAAATAGAAGTGTGTCTGAAGCTGTTATAATAAAACAACAAAAAAATAGTTGATATAGGAGAGAGAGGATCAGATTAAAGGAGTGGTGATGTCCTTCATACAGCAACATAGGTTATCACCATGATGTCCTAGATCAGACACGAAGGGATGGATTCTAGAACACAAATGGCATGGAGCACAAACCTGAAGTTTAGAGCACAGAACACTCATTCACTAAGGAAAGATATCTAAGTGCATGGACATAAATTCAGGATGGCAGGAGACGAGGTGGTGGTGGCTTGTAGAAGATCCTTCCTAATTCATTTTATAGTCTAAGGGCTTTGAAAGCAAGATTTTCAGGTGAAAGAAAAGATGTAGAGAAGGTGGAGGAGTTTTGATGTAGACTGAAAAGTTAAAAAGTTCACTCGTAGGATGGGAGAGAAAGTAGATTCTGGACGTGCAATATTTTTTTATTTGAAGCATTAAAAGTACACTTGAAGTGGATGAGCCTAATCTTACTGAAAATAGCATATTCATTTATGTGCTTTTCTTTAGCCACGTTTAACTGTGTGAGTACAGGCATGGGATGGATTTAGAGTTAGGTTTAACTGTGGTTAGGATTTAGCTGAGTAAGTATGACAGAAGTGAGAAAGGGACAAGGAAGTTGAAGGTACATGCAAGGTAGTGATTACGATGGTAGCCGTGTCACTGAAGTGAATAATGGGGAAAAAGAGAACTTGTGGGAGTGAGTGACAGTGAAAATGTGGGCGGTTTATAGGTCCATATGCAGTTAAATTAACTTTTTGAAGTCACGTTATTGGAGAAATTGAGCTGGAGAAAAAGGAAGTATGATTAAAGTGTGGGATTCTTGACACCGAGGAGTCCTTTGGAAGTGCCAGGTAGAGCACACGCCCACCTCCAGGCACAGTGACAGGATTTTGAAAGAGGAAACTGCTGTTAGAGAACCTCAGGGAAAGACTTGTCTTCGGGTGAGAGCCAAGACTCAGTAAAGAAAGAAGGTAAAGGAACTATAAGCATAGTTCTTAATTGGATATTGCAAACAAGAAAGTCACGCTGGCTTTAACTTCACTTGAAAATGTTTCAGGCATATATGTCTTAGTACAGTGTTTTAGTAACTGCTTTTGTTTCATCTCAGATGTTAAGTTTCATCTCCATTCTAAGATTAAAAAAACAATCCAAGTAACATTAAAGTATTTTCTTAGATCATTCAGCTTGTAAATGGCAGAACTGGGTCTTAGACCCAGGTCATGCACACAGTATTTCATCAGAGTCTTTTTTTTTTTTCTAGAGTACAGCTGATTTACAATGCTGTTAGTTTCCGGTGTACAACATAGTGATTCAGTTATACATATATATTCTTTTTCATATTCTTTTTAATTATAGGTTATTATAAGATATTGAATATATTTCTCTCAGATATACAGTAGGACCTTGTTGTTTATCTATTTTATATATAGTACTTAGTAACTGCAAATGACAAACTCCTAATTTATCTACTTCCCCCCTTTCCCCTTTGGTAACTGTAAGTTTGTTTTCTATGTCTATGAGTCTGTTTCTTCAACATTCTTAATATTTTCCCCCATAGGGCTTAATCAATCTTTTTAAATGAGGTGCTGAGAAAGTAATCCAAAGATCATCTACCTAATGCCAGGATTATGGGATGGAACATGTTTTTACTTGTTGCACATGATTCTTACATTTTCTTTCAATAAGTGAATAGGACTGTGGCCACTGGGGAAATTGCAGTGAACACAATAGACAAATTCCTTGCCTTCGTGAAATTTCATGAAGTATCTGAGGCAGGAATTAAGTATGTAATTATGCAAATGAATTTAAAAGTCTACAGCTGTAATAAATTTCAGACAAGTGGTAGCCTGCTTCAAGTGATTGAGAAGGTTTCCCTGAAGAAGCGGAACTTTAAAAAGTCATCAGTAAAAGTGGTTAGGAGTTGGGGCTGAGTAGAGAGACTCCAGCCAGAGAATCTGTGAAGACTTTGAGATGGGAAGGACCTTGGAGTCATGAAGAAAGAAAAAGAAGCCTAGCTATAAAATTTGATCATCAGGGAGGAAGAGACAAGAGACTTGGCTGAAGAGGAAATGAGGGACACATTAAGGTCATTTTATATACTCTATTTTTGTCTAAAAGCTCTAGCAAAGGTTTTGAAACAGAAGAGGAACTTGGGGCATTCTCATTTAAGAAACTGCCTAATTGAATTCCTTCTGAACAATTATGAAAATATGCAACTTGGTATCCAGTGACAGTATTGGATGTTTTTCTTCTATATTTGGCACACTTAAAAATTGCAAAGGGTACTTAGAAGTTCCTAAGGCAACTTCTAAAATACTTTTACATAGTGCATAAATTGAAGAGTGATTTAGTATATGCCATATTTGCCAGGTTTGGTTACCTTAATGATTAATTTTAGTTTTATTTTATTTTGCAATAATTGTCCCTGCTTTCTACAAAAATGTCTTTTTATATGTATATACACATATATGTACATATATAAGTATATATAAAATCTGCACATCTTTTTGGATTGCACTTTTATCTTTTTAATGAAAATATAAAATCCATATATACACAAAAACCTTGCATGGGTTTGAACATCGTGATTAAGCATTCAGTTCCATTCATTTTCTCGTTGATCTGGCTTCTGCTCTCAAATTGTTACAACTGCATATTTTGCCAAATGTTCTCTTTTAATACATGCATTTGCTAAGTGATTTCTTAGGTGCTGGGCTAACGATCATAGTATCTTTGATTTCCTTTACTGAAGCCAAGGATATATTTAAAAATAAATTAATTAATATAAAATTGACCCTGATTTCATGGTTTCGAAGCTATTTTTCTTTTTGAATTGTAGATATAAAGCAGACTTATTTTTCTGACAAGTAACACTTATTACAAAGAACCTTAGGGTCATGATGTGTGAACTATAGTATAATATAAAAATGAGGACTATTATTGGTATTTCCGAATAATTTAAAATTTCTTTGTCAAGCAGTGACCCATGTACTAACATTTTTGTCAGTTAGTCAAAGCAGATCACTATTTTCAAGGAAAAAATGAAGATACTTGTTTTGCAATGATATCTCACTTTTATGGTGTTAATGTTATACAGTGAAATGTTAAGATATATAATCATTTGTCAGTATCTCCTACAAAGAAAAACAAAAAAACAAGCAAACACACAGGAGTGTGTGCATGCACACATGCACACAGACACACTTTCTTTGACCTTGATATTAATTTAAGCTTAAATCTTTCTCTTTACTACATTCAAAATGTTTATATCTGTATAACTTTACATAGCCCTTAATCCTGGCATCTGGCTACAGCAGTCTTTATACTGAAACTATGCACTTCAGTGTAATTGAAAATCACAATTGGAAGATTCTTTAAAAAGTCCTTTGAATCAACGACACAGCATGGATTTAATAGCTTCTATTATATCCCTGTCAATTGATCACCCAACCACTATTTCAGAATTCCTGATTTCTCAAGGCCATGCATTCTGTCTTTGACTCCTAGTAACTTCTCCCGTATGTTTAGCAGTAACTTGTCTTCTTGTGCCTTCTCTCAGTTCGAGTTTTCCAACTTGGTCAACATAATGGCTAGTTTATAGTTCTCATCCACTTTGAACTGCATTTTAAGATAATAATACTGTAAAACTAACTGTATTAAATGCTATGTAAGTAAATGCTAAGTGGTGGTACAGTATCCTAATTAAAGATCCTCCTTTCTGTGGCTAGAGTTGACTCTTCTATTTATTAAATGTATGGTATTTTTGCCTTTTTAAATTCTAACTTAAATGATTCTTTATAAAAGTTAGAGTTGGAGAATTAGATGAGTTATAAATGCCTCCCATGAGCCTCTACCATTCCTTCATAAATAACTGTTTCTTTCTTCTTTTGGTCTAAAATTCTATTATTTTCCTACTGTCTAAAGCTAAGATATTGATGGCCGTGTATGACTCTGCTTCCTGCGCATATACAGGTAGCAGTCCTGGTGATTCTTCCTTTATCTCTTTATTTCTATTTTTATGAAAACTACCTTTCCCCCACCACTGGCTCCACAAATTCCTTTTTATTTCACTAATTCTAGTCTCTTTTCTAAAATCTGTGTTATATGTTTGTCCTTGAACTTTACTTAACACATTTAATAAATTAAAAATAATAGGTATCTAATCCCTAAATATTAATCATTTTCTTTTTTAAGATTGATCTTTTCAACCAACAGTCACCTATAAATTATCCTCCCCAGTAAACATAACCTGGGCATTATTTCCTAAATATTCTCCCATTCCCATTCTCAACTCTACAGCGTTGTTTACTCATTATGCATAATGCTGTCTCACTTGTCTCTCTACCCATGTGAACTCTACCTTCATTCTGAAGTACAGTTCAGGCTACTTTCTGAGCCCTTGGAGGTGTCTCCTTTAAAATTTTAAAGCATGATAAGACTTGTCCTGCTCATTTAGCACGTAGTATTACATTAGTTACGTTGATATTTTAAAATTTTGTATCTGTTCCTTTCTTCCAAAATATATCTTGAATCCTCTGAAGTCACATATATTATTTTATTCTTCTTTATCTTTGTATGCCTAACATTGTGCTTTAGAAAACATACTGTTATTTTTGTTTATATAGTACCTCAGACTCTCCTCCTAAGCAGATGTATTTCCAGGAATGGACTGATGTTGATGGGGTGTGTGTGTGTGTGTGTGTGCATGTGTGTTAGTAGTTTTAGGAAAAGTAGGAATGTTTTAAGCACCATTGCAAAATGTTTTATTTTTATAAATAGATATATGTAAATATACCTGTAAATATATGTAGGTATACAAATGTTTTACAGATTGATAAATTGATAGATTATCTTTTATATGTTGAAAATATTTCTGACTTAATGTGAGCAGGTTTACAACCCCAGTTACGGAATATCATATAATAGTACTGGACTGTGACCTTGACTTTTCTACCTTGACTTTTCTACTGCACTACCATAGTTGTGCAGATTTGATCAAATTTTGGAAATTCATATAGCTTATAAATAAATAATTATAGCACAGTTGTTCAATAACAAACAAGGTGTGTAAACATGGCTTATATTGAAGTGTCAAGAGTAGGAAATATGCTTTCATTTAAATCAATAAATAAAAAGTAATGGTGATTTACCACTGGGGCATAAATGTAGCATGTACTTTTCGGTAGTATAAATCTCTGCCATAGAAATCCCAGTCCCTAATCACTTCTATAAATATGTTATGAGATTCTAGAGTTCACGACAGTCTTGTACTCTTGGCAACCTTTCTACTGAAATAAATGAATTGGTCTGAATACACTGTAATAATGAGTCAGGGACACTCAGTGCAAACAAGCCAGGACACTTTTACTCACTTTCAGGTTTTGACAACTGAAAATACACAACTGATACTTGTATTAATCATCAAAATATTATGTTAGGGGATATAATCATTTTTTTCTAAAGGAGATTCAGTGTGTATATGTTGATCTTTTTTTATTAATGGGAATGTCTAGATACATCTTTTTGAGGAAATAAAATTTAAACTTTTGTTAGATTCAATTTTATATATCCTCCTGAAGAAACATTTCTTTATTTCTCCATGTTTATGAATTTTTAAGCTTTTTATTGACAAGGTCTTTTATTATGTTTATTAAGTCAGTGCTTCTCTTACTTTAATATTTATTGATTACCAATTTTTATTAGTAATAAAATTAGTAATTTCATCTAAAGTGTTTATTAAGATTTCCATTTTAAGAGTGTGAATTTCAGGAGTACTGAAATGAATATCTGAATATTTTAAAGGTCCCCGTGTAACCAAGTGAGAAGTGTTAGGGTAGAGCAGTAGGAAATTTTTTAACATATGTAAACTTTCAGGGCATTGAAGAAAAAATAAAAATTGACAGTAATACAGAGAATAAAAATTCTACATCCTTAAAATTTTTAAATGCAATTCTAATTTCAGATATTTGATAGTTCAAACTATTTCTACCTTAGGTAATTTTGTAATCTTAGAAATGTTGTTTCTAAAAAGGATAAAAATCATAACTTTCCTGGACCGTATGTTAATTTCTTTTTATGTTTAAGAAAATTCTTGAGTGTGGAAAGCATGTAACAGTGAAATGATGAAGAAAGAGTGCATGGAAATCATAATACAAAACACTGTAATAGCAATAAAAAAAAACATAGTGCAAATTTCTATGATCAGAATAGGGTGTGAAGAGGGAACTCCAAAGAAATTTTAAACACAGGAACCATAAATTCAAAGCCCCTTTAAACCATCACATACACACACATATCACAACCAACACCAAGCATTTTCTGAGAATAGAGTCTTAAACAGGTTATTTGCCTGTGAGGATTCCAAGAATAGAATATGGGGTATCTAATATAGCACATATAGGAGGAAAGCCAGAATCATAGAAACAGGAACCAAGATTAAATAAGAATGCCCCTTATCACAGACATAGTAGAAATAATTTAGAAAATAGGAACTTCACAATTTCTTCTGGCATCCTCAGAGTTTGTTAAAAAAGTAAAAAAATTAACAATTGAATAAACAGGATTTAAGACTAATACCTGTCATAAGGTTCAATAAATTTCCCAGAAAGTAAAACAAAAAAGGAACAATGATAGAAAATATGAAACAAAAGAGAGAGGATAAATATGAAAATTCCAACATCAGTATAATGCAGGTTCTGCAGGAAGAGAAGAGGGAAATGGATATGAGAAAAAATACACACACACACACACACACACACACACACACACACACACAGAGGAATTTTGGTTACATTGAGTTCACATGCATCTTTAAACAAGAAGTGAAAGACAAATATGATTAAAATAACTTTAGCTCAAACCTTCCTGTTACTTTATCTTACTCTCTTTCGTTTCCCAGACATTCCCCCTGCCCCAATAGACATGTTGTATGAAACTCAGTTTCGTGGCTTTGCGTCTCTTTTTTTCCCCAAAGTATTTATTCTGCCACTTAGCACTTTATAATCAGACTGCAAATGGGGATAAGTGTATAAATTGTATTGAAAAACAGAGTGCAAATAAAAATCAACAAAAGCGAAAGCCCAGGAAATATATGTAGTATTTCAGTTTTGTTAGTTTTTTACATTTTTATATGATACAAATGCTATTTTGAAATACACACACACACACACACACACACACACACACACACACGTACACATATAATGGTGTTCACATTCCAGGGTAATTTTTCTAAACTAAAATAGAATATACATCTTCAGATTGAAAAGGCCCACCAGTGCTTAGCAATGTGAATTAAAACAAAACAGGAAAAATGAAAGGAATAAAGAAATAAAAGATAAAAAGAAAATTCCAATTTCATGATAGTTTAATAAGAGATTACTAAAACTGAATGATTATCTTACTGCTATTAAAAAATTTCACCAGCAATGGCAAGTACTACAGAAGGAACAAGGAAAGTATTTTCTCTGTTCCAAATAAAAGCAATAATTTTTGTTTAGTGTCACATAGTTAGCAAAGCAATCAAAATAAAAACAAAATTCTAGACAAAACTGAAGATATATTTATTGAAGGATTTTGGAAATATGCCTCCTATGCACTTCACATGGAAAGTATTAGCTAAGGAGTTAGTAGAATCAAAAATAATTACAAGAAAGAAAATGACACGAAATAGCAAAATACTGGTCGTAAATAAGTCCAGTAAAAAGAAACTAAAACCAAAGAGAATCTTCAATCCATGATCTGGGATGGAGCATAAGTTAGTACAACCATTCAGAAATGTATTTGTCAATGTATGTAAAGAGTACATAAAATATTTAAAACTTTTGACACAGTAACTTAAGATAATTGAAAAATCAAAGATATAGGCAAATATCATAGCACTAACTCAAATAATAAAAATAACTCTGAAAAACAAAGATGCAAATAGGTAAATGACATCCCAGTTCAAATATTATTTAAAATTGTGGCCATGTTATCAGAAAATATTCTCAAGACCTATTAATCAAATTTATCTCTGGAAGTTTTCTATTTCAAAATCAAATTTACAAATGATATTTGTGACTAGAATATTGTTTCAATTTTTGTTTTTAAATAATGGATTAAGGTAACACATCTCATAGAGTCAAATATGCTTTAGAGAACTTTTTAAAGAGTGGCAAACTGTGTTAATTGCTCATTTAAACACATTTAAGCAAGTGTGAGAATAATTTTATGCATATGATGATGCAGTGAAATAGACTAAGCTCTTTGTGTTTTTGAAGAACTCACTAAATAGGTTCAACATTTTAATCATGTTGCATCAAATTATTATTTGACTGCTAAATCTACCTAAAAAAAAAATCAACAGGACTTCTTAGAATGGTTGAATAGCTGCAGATTTTGTATGTCATACCCAACATGTCTAAAAGCTTTCTCTCATTATGCAAAAAGTCATGAATAATCAGGTCAAGGCAGTATGCAAAGAAAATTATCAGACTGTGAAACTAAGGGAAGGCCTATTAGGCACAAGCTGTACACCTGTTTGCTCGTTTCTCACTTTAAATGGTTTGTCGTTCTGTTTATAAAATCTCATTACTCTGAGAGTTCTGTGAGTGAAGAAAAAATAATCCTAAAATAAATCCTACTCAACAGTAAGGCAAATTATATTTACCTGAAGAATTCTTAAAAATATAGCTAACCTATACTTAAAATGTTACATGTATGAAATATATAGGAAACATATTTTAAAATTTATATTTCAACATATATAGAATAAAACTTTTTTACTATAAAATACTGACCAATTCTAATATGAAAATCTGTCAATTAAAAAAAATTCTAGACAGTGTTATATAAACCAGAGTCAATGCTTGCCAAAATACTTCAAATATAGATATAATTCTCCCTTAAACTTAAACCTACATAGATTGCAACAAACTAAATGTGAGGTGTTATTCTATTTAGTCCTTTTACATACTGTTATTATACAGACATATTCTGCTAAGACTATACCTCAAAATAGGAATATTTCTGTTTCAATTTCATATTGTACATATCCAGCATAGTAAAACAGTAATAAGTAAAGCATGCACAATTCTTCTGTAAATCCTCAAAAAAGTCACAGATGTGAAGATTTGTACATAACATGTACATACTAGAGATTTATATTTATGTACATAGGAAGTTAAATTTTATGTGCATGGAATAATGATTTCCTTTGATATATTTGGCAAGTTGTTATATTTTATATTTTAAAAATATGTTTGAGTCTAACTTTTTTAATTGAAAAATTTCTAATATTACAATGTGACTTTTTGTTTCTAACTTTTATTTTTCTGGAATTATTACATTTAATAATATTGGTAGTACTATTATAGAAAATTAAAATAAAATATTTCCACAGAAATTTCACATTTTCATGGATGCATTTTTCTAATACTAGAATCTGTAAATTTATTCTACTTATTCAATTCTTTATTGTTTAATTCTGTAAATGTAAGGATTGCACATGAATTATGCCTATGCACCAAAAAACAGTTATTTTCAAGAAATAGAGATACTCTTAGATTCACATCATAAAGCAAGCAACAAAGATTCATTATTTACTAAAAGACTGGTATATCTGATATTTGCATTTATAGTGCTGTATTACTTGCATATGCTAACTTATGCATTCGACGAACATTACACTTTAGTTGGTCTTTTATTGTGGTTCTCACCAATGCTGTGACTTGTTATATTTAAAGTGTGAGACACTTTATGAAAAAAGCGTGCAGCAAATGAATCCTATAATTTGCCTCAGATTTGTTTATAATATATCTGTGATGCACATTATGCTTTTAGATTGTGAAATTGAGCCAATTTAATATGAACTAGAACAAGGTTTACTGAGAGATTTGAGGACAACCAAGTAATAATTTGGGAGCAAGTCATAACCTAGAGTTTGCAGAATTGCTTATCAAAGCCTCTGAAGAAGGAGTCTGGAAATATCAGTAAAAATTGCCAAAGCAAACATTTGAAGCTGTGACAATAATTTACTAATAGTGTTGAGTCTGTGTACATGAAGAAGTGGATATTGTAATAGCTTAATAAAAGATGACCAGAGGATTAATAATATTGAACTCCAGAATGTAAGAGAGGTTATACCCGATGAATACATTTTAAAGTTTCAAATCTGATGATTAAACTATATAGAGTAGAATCAATAACTTAAAATTTGACAAGAAGGCCCAAATTTTCTTTCTTGAGAACTGGGTTGAATCGCATTGTCCCACTAATTGACAGAATAAGTTATAAGGATTGCTGAGGGAGCAGCATTCCAGGTAAAGAGAACAGCAAGTGATAATATTTAGAGACAGAAGTTGGCCTACATTATTCAAGATTTGGTAAAAAAGATTCCAAATTTTACTAATTGGGATCATCAGAGCTACTGAGCTGGTGAATAGGGGATTGATATTGATGTAGTAAATCATCTCATGGGGGAGGGAGGGAAAAGTCAGGGAAGGAGTGTGGGAGCAGCAGAAGGCAAAGGCATGACATGATGTTGCACTGGGAAAAGAGCTGGCTGCTGTGTCCTATGTAGACTGTAGGTAGAGGAGTAAAGAGAGGGCAGTGGAGGAAGCAAGCGGATCACTTTGTAGGCTACTGAAGTAATTCGGGAGAAAAATGGTGGTTTCTGGGGTAAAGAGGTAGCGCTGAGATAAGATGGTAGTAAGATACTGGCTGTATTTTGAGGGTGGTGGAGACAGAATTTACTGATGCCCTAAATGTGGAGTATGAGAGAAGGTTCAGGGATGGTTTCCAGGTTATTGGAGAAAGCAATTAGAAGTGCAAAACTGCTGTTTATTGACTGTGGAAGAATTAAGATTTGAGGTTTGGACAAACATGGTTTAAGAATCCTATTTGATATTCAAGTGGAAATAGTAAATATATGAATCTGGAATTTAGAGGTGAGTTCTACCTGGAGATACAGATTTTGCTATTTTCAGCACATGTATGGTATAAAAGTCAACGTGATTATAACTGATGACTGAGAGATCAGTGAGTGTAGATGGAGAAGTGGCCTGAGGACCAAGACCCAGCATATACAGAGAGAGACGTATTGTGGCAAGGAAAGTGGGAAAGGCACTGGAAACTGTCTCAATGCTGAAGGAAGTTATGTGGATCATATTTAGAACTGAGTTAAAAAGTAAAGATGAAAGCTTTGTAATTAAAACTAAATGACCACAGGTAATTTAACTTGGGATAGAGAAGTAACTGAAGTTACTGAAATTTGCATCACAATTTACAGTGAGTACAAAAATTAAATTATGGTTGCAAATTACATACAAATAAGATCTAAAGATTGCTGTCATTTAACTTTTAGTCTTGAAGCTAGAAAGCACTTTAGCTACATTTTCTTAAGTATCATTTGATAACTAAAGCCCAAATAAGTTAGTTGATTGCTACTAATTGGCCTAGTCTTGAGTCTTATCTTTCTGAGTATAAATTGCACTTTTTTCTTTATTGTCATGTGTTTTGTGCTAGAGGTATGGGTGGGATATTGTCTATACTAACATATAATAAAAGGTTAAAAAAACAAGTTTTATGATTTCAGAATGTATATTTTAGTTATTATTTAGTATCGGTAATTTGAAGTCCTAGAAATTTACACTAAAGAACCAAACCAGAAAGATCCAAATTCCTAGAAGCCTTCTTGAGAGTCACTCTTTCTGATTAACGTCTTTGGAGTAGACAGAATTTAACGGGACAAATAGCTTCAGATTTACTGTAGTCCTGCTCTCAATTGAATTGGTGGCAACGTCTTGAATAAGTAATAAAAATGTAATCAAACCAATAAGGAGTTAATTAAATCTGCTGTTAATATTATCGTTGCATTGTTTCCCATCTAATCCTTTGACAAATTCCGAACTTTAAACTACTGGGGCAATACCCTGTATCTGTATCCTGTCTCTTCCTTTTTCAAGTTAGTCACTAATGACTGTCCCTGAAAGTAACACATTGTTCTTTGAATAGGCTATGCATCCTGATTTTTGATCATGAAAGAAATTTTACGTTCACTTTTCTTAATAGCCTTATCAGGCAGTTTCGTATTCTGTGTTGCCTAACTTGTATCTTAATGGGGAAATGGGATTGTTTGGCTTGCTAATTATAGTAATAATAATTGAACACTCAAGAGATTTCCTCTCGTTCTCTTGTCAGAATCAATTTCCTTTAAAAAATAGATTATTCATTTGTATTTATCAGTCCTGTGGCATCAAAATAATAACAAAGTCATTCTTCTGATTGTTTATTCCAAATACGCAAGGACCTTATTCTTCTGGATATTTGCCATTATTAATTATTAGGCAGTTGAGAACTAAGTATTTCACTTTAATAATTATAGAATATGACTGCATGAAGTGTTCCAATTATTATTTCCTGTACATTTCCTGAAGAAAATTATATTGATACACTATAAAGAAGCTACCACTAGCATAGAATTCAATCAGTCCTAGCTTTTAAATCTCAGATCAAGCTCTTGCTAGTTAGAGACTGCGAAATCACAAAAACTTTCTGAACTTCGGCTTCCTCATCTCTTAAACTGGTACAGCATTCTACCTTGGAATATCACTGTGAGACTTTGAAGTAGTGTAAAAAGGACAACTAGTTAGAGACAGGAATATACTGAATTACAACAGGTAAAGTAAAAATGCCTTCTGTGTAGAGCAATCTGCAACCATTACCATTTGTAAGCTTTTAGAAATGTACTTTTTCCTCTATATTTACATGGATGATTTGAATTTGGTTTTGGTTAGTAATTGTTGTTTTAAATATATATATGTGTATATGTGAGTATATATACATTTTAAGTACATACACATAAATGTATGAATGTATATATTCTGCAAAGAAAACAGTGTAAAAAGAGTGCAAGTACTTTTAAACGTATTAAAATATATAATAATTATTGCTAAATTAATTTATATTTTAAAAGTAGGAGAAATGCACAAATTTTATGCTGGCATATAAATTACATCTGCAGAATTTGTAATATATTCAATTACATGCATATTTCAAGTAATTGCACGGGTGAAATGGAAAGTTAGCTAGGCTAACCTGATCTGTATGCACACATGCAAATCTCAAAGATAAGATTCAGATGCAAATTTGAGTGCTGCAGTTTAGGTGTATATTCCTTTAAAGATACCTCAGTTAGAGTCAGTTTTATTTCCTCCAGTCTTCTACTTTACCAGTAAATTCTTTTTTCTGTCATAGCTAATTTCCCAGAGATAGATTAAATTGACAACCTTGACTATTATTGTTTTCTTGATTGTTTTTTGGTTTCTTCCTAGACAGATACTAAACTCAGTATTTAAGTAGGCTACTTGTTTTACCAATATTTCAGGAGGTGAATATAAAGTATACCTTTTTTTTGGCTGGAAACATTAGGTTTAGTTCTATAAATATTTATTGCCTCCTACTGTGTATCATACATTTTGCCAAGTACCAAGGTTCCTGAAACAGTGCTTGCCTGTGAATTTTCTTTGCTAAGTACCTCTTTCTTATCATCCATCCTACTGCCATTTTACAAATAAAAAAAAAATAAAAAGATACACTTTAGTAATTTGCTTAAATTTACACATCTAGTTAGTTACAGAGAGTGAGGAAGGCATTGTGTGTATCCTGACTTCCATTCAAATTATAACACGTTCTCTCCACGTTGCTAATTATGGAGGGGTGAAGCACAGAGACTACATTTTCTTTTAATTCTATGAAATCTCTGTGGAATTTCTTTTTTAAATGAGGTTGGCGACAGGAATGTCAATGGGTTAATGAAAGCAAAACTACTGCACATTTTGTGTCAAATTCACTTTAGTCTTGAAATAGTGCATGGCACTTAGGCTAGGACTTGCCTATATGCTTATAATACAGCATTCAGATAAGAGATGTCAATTATCTGGTTAATTTGTCAATGTAGACGGCCAGTCAAGCCCCAACATGAACCTTCTTTAGTGTATATAATCTGAGTTAACTGTAGACATAGTCTGAATTGATCTGTTAATTGCTAACTTTGCCTTCAATTTGATTTCTGTAGACTTTAGATGGATAAAAGCAATAATGTCACTAAAGTGTATGGCTTATCTTCTCCCTACTCCAAATCAATCTCTTAATTTTAAGAATTATTTAAATTAAAATAAAATTGCCCTTTGATAGGAGGAAGTGCCTAGGATATAACAATAAATGCTGTTTTTAACAGGCACTTATTGCTAAGACTGTTTAAAGAATTTTACTTTTAAAGATCAGGAAATTAGAGAGGTTAAGTAAATTAACCAAGGTTATATACCTAGGAAGTAGTAAAGTCACAATGTGAATTTTTCTGTAAAGCGTGTCAGATGTCTCTATTTAAAGTTCATGACTAAAGCTCAGTATGAAATCTTGTGTGTAATTAATAGATGGGTTTATCTGTAGTTTTTATTTACTATAATTAATATCTATAATAGATTAAAGATAGTCAAATTTTTGAAAATTATGAAATGTGTGGAATGTAATATCAAATTAGCCAATCCATATTTTCAATTTAAAATAGAGCATTGATCCAGAGAGACAAATGATAACTTTAAGAAAGCACATCTAGCTTTAGTTTATGAAGTCTAAATACAGCTAAGAATGCAGCAGTAGTATTCTGAACAGTAGTGCTAGAACTAGAAGATACTACATATTGTTTATAGACAACAACACATACCTTAAATTTAATAATTTTTTAAAGTTCTAAATAGAGACCTTTACAATTATCTATGTTAATAGAATATTATAATAAACATTGTTGGTTTATCTCTTTCAAGGATTGTTACCCCTGCCGTGCTTGTATGGATATGATGTACTTGTTCATTAGCATGTTTTATAGTCCAGTAATCCAACAAGACCTTCCAGCCTAGTCTTTCCCCACCACTAATTCTCCTACATACTGAAACACAAATATATTACTAAAGGACACCTAACATGTCATCCTTTAATATGAAAGATTTAGAGACTCTCCATTTCTACAAGATAAAATTCAGTCTCCCAAACTACATTCCCAGCTTCATTCTCACTATTTCCTTTTATTTATGAGATCTGATCAAACTAGATGGGGTAATCGTCTTCAAACAAACCCCATGATTTCCCACTTTCAGATGTACAGATGCACACCCTTATCTGTTGATTGCAAATACTGTGTAATTCAAGGTTTAACACATAAAGATAACTTCCCCCATTTATAGTCCCCCAGCTAAAATATAATACATTTTTACTCTAATTCTAATTACACTTATTGATTTCTTTCCCATGGTGTTATTACTTTTATTACTTTCTAATGAGCCTTTTGTAGTTTTTATATGTACTTTGTCACCCTTATAAGATGCTATGGACATTTAGGGAAGAGGCAATATCTTATTAATCATTTTATACTCCACACTACTTAACTTACA
Organism: Camelus bactrianus; assembly: GCF_048773025.1. Lineage (NCBI taxonomy): Eukaryota > Metazoa > Chordata > Mammalia > Artiodactyla > Camelidae > Camelus > Camelus bactrianus. The sequence continues at coordinate 32,371,295 of NC_133539.1, forward strand.
AGCTTTCCAATATAAGATGTATTAAATACACTAAGATAGACCAACATAGACTAACGTGAACTTTTATGAATACAGCTAGGAGTCAGAGAGGTTAAGTGATTTCTTATGATCCTGTGGACCAGGATTTATACCTAGATCTCTGATTCAAAAAAAAAAAAAAAATCCTTATGTCTTTCTGGATGTAACAGTACTATTCATGAGGCTTTGAACTGTGATATTTAAGGGGTAGGGTGAACTTTGGCTTCATCTGCACTGGTGTTTTTCTCTAAGGGTATATGTCTAGTGGTGGGGAGATGGAGGAGCACGACAGGAGTTCCTGGGGGTGGTGGTGACACTCAGACTCCTTTACGTGGCTTCTTGGTTTTAGGTTTGCTTTCACTTTTGCACAGGATGCCTGTAATAAAATAGGGAGCAGTGGGAGAGAAATACACAGGACCATAGGGTCCCAGCCAAGCAACTGAGCTTTAAGGAAAACTAAGAACTGCCAGCCTTGGGCCTTGAACTGACTCTTTAGCTTGCTCAGAAATCTTGCCTCCTTCCCCATCCCATGCCACGAACCTTTGCATAATTACTTCCTTCTCACCACTCATGACTCCACTAAGTGTTTTGCTCCTCATAGAGACCTAACTTCTTGGAGAAGAACTAAAAACATCTATGAATTATGGAATGAGGATATATATGGCCAAATACTTTCTACTCCAAGTATTTAGGATTTTTTATAGTTCTCTAGTGTCAGATGGCATCATGCAGACATGTCAGTTTCTTGCATAAATTCGACATAGAAGGGACTTTTAACCCACCCCAGTTCTGTGGGGTTGATGTATACAAATATTCATGTCATATTTTGGGGATAATCATAAGAGTGTAGATCTAAGGGTAACATAGGAAATGTGGTACGGATCAGGAAATGTCAGTATTTAACTTTATTTTTTAAATTTTTTTTTAATTGAAGCACAGTCAATTACAATGTGTCAATCTCTGGTGTACAGCATAATGTCCCAGTCATGTATATACATGCATATATTCATTTTCATATGTTTTTCCATCAAAGGTTATTTTAAGATACTGAACTAAGTTCCCTGTGCTATGCAAAAGAAACATTTTTAGATCTGTTTTTATATACAGTGGCTAACATTTGTAAATCTCAAACTCCCAAATTTATCCCTTCCCACCCCCCTTTCCCTGACAACCATAAGATTATTTACTAAGTCTGTGAGTCTTTTTCTGTTTTGTTGATGAGTTCATTTTTTTAAAAATTAAATTCCACATATGAGTGATATCATATGGTCTTTTTCTTCTCTTTCTGGCTTACCTCATTTAGAACGATGACCTCTCAGTCCATCCATGTTGCTGCAAATGGCATTATTTTATTTCTTTTTTATGGCTGAGCAGTATTCCATTGTATAAATATACCACAACTGCTTTATCTAATCATCTGTCAATGGACATTTAGGTTCATTCCATGTCTTAGCTATTGTATATAGTGCATATATCTTTTCACACTAGAGTTTCCTCCACATACATACCCAGAAGTGGGATTGCTGGATCATATGGTAAGCTGTATCTGTTTTTAGTTTTTTGAGGAATCTCCATACTGTTTTCCATACTGGCTGCACCAAACTACATTCCCACCAGCAGTGAAGGAGGGTTCCCTTTTAGGAGATGTCAGTATTTAGTCTAGTTCCCGTGAGTCCACTTGACAGTGGAGACTCTGCTGTAGAGCTATGGTACCAGGGCTCCTTTCTGCCTGTATCACTTCAGAGGTTGTAATGGAGGTGAGGGTAGTAGAGGGCTTTCAAATCCAAAACAACCAGTTTACTGATTTTCCTTTGCCTTATGTTATTGGCTTGTGATTTTTCCAGAAGCATGAGAACTATAGTACATGAAACTTAGGTTATTTTTAAAGATTCAGCAGCAGATTATTATAATGTAGTTTCTTTTCCTACTCTGAATTCTAAAGACTCAGGTAGACCCTGAAGTAAAAATATTTTTGTTTCCTTTGTAGATGATCTATCAAAAGGAAACAAAGAATAACAAATTTCCAACAATATGACCAATATCCTCAACACTAATAGCTAAGTAGATTAACAAAGCATTCTATTATTTATAGGGATCTTTTACATATATTTTTGTCCTTTACTTATGGGAGGCATGAATAATAGATATTTTCACCCCATTTTCAAATGGAGACCCTGAGGAATACTTCTCTGAATCATTATGATTCCTTGTCCAGACACTTTCCACAAACTTGTAATCCAAGTGTACAAAATACTATGCCAATGGTTCCCAGTTACTGGTTTCTAGATCAGATCAGATCTCTGGAGAAGGTTCCATAGATGTGCAGGAAAATGAGAAAACTATGTATATTTTTAAGTTTCACATATTGTGCCTTTCATAAAGATTATATAAGTTATTCTGAGATTGTCTTTCCTAATTCTTTGGTGTTAAAATACCCTATTTTTTATAAATGGTATTCTATAGATGGCATTTATTTAAGAGTTCTTGCTTGATGAATATGGAAACTTCCTATTAGTTACCATTTGTTTTTAATTGACTGGTTATAGAAATAGAAAATACTAGATCCACTGTCACAGAGAAATATGTTGATAGTAAAATTGGCACCTGATACTTCCCAGATCTCTTTTAGACGCCAGGCTTACTGTTGAGGGAAGATTTTGGTGCCTTTTCTGAGCAGCTATAATCTAATCAGTGTCTGGGAGAGATCCAGGATCAAGAACTCAGAGGTCAGAATGCCACATGAAGGAGAGAGCAGAAATCAGAGTTAGGTTGCTGGAATAAGAAATAAAAGATCAAGATCCCATAGGAAGAAAATGATTACCAAAGGAAGAATTCTAGGTTGTCCCCTTTTATTAATAAAACTATGATGGGTATCTGCAGTGAGACAAGAGCTATACATTATATGCACAGTGAATAGGGAAAATAAGACATGGGCCAGACTACACCACAGGAAGTCTACATTTCAGGAATGATCACATTTGCTCAGTCCTCCTCAAACTGGATGTAATGTAAACACAGCCCCTGCTAAAGGGGACCCTTCCAAGTAAATCTTCCCTTCACTTCTCAAGCTGTAATTATAAAGAACATACGCTGGGTCAAGACATGCAGCTGCTGGAATGGACTGTTCGTCTTTCCCACTATTTGGTGGGGAGTGGAGGAAGGAAGAGGGTGAGATTATAAATAGAATTTTATCACTTTAATGTTTTCCCCTCTAAGTTTCCCTTCAACGTTGTAATGCCTGCTACCATTTGTGTGCTAGCATTTATCCTAGCAGCCACCAAAAGTGCTTGAGAAAGAAATAATACATAGGATTAAAATAAATAAACTCTAGAAGATGATTCCTAAATCTTTAGTTTCCCTGGGGATGGGTGGGGGCTACGTTTACATATGATGGAATATTATTTACATATAGTCTGTTTTCCATAATAAAATTGTTCTGCTGTTTATGGGTGTAAGGTGTCCTATAACGAGAGAACATGATAACTATAGAATGCTTTGGAATACTGCACTTCAGGGATGCTGGGCAAAGTACCGATAGGGCTGATGACTGTCCTGTTATGATACATTTATCTCCTCGTGTGAGTAGTTTCAAATCTCCTGATATCCTAGTTAAAATGGTTCCCCAAATAGTGTATTTTGTTGTATTATGGGGGGAGGAGATTAGGTTTAATTATTTATTAACTTTTTTTTTTACATGGAGGTACTGGGGATTGAACCCAGGACCTTGTGCATGCTAGGCAAATACTCTACCACTGAGCTATAACTTCCCCACAAAATTGTGTATTTTGAATAGCATTTCTAAAGCTTCTTAAACCTCAGAAGAAAAAAATGGTGGGTTACATGTGGTTCTTTAATAACTGAAATTTTTATATGCTTATCTTTTTTGAAATGAGTATTTTTTAGAAGTCTTTTTTTCCCTTCAACTTAAATGGTGGGTCCTTGTTTTGCTAGAAAATCATGTGTGATGATATCAGACTGAATAGTGTATTCGAATATGTGTCATTGTCATGCAAACAACTAAATTACTTTGTATTAACGTGTACACCACAAAGTGAATGGAACTCTTTGCCTCTATGATCCAATCTATTTAGGTTCTTGATCATTCATATATCCTTACATACTGTTTAAATATGGATGGCATGCTTTCTTTTTTTTGTGACTTTCACTGTAGATATATATGTGAAATTGCTTTATTGCATTTTTTAAATTAATACTTGAGCCTATTTCCAAGATATTTCCCAGATTAGTGCCAAAAAAACCCAACAACTTTTTCTGTGTAAGCTTTAAGACAATGTAGAAATCCTGAGTGCGTCCATTAAAAAAATATGACTTTGCCTCGCTAGAGATTTCATTATATTGTCTAAGAAAATGAGCAGTCTAAACCTTAAGAATTAAAAGTAAGCAATTGCTGATAATTCCATACTTATTCTTCCCCATCTTGAATACTTTTAATTATTGAAATTTTAACATATGTAAATTGTAATTTATATACTTCCTTATTAACCATCTGTAGTGTTTTTCATATATGTAATCAAAGTTTAAACTGGTTAAACTGGACACTGTATGAACTATAATCATGGCATATTGTTAGTAATAGATAGAAAGAATGCCATACAGCTGTTGTAACGTTTTCCTCAACATCACTCTGGTATATCTGCTTGAGTGAATCTGACGAAGCTTGTTGTAATTTCTAAGGAAATAATTTGCATTTTTCTTAACATTTGTATAATATAACAACTATGTACCCTTACTGGCATGATCATTGACTATAGATATTGAGAATCAAAGGTTAGACTTTGATAAATGTTTTCATTTAAAAGCCAGACAGCGTTTTGGCTGAATATTAATCACTGAAATCTGAGGAATTAATATTAATATTGAGTAATTACAATAATTTAGAATTTAGATTTTTTAAATGCAATCACAAAGAGTCACTTTTTTAGAAAAAAGCTCTTTGCAGCTATATACAACTCCTATAAAGTCTAAGCATAGTCTTTGTTATTTATGTTTGGACAAAATTTTTGTGTGTGTCTGTGTGCGTATAAAAGTACTTTTCTCATAGCATTAATTGCGCGTTGCCAAAAGGCTTCCATTGCATGACACTGTTGGAAGTACACAAAAGAGCTGTATTTGTTGCCAGTCAGAGGAATGTGTTTTCAAAACAAGGATAACATTTTATTTTTCTTTCTCCCTGGTTCTGCAGTAGTGTAAGTGTTAAAGCCTGAGAGGTTTAGAAAGCTGCAGTGAATGTGTTAAGACTGTTAATGAAGCTTCTGAATCTAAGGACAAAATTAGCTCTCACACCCACACTGCGCAAAGTACAGCAACTGTCTGATAGAATTGCATCATGACTTTTACCTGGGGACACGGGTATTATATTCAGCTGAATTGATGAAATTGGAAAGACAGATGTGCCCAAAGGACATTTTAAGAAGCTTGTACCTACATAAATTGCTTGTGAAAAATCTCTAAAATTTGAATAAGAAACCAATGTAAAATGCTTTCTGCCTGTAAACTTCAGGTCATATGATATATATTATCCAGTGTACCCCTTAAGGAGAGAGAACATTTGACTTTCTCTTTCTATCGGATAATGTATATAATGTCAAGCCCAATGAATTTTTTTTTCTTTTTTCAAAGATAAGTTCTTAGGACTTTTAGTTTAACAAGAGATGTTAGTTTGTGTCGTAGTTTGCTTAAAAACATTAAATTCAGGCTTTCATTGCAATGTGACTGGCATATAAAGTAACGCATAAAATTAAATAATTTGGATAATGTATGCAAATAGAAATAAATGGCAGAGTAAAAACAGCAATGTCAATGAACAGCTTCCCCAAAACAAGCTACTAAGAACTTTAATCTAGGTCCTTAGAAATTGAGAACTGAGAATTTAATCCTATAAGTCTCATATAAGTCTTAAATGCTTGCTTTTACAAATGGAACTGTTTCATTCCATTTTTAAGACATTTCCCTTAAGGAATGTTATTACTCGCAACTCCGCTCTATAAGGTCATGACCATTTAAGGAAGATGGCAGATACACAGATTTGCTTTAGGTTTGCTTTTCTAAGAAATGTGGAAAAAAATGTCCAAAGTCCAGAAACTTGTGACTGTCAGTAGTGAAATGATCACATGGAAAGGGTAGCTGTCTTATTCTTACCTTACACCTTCATAGAATATCAAAATACTAGAGACTTATATGATTGTGTTTAGAAATTTCACAGTGCAGATCACAATTGAACAGAACATTCTTTCAGTATCTTAGAAAATTCTAGAAGCTGTAATTATGCCTATGTAACTGTGAAAAATGAATTCTTTGCAAAATGTTAATTCAGTGACCTTTAAGACACTAAAAACCATCTGATACTGACAGTCCTGACTCCACTTCTAACACACGCTTATTGATATTGGGAAAAAAGATAGGGTCACCTTCGAAATTCGTAAAACTGATAGTCCTGTCCACAAGAGGGCATGGGTTTTCCATAGGAAAAGGACAGCATATTAAAGTTGAAAAATAAATGATTGTAATAACTGACCTTTCTTTTAACTGACCATACTCTTAACTTTGTTTTTTAAGATGTAACAATTTAGAATTGATTTGCATAAGGACACCAATGACTTAATTTCATCATGACCCCCGACTCTGATTTCCCACAGAATTTATTACCTCTTCCACTCCTTTGGCAGTTCACATACATAACTCTTTATTATCATGTGCCTTCTTTTTATATGCTCTTTCTTTCTGATTATACTGTAAGTCCTTGAAGGACATAGGCTTTTACTTATAAATCTTCATTCCTATAGTAAAACACAATACCTTTGTTCAAGGTAGGTGATAAATTATTTGTCAATGAAGACAATAATGGTTTTGAAGTACTAAACATTGTTATAGGTATTGAAAGGTGATTTTACTAAAGAAATCGATAGTTTACAAAACATATTTACACTTATTATTTATTTGTCCCCAAATAACCACATTCTCTATTTTTACTTTACATTCTAAATATTTTTCCCTCTAGGTTTGTAATGATAAATAAATTACTGATGCAAAATGAATTTTTAACACAGACTTTTCTAATAGAGAATAGTGTCCACTTAGTGGCAAAAGCAAGATATTTTATGAAATTTCCTGTTAAATAATCCATCATGAGATTATTTCATTTTCTTTTTACCTCACTAGCTTAGCTATATTTGGAATTTAAAATTTAAAATAATTTATTTTTATCTGAAAGAGAAGAATCCCACATTTTTCTTCTCTTTCTATTTATACCAAAAAAAAAATGTAATGATGTGTGTGAATTACCTAGCCAGAGATCCTATAATACGTTTTTAATATGTACAGACATTAACAGAGAATTAATAGTAGCAATTTCTTGCCAAATTTCAGAGTTAGTAAATAGAACTTGTGAAAGTAACTAATCCTGAAGGATCACACAACTAAATTATAGTCGAAATAGTAAATTGACAGTCAATTCAGTGATTAAAACCACCAGTTACCAACAATCATGTTTATTAAATCTGCACTTTATTAAATCTAAATTGCAAAATGGATTAACACTAAAAATATAAGCCTTTTCAAAGTCAGGATATTGGCAATGTAGTTCAACAATTTCATCACCATCTTGCAAATGAGAATATTAATTTCTATTTTTTTTTGATCTTCTGTAATTTTTTTTTAGGGAGTTCAGAGTTCATCCACTGAAGTTTTAATTTATTCAAGTTTAAGCAATTGAATTATTTAAGTCCATTACTTAGAACCCATTTCAAGTAAACAAATGGAACAAATATAAATACATATAAAGCTTCTTGCCTCTTTATTCTTTGAAATAGAGGTACTACATTTGGAAAACAAACATCTAACAGGATTCAGCAATGAGTATATTATCACTCAACACAACAGAATCTGCTTTCCAATCTTGACCAACACATTATATAGAGCTTCGTGCCCAAGGTCTCCAGAGAAGGAGGACAATATCATAGAAATCACTGCTAGAAAGAAAACCTCGTATTTCTTCCTATTATAATTTCTGAAATGAAAATATTCTTTGATGAATTATCCAAAGGTAGCTCAAGATATTTTTGTTCCCAAGATTGTTCCAACTACAAATTTCCACAGCAATTCTCCAAATATACAATCTGAACTCTTAAATTTCATAAATAAGAAACATCAATTTAATTAATTTTTGGGTCCGGTTATTCTTAGTGTAAATATATCTTATTTAAGTATAAGTCTTATTGTTAAAGAACTGATTTGTGAGTGATATAGATAAAACTAATTCTTCTATGGTCAGTAATCAAGTAAACAGATTAGTGATCATGTCAATCTCATGAAGGAAATTGTATTCTATATAGGTCTCTTTTTCTGAGCAAATACTGAATAACTGTTAACTACACCGGTCAAAATCTGCATTAAAATATATTTCCATAGAAAATTAAAAATGTTTTCTTTCACTAATCCTAAAGCATTCTTTCTTTCACTAATTCTAAAGCATTCTGATATGGAACAGTTTTCATCAAATTTTAAGATATGATTAAACTCGTTCAAACTAATGTTTTGTTTCTTCCTCTATAATATGTTTTTTTATACAGCACTATAGATATGCTAGGCTGTAGGTTCTTCCAAGTGCATGGGGGCTGAAACTCTGCCCTTTGCTGTTTGTCAAACTTTACGCCCAAGAAGCTGAATCTGTCCAGAAGAAGTACCCTCTGTAACTCCATAAAGATATTATGTAGCCTGGAGGGAGTACTGCTTTTATGCCTAGGCTGTATACACACAAGATGCTTATTTTTTCTTTATTTTAATTATAACACATGCAATCAAATGCTTAAACCTTAATTGTGCAGATTAATTCTTTTTTATAAATAAAAAATTAACTTTTTATAGGATCTACTGAGCAATCATTAAATTCTGTAGAGCCATTAACTCAATATAGATCACAGGATCTTAATTATTTTTTAGAGGCTTTATCCCAATACCACCTTTAGAATTAGTATGGGTAGTATAGGGCTTTCCAGTATGTAAAACGGAACCATGTCCTAGCCAGTCTCTACCAACATGCGCATCTTCTGTAATAAATATATATGCAAATCAAGATAGAATACTTCAACACCCTTTATATTCTTTCTTGGTCAATATCCCTTCTCCCAGATGTAACCATTATCTGTCCCCATAGAAACTTTAGTCTATTCTTAAACTTCATATATATAGATGTGTGTTTTTTTAATATAACCATTATTTCACCTTTTATCCCCACAGAAACTTTGGCCTGTTCTTGAAGTTTATATATATATATATATATATATATATATATATATATATATATATATATATATATATATATGTGTTTTTTAATTCTCAGAATTTTTAAAGGAAAGCTTTTCATTCACATATCAATTGAAATCATAACTATGTGACAACCAATACTTTAACTTTTGTATTAATTTACGTATAGAGTATATTTATATTTTAAACCAGCTTTGTTTGCCTTATTATTTAAGCTTCAGAATTTTGTTTTATACCTGGCCATTTTTGTTAGAATAAACTGAGGAAGCATAGAAATCCAGAAATTTCTGTGAACTTTTTTCAAAATAAATATCAAAGGGATGTTATACTTTTCCAAGGTGAAGGAGTGAGTTATTCCTAAAATCATCACTGAATTTCTTTGTTCCTTGATTCCTAGATTGGTGATTTATCTACTTGAATATACCTTCCCCCAAAGCTCTTCTTTTAAACATTTTATCCTAATCGGCAGAAGTTTGTTATTGAAATGACAATTAAACTAAAAAAAAATCAATCTTTACTGTAATTAATTTTTTTTAAGCTGCAATTTTATTTCATTGTTTAGGATGTCAAAGTCTCAACCATGCTTCTCTGCTCTTTGTTAAGATAGTGCTTTGTGGTGTGAGAGAAACAATTCCCAGCTTACTAGGTCGCATGATTTCTTCACCTTTCTGTTATCTCATAAGAAAAAAAAGGTCAATTTTAATGTTATTAATTACACATAAATATTTACAACTCAGGAAAATCAAATATTCAAAAAAAAAAAAAAAACCACTAGGATAACAGCTAAAAGGAACAACTTATTTTAACTTAAAAATAAAATTATATTGAAAATTTTCTTTTAGCATTAGAATTGAATCTGATAAGTGTTTTAAAATGCTGCTATTAACAATAATTATACCTTTTTTCCAAAAGTGCACCCTTGAAAAAATAGCATAAAATTTTCTATGATTGGAAAAATGTTTAAATGTGTGTAATTTGCCTAGCCTCACCCTGTACAAATACGTAACATTTATAAATTTTACTCATATATCTTGAAGATACCAGACACTTTTCAACCAAGACTCAGTAATTACTTTTGTTTTAGTGTCTATTTAAGTGTTTTAAAATTGCATACACATTTGGAGAAACTCCTTCTCTTGTCAGACAATTTGCCTCTTATTTCTCATTTGTTTCATCTTATTAAAAAGGGAACTAGGCTTTGGAGAAATCCTATGAAAATATTATAATTTTCCAAGTATTTTTCACACGTTTTCCCCCACGTTACAAACCTACGAGTCCTATTTGTATCCCTTCCGTACACGGATACTTTCTTTCTTCATTCAATTAAGTACCAAACAAGCATCAGTTAAAAATTCTGAAGGACTTCAGGGAGGGTACAAGGTACAACTTACTGAGCTTAGCTACTCACTGTATTCTCCCAATTAGAAAATTAACTTTTTATAGGATATACTGAGCAATCATTAAATTCTGTAGAGCCATTAACTCAATATAGATCACAGGATCTTAATTATTTTTTAGAGGCTTTATCCCAATACCACCTTTAGAATTAGTATGGGTAGTATAGGGCTTTCCAGTATGTAAAACGGAACCATGTCCTAGCCAGTCTCTACCAACATGCGCATCTTCTGTAATAAACTTACTCAGTAACTTGATTCAATTCTTAGATTCCTTGTACACATATCAATTTACCATATCAAATAAGACAGGCAACTACATCTTTGAGACTTTGTTTCATGCTACAGCAGTACAGGAGTATTCTCAATAAGCACAAGAAGGTAGTAAAAATTATTTTTGCAGTAACAAAGATTTATTGGTGACTTTCCACAATTGGTGATAAAGTTCTCACTCTCAAAGACTTCAATTTAGTTCTTAAATTTTGAACTGGTCCAAAGAGCCGAAATGAGTTTTTCTAATTAGGGTAGATGACTGAGTTTTTAAAATCATGACTGTTTCTAGAGATACTTCTGAGGCTTACTTCTATGAAGACATAAAATGAATCTTCAGTGAACAAGACTACAAGCTGAACTATTTTATTTGGTAACAAAAGGACAACTTTTCTACCTATAATTTCAGTGTCTAAAATATAACGAGCTCACAGAGAATATTGCCACTGAGATCTGAGGTGAGATTTCTTGGACTCAGAATTCCAACTTTTGGATTTACTCTCCGGAGCAGCACGTACAATTTACTTAACCTCTGTAAGCTGCAATTTATTCTTCTGTACAGTGGACAGGATATGAAAAATACATACTTCACGTGATTGTCACAAGTCTTAAGTCATGCAAATTAACTAGCATGGGACCTGGAACATAGCAAGTTCTCACTAAATGTTAGCTATTATTATTTTCATTGTTCTTGCTGTCATTGTTGTTGTTATTATGTAGGTTTCTAATAATGAACATCGCAGAAAAAATAAACATTTTAATGCCCAACAGAAGTCTCAATGTTAAATGGTCTGATAACTGAGTTGATTGAAATTCCAGAGGAATTGACAGTCTCTGGACATGTCAACCATTCATCCCTCTAGATTTTCTAGGCTTTATCCCAGTATCAATCAGACCATCAGAATGGTACATACCAGGCCTCTATTACTTTGAACCCCTTCGGAAATGCCTTCACAGAGCTCTGATTTGGCATCATGCCCTTGGCTTCTTATCAAAGGTCACTGCAAGAAATGGCCACAGGAAGAGTGCCTCTGCTCTTTTTGCAAAACTGCGAGTGAAGATAATGTCCATTTTAGTGTTTAATGTCCCTTAGACAAAGACTCTGGCTATAAATTCTTCCTAGAGCTAAGTTTAATGATTTTAGTATATCTTTTCTTTTGTTTTAAAGTGCCTCATCCTTTTGGGAAGCAGGAAAGCACTTTAATAATAAATAGAAGATTTCTTTTAACGTGTACAGTTCTAGAAAGTGTTGCCATCCACTCACCTATCTCCATGGTCAAGGAAGAATGAAAACTAGGAAATAAATTTTCCCTTTCCTGTTTCGAATGTAAAATGTTACCCTAATAGGAAATATTTGTATACAGAAAGATTGCCTTCAGGAGAGAGAAGAGGATGTATCATTGATGATAAAATTTCAGGGCACAAATTTTTTGGAGGGCAGAGGGCTTTACAGTCACATCATGTAAACCAGAAGTTACGAAGTGGCAGATCTTTGACTTTTGTTTGGTCTGCACAGTGTTCTAAAAAACGTTGTGAGAGGGAGGTGTTACACTTAGCCAGAATACAAGCATTCGGGCACCTATTGTCGTGCTCAAGAATTTTTCCCTGATACATTCATCTCTGTAATCAAGGTCATCTTTGTAAATGGTAGAATCTGACATAATAGCCCCACTGCATTACTTTAAGCAGAAGAGTCCCTTGAACATTTATGTAAAAGCTTGCAAAACTTGAAGCTATATTTTCTGGAAAGCTAAAGAGAATGAGAAAACAGATTTATGCAACCATCCATCAGTCGTTTCTAAAATACACTGCCTGCTTCCATTCCCTTCAGCACCATGTGGGCGCCTGGTGATGGCCCTCTCAAGGTAAACAGGGATGCTCAGCAGTATTGGTACCACCACTCCTCTCCCAGAACCTGTTCTCTTCAGTGTGGACATAGAGAAATGTAGAACTGGATTTTCTTTATTAGTTTATAAAAATTATATGTTCTGTATCATAGAGTTCGAAATATTATTCTCATAATGAAGTATAGTGATTTTGTAGGAAAAAAATGAATGCTTCTAAACTATGCTGGAGGCCAGTAACATGAGAAAATGGTTATTCTGCAGATTGGAAAACACTATCAAGCATCAGCCAGAATGATCAGCAGGCAGGAACATCCTAAAGAAAATAACTTTGTCAGTATCAGTTGGCCTTAATTTTTCTTTCCCCAACAATTTCTAGTAAATTGATATATACATGTATTACTTATCCCAATTATCTGCTGATATCATTTTACCAATAGTTATTTTTGATTAAATACCATTACTAATAAAACTCTCAGTTGTTGATAAATCTGAAAACCTGAAAGTTAGATCTTAATTTAAAGTGTGCTCTTTTGCTTTTAACAGTATACACTTAAAAACTGAAATAGCCAGTATGCATATTTTTGTTTGGATACATTGGCTTTATAATCATTTTTGTTTCAGAGTTGGGATTTATAAAATGATCAAGCCCACTAGCTCCTAAAGCAAAAACTTTCTGGGTTCCTAAGTTCTGGGTCATCACAAATCTCACAACAAAACAAAATGGAAGGTGAATAATACTCTATGGATTTCCCCCCACCCCAGGCAAAATTTCAAAGTCTAAATGATTTTCAGAGATCTGAAATCACAATAAATCCCCTGGCAATGAACAGTTGTGGGCTTATAAAGCAATAAAAATTTCACAAATGTGACTATATACTTGCAGTTCAGCATTTAGGTAAGGGTCTGTACTCCATCAGTGCGGGTACCACAATTATTTTGCTCACCAGAGGACACTGAGGGTTCTCTGTGTTCTAATATGTCAACTCTTATTCTAGAGGTCCCTCTTTGTTTATTCACTCACTTATTCTTTTACTCATTCATATATTCATTAGAGGGAACATTCTGCCTGACCTTCAGCTTCTAAAATTGACAATCCTACCTTGTGCCTTTGATTCATCTCTTTATTGGTAAAATACCGATAGTTTATTGAAGTACATCATAAAAAAGATCATGTTTCTTTCTAAGTATCAGTGGATTATGACTTAATTATGATAGTTTAGAAAGATTAATAAAGTAATTTAAAGTTAATTAAATAGAATGTCATTTCTGATATCAAAATGTAAGCTAATAATTATTTGTTGTTCTTTGTGGTGTAGTTCTTTGTGGTGTGGTTGATGATGTTTAAATAATGGTCCTACCTAAAAGAGAGACATAAATAAGCTAGACATTAAACAAACCTGATCTTTCCAATTCTAGATCTTTCATTCTTTCATTCTGTAAAATGGATTATGTGAGCACATGAAGAGCCATGATTTGATATCATCATTTTACTTGCTATAAATCACCCATAGGAATGCTTTTGTTCAGGTATTATTCTCTGTTTGGAATATTCATGTTGATTATTAGGTGAACATTAATATAGGAAAAGATGCATTAATATTTTTCCAAGTTTACTTTATTAATACTCACTGTAAAAATCTAACAGAAGGCTTGAATTAACATAATTACCAAATATTAAAATTTAAAAAAAAGTTCTCTGACAGCAACTTCAAACATCAATGGGGAATAAATCAATTTATAGCAACTTCTATTTCAAAAGAGATAAAATGAATTATAAGAGTGCATACTGACTCTAAAACCTCAGGACATTATTAATAAATATTGTTTCTATCCTAAGGTTTAGGGAGCTATGAAGTTAGTACAAAATATTATGTATTAAGAATTAATTTAGTTTTCAGCCAGGATTCCTACAGGAGGAAGACTTATGAAATTGCTCCAACTGTGCATTTCCCCTTACGACATTTGATCCCAGAGGCATATTTTAACTAAATTTGACAGCAGGAAAGAAAGTCCAAAGCTAAACAGCACCACGCGGGTTTTTGAAACAGGTGACAGCTAATGGCCCAAACAGTTCATGTTAATAATCAAATGCTGGCTACCCTGTGGATCACTACCATGTGTTAATGAGGAGAGCCTTGCTTTCTCTCTAGGCAAGCAGCTCTCTGTGAAGCTGCTAATACTCCTAAAGGCTGATGGATATCCAGAGACAGAATGCAATGGTTACTACCTGCTACTAGCAACTGATGCACATCTAACTCATAGGAAATCTGATTAGTTGGGTCAAGAGTTGAGCTTTATTTATGTTTATTCCTCTAAACCACTTTAACAAGACTTTTTATAGCAAAGTTAAAAATACTTAAAATGTTAAAACGCTTCTCCTATAAGCCACAGGAAATATTTCCAGGGTTATTGCTTATGCTTTTGTATTTTCTCCTCTTAAAGGAGGAGGGTAAAACATTGTCCATGGGTACCAAATCTTTGGTTCACTTATGGCCCAATATGCCTTTGATGAGAACACACATTAGTGTCCTGCAATCTTGAGCAAAGGAGATGGTCTCTGCTGTCATGGCATGCAGTGGTGGCCACTATCCAGCCTGGCGAATGACTGTACAGCTGCAGTCCCTGGTTAGATGAAAGTCTGCTGTCATGTCCCATGGCTGAACTCACACATGAAGCCCTCACATTCCTTACACAAAAACATCACAACCGATGAGAAGTAATTCTTTATGAGTCATAGGGTGATAGATTGCTTTGCTAATCTCTTCTGGTTATACTACTTTCTCTCTTAAGACAATTGGTTACAAAATGCAATATGTAGAGGAAGACATTAGCTCTGCTTTGAATTTAGCTTTGTGGGTCACTCCTTCATTCTTGCTTTTCATTGTTTTCTCCCCCTTTCACTGCCTTGTTCAAATACAACAAAAATGGTAACTTATTGTTGCTAGCTGTTCTATAAGTACTTTAAACTTTTTTTATTCTGAATTAGTTTTCATTTTGTATTAAAGCATAGTTGATATTGCAAGATTATGTAGGTTACATATGTACAAAATAGTGATTCACAATTTTGAAAGATTATACTTCATTTATAGTTATTGTAAATACTGACTGTATTCCCCATATTGTACAATATATCCTAGTAGCTTATTTTATACCTAATAATTTGCACCTCTTACTCCCCTACCCCTATATTGTCCCTCCTCTCTTGCCTCTCACCAAAAGTACCACTAGTTTGTTCTCTATATCTGTCTGCTTATTTTTTGTTACATTCACTAGTTTATTGTATTTTTTTAGATTGCACATAGAAGTTGTTATCATACAGTATTTGTTTCTATCTGACTCATTTTATTCAGCATAATACCCTCCAAGTCCATCCATGTTGTTGCAAATGACAAAATTTTATTATTTTTTATGGCTAAGTAGTATTCCATTGTAAAAATAGACCATATCCTCTATCTATTCCTATGACGATGGACACTTAGGTGGCTTCCATATCTTGGCAATTGTAAATAATGCTGCTAGGTACATTGGGGTGCATGTATCTTTTCAAATTAATATTTATTTTTTCAAATATATACCTAAGAGTGAAATTGCTGGGTTGAATGTTAGTTCTATTCTTAGATTTTTGAGAAACCTCCATACTGTTTTGCACAGTAGCTGCACCAATTTACATTCCCACCAACAGTGTCCCTTTTCTCCACACCTTCACCAACATTTGTTATTTGTATTCTTTTTGATGATAGCTATTCTGACAGGTGTGGAATGATATCTCATTGTGGTTTTGATTTGCATTTCTCTGATGATTAACAACGTTTAGCATCTTTTCATGTGCCTGTAGGTTATTTGTATTTCCTCTTTGGAAAAATATCTATTCAGTTCTTCTGCCTACTTTTTAATTGGATTGTTTTTATGATGTTAAGTTATAAGAGTTGTTTATATATTTTGGATATTAACCCTTTATTGGTCATGTCACTTGCAAATATTTTCTCCCATTTAGTAGGTTGTCTTTTCATTTTGTCCATGGTTTCCTTGCTATGTAAAAGCTTTTAAGTTTAATTAGGTCTTCTTTTTTTTTTTTTTTTTTTTTTGCTGCTTTTATTTCCATTACTCTGGGAGAAAGATCCAAAAAATATATATTGCTTCCATTTATGTCAAAGAGTGTTTTGCCTATGTTTTCCTCCAGGAATTTTACGGTATATGGTCTTACACTTAGGTCTTTAATCTATTTTGAGCTTATTTTTGTATATGGTGTTAGAGAATGTTCTAATTTCATTTTTTCACATGTAGCTGTCCAGTTTTCCCAGTACCAATTATTGAAGAGACTATCTTTTTTCCATTGTATATTCTTGCCTCCTTTGTCATAAATTAATTGACCATAAGTGCATGGGTTTATTTCTGGGCTTTCTATCCTGTTACATTGATCTGTTTTTGTGTCATTACTGTTTTGATTACTATAGCTTTTTAGCATAGTCTGAAGTCAGGGAGCCTGATTCCACCATTCTGTTCTTTCTCAAGATTGTTTTGGCATTTGGGGTCTTTTGTGTTTCCATACAAATTATAAAATTATTTGTTCTAGTTCTGTGAAAAATGCCATTAGTATTTTGGTAGGGATTGCATTGAATCTGCAGATTGTCTTGGGTAATATGGTCATTTTAACAATATTAATTCTTCCAATCCAGGAACATGACATAACTTTCCATCTTTTTGTGTCATCTTCAATTTATTTCATAAGTGTCTTACAGTTTTCTGAGTACAGTTCTTTTATATACTTATCTTTCTCAAACTATTCCCAAAAAATTGCAGAGGAAGGAATACCTCCCAACTTATTCTACAAGACCTGATACCAAAACGAGGCAAAGATATCACAAAAAAAGAAAATTATAGGCCAATATCCACGAATGAGCTATTCTATATGTACTTTTAGTAATGCATTTATAACTTATGTTGCTTTATGCAAATTTTTTCTTACAGAAAAGTCATACTATTTCAGTTTTCTAAATATTTTTAACAAAATTGGTAAAATAGTTTTTCACATTAAAAATTATTTACTGGATATTAACAACTAATTTTCTTTCTATTTTTTTTAACATTCTTTCTATTCTTAACACTGCCTTTTATTAGGTGCATCAACAAAAATTTAGTATTCTTATCTATAACACAAGAAAAGTATTACCTGGCCAATATATTATCTATGGTTTTTTTTGAAATACCAACTCAGGTAATACATATAATTCTGTAATAAATGCTTAATTTCTTTTTAGATGTAAGATATATTTATACTTTATTTTAGTAATAACTCTTTTCCTTTAATGATGGCTCCTAATAAATAAGTAAATTTTTTTTTTATATTTTTGTAAATTTTTGCCTTTACTCTTTCCTGATAGTAAAAACCATGTCTCAAATAGAAGAATCTAAATTTGAACTCTGGGGAAAAGCCTATTGGGTTTAAAGGGGAAATTGTGAAGGCAAATACCCATATAATGTAAGCCAAAAAAAAACACCCATAAATAGATGGTTTTTGTGTTTATTTCTTTTGTAATAATAAAGACAGGCATATAAGACAATTTTCACTTTTCTCTTTATACTTCTATATTAGTTTCACAGAGCTGCCCTAAAAAGGAACCATAAACTAGGTGGCTTAACTAACTTCCTTTCCTAGTTTGGGAGGATAGAACTCTGAAATTTAGGTTTTGGCAGGACCTCCAAAGCTTCTGAAGTAGTATCCTTTCTTGCCTCTTCTAGCTTCTGGCAACCTCAGGTGTTTCTCAGTTTAAAGACCGGTCTCTACCTCTTTAATACATGGCTGTCTTCTCATGTGTCTCTTGTTTTCACTTAGCAGTCTCCTCTCTTGTCAGGGCACCAGGCATAATAGATTGAGGGTCTGTCCTACTCTAATATGATTTCATCTTACTAATTACATCTACCAGGACCCTATTTACAAATGAGGTTACATTCTGAGACACTGGGTTTAAGACTTCAATATATCTTTTTGTGGCATACAATTCCACTCATTACAACCACTAGAAGAAAAATAAATTTGAAAAATTTGAAGCAGCAAATATAAATGACAAAGAATGTGACTGAAATGTAACGGAAATAGGGAATAGTGAGGATGTAGCAAATTGTTGGGGCTGTATGTGACTTTTTTGGATAATTGTCAAAATAGCTGCCACTTATAATTTTTACCATGGTAAAATAAAGGCCTAATAGTCAATCTCTTAATTACCAAATATTAGCAGCAAATACTTTTTTTTAAATATAAAGTGAGGAAAAACTGAGTTCTGTGTACATACTTATTACCCATGACACAGCATTGAGTTCATTAATCTTATTTAAGATCAGAATTTCTTTTAGAAAAGTTAGAGTTTGGGTAATTTTGAAAATATATTAGCAACATAAAATATGTTTTCCCTTAACAAAATTTTGACACACTGATTTATTATTTAATGAGTATTATGTATACATATGTATTATTAAGGAATATCAAGAAGGAAGATGTTTTAAAAAGAGAAGTATTAACAAGTTGTCTTCTAACCGTAATCAGAAATAAACAAGTGATATTAAGAAGAGAGTATGCTAACAGTAATCCATCTTAGTTTTTAATCAAACTCCAGTTTAAATGAATTAATTTCAGATAAAACCAATAATGAAATAATACGGGCCCTATCTGTTTCTCTGTCTCTATTCCTAATCTCTCTGGACATCAGTTTCCTCATCTGAAAGTTTCCTTCAAATATTTTATGTCTATGCTTTATAGACTATGCAACCAAATCTCTTCCTTTAAGCACTTAGGAGCACACAATATTTTTAGAAACATATTTCCTTCAAATAATTTTCAGTGTAGAATGTCATTCCCAGAATATGCATGTTCAGCTTTGATTAAATAGTGAAGCACAATCACAGGTTAGCTGCAGAGGGATTCTAATCCTCTGTTTAGTATGCAGCTGAAATGAGGAACTGGCTGAGTGTGGTGTGTCAGTAACAAAGATCTCATTGTTTTGTTTCCACTGTGGCTTTCTCCATGGTTTTGAGCACATTGGAATCTACATTTTGAGTGCTTTTGTGAAACATTTGTTAAATAAGTTTGGCCCTCTGTTGTCAAATAGATTCACATAATATAATGACAATCTCTAATGCCCCTTGGCCTTTCTTTATCATAGAGTGTATTTCCTTGCTATTTAATTCATTTAATTTTCAACTACGACAAAAATGTTAAGTTTTAGACCTGTTTGTTTAAATAAGAAAGGGAGGGATACTTGTGGTAACATAGCAAACTGAGTTGACACATGCTAGCTCCTATCCCATTCATGTAGAAACGCTACATAAAGTAGAAAGTAAGAGAAATTCCCAGATGGCAAAACAGAGAAAGAACTCAAAGCCAGGGTATTAAGGGCACAATCTAATGCCCCAAGGGTCTAGATGTGTGTTCCAGTAACATGTAATGGCTATAGACTCAGACTGTGAGCTAGAGTTTTGATGCCAAGACAGATATTGGTGATAGGGCTTGGAATCAGTGTGAAATGGGTAGATTAAAATGAGTCTTCTGAGCATATCTGGGACCCTATGAGAACCCCTCCCCACAGTCATAAAACTAATATAAGAAAAATACTGTTGTCAGAAGAAGCTTGTCTACCTTCCTAGATTTTTGAATGTTGAAAACATAATTCTCTTTGAAAACTGCAGCAAGCATGGGTGTGGTTTCCTGAACCTTTATAACCTGCTAGGTACAAGAAGCACAAACTAAGATAGCATCGTAACACTTCACCTGGAACCAGCGAACTCCCTAGGGACCGGGCAGATGTATTCTGTAAAGAAGTTCTCTTACCCTATTTGAGTACAATTCCCCTGTAGGAACAAAATATTAAACACGGACCAATAATAACATATAAACTACATGAGGGAAAGTAGCCCATTAAAGCATATAGAATAAGTAACATAGCATGAACATTTGATCAGGGAACAATGTGAAAGAGACGATAAAAGAAGAATGTTTAATGTCAAACAGATTAAATAAAATTTTTAAAAAATATATGGGAAGGAGACAAAAAACCGTATTTAAAATAATATCTTCCAGACTTCAAAATGTACACATAATGCTCAATTTTAAACTATGGGTTAACCAGCAGTTTGCAGAACAAGAGCTTCCAACTAAAGTGGAAGACAGTAGACATTACAAAGCTGTAGCACTGAAAAGTGAAAAGGAGGAAATATAATGGAGGCAGAGACATAGGAATGATAAAATGAAGCAGTACAAAGATAAAGGACATGAGAAGAGGCAATATTTTAAGATAATGGCAGATACATTTCTATAATTGAATAAAAGGAAGATACAGATCCTAATTTTGAAGAAGCATGTCAAGTCCTGAACAGGATAAATAAAAACAAATCTTAGACCTAGACTCATTGTCATAAAATTACAGAAAACCAACGACAGAAAGAAAAAAAAAAACTTAAAAGCCAGAAAAAAGCAGAAAGACAAGGTAGATTACTGCTATTTTAAATCTTGTTTCTTTGTAAGTAGATTTCTCATCAGTAAAAATGAAGACCAAAAATAGTATATCTTCAGATTCCTCTAGAATTCACTTCACGTATGAGTATTTTTTAAAATTAAAATTGAATTAAAGACAATATATTTTATTGGAATTTCAAAACTCTTACTTGGAACATTCAAAAAAAGCAATAAATAATGAAATAGTATTGAGTTAGGTAGAGCATTGTAGAATGAGTTAGGGTGCTAATTTAACAAGAAAGGGTACCATATGTAAGTTTCCATGAAAATATCCATCATTAGGTTCCTTTTCTAATAATGTGGTATAATTTAATGACATATTTCATTCAACAAAATGAATAATAGAAACTACTTATTATATTTACTATTAAAGTTGCAACTTTAGGGCTCTTCTCTTAACTTCAGGTTTCATGATTAAACTGTGGCTTCTTTTGAACAGTGTTTTATGAGAGAATAAAATTTAAAGGAGCAACTTCATATGTTCTTT
This sequence comes from Camelus bactrianus, assembly GCF_048773025.1. Classification (NCBI taxonomy): domain Eukaryota; kingdom Metazoa; phylum Chordata; class Mammalia; order Artiodactyla; family Camelidae; genus Camelus; species Camelus bactrianus. Next base: position 32,393,099 of record NC_133539.1, read on the forward strand.
TTCTTTTTTAAACTTAAATGTAAATAAAATTAAAAAAAAAATTAGGCTAAGAGCTTGTATGATAGAAGATGTTATATTAGAAGTTCTGATGATCAAAATAATAACTATTATTTATTTAAAATAAAAAATGTTATACTTTCATTCATTTTGTCACTTACACCTTGTGAGTCCCTTAAAATACATACTGTTAAAATCTCCTTTTCATAGAAATGAGATAGAAGTAACAATAAATTTTAAAATTCTGTCACATTGATATAACTAAAATAATTATTCTAGGACAATGACACTCAACAAGGAAAAATTTGGTCCCCAAGGGAATTTTTGGTAATGTCTGGAGACGTTGTTGTTTGTCATAATTCAGGAGCAGGGATGCTCTTGGATCTAGTAGGTAGAAGTCAGCGATGTTGCTGAACATCCTACCATGCACAGGAAGGCTCCCACAACAAAGAATTATCTGGACCATAATGTCAGGGGTGCCACAGTAGAGAAACACTGCTCTAGGATTTCAATTAGATAAAATGCTAATCAAATTGAATAATAAAAATATGCTCTGTTTAATATAAAGCAAAGCAAAAATATGAACTTTTTTTCTACAGTAGAACCACTACTTCTCTGTGGTTTGAAACTGACTGGCATCTCATAGATGCTTCATAGTTTTCACGTAACACAAGCTCCAGTATGAAAGTTTTCTCTCTGCAGGCAGTCTCCATAGTATGATTTCTGTAGCTGCCGGCAACTTTCCCCTGACATCAGTTTGGTTCAAGGAGACAATCTTGACAACATAGCAGATGCACACCAGGGCAGCAGACTTCCGCTTTGCTCACTCCAGTTTCAGAATTCTACATGCATTTATATTGAGACAAAAATAATAAAAGATATTGACACACTTCCCTTTAAGTATTAATGCCTTATCTTTTCCAGTGTCAGCAATCTCTCAGTAATATAGCTTGCTCTAATGCTGATAAAGCATTTATTTTGTTTTCTGTAACTTCCTTTTGGGGTCTAGCTCATTTATTTTTAATTCATAATACTTTCCAGGATTTTATCTCATCGATTACTGTGTTTCAGATACCAGTTATCGTGATCCATATCTCTAAAAGGAAGTATATTGGAAATGAAAATGAAATTTCCCACAGTGGTGATCTATTCCTGTTTGATTACTTTTAAATTCTATCAGCATCTGCTATCATACCATTCTAATTCAGGAATTTCTTATTTAAGTTTTAAGATGATAAAACTTGCATTTGAAGTGAAATAATATTTCATTAAATCAGGAAAAATAAAAACTATATTGCTTAAAATGTATTCATGATATATCTTTATTTCAGCTAATGATATAGAGGAGGTATCAATTGGTTAAAAATATTACTATCTCTTTAAAAATTATATGAAGTACTATGTTGTCCTCAATTTTATTTTTTCATGTTTTTCCTCAAGAAATTAATTGAAAACAATATGATTTGACCCTATTAATTTTTCATGAATTGGGCTTATGAATCTCAAGATCTATTTTTCTAATCTGAACTGTGCTACATATGAGTCTTTGATCAGTCAGTCCATGAATAAAGAATGCTGTTTTCCAGAATTAAAAGGAAATGAAGCCTAAGGAGATATATTACAGAATAATAAGTTCTAAATAAAATATAAAACTCTTAACTTTCAGATCTCATTGTATAAATATTATGTATTTTTACACCAAATAATGTGTATTCCTGTTATATTTTTCACACTTATAGTATGAAGCAGTATTTTATATAAAGCATTTATCCTAAATCATATGCATGATTTGATAAACTAGAATCTGTAAGTTTTTCCCATGCTCAAAATATTATTTACATATATATGCCCAGTGAACAGAAATATCAAGAATTGTATAATAAATTCCGTCTAGAGTTAAATATTGCTTTATGGAAACAACTAATTTATCTAAGAGTCAAAGCACATTCCAAAATACTTAATAGTTGCAATATAATATAAATGTCTTCCATCAAGTTTATGAATCTCAATAATTATATGATAATATTATTCAATATTATGTGAAAAAAAAATCACTCTCTAAAGTAGCCAGTTTTGTTTGCCTCTTATGTTTTAGAAAGCGGGTCCTGTTCTTTTTCCCTCAAGATGTCATTTTAGTTGTTGTCATCTTTCAATCATGTCTTCATCTTCCACGCAAAACTCAAGGCAAGGGTTTCAAGCTCTGCACTTGAACATGCATCTTATGTAGAGGAATGCTTTCTAATTCACAGTCTGTAGTGCTCCTCACAAGGAGTCTACACCTTTGGTGAAAAGTGTTTCATTTTTACCTGTTGGCAGCCTGATGACACAAAGTATTTGCTCATAATGCCACAATCCCTCGCCTGTGAATTGTCACCAGGCTCAGGAAATTGTTAGTAGAAATGTCCATTCTGAAAGTGTAAATAAATAAGTATGCAAAAATAATGGGGAAAATAGTATATTGGTTTCTGTTCTGTAAATGACATCTTTAGTTGTTTTGTTCTGTTTAAGTTTTTCCTTTATTCCTTTCCTTTATAAAGAAATCTCTATCTTTAAACAGAGCTCTTAAAAGTAGCCTCCAAGACAAATCATTGAGACCCATTATGATGATGTGGAAATTCAGATGAAGCCCACATTAGAACAGAGGCAAGAAGCTGTTGGATGGGATAAGAAGTTCAAACTTGTCCAATGAAGACTAATCCTGAAAAAAAAAAAAGAAATCCCTTGCATATCCAGACACTTTGAGAAAACAGTAACAATCAATATTGACTCCAAGAACAACTATTATTGTTCTCTCATTCTGATGATTTATCTCTGCCTGAGTTTCTCCAAGTCTATGGATTGGTCCTGCCCATTTTAACACTTCATACACATCCAACAAAGCAATTTTCCCTTTTTATTTCAGCTTTCTTAGCCTTTCTAATCCTGATTCCCCATAGCCTGGATATTCTTGAAAAGTTGTTTGTACTTGCTTTCTTCACTTGTCACTCACTCTGAAATCTGATGCAATCTCTACCTGTGATTTAGTAAGAAATATCTATTTAGTCTTTGTTCCAGGTTCCTGGTATAAAGCTTCTAAAATCCTTAGAATTTCCTGCGTGGTAGGGGTAATAGGAGCATCTTTTGCTATTAATAACTAGCCCCTTTCAACCAAACCTGAGCTTGTGCTAAGCAGGTGAAATGCCAGAGGAACCAACCACGTGATTGGAGGGTTCACATTTTTAGACCCAAGGATGGAAGATGGACTAGGCATCAAGTCAATCATCAATAGCTAAAGATTTAATCAGTCATGCCTACGTAACAGGAACTCCACAAAAACCCTAAATGAAGAGATTTGGAGAGCTTCCAGGTTGTTGAATACCTTCCGTTGAGAGGCTGATTCTCTTGGAGGGCATGGAAACTCCACACCCCTTGCCACTTCATTGCCATATGTGTGTTTTTCTATTTAGTGGTTCCTGAATTATATTCTTTATAATAAACTGCTAATAGTAAGTACAGTGCTTTTCTGAGTTCTGTGGCCTCTTATAGCAAATTATCCACCCCAAAGAAGGGGTCATGGCAACCTATGGTTTATAGCGAGTCAGTCAAAAGTTCAGGAGACCCAGACCTATGACTGACATCTGAAATGCGAGGCAGGCTTGTGGGACTTGGCCCTTAACCTGAGGGGTTCTGTGCTAACTCTGGATAATTAGTTCCAGAACTGAATTGTCAGACACCAAATTGATAGTGTCCCAAGAGTTGGAGAATTGGTTGGTATGAGAGAAGAACACACATACTTGGTGTCAGAAATGTTGTGAGTAGAGAGAGAGAAATAGGATTCCTTTTAGTCGATATTTTTCTTTACCACCCTCTACCCATTCCTCCAAAAAGACTTCACCAAGCATATCCACAATTTCCTTTTGACTGGATGCAAAGGGAATCCCTAAGACCTTACTTAAACTTTTTGACAGCATTTAATTCTAATTTTTATATATATCCATACATATATATATATATATATATATATATATATATATATATGTATCTTGAAATATCTATCTTGAAATTCTATCCCTTTAACTCCTTTATCTAGGTGTTTTCTTAGCATTCCTCTTAATTGTCTTAATACTGCTTTTTGTTCTCATGTGCAGGCTGCACTGTCTTCTGCTCTGTTATACTGGTGTTCCTCCAGATTGTGTCATAGCTGTCATCACCTATCACTCAATAGTTCAGATCTCACTCATGACCTGTGTAGTCCACTGCCTATCTGACAATTCAGCTTGCACATACCTTGGAGATTTAAAGACCTGTCCAAGTCTAAACAAATCCTCCTACCTTCCTACCACCTCTCTGTGTTTAATGAGCCTCTCTCTGGATCCCATTTTTACTACCAAAATAAGCAATTACAAAATCATATCAATTCTACCTATGACATATTACTAGAATCATTATATATATATATATAGAGAGAGAGAGAGAGAGAAAATATATAAATATATATATATATATATAGAAAATCTCTCTCTCTTTCATAATAAAGCTAAAAGCAATAGCATCATAACTAGATTTCCTTGCTCCAATATTCTTGCCAACTATTTTGATTCCTCTAGAAAAGTCACAATGGTCTTTCTGAAGTACAAGCCTGATTAAACCAGCTTTCAGTGCTTCCCAGAGTCACCTGTATATGGCAATATGAGGATAATGGTAGTTGAGAGAATAAGGTTGTTGACAGTATGATATGAAATAATCTAAGTCTATTTCCTAATATAGAATCTAGCGTGCAGAAGATGATCAGTAAGACTGACTGTGCTGCTGTCAATAATGCCAATGTATCTATATTTCTGTCTACACCCCATTAGCCTTAGTAGCAAGAGGACAGAGACTTCAGTCTCTTCTATGTCTTCTGTGCCTATCAGAGTACTGGCTCAAATTAGTACTCCAGACATATTTGCTCAATCAATAGATAACAAGAACAATAGAGATTTGTGTGAGACCTTATTGTTTGCAAAGTGTTTTCACTTTTTTCCCTCTTTATAAGAAAAAGGAAAATATACTTATTACTCTTACTAGCAGTGTATGGGACTAAGGTTCAAAATATTTGAGTCATGTATGCGAAGTCACAGAGCTCTTAAGTAACAGAACCAAGTATCAAAATCAAGTCTGTTAGATCCTCAGCCCTTTACTCTGTTTCCGCCTACTACCTTGACTCTTCTTAATGGCTGTATCAGTTAAATCCAGTCCTGCTGAATCTTGACAAGGACTTTGTGTATGGTCTGAAAACAGCACCCAAAATAAATCATAGCCTTTCGAGCTGTTCTTCTCCAGAAATGGTAGTGAATGAGATAGGGACCAAAAAAGCACTTTCTTTAAAAAAATACATTGTCTAAATAAAATATGACAAGTTGTTTTTTGCATAAATTGTCCCTAGGTTATTTTAAACGTAATCCCCCAAATATATCACCTGGACATAATATTTTAAATGAGCATGACTCTATGTTGAAAGAGGAATTGCTTTGTATTCTCCTAACATATTGTTTTATATTCACCTTGGCTGTATTCCAATTTACACTTGCAGATGTCTATATTTAAAAACATTCTGTGAGCATCTTCTCCCTAGTTCCACTGTCCCAGCTTCCACGGAAATTGGAGCATCAAATCTGGCCTTTGAAGTCAGCAGCAGTGTCACAGTCTTATTTCCCATTAATTAACTGTGTGTTCAGTTTATCTCAATGTGCTCTCTTCTGTCAGCTCTGCGAGCCCTTGCCCTCTGCTGCTGGTTCTGCACAGAGCAAGAGTCTACATAAAATTAAAAATCAAAGCAGGAAGGTTTAAACTTTGCCTGATTTTTCTTACCTGGAAAAGTCTAGCAACACAGGCTGCTTTATGTTCTATATAGAATGGTAGCAAAAACACAAGCTATTGAGGCAGAGAGATGTGGTTTTGAATCATAGTCACCAACCAGCTCTCATGTTGAGGATGTCTTGTAACCTCTCTAATTTTCAGGATCCTCTTCTGTAGGAAAACAAACAAACAAACAAACAAAAACACCCCTTCCATAGAATTGTTTTCAGATATCAGAACTAAATGAGTTAATAAATCTTGAATGTTAAGCATAAGTCTGGCATATGATCTTCAAAAGATTTCTCCCTTTCTCCCTTTCATTTCTCCCTTTCTCTCTCTCTCTCTCACCCTCCATCTTTCCTTCCTTCCTTCCTATTTTTTCCTTTTCTTCCTCCCTTCTTTCCTTCCCTCCTCCTTATCTCTTGAGTAAATTTTTCTATTTTTTCCACTCTCTCTTTGTGGATTTTAATATCAACGAATCACTTTTCTAATCCACGAAGTAAAGAGTGAATGTCTACCTTGGATAGGTTGTCACTTAATTTTCCATCAGGTGACCTGATTTTAAAACTCAGTCTATGCCCCACTGTGTTCCAGTGATTGAGTCAGCATTGAGATTCAGATAAATGACAAAGGGCCTTTCTTTAAGGGACTTAACAAGTTGCTCTCAATAGCAAATATACGAATTAGAATTTGAGTCTAGAGTTAAACATGTAAGAAAATGATTGATGACAACTTAGACCTCGTATTTGAAAAGTAATAAAGTTTTATTATTGAATCAACAGAAGTTTAAGTAGGAATGATACAATATGTCCTCTCTTAACCTTCTCTGTCTTCATCCATCCCCTCCTCTTTTTCAATAACCTGTGTTTCAAGGCTAAAATAACATGACAAATATCTCTCAGAGACTGAGACAATTTCAATAACTGAGTAAGTAATCTTTGATTTCAAGTGTTTTGTATATATTCGAGTAAATCTAAAATCTCTATTGTTTTTCTAGTGAAATGTAAGTATTTCAGAAATTAAAAATAAATGTAAAGTTAGGAAAATGGAAATTCAGTTTATTTTTTTTTTTCCATTTAAGAGTAGTTGTAATGGTCAGAACACAACAAGTATATTGACTGACTTGAGTCTCATGGAAAGTGTACTCTTAGTATACTGATCTTTCTTGTAGGAAATATGATAGAATGGCTTTTAAAATGACCTGAGTTTATTTCCAGTTAAGCCAATGAAATAGCCCATAGGTTTAAGGAGTTAAACCTATTTTTAAAGGCAAATCAATAATTTTGAGTTTATTTTCAATATCTACAAATTCTATAAAATCAATAATTGTATCAATTTTGAAAAATAAAATAACTGCAGTGAATCTTGGAATGATTCTTCACAATGAATTTAAGTTTGGCCAATTTGACAGAATGTCAAGATTATTTACCTCTTTCTGTGGTAAATGCTTAATAGAAAAGGTTAGTGCCCACCTCCACCCTGCCCGGGACTACCCCAGGAAGGAGGCCAATAGTCCGCTCATGTCCACAGGCTTATGTTTTTAGGAAATTTAAGCATTGAAGCTGTTGTGCTTTTGCCATGGTTTAAATAGAAATATATGTTAGCTTGGTGGTGGTGGTAATTAAATCCGTTCTATAGCTTTTCATAGTATAAACACAATTACCAAAGAAAGTGAGAAGAAATAAGAATAATGGATGATTACAAAATTCCACAAAAAGTTTGGATTGATTTATGTCTGGAACAAGATATTAGGGTTGATAACTAAATGTCTTTTATTTTGTAATTTTGTTTGTAATCTCAGGTCACAAAATGTTTCCTTCTGCCTTTTCAACTAAAATTAAACAAGTTGCTGTAGGGTGAGAGGAATTGCTTTGTCGTGGCTTATAGTTCTGTACTTCTGCACTTCTAAAGTTTCAGTCTTTTAAAAGTGTGACTTAATAAAGAAGGAATCATTCTCTCTGTCTCTTGTTCTCTCTCTCTCTCTCTGTGTATATATGTACATACGCACACACACACACACACACGTATCTATATTTATAAATATATAAAATAAACATTTTTTCATTATATATAAACTATATGTTTTAAATGTTTATTTTATATATATATATATATATATATAAAATGAATATATATAAAATGAATCAATTGTCCTGTAGGCTAAATTTAAAACCAGTGATAATGACCAGATAGTTTATCAAATGATAACAATTGTTTTCTACTGATAATGTATTGCAAATCCTAATTTTATTTCTAAATTGTATTTAGCTTGTTCTTCGGTAATTCATATGCCATCTCATGACTGTGAATTACACTTCTAGTCTGAAGTATGTAAAAACTATTCTAAAAGTAGCCATTTGAAATTGTCCTCTTGGCAGCTAATTTAGGCATTCGCACGGCCCCTTGTAATCCCCAGTATTCTCAATTTACTTTACCAGCTAAACTTAAGGCATAATATTAAGTTACATGGCAATCTTTTTTAAACCTTCTAGATGAATCTCTGAGTATTGTTTTAAGTCAGACTCCTTTCTATATCCTTGAAGAGAGGAATTAGCCTTCTAGTCATTGTTTTTAGCTAAGTGTTTAAAATTGGTGAAATAGTGCAATTCTGCAGTTCTCTGGTAAAGAGTAACGCGGCTCTCATGACCGGTGGTATCTCTGAAACCCTTAGTGATATCTGATATCTGATATCTTACAGGTCAAAACTGTTGTGACCCTAACAAAACAAAACAAAACAAAACCCTAAGGATCTTTAAACGATAAAAAGGCTTTTGGTATATTTATGTATGATTCTAACATGTACTGTTTTTCTAAAAATGAATTAGAGGGGGAAAAGGTCACTATGACTTTAATTTAAGTAAGTCTTTGCTTGTATAAGCTGGAATTAAAATGAAAATTTCCAAGTTGGTCTGCCAACGTGCCTCATCTTTCCTGGGATTTTCTGACAATAATTGCAAACTCTGAAATCGACAGCTCAACCAATGACAACTTTTGGGTTTTTTCCACATTTCCAAATCGCACTGGATACAGCAGAACGATCAAATTATGACAGGCTTTTCTCTTCCAAATCAATCAAATTTTAACACAGAAATTTCCTCAAGTGTCACAAATTCTGAAGTAGAAAGGATTAAATTTTGGATGTTGCAAGCTCAAATCAGCAAATGAAATTTTATCCTTGAACATCTAAATCAATAATTAAAATATTTAGTAGATAGACTGAACCTTGAAAATATTAAGTTTAAAGAAAGCCTCCTCAGGAGATTTGTATAGATAGATAGACATCAATTGATTTGGTATTATTTCCATGGCAGTACAAAAATATTCATATTAGTCTATAATTTTATATAACCACAGCCTGATGTTATGGATTGAATTATATCCCCCTTTTCCCAAAAAGATATCTTGCAGTCCTAAAACTCATTATCTCACATTGTGACCAGAGGTAATTTGATCACAAAGACTGCACACACAGAAGGAAGACTATGCAAAGACACAGGGAGAAGGCAGTCTTCTACAAGCTAAAAGGAGAAATGCAGTTCTCAAAAGTCCTCCAGAACCAATCCTGTCAATGCTTTGATTCAGACTTTCAGCCTCCAAAAATGTCACAATAAATGTTTGTTGTTTAAGCCACCTAGTTTGTGGTAATTTATCATGGAGGCTGTAAAAAGCAAATACACACATTTATTTTTCTTAAATTCCAAAATGATCTATATAAATACGTATAAATATACACATATATTACATGTATTAATTACATAACAATATAAACTATATTTAAATGCAAATACATGAAATATTTTATGTATTTCATAAATTCAACTAGTAATTCTTAAACCATTTAGAATTTAATATTTTCCTTAAAAATATGTTTTGTGACAACAAATGACAACATGCAATTCTGGATTAGCTGTTTTGAAAAAAAAATAAGGCATATTTGAGAATTAGAGTTTTAGTTTTCATGCTTAGTAATATTTAACAGCTCTTATCTATCTTTAAAAATACAAAAATCAATTTTCTTGACTGCTGTTTAGGAGATAACTAATTTCTCACAGTTCTCTTGATTAAATTCATCTTGAGGATATTATTTTAATATATGGTAGAAATAAAGTCATTCCTAATGCTATTTCATGTTCACATAAGAGAAACCCTACATTTTCAAAGAATTGCTAGATTTTTTTTTTTTTTTTTTTTTTGGTGTCTGGACTCACAAGGATCTCCTTAACATCAAGAAATATTTGGGCCACTAACCAGCAGTTTGAACTTGGCTACTTCACCTAACCTCTCAGTCTGTTTTTCTGTTACACTGTAGGAATGTTGAACTAGACATACTGCTCTCTCTCTTTTGAACTCTCGTAAGACTTACCATCTCTACCAATAATGTCACATTTTTTGTATTATTATGATTTATTTAACCTTGTTTAAACTTTTGTATGTTTTTAACTTTCAAATATTTTTAAAGTACTGGAGATGGCAAATGAATTTAAAATTTTTATTGCAGTCTTCCAGCAACACTGGTACCACTGGAGTGTACATATTTTATTTTTTTGTGTATTCATTTCTATATTGCCTGATGCATTTTTTCTAATATGCATACAGTAAGTTAGCTGAAATATAAAAAATAAAAATATACCTGGATTTTCCCCAAAAAGGAAAAGTCTTTATAAATACATCCCAACTTATTAAAAAAAAACACTTCTGAAATTTGACAACAATAAATTTGGGGGGATGTTTACATGAAATTATAATGCTATATAATAGGAATATTTTTGTTTCCTACCACAAATAATACCAAATCAATTTCATATTTTTTCACCAACAAAATCAATTTATGAAAATTTATTAGACACCATGTGATTGGATAAAATAGTAAGCATGGATATGTTAACATTTTAAAAAGGCAATAATTAAATTCATATGAATCATTTATATTTAGGATGCTAAAGCAGCTTTCTTAGGCTGTAGAAAAAGAGTTTAAAGCTAAGTAGGGAGTTCTATTCTGTTTGACCCACAACGTTGGTAGAAGTAAGTAAGATTTCAGAATTCCTTTTATCCTTCTAGCTTTTTATGTAATATTTTTTGACTTAAGATTATTTAAAGAAATTAAATATATATATGTATCTTTCAGTATTTTTTTTCTTTTTAAAGAAAATTTAAACCTTGAGATTTAACCAAAAAAGGCCTATGAGAAATTTAAGACTTTAAAAATATACTTCTATTCTGGTCTTGGGAGTATAAATATTGCATTTTATTATTAAGCAAGGCTATTTTAAAATGAAATGATAAGAAATTATTTTGGTCACATTAAGTGGTTCAGTGAATTCCTGATGCAGTTGTCAATAAATATATCATTAGGAAATATGATATATTTTTAAATTACCAAAATGTAAACCTGTCAGTGGAGTCTTTTAAACAAATGATCTAAAACTGTTAGATATCTGTGTCTTAAAAAGGAAATTGACCTATACCTTACCCTGTGCAAAAAAAAAAAGACTAAGTCAAACCTAAAACAAACACAAAAATTCTGACTACCATAAGAAGTTTGTTTTCTATATCTATGAGTCTGTAATGAAAAAGAATATGAAAAGGAATCACTATGCTGTAAACCAGAAATTAACACAACATTGTAAACTGACCATACATCAATTAAAAAAAAAATTCTGGAAAAACATAGGGAAAATATATTTTAGCTTTATGTGATAAAAGACATATTCAGAATATGTATTTTTAAAAACTCTCAAAATAATAAGAAATGAAACAAACTATTTAAAAAATATTTGAGCAGACAACTTTAAAATTTTGACTGTTATAAAAGGTTATTCATAGTAAATGTTTATAAGCAAAATGGAGGAACTGAAATATTCATACATTGCTAATGGGAATGTAAAATGTTCCAACAACTTTGGCAGTTTCGTAAAAGGTTAAATACACATTCTCTATGTGACCCAGCTCTTTCACACTTATTATTAACTGAAGAGAAAAGAGTTATTTATACAATTTTCAATACAAAGCTGTGTATACAAATGTTCATAGCAGTTTTATTTGTATTAGCCCCAAACTGGAAATAATCCAGATGTCCATCAACAGGTGAAAAGTTTATCCAGACAATAGAATACTACTCAGCAATATAAGGGCACAAAAAACTTTAGAAGGTAATGAATATATTCATTATCTAGATTGTGGTCATTATTTCATGGGTGTATGTTGATTGTGCAGTTTGAATCTGTATAGTTTATTCTGTTGATTCTATCTCAATAAAGCTCTTCACAAAGACAGCAAAATTTTTGTGTATACTGCCATCTACTTTGCTACACTGCTTCTAATGTCACTGCAATTATGCCACAGAAAAACTGCATATATCCTGTTATCACACAAATATGGATTTGTGTGTGTGTATATATACACACACACACATTCATATATGTGTTAATTCTAACTTAAGCCCCTGACCACAGCATCAGAACTAGTTGAGACACTTATTTAATGTAAAAAGTTCTAGGTCCAACCCTGGTCTATTAATTTAATGTTAGACAATATATTTCTAGCAAACATTCCACATGACTCTTCTGAACAGTTCAGTTTGAGAACCACTAATCTGGAGGAAATGACAAATGATATCTTCAAATTATTCAAAACTTTTAAAAATTTAAAGTTATTCTATTTCTCAATGAAACACATTTTATTACCCAAAAATAACTTTTTGTGGAGATTGAGGACCCTAATAAAGATATTTCTGAATGAAAGGCTCCAACCTGTTTAGAGAGTAAAGGAGAACATAAATATCCCAGAAGAAAAGTCCTGTATTAGTAGATGCATGAATGGATAATTAATTTGAGAAGCAAAGCATTATTTCACTAAGAATTGTTTCAATAATTTTAGTTTAAAATATTTACAGAAAGTATAACCCACAACTCCACCTTAATTTAAAAATACTGTTTTCAAGGCAGCATTTAAGTTGCATGATATGCCTACCTATTCTATCCTCCAAGAGAAATGATGGTAAAATGAGTACCTTTGAAAATGAATCAGATAAGTTCAGATAAGCTTCTATGCTTATTTGAAAACTTTAGAACCGTATCTACAAATAACAATAACCCATATTACAAACCACTGATTCTCCTTTCTGGAGATAGTATCATTGAAGAGCTATCCCAGTTAGTCTGTGAAACCCAATTATTGTTATTTTAGTGGTACTGCAGTATTATTTGCACATAAATGAATATTTTACCAGTGGAGGAGAGCAAAAGGATAGATCAGCATCCTTGACAATTTCTTTAAAAGTTAAATATACACTTACTACATGATCCAGCCATAGTAGAAATTACTGTGTTATGCATTGAAAATGAAGTGTTCCCACATCGGTTGGATCTATTATTCTAAGCTGCTTTCCTTGATAGTGTTCTACTATAGGGACAAGTTTGATGGCCAGAATTCTATAAGAACTTCATGCTGTCAAACCTATAGGTGATTCCTATCTGTTGAACAAAGCCTGAGAAAGGATCAATAAAAATTCCAAATAATCCTGGCTGATTGCTCAAAATGTCATTGCAGATAAAACTGTCAATAGTGGGATAGTAGGTGCAAGCTTACTTTATAATGCTGGATCCTGAGAAGTGCAGGCTCTCAAATTTTCGAACGAGAAAGTAGTAAATATTTAGTGTTATATAATAAGCATAGATCTGTAATATAGGGAGAATTAAATATCCCAATTTAAAAGTGTGTCACACTAGAGAAATATATCAGAATTAGTGCTAATTAGATAAAAACCTGTGGAAAGTCCTGGTACAGTGGAATCCTTGAAAACTTGTGATGGCAGAGATTCTTCCCTAGGTTTGTAGACTTGACCTTTTAAATAATGGATAATATGGGGGATATTTACTGAAATTCATTCAAGATGCAACCTGGGTCTATAAATTTGGAGCACTTGGGAGTGTTATATTATTTTCAATTCCTATTACATAACAATGAAGTGAAATGTGTATATTACTTTAAAATGAAAATTCTACTTTATAAATAACTGACATCTGTGTGAAATATGTACTGTGGAGTCCTAAACTGAATTCCATGTACTCTGAGTTTTCTCTGTTATAAAAAGGTTGTGGAAATTCAAATAATTAAAGGAAGATGAAAGACTCATTGCTAGCTTGTAGGTAGGATTAAGGATTTGGCTCAAAAACCTCTAAACTGACCTTCTTATCCCCATTTCTTAGCACAGGGCTTGCTATGCATTAAGTAATTGATGATATTTATAAATCACTGGATAAGTAAATAAACTAGTCTCATTGTCCCATCACTTATAACATTTTCAATACTTTGTAAGTAAACCTCGTTACATATGTAAGAAATTGTTTACATACTGGTTTTTTGCTGTTACTGTAGCTTTTGGCACTCTCTTCTTTTTAGACATGTATGTGCATTGTATCACCCCCTTGACTTAATACAACATCCCTATGAGACTTAATCTTTGCATTACACATAGAATAGAATCTTGCAGTGGAAGACTCAATCAGTGTTTAATTATTAATTATAAAGTAATAAAAGAATGATTGTATGGATGATTTTGAATAAATGGAATATTCATGATATGCTACAATGGTGATATACATAAAAATAATAAGCTTAACTTCTCAAAATGCCTACCTCATTCTTCCATTTTTTGTAACATGAGGGAGCCATTTTAATAGTGAGTATGAGAATATACCTCAAGGTGATACTTAGAAAAAAAGGAAAGCAATGGTTACATTGTTTGATTACAGACTAAATTTTATATCTACACTATGTCTGTAATGCTTAGGAATAACTTTTTAGTGATAACACTCACTTCTGTGCATGCAAATTGGGTAATTGTGTATCTAATTGACCACTTAGTTTGTAGTTGAGTAATTATTGTCGTCAACTGCCTCTTTGCGCATTAAATGAAGACCAGGTGAAAATGTTAATTAGGTTAATGATTTTAAATAATTTTTGTTATTGAAGAAACATGTTTTTCTGCTCCTGCTGCAGTTTTGAAATTGCTACTGAAAATGTTTTTAATATGGCCTTCCAATATTGAGGACACAGATTACAAACTAAAATTCAAATACTTGATTGAGTCAATACATCTCATTAAGGGAATCATTTTATAAAGGTTTATCATTAATTCATGAAAAGATATCAATCATGTCTTGAGGTAAGTTGAGAAGAGCTAGTAAGGTGGGACAAGTACTAATTGTCCCAATGATATATTGTGGTTTTCTATATACTTATGGCCACATTCTTTTCACTTTCTTAGAAAAATCTTAGCACACATAATTAATTTCCTTATAAGCGTGTGCATCAGTGAATGGGTTTGTTTTTTTAAAATATATAAGTGATAACATAGGACCTTCATTTCCATTAAATATGAAAAAAGTAAATAATTTTATATTAACTATAACTGAAATATAACCAAATATTTGCATTTGAAGCAAACAAAAATAATTTGAAGGCCTAGGTTTTTCATCATTTCTGCTAGGATAGCGGAAAACCTTTTATGTAGGCTTGCTTAGTCAACAACTTGTAATCAAATCTCTCCTGGAGCAAATACTGGATGATTTTCTATCATTTTTTTCAAGTTATCAAAACTGCCTCAGGTAGTTGGGTCATTAAATAGCAATAGGTATCAACAAAAAGCAGCCTCACATCATTAGTGCTAATGATGTCTCAGGCTTACATCTGAAAAATGACATATGGACATCAGAATAATTTAGGCTGATTTCAGTGAGAGATGTTTACTGCAGGATAGTTTGTAACAGCAATTGCCAGCTCAGGAAAAAAGCACAATGGGAAAGATTTCGACAAAAACATTTGTATCATAGTATAATAATGCACTTTTACTGGTCAGCTTAATTTTACCATGACGATAAATTAAAGTTCAGCTCTGACTGGTAACATACACATGTATTAATATATCATTAGCTTGATTACTCATTTATTATAGTCAGACTCCTTAGCAAAATGATCCTAAAACTTAACTACATTTTATGATCTTTTAGAGAAGGAACCAATGTTGTTTCTACCAGTTTTTAAGTGTTAATATATAAGAATGTCTAACAAAGTACCTTAATATCTATCTATCTATCTATCTATCTAACTAACTAAACTTTTAATATCTTAATTATTTTCAATTTTAAGAATTAACTTACCTTCCCTTCAAATACTGAGGTTAAATTAAACCATGAAGAAGCCAAGATAGGAGGTGTGGCCACTTTCAATCCTTAATGTTGTTTTACATTGAGAGTGAAAAAGTAATATGAAGGGAGATCTCAGAAACCGATTATTCATTGTAATTCAGTGAATTATATTTTCAGAAATTAATCAAAATAGAACTACCAAGTGACTCAAGTTAACAGGAAAGTATCCCAGCTCAAAATGGAAAAAAGGGAAAAATTACTTGCGGGATTACTTCTATGTTGTAGACATGGAGCAAAAAAGAGGCAAATAAACAAAATACTGCAAACAAAAGAAATAAAATATTCTTGAAACTAAGTTGTCCTCTCTAACCACAATGATTTTACCATTTCCAACCTATTTTCACAAATTCACTTTCAGTTCACATCTCAAGTCACTGCAATTTGGCTCACATTCTCCACCAACATAATTCTTTTTTTAAAGCTGTCACAAGACGCCAATTACCTCCTAATTTCCAAAAGTCAGTGACTTCCAACATTATATCCCTTTAGTATCTGGCACTTTTCTCCATTAAATACTCTCTTTGATTTTACTACCACAACCTCCTCAACACAAATCAGACCACTATGCTCTCTTTGTCAAGTCATCTTTTTCTCTGACTATTAAAAGATGGTGTAACCAAGTTTATAGCTTCTGCCTTTTTATTGTGCCTTTCTGATCTGCTCCTTCTTCTCTGAGGAGTTTGTCCTTTCATATGACTTCCATGATCTATAATTTCTGACAAGATCTGACTCATGAGTGGTTCGCTAATTTCTGGGACTAGTACATGTCTTTGGAGGCAGTATGGGCATTTTAGAGTCTGTCTGTTCAAGTGAATTATTTTCTGTTTCCCTTGACAGCATGAATTAAAAGAGTAGGCAAACCACAGTAAAACCACAAAAGACAGACTATCTTCTCTGCATTCCTTGCTTTTTGAATGGTGTTGATATGTACAAAAACAATAAAATAAAAATCTTGGGTATCTTTGTCCTTCTCATTCACCATCAACCAATTGTATGTCCATACTCCATCCAGTATCCAATTTTTATAGCTCCCAGTTTCTAAACATATGTTTAGTTTATCAGGTCTTACCTTTCAATATCAATTCACCTCAGGCCATTAACATTAATTTCTGAACTATCATCAGTCACCTCCTTTAAAGTCCCCTCCTTGAATGCCTCACCATATTCAAGTAGAACATTGTGACCTTTCCAAGTTTGTTTCATCCTACCTTTTAATTCTAACTCTTGACATTTTCCTGAATATAACTAAAATAAAAGCAGTTTTTTCTTGTGGATATTAACAACAGCTTTAATTCTAGCATGATATAATTTTATTGGTTTTAGACAGATTAAATTATAATTAGTAATATAAAGTTAACAATAATGAAAAAATTATTTGATTGTTAATTTATATTTTAGACCATCAAAATCACATTTTCAGAAAGCTTAATGGCAACTCCTAGTTTTTCTCACTTCAATTTTTTTTAATAAAAATGTTTTTAAATATATGTTAACAACAGAGCTGAAGAATACTCTTCAGTTTTTATTGTAAAATATAAGATTTATGTTTTCAACTATAAACCTGGATTACTTAATTAGAATAGTCAAGTAGAAATTATTACATTCAGCAATGAATATCAATGATTTTTTTTTCAAGAAGTAAATATAAGAAGGAAGAATTTTATGTTACTAAGAAGTAAATATGAAATTGTTCATAGTTTACCTTCAAAGAATTAAAAATGAAAACTTTATATATAGAGATCTTAGGGTTTTTAATAATATCTTGCCATTTTAAAGATACAATTTTTCTTAAAGTTGATAAAAATACCAAAATCATAGCAAGGAACAGTTGCTATATATACAGTTTACTTGTATATTTCATTACTAGAATTGTACCATTTAAATGAAGACATACTTAATATTTTGGCCATCCATCTACCATCTTGCCCCCGACATGGCACTGGCCAATAACAATTGGTTTAAAAACCAAGAAATAAAAATGTTAAACTGTCGAGATGTGTTAGCTTCAGACTCAGGCAAACATTCATATTTTAATGTGATGATTAATCTGAATTCCAATATGTGGCACAGTGAAAATGATATGGCTTAAATCTAATTTTAATTTTGAATAATAGTTTAAATAGTAAGACAGTTTACAATTTCCAAGATTCCTCTAAGTATATTAATTGTCTCAAGGAATGACATTGTGAGCTAAGTCATATACATCATTGTTAATTGGTGGTATGGAAAAACATGAAATAAATATTTACATATATTGCTATAATTGGATTTTTTTAAAGCCTAGAGAATGAAGGACATAACCTAGTTACCCTTTCTGACCTTCAAATAACTATTCATTATAGTATTTCTGCCCTCAGGTGAACCTGCTTAACAAGAAAACTAATTCAAACTCTTTCTAGATACTAGTTGCCATTTTGACAGTCTAGCCATAGCATAAATGAAGCAAATGGGCCCAGATCTAAGTATTTTTGCATTCTAAAAAATTCTAAACACTCAGAGCATAAGCCTTGATCCTGAGTAATAGAGTGTGCAGATGGCAGGCTACATGAACATTTATTTGAAATAGAATTTTTACTTTCTCCATCTTCACTCTTTTCCTTATTTCATAGGTTCTTTGTCTTACAGGCCCTATTTATAAATAATGCTGTGACATTCATATAGTCTCACATATTTTTAATCTCTTGGAACCATTTCTGTATTAGTATCTAGACATTATACTTTAGGGAGATATTTACAGTGTTAGAAACATATTGCATTTTGTTACAGTCATTCAAAATACTGCCTTAAGCATCACTGCCGCCATCAGCGCCTCTGCATATGCCAAGTATCTGGAAAGATCTATTAACAGACGCCTGCTTACTCCAAAGTGATATTAGCATTCCTTATCAGGCTGAATTAATTGATTGAGTATAGTAGGGGAATGACTTGCATAGAAGATGTGTGTGCCTGCAGGAACAGCAAGCCTTATCAGCTGGTTACATATAAGCTTTTTTACATTAGAATTGTATGTCTCATGTCACTGGCAGAGTCTAGTGCTCTGTACACAAAGAAGATACTTATTAGATACATGCTGATTTTGGTCTGTTTAATGGAAACAGTTTAGTAACTCTTTAATACAATCCATCCTTATACCTAGATGTTCTTCTAACAGTATGTTTAATTTTGTTTAACAGTTATATTAGTTGCGGACAACCTTCATATGAAGTAATCTGCACAATAATCCTGGACAGGCCAATAATATAATAATAATTTAATAATTGTCATCATTATTGTAACAACAACTTACATTACATAATGTTGCAATGAGGTTTTTATACTTGCAATATTTTATTTAATTCAGTAAAAACCCTGTGAGATAGGTAATCTTTTCTGCTACAGAGCACATTCTTAATAACTGTTAATTTCATCCATTTTCAGTAGATTATTGAATTTCCCAGTTATGAGCTAGGATGTGGCAAAATCTGAACAAAACTACAGTTTTGCCAACTCCCAAGTATTTTTTCTTGTTCTTGATATTCTTACCATGGACTATACTACAAGTACTAATGCAATGACAGTGATGATGAAAGACATTAGATTTTGGCTCTAGATTATTCTAGAATTCCACTGAATTTCAGTTCTTGAGTAGGATAAAGTAAAATTGAGTGTACATCACTTGTGTTTTATTTATCATGCCTATATCTGCTAAACCACGAGAGTTAGCAATAGTAGACAGTTAAGTTTTAAATAATATCTTTAAGTTTTATCAAGTCTTTAGAATGTAAAAAAAGGTAGATGAGGCCAAGAAGAATTTTACGTAACTGAGATAATTTAAAATGCCTTTGCACCACTCTGAAAAGTTTAAATCTGATAGCTAACCTTTATGACACAGTGAGGCTGTGTAAAATATTCAACTCCACTTTTGTGAGCCTAGATTGGAAAACAGAGATAATAAACCCATTTTATATTTATGTGCAAAGCACTCTGTACTCTATGTCTGGCATACAGTAAATATTCATCAAATGTCAGATATTACTATTTGAATAAAAATAAATACTGCAGACAAATTAGCCTAGTATATTTAAATAATAAAAATATCTCTAATAACCTAGCTAAAGACAAGCTATTAAAGGATAGATTTTAAAATATTGAAAGAAAAATATACCTCTATAACTGCATATAATGCATACCAAATAAATAAGGACTGTATCTTTCTAATTTACTATCTCTGGTTTCTTGAGTCATTTCTCATTATTGGGATATCTTGGTCTCCTCAGAAGTAGAAATTTATGCAAACATTTTCATCTTTTTTTTTTTCTATGCCCTTTGCCTCTTTCTGTTCCCTTTTTCTTTCTTTCTCCATTTTACTGCTTATTCTATTTTTAAAAAATATTTTCTTCAGGTGACACAGCATGAACCTATAGGCATTATCCCAAGTCACTAGGACAATTTTTGTGGAGTAATTGAGTTTCCAAAATGCTTTCAGTGACTTGGTATCATTAGGCTGTGCTAATTGCTTCTAAGGAATTGACTACAAGCCAAATTTACCCGAAGTTTAGGATAATTCTTTTTATAAAGGAAATCCTGGATTCTTCTATTTCTAAGAGTTCTTCTATTTCTAAGATCTCTTCTGACATTTTTAATCATTCTATTTTTATAATCAATGATATACCTGTAATGCATAAGTAAATAAATGTCATGATTAAGGACAAAGATAATTATGGCTTCTTAATAAAGGAATATAATATATTTTATTATTTTTCTAGAGCATAGTCAAGATAACTGAATACATGTGAAAGTTTTCTTCTACCAAGTGAGTCAGTGGAGATGGGTACATTAATTTGAATAATAGGTTAAAAATTACCTGAAAAAGTGCATCTTAATGCTATATATTTTTAAAAAGCATTGCATATAATGACATGAATATAGCTTAGGAAATATTGAATTTCTAATAGTAGAATCCATTTGGCTACAGCTCTTTATAAAGAAATAAAACCGCTAAAAATTAAAGCCTCTGCTATGTGATGTTTAACAGGAAATTTTACAACCACATAATGTTCTCTGCAATTTCCACAGGAAGAAATTTTAGGGATTATAAAGAACATTTTTTTGCCTTGTGGTAGCTTCTAGACTAAGTGCTAATTCAATAAGCTACAGCCTTTGTGTGTGTGTGTTCATAGCACATATAGGCATAGATAGACAAATATAGGTACATATATGTGTACCTATAAACATATATTTGTATATATTCAAAAAAATCTTTTTCTTAATTAGTACTTGCATTTTGAATGTGTATTCCACAGTGCCTTTTCTTTCTTCTTTCTTTCTTTTTTTTTTTTTTTTTTTTGGTTTAATTTATTGAACCCAGGATAGTAGAACTTTTCTGATCACCTCAGGATTGATAAAAATGATTGGAAAAACATTTAGGTTTTACATCCTTAAA
The DNA here is from genome assembly GCF_048773025.1 of Camelus bactrianus. NCBI lineage: Eukaryota > Metazoa > Chordata > Mammalia > Artiodactyla > Camelidae > Camelus > Camelus bactrianus. The sequence continues at coordinate 32,414,543 of NC_133539.1, forward strand.
AGTATCTCTGGAAGCCATGGGAAATATTGTCAGTTTATATGGTTGTTTTTATTTGAAGGCCCATCCACAGAATTTAATAATTTTCTGAGGTGATGAATTTATGAAATCCCTGAAGAATAATCACCACTGTCTTTGGAGATTAATTATTGTGTTATTTGCTGTCATTGATGAAGCTTTTTATCTCATCTTGCATATATTCTGCCAAGTTCCTTCTACCCTCAAATTACCTTTAGTTAAAGGCTTGCAGGGTTGGGGAATTTATCAGCAAAAACCTAGGATTTTGCATTTTTGTAATACTAAAGACTTAGTCATTGTGTTGCAGGTCTCAGGCCCCAATTCAACAATGATATTAATATTTATTGTTCAAGCTCTTTTTTTTTTATGTTTATGCCCCAGTTCTCTCTCTCTTTTCCTTCTTTCAAAGCTTGCCACAAAATAAAGTGATAAAAATGAAATCAGCAACATATAGAACATAAAAAAACTAAACTAAAATTTTTCAACTGATGGTGAAGAATCTAAAAATGTTCTAATTAGAATTTTTAGACAAGTATTTATTATATCAAGACATTGGATTAAAGAGAGGAATGAGAAGGAAGTGAAATACAATTATAGATTAAAGAGTATTATTAAACTTGATTAGTATAAATATGCCTTATTATCAAAAGAGACATTAATTTATAGAACACTGGACTGTGAACTCTAAAAATGTTGAGATAATGTGCTTGGCTCAACTATATCTGTCCGTGTTTGGCAAAAAATAAAACACTTAGGAAAAAGAAGTTGGAAGAATTGCTAAATGCAGCATATATAAATCCAATGAAAGATAAGAAATCAGAGTGATTAATATCCCTTTGCATGTATGAAGCTTAAAAATGAACTGAAACATAATGACTTCCAAAGACAAGAAGAATAAAGGAGCTTAAATAAGGATTTTTTTTTTTCAATAAGCATTTATAGAACGATTATATGTCAGTTACTGAGCTGGACATTAGAAATACATATTAATACAAAGACCCTAACAAATATGTTTCTACTGAAGAAGAAATTTGATCACCTGAAAGAAAGATGAATTGCAAGTTGTAAAAACTTTTTAGGTTCATAGTCAAAAATGCAAAATTTACTCTTTGATATGGAAATTTTACTTTTTTAAATATGAAATTATAGAATATTATAACTTCTTTATTCAAATATATATAGATTATTGCCTTTATTATTTAATAATCAACTGTTTATTAAAAATGACATATTAGATTAGAGACAGTCAAGACACAACAAAAAAGTCTCACTCAGAGGAAGAGTCACATAAACAAAAAGCATGTAAAGAATGATTTTCAAGTTTCTCACAAAGGAATATTCTTCGGCAGGCCTTGTAAGATTAGAGTAGGGGATGCGGTATTACTCAATGTGGTCTTTGACCCTTGTTCATTGTATTTGGGCAGGCTCTGCTTTAGACCCGTATTCTCTTCTTTTAAGAGGAGTTATCTCAATTTTTAAAACCAAATCTTACAAAGTGGAAGGTGAGGTAGGAGTAGGAATGCGTTTTTACCATACACAAGCATATCTGAAATTGTGAAGATTTCTACCCCAAGCTGTGACACAACAAGAAGAGAATCATATATATGTCATGTGAGGGCACATCTGTAGCTGGGATTAGGAATTACTTCTTAGAAAGGATTGCTTCTCTCCCTTTCTTTAATCAGTCAAGCTCTAGTCCCTTCTTATTTGTCCTCCTCAGCCCCACCATTGGCCATTCTTCCTTCAGCATCAGTATTTTGTTTAGTGTGACCATATCTTACTACAAAAAGAGTTCACAAAAATACGCTGTTGATAACCACTGACTTAGGGTAATAACACTTGTATTAACAAATAAACACCTAAATTACTATCTGTTTTTTTCTATTACCTTCCTATATCCTTTTTTTCTTGGCAATAGTTTATCTTATACATTACTTTATATGTAAATGGCACTTTATGCAGTCAGCTTTCACATTCTCTAAAATTCTACAACCACTGAGTAAATACTTATTAAATTGAATATATTTTTAGCATTCTCCAACTGTATCTTCACTATCCCAGTGTTTACAAAAATATCCCAGTCTTTATTTTCGGACCACGTTATACAAATTGAGCTTTACATTATAGGCTTGTCAACCTTCAGATCTTAAATTAGTATTAAAACATAATAGATGAGCACTGCTTTTTTCATAATGCACTGCAAAATCTAGACCAGTAGTTCTCAGCTGAGGGTGGTTTGCCCTCAGGAGACATTATTGAATGTTGAGGATGCGAGTGCTATAGGCATCGAGTGGGTGAGCCTCCCACAACACAGAATTACCTGTGTCAAGTGTGGGCATACTTCTCCATAATGATCCACAATATTTCATTTAATCCTCACAAGAATACTTGGAGGTACATAGTAATATATCAAGTTTTATTGCTAGGAAAACTAAACCAAAGAGAGGTTATGTAACATTTCCAAATTCATAGAACTAGAATAGGAACTCATATAATCTGTACCTAGAAATCTCTTGCTTAACACTATTCTAGAGTCTCTCCATATCTTCTAGAATTATTTCCTTCAAGTTATACACTGAGCACCAAATCTTTTATAGCACCTTTCTTTTATAAATAAGAACAATATAAGAATTTCTTTTTCCCCTACTCTTCTCCAATCAATTGATAAATCTTCCATACAGTGCAGCAGATAAATCATCCATCTAACCAATCAGCATTCTCTGAGTCCCTGTTCTGTTTCAGGAAAATATTAGGTTGCGGACTAAAAAGAAGAGTAGAAGATGAACAATATAACTAAGATAAACCAACACTCAGTTGCACTGCTTCAATAGCATCTACTAAGGCAATTCATAAAAGAGAATCTAAGAGTGTTTGAATCAGGGAGAAAACTTTCAAAAAGAAGCTGTATTGTATTTGAGCTTTTTACCGTGCCCTTGATTTATTTATGAATTATCTTGTTTTTGTATCAGTTCCACCTTCATAACCTCTTTCCTTTTTCAATTTTTGATTTGATTAAATTCCTTACATATTTATTGAAAATGTACTGTGTATTTAGCTCTTTGCTAGACATTTTGCTGGAATTATTTTACAGAGCTTTTGCCTGTAAAATGATAAAAATCTAGTTAAAGAGACAAGGCATGATTATACTAAAAGTTACATAATAGAAAAATAATATGAATGATCTTAAAGTAGTGTATGATTAAATGTTACAATAATTACAGGGATAGTCAAAAAAAAAATCTGAGTCCAAAAATGCAGAGTTTTTTTGTTTTGTTTTCTTTTGTTTTTAGGATGCAAAGAGCAGGGAAGTATTTGAGTAAAGATGGGACATAAATTAGACTTACATAGATTGGTTACTGTAAGTAAATGGGGAATGGGAAGGTTTCTAGGCCATTAAGACCAAGCGGAATTAAGTCCCAAGGTGTGAGAGTGAGCATGAAGTTTCTCATGCAAATACTTTCTCTGTTTATTTGTAAAAAGTAGATTATAAATATATATTTCAAAAGATATGATCACTCCTTAATATCTGCATTGGTCAGCTCATAGGAAATTCGTTAACTTTGGTTACACTTGCACATTATATATGTAGACTGATTTGCTCACTAAACAATGAACTGTGACTACTGGCTGGACACAGTGAAGCTAGGGATAGACCCAGTTCTTAAATTTACCTCGTTAGGAACACTCTCTTTCCATTTTGTCAATCTAACAAAGTCTGGTAAGAATATTATAATTCATATACATCAAATGTACTCAGATAATTTGTCAGATAATATCTCTGGAGACTGGTCTCAATGAAAGATGATTATTCTAGCAGTTACAAGTAAGGGCTCCGAAGTTAGATTAAAATGCTTAAATCCCAGTGAGGCTTTTTGGTTTCTACTTTAAAATTGGCACCAGGATTATAAAAATTAGTATACATGTTAAAATATAGTATGTAGCACAGTGTCTACTGCATAGTAAAGATTCGGTGCATATTTAAATCATTTTATTTTGTTTTGATAATAGTGATGAGCCAAATCTAAGTTTCTAAGATTGCAAAAATGTAACATTTTAAACAATTTTATTAATTCATGTTTATCTAGTGATGGATAAATTTGGAGGTTATTTGATTTTAGAAACTTAGAATTTTTAATGATTCAATACCTGTCATTAGTATATTAGTTACAAACTATTATGTTTTCACCTCTAAACAAAAGATATATACAAACCTCTGCTTCGTGAAATTCTGTGTACATATGTGGAACAAGACAAACTTGTACATCTTGGGGTAACCCTCACAGAGGAATTTAGCTTGGGAAGTGGATTTTTTTAATGGCATTTCACCAAATAATTTAGTTTTACTGGAAAGATCAAATGTTATGATTATTTATGGGAATTTCATTTGAGTATATCTAACAACTTTTTCTTCCAAATAGCAGATCAGTAAAGATGACCTGTATGACTTAATGCCCCTAATGCTCCTCCCAGCCCTCTGCATGCCTATCTGTCTATCTGTTTACCTATCTGGATATGCAGTGTGATCTTTAATTAAGCAAGTTATTGTACACATTTTTCAAGACCTGATTCCTGCAAAGACAGAAAGGTTATTGAAAATAACTCAGGCTCTTAGATGATTTTTGTACAATTTCCAGAAGCCATTTCACCTTGTTTTCTTGAATGTGATACTCAGTTATTGGCAAAAAAAGAAGACTGCTTGGTTTTTAAAAAATAGAGCAGGGCCTGATTCCAAAAGTGATTTTTTAGTAATTTTCAAATGTTAACCTTTCAAGTGTATAATTTTCTGAGGACCAGTTACTCATTCAAATCATTTCAAAGAGTAAACACAGCCTAGAAACACTAAATGTTTACCATCTAAGGCTTGTGATAAATGCTATGGAGGATACTAATGATCCAGAAAAAAAAGTTTTTTTACTTTAATGATTTTGTAACTTCAGCGAAGGAACGAAACAGACATAACTATAACATACAAGAAAATAAAATAAAAGACCTTTAAGGGATACAAGACTGCTCAAGGAAATTGTAAAGTGTTTTGGGAGAAAATGAATGTGAAAGGAATGATGATACAAACAAGACAAAAAGTCGTGAGGATGGCTTAAACAAAAGGCAGGATTAGAAAGACACGTAGGACATTGGGGAAATAGCAAATAACCTCAGGTTTACCCTGAGATCAGAAGGCAGTGGAAGTCTCTACTCAGCGCAGTCTTATGCTAGAAGATGCAGGGATGTTTTGAGGCTTATTGGTAAACTTGCTATTTTAAATAAGCAATTTTTCTTCTCCAGTATCCCTTCCTTCCCTTTCCTCCTTTTTTTATCCTTTCTTCTTCCTTCTTTTTCCTCTCCTTTCTTCTTTCCCTTCTTATTTCTAATGAGGGCTAATTTAAAAAGAAAAGAAAAGAAGCCTAAAGAGGTCTAGAAACTACAGGAACCAAGCAAGGAAGGTGGCCAGGCAATGTGACTGCTTAGTGGTTGTCAGCACTTATCAAGGAAGGAGGCTGAGTCAGGAGGCAGCCGGACAGCTCGGGCAGTTTAGGAGATTGGTTACAAACAGCGAAAATAATATATTTGAGGCTAATATGAGCCAGGATTCTCACAGTTGGAGAAATAAATTACAAATATGGAAAGCCTGAATAAACCCAAAGACTTGTGAGCTTTATCCTTAGTTATTGCGATTTTTCATATAGATTGAAAAAGAAAGAACTATAGATATAAGTATGTATGTGTGTGTGGGTGTGCATATGTCTTCTCCCCTGAGAGGGCTTGGGAGCAGAGATACCCCAGTAGCAAAAAGCAACATCTAACACCCAGATCTTGGTTTCTTTGCGGGGAAATTACTTATTCTAAAGCTGGAACAGGAAAAGTACGAAAGGTGCCTAGAACATAATGTTGTGTCAGAAATTAAGGAAGGACTCAATGAATGACAAGCCCACACTGCCAAGTAAAGGATAATTTGAGCATCAAAATAAATAATGGATGTGATAGATTAAGACATCTTGAATAAAATAAGAATCCCTGAATCCATACTGATGTAACTAAATAAATGAATGAACCCTTTGGGAGAAGAGAAAGCTTTCTTATAGGGAAGTACCAGCTAATGAATGCAGATGGAATTAGAAAAACACCACTTGGTAACCAGGATGGTAAGGATTCAGTCAGAACTCATCAGCAGATGCAACAATTAGTGGGTGGAAGTTTTATGAAGACTAGGTAAATCATATAATTTCAGTGGCTCTTCCTCTCAAAATATTTATTAATTACAAAGGGATAAGGAGTATACCTTTGCACCTTTTGGGGGGAACTCTGGAGCACACCTTTAAAAAGTGATCAAAGTTACCATCTCCAGTAATAGGAAGAATCAAACGCATGCACCACCTATAGCATGCAACGAAAATACAGCCTGCCTCCTGTGGCATTTCTGTCCAAATGCTTAACCTGAATCTAATCATATGGGAATACCAACAAACCCAAAATGGAAGGGCTTTCTACAAAGTAGCCTTTAATTATTTAAAAAAAAAAAAAATGCCAGTCATGAAAGTAAAGAAAAAATTGAGGAACTGTTTGGGATTGAAGGAAACCTAGGAGGCATAACAACTAAATGCCGAGTGTGACTGGTTTGGATCTATCTGCTGTAAAGAGAATCACTGGACAATTAATACAATTTAATTTGTTCTATGAATTGGACCATGTGTAAACATCAATTTCCTGATTTTGATTGTTGGACTGTGGTTTTTTACAGGATTGCCCTTATTCATAGAAAATATGTACTGTAGTATTCAGGATAATATCAACTTTTTCAGAGAAAATAATATGTATACATTTATATATACAGCAAAAATTATAAAGCAACTAGTATAAAATGTCCACAATTGGGGAATCTGGATGAAAGTCATATGGAAGTCCTTTCCATTGGTCTTATCACTTTGCTGTATACTTGAGATTATTTCATAAAAAAAAAAAGTTAAAAAAAAGTAATCATGGAATCAAGTCATAGAGAAGATATTTCAGCCGACTACGCAAAAAACCAAATTGAGTTTAAAGGAAACACAGCTATAATTTAAATCTACACTTAAATTAAGGTGTTGAACACTTTATTAAAACTGTCTTAGTTTCCCTGATAAGTTGCCATGAAAATTTCACACCACCATTTGAATTCGTTTTAAATAACTTCCTATAGAGAATAAAGTAGACAAATAGATCTGCTACTGTGTTACTTTGAAATTTTCACAGGAGAAGGACACTCTGCTTATAAGATGAAACACTTTTTTTTCTTTGTTTATATCCACTTCAGGCAATATGCAAACACACATATTTTTCAATAAAAACTTTGAATGGCCCAGGTGGCAAGACGCATGATAATGATTCTCGGTCAGATAAAAGTCACTTGTAGTTTGTTCTGTTATCTATAGTGAAATGGTTGTCATAAAGCACTTTTTTTTTGAATAACAACAATAATATTGAGGAAGGGTAGTGGGTCCTAGTTACTCCTCCTACATTTAATTTTGGGGAAAAAATTACACATATTCACTATTGGTTGTCATCTAACAGTGGGAAAAGGGTAGGTCCTGGGAAATGACACAATAATACACACAAATTTTTAAGTTCTTCAAAAACTTTTTATATTAAAAAACACAAAGTGTGTGTTCATTTTTCCAACTCCTGTCAGTTCCATATTGTGGGCTATTAAAGCCACTACTCAAACTAAATTTGAAATTAAATAGTATCAATATTTTACCACTAGAGAGAAATAACTTAAACCAGGACCCAGATTATTTATACTGTGTATAATTTAAAGCTTAGCAAAAACAGGAGGAAAGTGATATAATTTGTCTATAAGCTAGAGGTAATATTTAGTCATTTTCCTTATTAAGGAATAACAGTAATTTGGGGCATAATCTTTTTAAAATTCCATTAAGAAATTAAGAGAAGCAAACTATCTTAACAAAAAATAAGATCAAGTAGCTAGTTTTTCAGGACAGTACCATAACTTTTTTTCTCTTTTTTTTTAATTGAAGTATAGTCAGTTTACAATATTGTGTCAATTTCTGGTGTTTCAGTCATACGTGCACATACATATATTTATTTACCTTTGTAATATTTACTCTGTTTAACACATTGGGTATGGCGATAGTGTGTGACAATACAACAAATACATCTATTCAAACTCTCACAGTCCAAGTTTTGTCTAGAATTTGTTTTAAATACATCCTATTTTAGAATAGGAAAAATTACTCATTTTGAAGTGTCTAAAAAATTTCAGTTCTTAAACTGTTTTACTACAAAAGCCTTTCCTGAAGTAGTTTCTGGGAAGCGGGCTGAGACATGGGAGGATATTGTGAGATTTAATAAAATTTTACATTAGAGGAGTGAGAATTAGCAAGGTTGACTGTACATGTCAACATTTCAAACTTTCAGAAAAGTATATAATACCACATTCAGGTAACTTTCAGATACCAGGGAAAATTGATTTTATGTCATAAAAATGTATGCTTCTGAGTTGAAAGGATGTGCCACTTTTAAAGGCTTAAATTTTTATTTTACATTAAGTATACCAGAATCTTTTACATGAGCACAAAAGCCATTTATGTTTCAAAAACGCAATTGTATTCTTAGAACCACATATGCGTGTGTGCCCCCCCAACACACATCAATTGGTAGTGAAGAAAGGTCCTCTGCATAAAATAGGTGGCTGTAAATGGTATAATTTAAGGTACATCCAAGCCCTTATTTACCCTGTTTTATTAAGACACCACCTTTATTGCATTGCTTGTGTCAGATTAATCTATTTAAATTCTTAAAAATGAAGTGCAAATATCGTATTTAGGTGATATAAATTCTAGGCCATTAAGAACCTTGGCCAGTATTTTTCAGTTGTCATAATCAACCAATGAGCCAGGCTTTCTGCCAATATGACACAGAATGGAAAGGTTTGCGGTGAGGGAGTTGGGGAGCAGAGTTCAGGCAGGACACTGAGCTTGACAGGGAGAGGGCTTCCAAGTGAAGCTTTAGGCTGAGCAGGATACTGTAAACGCTGTTTGCTACATCATTTTCATCTACTATCTTTAATGCTTACAACAAGATTGGAAATGTTATTACCCACATTTTAAAAATGCAGAGACTGAAAAACAAGGTAAAATAAATAGTCCAATGTTATACGGAGATAAAGTGGCCATGCTAGGATTCAAACTCAAAATTGTATTCTTCTACAGTTCATGCCGTTTGACTAAGTCGTGCTTCAATAAGCAGACGTGGGTCCCCATGTGCACAGGGAGAAAGCTCGCTGTCAAAACTGAGTAGAGATGTTGGATAAAGGCTACTGGAGCAAGGACTATAAACTCCAAATCTTTCTAAGACAGTTCCAAATCTTAACTCCATTATTTCCTGGTGCTTTAAAATTATATAAAAATCCTAACTACTATATTGCAATGACTGTCGTACTGATCTACTAAGTGTGCCCTAGGCTGTAGGGCATGGACACCTCTACCCGCAGGCCCAGGTCCAGAGGAGTTATGAAGCCTGGAAATAGATGAGGATCTTTTACTGTGAAAATGAGAAAGCATTTCCCTCTGTATCTTCAAGACCATTTCCTTCCAGGGAGTTACCTCTAAGTCAGGATGTTGTCAGGCAAGGTTATAAACTAAGGAAAGCAGACATCAGGTTCTACTGGCTTCTGCTTCTAATGAATCCTTGTCATCTTTTAGCCTTTCCTAACATCTTCAGCTTCTTTTTCCTACATCCCGCTATCTCCTCTGTATGTATCATGTTGTTACCAGCTGTGCTGCAGGCCCCAACCAACTGCAGAAGTGCCCTGTTCCCCTTGTTCTCTCTAATGTTGTCAGAAGTGATGAGTTTTGTCCCCATTCACTCTGAGATCTGCCTTCTCTGTCTTGATTTACGCTAGCTCAATTGTTAACAACTAGTCTTTTACCAAATAGTGTGAATTAGTTTAAATTTGAAGTTCTCTGTTAATTGATTTTATTTATTAATAGTCACGGTTCTCCAGAAAAATAAAACCAACAGAAGGTGTATATATATCCATATTTATATATCCATGTATATATATGGAGGGAGCGAGGAGAAGCGAGAGAAAGAGAGAGGGAGAGAGAGCACTTTATTTTAAGGAATTAGCTCACACAATCATGGGGGCTGGTGAGTTGGCAAGCTGGAGAACCAGGAGATCTGATGATGTAGTTCCAGTACAAAGATCAGCAGGTTCAAGACCCAGGAAAGCTGATGTTTTAGTTTAGTCAGAAGGCAGAAAAAAGCCCACATCTCACTCTAAAGGTCATTAGACAGAAAGTATTCTGTTATTCAGGCTTTTTTTTAATATTCAGACTTTCAACTGGTAGGATGAGATTTACCCTTATTATGGAGGGCACTTTGCTTAACTCAGTCAACCAATTTAAATGTTAATCTCATCCAAGTCACCCTCACAGAAATACCGAGAATTATGTTTGACCCAATATCTGGGCATCACATGGCCCAGTTAAGTGACAAGTAAAATTAACCATCACATCTTAGCACAGGAAATCCATGTAAGCCTCTAGGGATATCAGCTTTTAGTAGTGAAGTTGCTTTCCAATGAGCATCTTTAAATACAGTAAGACAAAATGTACACTCAGAGGTCCATCCTACTTTATGAATTGCTGGTCAAGTGTTTGACCCTGTGTGTATGACAATAAGCCCTGTGAAATATTTAGATACCAACAAGCTCAGTTAGAATTAGGCAATCAGAGGTTAAAGGATGAGAGTTTTACCTATAAACTTGAAAAATGACTAGGTCTTATTAATACAAAAATTTGTGAAAAGATTTAACCCTACTCAAGAGAGAGTATTTTAAATAGATTTTCAAATACTCTATTTCTTTGTAAATAATATAATTTTATACATACAGAAAAATACTTTCTTATTCTTCCAATATACTTCAGTATCTTTCTTCAACTGATTTGATTCAAAGACAGAGAATACAAAGAAAAAAACACTTGCCCTATTACACACATGCTAGTATTTGCTGTGATAACAAGAGTCATTCAATGTCCTTTTTTATAATCATAATTTTCTGTGTAATCTTGCATTTTCAGAGCTACCTACTATGGACTCTGTTCTGGACATCTCTGTCAAGACATTTGTAATGCAATCATTACCTACACTGTCCTAAATGGCATCTTTTATCTCTTATTCAGAGATTTCAATTGCTCTTTTAAGCGTCTAGAGATTGTTTTCTCTTCACACAGCCTCTCAGCATTTATTAAGGTTCAGCGTCCAGAGATTTAACCATAAATGAAACAGTTAAATGGAATGAAGTTGTCTTCTTGCCAACACCAATCTTTTCTGTTTCTTAACGTGTTTGCATGTGAACCTGGGTACAGCTGAAACTAGCTTCACTGATGTTTATCCTGGGTGTTTATTTTTAAAGCCTCGCTCCTTCTCATTGCCTCCTCTTCCCTTTTCTGTCTTCTTCCACAATCTATGTTTACTTTCAGCACTGAACAGGGGAAAAGAAATGTTCCTATAAGTTCCTCAGAATGACTGTCTTTTAGTTTTCTTTCTTTGATTGCTTTTGTTTTTGGCTGAGGACAAACAAGTGTCCACTTGAATATACAACCTAAGTTGAATATGTCAAAAGCTTACTCCTTAAATATCACCAATGCAACTTGTTGATAAGAAGATAAGACAAAAGTGGTGAGGGAGAACACAAAACAGAACGAAACCTAGATAGTAGATAGTGTCTTAGAGTTGGGGAAGATAAGGTCAGAATTTATTGAAAATTGGACATTTCCAAAAAATGTTTGTTTCAAACAAAAATTGAACAGTCAAACCCTTTGCCTGGGCAGAAGACTCTGGAAGAATAAAGTCAAGATAACTAAGACAGGAGATTAGCACAAAATCATGTTAATGTTGACAGTAAGATGTGGTTTCAGTTCTTATGTCTGGGCTGAGTATGAGACTAGAAGATTTGGTTCTCAAGTGGTATCCAGTAAATGCTTTCATACCTCTGCTATATGAATTTGTTTCATATCCAAAATGACTACAAATTATGTTCATGTCAATGTAATTTCCTTTCAAAACAAAGTACATGTCTAATAATGAGGCCACTTTTGAAATCAGTATTCACAAAATCAAATATGTAACCTATCCTTCTTTTTGATAAGATTGTCATTTTCCTTCATACTTTGCTTTATTCCTAGTTTACTTCACAACCCCCAACAGCCAGGTTTTTTTTGCATCTTTCCTTAATATACTTCTACTCAATTATCTTCCCCCCAAACTTCTTACTCTTTTATTTTCTCATTCCTAACAACACTGAATTAACCTTTATGTAGTATCTATCTATCACTTATTCAGTTACATCATTCAGAAGTTCAAAAATACTGTGCATTTAATATAAATTAGAGTCTGAACGTGGAAAGGGGAGTCTGCTGTATTTGTACCCTCACAGAGTATTCACTTCAGCAGGGAGGCAAGACTGTACCCATTCTCTGGGACAAGAAAGTTTGGGTTATTAGCAAGGGAAAATGGGAAAGGGGGAATAGATAATTTTCCCACTTCATGGAAGAGGTGGCTTCTTGTTTTGAAAGATGGGTTGATGTTTCCCTATGGGACAAGGAGCGACTTAAAACAAGGGTATTTACTTGAAGCATGAGTTAGTGTGGAAAGAATGTTGCAATATTTTGCATGTAGCTATGATCAAATGGAAAATATTTTCAAAGAACAAGGAAAATTTTTTTTCTCAAAAAATCATTTTTTAAAGGCAAAGCTAAGTTATGCTGAAGTGAGTATTTGATGTAATAGACTGTTTCTACCTTTTCATGTTTATCACTCAGTACATTTCTCAGAAGAGTGTGTGAACATTTGATACATACATGCATTAAATCTATTGATTATTTGATGAATCATATTCCAGCTGCTTACTCAAATAAAATATTTCTAAATTTGGCATGATTGAACTAAGAAAAAGGATTATCTTTGCCAAGTTAAAGAGTTTTTGATTGAACTTAAGAGGTGTTCCTACCAGCTGGTGTTGCTTACCACAGTGGAGGAAAATGTTTCATATTTTAGAATTAGCATGTGCTCTGTTCAGGCAAGGACATCAGAATGATATCACATCAGAATAGGCATAACTTATAGGTAAAGCAAAACTGGTTCTTCTTCAGGTTGTTGAAGGGGCGTATATTGGTAAAAAAATAGTAAAGTCTTGCTGCACTTTTCTTCCTATTCTCTCTATTTTTCCATCAGCCACGTTCCACTTTGTCCCTCAGGTGACCTTGAGTATTTAACCACCTGCTCATTTGATCAGGGCACACACAGACTCTGAAAAGCTGCCCAGGGAAGACCTGACAGGAGCATCCTTCCCACATTTGTAAAGTTTACTGCACAGGCTGAGGGAATGCAGGAATTGCTCAGCTGGCAAGTATGTCTAGTCCTGAAAACTTGGGAAAGTGCTTCTAAGTGAGCTAACGCGTTCAAGGCCTGACGCTGGCTGTATTTGAGTGGCGCCATTTAAAATGCGATTTAGAATATCGTTCTCTCGGGTGGGATTATTTTTTCAAGAGAGACTGTATGAAAATTGTGGAGACAGTTTTGCCTAGCTTGTGGGTCACTGATTTCCTTGCATATTTACTGTTAGAAAAATAGTGGAAAGATTGTGCGTGCGTGCATGTATTTATGTAATTTGTATATCCTAAAATTTGTATCATGGTAGTTTTTAGAAATACTGCATAAGCTATATCTCAAAGTTGACTTTGATTATCTGCTTAAACACATAAAGCAGATACAAGTGTATGACTTTTTATCCCTTGATATAAAAGTACATGTAACTCCCATATTTGACTGTATAATTTGAATGGTTCTTGACAGGTTAGGAATTAAAGCACTATAGGACATCTAATAATGATACGTCTGGTATATCCAAGATAACTTTATAGAATTTATGCAAATTGATTAAGTGTTATCATTTTCTGTATTATGAAAATAACACCTGAAGGCAAACCCATTTAGAAAACAACAGCGTCTACTTCTTTTTAAGTTGTGAGTCTGACTTTAGTAGAACTGTCTTGCCAAGTAAAATGTAAGAAAATAACTGCAAGATTATTTAAGCTAACAAGTTTGCATTCATATGTTAATGGTGGAAACATCAAATTTCATGTATGGTTATCACATTTTAAAGTCAGGGATACATGTGGTTTTAATTGAGGATTCAAGCTTAAAAGTTCACCTCACAGTTTTATTCATTTGGGGAATCAGCGCTGACTTGATTAATTTTTGTTTTTCTCAGAGTTTCATAGGTGTTGATCTTGTTGTTGTGGTTTTCTTACTTCCTGATTTAGAAGGTGACATACAGACTCTCAATGGCAGGAGGGTAACATGCTAATTTTGCTTCCATACTATCTAGACTCCCCATCCCCCCCAAAAAAGAGGCTTTTTGATATTTATAATTTTGTGATGTAAAAAGAAAAATCACCTTTTGTCTAAAATGACTGACCATGTCAAATCCAACTTAGCTTTTCAAATAATGCTGTATTCTCTGGACCAACTGCATCCATGTGGTTCAGGTTAGTAATACACTTGAATTGTTCTTCCTCAAAGGGACAGACAGTGTGCTATGCTGCTGCTCACAGAGTCATGCTAAGCTTTACAGAAATTTTAATTTAGTACCACTGAGTCCTTAAATAGAAGTTTTTTTAAGACAGTCTACACCGAGTTTTGTTGTTTTTTTTTAACACATATGAGTTCTTGAACATTTCTCTCTCCACAGTGAACATTTTCCACTTGATCTTCTCTAGAGTGTGTGCTAATCTAGTCTTAGGGATCTTCTAATAAAATAATTTGTTCTGTCTATTATTTTTTTCTAGATAATAGTGTTTTAATATATTTGCTTATTTTTTATGCTTTAAAGAATTGAGGAGACAAGGTATGTTCCATGGACTAGAAGAATTCCAAAGTTCAGTCTTTCCTTAGCAAACTCGAAGTCAGTGGCTTTTATAACTGAGAAGAAACATGCAATAGGAGTCCACTGTATTAGAACCCTTCAGGAAAGAATCCCAGTTATGCAGTCACCTACCTCTGAATTGCATTGTAGGAAACTTTATAAAAATGACAATTGTCTCTATAATTTTTATGTTTCCTTCATCTCTGTTCTTGTCCCTTCAACTTCATCTCTCACTCCTCCCTTCGCATATAAATGAGCATAGTTTCAGAGCTTCAAGGAAATAGTTTTGTCCTTTGTTTTTCAGCTTAATGAATTCTATTTGGTTTTTTGGCATCAAGTATTTTTTTCAATGTTATTTTATCATAGTGAGTCATTATTTAGGACTTTTTGGTTTCTTTTTCCTTAGATCTTTTTTTCCCCCTAGGTTACACTCATTTCAAAATATCTTTGGCCATAATATTTCTATGTAATTTGATTTGTATGTCAAAGTAAAGCATCTTCATTAGATATCTTTCTTGCTTATTTTTTTCTTTATACACAATTTTTTAAAAATTCTATTTGCAAATCAGTGCATTAGAAATTAGTGAAGGATTAAGCAATAAATCACTTATCCTGTTTTATAATAATTGGAGTATTTGAATTATACAAATAAAAATGTTCACTTTGTTTCAAAGAAAAGTGAGAATATTTAACTTTTCATTTCAATAAACATTAAATTAGTTTAGGCTCTAAGAAGAGAGATGATTATGCATAACCACATGTGTACATTTTTCTTAATTAAATCTAAGTACAAATATTATCCTTTACTTTCCAATGTGATATTTTAGAAGGAGACCATGAATCAGGAATAAAACAGATTTACAGAATTGGGCATATCAACTTTTAAAATATGTCTTTATTTGTAACCAACTATGTGATATAATGAAAAGAGGTTTTTATTTTTAGGTAGAATGGCATATAATAATTAATTCTCTAGTGGCTAAATTAATCAATATTTGGAAAATGTTTGATTCATATATGAAATTTTAGACAAATAGTTATTCTTTTTTCAAAATGTTACCAAACTCAAGTTCGTGTGCCTGACGCACTGTGAGGCCAAACAAACCAAAATGTTGGAGTTTGGAGCATTGAAAGGCCAACCAAGGAGAATGGGGTGGCTCATGTCCAAGAAAACCCCAAACTCCCTGAAGGGTTTCAGCTGAGCATTTTTAAAGGCCCAGTAAGGGAGTGTGGGGTCACATATCAGTTCGTGCACAATTCTCTGATTGGTTGATTGAGGTAACAGGGCAATCAACACTATAAATCCCAAGTCACCAGTCAAGGTCTTGGGGCCATGTGCTCATGATCATTAAGTAGTTAATTTCTTCCATTTGGTGTTGGTATTTAGCGTCTGAGAAACTCAGAATATATATAGGAGATACTATTATCTGGATGCTTCAGAGAGGAGCTACAGCAGAGGATATGGGGGGAGTCTCTTCCAGGAAGTCCTGCAGAGTCCTACTCAGTGACAAAAATATATCAAACAAAAGTACAGTCTATTGCACAGGTGAAAAAATAAGTATGTGTACATGGTTTTGTGTGCACATGTGTATTTTACATACATATGTCATTGTATAAAAAATACCAAACAGAGTGAGAAAGGCAAGCCCATTTTTTTGTTAAATTCAGAAATGTTAAACCGACTTTGTAGATTCTTGACCTCAGACAAATTGGACTAGTTTCTTTCAGTATAATTTAATAAGAAATTTTATTCAGGCTTTTAAAAAATGTGTTTTATTTAATAAGAGTTTATTGAGTATTTACTATGTGCCAAGTACTATCCTGAGTGCAGAAACAAAGCAATTAAAGTTCACATTACTCAAGAAACTTGAACTGTAGCAGGTATGTAGATGATAAAACATGGTAAGTGAGTCACATATGTAGTATAGTGATTGTGGTAAGAGGTAAAGAGGGAATAGAACAGGGAAAGGTGGAGTTGTAATATAATGCAGAGTGGCTTTTGAATAAAGCCATGTGGTAACAGAGGAAAGTATTTCAACAAGTGGTAAGACCCAAGGAAAGAGTGGGTCTATTGTTTTTGAGAAACAGTGAAAGGGCTGCTGTGGTTTATACAGAAGGAAAACAGAGAGCTAGTTATTAATTTACCCAACTTGCTCTGGACAAACTGGACAACTGCTGCCCAAGTTCCATTTTTGTCATAACATGAGTTGGAAATAAGACATCTGGTCCAAAAAAAAAAAAAAAAAAAAGAGTCAAGGCTAAACCTAAGTGGAGGTATGAGTGCTGTAATCCACTGAATAGGTCATTTTCAAAGCATGTTCTAAATAAAGAATTCATTCTAATACTGTGGAACATGTCTTATATGGAAAAATAAATGGTTATTAAGTCAGAATTTGAATAGATTCTCTGCCAACCCTCAACAACAATCTATATAGTGGGTAGGTAGATATATTATCAGAATATTTCAACAGAAGATACAGCAAGAGCAAGCTAGATAGGAGTGTTCTAGGGCCACAGTGTTCAGGGATGTCTTCCTCTGCAACCAATTGAATTCTACAATCAGTCTTGAGGAATGATTGAGAATTAGCATGGAGAAGAGCATAAGGAAAAAAAATACTAAGGGGTGGTAGAGAAAGAGCTGTGGTGTGATGGAGCAGAGCACCCCCTATCAACTGAGAAACCATCAGGGTGGTTGGTACCCAGAGCTCCAGGAGACAGTGAAGAGCAGATGGAGTTAGTCCAGGGCCAGCCCACATGCACAGTCTGCAGGCCTGAGAGGGACTCTGGTATTTTGGCAATTGGAAAGTAGAAAAAGATTTTCTGTAGTGGAATAAGATGATGGGATCTGCATTTTGAAGACCTATAAGATATAAGTTCTTGACTTTTAGTAGCCCACAAGGCATGGGAAAGAGAATTACATACACAATATTCTTTTGCAAGGTGCACTAAGGATTCTAGAGCACAGGTAGAAACAGGGCAACTGGGCATGTTCAGATGCTTTAGTTTTCTGTTCAACTTGACATTTGTATTGACTTTTATTTTACAACTGTTACATGGAACCCCTACTATTTTATGACGCCTCTGAAAGGGGCATTTGACACAGTGACAGAAAACAATTATTTATAAATACAAAATTAAGCAAAAATGTTGGAAAATGTTAAATGGTTTCTCCAAGCCAAAATTCTACAAAATTGATTTAAAAATAAACTGAGTCAGAGGATTCATGGTATCAGTGACATTCTACTCTCTGATGGCACAGAGTACAGGGATTAGTTAGCACAAGCTTTTCTGTGATTAATGAGGCTATTGGAAAAGGTTTTTTCAATTTTATAATTGCATTGAGATCACTTTAAATTTTAATATTTTATTCTAGTTTTTTCAACTAAATACTCTGTTTTATTTCACATAGACTTCAACATATTTGGAAAAAATACCCTAAAAATAAGAGTGAGGTAGTCATTACTGGCTTAATTTTTAAAATATGGTTTGTCAGCACTCTCTATCACTCTCAGTACCAATTTATAGAAATCACAGCCAAACTCGGGGGGAAAAATGACTTACTGTAGAAATCAAGTATCACAGAAGGCAAAAAAACGTTTTAATATATGTGTCTCTCTGACTCACCTTTGAATATATATTCCTACTACCTTTCACATAATTATTTATATTTCTTCCACCTAACTTTCACCAAATTCTTATTATTGGAATCATTCTTTGGATTCAGACCATCTTTCAAAAGTAAGAAAATTAACATTGATTACTGAGTACCCATTATAGCCTATTATTTTAAACACATAGTGTTTTATTCAGTTATCCCACCAATCTTATTGGGAAGGAATCACTTTACACATATTGCAAACGAAAACTCAAATTCTCCAGTATCATGTAGCTGATAAATGGCAAAACTAGAAATTTAACCCTGTCTGTCTTACTCCCATAACTGTTCACCTATATTATAATACCTTCCCAAGAATTATGTTAAAATGCACTCATATTTCAGAGCCTGGAAGGCAGGACAATGCAGGAAAATGCCACGTCTACTCTCCAAAGAGATACAGAGTATCAATGGCAAAAAATCCAGTACAGATTGCATTATTTAAAGTTATTAACCACTATCCATAAGGTGAAAAGTGGACTTAAGGAAGCAAGTTACATTCAGGAAGACTGACAAGACAGGATGCAAACCAGGATGAGAACTCAGGCTGTACCATCAAATGGAGGAAGGGCAGCCTGACAGAGTGAACTCAGATCTCTCTGACTTCACAGTAGTTTCTGGGGCCAGTTCTTATCCTTTTACAATTCAAATGCATTTTTAGGGGGTACTGTAGTCTAAGGTATCTCAACCTAACACTGTTGGCATTTTCGTCTAGATTATCCTTTGCTGTGGGAAACTGAACTGTACACTATAGAACATTTAGCAGAATCCCTCGTCTCTACCCACTAGATGCCAGTGGCAACCCCCCCTCCCCCGACTGTGACAATCAAAAACGTCTGCAAACATGTCCGCTTCAGGAGCCAACTCACCCTCTTGAAAACCATTGCTGTAAACTATTCTGAGCTTTGCTTTCTAGACTTACTTATCTAAGAACTTCTTTGCTAAACCAAGACCAGTCTTATTCACACCAGTGTCATATCAATCCTTTCCAAGGAGATAACATAGCTCAGATTCAGAGGAAAGATTTTTGCAAGTCACTTGTAGACTCAGAGTTTAATGAAACGAAGAGCAGCAAAGTGGGCAGATTGTCTAGAAGTGCCGTCGGTAGGTGTGAGTGCGGTCAATTAAAACTGTGAGCTGAATATGCATTTTCATGTGCCTAATGACTTCTGAAAATCATTTGCTGTGATGCATTAAACCAGCCAATTTAAAGAATGATTGACCAAAGTAAAGAAATTGCATAGCCAATAAAATTGAAAACAAATTTGGGATAAATTGAGCACTGATCTTAGAAAAGCTGTTTGTGTGTAACATCCGCAAGAAATATTCATTATGAAGACATATCCACTGCATGCTGTTAAGTAAATTGTAAATTAAGGGTATAATATATGTGTGGTACAGAAATGGATAACTTAAGACTTAGAGGCTATTTTAGTGCCTGGTTAACCAAACATTGATTTCCATGAAAAATGGAAACTGCAGAGAGGAAAGAAGCTTGTGGATAGTGGGTTGCACTTAATGTGAAAGTGTGCAAAATCAACTGCAGGTTAGTAGCTGGTCATTTCTGAAACACTTTGTAATGTGACAGTGGTGTTATGTAAACTCAAAAATAAATCATTGTCTCAAGAGCCCTAAGGGAACTGGCACCATCTCTCCACCAGGATGTCTTCTTTTACAGCCTCATTACGCTTGCCAGTGATTCATGGGTGTTAGGCTTGACTGAGAAGGGTGGAAGGGGCTAAGGAACTCAGTATGCTATATTTCAACCATGCAAATGAGCATATTTCCCTGGGACTAAAAGGCAGCATTTCTAGAAGAAACGGATTAATCTCTGTCTATTCTTATTATCCTTCTGTTGAGATTTTCAAAGTAATGTAATCCATGAAAAAGCATTATCAGGATAGCGTTGCATTGCCTCTTTAGAGCTGGTCAGAGCAATTTTATCGAGTGGTGCCCTGACAGTGGACAAGCATAAGGATAACAAGGGGCAGAGGCAATATGCGTGGAATGGAAATGGTTAAGGACTAAACCTCTTGGAAATCAGGTTTTCCAAGATGTCTTCTAGGGCACAGTCTTTGGCCAGGTTATGAGTCAGTGAATAGCATTCTTCCTTCTGGGATAGAGCAGGGTCCTGACACAGCATTAATAATAAACTCCTCTTTTTTATCAGAACTACTGATTCTTTTTGAGATTCTCTTTTTTCCAGGCCATTGTGGACATAGATTTGTGAGGGGGAAAAAGAGGGAGACCAATGTAGACTCTTATAACTCCACTAATAGGCAATAAGTAAATTGAGACAATAATATTTTATTAGCATCTGTAGCACTGTCCCATGTGCCTGGCATATTGTAAGTGCTACAAAAAATGTGGCCCTAGACCTGTGAAAACAAAATTATCCTTTAAAAATTAAACTAAATTACAATATTTAAGCATAAATAATATTCTATCAGGCAGACTATCAAATTATGTTTAGGGAATCAAATCTGCAATTCTCTAGTAAAGCATTTAAATTCAGCTTTGCTATAATGCCATTGTATCCAGGGCTTCTGATAATATGATAATTATGTTATACTGAATATTCAATTAAACTAAAATGGTAAACATATACACATACAAAAGATAAATACACAAGTTTGTTCATTTTTGAAAATAGCAAATAGAGCTTCTCTCAGTTTCTAGAATACAAGTGATTTTAATAAATTAAGCAGATTAAATATTATAGATAATTACTAAAGAGAGTACTGAGAACCATTAGTAAGCAGAACATAGAAAGCTTCTATGTATTTCTGGAAAAGTATAGGAATTATATTACTAGTGACTCATCTAATATATTCACCTAATAAAACGGCAAGTGTAAAGTAAGCTTAAAAATACGTGTAATGCAGGGCAGGATAAAAAATATATATACATATATGATCCATCTATGTATTAAAAGGTAGTGTCTCGAAAAACATCAATATTCAAAACATAGCGATAAACTTTAAGTATGCAGAAACACAAATCTGACTCCCATACATCAAATTTACTCCTCAGGCCAGACTTATTTTTGATCTTTGGATCTGTGTATCTAACTGCTAGTTGGTTATCACAACTTCCACAGCATATGGACAGTTGAAGCTTGATAGGTAATAACAATTGAATCAATCATATTTTCTACTAACTTGCCTTCTCCTTGAATATTTACTTTTTGGCACCACCATTTAGAATAACCTACATCTGTCTCACCTTCTCTCCCAAATCCAGTTCATCAAATTAATCATTCCTATCACCACTGCCTTGGTGTAGGCCCTCACTATATTTTGCTGGAGCATTACAAAAGCATTAATTACTAACTCATTCTCAACTCCAGACTTGTTCCTCTCAACACATTCATCCACCTATTGTAGAGCTCACCAAGCCACTCCCTTGCCTCAGAGTCATCGTGTAGCTACAGAGAATCCTCTGCAGCATAGCATCCTGAGCATACGTACCGTTTCCCATTCATTGCCTTTGATCATGCTGCCACCTGCAGGTCCATCCCTCCTACGCCCCAGCACACACTATATCATTCATAATTCTGCATTTATTCATCTCTTTCTTGTTTAGACCATAAAAAAAATCTTGTGCCAGAGCCATCTTTTATTCCAAGGGACTAGCATAGTTCTTGGTCTATAGCGAGTGCTGAATGGTTATTGAATGGACTTTCTGAGCCATAGTTGGCAAGCACACTGACGGTGCTGACATTCTGAGATAATACTTGCAGCTAGAGCAGATTCTCTCCCAAACTCCCGTGGTTCAACAGAATAGCAGCTCCTTTCTTCGTCATCACCTAACAGTCTAACCTGAGTGTTGCATGTCAGAGGGTGGCTTTTCAGGACCCAAGTTCCTTCCATCTTGTAGCGTCACCATTGCGCAGGGTGTGGGAATCTTTTCCTTCTGGTCAGCAGAAGGAATTTGAGAAACTGGAAACGGACCAAGGCTTAAAAAGCCCTACATTGTAAGTGGAGTAAAGAAATACAGTCATTGTCTGGGAAGCTACATCCACCGATACTCTTCCCTACGAATATTTGGGAGTTAGCTCTCCATCTCTACCACATGACTTAGGAAAGCAAGAACATGTGTACTGTATTTCAGTGGAAACTAACACTTTCTGAAGGTGTTGGTAAAGGAGTAGATTTCAGTTATCTGGAGACGGTCCTTGTTTATAACTTTTTGTTACCAACAACTCTGGATGGAATTTGAGGTAGCATCAGCCTTGGGAACGCTTTTCAGAAACAAAGAAGCCCATACAACTTTTGTTTGGACCTTCAACAAACGTAGGACCTGCCCAATGAAATTAGGCATATGGAATAGCTCAGATCTCCCTGCAGTAATCACATTTTACCTTCTTAAAACCAGATGTTCCCCAGCACAGGGAGAGCTGCATGTTTGCTGAAGCAGGTGGAACGTCTTCAAATAGTTCCACTTTTCGCAGAATACCATTTCGAATAAAAGAGACAGTATTTTTTCTACCTTTCAAGATAGTGCCCACATTTCCCTTATCAAAGACATCTTTTTTGAAGAAATTGCTAAATTTCTTCATAGGAATATCAAATAGCTGTAACTTCAGTTGCCCACACTCTTCCATTTGATATATGTGAAATTAAATGAAAAATCTGCCCAGTAGAGATCGGCAGGTGCTATATAAACACATCTGTAGGTCATTTAGAAATTACTATCATCACTCTTTTCATTAAAGTGACATGTATATATTTAGAAACTACTTTTCAAAAACCTAATGAAAGACTGTCCTTGGTAACTTCTCTTTATGTACACCTATAAATCAGCATTAAAATTCTCTACATGATGAAATACAGATTCTTGGCAAGGAAAAAAAAAGATTTTAATTTGTTTTACTATTTTTAAAAACTCCTGTTTGTTTATAGCATTTATACATTTGTTGTCACTGTATATGTGTAAAGGTGTTTCCTTCACATTTTCAGAGTTACACGGTTATGAATTTTCTGGTATCACATTTCCACTAACATTGAAACGATTGTATTACAATACAGAAAGAAACACATAGTTAAGGACATATCAAAATTCATACACTTACATCTACGAGGAGTGTAAGTTGTTCGTGTGAAGATTCTCAGGGCATCTCTATTGAGTTTATTGCATACTTTCAGTAAATCATTTATGCTGACATGGTGTCATGGATAAAGCCTGAATTTGTATGAGTTACAACAGCTGTTTTCTGCCTGAGCACTCAAAGTCTCACCAACGCCTGTGTTTCGCCCTGGATTCATGGAATCCCTAAGCTACCCAGCACTGCACAGGAGATGAGACATAAGCGTTTTAAGCAAATAATGGGTTTCTGTGATCATCTCACACGTGATTTCTAAATTTGATCCTTCTTGTATAGAGTTTTATATAAGGTCATTTCATAGCCTGTGTATATTGAGAAAGATAATGAACATGCATAATTTACTGAAACAGACATCTGTTAGAGGTAAATCAGTGAGGTCATTTTTATACTGAAATCTGTCGAGAAAGTCATGGAAACCAAATACTAACTTCTGATTAAAACACCTGTGGATTCAGTCGACAACACTTCATGTTGATCTGCACTGGAATTAGTTACAAAACACCAAGCTCTGCCAATGCTAACAAGTCAGAAGCTCGTTTAAAAATCCAGTTTAGCCTTTACACAAAGCATGCACATCTTAATATATGTAATTTTCAGCTATTGATTATGTAAAGGGTTGTAATGCTTTGATTCTATATTTTTATGTAGACAACAGAAGCATTTGAGAGAATCTTTACATAGGTATCTTTGGTTGTTTTCATTCTGCATTGCCTTGTGTTTATAAGGTGAGCCAATAGGTAATATAAAAGTTAAAGGGATTGTTGAAGTTAACTATAAACCCTCCACCAAAATGGACACTGAAGCCTGGAGAATTGTCTATGTTAAGACTTTATTAAATCAGAAAGCTTTTCAGAGACAGCATGTGCTGTACTTGTCTCATTAGAGTGATGTTACTGTTTTATGACTAAAAGGGGTAGATTTTAAAATATATATAATCCACAGAAAGCAATCCTCTGTATAAACTCTTCTTTCTATAGCATGTTTATTTTTGCCAATTAAATCTGGCAGTACCTATAATAAAAATGATTACAAAACTATGACCAAAATGTGCATTTATGTCTTATTTTTAGTTTATTTTAAAAATCGCAGTAGTTATATTTGAAGGTGAAAGCACAAGCTGTGTTTTCAAGACGCGTTTTTCCTCAGTAGAATTATGTCATGGGGAAACACTGCAGATATCCATCAAAGTGAAGCCTACAAGGACATAAGAGCTCGTTATTAGTGAACATTGTTTGTAACCTTCAGACGGCTTCAGCATTTCTGTCACAAAATGGCAAGCAGAATGAGAGATTAAAGCCCATCATACCCTCAAAATTAACATCACTACATAAATTATGGCTTTTATATCAATCTAAAAGGATCTTTTTTTCTTACTTTAAAACAGTGAATTATTACATCCTCCAATCTTTGTAATAAAATGTTACAGCAAGTTCAAGTTCAGTTAGGTCAGTGCTGGCTTCAGGTTAACATTATTGATTGAAACTTTCTAAAGCATCCTGGCAGATGCAGTGCAATAACTTCGGTCAGGAAACTAAGTCGAGGAACATAACATTGTGGTTCTGATGCTTGTTCTGGATGGTATGTTTGTTCCCATTGCAAGAACTTAGAAAAAAAGAAAGATAATTAAATGTAGGATTGTATAACATTGGTAAATGACAGAATGTTATTGGTCACATAGTGTTGCAAACTTTGGTAGCACATTTGCAATTAGATCTTTTGTTTATATTTTTAAGAAATAGTTTTGATAAATGAATATTTTATTCTTATATTTTAAGAAATCTAAAGCTTAAGAACGTGTAATGCTGTGATATATTTGCACTATATATTATACATACTATTTAGATATATATACTTTGTATTTTGAGAGCATATGTATATATAAATATACATATGAAATTATATATATACACACACACACAACTGGTATATATATATAGTACATAAGCATTCTTTATGGGTCAAGAAGCCTTTTTTTTTTTTTAGCATTATTCCCTCTTTTAAACAAGGTTGATGAGATGATAGAAAATGTTGAGATGAAGGCTGCAGTCTTCTTGCATTTAATTATGTTTTATTTTGGTGGGAAGAGGGTTTTATTTAATTTTAGAGGAGGTATTGGGGATTGAACCCAGGACTTCATGCATGCTAAGCATGCACTCTATGCAATCTTCTGTAATAGAAGAAAGCTTTTCTCTTTGCCACTCTGACTGATATGGTTAATGTGTGCATCTATGACCTTGACAATTTTCAACAAACATACTTGAAGTAAAGAGAACTATACTTCAGGCAAAATATCATAACAATCAAAACCTTTGGTGGTTAAATTGACTAAAAATATTGGCCCATTATTCAATTTATTTCATTTCTGTTAGTAATAGCCTTGATTGACAGAGAGATTACTGGGTGCTTTTATTGAAATATATGGACAGAATTCAAGTTTAAAGAAAGTAATCTACAACTGATATTCTGAGGGGCCTATCATTAAGATGATATGCCTTTGTGTTGTTTATCCATTGTTTATCCATGGAGTCGTAAACCACGGAGATGACATTTGAAAATACGTAAGTGGAAAATTCGAAAAGATAGAACAATTTTCACCCTTTCAAGCACACATGTAGACCTGATATCCACTACAATGGGTAAACTCTCACATTTAAAAATTTAAATTGCACCATTTGAACTTTTTCCTCTGTGAGAAGCTCTCAGGCAGGTGAACATTCCTGTAATTGAAATCATCATGTGCATTCTGACCCTTATTGGGGAAGTTGTGTATTAGGTTCACACCAAGCAATCATGGAAGCAATTATGGGCACTTGTCCTGGGGCTGCCACAGCCCAGGTGCTGCTGCCTGATTGTCATTTGGTAATTACCTTGGTACTTCCCAACTTCTCCTTAGCATCAGTTAACAATGCAATATACTTCAAGTGAAGTCGCCTTGGAAGTACAAGTAAATACTTAATTATTTAGTTTGTGGCTTCATATAGGTGCTGTCTGCTTCACCTGGAATGCACAGATGTATAATGAAAACTGCCTTTTGAAGAGACTTGCACAGAAGTCAAAATTGGAGGTGAAATCTTTGCCATTAGCCACACAGTTCCTTTTGAAATCTAGAAGATACGTTAAATAATAGTGATGATAGAGGTATTGCCAACTTTAGGATTTTTTTCGAGTCTTTGAAGTCTGACTTTGCAGAACAGATTGTAACTCTCTGGCCCATTACACACCTGCGGAGATTTTTGGTGTTTTATTTCTCTTGGGTGAAACTGCAGAAGCCCAAACCGTGTTAATCATTGTCAGAACCAGTTGTATAAAATGCCAAAACGCAGTGAACCAAGTGTCTTATAATAAATATGACAATACAGTTAGAATGTTGTTTTGTTAGGCTTGTTATTTGTTGTAATTTTTCATTTATAATCTTGGAAAGGAGAAAGTTCTAAGGCTTTTATCAGAGAAAATTTTAACCACAGGGGAGATGTCACCATATTGTGTAAATAAGACTTTAAGTCCTTATATGATAATTAATTCAGACCAAATAAATAAACTAATTTAATAGAAGTATTTGATTAAATGCCTTAAACATGCCTGTTTTAAAAATCTTTGATATCAAACCATTACTACTAAAATCTATATTTATCTGTCACTCTGTGAATGGCATATAATTAATACAAGAATTAATTTTTTCACTATATTATTTCATATATATCTTTTATTTTATTGTCTTTCTTTTTCATTTACAACTCAATCTTAGATTTCTACCAAATAGCAAGTATAATAATTGGGTTGTGGAAAGAATAATTTTAATCTTCTAACAGTGCTTTTATGTAAAATATACATTGAATTAACTAGATTTAAAATTATTACAGATAGCTTAGCTATGTCATTGGTTTTTCCTTACACAGTAAGTATCCTGGCATGTATTTTCAACTGATTTCTCAAAGGAAACATATTCTGTAAAAATAAATATATCATAGTATATCATAAACTGCTATGTCTAATTCATGATGGACAATTCAGATACATAATATCCAAATCAAGTAATATCCATCTATTTCACATTCATGATGATGTAATTTTAACAACATATTAATTTTGAGGAAGACTTTTCTCCCTATTGAATAACTATTTACATAAATGTAAAATAGTTTAAATTTACTTGCCATCAACATTTGTTTCTTGTTAACCAACTCATAAGCAAAATGCCTTATATTATTATTTGTTTCATAAATATTTATTTTGCATGTATCTGCCAGTAAGTAATACACAAAAGGCATGCAAAGAAATACAATACATTCTCCTGGGCTACAGAACTTTACTTTGAAGTACAGTGATACCAAGGCTGAGAAAATCACTTCTCTATGTTTCCGTGATGTTCAGACTATTTTGCAGTTGTCTGTTCGCTGCTTGGAGCCTTAACTCAAGATCATAAGCTTCTTGGGCAGCGACCGTATTTGTTCATCATTACATCATTAGCTCCCAGGATAGCTCCTGGCACATAATAAGGAATCAATCAATATTTCTTTTACTGAGTGGGTTAACTAAATGCTTAACTGCTGTAAAAGTTGGGGGAAAGTTTATGTAGTATGAGTTCTTCTGTACCATATATATTTCTTAGGTCAACATTATAGACCCTGCTATGCTGCTCTGCCTACTTTCAGCCCAGTGACTTGCATTATAAGGAGTGAGATTCAAATAACTGTGGTGATATAATATCAATCTTTGTTCACTGTCTTCAAGTCCTTAAGTTTCCCACTTCACTCATATATATATCACATACATGGCTACAATTGAGAATCTGGAATCTGCAGTTAGAAAGTACCTGAAATCAATTAATATGACCTTCTCAAAATTGTGATGAGGGCTGGAATAGTATGTTCTCAAAATGTGTTATCTTGTGGTGTGTTTAGGCTACACACTGAAGAAATAATTGAACTAAAAATGCACTAATGAATTATCTAATTTATCTTAATTTGCGTACATTTTTATGGCCCCTTAGCAAAGATGCCTTTCAATAATTTTAGAAATTACTAAAGCTATTATCAACTGAATTTACAATTTGACTAGAGCACTTGAATGCTTCTAAATTTTCAGGTCCAAGGCTCTGAGTTACACATCCCTAACTATTGTTCAACAATGAAAGAGAAGTATTGTGCCCTTCACAGACCACTAGCATCTGATGATCTAATTCCATCTTCAACAATAGCTACAAGGAAGAGCAAAAAATACAGTGTTGAAAGTGGTGTTTTAGCTATTGTACATGTAAATGATTAGAAGGGAGTGGGCTGAGCCCTGTAGGGGCCAATATTATTTCAGACATTTCCCTGCAGTCAATTCCCAATTTTCCATGGTAATAGAATAAGTATAGATGAGAGTCATATACACTATCTGAAAAAAAGCATTTTAGTTGGTAATGCAAACCTACATTTATTTTGCCTTCTCCACATATTTTACCTACACATGCACATATATTGTATAAATTATTTAAAATACTTACATGGCTCCTTTTCCCAAGCAGAATACAATTTATCCTGGCAGGGAAGACAATATATTTCTAATTATTTTCATAGAGAGTTTAGATGTAAACAGATGAACAGGGAAGGGAAAATCATCATTCGTTAATGTCTCTCTGTTTAAAGACCACTCTGTGTAGCCCATTTGTGTCTCAGTTGCCCACTCCATGCACTGGTTAAGGTTGTAATGCAATCTCTGTTCACAACCAGTCTCCAACCCCACCAAGAAAAAAGGACTAGGCCAATAACAATAGACTGTCTCACTTTATCTTGGGAAAAATAAAATCTAATGTAAAGGAAAAAAAAATTTTAAGAAGTCGTGATTTATTTCTCTCTATATACACCCTTCTTCCTAAATAATTTTTTGTAATAAACATTTTTTAAGGTTGAAGATGTTACCAAAGGAAGACAGAATTTTTAAAATATTTTTATTCCAATTAAGTGACCAATTTATTGCACTAAAATCCTGAATGTAAATAAGGGTGAGATTCTCAAAGATTAATGATGGAGATTTGGACCAAAGAATAATGATGGGAAATTGTTATATAAATATATTTTAAGGAGATAGTGAGAAGTGCCTGGATAATCCATTGACTGTATCCCATTCATCTTTGACAAATCCCTTGTGTTCCTGAGTTTAAAAAAATTGATTTCATAAATAGTTCTATAGGAAATTACCACTGGAAATCTCCAAAATATTTAAGGACAAAAAACTGGTATTAGATGATGCTAAATATATTTTGACATGATATACCTTTACTCATTGAAAGAAATGTTTTATTTAAAGAAATAGCAAAATCAAAAGAAGGATTATAAATAAAAGTTGCATTCTTGCTTAAACAGAATTTGAAAACTAAATATGTCTGGGAGAAAACTAAACATAAGGCTGTAACATCAGCAGTTATAAATGCTGTTATACCTACACTGATCGCAATTCATAGATTTTAAAAATATTTTTATAGCTACCCAAACTAATTTCTGAAGAACATCTAGAGATAATTCTTTTTAATTGAAGTATATAGTCAGTTACAATGTGTCAATTTCTGATGTACAGCACAGTGTCCCAGTTGTGCTTATATATACATATATTTGCTTTCATATTTTTTTCATTAACGTTATTACAAGATACTGAATATAGTTCCCTGTGCTATACAGAAAAAAAAAAGTCTTTTTAATCTATTTTTGTATATAGTGGCTAACATTTGCAAATCTCAAACTCCCAGATTTATCCCTTCCCCCCTCCTTTCCCACAGTAACCATAAGATTATTTACTTTATCTGTGAGTCTGTTTCTGTTTTGTAGATGAGTTCATTAGTGTTTTCTTTTCTCTTTCTTTTTTTTTTTAAGATTTCACATATTAGTGGTATCATATGTTATTTTTCTTTCTCTTTCTGACTTACTTCACTTAGAATGACGATGTCTAGGCCCATCCATATTGCTGTAAATGGCATTATTTTATTCTTTTTATGACTGAGTAGTATTCCATTGTATAAATATACCACAACTTCTTTATCTGGTCATCTGTAGATGAACATTTAGGTTGCTTCCATGTCTTGGCTATTGTATATAGTGCTACTATGAATATTGGGATGCATGTATCTTTTCAAATTAGAGTTCCCTCAGGATATATGCCCAGGAGTGGGATTGCTGGATCATATAGTAAGTCTATTTTTAGTTTTTTGAGGCATGTCCATCCTGTTTTCCATAATGGCTGCACCAAACTATATTTCCACCAGTAGTGTAGGAGGGTTCCCTTTTCTCCACACCCTCTCCAGCATTTATTGTTCATGAAGTTTTGAATGATGGCCATTCTGACTGGCGTGAGGTGATACCTTATGGTAGTTTTGATTGTCATTTCTCTGATAGAGATATTGATCAAGCATTTCTTTCACTTGTCTATTGGCCATTTGTATGTCTTCACTGAAGAATTGCTTGTTTAGGTCTTCTGCCCATTTTTGGATTGGGTTGTTTGGTTTTTTCTTACTAAGTTGTATGAGCTGTTTATATATTTTGGAAATTAAACCTTTGTCAGTCACAAATATTTTTCTCCCATTCCATATGCTGACATTTTGTTTTACTTATAGTTTCCTTTGCTGTGCAAAAGCTTATACATTTAATTAGGTCCCATTTGTTAATTTTTGTTTCTGTTTCTATTGGCTAGGTAGACTGCCCTAGGAGAACATTGCTAAGATTTATGTCAGAGAATGTTTTGCCTATGTTTTCTTCTAGGAGGTTTATCGTGTTGTGTCTCATATTTTCAGTCTTTAAGCCATTTTGAGTTTACTTTTGTGTATGGTGTGAGGGAGTGTTCTAACTTCATTGATTTATATGCAGCTGTCCAGTTTTCCCAGCACGACTTGCTGCCAAGAGACTCTTTTCTCCATTGTATATTCTTGCCTCCTTTGTCGAAGATTAACTGACCGCAGGTCTGTGGGTTTATTTCTGGGCTCTGTATTCTGTTCCATTGATCCATGTGTCTGTCTTTATGCCAAAATGCTCTTTTGATTACTGTAGCTCTGTAGTATTGTCTGAAGTCTGGGAGGGTTATTCCTCCAGTTCCGTTCTTCTTCTTCAGTATTGCTTTGGCAATTCTGGTTCTTTTGTGATTCCATATAAACTTTAGGGTTATTTTTTCTAGTTCTGTGAAAAATGTCATGGGTAATTTGATAGGGATTGCATTAAATCTGTATATTACCTTGAGCAGTATGGCCATTTAAACAGTATTGAGTCTTCCAATCCAAGAACATGGGATATCTTTCCGTTTCTTTAAGTAGAGATGATTTTACCTGGATAGAGTGCAAATAAATTGAGTAGGACTTTAAAATCCAGGGATCTTGGTCTACATATGAGATAGCTAGATATTTCTGAGTTTGATACTAGAAATCCTCCTGTAGTGCTAAATACCTATTTATGTTTCATTAGTTCCATTTTGTTACTTAAGAGATTCTTGATGTTTCCTCAGGTAAAAACAGCATTTAGTCAATATACTCAATAAGCATTATCTTAAGACATTACTATGTCCCAAAAATAATTGCTAACTAAATGCTTTAATACGTATTTTCTAATCCCCTAAACGAGACTATCATTTAGTTATACAATTACATTTTTAGGATGAGGAAATTCAAGTTCAGAGAAGCTGCACTCGGGGCCAAACTGATACAACCAATGAGTCATCGAGTTGGCATACAAATATCTATTTGATTCCAATTAAAGTTCTTTTCACTATGCAACTTCAGTTTTTCTTCTAGTCTCTTCTTCTCATCTTTCCCAATAAGGTCACATTCACTGTCTTCTCAGCTCCCAATATAGAAATGAAAGAATAGTTTCTCAATTGTATAAGCTGAAAATAAAAAGTGAAAGAAAAAAAAAGAACAGGTTGTTGAGTTGGAGATCATTTCAATAGGTTTTTTGTCTAATAAAAATGAATGTACAACATGCTCTCTCTTTTCCCAGTTCATGTAAATCATCTTTTTGTTTATGTAAATTATAAAATTATAAAATATATATCTGATTCCCAATTCCTTTCTCCAGATAACTTAGTCTTATTAACCCTTTCCCTATAAACACTTTAATACTTTGTTCCCTTGGCAATTATGTGCTGTTTGTACAACATATTACAGTCCCTTTGCATTAGTGAATAAATCCACTTGTGATTATTCCCTTATTATTTTATATAGATTTCAATAACAACACTTAAATTTGCCTAAGTAAATTATAGTAAGTGATAGTCATTAGGTACAGACTGTGATCTGTTTTTACGCTGAGTATTTCATATGCATATGTAACAATTCTCATAGGAACAGCGTGAAATAGGTACTATCATTAAGCCATTTGACGGTAATACAACTAATGATTTCAAAGAACACCCAAGCCCTTGGACTCAAGATCATCTACACTAAATTGTTTTGAGATTTAGGTGTACTTTTAAAATGCATGCTCTGGTTCTTCATACTTGTCTCCTAAATTACACATATGTTCCCTCAGTGCACTTTGAGTTTTCACATAACATTAACAAATACATCTCAACAGGATTTAGTAACTGAAGTAATAGTGAGACATGTTTAATACCTACTCAGAGCAAGGATCATAAGACAAGATTGTTGTGTAACTAGTATTACAGTTAACTTGCCAGTTGATTAATTTTAATCTACTTGACCCATCACCTTATTAATCTCATTGTAAATGTAGCAGAGGAGAAAAAAAATGACAGTAAAACATGTTACAGATATAATATAAAAAAGGAAAACTGTAAAAAAGAAATGAAGCCACTGCACATAATAGAAGTCATTTAAAGAACTAGGAATTTAATATTCTTGCCTAAAATTATGAAAAATAAGCTGAATATCAGGCAAACATTATATATTTTTTTGAAAAAGGATATGCATGATGGTTTGCTCTCTTGTTTGAACTTGTTAGTGTTTTCTTAGTTTAATGATGTGCCATCCTGTTATATTTTTAAGGAAGAATATTGTTTGGCTATCTCTATATTACATATCAAATTTACTGCACATATTGTTTGAGCTTTGTAAGCAACATTATTGAATATATTCAATATGAATATTTTACTTTTAAAATGAAAAAACTAGAATTTTGGTATTCAAATTTAAATATAATGCCAAAAAGACAAGTTTTCAATGAACTAGAAGAAAAGTTTGGTATTTTGATATAACAGAATTTGAAATATTAATTTTTATTGAAAATTCCTTTGAGCAAATAAAATAGTTTCACATCATTAAAGTATTTGTTTCTATATAGTCACCAGATCTTTTTATGAAAACTCTTCCTACGTAATAGACTCTGCCCCTCGCTTTCATTTAATTTGCTCTTTTCTGTTGTCTCCTTCTCCTGTAATAAGAGCTTATAATAATGAACATGATATCTGGTTAATGAAGAATGCATTGCATATTTAGAGATCTACATATTTATGTGACCTTCTTTTGTTCATAAATGCTAATATTTATTGCTTCTTTGTTGAGATTTTATTTTATGTTTCATAACAAACAAAAGTATGATTAGTGAAGCTGTAAAGTTCTCATGGTAGCTGCCTGTGTTCCCAAGATAGCAGCATTAGTGTCTACAGAAGCAGTTAATGCTGTTTATCATTAGTGACAGAGGCTGGGAAGGACCTTCTGTGGCTTTTATCTTTCACCTTGCCAACAGAAGTTGATGAGCTTTCTGATTTAAATTCATAGGTGATGCTTCAGGATTTATATGCATTTCACATGGACAAGCACACAGGTAAACCTGTCCTGCTGATGAAGACTAATTAAAATCATCCTAACATTCTAATCCTGGACATCCTTATGAAAACCATTACTTTATCCATACTCAATGCCAGAGTTGCCCAATGGAAACATGAAATATAATACAGCTCATGAAGGAGAATTATCCCATTAGTGGCTTCAAAAGGGTTAATTGCATTATGAGTGAGGTTTTTTTTTTTTTTTAGGTGGATATAAATAAATGAATGCAAGGCACATTCCTATAATGACGTAAGTCTTTACAAATTTAAGTTTTTAATAGTTACAAGAATTTTGAAATGAAGCAAGGCAGTTCCAATGATATAGCACACTTGAATCATACTGATCATTTTTTAATATAAATATTTTCCAAAGCATGGTGCCCAAGAGAAATGCCAGATGTCATCAGAAAACCCAATTTTGAGGTCGGGTTTATTTGGAAATTTGAGTGAAAGTTTAAGCAGCTTTTGCCATTATAAAAATGTTCTGTATTTAAGACAGTAACGAATATTATGATTATCCAAAAGGGTAATATGGTATCTAGTATTTCCTAAAATTTTGAGGAATCATTCTGTGTGGCTAGCTTCCCATGAAACAATATTAGAAAGATTCTTTTACCATCATTGCTCCCACAACATGTTGTTTTCAAATTTTAAATTGAATAAATCTCCATTCTTATCATCCTGCCTAATTTGAATGGTTTTCTCTTGCCCTCAGAATAAAATCTAAACTCCTTACTATGAAAAGGAGGAAGCTGTGTGGCCCAGCTCTGCTTTTGTCTTTGAACTGTAACAGGTCATTCTGCTCTTGGCTTCAGCCACACTGCTGCTAACCTCCTTGAATATGCCAAATTGTGCAATATGCAATAGTTGGTGCCTCAACACCTTTCTATTACCTTTTCCTCCCAACAGGAGGCTCTTTTTAAAAAAATATCAGTATCACTTTTCTCTGTTCAGCGAGGTCTTCCTTCCCTTGTCTTTTCTAAAGTCTAGTGTTCCTGACTATCTCAGCTGCCTGGTAGTACTTCGTGCCTTCTAAAATTAGTTTCTGTGTGTGGCAATAAGCCCTGTGGGGACAAACCATATTAATCTTGTTCACCATCAAATCCCCAGCATGTGGGATGGAGCCCGCCACAAAGCAGGTATTCTGAACATTTCCTTGAATGAATACTTAAGATTCTCTCATAAAAACTGAGGGAAATTGGGTAAGAGGAGAGACTTCTCTTTCTTCTTTCATTCTATTCTAAAGCGTAAATACTCAGAAAAGAAAAGCAAACTGAGTATGTTATTTTCAGGAAATGAGGCATTGACTAAAATTTATTAGACGTCACCATCAAAATAATATAATATTAAATATATAACAAGGTGGTGTTTTGAAGTTGTTACTGATGAAGGTAATAAGACGTAGTGAAGAGGAATGATTGAAAACTACAGATTCCGAGATTCAGGTGGCCTGGTTTCATTACATATATAATAATAAAAGTAATCATAATAATATTGATAACAACAACAACATAAGCAAGTGGTTTTGGTATCTGAAATCAATAAAAAAAAAACCAGTTAATGTTGTTAATTTACTTATTTTACCACAATTTCATAAAGATTGCTTGAGTGTTGCTAACCAGAAAACACTATTATCTAAACAATATGGTAAAATTTGTCACACCAGATAGTTTTGGGCTCATCTATAAATTATTTTTAAAGGAAGATAATCCTTTAAGTGTAATGGTATTTATTTTAAACTGTAGGTTTTAGATTAAGGTAAATACATGTTGTATATTTTCCTAAGTAACTGAAGAAGAAAAACTTTGAAAATAAAAGTCAGCTGTTTTATTTCCCTTTGGAAATTGATCTGAGTTTACTCTGATATGTGTTTGTAGGCTTGAGAAATTTGGATGGGGAGGCAAATTCTTTGACTTTCATGTGCAAGTATCCAAATATTTCATTGTAATGCAATTTTGCTCTAGCTTTAATGATATCAGCTGTATAATCTCATTTCTTTTTTGCAAGAGAAAAGCATCAGAGTAAAGGGAATAGATTTTAGTAATAACAACACACTCCACAAATCAATATTATATCCTTCAAAGGAATCTGAATTCACAGGATCGAGAAATTGTGACCCACAAGTTTATTTTCTTTTTTTATCAACAAAAATACATTTTATTCAACTTGTTATGTTTTTGGTGCTCCATCAAATTCATTTTATACAACTGGCAACTGTTACACAATAAAGACTGAAACAGTGGCTTTCATTCTATAACTAGAGTTGATACCACACTCAGCTTTCATTCTTTACTGTGACCCATCTTATTTTCTGATATGTTATGAAAAATGCACATTCTATGCAAGAAAGGTTTGGCAAACATTCCTATTTTCCAATCTGTTTGTCAAAGTCAGCAGCAGCTGAATGGAAGAGTATTTCCGGAAAATGTGATATTTAATGGTAAGCAGTGTTGAGTCCCCTTTCAAAGAGTAAAGTTGAACTATCTTCCCCATATTACATAAATCACCTTGATTACTATATGCACATGAGTAAGGATTGTAACAGTAAATTTCTATTATAAATATCTATAGATGCACATTAATGTAGATTATAATATAAATAGATTAATAATATTTTAGGCATATTATTACAGTATGCAATTAATATAAATATTGACTGAAACTATCAGTGGTATTTAAGTTTTCAAGAACTTAAAGTTTTTCCTGACCACATGAGAAGTAGGAAGTAGGAGAAATCTGCCAGGTAACCCTGTAGCATTGATTTAGAATCATGACATCTTTTAAAGATAATGTTAAATTGAGGTAATCATAATATTTGTAAATATATATATATATATATATATATCTCAACATAAGTATTGATATCTTTGCTTTATAATCAATATAAATTTCAAGGTAAAATACTTATATGAATCAGAAAAATAATATCAAACATTTTAACAGTTTTAGAGTACACAAGTTAAGTTGCATATATATTATATAAAGCTATTTTAATAAGCATATTTAATGTGAGATCTAATTTTTAATTATTAAAATGTTAATTTAAATTAAGTATGATTGCTTTGGTTAAACTCAAAAATATGCTTGAGAAAGTATCAATGTGTTATAAATCTATTAATTTCTTCCCTCTCCTAATTGTGAATTGAAGCACAAACACACTCATCCAAATAATTGAATAACAAAAATCCAGTTAAACTTTAATTCATTCACATTTTTGATATTAAATTCAGTATAGATATTTATAAATCATTGATTTTCTTAATTCAGGTTATCCTACAGTTTATGTTTCCTTCTGATTCAGATAGTCAATTATTCTTCTTTGAAGACAGATACTGTGGTTAGAGTAAAATCAAAAAGAGTTGCAAAAAAATGTAGAATAGATGTCATCCTATTTAGTTAAAGCAACTTAAAATAGCTCTGATGAATTTCATACGCTAGCTACCCAATTAATACTTTAATGAAATAATCTTCAAAGGAGAAGACTAGGATAAGCACCTCCAACATCAAACAATATTTTAGAAAATAAATACAAAGTGAGAAACTATAGCTATGAAAACATTAAATAAATGAAGAGCCAGCATTTGTTAGTAAATATTCATGTTTGCTAAATACCCCTACCTATATATTTTATTCTTTCTATGAACATAGTACTTGTGTATATGTGAATGTGTAAAATATATAAAGAAGTAATTTGTAAAGGCAAATATGGTTGATCAGAACTGATTTCTGAGTGACACATTCTGCTGAGTCGGGAATACAGATAACAGTACAGTGTGCAATTACCAGCTTTGTCCCTACGTTTTCTGCTGAGTAAGCATTACATGTAATTGATGAAAACCACATTTCATTTTGTACTGATTCCGTGAGATTTTGGCTTCTGATTTCTTGGGAGCCGATACTGATGGTAGAAGAATTAACCCTATACTCTGAATTATCTCTACATTATTTTAAAGTATAAACTGTTTGTTGGCAATTTATTCTAGTTACTACAATAATGTATTTTACAAATGAGAATTTTATGTGTTCATTCCTTTTCATTAAAACCTACATAGCCTTTTCCCAAAAGTCTGCTTGCAATGAGATATATCTTTAATAATGAAATATTTTTGAGAGTCTGTACTTTATCCAACCAAGTAAAATTTTGGTTTTATGAGTTTTGGATTGTCATAGGACCTTTCAATGGCCTGTGTAGTCTGCAGGATGCTGGGTGAATCGTCAGCAGCCAGGGCTGATTCTGTAGGGAATGCTGTAAGCTTGGCTTTCTGCTCTTCATTGGTCTTTCAAAATGTTGATATCTGGGAAAACTCAGAAAACCATTGCCTGAATCTCCAAAAGGCAGGCCCAAGAAAGAGTGCTAGAGGGTTAGAAGAAGATGAGGCCTTCTTTACTTGGCCTTTATTCAGCTCTAGAAATGACAGTTTGGGCCCCTGTAAAGTGATTAAGGCAGAAAAGACTTTCATAGATGTTGCTTTTGCTGCCAACACTTCACTTCCTCTGGAATCAGCAGGAAATCACTGCCATACATGTACTTAATCTTATCAAGTTCATTGTTTTATGTCTTGGCAATCTGTGCTAAAAATTTAGTGTGATCAATTACAAATAGAGTCAATCTTGAAACATTGCAGTGTGGCTTTCAAAAAATTATTGTATAAATACACACATCCTTGGAGACTTACTGTATGATAATTCCTTATTTCTGAAACAAAAATGAAACAAGCTAAAGCAATAACAACACAAATGGAAACAAAGTAAATTGTATTCAAAATTATTTTAGATCATTCTAGAATATGGGCAATATTAGCACAGAAGTGTTTAGGTGGTTTCCAGGGTGGTCTGTGCTAAAAAGAGGACTCTATCAAGTGTAAACAACAAGCATTAATTTAGGTCCAGAGTCACATGAGATAATGAGCAATGGCTAGACCCCTTAAACAGAGGTAGGGGGAAATAACACTACAAGGGTACCAGATGCACAGTTGAGCTCTAATAATAGTCAAAAAGCAGCTTGCTTTCTTACCTTTATTCTGATTCCTGACTCTCATGTTCTACATATTTATCTGATTTTATATATATGTGTGTGTGTGTGTGTGTATATATACATATATTTATATGAAAATAAATAAATCTTATTCACTAAATAAAGCAAGACATCTATTTTAACTGCATTTGTTTAAGAATTGTTTCCCAGTATATTTTGAAATTATGTATTGCTTTTTGATAAGATATAGTATTTTTCAGTCCTTTAGTAGAGCATAGCAATATATATTCATGTCTACAAAGCAGAGCGCTATTAAAGTCAAAACACAATGATAGAAAATAAAACTTTTCAAATGATCCTATCATTTACAACATCATTAGTGTCTACCACTGACTTGCCTATAATGATGGAATAGAGAAAAGAAACAAATAATACACAAATCAAAGATCTGATAATTTCAAATGAAGAGGGAGGAAATTAGAATTTATTGTACTTCTATATCCTTGTAACATTTTATGTGAAATCTACATCAGTAAAACTATCAACATTTAAAAATGCAAAATTTAGATATAAGAAAATATAAAATTTCTGATTACTAGAAAAATACTAGAGTGATAGTCTAAGCATTTTATAGGCAAGACAATGGAAGAAATTTTTGAGGTTAAAAAATGCTTTTAAAAAATATTTCACACATAAATGTCCGCATATATAAACTTTTATCCACCAGAAAACTTTTAGTCAATAGTACTAGCAACCATACCATTGAATGTCTCCCATGCTTCTCTCCAATGCTGTTCTCATTCTTCCTAAGGTTAATCACTATTTTTTTCTATCATTTACTTCCTTTTTATTATAGACATGATATTTAAGCTTTTTATGATTTTTAATTTTATATCAATGATTTCATATTGTATATATTCTTTAACACCCACTTTTTCTCTCCCAACATTTCACTTTGAAGATTTTCCATTCATTTATTCATAAATTGATTTTCATTGCTCTATAGTATTTTATTTAATGAATGTAACTTACCCAATTTATTCGTCCATTCCTTCTTTGATGAATATTTGAGTGATTTCTATTTTTCTTCTTTTAAACACTGCTTCCCTGAAAAGTCTTATAAATGATGTACCAGTACAATAATTTCCAAGAATGGTATTGCTAGATTAAAGAATAGGCAAATATTCAAATTTATAGGACAAAGTCAACTCCCTTTTCAGGACAATAATATTAGTATATATATAGCAACTATTTTCAATAGGATATAGCTTTTCTTTTTGTATTATAACCTTTAATAAATAAATGGTTTAAATTTCAATGTACTGGAATTTATTGTTTTTTTCCTTTAGGAAAAGAAACAGGTTATAAACCTAGGTGCATAGAAATAGTTTCCTATATTCCCTGATAAAAGCTTAATTTATTTGCAACCATGGTGCCCAGTGTATGAAAAAAAATCAAACAACATGCGTAATTTTCCAAAACAAAAGTAGTATCTGTGATGTTTGTGTGTAGATGGAGCAGGGAGAGACTATAGATTAACTGACAACAGGAGAGAGAATCACAGACATGGCCCATTTGTTAATGTTTAGAAGTGCGTATCCTATGGCTTTACACAAATAAATAAAACTTAATCATGGACATGTTTGGTAAATAACTTGTTCATCCTTGTTTTATGAGGTTGGGCTATGATGTAGTAAAATCTATCAAATGAATAATAGCACAGGAAAGAATTGATTTTTTTGACAGGTTCACATTGTTAAGAGCCATTTATTTGAGAGATCTCCATTTTTTTTTCCCAGTGGAGAGAGAATGTGA
Organism: Camelus bactrianus; assembly: GCF_048773025.1. Taxonomy (NCBI): domain Eukaryota; kingdom Metazoa; phylum Chordata; class Mammalia; order Artiodactyla; family Camelidae; genus Camelus; species Camelus bactrianus. Next base: position 32,455,782 of record NC_133539.1, read on the forward strand.
TTTTTTTAATTATGTGAAACATTGACTTTTTGTAACTGAAAATACCCTTTAAGAAACACTTTATTATCTTACAGGTGTTTTAATGTTTTGGACAGAGAACATTTTTGATGAACTGGATGCCTTAAGTCTGTATATATTGAACAGCATTTTCCCTTTGACTTAAAATTGAGTATCCTATTCTGAAAGTTTCTACTGGGTGTAATGCACACACTGATTTTGTGTGTCACATTTGTAAACACATTTTAAGGACAAATGAAGATGTTCTAATTTGTATCAAAGATTATGTTTAGAGCAAATAATATAAATATAGGACCAAGGTCCCTATGAAAAAATGTGTTGTATGGAGTGAGATTTTCTTTATGAGGAGCTCTTCGTTGAAGGAATCTTTTTTTTTTTCTTTTAGCTATATGATACTTTATTTGCATCTTTGCCTCAGTGCTCATGAGGCTGTAAAGAGTGGAGCCCACACGAATTTCAGGAATGATTCCATACTTGGAGATGCAACATAAATTCACCATAGTTAATTAATTTGGAAGTCGTTTTGGGGGTTTGTTACTTTTGTTGCCAGTGACGACTAGGTTCTTTTCCTGTCACAGAAAGAATTCAGAGAGGGGACATGGAGGTTAAGAAAGTAAAGTGAGGATTTACTAAGTGATAGATATGACACTCTCAAGGAGCAAGCGGGCAGGCTCATGTGAGCAGTTGCCCTGAGTTTCTTTGGCAAGTTGTTTACATAGAGTGTAAAAATGAATAGACAGAATATTCACTGGGGAGGGAAGGGTTTGGGGGTCTTACTCCCTGATTTTAATCCCAACTTCACCTTCCTGAAAGGTAGGAGAAGTTTTTGTCCTTATTTAGTCTGGATCGGAAGTGACATGGCATCAGTCTGTGATGGGTACTTCTAATCTGCAAGGCTGATTTTATTGAAATGATGGCATAATGAGCAAAAGGTTGTACTCAGACTCTTGAGATTCCTGCCTTTTCCCACCTTTCTTTGTCAGCCTCCAGACCACTAGTCACCCCAAAATGTGTGACCACTTAACCAGCCCAGACATTCCAGCTTTTCTTTCCCTGCCCAGGGACCCCTGTTGTTTACACAGTGTATGGTTTCCTGTATTTGGCCTGTGCCCCTCCTTTTGCCTAAACCTACCATTTGGCCTGCATCCCCCTTTATCTGCTCATATCTCACTATGCCTGCTCTAACATTTTGAGGAATATACCCTTGACCAATAAATCCTCCATAAACTAGCAGAGATTGTGGTGTATGTGATCCTCTAGAAAAAAGAGGACAAGAGAAATCCTAGGGCACTAAGGAGAGCAGGGTACCATCTGGAAGCTGGAGGGTAGGGGTGGGGTAGGGCAGGGCACCTGACAGGTCACCCGAGCAAGCTGTGGATTATGAAATCAAGGCAGTGGGCTGGGGGCTCTGTCTGTTCCTTAACTGGCAGTATGTCTAAGGACTCAGATTCTCAGTTCATCCCTGTCCATGTGGAATGCTCACTCCAGCTAGAGTAAGAGAACAGGCTTTCAAACCTTGGCTGTGCTTCTCACCAGCATTGTGTTTGTGAGCAGAGAATTTAAAAGTTTTAGTGCTTCAGGGTTTTTTGTTTGTTTGTTTTTTAATCTGGCAACTAGAGATGCAGTACCCCAGGGTTGCAATGATAAAGGAAACAATGCAGTCTGAGCACCTTGAATACTCTCTTTTGCATACAAAAAGACCACTGTTAGAAAGTTAGGGGCTTGGTGGTGGGGAATGGAGGGACTGACAGATTTACTGAGTACAGACTTTGAATTCAGAAAATCTCCACATGTTTGTTGGAAAACACAGCAAACAAGGCCTGGAACAACATGCTTCCTTATTCATATTCAGTATGCATCAGAGAGGGACCTCTTTCTCCAGTGTAGCCCTCAAATCATTCCCTTCAGTAGGTTTCTGTCTTTCTCATTCCCTTGTCTCACCCCACAAATAATAACAGGTCTATAGGCTGGCCATACCTCCTGGCTAAAGTTGGGGTTCCTAACGCAATGTCCTTCTATGGGATAACTGTGATGGTTTCAGTTTAACCAAGGCAGGCCCTCGGAACTAGGAGACAATGAAACTCATGGATTACTTGGGGCAAGGGTACACAAATTAAGGTTCTGTAGAAAGTAGCAAGGAGGGAGTGAAAACAGACCAGCTAACAAACCATGCCCACTACGCTATATTTACTGCAGGTGTCTAGAAAAGTGATTCACCCTTGCCCCAAGTCATTCATGTGAGTCTGACATCATATTATAATTACCTATTCTATTTTACATGGCATGCGTACTGAAAGAAAATTTTAAGGAGATAATGTAGAAAAATAAATACTATTTGCCATAAATAAAATGAAAATGTAATAAGATCTCTCATTCAATTTAAATTGTATACTTCTCTTATGATTTTGCTACCTAGAAATAGAATCTTATTAAAATTAGTTATATGCTTTTCATTTAATTGAAGTGGCATTTATTTTATTTTCAAGTGGTAAATATGTATTACTGCAATTTTTTCTGATAATGACAAATAAATAACAGAGAAGTTAAACACTAAAATTATTTATAAATTTTTGGAGGCAGAACTCTCAGAATGAATATTTATATTAATTGGTTCCATATTTTTCATGTAATTTCATATATAAAGAAATAAAATTTTGTATTTTAGTAATTATGTAGGCTCACTATTATTTTGAACCACATATACTATTATAGGTATTCTTCTAAATAATTAAAAATTCTGTCATCATGCCTTTCAAAATTATTTATTTTACTTAGTACATGTGATTTATGGGCACAGAAACTTAAGATGGAAGCTTAGATACAACACTGGAGATCCTCGAGTCTATACATAGACACTTTGCTTTAGTTTTATATGATCTTTTGCGTCTCACTTTTGGTTGCTGAAGAAACTGTTAATGGTTTTGAATCAGATCACCTTGCAGATAAGAAAAATCAGAATAGAAGTAATTTTCCAAGAGATGAATTGCTCTTAGAATAGGTTATTTCCTTAAAGACTCAAGAAAAGTTATTGGTTTCTTTGCATAACTCTTGAAGCTTTAAAAAATGTGGTTTTAAAGTTAAAAAAATAATTTTTTAAGAAAGGACCACATATGTATATGTGTGTACATATGTATAAATGTGTGTATGTATGTAAATATGTATATAATATATATGACATCTTTTTGAAATGACAATAATCCTTCTCACTTCAATGTCTTTTTTTTCCCCCTGAGAGCCAAGGAAAGCTATGCAATATATAGAGTATACAACCTTATTATATGCTATTTCTGATTACGGGGAACAGCACTTGCCAGAGTGATTGATGTTTTAGCTAGTCCAGTCTTACTTCTTACTTTAGCCAGGAAATTCTGGCCAATTAAGGAGGAGAAGGGAAAACCATCAATCAAATCAAATGTGACAACCACCCCACCTCTACCATTAAAAAAATACAGTTAGAAAAGTCATATCTTTCCATCTAGTCCCTTTCAAAAGGCATCAAGTGCTTTGATTTTTTTTCCCTTGTGCACATCATGATAATTAATAAGTATTAGAAAATATTTTACAACAAGTTTCTTTCTAAAGACAAGGAATATTTCAGTGAACATACTTAACCTAGACCCACTAGGGGATCTGAACAAACGGAAGTTCTGATATCCTTTCCCTTGTGACCTGAGAGAGTTGATCTATTTCCAGTGACACTGAAGTATTTTCTCAGGTGTTATTTAAAACAAATTCTGCACATTGATTCTTATAGTTAAAGCTAAGCTTTGGAATGCCCCCTTTTAGGCATAATGTATCACCTAGGTACATTTCTATAGTACCATATAGTAATTAGATTGATTAATCATTCAAAAATTATCCTAGAAGGTCCAGTTCATGCCCATAATTTTTTCTAAATAAAATAGTCATAATCAGAACAGAGTGGAAGGGCATATTAGTGAATATAATTGTTCCAGTAATACGATGCCATAAATAGTATAAAAGTAATGTGTAAAATGTCAGGGCAGCATTGAATGATTCAGTAATGGTCCAAATTTAAAGGAGGTTAACATTTATAGAAGATATGAGGCAAACCTAGGGCCTTTGAGTTGTGGGTGATCCAAGAGTATATCCAGGGGTAAAACAAGAGCTTCACAGATAGTCTGAGGTACCAATTATATGGAGCAAGGCAGAGAAGTGAGATTTATTTGTGAGACTAAGTCAAAAACTACTCACTTGACTAGAATAATACAAATTGCAATAATCTCCTGAGTTCCTGGAATCAATCTAGCTAGCTAGCTAGCTATCCATCTATCTATCTATCTTTTATCTATCAATCTATACACGCATACCCTTTACATTGCAATTGCTGTCAAGCATAGCTCTATACAATAGAGATGAGTAGGATATCAGAGACCTAATTTAATGTGAAATAACGAGTTGTATTGATCCAAAGAGATTTTTTTTTTATTCCTATCAAAATCTTACTTGTTCTTTGATTGAAATGAAACTGGAAGTTTTTGAGTTGATCCAAAATTAGGAGAATATTTATGAGAAAGTTAATGGCCACTTTGGGATGTCTTGACCCTGTGGTGACAAGGCATCCAGAAGGTGATGTGTATATAAGCTCCTCAAAATAACAGGAAGAATTTCTAAAATGCATTGGAAATGAATTTGTAGATCTGTGAAGCATGTGCACAGGAGATACAGTAATAACCTTGAAAATGAATGAGATAGCAAATGATCAATCATAGGGAAAGGAGAAAAGGAGCAAAGAAAAGACCTTAAGACCACTGGCATATAGAGACTGAGAAAGGAAAAAATTACATTGAAAGTCAGCAAAAATGTAGTTAGGAAAAAAAAAAACTGCATGGGTGGTATAGCATCTTAGAAGCCAAGAGAGTTGTTTCAAAAATAAGGCAGTACTCAACATAGTACAGCATTGCAGAGATGTCAAAGAACATCAATGCTTAGAAAACTTTCTCTGACCCAATTAATATAATGTAATGAAATATTGGCAACATTTCTAAAAAGCAAGTATAGAAATTATACATATGCTGGATTACCAAGAACAATAAAGGATTTGAGCAAGGCTAAGATTTTCTTTTAAGTTTTTTGGTGTTGAAAGAATGATACTGCATGGCAGCTTGAAGGAATAGAAGTATTTAGGTCACAAGTTAGTTTTAGGCAAGTGAACCAGTAGGCACAGGGGATGGTAGCCATTTAGAAGGAGATGTGCAAAGCATGCATGAGGGAGCAGAATTCATTCCTTGAACAGGGTTCTGGATGGAAGACGAGGAGATAGTACTGTTCCAGGGACCTAGACTATAACTGAGTGGATGAAATAAAATATATAAGTGAAGGAAAGGATTAACCACAGGAAATGGAAAAGATGTTAATTCTGGTTTCTATTCTCAAATTTATTCTCAAATAAATATGTAGCTTTCAATGGGATGTCGACTGTATACTCATATTCTCACTGTGTGTACCTTTGTGTACATATTTATCATATATACATATGGTTGAATACTATTTATATAGTATAACCCTTTCTCCATATAAAATTTTTAAGTTCCAGAAGTGAAGAACTCTTTTCTGCCCATACACTTATTGTCAAAACATTGCTTCAGCTATTCCACAGTGTCGTATCTCATCTTGAAATCAAGGACTATGCTACTTACCTATTATCTGGAGTTAGACAGACTGTGAGATGGAAGGCATAGTCTTTCAGGCTGCCAAGTCTACTTAAGGCTTGTGATTCCAACTGCAAGCAATTAGGGTTCAACTACAAAGTTAGAAAGAATAGTCTGCATATGACTACCCTCCCTCCTGATAACAGTTGTGTGTTGGGGGATTTCCCAAGACCATCCTCAGATACAGTAATTCACTAGATTCACAGATCTCACTGAAACCTATTATACTCCTAGTTATACTTGTTATAGGGAAAGGATGCAAATCAGAACCAGCTGAAAGAAGAGTCCTATAAGGTAGAGTCTACGAGGGCTCCAAATACAAAGCCTACATTGTTCTCAGGATGTATTCCCTACTGGTATCAATGTGTGACAATAAACACAGAGTGTTGCCAACCCAGGAAGCTCACTCAAACTTCAGTGTCCAGAGTATTATTGGTCCATCATTACATAGGCATGATTGATTGGTTAATTGCCCATGTGGTTAAACTCAATCTCCAGCAGCCCCTACACCTTTCAGGGAGGATGAACTGATATCACATGGTTGAAGCTCCCTGCTAAGCCTATGATTGGCCTTTCTGATGTGGCCAGTCCTAAGACTATCAGGTGAGGGCAGCCTCAACCTGAATTATCTTTTAAGTGTAAACTCCTAGGTGTGGTCAGACAGGCTTATCTTGAATAGCAAAGACACTCCTATCACTTAGGGAGTTTCAAAGGTTTAGAGTTTACCTATTAAGAGCCAAAGATAAAGAAAGGCCAGACCTCTTTGGGTAAGGCTAACTTCCTTACTTTACAATATTCTTCCATGTTTTTGAGCCAAACTCCTCACAAAAGTTGTCCAACTTTTGTTTCTAATCCAGTTGGTTTTCAGTAATATATATGTATCATTATTTACCTGTTTGGGAGAAAAAAACATATCCTATCTCTTATTCATAATAATACCACTAGTATCTTCCTTTCTGTGGCCATAAGTATATTTCTATTGCCATCCAATTATTTTCTCCCATTAAATTTCAGCAATTTCCTAAATTCTTTAGTCCTAGACATTTTTGATATCATTTGTTATGTCACTCCTTCCTTTCCACATTCCTTTTACAGCTCTCACGAAGTCTCTAGTCAGGCACTTTCATCGCCATACTTGTGAGATATTCTTGCTAATGGCCTAACTAGTTCATTTTATTATTTTTTTCTATATTTATTCTATATTTTACATTTCTGTCTGTATTCTACTTCAGTGTTCTATATGTACTCTTTATTTTGTATTCAAGCCCAAGTCCCAATCTTCTACATTGAGAATATACCATATGTGCCCCTCAAATCCTTCTTTGGTTAGGGTATTTACATTCACCAAAATATTTTCTATCTTTTATGATTCTCCTTAACAATACTTTTCCAGTAAAATATTTTTGCTTTCCCTCTTACGATTTTATGTGTGAAAAATCAAATGGAAAAACAAAGGATTGCCTTCAAAATTTCAAGACCAAGTATGTTACTTATTCGTTCGATATTTGCAAAGTACTTCGACAATTAGATGCATTTCATATTATTCCTACTCTTCCTATTTAATGATTTTCTGAAGAGAATTGTTGATAAAAGGGCAAGTAAATGTTAAAAATGTATGCATATTTCGCAAATCCTTGTAAAGTAAAAGAATGAGTCAGCACTGTAATTTCGGAAGACACAATTGGCACAGTAAATCAAACCTGTGAAAATACCTGTAAGAAGAAATAGAGGGATGATTTGAAAAATGCATTACGAAGTTTTACGTTATACATTTTTTCCCCCTGGATAATACTTATTTAACAAATATCCAATATAAGACATCATGCTAGACTCTGAGAATGAATTTTTTTCTAAATTTAAAAATACAGTTTGCTTATTTTATCTTCCACTGAAGAAGCAATCAACATTACTTGTCTTCACTTCTATTTCAAAAACACGTAAGCTTTAAAATCGTTAGTTCTTTGTTTATATTCTTAAGTTAATCAATTGCTCTTCAACCATGTCTCTTTTGGTTGTTTTCTCTCTCCTTTTCAAGGCATTGAAGAAGAAAGTCACACACACACACACACACACACACACTCCCATACACCGTGTTATTCATTGCTGCCTCTGTACATTCATTTTGTCAGCCTGGCCCAAACTCCATTAGAACTGTGTTGCAGTCTAAGACTCTTCCTACCCGTGGTCCAAAGACTCTCTCTGCCTACTCCTGCTCCCTCTCCTTTATGTTTCACAGACATTTCCTCCAATATGTCTCTTGTAGGTTTAACCCTGTTTGGTGTCTGCTTCTTGAAGCACCTCAGCTAACCAATCTTTGTCCTGAAAAATAAATAAGCATACAGTGTATTCAAGTTCATAGACAACGATAAATGCTCTCATTTCTATGACTTTTTTTAAGCACAAAAATTTTCTCGTCACCAACTTAAAAATCATTTAAAAATTTTCTCAGCTCTATGAATTCCAATACACAACAGTCTCCTCCATTCATAGCCAAATTGTAAAGATCAGTTTTTGCTTGTATCAAGTTCAGTGTTGCTACCATTTATTTAGGGCAGCTTTCTAGTTATATTCATGTGATGTTAGGAAGAAGGTGAAGGATGTTCCAGAAAGCCATGCATATATCCACCTATGAAAAGCCAGGTTTGGTTTAAATGTGTAATGAGTAGAATTGGAAAAGTTAGGAGCTGGACTTCCTTAGCACTTCTTGATGCCTCCACTGCAGTACCTCTACTCAGACTGAATTTGACAGTCACATGTTTCTCCTTCGCAAAATATTGAGTTTTGAGAGGGTGTGAATTGTGTCTCTTGTCTCTGTAACTCTATATCCTAACACAGTTAAAAAGAGATCAATTAATTTTAGTTGAAAGAAAAAAAAACTGACTAAAAATAAGAAGCCAAAAAAAAAAAAAAAAAAGGAGGAGAAATAGTAAGTTAGTTGTGAAAAGAATATATGGAAAATTTTACTGAAAGACAATTAGCTCCAAAGATCTACCCAAGAAGATATAATAAAGACAAAGGCTTTTAAAGTAGAAGAATTCACTGATGTTTAGGAATAATTAGAAAGATTTTCTGGTGGAATTAGGACTTAACCCAGATTTTGTGGGAGTAGGAGAACTGAGTGACAAGCAATGAGGAAGAAGATTCAGGTCAAAGCGAAGACTTGAACCTTACTTGTAAATGGCATGCTTAAAGGAAAATGAATAGTCCAGAGTTGACAAGATGAAGGAGGCAAATAAGAATTATACTGTACTGTATAGTACTCTAAGCTTGGTTTTGATAAGGACATTAAATAGTCTGTTGGCCTAAATGCCAAGCAGGTAGTTTCTAGCTGGGGTACATAACAATCTCATCCCTTAAAATACAGATCAGTTACATATTGATTATGGATTCTTTGATTGAGAATGTGATCTGCTCAGACCTTTTAGAACCCACACACACAGAGGGGTAGAAACTGATCATTTCTCCCTGGCCATTTAGATTATCTGCATCAATACTGATGATCAAAAGTCAGAAGAGGCTGTGGCCAGGTCACCCTCAGATCCAACTCTATGAAGAATTCCCTTTACAATGAATTTGAGATGAGAAACACCAGTATCTGTTTGTGCACTTGTAAATGACATAAAATCTATTTTTATTAGCTGTACATCACAATTTGGAAGGATGTTAGCATTGGAAATAGAGAAATCTGGAAGTTGTGAATTTTAAAAAAAGATACTAAATTGTTGGTAGAAGAGGAGTAATATTTCTGCAAAAATGTTTAAGAAGATAAAATAACAAAGGTCCCAGAACTTGGGAACTGACCTTTTAAATATTCAGTATGGTTGAAAGATTGCCCTAGGTAAGCGTGTCTTGCTAGATTTCTCCTCATCTATCAAGGTGTGATCTTTTTAAAGCTAAACCGCAATATCCAAATCCGATACCCAAAGTGTGAGAGAAGAGATTGCAAAAGTCCCTTTCTCTCACTTAGATGTTTTCCCACTTGGTATAGCTGAAATAACTTTTCTAATAGTTGTTAATCTGAAGTTTTCGCATTAATGAAGACACATAACTGTGCAACACACTCTAACGGGACTAACAGCTACAATTATTATCAATTTTTAATTTATATTGAGACAAAAAAACATTTAACAATATCTTAGTTTGCTCCCTGGAGTCTACAAAATAAATTTAATTTGTCTTATACATGACAGTCCTTAAATATTTCAACAGACTTACTATGAGCCTCTCTTGCTTAGGCAGAACATACATCCTCTTATTCTAGTAACACTTCTACTGAGGACATTTAGTATATTATTAGATTCCTAAAGCAGCTCCCCAAATTTAAAACAATTTTCAAGATAAATTCTGGCCAGAATACAATGAAGTAAAGTTATTTTTCTGGATATAAGAATTCTATTAACTCACTTTGTGGGCACCTTCATTTCACAATAATGCTTGATAAACGTAAAGTCAATTCAAATTCTATATTTCAAACCAAAACAAAATACAAATTACTGTTGAGTCAACTTCTCTTCACCTGTAGTGTAGCTAATTTTTTTTATCCCTGTGTGGAGACCTTCATATTTATCCTTATTAGCTACTATCATTTTTAACTTTGGCTCATCCTTGTAGCTTACTGGGAACTATTTGGACAATGATTCCATGCTCCATTTAGCACACTGGGAGCAAATAAGGTTTAGATCCACTTACAAGGCTGAGTTGCGTGAAGTTTCAGGGATGCAGTGTACATGTTGAGATGAAGTACAGAAAAATTGGAAGCAAAAGGCCTGTTAGCAAATAATTGGCAGTAGTCCAGGTATTAGGTCAAACAGTCCTAGAGTAAGATGGTAATTGTAGGCAAGACTATGAAAAAAAAAAAACTAACAAAAAAAAAATTCAAACTAACAAAAACTAGTGACTTACTAGATGTATGTAGTAAGGAAATAGAATGAATCAAAAGCAGCTGGACTGTTAGGTTTTCAGTTTGGATATTTAGAACCTGACAGTAACTTTGACAGATATACTGAGTCCCAAAGGAAAAGGTGGTTGGAAAGAAGGATGAGGACATTGACTTAGATATATTAACTTTGAAGTGATGGTGGTACAAACAATTAGAAAGTCCCAAAGTACATACAGGTGATGGGAGGAGGCTGACCTGAAACACAGAACCAAGGTAAATGCTAAAGGTAGATACTTGATAGTCATCTATTCAGAAATGATATCTGAAGCCCAAAGAAGGGCTCAGCATTTTTCTAAGAGCCATAAATTTTCATAAAATTATTAACTCATGGATAACAGAAGTTGTATACCAGCCTAAGGAGAAAAACCTTGAGGAAGTTCTATGAAAACACATGGAAGAGTTAACATAATAGGAAGAAATGAATTGAAATAGAACAAAAAATATTGTACTTGTCTTTCAAGTATTCTTCTAATGGAGTTCTTTAATATTAATTTTTAAAGATTCAACATAAATTGTAACCACTCTTAAATCTTCATTAAGTTATTTTTTTAAATGGTGACTATTTTCCCTTACCTGTTATTAAAATATTTTATTTTCAAAGCTTCATCTTTAAGAAGTTAAGTGTATTACTATGCTTCTTAAATTCAGCATTAATTTCAGAACAATTTTTTGCTGTTTTTTTACTTTCAGTCCTGACACTCATATTTAAATAGTCTGGATAAAGTTAACTGATGGTACTTGTATAACCCTGGCTTAATTTGAAGGCAGTCCACATTTTGTATTATCTTTCTGGAATTTCATTTATCATGATTTATATATGTATTGGATCATTATTTATAAGCTATTCATTTATGTCAGAGAGAACAGTTGAGGAAAGAGTTTGTAGAGTATTATGATTGCTTAATTCTTTTATCTTTTCTCATCCCTGTTTCTGCTTGGAAAAGCTCAGCATGTGTAGAATTATATGCCTTTCATGCAAAGGCAAAAACACAATCTCTGATTATAAATTTATATTTACTGATCTTGACAAAACGACTTTCCCATATTTTTCTCCTAAAATATCATAACATTCAACATATGATGCTTTAAAAATTCAGCAAAAGAAGCAGTTGTTTGTGATTTTTTTTTAATCATGTCATCTTAATGCTTGAAACAGAAACACATAAATAAAAAGGAATGCATAATAAGGTATATATTTGATTTCAGAAAGTGATGAAAAATTGATTGTTTTAGTGTTGAAAATAATTAAATCTAATGTAATTATTTAAAAATTGATTTCAATATAGATTTGAATTAAAAAAGCATATTATATCTCAAAATTGAGAAATCCCTATCATTTAATAAATATAAATGAAAATAATGCCAGCATTAAAATACATGCAGTACAGGTGAGTTTGAAATTTTGCTTCACAAAGAAGTATGTGCCTCTCTGGAAAAGCCTGTGGATTTTTTACACAATAAAAATACAAGAGAATATATATAAACTGTTCAGTATAATGAGACCAATATTTCATATATTGGCTGGGAAAAAATCTCATTAAACTAACATTCTCAAAAGATAATAAGAAATCAGTATTTTACATCATTTAAGAGTTACCATTATGCAAATTGTACAACAATGATTGAAAGCTTTTCTTAAAAGTTTTTAGAGCAGTTTCTAATATTTCTTCAAGATTGCATATTCTATGCCAATTAAAAAATTATACTCATGTTTTAAATGTTCTTCTGCCATGAGTGTAAACATATGCTTAATATTAACTTACCATTTTCAAAATGGTGATAAAGTGATAATTAATCATTTTAAAAAATAAATATGCAATTATATTTTCAATATTGATCCTGTAGTCAAAAGTCCAAACTTTCAAGAGAATTTTTACTTAACCGTACTGAGAATTTAATTATTATTTTTATTTAATTAGAGATTTTTAATATTTTGCTGTTTGTTTATTTAATAGGTAAGTGCAGGAGATGCTCAAATTTAATTTTTCATGGCAAATTATATGTTATTTTTAATATCTACATTTTTATGCCTCACCATATTTGCATTTACTGGAATAGCAGGAATGGTAACTCAAGCCTCTTTTCTTTGATGAAGTCATCAGTAATATTATAACTTAGTTGTAATATTCCTCATGGGACTGGTAATGATTATTACTTTATTGGCAAATAAAATTACTTAAGTGAATACATTTTTCCTTCACATCAAACATTTAAATTAATTGCAGCAGCAGATCCTGTATTGTCCACATGTTGTGGTTATCCCATATTTACTGAAATTCCATGTTATTCTGTCTATAAATATAACTAAAGTAATGTTGGTATTATTCATTATTTTTCAAAATTATGAAAATACCCTTTGATGTTTATCATTTAAAATGACAAGATAATGGGGAAAGTATGGTCTTCTCAACAAATGGGGGGAAGGGTATAGTTCAGTGGTAGAGTGTGTGCGTAACATGCATGAGGTCCTGAGTTGAATCCTCAGTACCTCCATTAAATAAATAAATAAACCTAATTACCTCCCCTGTCAAAAAAAATTAAGAAAAAAATAAATAGATGAATAAAAACTTAATTACCCCCCCAAAAGACAAGAAAACAAAACAAAATGTAATAAAAACAACAAATGGAGCTGGGAAACTGGATATCCACTTGCCAAAGGATGAAGTTGGACCCTTACATTATGCCATATACAAACATTTATTCAAAATGGATCAAAGACCTAAACATGTAGAACTGTAACACTTTCAGAAGAAAATATGGAAAACCTCATGACATTGGATTTGGCAATGATTTCTTGCATATGATACCAAAACTCAGACAACAAAAAATAGATAAATTGAACTTCATTAAAATTAAAAACTTTTATACATCAAAAGATACTATCAAGAAAATGAAAAGACAATCCCTAGAGCATGTTTTTTCAAAGCATATGTCTGATAAATAATATCCAGAATATGTAAAGAACTCCTACAATTCAACAACAAAAAACAAACAATCCAATTTAAAACTGAACAAAGGACTTGAATAGACATTTCTCTAAGGAAGATATACAAATGGCCAATAAGCACATGGAATGCTAAATATCACAAACCATTAGGGAAATGTAAATCAAAACCAAAATGAGATACCACCTCACATGCATTAGAGATGGCTATTATAAAAAAACAAAAACAAAAACCAGCAAATACCAAATTTTGGTGAAGATAATGAGAAATTGGAATCCTTGTGCATTGCTGTGGAAAGCAGTTTGGCAATTCCTCAGAAAACTAAATATTGAGTTACCATATAATCCAGCAGTTCCACTTCTAGGCATGTACCCAAAATAATTAAAAGTGGAGGCTCAAAGAGATACTTGCACACCAATGTTCATGGCAGCATTATTCACGATAACTGAAAGAAGTAAACAACCCAAATGCCTATCAGCTGTTGAATGGATAAACAAAATGTATTGTGTACATACAATGGAATATTATTCAGCTTTAAAAAATGGAGGAGATTCTGACACATGTTACAACATGATGAACCTTGAAAACATTATGCTAAGTGAAATAAATCAGAAACAAAAGTCAAATATTGTACAATTACCCTTAAATGAGGTAACTTTCTCCTAAGATGTTACAATTGGAATCCAAGTGTCTGAGCTAATACCTTTAAGGAAACACCTTCATCCTCTCCCCTGACTGTCTACATTGACCAAACACAAAGGAAAAACGGAGCCTTCAGAGGAGAGAGATCCCTGAGATCTTGGGAAGCAGGATCAAGTTCCCTGTGACAGAAAGAAACTTTAAATCAGGGAAATGAGTTTAGGGAGGTAGGCCTCCACCCTTATGCCCGGAAATGCTCAGATGCAGAGAAGAGGGTTTGGCATGACACTGCTTTGATGTCTATGTTGCTGTAGGGCCAGGTGGGACTTAGAGTGGCCCTGAGCTCCAGGCTTGTCTTGGCAGCCATCAGCACTTTCTATTTCCCCAAATGCACTGTACAAGTAATCACTTCTCCTTGAGCTATAAGCAGAGCAAAGTGTGAACTATTGTCTAGAATCTGAATGTCATCCCCCAGCCTCAGCCCAAGTGATGGTCTGTCCTAGTTGGCCTACAATTGTTTGCCTTGTTAGAAATGGAACATTCCACAGAATTCCATGTGGTTAGATGTGACTCATAGAATACTGGCAGCCTGAGGCAGAGTGACCATGCCTCCCGAGCTGTGGAGGGCCTGCTGACTGCCTCAAAAATATGTTCCCAGCTTGTTTTGGAGCCTCATGCAGGACTGTGCTGATGTTGTCAACGCTTGAGACAAGTCTGAATTCTCTGGGAGACTCTGGTATGTACTGCTATGGTGATCTTTATATTAAGGAACTGACATGCTTCAAAATAAAAATGCTTCTCAAAAGATTTTCTGCCTGGGTAGAAGTATCAAAAAGCCAGTGAGAAGATTGGACTAATTACACAAGCCCGTGAAGCCCTCAAGCTGCCTGTGGTGGGAGCCAGCACCACCACCTGAAGTTATGAGTGCTGTATTTGGCATCACTTTATAAAAATCTAAACAGGTCTTCACTTTAAGACACAGGAGACTTTCTCAAAAAAGGACAGAAAAGTGAGTCCCTGAACTTTCATTTCATAGACTGATGATGGCTTACCTTTAAGGGCAGACAAAATCATTCAAAGATGCATCAAAGTTTCCCCAGCACCAAGTGACTAATGAAAAAAGCATCTTGAAAGCTTTTCAGAACAACGTAGAGCAACTTTAGTAGAAAATAATGGAGAATTCAGACGTCAATACTCATCATAAGGGAAGTCTATTGCTGCTTGCTCAAGAAACTGGAGGACGGAAGCAGAGAGTGCAGAAAATGAAGGAACAGAAAGAAATGTTTGAAAACTCAAAATGTGTGAGACAAGCAGGTCATGAATGGTAGCAAGACTGAAAAATCTTGGACTGAAGCCATGCTGAATATCCTAAGTTCGCCTTGATCTCTTTTGAGAGGATCTTGTGGATGGCAAATTGGAATTAGAGGAAAAGAGTAAATCAGAAGATGGAGATCACCTGGAATAAGTCAGGATTCGTTTTGAAGAAACTTATTATATTTTTCAGGGTCTCCTTTAAAAACAAACAGACAAACAAAAACAAAAAAACAAGAAACATCCAGAAAATTAGGTGAAGAAAATCAAAAGAATGAAGAGTTTATAGGAGAAAGAAGTCTCCAAACTGAGCAAGTATCTTAAATCTGAAAATACTCAGCTTGAATGTGAGGTTAGAAGCTTAAGATGAATGACAAATACTCCTGAAATACCTCAAGAACATGGATTGCAACTTCAGAGAAAATCAATTGAGGAAGAAATTCACTGCTTAGAGATTGAGAAAGTGTATGGAAATGTGAACTGCACATATTAGAAGGGGAACTTCTACAGGAAGATGGCCATAGCCATAGACAAAGAATTGGAAAGAACCATGTTGTTCTATCAAAACCAGACACTTTTCTCTGAGAAAAGAGTTTAAGAAACTTGGATGGCAGTTCTGTTGACTGAGAGAAAGCTCAAGAAACACAAAAAAGAAAATGATTACGACAGACTAATGCTAGTAAAACACAAGTTTAAGTTTCAGCCTTTTCCAAGTGACCTGTTTGCTCCTACTGTTCCCAAGCAGCCCACAGAGACCCGCAAGTATCAGAGATCCCCTGGATAATCAGGCCCCCCAGGAAGAAGAAGGGTCACTCACACTGGAAAGGCTCAAGGATTCAGGGTCACATGCCCGTTTAGTTCAACTTTCACAGCAGGGAAATTTGGACGGCCACAATGATAGCATGATATTTGCCTGTGTTTTCTCTCTTGAAAAATGCTTTTGGTTTATATCTTTAGTTTCACTGTGGTTATTTAGTTGATGTTACAATCACCCTTATTGAGTTTTGATAGTAGTATAGTAATACCTAAGATAGTATTTTTCAAATACATATGTTTATTATAATTCTGTGATTCCATTATTTCCACTTCATTGGACCTTCTAGAATTAGATAGTAAAAGTATTACACTTATATTTACATTAAAGAACAACTTATTTCAACCATCATTGAAGTTTGACAGGGATAGAGACATTTAAGACAATAAAGACCATTTCTATTAAGAACAGCAACAATACACAAAACAAAGAAGATGGCACTATGTGAGTACAAACAACAAACCAATCTATTTGGATCCTTAACCATACATTACAAACAAGTTCTACCCTCCATGGAATTAGCCACTAATGATTACAGAAAATGGTAGCATTTTGCCCCAATAATTGTAGGTAGATTTTTTTAAATTAATTTATAAGTTCAGTTGCTACTACATTTATGCTCCTTTTATACAGCTACACTAATATTTGAAAGGACATCAAACTCAATAGGTTTACTCATACTATTTATTGGTCATCTCCTTTATAGATTTTTGTCTTGAGATTTTTTTTTAATTCTATATAGGATATTCTCCATATTTTACCTTTTTGTGGGTCACAAAAGAATATTTTTCTTAATAAAAATTTGAAGCAGCTAATAAAAAAAAAACAAACCATCAACTTGTTATTAAACTTATGAACTAGGAGGGCTGACCAAAGCAGTGAAATAGAATGTCAGAACAAACTGTGACTTTGCAATTCGAGCCCAGGAGCGCACCAGAGGTCCTGCTCCAGACCAATTTATCTTAAAATGTGCAGTCTTTCAAGTAATACTTCAAGATGCCAATGCCTGTACTAGGAGCTATGATCAAAAACTGTAAATCTTTTTGTCACCATGAATTGTACAAAGCAATCAATCTCAATCCCCTGGGACAAGAACTTTGCAAAAAAATAAGAAGAAATTGTTTCACCCATCCTGAAGGACTGGTAAATCATTTTCAAAATGGTGTCTTATCTAATGTCTATACATATATATATACATATATATATATACATATACACACACACAGACATACATGTATGTAAAACCTATTTTGACAATGTAATGAATAATTTAATGATTTGCTAGGAACCATGTTTTCAGCATCACTAGTATCTCACATTAAACATACTTGAAAGGCTAGGATGAAGCTTTACTGTTTGAGATGTTTTTGCTATGAACTAGTAGTTTTTCTGTGTTTGATTTTCAGAGGTTCTAAGTTTCAAGAAAAGATGTATGAATTTCTTTCTTTTGGGGGGGTATATTCTAAAGTCCTACTAGATCTTTAACTGCCTACCTCATGCCAATTTTATACTGCATAAGTTGTTTCTCTGTGAATTCAATGACACTGTATTCTTTAAAATTTAAAGATATGGTTCTTCACTGCATATCAAACAGTGAAACTGAGTGGAAAGTGCATTGGACGAAATAATTCAGTGGGATCCTCATGTGTTAATATTCACACCTTCTTTCTCAAAGGCAGTTCTGCTTGTACCTAATTTCTCTGTAGCTATGCTATACACCAGTATAGCTGTACATTTTTCTTGTAACACTTTTATGGAAAAACAAACAAAATCTTAGCCATCTGAGTTAGTAAGGATCTCTTATCTCTTCTGACATGCAGTTTGCATATAACATAATATAGAAACATTAGGAGAGATCTTATTCTTGATAAGGCACATTTTCTAGCTTTGACAACAGGATGCATACTAGAAGCATTTTTTAAAAACATAACCAACTTAGATATCATTAAACCTTCAAACGCATACATGTCCGTTTATTTCTGGGGATATATATATTTTGACATGGAGACATAATCTTGGTTTTTAGATTTCTAACTTTTAGAACACTAAATAAGCAAAGCGTTTCTTATTATGCTCTTATCTACCCAAAGCTGTCATATGTGGTTAGCTGAAGAGTGCTGAGGACAAAGGCTGTGTTGATATGACATGCTAAAAATGCATTCAATTTTTAAAAAAAATCAATAAATATTGTACTTTTTGTCAGGTTGTATAACTGAATTATATATTATGTAAAAACTAATCAAATGTTCAAAAACTGGCCTACACCAGTTGAGGTGTAAAAATGGCATGGAATTTTATGTGTAAAGGGAAATTAAATTAACAACTATATTTATGGCTTATGTGTAATATATACTTTATATACTTTATATATGAATATATGACATGCATATTTAAAGTGCAAATGTAAGTAATCAGATTTAAAGTTATAGATTGCACCTTTATTGTGCTAGTTTTGCATTCTTTAATTTAGCTTGTAAGTTTGATTTTACCTTGGAATTTTAAACTTGGGAAAGATTCAAGAATTTATTTTGGAAATTTTACATGTGGTCAACAGGCCATTTTGCCCTTTCCCCTCTCTTCATTCAGCACAGCAGTCTTGCTCTGTAAGATGCCTGTCTTTTCCATTTCATTCTATCTTCTGGCTCTTGGAACCTAATGATAATTTTAGTGATTAAATAAAGATTTGTATATTGCATATGTGTGTGTACTTTCTATCTTCCTTACAAGAAATAGTAAGTTATCAAGAGGTGAGGTGATTGGAAAAGAATAAAGGAAAAGAGTTAGGAAGGGCATTTCCATAGCGTATGCTAGAAACCATGTGCAATGATTATAAGAACTAACTGGTTTTTTTGGAATTGTTATTCAATTGCCCTGAATTTTCTGTAAACTATAAATTTCTGTAAATTTTAGAGGAAAAAATCAATCTTCAAGACAAAGCTAAATGAATTTTAATTTTTAATTCTGTTTTGAAACCCATCTGCTTGAGTTGAATAATTCTAAAATATAAAAATACCAATAAATTTGGGGACATCTGCATAGAGTAGATGTCAATGGCTTTTTCTTTATATTGTCCTGAGATTATACTAATATAAGCTTTTTTATGTACAAAATTTGCTATCAGGCACTAAGCTTGTTTGCTTACTTTGAATAAAATCTTTAATAAATTTCAGCTCTTTTAAAGTTTGTTACTGCCAAAAATCAAAGTGGGAGAAAATGGTTTTGACAAATTTTGGAGTTGTAAAAAAGTTTAGCAGTTTACACGGGTCTTTTCATGTTAAAGTTGTATTATATGTGATAGATATAATGGGTGTATTGGACACTGGACATACGCTTCTGTCATGACAAATTAGCAGAAAGTAATAACGACTTTTAAGAAATAGCCAACTGTTGGATAAAGTGCAACTTTTCAGACATCGTCAGTAGTTAAACACATAATGTTAAAGAACTTGAGAGACAACTTTTTGAGTTGTGTTGCAACTGGTCACTCTGAAAGATCTACCAGAATATAGCGTCCATTTAGAACATCTTTATGTATTTTTTATTTAAAATCTCTTTATTTCTTTATACTACAGGGGTTTTGGTAGCCTGACATAGTATTACTGACTGATAATAATACAGATAACTTAATTGAGTCAATACTCTGTTCCTGACACTGTGCTAAGAGATTTACATCATGTTTCATTTTCTCTTCATGGTACAGCCATTATTATCTGGGTACTGCAGTGGGAGAGATTGGGAGCTTGAGACTAGAACTAACCAACCATGGTACCCTCTACAGGTGGAAGGGCACCGTGAGCTCCAGTTAGCCAAATTTCACATCTTTAATATCTCTGTGGTACTGCTTTTCTGACTCAAATTCCTTAACAAATTCAATAATTTATATATAGATTTAGATATAAATATATTCACTCAATGTTAGCCTGGCACAAATTTAATTATGAAACTAACTTCCTTCATAAATTGAAAAGCCTTTTCTGAGCTAGCACTTATTAAAAGCTCCTACATTTTCAAATAGAATGAAATTGTACCTCCCTGACCTCTAAATTTCTCTATATATGGAACATTGCATAATAGATAAGTGCTTGATTTTGCAGGACCATTCAAGAGATACTTTTCTATTTATTTCACTAAATGTGTATTAAGCTTTATTGCTGTATTGATTATGCAAATATACCTACTTGGATTGTGTCTTCTAATTTCCTCTCTAAAGGTATTTCCCTTTAAACTTTATCATTGCCTTTGCTTTGGAGAAGAGGTAATACCAGAAGCATATGCTTTTTTTCTCAACTTCTAGAAGAGTATAACTGAAGTTATAAGGTTTTACTCTGGGAAACGGAGACGGGAAAGTGGACTTTCCCTGAAATTTAATTATAGTCAGCATCATATTAAGTCCTTCCTGGGGATCAACTAAAATGATGTTGAAGTAGAATTGTAATGAATTTCAGAATTGAGAATTTTGCCAGGTTGTTGAGGGGAGAAATGGTATAGGGATGTAGACAGATGCCACATTGTAAAGAGATTTTATGCTATACCAGGACATTTGGACTTTCCATTATAGGTGATAATGAATCACCAAGGAAGTGAAATGGAAGAGTGATATGATCAGATGTAAATTTTACAGGTCTACTTTGGGAAGCATGGCAGATGATATTGGAGAGAGAAGAGAATAGAGATAGGGAGACTTTTTCATAGACTGTTGCCTTAAACTGGGTTAAGTTGATAAAGACCACAGAGAAGACTCTAACATTAAATGCAGACATATTTACAAAATTGCACTGAGTGAACCTCATGACTAAATGGGCAGGTTACAGATATGTTAGAAGTTAGTTGGCCACAAATTTTCTATCGGAGACAATTATATTTCAGCAAAAACATCAAGAATTGATGGCAGATTTGAGAGTGGAAAATGTGTAGATATTAACACCCTGTTCCGTTCTCTGAACAGTTTTGCATACAAGTTCTACACTCCAGACATCCTCTGAGTACTCCCTGTAGTTACTCATTTTCTCCTTTCAGCATGCTAACTCCTTCTTTTTACATCCTCCCTGGTTTAATCATCGTACTTGATATGTAAGGGGAGAAGGACAAGAAGGAACACATGCTACCAAGTTTGATCCAGCAGTAAAAGAAGTAGAACAGAGCTATTCCAAATTATGTTCTCGTTTCAAACTCCAGTTAAAATAATTAAATACACAACTGTGTGCGTTCATATGCATACCGCCCCTGAGGCCCATCATACCCCATGATTTGTGAATTTTAATTCTCACCAAATGACTTTTAAAGAATGGTTATGTTTATTTGAGAGCCATACTAAACAAATCTAGTGTTCTTCTAGCATTAGGGAAACTTCTAGGTAAATGTATTCTTGAGCATTGTATCTGATTTCACACTCATTTCAATTTTACATGTATCTCTTCTTTTTTTAAAAAAAAATCACTACATGTTGAGTTTTCTCATACAGCACACTTTCCAAACATATTTGCCATTTTGGGGTAATTTACATATGTACTATTATTGGATCACCTTCATAATTTTCTCTTTTCTATTTTAATCAAGGACTATTTCTAATGGATTTTGCCTTAAAAAAGAATTAGGTAAAACAAAGTAGTAAAACTATCTGATGTCAGATTTTGCAAATTGGTTAACAACAGTTAACTCCATTGAGAACAAGTTATTTTAAGCAACAGCCAAGTTATCCCCTGAAAAGAACCATCAGATTGAAGGAGGAAAAAAATGTTTTAGAGATATTGAAGTACATCATGAATTAAAGCTCTTTGTGGTGATAGTTACAGAAAAGAAACAAGTGTACAGGAGAAATATAATGATCCTGATGAAGAAGAGTATAAATTATGAAAGGAAACAGGCAGAACCACAAAGGAAGAACAGCCTCAGACACCAGATCTGGTGACCCACCTGAGGGCTGGTGGTGTAGTCTACTTCTAATTGCAGGCAGAACTGTGCAAGCAAATAGCTTTCTCATCTGCAATCCCATGCAAAGGATGCAGAGGTGTCCTTTTTCTGTACAAAGGATAAGTGTTCAAGCCATACTTTGACAAGGGCACCCTGAAGTACATAATGCATTCTGCCCTTGAAAACATGTTACTGTAGGTTATATATAGTTTGACATGGTACCAAGAAGACATGCTGTTATAAACTGATCTATTGTATGGTGGCTGATAGAGTGAAAAAGCAATATGATTTAGAAAGGAGGTTACTCTAGGGGTCTTATTAGAGTATATAAAGGCTTAGGAAGGGAACACAAGACGAGGGAAAGATGAATTTGTGCTGAGCTGCAGTAGGATTCATGAGCATGACTGGAAATCCCAACGAAACGTGTGCTTCACCTGCTGTGTTAAATGTTCATAGAAACTTCAAAGTTTAGAACTTTGTAGTGCTGGTAACATCAATAAAAGTTCAATATACTTTAGTGTGTTCAATTAGGTTCTTTGATTAAAATATACCTATTTATTTGTTTTCATTCTTTTTCACCTTTAAGTTACTACAAGATATTGAATATAGTCCCCTGTGCTATATAGTATGAACCTGTGGTTTATCTATTATGTATATATTAGTTAATGTCTGCAAACCTCAAATTTCAAATTTATCCCTTCCCACCTCTTCCCCACCAGCAACCATAAGTTTGTCTTCTACATCTGTGAGTCTGTTTCTGTTTTGTAAATAAGTTTGTCTTTTTTTTAGATTTGGCATATAAGTGGTATCATATGATAGTTTTCTTTTGAATATATGTATGTTCATGTATGACTGAAGCATTATACTGTACACCAGAAACTTACACAACATTGTAAACTGACTGTACTTCAATAAATATATACATATGTGTATATATAGAATGAAATAATGCCATTTGCAGAAAACATGGATGAACCTAGAGATGATCATACTAAGTGAAGTAAGTCAAAGACAAATATCATATGATATCACTCACTTATACATATACCTATTTAAACAAGGTGGTGGTGGTCATTCTTTTCTGAAAGAAACTCATCACCAAATTGTGGATTATGATTTAAAAAATTACCAGTAACAAAAATATAGATTTCCATACTGAATGGTATCATAAAGGTAGTTTGGGTCCAATCTAAGTGGCGTATTGATAAATGCTTAACAGCTGGCTCTCTGGGGGCAAAAAGTCCTGATCTGCAGCATTTAACAACTTCTGTGATTAAAATACTCTAACTATAGCTGATTTCAAGATAATACATTGGCAGCACTGAACACAGAGTTTGGAGAAGTGATGCCTATAAGGGCTCTTATAGGAACTGGCTCCAGGACATCACGGAATTTAGATTAAAAGCATCATTTCAAGAAAGATATCATATCATGCATATCACAATTTTTTGTAAGAAGTTTACCAAAAAAAGGGAATTTTGAATCAGAAGAATTTTATTGAAATTGTGGTTTATTAAGTGAAAATCAGTAATACACAGTAGATAAACTCTAGAATTTTAGAACGAGCAAAGTTTTTAGAGGTAGAAAGTTGCAAATCCAAACCATAAAATCAATTCTCTTCATGGCACATGATCAGTTTGTATTAAGACTGTAACTGAAGTCTTCTAGTCCCAAGCTAGTTCAATTTTCTATCTTGCTCTTGAGTGACCAATTTAATGGAAAAGGTATAATTAAATCAACCTGGTACAGTCTCTAATAAAGGGCAAGTGAAACTCTAGTGGAGAAGAGAAGTATCCCTTCCTGCAAAATTATTCTGCTGTTGGAAATAAAAATAGGAACACACAATTAAGAACATGGGGTTGATAGTATGAAACTTGCTTAAGGCCACACAGTACAGGTAGTTAGCAAAATGTACCACATTCTAATTATGTATAGCTTGAGAAAGGATAGTCATGTGTTTCAAACTGATGTGGGTTTTCATTACTGAAACACTGATTTAAAAAAAATGTTTTTAAGTTTGTCATTTCAAGAAAACTTGGAAGTTTTTTGAGCTAACACAAATTTTCTTCATTGCTTTTTAGCAATAATTTTCTATTTTTCTGTAGGTATATAATTTACATAGGCCCACATTCAGAAGCAAGTACATTTTCCTTAGTTTGCACATATGATTAAGGTGAAGAAATGTCCAGCTGTAAGAAAATGAAATGGGCAAGAATAGGGAAAGTGTGGATAGAGGGGCTTCTATTTCATTTATACATTTTGGTATGGAAACACAATTCTATGTTTCATGCATTTCGGTGCTGGCCAGGAGACTGGTAAGATATTTTGATAAATCAATTCACTTGTGAAATTAGTGAATTATCATAGCTGATCATATGATCTCCTTTAAGGCAAACTTCTCTAACTGTAACAATCCACTGAGTAATTAACACCATGGTGAAATGATCTTCAGCAAAACCAAAGACTTCAACAAGAGTTAGCAAATAAACATTGTTGGGTAAAAACCTACTTAGGTAAATTCTTCATAAAGACGGAAAAAAGCAGACTTGAAAACATTAACACTTTACAGATATGAATGGTGGCCATTCAATGGTCAGGGCAACTATGTCATTTTGATCTGTCCAGTAAAATGTTTATTATATAAGTAAAACTAGAGTTAGGAGACAGTTCCCCTCAAAATTCTGAAGGATTTCATGTTTTCTTTTCTCTCCTCTCTTTCCCGTTTCTCTCTCTCTCTCTCTCTCTCTTTCTCTCTCTCCAACCTGTATGTGTTGGATTTTTTTCTTTCTTTCTTTCTTTTTTTCTGTCTGTAGAGCACTGTTCAGTCCTGTAGTCTCAGTTCTTTCTGCTGGCTAAGCAATCCAGGAGCAACTTTTGATTTACATTTTTATTATGGAATTCTTAAAGCTGATAATTCTAATAAGCACTTTACCAGTTCCCCTATGGATTTCTGCAACCATCTCAAGCTTTTCACATTTTCTATTCAAACTTTACCTTACATTGCCTGTCATTTCTCATATATTTCTGACACTCTCCTTTTTCTGCCTCTGTGTAACTGGGAAAAAGAGTGAAGGGGAAATGCTATTCCTCCTTCAAGCATAACGTGGTTTTTTGTTTGTTTGTTTTTCCTATATTAGAGGCATAACTTTTCCTGAGAACTCTATCGAGTTGTTTTCAATTATTAGCTGAAAGTCTGACTATTAGCCAGAAGAATGTGTGTGTTCTTTAGTTTAAAAAAATAAGTGTTGCAAAACTGAAAGAAGTTTGTAAAGTGCAAGTGTTGACCAGGCAATTTTGGCATGACATTAATTTTAAAGAACCTCAATCTGAACCACTGAGAGTTTGTTACGTGTAGTGTTATCTCCACTATAAAACTTTGTGTTTAACTCTGTATACATAGATATTTTATCATCATACCTATAAGCAGTGGTCGTCTCATTGACTTTCAAAGAACCTGGTATCAATTTACTTACCCTCCGCATCTTCAGGAGATGTAGAAAGAGAGATGTTTGGTACAAAATATTTGAATGCATCTATATACATAGTTTAAAGCCATGGTTCTCAAACTTAGTGCACATAAGATTCACCAAAAGTGTTTGTTTAAACGTGTTTCTAGGGTCCTCCCATTCAGGAATTCCAATTCAAGAAGTCTTGAAAATGGATAAACAAATAGGCTTTGCCAAACCTGGCCTAGGAAATCGTACGTTCAATGAAGAAAAAAGTCTATTAACTGTCCCACTGACTATTTTTTCTACAAATGAATAGAAAAGATAAAATAGTTGATAGAAAATCTCTTTTATACAGATTCTTTGGGTACTTTTCCTCTGTTTTTCATTTTAGTGGTAGTATATTTTAAGAGACATTTAGACACACTTTACTCAATATTACTAATGCTGCACATTTTATAGCATGAGTTCATGAGAGCTATTAATTACATTTCTGATATAAGCTATGTACTTCAAACAAAATTTTAGCCTAATGCCTTGATTTTATGGTTATGATTTGTATACAAATAAGGGATTTAAAGGCTCATCTGCAGTAAGATCAAAGCCTGTAAGAGAGAGATGTGTTGTCAGAATCATACATAAATACATTAGAGTTTCTCTTAGGGATAAAGCAGCAAGAATATTTAATTATTGCAAATTTGTGGGGGGAGCAGTGTATAATATATTATTTATTGTGGCATTTCATGCTAGATTAAGCAACATCATAGTAATGCCAATGCCATTTAGAAGCTAAAGAATTAAAATAGAACTCCCCAGAGGACAGAAAATCATCATGTTGTTTTATACCAAAACATTTCTTGGCTAAAAATTTAACTTTTCCTATACATGCATATTTATTTCCTTATAAAATAGCTTGATGAATATATGCTGTGATTTAAAATTTTGTTCTTTTGTAATAGGAATGAAGCCCAGAGGTCTAAAATCCATTTTTTTAAAAAAAGTAAATACCCCTAAAAACCTTATTTCCAGAGTTTTCTAACTTATAGGGAATTCATATACTTGTAGCAAGAACTAAATATAATATTTTGAAATTTTTCATTATTCAATTATTTTTATGCTTTTGATGATAATCTTTCAGTTAAATTGTTCTTTATTTACCTATACAGTCAAACTTATATTTCTTAACTCACTGTATTTTCCATTTTAAAAAGGTACAGTACTGTTAGAGGCAGAAGACCTTAGACTCATGAAAATAAAGATTTCTGCGTGTATCCTGCAGAGATGTTAGAAAATAGAAATATTTTACATATGCACAATGAATTATACAGCAGAAAAGGATTATTGAACTGGGCCCCATACATTTTGTAAATGACCTTAAATTGCCACTGCTCTTCAGGGCTTGCTTTGCCCGTGCTAGTCTGACCCCAAATGAGCAATGAGAAGACAGAAGTCAGGGTGCTGTGTAGAGCAATCGAGCGTTTGTGTGAGGATGAGGGGCAGGTCTTAAATGTGAAAAAAAAAAGTTTCATGAAAGTATGCCTATACAATTTATTTTTTCTGATTAAATAATACTGTGTCATATAATAAATATTGATGTAGATACATGCATACGAAATGCATAAATTGAAAACTTTCAGTCATTAACAATTCTGAAGTTAAATACTGTGTCAGGAGAATGTCCCATATCCCAGGCAGTCTCAACATCTTGTCCCTGCAAAGTTAATCTTAGGCTCATTAAAAGGATAATGAAAAGTAGGCTGAGTCTTAACTTTTGACTAACACTCAGCTTTACTTTTCAGTTGTGCTCTATTCAAGCAAAGGCTTTGGTTATAAAAGTCTGTGCTGTGGACTTCCAGTTTGAAATACTGCATAAGATGACTAAATGCTAATGTATAGAAAAACATTCAATTTTTGTAGATGATTGAAAAGCTTATAAAAAGTTCATCAAACATGGTAAGACGAGGAAACAGGAAAGCCTTGAGTTTTAAATTTTAAAGTCATAAAAATTTGCACTTTGTATTCATACATTCTTTACCAGCTGTTGCACATTGCATAGTGCATTCCAACAAAATCAACGTGGAAACTAACTAAATTCATATGTCAAAACTTGTTTGCAAATCCTGCCTTTTATTTTCTTCTTGTTCATTCACATTTTACTCTGATTTCTCACAGTTTTGAAGGCTGAAAAGTCCAAAATCAAGATGTTGGCAAGATAGATTTGATTTTCGACCTTTCAGCCTCCAGAACTGTGAGAAATAAATAATTGTTGTTTAAGCCACCCAGGCTATGGGAATTTGTTATAGCAGATGGAGCAACCTCAGACAAGCAGCAAGGTGTTAGAGCTTGAACTATACCATCTTCTCATATATTTTTATGTAAGTATAAGCTTTACTGGAAACATTCTTTAGAGTTCAGTAAAGAATGAACGTTAAATATCGCCTATAACTATCCCAAATGGATTTTAAACTGTCTTTATCAGTATAACATAATTAAAAAATAAGTCTGATCAGGGGATTTTAGAGCAGTGAAACTATTCTGAATATCATTGGTGGATACATGTTGTTATACATTTGTCAACATCCATAGACTATACAACGCAGAGAGTGAGCCCCATTGTAAACTGTGGATTTAGTTAATAATAAAGTATCAGTATTGGTTCATCAGTTGTAACAAAGGTACCACAGTGATGGAAGATACTAGTGGGGTGGAGGGTATATGGGAACTCTTCTATACTTTCCTTTCAATTTTCTGCAAACTTGAAAGTATATGAAAATAATTCCCATTAATTAAAAACAAACAAACAAACAAAAAACTGCTAGGCAAGTGTCACTTTTTTTCACTTATGACGAGTGTTACCTATTTTAGTTGGGTTAGACCCAGAGAGTGATCACTGTGATAAAAACTTTTTTTACGTTTCTTTTATTGCCATTGAATCTTAGACTGTATCCTGCTTATCCAAAAAACATTTTTATGTAAAAGAATATATGGCTTGTTCATATTTCTAGTGAATTGAGTAATTCTTGTAGCAATTGAAACAATCAGGAAGTAAAAAAATTAATTAACTCAGATGTAAAATTTAAACTGCACTCTCCCTCCCTTCAAAATAGTGTTTATAGTGGCAGCTGAGCATTACTGAGGTGGTTACAGGAAGAATTTCCTCTTCTAATAATTTAGAAGTAAAAGATACTGACTGTCTAACAATAGTAGAGCCTGTAGCTTCTCCATCTATACTTTTTCTCAATATTCGATTATGTTTGACCCACTTTCCTAATTTTTAAATCTTACTGGCTCATTTTGAGAGAAAAAATGAGTAGGGTTAGAAAACAAAGAGTGCAAAGATTCCAGACAAGTACAAAAGCAATTTTGTTGTCCACTGTTTTAGACTGACCTGTTCTGTGGATACTCATATTTCCACACTGAAACATTGGCCTCACTCATGTAGACCATCTATTCATCACATAATACTGACCATATGCTGTGAAAAAAACATGGGCTAAAGACCGCTGTCACTTATTGTTATGGGCTGCTTGATCTTGAGTTCTAGAATATCAAGTTTGAGAGACCACTTTGAGTCTTGAATGTTGAACAATAGAGGCTTAAGCTGGGTGGAATGAAGACTCATTTTTCTCCTCTTCTTATGGATGAATGTCCTCCATGATATCATGACAGGTGCCACTTAGCATTTCCAACAAATTTTCATGCATCTTGTATAATTGCAATAAATATAACATCTTAGGACCCATCATAGAAATATGGCTACTACTACTACAACTAATCATCATAATATTAAAACAACAACAATAATAATAATAAACTGCCTTTTTAATAATTAAGCTTGGCATCCTCTAAACCAGTGATTCCCAAACTTTGACATGTTTCAGAATAACGCGGGGAGTTTTCAAACCCAGGCGTCTGACCTCCTGCATCTACAGGCTTTCTGATTCCACAGGTCAGGACAGGGCCTGTGAGTGTGCATATCCAACAAGCTCACAGCAGATGTGCCAGTGTTAGTGACCTCAGGTCCATAGTTTGAGGACCCCTATACTGAATCAAATGACTGATGACAAATCATGCCAAAGCTTCATGAGATAAAATAGTTTTCACCATGGAAAGAGGGTCCATTTAAAAAGTGAGGCACATGTCAAGGTTTCTTTCTGAGATGGTTTTAAAGGCAGGCAGACTAAGAAAGAAGACCTACTTGTTATTTAACATGCCTACACTGGCACTGAGTTCTCTTTCAAACTTTTGCTGAACTAAAATTAGAAATAATGCCTAATGACGCTCTTTTGATCTTATACAGGCACCTACTTACCCGTGTCTGATATGGATTTCATTTTCTGATGTATTTCTTCCAATCATTAACTGCTAAGTATACTTTAAGTTTAGTTCTACATTCCAAATTAGACAATAATGCATAAAAAATGAAAGACAGGACATAAGTGACTTACTTTAATTTCTATGGTGAATATGCGGTAACATGATGATGAAATTTTCAAGGTTTCTATTTGGATGTCCTATGGAAGGAAAGGAATTTATAGCCCAAACCACTCCTCTGCAAAGAGACATGCAATGTGTTTTATTACAAAACCAAGACCCATTTTTTTCTTTCAGGTTTCCAGTTGGAAATTGTTAGAAATGGATGATAGTGGAGGCAAAATAATGAAAAAGTGAAATAGAAAATCTTCGCATCTAGGTACAGAGAGCCATAAAATATTTTTGCCAATCATATTACTTTAACAATAACAAAAAAAGGTGAGGGGAATTAAACTGTGATTCAGAGAAGGATGGCACTGAATGAAGCAAATGAAATTTCTTTGGTTTCTGTTTTTAATTTGTCAGAGTTGATGCTTACTGTACCTTTGTTGGCTTATGATAAGTGCTATATTTGAGTTTCAGTTTTTTAAAGACAAGGTAAATATTTTGGGGTAATTTTGTGAACCACAGACCTGCTAACAGTTTTGATATCACAGATTCTCACTTGCTATGACATTAATAAAATATGTGTAATTTTTGTTGTTATTTAATTAGAAGAATAAAAATTAATACACTCTTTACCTAAAGCAAAATATGAATGCTTGTATTTTTAGACTTACTGATTAGAAGAATATAAGACTCAAGGTGAAGATGAAATGCTATCATTTGACTTTGAGAAAAGACATACAAGATCAAAGAATTCTAGGCTACAAGACAGGTAGAACTGAGGAACATTTGGGAATCTGGGGGGTTTTACCCCATGTGGAGCTCTCTGCTTTCAGTCCACCCTCTATGATTATATTCTCTTTGTGTTTGTTCCTGCTGTTAAAAATAGAGCATTTGGCATTAAAAGTGATCATCATTTACTGCTTATTGTTTTAATGTATTTCTATAGACAAGTGTTTCTCTTTTTGAGTGTAGGCAGTATTTGGGAGCTAACTTAAATTATGGTTGTTATCTCTTCAACTTCTTTATTTAACATGTAGAAATTAATTCATGCAGAAGAATCATGTTTTCAAAGCCAAGAAGGATGAGAAACATTTACTCTCTTAGGTTTCTTCTCAAGTTGCCTACTGATTACTAAGTTATTTGTGATAAGTTTGCCATGTGTCCTCCAAATGTACGTGCAAACTGATTACCTCTACCTAATGGTTTTACATCTTCTCCTTTTCACTTCCAGTTAGTTTTTTGTTTTTTATTTTTTGTTTTTAATTCAGCACACTATTTGTGCTTTGCTGATGTTTACAGTATTTTGGTTCATTTGCTGTATTTACTCACAAATTGGTCACCGTGCATAATTGCTGTATGTGGACTTTTGTATAGGTTAATTTGAATTGAGTGGTTTACAAAGCAAGAAAGAAAAGGGCAGCAATTATGCAAGTAAATATGGCATATAATTCCCTTTCTGTTTAATCAGTATGGTGGCATTAAGTATCAAAACAAAGATTCATTTAATCTGTTTCTTGACATTTTCTATTGCTATTGTTTTATAGAAAAAAAAATGGGAAAGAAAACAACCTAGAAAGTTTGTACCTTACTTGTCAGTGATAACTTCAGTTGTGTCTTTGTTCTTTCCCTAAGGGATTGACATTAGAGTTCAATGCAAGTTTTTTTGTGTACACATATATTTCACTTCTACATTTTAATTAAAAGTGTTATTTAATTATGCATTATAATCTGCATATATAAAACTTTTAGAATGCATATATAAATATACATGAGCCACACAGGATTGTAATAACAATTCATGTTACTTTTAAAGTTTTGCAATGTGCTGAAAAAATCTCTCTTCAAAAAACAAAAATCATCATTATTCCTGAATGCCAGAAGCAGGATTAATCATTTACAATTAAAACAGCACATCAATCTTTTAAAATACTTCCATATTATAGCTTCCTTTCACTCCTGCTTGTATTAATGTTTAATGGAACTATTCATATATAAAGATCTTTGCACATTTGTATACATTTTGAAGGTATGTGGACTCATTTATTAATCTTAGCCTATGTCTCTCTGTAAACCAAGGATAGGAAAGGGGAATAAAGTGTCATAACAGGCCAACCTAGAATAATCTAAATTCACCTCTGAGACTATGGAGGCACTCAACCTCCCTTGAAGCAAATGGTATTAGAGCCAAAGCATGTGTCTGTTAGCAGGGAAACAGAAGTTGGAGGGTGGCCGTTGGATGTTTGTCTCAATTAGCAACTCATTATTTTGTCATCAGAATTACTCTAGTCCCTGTGATTGCCAGTGGGCTGAGCCTGGTGTATACCCTCTAAAGTTCATCAAGGCCACTCTCATTGCTACGCATTCTCTCAGTCTTAGTTTCATTTACTGAGTTTTAAATTTTGTGTATGAATCTAATCACCCTGTAGTAACTTGTTTGTTTCTACATCAGCAGATTTGCCAGGTTGAAGATACTAATTCCTTTTCTGAAAATTTATACTTGAGCTTCCCTTTCAGATTCAACTATTGTCTTTTATTTAAAGAGCCTTTATTATCAGCCAGTACCCGTTTTAATCCTTTTTCTTCCTTGTCCTTTTTCGCCCAATTCCTGGTAGAAGTAAAACCTGCTTGCCTGTATATTATGCTTTAAAACCACAATAAAGAGAAATAATAATAATTATGATGATGATAATATAATTATTATTGTCATTATTATTACATGTTAACATGTAGAATACTGCCAATAAGTTAACACAGCAGTGGAGAGATTTTTGAGAGAAATATACCTTGTTTATTTATTTAGAGAAATTTTGAAATAAATTAGGCTCAGACTTTTAAAATACCACTCATCAGAATCTCAAAGTAGCATTTGTAATTTAACTGATTTGAGATTAAAATAATACTTATTTTGTATTATAGTCAAAACCATACAGAGATAGTAGACTCTTAAAAACAAAGGAAAGAACTTGAAAGATTATTTCATCTTTTTCCAAAACTTGAAACACCCTCTCTAAGAAAGTAAGAAGTAAGAAAGAAAAGTATTATTTTTTTAAATGGCTCAGTTTTATAAAGAGGATTGTACAAATGGTCCTAAATGTAAGAAACGTTGAGAGTATGTAAATTTGACAGATGTTAACATATTAGATGCACTATGGGATAAAACAGCTATTAATTTATGTCTGAAGAGACTCAAAAAAAAAAAAAAAAAGGTCAGAAGATCAGACGTTCCTAGTGGACAAAAGCTGAAAAAAAAAATATGACAGTCAAATCCTATATGACCCCAGATTAATAACAATATGACATGGTAGAGATGGGACCTAGGCAAGATATGTCAGGGTTCTCCAAAGAAACAGAACCAATAGAATATAGATAGATATAGATATACATATAGATAGATAGATATTTATCATAAGAATTGGTTCACACAGTTATGGAGGCCAAGAAGTTCTATGATCTGCTGTCTAAAAGCTGAAGAATCAGGAAAGTCTGAGAATAATGAGTTTGATGTCAGAGGGCAGGAGACGATGGATGTCCCAGCTAAAAACAGAGTGGTTTTGCCCTTTCTCTGCCTCCTTGTTCTATTCAGGCTCTCAAAGGACTGGATGGTGCCTACTCACATTGGTGAGAGTAACCATCTTTTCCCAGTCTACCAAATCAAGTGCTAATCTCTTCCAGAAATGCTCTCACAGACACACCCAGAAATAATGTTTTACACGGTACCTGGGCATCCCTTAGCCCACCCAAGTTGACATATAAAATTTGCCATCTCAGTCATTCTATTATAAATATTGATGAGATTATATTAGAGTTTTTGTTTTGTTTTAATGAATTGAGTTTTTTTCTTTTTAAAATGGATTGAAAAGAATGGAATAAAAATTTTAATATGCTTCAAGTCATATTAAAGCTAATAGAGTTAGAAGAGCAAAGACCTGAACATGGCTAACATCAAGTTTGTGAAAAGTTACAACACAGAGGACTCTTAAGCAGCCTGGTAAATGGACTTAAATAACAGGAAAAGAAAACTAGATCACATTCCAATTCTCTTAATTGTGATTGAAGTTTCAACAGTCTTTTTTTAGCATTTGGATTTGTTCTTTAGGTGAAAGAAATTCAGTAATGATTTAGATCTTACCAACCTAGAGATAGGTTATGGGATCTATTCCTTTCCAACACTGATCATTTATTATTTGATAAATGTAAAGAGTGAAAAGATGCCTTTTTTCTTTCTTAATGACACTACCTCTCAACTTCTCACCTATTTTAAAGAATTGGTGGTCAACAAAATTTTATATGTATTTTACATATATATATACACACACACACATACATACACACACACACACACACATACACACATCTGTCTTAATTGACAAGTATTAACACAAAACTGAAATAAAGGATTCTGGGTTTTCTGCCATAAATCCCAACATCATCCTTTTTAGAGAGGGGATTATATCTGGCTTCCTGAATGGTTTTTAACATCTGCTTGTTCAAGGAGAATATTAATGTGTCCTATAAAATCCAAATAGAAAAATAGGCTAATTATAACAATTGTGTCTTAAATATATTCAAATATGTAACTTTTCATGTTCTTACTGGATAAGTGAGCTTTTCTTATGCCTATTTAAAAACCTCTTTGATTTTATATAATTCCTAATGTTTAAAATCATCACGTTTGTGACTAAAGTGGTGCATACTAACCTACATAAAATATTTTCATAAACGTTTGAAAATACAGTTAATTTCAAATAATACACTTGCTATTATATGCTAGACTTGACATAGTAATAAGTTGATAAAATTTGATAAAATACAAGTTAACCTAAGATTCCATTTAATAAGAACCAAAAGCTTCAAAGACAGCATTACAAAGAGTGCTAAAATAGAAAAGAAAAAAAGTTCATCTGGAATTCCTCCAAATAAGAGAAATACAAGTCTTATTAAGATATAAATATAGGAGGTCACAAATACTGTTTACTCAAAAAATAAGTTGGTACATTTCTAATCAGTACCTTTGCCCCACCTTCTCCATCATGCATACTTAAGCAAATTAATCTAAGTAGAAAAAGTGAGATAGGGTTCAAAAGAGAATGTTTAGCTATAAATTACCACACTTAATGATCCTCTCTTGGAAACAGTAATGGCTAGTTAAAAGAGCTGAAAATGTACAGTATTTTCATCTTTTTATGCCCTATTTTCAGCATTTATTTTTTCAATCATTACATACAGGCTTAATGCAGCAAAAATATCTTTATTTTAAGCTATCTTTTAAGAATTTTATTTAATAGGATTTCCTAGTAACCTTCTCCAAAGCAGAAAGAAAAGTTGGGAAAAGATCCAGAACTTCCTGCTTGACCTAGAATGTGAACATAGCTCTCAGAAATAAATCCATGAACATGTTAGGATTATGAAGAGAAGAAGTTGAGACCATGTTTTTAATTTGTGACTTTTTTGGGGTTTTTTCTAGAATTATGTCCTTAAATTTTAATGGGCCTGGTCTTTGAAAATTACAATATTTTATTTTGCTTACCACATTGTTTCTAAGAGGAGAACGGTCCATGAAACTTTCCAAGTATATGAGCAATTTATATATCTAAGTTATATTTAATCTCTAGAATCACTATTAGTAACCCCTAAAACCAAGAATCATTTATTAAGTAAGTTGTAACATTACTCACTTATATCTTAGAACTAGATGACAAATTTATAGCTACAATAATTTGAGGGGAAATAACCAAATTCATTTTGACAAATACAAAATAGATGAACTACAGCTGACTGAATGGCTAACCTATGAATTAAATTGCACAGTAATTGTAAGCTGAAGATAGGAGCTCATTTTATCCAAATCCAAGAAGTCAGACTGTGGGTGAAATGTTGAAGCTGAATATATTTTATGCATCAAAATTGTTTGATTAGAAGGTCAAGTAGTAGGATGTAAAATATCCACCATTCTCTTCCCTGAAATTTTTTTTACTAGCTTCTAGATTTGTGATAGCTTAACCATCTAGTATTTAGCCTTTTCTTGAGAGTATAAAAGAAATAGTTGGCCAGTCAATTCACTAATAGTCTAAAAGTCAACACTGTGTGTCATAATTCCTTTTGTAAAAGCACCCAGTTTTAAGAGTCATCACTTTCTGAATTCATACTAAAATATTAGGAAATGACAGAGCAGGTATTGTTTGTGACTTAAATCCTTCACTCAGAATGTAACAGCTGTATTATCAAACCATCCTTAGAAACCGCTGCTACCTTCCAGCAGTTTATGAAAGTCACAATAGTGCCAGCATTATCTCCAACAAATAATTAATTTCATGCAAAAACTTCTGTCATCATTTTGAATATGTCTAAATCTCCATGTAAAGGCTATTGAAAACATCCTCCTACTCATAGTTAATTACATCTTGCTTTGGATAATTCTAACATTAAGGAAATAATCTTTTTTCAGCTCTTAGAGATGAAACATGGAAACCTTTGTTTTGTAGTCTGTGCATCTGTAACTCCAGTGGAATTGTAACATTTGTGATGTATCATTTGAAGCTATGAAGCAATTGTTTCTATTCCAGTTAACTCAGGGATAGCTTTTGTATTAGTTCAGCTGTAGCTAGGTACTCATTCTTGCCGTGCTCATAATGCGGCTGCAGAAGCATTTCCAAATTGCCTTGCACAAAATGTACCATTATTAATGCAACACTGTTTTTTCACTGTGAACCACTGAGTACTTTGTCATATAAAATTCACATAGATCATAGGTATGTATATAATTTATATGTAAGCTGAAAAAATTAAAAGGCACAGGGTAAAAAAAAATCATGAAAAATGTATAGTCTTACACTTAAATAGTAATAGTGAAACAACTTTCTCACTACAGGTAAGATGCAAAAATTAAAAAAAGAAATAGAGCAACTACTAAAGGGATGTGCATAATACAAAACTAATTGAAAGGCATTTTTGTGACAATCTGCATCTATCATCCATTTTGATTTTCTCTTGACCCAGTGAAGTTTTTTTTTCTTCACATTATTTTGCCTCTTTAGGTTACTTGGGTTATTGATAATATCAGGAACTACTTTAAAAGCTTGATCTCGGCAGAGCCCCGATTTACTGAATTGAAAAACATTTTCAGGGGCATTAATAGTTAAATTCTTCTATAAGCTGCAAACTCAGGGAGAATTTTATTCTTTTGGCTGAAAAGTTTGAAGCTCCTGGTTTAATTGACTGTCATTTTGGCAATAAAATATTATTTGAATTTTGAAAGAACATCACTAGAGAGTTTAACAAATATTTCCTTTTGATGTGGAAGCAGCAAACTTATAATGAGGAGGTCCTGGATGTGTGATCAGAAGACTAGGTTTGTGTTCTGACTCTGCCATGTTCTAGCTATGTTGTATTAGAGAAGTTATATGATCTCTTTATGGTCAGTTTCATCATTTACAATATAAGGATAACAATATCTCCTTCATAATATCTTTTCATAATGTGATGATGTAAAATGTATTTAAAAAGGTTTTATGCACCACGTGATGAAAGCAACTGCATGGTTTTAAATTATGTGGCTCAATGCTGAATGCTGACCTAGGATAAACAAAGGAATAAGGCACAATCTCTCCCTCCCTGAATAAGAAACATGCACAAATGACTATGTTATAATGCACTCATCATATACGGTTAAATAGAAGTATATATTTATACTTACTATAAACTTAGTTAAGCCATTTAACATTTCTCTTAGTGCAAGTTCTTTTTCTATAAAATGAAATGCTTGCCTGCATTTTTTGGCACGGACTCAGGATTAAATATCACTTATTTACTTTACATTAATTAACACCTAGTAAATGACCAAATATTGAGATAATCACTAAAAAATAAAAAAAGATAAAACATTCCCTATATTCTCATTGTAAAATAGGGAAGATAGGTAAATTATAAAAATAATTATTATCTAGGACAAATATTGGCAAATTATATCCTACGGATCAAATCTGGCCCACTGCTTGTTTTGTATGTACCAAGAAGTAAAAATGATTTTTTACATTATTAAATGTCAGATGTAAAATTTAAACAGACTATTAGTCTTTCCAAGAAAACAGTTGCTCAGTTTTGCCTCTAGGCCCACAGAGCCTAAAATCTGGCCTTTTACAGAAACAGTTTGTTGAGCTCTGATCTAGAACGATGATCAAAGCGAATGAAGTATGAATAGTTTGTTTGTAAAGGAAGTTAGGGAAAATCTGAATGAGCATATGGTGGGTCATGTAATGTGAGTAACATACAGAGTTAACTAGACAGAAGTGTGATTCTGTGTGGGCGTGTGTGTGTGTTTGCGTGTGGGTGATATGTTGGAAAGGAAAGCAGAGAATGTTCGAGTGCATGGGCAGGTGAGGACAAGTGCAGAAAATTACCAGTAGCTCAGGAGGGCTGGAGGACAAGTCCTTGTGTGTCTTGCCTGGGAAATTTTATCCTTAGGCTCGTGGAATTCAGTAGTGGACAAACTGATTATGATCATGTTTTTGTTTTAGAAGGGACACTCAGAAGGCAGTAAAAAGATTGGTAGGAGATTATTACTATAATCTGCTATCTGTGAATAAGAAGGTAGGAAGAGAAACAGAGCGAAACAGAGATAGATGGAGAGACAAGAAGGCAATAGAGAAACAATAGATTTGGAAACAAGGATGCAGTAGTGTTGCACCTTTGTGTCAGCAAAAGGGGCTTGGTATGAAAACTCCAACTAGTGAGAGTCCTTGTAAAGAGAAGGAGAAGAGATCTTGAAG
Organism: Camelus bactrianus; assembly: GCF_048773025.1. NCBI lineage: Eukaryota > Metazoa > Chordata > Mammalia > Artiodactyla > Camelidae > Camelus > Camelus bactrianus. The sequence goes on from NC_133539.1 coordinate 32,494,663, forward strand.
ACAGACAGTGCTTTCAAGAATTCGGTCTGTTAAGGGAGAAAAAGATGCTAGATAGGATTGGGTGATGTTTCCTCCACTATAAAATAGGGACTATATGACTATTTAGTTAATAAGCTTATTGAGAAGATGACATTACTGAATAAAGTGGTTTGAACTATGCCCGATAAGTAGTAAGAGCTAAATTAATATTAGCTGTTATTACCTAACTGGACAAGTAGTAGAGCTTGAATCTCAGATTTCTGCTGTAAAATTAGGATAATGACACTCACCTTTAGGGTTTTCCGGGGGATATTTGTAAAGAGCTTGCATTACAAGATTCATGCTCAATAAGTGTTGTTCAATTAGTGATGCTTATTTTCATACTTGAATACTCTCTCTGCCTTCCCCTCCTCAACATATCACACACATACATCTCTGATGCTCTAACCCCTGAGCATCATTTACATCATGTACCTGCTGAGAGGAAGGAGTCAGTAGATGTGTTAAAGACAGGGTAAAGCTACAAACATGTGATAGGGTTGTTGATATGGAAGGGACCCTGAGGAGATGAAAGGATTCATTTGGAGCCTAAACAAGCTGAATGGAAGGGTAAAGGGATTACTTTTGATGACAATTCATCCGTAAGTGCAATAAGTTTAGTTTGCTGAGAATTTTCTTAGGGTGTAGGTAACAAGTTTAAGAATGGGTACTGAAACTTTGGAATGACTACTGAATGGGAAAATAAAAAAGAAACAAAAGTACTTTTGAGCTGACCAGCTGAGTTTGAAAACCACTGACTTATACTTAATTGCATAATTTTCTTCAGCCAAGCTTTCTCGTAAGTCTAAGTGAATGAATGAAGGGGTGAGGTTTTAGAGAGCAACTTAGGAAGGAGGATAAGGTGAGGTGGAGTCCCCGGTAAAGTTGAGGGCATTGTTGGTGTAGAAGATGACACAGTCTCTTGATTATGAATATAACATAACACCTGAAAGTAGCTTTCCTAAAATTGGGAGAAGATAGGACATCAAGGAACTTGAAAGTCTCTGTGAATTTGAAGAACTTGGATATCGGCAAGTGAGAGTGAGAGACCTAGAAAGACCTGGGCCAAGAACTAGTAATTGACATCAAAGATACCCCTAGAAATATCAAATCCATAATGGCTGGTGACACAGACTAGGCATAGCCATGGGAATAAGATGCCAATGTCTTCAGTGAGCTGTGGTGGAAGGAGAGTTTAGAGTTGGAAGGAGCCACAGAGCAGTGGCAAAGGACAGGAGTGACCTGAAAATTGTTGCCTCAGGGGCTTGAATTTGGGGGCAGGGCCAAGAATTTCTGTAGAAATGACTCATTTAAAGTTTGTAAATAGAAATTTGGAATTAGTTCCCCTACCCCAAAGTTGTGGGGAGGATTTGAATGGCTGAATTCTTTAGTCATTTTTTATTCTAGAAGTCTATGGAAATTTATACTAGTAATAATTTCAATTAGAGGGGTTTATTTTATGCATTGGAGGAAGAGATGAGAACTATTCAGATTAACGGTAGCAGAACTTTATTGTACATAAAACATCACCAAAAGAGTGTGTTCAAAATACAAAGCCCATGTAGGTATGTATATGCATGACTGGGGTATTGTGCTATACACCAGAGATAGACATATTGTAATTGACTCTACTTCAATTTAAAAAAAAGTTACATTTTCCAAACAAACAAACAAACAAATGCAAATTCCAGACTCCAATCCTACAATTCCTGGTTCAGATAACTTTGAAAGGGCATAACATTTTATTTTTTAAAAAAAAAAACATTCCTCATGGCAATTAATGAGCTTTGCATGAGATTGACAACAAAGTCCTGAAATCTCTAATATCACCCTAATACTTCCACCTGTATGTCTGAGGTCATAGTCATCTCATACCTTTGAACACTTTTTTGACACTATCTCAGAAAAAAAAATTCACTATGTTCCAATCATAGAGCTCACTATTCCACTGAGAGAGAACAGAACAAAAATATTCCAAACAGCTGAAATAAATACTTTAGGTGATGCACTTCATTCTATTAGGTATAAGTCATAGATATATATAAACAACTATTGAGCACATGTACGTTAAGATCTCAATTTAAAATAAAAACATACATTTATTTCTGAGTCTTTTTTCCAAAAAGGAGAATTTTTAAGCTAATAAAATACTAAATATGGAATATTTAAAACAAAGCACTCCTTGAAGTCTAAATTTAGTCAAGGCCTAGAGAATATATCAAATGACATGCATAAATTGTTGTCCCAGACAACCTTATATAATGATCAATTTATTTATGCATTTTTTTAACACAAGGAAGTGTGTGTATGTATGTATGTATGTATGTGTGTTTTCCTCCTTCAAACAGGCTGCTAGAATTACCTTTTCTTTCCCCCTGTGGTTGGTGAACGAACTCAGTGAGGAAAACCTTATGGATGGCCTCATTAGAGGATTCCTGAAATTGCTTACTTGTGACTACCCGCCTGGAAAGCAATCTCTTGCTCCTTTGCCAGAGTGCTGGAGAAGTGGGGGTTATTGAACCCTCTGTCATGTAAGGAGCTAGCAAATAGAGATAGGTTATGCTGAGAGAAATCACAAAACTCCATTGTGTAGATGAATTCTGATTTGCGTATCGCCCCATAGAACCAGAGAATGGAATTTTTTTTTCCGATTATGGGTAATATAGAAATATGGCTAGACTAACAATCAGCTTCTTTCTTTGGATCATGCTTTAGAGCTACAAGTTTAACTATTTCTCTATAAATTGCATTATTTTGAATGAATCAAAAGAGAACTTCTACAGGAAACGATGCTTAGAATCATAGTAACACAATATATCACAGTGCTCAGAGACTACAATTTGAAGAGCATCTAATTCATTCTCAGGCTGGGTTAAAAATCATTCATTTGGAACGCTGGTGCCAGATTATACCTCTAAGCTTTCTTTTGATTTCTAGTGCCTATTCCAATTCCTGACATCTGTGGGCAATCAGTAAATGTTTGTTTGGTAAATGATAAAATAGATGTCAATCTATTGATTAACTTTGCTAAATGTATCCTTTGCAAAATTTTAGCAGGGTCACAGTTACGAAGTTTTCCTAGTATCTCCTTCACTTTAAGCAGATTTCCTCCTATTTTTTCAGTAGAAAGAAATAATTTTCAGTAATTATACTTGTACTACTAAATTTATATGCTTAAAGATTTTCACTAACTGCTGTTATTTTATCAACTAAAATCAGCGTGTAATTTCCTTTTTACTTAGATTGTAATTTCTTAATTTCGTAAGTTCTGTTACCTGTCTCTTAACCGACCTCAACATTTTAATTTTCACTTTTTTTGAGTTTGAAACTTTCAAACTAATATAGCACTAGAAACCGAAAACAGTTATTAAAATATTGTGTCAAAGTTAAGATTTTTCTCAAAATATCAATATAACCACACATTCATTCATTCACTCAACCATTCAACAAATAAAACCCCATCATGTTTCAGAAACATGGGGAATACAGCTATGGAAAAACAAATTATTGCTTTATTTATACTATTACCTGCACTTTGAATTTTACATTCTCATGAGGATTGTTGACTATCAGATTACATATTGTCATTCTGCTTTGGTTTTGTACAATGTTTCTTGTTTTGGCTGTCTGCTTATTTTAACGAAATTTTATTCTATATATTTCTGATAATACCTAAAGATCATTTTGAAGTCATTTTCAGTATTATCCTCTCAAAGTCAAACCAATTTATTTAATTTCTTATTGCTTCTGAAAACAAAAGTAAAATTGCTGAGCCATGATCCCTCACCGCCTGTTACTTGCTCATGTTATTGTGTCATTTTAAAGTTAAATAGGATCTTACTGTTTTGCTGTCTTACTGTCTCAGTTTCTATCCACTTAGGAGAAGAGATAGTGTTCAATGGAGGTGATAAAATACACCAGTATATAATGATTGTTTATAACTAGTCAGAAACTTACATTTAGGGATTATGTACAAGCCTAGTTTTGATCGTTTTATTTTTCAGGCCCATTTCTCAATGAGTTATTCAAATAATAGATGACAACTCAGCATATTTACTGTTCATACCAATTCTTCACATGCTATGGATTTAATTCACTGTGATTTTTAGCTTTCCACTTGTTTTTTGCCATATCAAAGAGTTGAAAAGCTTGGACGTTAGAGTCAGGCACACCCAGCTTTCGGGAACAGCTCTATAACTTTTACAGCGTGATGACTATGGGCAGGTTTGAACTTCTCTGACTCTTGGTCTTCTCATCTGTCATAAAACCATTCCTCCTCCTCTCCTAAGGTAATAGTACAAATTACTTTGCATTGTGTTTGGCATGCAATTGGTACCCAATAAATGGGGTCATAATGCAGCTCTTATATTTTACACCATTGAATCTTTGACATATTGTGGGCCAGTGGTTCTTTCAATCCACTAGTAAAATGAAGAGGGATGAAGCAGCAAACTTTGATTTAAGGTAATGAGAAGATAATGTGTGACTGAATTAGATCGACATTGAGGGAGCCTTGGTAGTTCTGTGATTAGGCTGGGGCCGGTGTAAACGTGTGCCACATTTCTATTTTGCCAAATTAGTCTGGACTTTGAAGCCTGATGAAGTGAGAATAACTATGGAATACAGAGATTAATTTGAAAAGAAAATCCTACAGAATTAAATGAGAGAATTTATTTAGTAAACTAAGTAAGCCGTGTGGTTTCTCTTAGCACTGATTAGGAGTTTTGAAAATTTTCTTCTTCGCTGAAGAAGTTAAGAGACTTTCAGCCACTCGGTACACACTCTTTAAACTCAGCTTCCAACAGGGTTTTAGAAGAGTAGAGATAATTTTTCTTTTTCTTTTTAATTTGGTCATGTTTCCAGTAAAAAATAATAATAAAATATATATCGTACATACATATAATGATTGTCAGCATTTACCAGGATTCCAAATAGTAGTTTGAAAACTCTAGATAGATATCATGTGATTATACTTTTACTAAAGGAACAAAATCACTATTCAACTAAATCTGACTTTAGAAAGTATATTATAACAAAATTTCTCTTAAAAATACTTCCTTGAAATGATAATTTTTAAAAATTTGGTTGATAGTGAGATAAACTATACATGAAGAAATTTTTAAATAAAAGTAAACATTCTAGAAAACCACCATGTTTTTACTTGAATAAATATTGCTTTCACTAGAGGAGGACATCCCTATTACCTAAATCACATTCACACTCCACATACCAGAACTTTTATGTTTACTTTTCCATCATACCCTTCCAGTCCCGCCTCGTTTATGAAACTGCATTAGAAACAGCCCATAGGAATATTTCCTTCTTAACTCAATATATTTGCTTTAATAGCCATTTTATTATTAATCACACATTGGCATTAATAGTAAATTTTTATTACTTTCTGAGTATACAAAGAAAGCATTATTGTTAAGAAAAACACATCAAAGGAAAGAAAAATCACTCATTACCTCATTGTGCAGAACATTAACAATGCTCATTGATACCCTACAATCATTGTACTAAAATTATGTGTTAATGCTTCATTATATCTTGGCATGTTTTCTTTCAATATTTTCTCAATAGGAGATAATAGTAATAGTAATGATAATAATGTAAAATGGGAATTGAGGCAAGTAGATGACTGCATTCTTCTTTTGTTCTTATTCTTTTGCTTAGTATTAGTTTTGAGCATGTATCTAACCACTAAAAGTTTATCAAAAATATAATTTGATTACTAAAAATTATTCCCTACAGAGTTTTTTTTTAAGTCTTATTTAATGATTCCCTTATTTTAAGGCATTCAGTTGGTTTACAATACTTCAATTTAATAGAATATATAATGCCACAGCAAGCATTTAAGTGCAAATGATTATCTGCATCTTAGATCTGTTTGGTTTCTAACTCCTAGTGTTTGAAAGCAGCCACATTTGATAATTTTCCATGAATATAAATGCCAAAGGATGTACTCAACTACTTGTCTTTTATTTATATTATGTATATTATTATTTATATTATTTATATTATTTTATTTATATCAACCTAGTCAAAATGATGGTTAATGATTTCCTCTTATCAATAGTTGTAGATTTCAATCCTGTCCTAGTTCCAAGACAAAGGAATGATAGTTAAGGGTCATGTGCCATATTCTGAAAAAAATTATTTTAATTCTTATATGCACTGTGTATACAAAATAGTCATAAAGGACAGATTGATAGATATTTCACTTTCTTTCTCAGTGAGTATGGTTGCATTTTAATGCCTACTATTCATAAAGACAAAGTTCAATAGATAATTAATATAGAACAGGAATCTGAAATGAGTTTGGGGAGTGTATATTTTGAAGAGATAGGGAAAAAGTACACATATGACTTACTAATGAGTTGATTTATTTAACGTGAAATTCTGGTTGAATGTAAATTACTTTATCACCTTCTCTATGAATTGCAAACAAATTCTCCCTTTTGTACTATAATTTTTCTGTGCAATGTTTCTATGAAATTTTTCAGAGATTTAGCAGAAAATCAGTATATTTAATCACTTTAATTTCTCAAGTCAAATTGATTGCCATCCATTAACTCAATCAACAATTCTATACTCCAGTATGCCATGCATTTTGGGCTGCTTGACTGTCCCTGAAATTTTATGGACAATCTACTAAGACAAATAAGGAATATGTATCAAAAAGGACAATGTAGTGATGGTATTTGCACTCTAGAAATTTTCTAATCAAAATATTCAGTTGTCAGGAATATAACAGTAGAAGGTTAAAGTAATTTAGAGTCAGACTCAAAGTCATCTTCTTATCTGTATAATGTAAAAGCAAGGTAGAGTTATTTAATGTAAAACATTCTTATAAATGAAAGTAATTATTTCATTTTGTTACATTACTATTGGAGGAATTCAATCTAATGCAATTCCATTAGGAGAATTGCTTATGTGCAACATATTTTAAGATTAAAAGGTGAGACTGGTACATTGCAGTTAGAAGTCAGAGAATTGATGTATTTCTGAGGTTTTTGCAGATATGTCTACATTCATGAATGGTAAAGGCAGAAGAGATGGCAGAGATGCATGATCTTGTGCCTGAGTTTAAAGTAGTTACAGGATATCACTTGATCTGCTCCCCACAACCAGAGAAGGTGCCATTTTCATTTTAGTCATTATTAGGAAAGTTGGTTGCTACTCAAGGTTATAAAAACCCAGAGAAGAAACCTGCCCTACTTCATTATTCAGCCTCTCATTCCCCTCCATTTGGTCCTTAACCTCTCCTGGTCTTAGGCTTCTGTCTGTATAATTAATAGCCTTTTTTAGGGACTCTTCTAAATCCAAAATTCTATTGATCAACTTTACAAAAACATAGTTAGTATAAAAATTGAGATGAAGAGGCAGCCGGGGGTAACAAGTACAACCACCAGGTCAGAGTCCTAATCTTGCTCCACCACTAAAAAATTATGTGACCTTAGGTTTCAGTGTCGTCACCATTAAATGATGGTCTCAGGATCTCTGAGATTTATTTTCAGCCTAAAATCCACAATGATAACATAGGCCTTTAATTCTCTTAGGCAAGAAAAGGAGCTATCTGAATTCTATTCAGTGACATGATATAACATTGTTTCCATCACTTTTTATTAATTTAATTTCTGTTAGTCAATATTTTTCAACTTTAGATATTGCTCTCTTTTAATGTGTATACACACTCAGTCATAATTCTCACAGGTAGTCAAGTATTTCGTATTACTTTGGTCGCCTTCAGTGTTTCCTTCCTTGGATTTTAATCCCCCTATCTTAGTAATGCCATTTAATCAATGCTAGTCAATGAACTTAACATTCATGACATGTTTCCCATTTTTTAGTTGATTCTCATAATAGGCAGAGTTATATTTTAACATAGTTTACCAAACTTGATTTTCTTTATTTTGGCTATCACTGTTCATAAAAATAAATATGAAGTTGATTTTAATTCACTTTATTAACATTCTGGATTTGCCATCTTGGTGCAGAATCCCTCCAAGTATGGTAATATTACCTAGGTACCAAGATAAAACAAATAACCACATTTACCTAAAAATAATTTTACAAGTATCTCCCATGTAGAGAGACATAGTGGTGGCAAAAGAAAATTACATGTAAAAGAAATCAAACTGTAATAAGAAAGGAGGTCATGACAGAGGAGATGAAAGAAATATATGAAGAATCATTTGAAGTTCATAGAGAACTTTAAACAATGTAGAAGTGATAGAACTGACTGAGAGAAACAATATAAGATGAGGAAGTGAAGAACAGGGAGAAAAGTTCAAATTGTAAGAACAGAATAAGAATGTGCAATAAATTAACTGAAAATGTATACAGACAGAGACCTGCTCTAAATGTAATATCGTATTATGTCTTCTGTTTGCTGCCCATAAATATTAATTTATGTATACAAAACCAGAGAAAGCATGTTGGAAATGGACACAATCTGCCCATCAACCAAGTTTTGTTCACATAATATTATACAGATGATTCAAGAAAGTTTTCATGTGCTTCTTAAGAGATGCACTGTTTTGGTCATCTCCTGTTTACATTTTCCTTGCCCTCTATCTAACCTGACAGTTGTGACACTGATGTCTTCTCCTTCTCGATGATTTGTGAATTCCTTACCCCTGTTCACTCTCATTGTTGCTCTTGCATACTGATGGAACCACCCCCCACCTTCAGACAATAAAGTTTAAAATTATTCACAGTAATCTATACTACATGCCATTTGACTCATTATAACACAGTAAATGGCTACAGAATATCAAAAAGCTTGCCAAGAAGTCAAAGACATCAGTTTTTACATGAACAGGTGTATATACAGACATCAAGAAAGTAGATAATTCTCTTTTGCTTTAAAACAGAATGAAAGGAAGTAGAATGGTTAAGAATACAAAAACAATGTAAAATAAAAGCCCAAAAACTATTAAAAATAATGCTTTCCATAAATATATATTTGTTCTTTTTCACAAAAGGGATTTTAGTTATTGAACAGTCGATGACATTTTCTGGTCAGTTGACAATATAAATGTTGCCCTCAGCCAAGAGGCCAGATTTCAGAGTTTGAGAGTCTAAGCCTGTGTTTGTTTTGTTTCTGCAGTCTTTGAAGTATTAAATATACTATTAGAGAAGGGACAAAGGGATATGTTTATAATATTATCTAAACCCAAAGATAACCTGCATGAATACTTTGAAAATAATTTTCAATGAGAAATAGAAACAATAAAAGAAAAATGATTCAAGTAATGGCTATGATATCAGTTCTTTTTTTTTTTTTAACATTTTTTATTGATTTATAATCATTTTACAATGTTGTGTCAAATTCCAGTGTTCAGCACAATTTTTCAGTCATTCATGGACATATACACACTCATTGTCACATTTTTTTCTCTGTGAGTTATCATAACATTTTGTGTACAGACTGGGATTTCAAAATTGTAGAGTAGATAAACAAGATTACACTGTATAGCACAAGGAAATATACATCAGTTCTTGAATAAAGTTAAATATGAGTCCTTTTTTATAAGAGAGGGTTTGTTGAGCATTTCTTCTTACTGTTCGGATATACTTGACTTATAATAGGAGGGCATATATTGATATACTAAATATCTTATATCTACATCATGAATTAGGATAAGTGTGTAAGTTCTTTAAGTCAATCCTATAAATAATCAGGATGCAATCCTGTTAAGTAAACCAATATGCTTAATTGTTTAACAAACTATATTGTAATAAATGCCCTTGAGTTGATTTTGGAGCAAGTTTGATTTCTTGTATACCTCAAATAGGGTGTAAAGCCTGTGTGTTGCACAATTATGTCATGTTGTTTCTTTTAATTGAATTATGAATTATTAAGTAAATTTAAATTATACACATCACAGACCTACTGTAATCTTGGCCATAAATTATATGAAACCATACTTTACTAAATTGGTGCTATGGAACAAATTATAGGGAAATAATAATCATCCAACCAGTATTTCAGTTCAACTCACTAATCCTATGAATGGCTACCATGTAGCCTCAATATTTTCTCCAGCCCCATCCCATTCGTCTGCAGACATTTCGAGTCAAACTCCTCAAAAGATGACTTCAATGCCTTCTTCTCTTTCTTTCCAAACCTCTTTCAGTCAGGCATTTATGCCCACTATTTCACAATTTTGCTTTTGTTAAGATCATCAATGCCTTCCATGCTGTGAAACACACTTCTGTGTTTCTCATGTTACTTGACCTGTTGGCGAATAGGAAACAGCTGATTACTCTGCCGTCTCCATGAAAACTTCACCTTGACTTTTCAGCCCAGCTGGCCACTTTTTAACTGGCACGTGACTCCTTCTCATCCCACTGGTGACAGGGAAGCACTCAGTGTCTGCCCTTGAACCCGTTTTCTCCTTGCGATCCCTTGATGATCTCTTCACGGCTCATAGTTTTAAAGTTCACGTATATGCTGATAGCACTCACGTTTATATTTGTTTGCTCAGATCTGTCCTTTGCTGCCTACTCAGCATGTCCATGTAGATGTCTAACAGTCATCTCAATTTTAATGAGTCCAAAAGCTTTCTCCTAATTCCTATCCTCACAACCAATTCCTCTGACCGTATTTCCCACCTCAGTTGGCCACTCCAACTCTCCAGTTGCTTGGATCTAAGAAACTTCTCTTTCATATCCAACACACTACCCAGTAAGAATCTTACTGGCTTTACTTTCAAATAATCAAGTTTTTAAAATTATATCTTAACACTTACAGAATCTGTACTATGGCCAAATCTACCGCCCTATTTTGGGTCTGAGGGGCAGTTACTGCAAAAGTCATGTACCAATCTTCCGGCTTCTACTCCTAAGGTTTGCTACCCTAAATCTATTCTCAACACAGCAACAAGGGCGATCCTGTGAAAACATAAGTCAGTGTAGGTCACTTCCCTACTTACAGCTTCCCATCTCAATGCAATAGAAACTAAAATCTGATGAAAACGTTAGAATTGGATCTATTATTTGTCCAAACTCATATCCTACTATACTGCCAAATTTGAAACCACTCTAGTCACACTGACTTCCTGTTTTTTCCTTAAAACACACCTACGCATGCACACCCACCCGCCCCTCCATGCATACACACAAACACACACACACACACTCTCATACCCACAGCCTGACCTCAAGATTTTCATCCTTATGATTCTCTATGGTATGCAGTGCTCTGAGACACCCACATAGATCACTCCCTCAGCTTTTCAAATGACACCTTATAAATAATGCTTTCTCATCATTTAACATTGCAGTCCTCAGTCCCTACTCCCACACTCCTATCCTTTCCTACAACTATCATATAATATACTATATAATTGGCTTATTTGTTTTGTAGATTATCTGTCTCCCAAATTTAGAAATTAAGCCCTATGAGTGTTGGGCCTTTTTTTTTTCTTCCAGACGAAATCCTTCTCTATGATTCCACCTAGAACCACTCTTTGTATAATTTTTATTTGTTAAATTAATTAACTAAATACAAACGTTAGAGAAGAAATTACAGGCACTGTCCAGCAGGGGGTTGCAATATCACAAGGAGGTATTCTTGACATATTCCCATTGAATCATTAGTAGATATAAATATTTAGAACAAGCCTGAGGCATAATAAGTGCTATGTGTTTGTTATCAGTACTTACTGTGCTTTATCATTCGTATCATTAAGATCATTATCGTAACTACTGCTAAATGAGTACATACACTGTGTGTGTAGTCCTGACAATAACTTTGAAAAAAAGTAGTTTTTGGTATTATCATTTTGTTGATGAGTAAACTGAAACTTAGGGAATTTCAGTAATTTGCCAAAGGAAACAGCTTATATGCTGCAAAGTTAATATGCAAGTTTAGATCTGCCTACATCTAATGCTTGTAATTTTTCATTAAACTATACTTGTTTTCCATTAGGTTTGCTTCAAAATTGTTTAATTTACTAATAAAATACTATAAGCAGTACATAGTCATGAATTTGTATTTAAATCTGTAGAAAAATATTCTACTGTAAAATTGTAAAACTTTGCCATGGCTATGAAATTTAATACAGCAAAATTCTTAAAATGTATGTCAAATAAGACAATAATATTATTTTGTCTGTAATGAGATTTAAGCAGATAAAAATTGTTGTCCAAAAATATGTCATAATATTCCCAAGAATTCGATTCAATTAATATTTGTTAATATACAGTAGAAAATAGGTTTTCTTGTCTTAAGGCAGATTATTTATCTGTTTGTTTAGTCAATCCACAAGCATTTATTTAATACCTAAAATATGTCAGATGCAGTCTAAATTTTGGAAATAGGACAACAACATTAGTGAGTTCCCATCACAAGGATTTCATAGTGGGAGGGGTAGAAATGAAGAGATGATTACACTGCATTTTGATACAGGCTCTGATTGATGTATGAACATAGTGCAGTGAGAGAACAGGCTGCCTTCTTGGAAAAGGGGACCAAGGGTTGAGAATTTTTTAAAAATGCACTAGCTAAAAGGGAATAACCCTTTCTGAAATAATATAAAAGTATATTATTATGTAAATATAGTACAAAATGTTCATAATATATGAGACTATTGAAAATATGCTCATCCTCAAAAGTGCAGACGAGATGCTGAACTTCCACAGATGTTTCTCTGATTATACCTGCAGGTGAGGACTAAGCACCCTGACTAGTCATCACACTATTTTTACCTCACAGGAGCATCTGTTGCATTTTACCTTGTGGTATAGTTATTTGATACTTCTTACTTTCTCTAATAGATTATAAGTTCATTGAGGACAGATATCAGCTTCTTTTTCCTTTTTTTGTATCTCCACTGTGCTTATCAAAGTGTTTAAGCATAGAAGGAAGTCAGTAATGAATGATATAATGAATTAATGAAATGATGAACTTTGTTATTCAGTGATACAAGTTGGAAGTGTAATCAGAGCCTAGGACATGAATTTAATTAAAATTTACGTAAGAGTTATGTATTCAGAAGGCCCATAGGGAGACATAAAAATGCCCCATAATTGTAGTTTCAAAGTATTATTTATGTCACAGCAAGACCATGGTCAGTAGGATCTTTCTGAATGATGAGTTCCTCAGATTTCAGAAAATCTTTCCTGTAGCATCATTTAACTACTGACTCTGTCAGAAAGTTAAACATTTGCTCTGCTGTTCAGCTTTCCTTATTTGAAAAAGAATTAGTGTTTGAAGATAAGGATAAAAAGATTATTAGAATATTTTATGAAAGATTTTCAGTGCCTCTTCAGTAATATGTTTATACATCACTTCTGGCAGCTAAATATTTAAATGACTTAGGATTAATATATGTTTTGTCAATTTCATAGTTGTAATACATACAGTAATAGAACTTGAAACTATGCCATGGGTTGAATAGGTTTTTTAAATTGCCATATTGGGCCCTAGAGGAGAAGCTCTATGATTCAAGGAGTAAGTGCCGAATCATGGGGACAGGTGCATTAAAACAGAGATCTACATTATCCTAGAAACATTATCTACATTATCCTGGGAAAACTGTACATGGAGAAGTGGAATAAGACATGTAAAAGAACATTTTAGACAATAGTTGTTGCCATTTATGTTTTAGATACTATAGTTTGATACATCCTTACTGTAATGTTACTTCTATGGTAAATTACTTGATTTTAGATTCTATTCAATATATCCATTCTGCTAAACTTAACATCTAATTTGCTTTTAATAATGGTTTTAAAATATGGTCACACTGTTCAGAATCATAAAGCTTTGCACCTTAAACATACAGGCAATGGACTGAGTAGTCTACATAAAGAATGATAAAGCAGTGACTACCCTTCACTTCACTCATCTTGTTTATTCAAGATTGCATTCCACCTACACCACAGGTTGTTGCTACAAAGGATTGCTTAAGCATTTATATTTTGCAAACATGCTCACGAAATTTTTATTACCTACATGCCCCAGTGACTAAGCAAATGACATTCGGTATTACATCAAAGTCTGTTGTGCTGAATCAAAAGCATTTCTGATTTGGGGTCCCAAGGCTTTTGAATATTTGTTTGTGTTTAAAGACATGAGTTGAATGTATTCTTTTCCCATCATGCCTCTGTTCAAGGTTAAAGTCTAGTTACTAATTATACATTGGCCAGTGCACTGTACAGTGCAATAGTTCTTATTTGCTTTTAGTTAAGGCAAAGCAAAATTTTATTTGTAATCCTGGTCCTTTCTATGTGCCAGGCATTATAGGAAAGAAAATAAACAAAACAAAACAAAACAAAACAAAAGGTGACTCTTCAGTGTGCATAATCTTAGCAAATATATCTATTTTCACTTAAAATTGGTGTTCTTACGATTTTTTATGAAGCTATTGAAATTTTCATTGCATACTTTTCATCTGGGTATACGTCCTCATGATTCTAAACAGATAATTGAAAAACTGAAAAATTCAGTCTTACATGGCAATGCACCAGTGTGTGTATAACACAGCCAGACCTAGGGATTCTCCCTATAAAGCTGTCATCATGTATGGGGTTTGTATGTTTATGTGTGTTTACACGTGTAGGACCGCATACTGATCCCTTCCTTCAACAGATTCATGACCTTGTCAAAGTCACTTAGTTATTGAATCTACATAGGCATTGGTTGTCTCATTCATCAAGCAAGAAGTTTGGCCTCACTGACTGCCCAAGTCTCCTCTAGCTTTTTAGTAATAAAACATTCTATAATTTCATTATTCTACCATTGTACGTTGATTCACATGGATTTTTTTATAGGTAGAGATAAACCAGTCTTCAGCATGTCATTCTATAATTTTTCATTAGGGCTGTTAAATAAAGTCCTTTGATATGAAATATTCAAAATATTTCATGAAAGATAGAATCTGGATGAAGACTCCTTTATAGAAAGGCTAGTTCCTCTCAGCGAAAACATCTTGGAGATTTAGAATGTTTCTTTTATTATGTCAAAGTGCACTTCTGTGAATCATGACTGTCAAGAGAGTCATCACTGCTTTCATACAAATTCAGAAATAGTTCATTTGAATGAGTTTTCCTTCTGTGTTAAATAGTTTTAGTAACAGAATAAAGTTGGAGGATATTTGGAAGCAAAACCCCCAAAACCTGATGGTAAAAAGTCTTTTTCAGATATAATACATTATTTAAATATGACTTTTTTTTTTCTGAAATTAATTCCTCCTTGGCACATAAAGGGATACTCTAATCAACTCCTTATTTCCTATGTGGAAGTTAAAATGTTGACTTAAATATTACATTCATGTTAAAGTGAATGTAAAAATGAAATAAAATAAAATAAAGTGAATGTAGAAAGCAGACTATCAGTTTTTAAAATTCTCCTATGTTCACAAGAATATTATAGGGCTAAGAAAACTGTAGACATGAACTCATCCAGATATCTCATTTTACAGATAATGGAAAAATGAATAAAAATGGATAAAAGTAGATGCCCATGGTCCCTTAGCTAAATGGTAGTGGAGCTGATACTAGACTTTTTGTCGCAGTCCAGTGATCTTTCTAGCATACAGGCTGCCTCACTTTCAATGCAAATTGGTTCCAGTGGATTAATTTTTAAATGAGTACTTGCCTTATGGCTGACAGGTAAAGGGCCTGGGATGTCAGGATAAGGTTAGGAAATAGGTAAACCGAACAAGACTGAAAAGTTGTTCCCATCAAACTAAATGAGCTGCTTGCCTGATTCTTGTAAGAAGATCTAAAAGATTAACCTTTTTATTCCAATGAAGCCAAAACATCAAATCAGTGAAGAAAAACCTGTCAACCAGAAGCTTATTCTTCGTGTATTTCAACTGCATTATGTAGGGGACTGGTAAAAGTATTTGGAGTAAATTTTTTTAAATGTCATGTATAATCATAGCATAATTTACCTGTCTCATAAGTAAATTTAAATAAATAAATGAAAATAAATGCATCACCATATCTCCTTGCTGGCACCCAGGGAAAGTTAGTTTATTTAATTGTATCTGTTATAATCTTGCACACAAATACACATACATGAGTCTGAATCTCAAATTAAATGACAGCAAATTATGCTGAACAATAGATTTAGGTCTGCTGTTCAGACTAACAATTAATTTAGAACTCAAATTGAAAATGCAGATTAAATAATGCAGTAATATATAAAAGGATAGAATGAATGGCTCATTTTCACCATGTGAAAGTAAACTTCCATGAAATTTGATACTTAGGTACTCTGAAATTTTGTGGTTTAACAGAGGTATAAAACTTCCAGTCATAGATTCACTAGTACCTTTTTACAAGAAAAATCATAATGTTGTATAAACATATTCAATTTATTAATTGAAGTTTAGGTTTTCCTTCAAATACTGTATAATAGTAAATAATCAGTTGAACTTATCTTGCCTGAAAAAATAACTCGAAAAGAACATGAACTTCAAATTCAAATAGTACTGAATTTGAATCGAGGTAAATTACTTGGACAAATTTCCCAATCTCCATAATTTCTGGTTAAAAATAATGAACTGGAATGATTTTGAAGATTCAATGAGATAACATATAAGCAGCTAGGCTAATTTAGTAAGTTTTAAAAAAAAATAAACTCTAGACTGTTTTCAGCATATTTTCTCTGGCTCCAAATCCTGACTTACAAAGATAGGTAGATAATCAAAAATTGAATTAAAGTTTAGGGTTCTACTTTTTCAAGAAAAATAGATTATGGTCTTTTAATTTAAATTTACCTTTTATTTATATTTAACACAAGATGTTCAACACAAAATGAACATTTAAAAATGGGATGATTAAAAATCATGCAGTTTCATTCAAAGAGAATATGAATATTTCTATATGTTAAGATTTTTTTAATTAGCAGGATTTATGAAAATCCAGTGAACCCAGATGAAATCACATAATGCTCAAATTACTTAGGATCACACTAATACTTATTTCAGGAAAAGGAAGATATTTTGATGAGTATTTAATAACCATCTATAGTTGCATTTTTGTAACTGCTTCAGAAAATATTCTGTTAATCCTAGCCAGAAATAACAGTTCTGTCCCTGAAAACCCATGAGGTTTTGTTGTACAATTTCTGGACACCTCATTTACTCCCTTGCTAAATAGGGATTGCAGACACATTGTAGAGTCCCTTCTGGTTCACAAGCTCATTGTCTTATTCCTCTGAAAATCTCAGAGTGCCTAGCACAGCAACTTTCACACCATTTGCTCTTGATCATTTATTGGTTAGTGAATGAATGAATTACCAGTTTGGTGTTTGCTATTCTGTGCACAGAGCTGATGTCTTTAAAATGACATTTTATTTAAATTACTACCCAACAATGTTATTCTAAAAATCTTTATATCCGTTTTGTATTTAGGAACACATTAACAGCGGTCAATAATTTAGCTATTAATGTGAAGTGTCATTTCACCAGGGATCCGTCCTGTGAAATGGATGATATGGAAGCATTTATTTAAAAGAGTTTTAAGGTACTTATGTGCAGTCCAAAGCACTCAATTTCTAAGCTAAATGCTTCACTAGTTCACTCTCTGGCAAGTCTAGATGACTTTGGCTTTAAATTAGAGAGGAGTGCTTCTTCACATTCTTACTTGAAATATCATCTACATCCCACAACACTTTTTCACGTGCTTTTGTCACTCAAATAACACTTTTCTTAGTATGTGGCAGTTTCAAAAGATTCTTAGAGTATATTTTTGATTCTTAGAACAGCACCAGTATTGTTAGGGGAATTTTTTAAAGCCCCATTTGATAGTTTAAAAATCCAAGACTTGAAGAGTTTCAGCTTCTTTGCCCAAGGTTTCATATGTTAGGTGAATGGCCAGGTGAGAAGTGGTATCCAAGACTTTCAGTATCATTCCAAGTGTTTTTTTTTTTTTCCCTTTCATACTCTTTTCTTTAAGATGGCATAAAAACAGCATTACCAGAACAACAACAGCAACAATGGATATTTAAAGATAAAGCAGAAAGGGAAAAGATTGCTTTAAAGGAAACTCTCTGACATCCTCAAAGTCTATAGAATCTCATGCTTCTTTTTATTCTGTTTGTTGTCTTTGTTCTTCTGCTTTGTTGGATTTTGTTTTAATTTCTCTATTAATTTGTTGCATGTTTTCCAATGCATTTAATACATACTGTTGTTGTTTCATCCTTAATTGTATGGTGGTGAGTATCCCCACCTGTGACATTCTGTTGTTGTTTAAGGCAATTTAAAAAAACAGAGACAAATAGTTGTACCAAGCCATCAGTCTTTGTTCTTTGAAAGAACTTTTTAAAAATTCTCTTTCTTTTGGACTCTGTAGAAATTCTCCCCTAGATCATCCCAAGAGATAATCCTCAGATAAAAGGTCAGAGGCAGTTCCAATCTTGGAAGTTGCCTTGTTGCAGCAGATGTGATGTACGGCGACCATTTGGGGAATGTAATAAAATATTTAGCAAAAAATTGCATAAAAGTTATGACAGTATAATTTTATGAAAATGAAGAATCTCACGTACACACACAAACATGCAGACTCGCACACTCACACACACACACAAACACACAACACACATAAACGTACACTCTTAAATTTTGCTTAGAAAAGTCATTTAGAAACTAAAAAGCCTCCTGAGACAGAATGACTTTTTAAAATTTAAAGTTATCTTGGTAATTGTAAATAATGCTGCTATGAACATTGAGGTGCATGTATCTTTTTGAATCAGTGTTTTTTATTTTTTAGATACATACCCAGGAGTGGAATTGCTGGGTCATATGGTAGATCTATTTTTAGTTTTCTGAGAAACCTCCATGCTGTCTTCCACAGTGGCTGCACCAATTTATATTCCCATGAACAGTGTACAAGTGTTCCCATTTCTCCACATCTTCACAAACATTTTTTATTTGTGGTTTTTTTTTTTTTTTTTTTTTTTTTGATGATACCCAGTTTGACAGGTGTGAGGTGATATTTCGTTGTGGTTTTGACTTGCATTTCCCAGATAATTAATGATATTGAGCATGTTTACATGTGTCTGTTGGTCATATGCATTTCCTTTTTGGAAAAATTTCTATGCAGGTCTTCTGCCTGTTTTCTAATTGGGTTGTTTGTTCATTTTTTTTTTTTTTATGTTGAGTTGTATGAGCTGCTTATATATGTTGGATATTAATCCCTTATTGATCATATCATTTGCAAATATTTTGTCCCATTCATTAGGCTGTATTTTCATTTTTCAACGGTTTCCTTTGTGGTACAAAAGCTTTTAAGTTTAATTAGATCCCATTTGTTTATTTTTGCTTCTATTTCCTTTATTTTAGGAGATGGATCCAAAAAAATATTGCTGAAGTTTATGTCAAAGGCAGTTCTGCATATGTTTTCCTCCAGGAGTTTTATGGTTTCCAGTCTTACACTTAGATCTTTAGTCCATTTTGAGTTTACTTTTGGATATGGTGTTAGAGAATGTTCTAATTTCATTCTTTTACATGTAGCTGTGTAGTTTACTAAGTCTCTTTTGAAGAAACTATCTTTTCCCCACTGTACATTCTTGCCTCTTTTGTCATAGATTAATTGAGCATAAGTGTGTGGGTTTATTTTTGGGTTCTCTATCCTGTTCTATTGATCTATGTGTCCGTTTTTGTGCTAGTACCATACTGTTTTCATTACTGTATCTTTGTAGTATAGTCTGAAGTCAAGGAGTGTGATTCCTCCAGCTCTGTTCTTCTTTCTCAAGATTATTTTAACTATTCAGGGTCTTTTGCATTTCCATACAAAATTTAAAATTATTTGTTCTGTAAAAAATGCCACTGGTAGGTATTTTGGTAGGAATTGCATTAAATCTGTAGATTGCTTTTGGTAGTATAGTCATTTTAACAAGATATGGAAGCAACCTAAGTGTCCAACACACATAATGGAATATTACTCTGTCATTAAAAACAATGAAATTTTGCCATTTGCAGCAACATGGTTGGACTTGAACAGCATATTGCTAAGTGAAATAAGTCAGACACAGAAAGACAAATATTTTATATCACTTATATGTGAAATCTAAAAAAATTACAACAAACTAGTGAATATGACAGAAAGGAAGCAAACTCACAGATATAGGGAACATGCTAGTGGTTACAGTGGGGAGGAGGCAGGGGTAATACAGAAGTGGGGAGTCAAAGGTACAAACTATTGAGAGGTTCAAGGATGTATTCTACAACATGGGGAATATAGTCAATATTTTGTAATAACTAAATGTAGAGTAACTTTTAAAAATTACATAAATATTTACATAAAATGTCCTAGTTTTTCATAGATTACAAAAATACCAGTATTAGAAAAACACAGCTAACCTTTACTTCTTTACTTTAAAATAACTTTATTAGCACACATAAGTAGGTAATTAAATTTAAAGGCACAAATTATATCATTTAATTTTTTGTTGTGTATTTTTGTAATATACAGTGATAAAATACATATCCTGAATAGAGAGGGTATCTCTTCTAAAAAAATTTCACACTCCTTTCAACTCTTTTAACATGTATTCCACATATTAATATTATTTTTGTGTCTGGTTTCCTTCAGTATATTAAAAGCACTTCCTAAATTAGCATGATTTTAGCAGTTACATCCTACCTTCATAATAAAGTTAGTATGAAAAATGATGTATGTGACTCAAAATAATACAGAATATATTTATTTTTGTATTTACTTGCCTAAAAATCTCTTTAATATACAACTTTAAAAGTTTAAGAGGTGTATGAAAAATTCTCATGAAATATACTAATCACAAATGATAGAGCAATTCTGGAATATGTGAAAGGAAATAGTCACAGTTTTTGCATAGATTGAGTATTCTGAAAATTTGGCATTAGTCTCTTGTCCATTGCACTACAATATTACAGGTAAAAGCAACCATAAAAATTAAAACTGAATATGACAGTATTTCATATGGTAAAAATTCTTATACATAGTAGATAATATTTAAATATTAAAAAGAACCAAGAAAAATTAATTAAATATAAATAAGCATCCATATTAAACTAAACTTGCCATCTCAATTTTTAAAAATACAGGAGACACAATGAACACTTAGTAGTCAGAGTCCTACTAAGAAAGCAGAAGTCAAACTGAAAAAGTGTAACTGAGCAAATGAAAGAACTAATGGTCAATGGACTGAAAAAAATGTGAAAACATTACTACTCCTAGGTTTGAAGGGGCAAAAGAGCTTAAAGAAACCAGATATGGAATCAAAATGTCCACTGGTATCAAAATGTGGGAGTTAAATTATCAACTACATCAAAATAAACGTTCACATTCAATTTAGACGTAAAAACTCGCCGAATAATATATACCCATTAATTCGACATACGCTGTGAACCAATTTGAAATGCTTAAGCATTGAGTACATTAACCATCGTTCCTGTATTTAAGGAACTTACAGTTGAATGGGAGAGGATATTATTATTAAACAAATTTTAACACATATAAGCATATCATAAATTGTGATACGTGCTATGAAAAGCAATTGTGCAATGTAGTTTATATCTTCAAGAGATGGTTTATTGACTCAAAGTTACCATAGCTTTTGATGGTTACATTGGTTGGTGTAAGTCATTTCAGACTGATCCACATTCACAACCAAAACAGCTTCACTATATAGATAAACTATGCTGTGGTCAACACAGCTGTAGTCTAAAGTAATATCTACATGGGTTAATGAAATTTTGATATGTACTTCCCTTAAAGTAGATTTCCCATGAGGATAATCTACCTTATTAAGTGAGTTTAGCTAAAAGAAGAAAAAAGTTTAAAAATTAAAGCCACAATAAAACATAAATGCAGAAGATTTAAAATTCCCTTTGAATTCAAAAGTAAAGGGTATTTAGGAAAATATTGCTAAGTAACTCAGTACATGTCGCTAATTGCACTAATTATTTTGTCGCATTTATTACCTTCATCTTTCATAGCATGAGTAATTAAGTGACAAAAACAGGTTTTATATTGTGATCAAACAGTATTCTGTTACATCCACCCTACTGATGTCTTCAAAGAAAGTGCTGTCACAGTTTTACCAGTAAAGAACTTGTAAGTTGATAAGTAGAAAAATGTCTCAGCTTAAAAAACGTAAGCCTAAGGCCTGGATGGACTTGATAGCATGGGTAAAGATACTCAAAGAAGGACTTCCGACAAAAACTAATTTAATGCAGTTCTTCCTGTCTGTGGCATGTGGATGCTCTTTTTTAGCATGTCCATTGTAACTCATACTTAATATCACAGGATCCTGTGGATGCAACTGGAGGCATCACAAAAGGTCTTCTCAGCAGAAGGGGAGTTCTATTAATGATTGTGTTCACTGGCCAGCAGCCAACAGAAACACAAAGCTCATAAGCCTCAAAAAAATTATATGACCGGCTGGGACACAGGAATAAAATAGTATCTGTGTGTGTGTGTGTGTGTGTGTGTGTGTGTGTGTGTGTGTGTGTGTGTGTGTGTGTGTGTGTGTGTGTGTGTTTAAAAGATACTGGTCAATCTCAATCTCTAGGAGTACTCTGCCTTATGATAGCAAAGATGAGATAAAATACCCAAACAAACCCAAGCAAGACCAGTATCATCTAAAAATATGTGACATGAAAAATAATGACTGCCACAGACAAAAATAATAAAATGACGTTAAATGACCTTCTTTCCATGCTCAGAGGTGCAGAACTTCAGGTCTTTACCTAACTAATTTTGACCCATAGGGAGATCAGAAGCTGCTTTCAAAGGAGTGTTTTGTGTCTGCCTGTCAGTGCATCCAAAACACACTTCAGTTGATATTGGCTAACTTTCTGATTTTAAGCATTTTTTATAACAAAAAAGCAGTATTGTTTGGTATCAGCAGACACCATTTTGAACCATCTGGTATCCAGACAGCCTGAGGCCTGGTTGAGAAAATTGATACCTGAGACTGATAGTCTATTTGGCAGCCATTCCTAGACATTGTCTAAGCTCTGACCCCATACCTACTTCAGTCACTACAAAGTTAGATTTCTAGATCACACAATACTACATAGACAGTATTATGTAACACTTGGCTATTAGGTTTCATATGTGAGTAGAGATGGCCATATAAAAATATTCATGAGACTGTTATATATCTAAGACATTGCACAAAGTATCATTCAGCTCTCCTTATCCGAATATCCACACAACAACATTATTTTGGAGTTTTAATGCTAAGAAAACACTAGTGTCTCCCAATGAATGATGTGCTAACTTTTAGTTATACGATACACATTTCTTGTCATGTTTCCCTTTTCCTTGGACTTCCAGGATGCATAGATATAATTTTGTGCTCAAACTTGTTATAGGTTTCCTTTCTGCTTGTATTTTAATATCTCTATAGTTTAGATGACTATTAGGAACAGCTGAAAATCCGTTTTGAAAGTTGCCAGGCTATATATAATAATTCAAGGAGGCTAGATCACTTAGTAAAAACTATGTTTTCCTTACAACATCACGTTGGTTTTAGATCTTCCTTTTTTTACTAAGCAGGACTTAAGCTGTCAGGTTGTTTAATGACAAGAATAGATGATTGCCCTTTAAAAAACAGCTGATACTGTAGTGTAGAGGCAAATTAGAGCAATATTTCTATAAACTTTTGAACAATTTTTATTTCAAGACACACCAGTTAAGATGTACTGTTGAAAGTCAGCCTTTTTGGGGGGGGGGTGCGTGATTTTTAATCATCCTCAAATCTATTATCAGATTCTTTAATAGGAAAAAAAAGATCTATTATAAATCTCATATTTTAAAATTTAGTGTTTGCATGAAAGGATTAAAGTGTTAGTAGTATGTCTTACTTTGTATTTCCCATTTTCTCTAGTTTAATATTAGGTCTCAGCCTACATAAAAATAAGCATCAAATAACATGATTTTTACTGACAATTTACAGTATATGTGAACATATCAACTATTATCTCATTTCTTAAAGACCCAAGTAAGATAATTGAGGACTTAGTTATAAATATTACAAATTGAAGTCTAATGCAAATTTAGCATTATTTTTATTAATGGACACTATTATATTACAGATTATGATAAAAAAGGATGTCTTCTTAATTTATTTTTATTTTATAGTAACTGTTTAAAATTTTCCATTTAGGCTAGATATTTTGAATTGACTTTGGATATATTTTGAGAGTGTGTCCCGAGGTGACAGAATTCTTTTCAGCATTCAGTGATTCACAAAATACAATTCTCAAGTTCTTTTCCACTTTAATATCCCCTGTCTCTCTTTATGTTTTTGGTATTTAAGGAAAAGTGGGCTACTATTTTACTCAGGAACACATTATCATCTCTTCCATCAAAAACTCTTTCTTTCACATTTCTCTATCTGAAATTCAATCCCCCCTTCAAGGTCAATCTCAACTGTCTCTTCATGTATGATCCTCCTTACATGACACAAACCCTTGTTTTTTGAACGTCTAAAATACTTTTTTACTTCTCTTGTGACATTTATTTTCTGCATTGTATCTTGCGGCCATGCCCCTTTTATCCTGTCTCTCTTACTAAATAATGTTCTTCTTTGACAGAAACTGGATCTTATCTATTCATTGTTCCCTGGAAATGCCTAGCTTCATGCTGTGCACATATCAGGGACTTCCCAAATATATACAGTTATTATTTTATGTCATACCACTCCTTTACTTGTGGGAAGGACATCTTTATATAATGGAAAGTCCTGCTTACAAAAACAACAATAAGCCTGGGCTCAGTCTGCAACCCAGCGGTCTGAAAGTTTTATCCATTCATTCAACAAATATATATTGATCCCCTGTGGTTATTGGTATACTACCTGAGTTGGGAAGTAGAGAATTAGAAAAGGTTGTATTGACTTGCATTTTGCCATTCTTTTCCAGAACGTCTGTAAAAGATCAATTTGATTTCTCTTCTCATTGCCTTTTTGCTTCCATTCTAAGACTAGAGGAGTGATTTTGAAAGTGTGTTTCTCATAGTCATTTAGGTGCTGTTGAAAAAAGATAGGGAGCCAAGTGGGGAGTGAGCTCTGTGACTCCACCCTCTTCCTCTTTAATCAGGACAATACTAACATTCTTTCTTGCTTTATTATTAGAATTCTTGGGGTGGGGGGATAAAGAAATTTTAATCGATGGAATAAAACAAAAAAATACTTTGAAAGTCATGGTGGAAAGAAACACGGTACTAAAAAAAGGCAATCTCAGAAAGGTGAATTACATTGCATTGTTATATTATGTTGCTTTTGTGCTGAATCACTGTCAGTGTTCAAAGTGGAACTTGTTTTTGCGATGTGCCACACAATTTAAAGGGAATTGTATCATTTAACTTAATAGAAAATGGGACATGATTATAGAAGATATAGTGTTCCTGAAGACCAAATACTTTAGAAGAGACACAGGATTGAATTTCTTTTAAAAGGTAAACCAGTGCTCAGTTAGTTGTTTTCTGGTACAAGAACACTCAAGTAAAACGGCTTAGATAATCATGGTCCGGGTTGGTTCAGTGGCCCATCTTCCCTGAGATTCTCTGCATCTTCTTTTTGGAGCAAGATAGCTGCAGCAGCTCCAAGCATCTTGTCCTCTCATGATTTTGTCCCAAACAAGAAAGAGAAAAAAAAAAAAAATCTTCCTCACATCTCACTCTCCTCTTGACCTGGAGCAAAATTTTCCCAGAAGCTATCAGCATACCTTCCTTAGGTGTGGGTTGATGGCCACGCTCTACTAACAAGAGAGGCTAGAAAGTGTAGTGTGTAAGCTTTTCAGTTTCTTTCAAGGGTAGTGGATCCTGCTAGCAATAAGAAGGCAGCGAAATGTCTGCTTTGTACCAAACAGCAATGGAAAAATGGTGCTGAGGAGGAATGCTTAAAAAGAAAGAAAAAAAAAAGGGCCAAATTTTTATCTATATTTAATTAGTGTGACCCTAACCAGATGCTGAAATAAACTATATTTAAAGCATTTGTTTTGAATAAACAGCATCATTTTAATTTATGATTTTTCTTCTCTTACAGTATTAACATTACAAACGGTTAATTGTGTATCATTTGTTTTATTGCTGATTCATTTTCAGTTTATTCATATTTGATTGTCATTTACTACTTTGCCTTTTGAAGAAAGATTAAAAGCAAGTCTGTTTGAACTCTGCATGCATTTTTGATTGTTGGTGCCATTTATGTATAGTGTGAATTAAGATGTGCTTGTGTTTTTCCCTTCTTTGATGCTTGTTTTTCTGTCCACCAAACACGGGTCTTTGTTACTACATTGTTTCATCTCATTATTCTATTTTATATCTGCCAGAGAAAAAAGATTAACATATTTTTAAAAGACTTGCTTAACCAAAAGATAAATCATTTTTTGACTTTATGTGAGAGAACATTAGATACTGTGGAAAATATTTTCATCTCTTCTACCTCAACTTTATTCCACTGTATAATGACACCTTAAACTACAGAAAACCAGTTTGCAGAATTAGTATTCAAGAACTTAGCATTTATAGTTTTCCCATTTAACATTCATACTAAACTTTACATATAGTTCACAGTTTTCCAACTCAGTAGTGAACACTTCTTAAAATTGTGAAACATTAGAGGTTCAGAAAGATTGCATTATCCATTTAATTTGTTACCAAAAAGCAAAGATCACTCTGAAGATAGAGCCCAACTTTATAAAATATGCCAATTTTCAGCTTACATAAATTAATAATTGATTTTGCACTCAGACACACTTACTGATCTATAATTAAAAGACCTCCAAAAGCTATTTTTAAGCTGTCTTGCATTCTAAAATGTAACTGAAGTTTTAGAATGCAGGAAAATCTGAAGTTTTGAAGGAGGTTTGAAAGAATGGAGGCATACTCTCCAATCCATGTTTTCAGGAAGATGCCTTTAAATTTTTATAGTGAAATTTTGTATTTTGTTTTATCAGTAGGATCTTTTTCATGTATCAGGCATCTTGGTAACAGTACATAGGCAGGTGGGTAAAATTCAATATCAATTCTAACTACTGCATTTTGAGTTGCTGTCAATGTAGTATTAATATATAAATTAATATATAAGTTAATACATAAGTGTATGTACATATATATAGGACATCACCCCGATACTATCCCCATTCCTTTGAAAGGTAGGTGAGGCAAAATGCCTGCTATTAAATTGCTTTAATATTTTTGGTGTACTTTATTTACATTTGTGTTATGTGTTATGTTAAGAAAAATGTGACCATCCCATTAAAAAATTTTCCTCATAAAATAGGAGAGTTGCTAGGGGAGGGAGGTGAGCTCAGATTTATGGGAAGTAAGAACAAAGCTGTGAGGTAGTTTCTGGAGAGGCAGAACACTGAAGAGGAAAATACTCAAACCAAAAAGGGAATTTTTCCTTGTCGCAGGGAATATGAGCTCTGTCCTCCAAGACAGAAAAAGAAAGGTCTGGGAATGGAAAGGAGAAAGATTGTATTATTTTTGCCTGTCATTTCACTTTCAGTTGATTTTGTTTCATTTTATTTATTAATTAATAAACTTTATTTTTTATAAAGCAGTTTTAGGTTCACAGCAAAAATGAAGAGAAAGTACAGAGAGCTCTCATATACATTCATTTTCAGCTTTTATCAAAGAAGTATTTGCTCTTGTTTTGGCATGAGAGGTCCACACTTTAAAGAAGACTTTAAGCACAGCAGTTTAACACATAAAAAGGCTTGCTCTCTCACCCAGTCAACCCAGCAACCTGTAATATTACACTTTGTCGGATAATCTCTGCAAGATTTCAGACACAAATCAGCAAGTTTAGCAAAGACAAGCAGAGATCATATTAAATAAAAAGGCAGTGAAGAGGACCTTAAAATAATTTGAAGTCGTTTTCCTTTACACTTTCTTTCCGACAACTTTATAACATACACTTTTATGATATGTTTACTGAATTTTTTATTGATATTTTAGTTTATTTAGAGTAAAAGTTTAGCTACCATGAGTCTATGGCTCTGAGTACTCGGTCATGTTATGACTCAGGAGACAAGAATGATAACTTTCTCTTCCCCAAATGTTTCTTACACCTGTTCTTTTATTTCTGTCTGTAATCTCCACACCAACCCATGTCAAGTTCTTGGTGCCTTTGGGCTGGGTTTTACAATAATCTTTCATTTTTCAATCCTGACCTATTTTAATCGATTCTATTTAATACCATCCATGAATATTCCCAAATTGCAAATATGACACAGTCAATTCTTTACTTTGAAAGAAAGAAAGAAAGAATAAAGCTTCCATTGCCTTTTTCCTGTCCTCTATGGCTATCTAATCAATACTAAATTTTATGTCCTAAAACATTAGACTTAGATAAAGTTCATTTAAGAACTATATAGCAAATTTGAACATATTGGAATAGAAGAGAGTAATGACTTTTCAGGGGCCTGGATTTTCCACTGTTTCTGTGGAAATGAGCAGGAGAAAGGTGCTCTGATTCCACAGTACCTTGGCCCAGTTATTTAGATAGAAACATCAGCAGAACAGGCGGGAAGGGCAATTAATCAGGTTACTACTGTCTGATAAAATGATCCCTTAACACCACTCAATTCCCTTTGTTCTAATTCTGTGCTCTCAAGAGAAACATCTAATCTATAATTTCTGCCCCCTAGAGAACCTACTACCCAGGAGGGTATGCCCTTGCAGATGACTTGTCCCACTTGTCAAGCCCCAGAATATCCCTCCAATATAATTTGAAGCTTTGCTTCTAGCTTTTGAATTAGTCTCATGTGAATTTATCTCTAGCGACTTACTCCCCTTAGACCAGAACACCTGTAGCAATCTATGGATGACAAATCCATATTTCTAAACCCACACCAAGACATGGCAATTCCATTAAACTATATTTCTTGAGGCACATCCTGAAAATGTAGCCTAAGTCGCCCACAGATGTTATTAAAAAAATCAGATTGGTTTGACACACATCTTTTAAGCTTCTGCTTGATTAGTGTGATGAAGGTTTTTATTGGAATCTGTGTTAGGCATTATTTCATGGTGACTTTAGCAAAATAACTCATTCTGCTGCAAAAATTATTCTGGGTTAGTTTTGTCTTAAATCATTCCAACATCTAGACACTAAAGATACAAAACACTATGTTAGCCTTAGACTAGAATGGGATTTGCAATTCTAGAAAAATAAGTTTCAAAAGCATAAACACTGAACTCTAGTGTCTTTGATATGCATTGCACACTCCCATTAAGCAGATTTATACCATGTAAATTTTTGCATTGTGAAAGTAATATGACCACATTGCTGAAAAATCATCTCAGTATTAACCTGGTAGATATAGTTCAACAGGTATTTGTGTTTAAAGTACTTGGTTGGAGTTTCACTTTTGGCATAGGGCAATCATTTTGCCATGCCATGCCTCAATTTCCTCATCTGTACAAGGAAAATATGGTACCCACATCACAGGGCTATTCGAAAGATTAAAATATTTAACACATACAGAGTGCTTAGAACATTACATATAGCAAATTTAGTTCTTGTGATTATGTATTCTCAGATATTGGCTTATTGAAGCAGATTAGGTAGTCAGAGACCTTTTGCTTCACTTTTTGTGACTGACTTTACTGAGACCTCCAGAGTTGTGCCCATTTCATGAGTCTTGTGAATGTGAAACAAGTTCCAGGGGTTGCGGCATTCTAAAATATTTCCCCATTGTTCTAACAGATTTTGGATGGCAGATGGTCACAAAGTGTCTCTTCTCATAAGCTTTCATTATGAGGTGAGAGAGTCTATAACTTTATTGGCTTGGATTTGGTTGGTCTGAACAAATCTGTCCCTCTCAAGGAATCATTTTCAATATTTCAAAGACCCACGGTCAAGAATTCTTTATTGACTCAGAGTCTTCTGAGGGTCTAAAATAAACTTGGAGATCCATTGCTCTTCAGGTCCCAGTGGATTCACATGGTCATAGTGTCCTATTTTCTGTTTAAGAGGAAGGGATGCTATTCACAAATTTTCAAAATGTATATCAACAAATATCTACCTATGAGTGAGATAAAAATATCTGCTCTACATTTCAACCTCCACTCCTGACCCCTCAATAGAAAGACATGCTATGTGGCTTAGGTAGGTAAATAATTTGCTTTAAAATGATTCAGGAAATTATTTTACAGGATATGTCCTAAGCAGTTTTAACAAACCAAAAGTTCAACGTTAGTTTTATTATTTTTAGTTCTCTTTTAGTTCTTTTAAAACCTCTATACTCCTATACTCTTTGTTTGTATTCCTGCCAAAGGAAAGAGAAGATTCACCAATTGTAATAAATTTCATGTCTACTTCTTACCTCAAATTTTTAAGTACATTATTTCAATAGGCTTAATGTTATTGAGGTATAATATCTGATTCAAATGGAAATTTTACTTGAACTTTGGCACACCATACATTGTATTTCTCTACTTTGGTGATCAATATGTAATTCTCCAAGATGGAGTATGAGCAGTGAAGTGTAAGAATAATGAGCATATTCTGGATATGAAGCTCTGAAAAGAATTTTGGTGAGTGATGAAAGCCTAGTTATTAAAGCTTTTTCAGTATTTATGAATGACTATGACATCCTAAAAATCTATCTCTTTCCACATGTGTATAAAATTTAGACAGATTTGAAATGTGATTTTATTTCCTTTTTTAAACTGATTTTTTTCTTTGCTATTCTGACAAAAAAAAAATGATCACTTCAGATCAAGCTCCTAGAACTTTCTTTTTTCCTCCTCCATCTTGAACTTTTTGCTTGGAGACATTTAATGAAAAGGACAAAATGAAAAAAAAAAAATCCCATCTGTATGTCTCTTTGGAAATTCAGGTTTCTTGAAGATCAGGGACAGAACTCAATAGATCCTTTAACGTTTAAACTTTCTGAATATGACATGATTTGTAATGTAGAAGTAAAGACACATCAAAGTTGGCAATTCAAAAATGTGACCTATCTATTGTATTTAACTATCAGGTGAGTTCATGAGTTTCTTCCTGCTGTGTCTCTTTCCTGTCCCATTTTAGGCAGATGGAAGAATAATAGCAATGATTTTTTTCTCTGTGTTTTTTAACAGCATAGTTTATATGAGGATACTATTAGTTTTCTCATTTAAAAAACGAAGTACAGTATCTAGATAATGCAAGTTTACAGCTCTGTACCTAAAAGAACTATAGTTACATCCAATGTTCTAATATAGAAAATAATTCTTAATCCTAAAATAGACAACTCTAGTTTGGTTGATTAAATATCTTACAGCAATATTCTCTGCTTCTTTGATTACCTAGGCTCCAACACCAATAATATGCTTAACAAAGCATATTAGGCATAGCCATATGAGAGATTGCTTAAATAATGTTTTAAAGAGCTAGAGATATCTGGTTTCAAATATAATAATCGTATGTAGTTGCTACCACCATTCAGCACCTGGGCATGCACTGAAATTGAGACATAAATGTTTATGATTGAAATTATAACTCATGAGTTATGAAAAATGTCAAATAACATCATATATATGTATATGACATGATTTATATATATATAACTATATATGTGTGTGTATATATATATAAAACTAAACAACTTTTAGTTCATAATACCTCTCTACCAACTCCAACTTTGTGTTTATTGGGTCCAAAATCATGTCATTATTTTTTATGAGTTACATATACCTAGATAAAGAGAGAAATCATTGGAGACTTTGTGTTTTATAGAGTTGGAAAGAAAGGTAAGAATATTTTTAAACTTAAATCTTAGCTTTGTCCTAATACATACCCTTGAAGATTATAGGCATATGTGGCTTTTCTTTGTTATCTTATACCCTTTCCCTTCAGTGAGAAAACCAGTCGAATGCTTCCTATTGGTAGTCATAATTAAAGCTCCATATATTAATAATATAAGGAAAAGTTTAAGAGATCAAATGAACACAGTAATTCAGTATAACTTACACAGACTATGTGTTTGTTCACTTCTTGTAGGTTATCCAACTGCATAAAGATTACCTAAAGACCATTACAGAAGGGACAGAAAATGGAATCTTTTCTGAAAGCAGAGAATTGCTAACATATGAAGTACTTGTGTTTATTTGTTAAAGCAAGTGACACCCCATTCTCTAAAGGAGAATATATTTGATCTTCCATTCAGCAATCTTATATCCTTGTAGATAAATCTTCTTTCTGTATGAATAGATATAATTCTAAACACCGTGCGCTTGTCAGATTCATGAAGTGACTTGGAGAAGGCCTTATTTTCAAAATTATCTTGTCAATTTCATTGTGACAGTAACAGAGGCAGGTAGCAGCAGTTTTCTTCTGATTATGTTAAAATCTCATCTATTATTTAGTTTAAAGCTGACAGCATATATTAAGGCTTAATGAAGGCTTTCAGTAATTTCAGACTAAATTTATCTTCCCCAATTTTATACGTTTTTGTCATTTGGGGGTTATAATTTGATCAAAGGTTAATTTCAGGAGGAGTTTTTCCAAATTACTTTAACATTAAATAAGTAGAGCATGAATTTTGCGGGAATATATCCATGTGAAACTATTTTTAGTAGAAATGGAATTATAAGACAGACATTGAAAAAAAGCTTTGACTTTTTTCTAGTTGAAAAATGAAGTAGTTACCATTTTTGCTAGTCTCATCTAGCAGTCATCACATCTAGCTTGTCCTCTCTGCACCAGGGCCAGTCATTCTAATTCATAGAATATGAATAATCTTAATCTCAATAGAAAACACTAGACTTCAATGGTCTGTGGAGTAGTATCAGATTAATTTCATAAAGATAAGAAGACAAATATTTAGATGAAAAAGTTTAAAGGCTAAACATTTTGCTAATAAAAGTAATATTGAACTTAGTTCTTTCCTTTAATTATTTAACAAAAAAAAATGTATTACTTTTCTGTAGTTTCCCTTTTCTGACAGTTTTCTCCCATTGGATGGTATCAGCTGATAGAAAATGTTTTCAGCCAGTCTGGGAAAATGTGAATTCTTAGAACTCCAAAGAAAGAGAAATTGCTTTTACTTTCCTCTCACATTCTGTCTTGGAACTAACTTAACATTTTGATCCAGCAGAGAATTGGTCTCCTGTAGCCAATACTGTGAATAACTGCCAGCTTCAATGCTTTTTTAGAATTCTCTAAATGTTATGTGGAAAACAGTGTCACAGTACATATGTTGGGGTTAAAAACCCTCCTAGCCAGATACACAACCTAAATTTTTGTAATTGCCCTATGTTGCTAATAAGATATATAGTCTCCTTTTTAATGTAAAAGTGCGGTAAACCAGAATTCATAGGTTAAAAACAAACCTGAATTCTAGTAAAAAAAAATGGTGAAGAATCTGGGTGCTTATAAATTTTTTTTGAGTGACACAGTTTGCCATTTGGTATATGATTGCTAAAAACTAAATTAAGATAGCAATCTTAGAATTTATAATTTGGTATGCTCTATTTATTAAAATTTTTATATCAATTATCACTTAACAGTTCAGCAATGCTACTTTTATTGATTCTAAGAAATGTATTGTGTTTTATGATATTGAATACCTCAAATATTAAAAATTTAAAGATGGTAATTATCATTGATAACTTGTTACCATGCTACAACTGTAAATTGGACATTTACTTCAGATTTTTCTGACCAGAAAACATGACCCAAGTCCTTGAGAAGTGGTAGCTATATCAGGAAAGCTGAGCAAGCATAGCAAAACTATACAACATAAAACTTATGGGCTGCTTTTTAAAAATATTCTCTTCACTGCTTTTAAATACTGTTTTAGTATTTTAAAGAAACTACTAACTGTGAGATAAAAGAATGTTTTCTCCGATGTGTGATGTTGTAAAACATGAAAAACATAATAGGACTGGTCAAATATATCGACACACATTCTTTCATCTTAACCACAGTTTTTGTGTTTCCCTGAAAGCTGACCCTGATATAGAGACTTGTGTGCAAGTAGTTGATTTGACTAGTGATACTAGGAAGCACTGGTCATAGAATAAAGAAGTGATTCTGTTACGGGAGTGAATTAAAGTGGAGGGGTGCTCATGAACAGGTTACCACTGTGGGCATCTGGAGCTCAAGGTTGTTGGCAACACCTGGGGGAATGCATAGACTCTGGCTCAGAGTTGTCCTACCTAAGATGAAGGAAGCTGAAGGTTACTGGATGTTTCGCCACCTCCCCACCTGTCATTGGTTGAAGACTCTTCCTGGGGAGGGACATTAATTCCCTACCATTCTTGCCTGCACCACTGCACAGTTCAGGCCTGTGCAAGTCAGAAAAAGCTTTCACGCTTAATTTTTCAAGAGTTTGTAGCTTGAATGCAAAGTGTAAGGGGTCATTGAGTGCCATGGATATATAAGCAGGGTATCCACAGCTTCTGTTAAACATGGATTAAGTTTTTGATATGGGAGTGGGAGGAGTAAAAGTAAAATCATTTTTACAGATACCTATTTAGCTTATACTATAAAACAGTGTGATAAAATTAGTGGTGGGAGTGGGTTAAAGTAGTGTAATAATTTAAATTCAAATGTTATACATGATGGTACCTTGGTGACATGCTGTCTGTTAGAAATGTGATTGAACTGGAGTCAACAGGAAGCTGCTCAGTATTGTAAAGAATATGGAGAAGTAACAGAAAAGACTAGTCCTGAGTGGGCAGGTGTGCCATGCAGGAACGGCATCTAAGGAGACCCAAAAGTTTAATTCAAATAATAGAAGTGATTAGAACTAGGTTCCATCAAACAGCATCACGTACGATCTTTAGAGTATTTCTTGGGAATCAGGCAGGAATGCGCAGTACTGTAGAAACTTTGGAAGCGAGAGAAAAGAAGAAAGAATTCAACTTCAGTTAAGAAAAGATAGCAAGTGGGTTGTGACTCAAGGTAAGAGTGAAATTTACAATGGGAGAGAAGATATGGTGTACCATGCAATATCACTAGTAAAATTTAAAGGAAGAAAACCTGAACCAAAGTCTCATCTTTTCAGTTAGGCTAGAATTGACTACAGTATTTAAAATCCAGAAGTTTACCTGGTCTGTTTATCCACAAATGTATTACAAATGCCTAGAACTGTGTCTGACATGTAGAAGGTGATCAAAAACTATTATTAGAATGGACAAATGGGTACTTCGATCTGTTTGTTGATCATTGTTCCTTGAGTAATAGAACACGATGAGCCAGGCAAAGAACATTTTTGGCAAGGGAGGTTGTGTTAGAGAAAATCAGAAGAGGAATTCAGCTGGACCATTCCATCCTTAGTACCAGAAAGTGACTTACTTCAAATTTCTACTGGATTTAATAAGGTCTATTTATATTCAAACTGCCTATTTGAATTACACCCTGGATAAAATGGAAGGATTTAATAGGTTTAGATTTCAGAATCTTAGAAAAAATGAGACATATCATTATTTAACACTGCCTTCAAAGAACTCACAAACTTTTTATGGATATAAAATATATTTGCATTTTCACACAATCAAATAACAATGCAAAAAAAAACTTGTACATTATAAAGTGGTGATGCAGAAATTCATATGAGTTAACAAGGCAGGACCACTTGGTGTGGAATAATTATGACCTAGGAATAAAGGTAAAAAAGGAGGATGTTGGGATAATTTCAAAAAACTTAAAAAAAAAATTAAACCATATGCTGAAATGTAAGTGGAATTTGTGATTCAAAAGAAAAAGGAAATAAAAGAGAAATAGAGGAAG
The DNA here is from genome assembly GCF_048773025.1 of Camelus bactrianus. NCBI lineage: Eukaryota > Metazoa > Chordata > Mammalia > Artiodactyla > Camelidae > Camelus > Camelus bactrianus. The sequence goes on from NC_133539.1 coordinate 32,530,370, forward strand.
GAGTCACATGGAGTTTTTTCAAAGTTGAATTTAGAAAAAAGTTTGTGAGAATTTAGTAGTTTAAAATGGGAAAAATGTATTGGTGATTTTTCTTCTGGAAATGTTCCAAGAGTGACTATGATGATTTTCTGAAAAGATTGTAAAGGAAAAATTTTGCAACTAATTGTAGATAGTCAAACAAATGTTTTCCAAGGTTATTTGTATTTTAAAATTCAGGGTTTGATGATATCATGAGTGTGTTACTAGATTTCAAATGAGAAGATGACTGGAGTGGCATAAGCACGAAAACTGGTGTGAGAAAGTCAGAAATAAACGATGTAAAATAAAAGACGATTTCTTTATTTCTAGCTCCTTCACTTACCTCTCAAAATTGCACTGAGTATCCTTCATCCTTGAAAAAAATCCAATGTTTAACATGTCATATCAGTTAATTTGAAATGATATCACTTGTTTTGTGATACATTAAAAACAACTTTAAAATACACGAAAATTCCACAGCTGCATGCTGCAGATTTGTTGTTTTATTCATGGTATTTTTATTTGATGTGATATTTAGTGGTTACCTTTATCACTTAGGGCAGAGGCTAAAGCTGCTCTAATGGACATTTCAAAATAGACTAATTTAAATACATAGTTTTTTTATGGCTCTCTTATGCAGTAGCCTTAAAGCAAGGGAGTGTTCCAGGCTGTCAGGAGTCTCAATTTCATATAATCACTCAGGGATGCAGGTTTGGTCAATCTTGTCCCTCTGCCATATTATAGAATGCTGACTTCTTGTCCATGTGGTCCCATTTGGATGAAACCATTGTTCCAGCTTCTATGAAGTAGAAAAAAAGTTAGGAAGGAAACGAGATCAAAGTGTGAAGTCCCAGATTCAGAAGCAATATACTTCACTTCTGCTTAATTCTATCAACAAAAGCTTAATTATACCTAACTTCAAAGGAAACCGGCAGCCATCTGCCCTGCTACCAATATATTGCTAAGGAGAGACAGAAAACCAAATTTAGGTGGCCAATCTGTGCCAAACACCCAAAATAAAAGACAGAACATGAGGTATCAACCTACTCAAATCATCAGGGTGTTTGAATTTTTTAAAGTTACATTTCTCTAAGAGTATGTATCTTTTGGTAAACAAAGGAACATGAAAATTACCATAGTTGATTTAAGGATAATCTACTGTCATTTTCTTTCCTGGTTATAGTTTTAGTGTCTTTATGCTTTTATTGTGAAAGTTTGTTTCTGACAGAGGCAAAATGGAACTAATTAGACATTAGACATTAAACATTAGAATTATAAAGCAGTATTTTTATTAAAAACAAGTCTCTGTAATATCTTCACTTAAGATTAATATCAGTTTGTACATAAATGAAGAAACTCCTAATCCTAATACACCAGGTCATTTTATTCTTCATACATTTTCTCTACCTTAGGGATCTAATAAAATCCAAATTTAAGTGTAGCCTTCAATCTCTAGGCAAACATAAGAGGATTCTTTAACAGACTGTATAGAACTTGATGATGGAAGCTTCAATTATTTTAAAGTAATCCAGACTTTTCTTATTTCTGGTGACATAGTTTAATGGAATGATTTATTTTTAATGATGTATTTTTATACCACAGTCTTCCACTACAACTCAAAAATTCTTTTTAACTTAATATTTACTATATGTTTTTCATTTCTCAATTATTTGTCTATTTTGTTCATTTAGTTGCTTGCTAAAACATTTTCTTTTTAAATTACACAGAACATTTTCTTAACTATTCTCACTTGTCCTGAAGAAAATGTGTAAGATTTAGATTTTTATATACAGATATGTTTGTAGATAGATGGAATACACAGAAATGTAAATATAGATACTGATATCTACAAAGATACAAAGACATAGAAATATAGACATGAATGCAGATGTAGATATATACAAATCTACTCTGTGTTCCTGTATCTAATTTATTGTGACATTTCCACCAACATTCACAAAAATTGGGTCACATTAGAAAATATGATATATAGTTATTGAAATTATAAATCTAAATATGAAATCTTTTCAATAATAATCTTCAGTGATTACATTTAAAATGTTCATTGTTCTTTTTTTTTTTTTTTTTTTTGGCTTGTGCAATTTTGAGCTGATGTCATGTTATATATGTTGGGGGAGAAATACTTACTAAAAGCCTGGCATGCCCCATGTGTTTTATATACATCTTATTTATGCTCACAAAACCTCCACATGGTACATAGTATTAATACTTCCCTCTCTTTTCTAAAAGATGGGGAAATTAAGTCTCAGATAGATTAAGGTATTTGATAATTCTACTGAGCTATCAGTTGGTAGAGCATCTGACTTTAAAGTTTGGGCCTTTCTGTCACAATACATAAATTCCCTTTGTAAATTACTGCTAAATTTCCCTTTGCATATTGAGTTACTAGTTTCTTATAAAACAGTGATGGCAATTATGCATACTATCTTTCTTTCATATATGTGTAATTAATACTGTATCTATTTCATACAATCAAAACAGAATCTTCTTAATAAACTGAACAGTTAACTTGATTATTTATTTCATTGGATTTATATATTGTCAGTTATTATAATGAGGGTTAGATTTCCATTGAAAATGAATATTATTCTTTAAAATTCTGCCATTTAAAATGGAGTTTCAATAAATGACTGTATTAATTATTTTACTGAGCACAGTGAGAGATAATGAAGGCAGTAACAATCATGGCAGAAATACATTAATATTAAATATTTACCACATAACTCATTCTTATTGGACACAGCTGTCGATAAAATATGCCCTTACTGTTGACAAGTAGCTCCTGTGTTTTGCTTGTAGATTAGCTTGCAGCCCTGCTCTGTATTCTTTATCTTCATCACTGCACCAGTCCTTTAATTAGGCAGTGAAATCTTCTGCATAGTGATTAGGAAATCACAGTTAAGAAGGTGTTACAAAGAGATGTTTCTGGAAGCTACTCAAAATAGCTCTATGCTTTGGAAATTCCTCCATGTATGTATCAAGGAAACATGTTCATATTTGAAAAGCAAGTGACAACAGATCTTCAGTTAATCAGATTTACCCAATTTTTAATTCTCAATCCTAAATTGTTGGGTGCAAATAGAGAAAGTCTTGAACCATGGTTGGCAAAGAATGGCAACTTCATCACTTAACTTCGAAATGAAGTGGTAAAGCACTTTTGTATTGGAATTTAAACTGATTTTAGAGTCCAAGAGTATATTTGATCCCATGCAAATAATTTTGTGACTATTTTATGCTAATAAAATTTGAAAATACACATTAGAAAATTGAGAAACGGATCTATTTGCATAATTCTCCCATTACCAGCATTTTAAATTACAATATTTTATAAGAAGTACTGATTTCAGAATCAAAATTTATGATTTCAGAATTCAAAACTATAACTGACCAAGGTAAATATGACTTAATATTATCTAAAAGACTATAGGATTTATGAGACAAGTCATATTTACAGATCATTTTATCACTATGGAAAAATTATTTTTTGTTAATACAACATGTAACATTCAAGTGTAACATTCAAAGTTATTACTATTACACAAAACCAAGGTAAGAAAAATACTGTTACTATGAGAAATAATTTTAAGACATAAAAATTCAATGAAATTGGCAAGGAAAGCTGATATGCTTCTAGAATGCTAATTAGCATCTTTGAATTTTTTCATCATTTTATGCATTAGAGAGGGTTGATTTTTTCTAAGTCCCCTTTTTTTGTGATTTGGATGAGCTTTTAGTGATGGCAAAGATGATGAAAGGTAGATCATGCTGTGGGGATGAAGATATTAATATAATTTTGTTAACAAACAGAGCAATGTAGACTATGATAAAAAATAATACGGAAAATACTTTGGAAAATTAAACATGCTGCAATCAGTATCATCATATATTTTAAAGTGGTTCAAATAATATTATTTGACAAGATTTTATGTGGAAAAGGAGTACAAATAAGCTTTTTTTTTCACCAGTGTAGAATTATTTTAATCTAATTCCAGTTTTTCCTATAAGGACCAAACTATTTTTTGGTGAATAAAATTTTATCTTGTAGTTAGTCACCTTCTGGAGACAGTTCTAGATCTTTAAGTCACTGATAACTCCCTGGGGAAGATTACAGACTTTCTCTTTCCTATCATTTTTTTTCTCTGGTTCAATTTTGGAGTACGTATTCTTTCCTACTAGGCAGTGAAGGGTAGTTCTTAAGTGTAGAAGCTGTGGATCCAAACTTCCTGGATAGAAATCTGAGCTTCTACCACTTGGACAAACTCTTACATCCTTGTGACCAAAATTTCTCATCTAAAAGATAAAAATAATAATCTGTGTGCCTCATTGGGTTGTACTGATGAAATGAATTGATGTAGATTAAGTTCTTGGAACAGTGCCTGGCAAATGGTGGGCACTTAAGAGTATTGTTTTTAGGCCAGCAAAGCTAACTAATGTGTGCATTAGTTCACTTTCCTGATCTATTTTTCATAGTTGGATCATCTCCCCACAATCAAATGAAAAATAAAAAAAGAAATTGGAGACCACATAGCAGGTCGAAATTCAGTTTCAGCATCTATGATATGTATGTATTGCAGTATTCTACTCAGTCCTACACCTTATCTCAGTTCAGGACCTCTCATGTTCACTTTTCCAGAGTAAAGCCCACCAGTTTTTACATGGGCGAAACGGGAGGGGGGCATTTGTTGGTGTCCTGAACAGACAATAAACCCGTTGCATTCCCACTTCCATTTGTAATGGTGAAGATGCCGAAGTTTGGGGGATATTTTGCTGTGTAAATCAATTTGGTTTTCAACTTTACAAACTACTAGTTTAGGATTCTGTTTCTTCCAAACATCTGATAGGCAACATACCTATTTGTTCCTCTGTTTTTCAGCTTACAAATATCTCTCCTTCTCTCCTCTTCTTCCCTCATTTCTCTCTTCTATTTCCCTTGATTATATATGCTTTTTTTGAACATTATTTACCTTTCTTACAGGGCTTGAGGAGGGAGTAAAACGTAAAAAGTATGTAAAAAAAAATTTTGATCTCAGAGCCTAGAAAATACTCTTCAAAAATTTTTAATTTTTAAAAAAAATTTAAAATAATTGAGGATATTTAATGAGGGACTGAAGGTTGTTTCCTGAAAAACTCTGTTGATATTTTGCCAAATTTTCCAGCTCCTTGAAGGGTGAGCATTGCTTAAAAATATAGGTACAGACTCCTGCATCTTTTTCAGGCAACCATTTAGCCTAAACAGGGGTTTACATGAGGTCCTGATGATGGAGATGTTTGAGAGCCACTGAGTCACACATACTCTTTATCTTTCCTTTGCATCAGGGTTTAATCATCTTGCTTCTAGACTATAAGAGTAATCGAATAGTTTAAAATATGGAGAGACAGATTTTATTTTCTTTGTTACTTTTAGGCCACTTAAGCCAGGTTGACATTTCTTAGAGTTAGAATTCCCATATAATTTCAATTAAATGTGGAGGAAGCAATTTCTATTTCAAGACTTAACCTTGTGTTATAATTCATTTTGTGAAGATGTTCCCAAATTGTAAAATAAGGAGAGTGGGTAAGTTAGTGGAGAGGATATGCTGCTAGTTTTCATAATTTGTGTGAATACACATTCAAATTTCTCTGATATTTTTGGTTAAGGCCAAGTTTAAATAAGTTTTAACTTAACTGTATGAGTTTTGTTTTGTTTCAAACCAGGGAGGAAGAGAAGAAATAAAAATATAAAGCATCACATATTTCCAGCTCTACCCCCAGTTTTCTTTTATTTGCCAAGTAAGAGTCACCGGAATTATGCTGAATGGAGACAGCTAGTGAGATTCCATTTCTGTTAAAGAACTGAAACGGAAAAGTGGCAGAGGACCAACGACTAGGGCGAATAATGGATTACGGAGGCCAAGAAAGAAAGACCATTATCAAGCAGTCACAAACTCTGAGTTCTGATCCAGCAATGCCTCGAAACTGGAGCTCTCAAACATTTTGTCCAACCTCTTTTAGCTACAGTTCTCTTACTTATGAAATAACATTAAATATAATTCGCTCCTTGCATTCCTTAAGTATCGTTGCAAAGATCAGGAGAGTTTTCACTAATGAAAGTAATGAAAACTTGAGTGATAACACATAATATTCAAAGTTATTTTTATACCTTTATCCATATTAGTCGGAATTCTTCAGAGAAACGGGAGAAACAGTAATTACGTAAAGAGAGGCAGGGCGAGGTGGGGTGGGGGCAGGGCGCTGATGAGAATTAGGGTTTGCTTGAGCTAAACTCCGTAGCAAGGCGTCTGGAATTGGAGGCGCCGGAGAGCTGGGCACCAGGTGTGTCTCATCCCAGGATTCCCGCGCCGCCCCGCGAGAACGCCTGAGATACCGCGAGATTACGTTGCTTCTGGGAACAGTGGATTGAGAAAGCGGAGAAAGAGTGGAGAGGGAAGGGCAGGGGTGTATTTAAAGTTATTTCTACGTGAGATTGCAGAAGTTTGGTAAATTCAGATTCAGCTTGGTCAGCTGGGAGGCTGGAAACTCAGGAAAGAGCGGCAGCTGAAGTCTGAAAGCTGTTTGCTGGTAGAAGTTCGTCTTGCTCACAGGAGGTCAGTCTTTGCTCTGTTAAGGCCTTCAACTGTTTGTTTTTTAACGAGGCCCGTCCACATTACTGGGGGTCATCCCTTTTACTCATAGTCGTCCACATTGCTGGGGGTATCTCTTTTACTCACAGTCCACCAGTTTAAATGTTGAACTTACTCAGAAAAACACCTTAACAGAAAGCTTTGAGAATAATGTTTGACCAAATACCTGGGCGCCATGGCCCAGCGGTTTTGGCACACAGGTTGTCAATCACGTCACTTCATTGGATGATTAAAGTAGTCCTATGAATATTTCAAATATTTACATCATATTTCAAGTTGGAAACTTGCACCTTCAAAGAGGAAGTATCAGGATCTAGAGTATAATTTATATAATAGCGACAGCCTGGCATTTAAAATGTGTGTTTGTGTGGGTGTGTGTGAGCTGATATCCACTTAGAGGGCTGTTGTGCAGATTTGAAGAGTGGGTCTATGTAAAGCACTTCACACAGCTGGCAAGTTTGAAGGACTCTATGTTATAAATTATTTGTATCTTAAAAACGACTTAGTCGACATGGGCCAGGCCTGTAAATGTTAACCTGCTTCCTGGCCAAGAGAGAAGCTCCATGCGTTGATAATCTTTCTAAGCTGCAGACTCAACGTCTTTGCAGCTCAAGGAACGATTTCACAGGTGTAGCTCCAGGCGACATAACAGTTACACCTGGCAGGCACGCACCTACAAAACTCTCCAATCTAGCTTGATACTGAGAAAATAAATTTTTTTGGGAAGAGTAACAAAGAGAAAGCCAGGGAGGTTCTGGTAAATACGTAGGGTGTTTTTACCCTCCTGCGGGTTTGATTTTCAGGTGTTTATTTGGCAGTGTAAGAGTTAGGCAAACGTACAGATTATTTTCAGATGATTTTAATACTGGAATAGTAAGTATAGAACTCAGAGAAAGTTGAATTTAGGTATTCAGACCTTTTTAATTGAGGTTTGCTTCAATTAATCTGATTGCAGTACGAAGAAACAGATGTGTGCTTGGGCATTGCCGGGCTTTTGGCTAGTGTGGACCTGGCCAGTAATTATTCTTTTCAGCTCTGTTAATTTTACCAATTGGTATATTGTATTATGCTAAATTTTATATTGAACAATATGTTTTTCAGCTCTTGCAATAATCTTGAATTATAAATAATCATTGTAATGAGAAGAGATTTTAAAGACTTCCATCTTTTCTCTTTCCTCCTTTGTTTTGAGGACCCACATAGCGTCTACATTTATCTGATTTGGTTATATTCTTACAATGTAATCATTTATTATCTGTCTAAATAGGTACTAGTTTTTGCTAAGCTGTCATGGATTTTATGTAATAATGCATTGGAGTCTAAGGACTATGTCAATCTGTAAATACAGACCTACCTAATTATGAATATTTTTGTAGCAAAAGAATATGCTTATTTAATTATTTAAACTGCTCAGATTTTAAAAAAAATTTAACTTCTAAAATTAATGGAAATTTAAATATATGAAAGAAATTTTAAGGACCAGGCACTGTTTCTAGTTGTTTTAATTTTCTAAATGGATTATTATTATTATTTCATTATTTTGATTAAAATCAGTTGAAAGCATTTATTATTTTGCAGAGCTAGAAATATTCAAAATATTCAGATTGGAATGTCTGTTACATTCATTGTACACAGGTACTTAGAAAGGAAAAAAAATAACAGAAAACTGAGTTCCTGCCTATCATCTAAGTAAGACAGAATAATGAATCATTGAAGGAAAATTGTCTGCGGGTTGTCTTTATTTCAATCTAATTATACACTGCCTCAGATGATTCACCAATCTATTGAGATGTCTGTTTTTTTCAAAAAGAGATTTGCCTCAGAAGACCTGACATACTGAAAAATAAATTGCATCTGTTGGGTAAAGTTGTATCAGTATGTTGATGCACAAAGTTTTGAGAACTGTTATAAAGAGTGAGCTTCTTCATAAAACTTAATAAAATGGGGAAGAGACAAGTAGAACAATTTGAACTTTTATTCTAGCCTTACAATTACATGTAAACATTTTTCAGTATTAAGCTATTTGTATATGCTTAAGAATTTTCTCCTCCATCTCTTTTTAATAATATACATATTGAAGAAAATATTTCTTCACTTAAAAAGTAATATTAAAAAAATAAAGGAAGTTTTCAGGGAATAGTATAGAAATGTCAAATTGAAGAGGGTAGATGAATAAACTCAGCTTGTTTTGCTTCTTGTTCACTCTTTGAGATTTTTTCATGTTGCATACACGTTATCTATTGCAGTGCAAGATCGACGATTTGCCAGTGCGCTACAGAGCTGAGAAAAGCAGATTGTGCAAACTACTCAACCTGTTAAAATCTATCCCTTCATTTTTAATAATCAATTGCCATGCACAGAGTAAACTATTATTCTTAATACTTAGCTTGCAAAATAATTTAGAGACTCAGGAGCAGAATCTACTTTAAAACTGTATCCTTAAAAAGTACACTATGCTAGTTTTGTCCATCTGTCTGTCCATCTACTCACCTATCTATGAACATGACAGTAAAACCTCGGGAGTTTGGATATACTTTTGTGAAAGCAAAGATTTTGGACACATTCACCCACCCATCTATTATGGGGGCAATTAAAACATTCCTGAAAGATAATCATTTCCTCTCTATTTCAGTATTCATCATGACCGTATAGGAAACCTCTTTGATGACATTCTATTTTCAGCTCACATGATTTGCAGCATGTTAACATTGGGCAGCAGATTAGTAGCGTGATTAGTTAAAATTTTGCCTGAAGACATAACCATTAGGTATATGTTTTCCAAACTTCAAGAGGCAAGAATACCATATGGTCAAAAAGTCATCTGTTTCTTTTCTCTTACTCTTACTGACTGAAAAAACGTTAAAAGTTCGCTTTTCAATGGTTAAGTGATCTCATCCTTTTTTTTTAAAAAAAATACTAGTATTAGTTATTTATAGGAAATTCTCTATTAATAGTCCTTTACTTTAACACCTGGCTTGTCAACATCCTTATATATCCAAAGAAGGGAGAGATTTAAGCAGAAGGTGAATATAAGAAAAAAAAAAAGAATGTGTTAAAATTTTTAGTAGTGGTTCTAAATACTCTGAACTGTAAAGGTAGTTTAGAGTTTATATAGCACCTTTTATAGATTATAGAAGAGTAGATTAGATCCTCTTCCCATGTATATATTATTTTCTGTGTTCTCATGGAGCTTACATTTAGAAGAAAAAACTAAGGAACAAGGTGATGTACAGTGTTAAGTGTTACGATGATAAAAGAGTAGAGTGAGCTAGAATGATTGAGGTCAACATTTTCTGAAGCATTTATCTTTCTCTAACAATTCTTTAAATGATATCTTCTGGGTTATCTAGATACTGTACTGGACCATCCTCTTGCCTTCTGCAAGGATGATGAAGGAACCCTGGGCTATGTGTACAATGAACCGGTCAGATAGTCTTGACCCCTGAATAATTTAATAGCAGCTCCATCTGGCTCTATCCCCTAAATCACTCCAGTTAACTAGCAAAGTATTAAAATTCTTAGCTATTTTAAGGTTTTATTTATTTTAAAAACATAGTTGGAAAACTATTAATGGGCTACCATAATTCAAAATAAGAGTTATTGTGAAATATTAAATTGAACCGTAATATGGGCTTTCTAATAAGGCTTTAATATCTTCTTTAATTATATAACAATTTGAAATGAAAACTGTAGATAGTATGATTAGTTTAGAATCATTTCCTGACCATGGAGACCTTTCATAAATTAGTTTTTTATAAACCTCTTTTCATGAATTTGATAAGGCTTTTCCACAGCATGTTATATATAACAGTCTAAAGGCAAATGTTAATACAAAGTTTTCTGTTTTGAAATCTATTTACTAAATGTGAAATATTCGTAATGATGTTGAAAATTGAGATTATTCAACAACAGTGATGTGTTATGGAACATGAAACACTTTTGGCTTACCTTATAAGAGAATTGAGTCCTTGTTATCAGTGATTTTATTTTTAAATCTGAGTCATTGTATACATCTATAATATGTCTGAAAATGTGAATGTGGTAATATAGTGATTGAACAAGGTGCTTTGAGTGATAAAGTTTTGTTCGATTAAGTGGCAATGAGATTTGGCTCTTCATTTCACCTTCACAATTGGTTGGAAGAGTTGACCAGAAAATGAAACAAACAAAAAATGGAAACTTACCATTTCCTAGGGTAGGAAGCAACCTAGGGAATTTGATTATTGCAGAAACAAGTTTAATAAGGGATAAGCTGTATAATGTTTTATTGAAATGGAACTCTTTCCTTGACCTAATGTCTTGAGACTTCATTGAATTCTGGTGAATTGTAAAGCTAAAGAAGCAGGGTGGAGGGGAGGCAGGAGATGGATAAAAAGGAGCCATTGGACATGGCCAAGGGGACATTGGCAGTAGGACATAGTGTATTGTTGTTATTGAAGTTATTACACACTTGCAGTGTGCTCAGCCTTATGCCATGTTTTTCATAGGCATTTATCGCTTACTTCTTGGACCACATATATAAAATATGAAGTATTTTAACTATTGCACTGTGAAAAGGTAGCTATTGGTTGGGGAAACTCCCATCTAGAGTCCAAATATCAAGAGAAGTTTCATGTAAGTGGAGTGATACAGGGGAACTGAACTGCTATGACATGCCATCCTCTATTAACTGCTCCATATAATGTTATTACATCAAATCCTGACAACAGTCTTTCTAAGGTGATATTGGCTCTTTCTGATTTTACAGAGGAGAGAAATAATAGACCCAAAGAGGTGAAATAACTTCCCTTAGGTCACATAGCAAGATAGTACTGGAGCAGGTATTCAAATCCAAATTTGTCTGCTCTACAAATCCGTGTAATTTCCTCACACCTCAATGTATCCTCACCACAGCTTTCCCCTTAGATTGACCTCTGATGTCATTTATCTGAAATGCTGAGTTTCTAAATTATACTTCAGTCTAAGGCTCATACTTGTCAAGGCTCTCTCTATGGTAGATCTGTCCTAATTTCCAATCTGAGTGGCACAGTATTAGGGAGTAACTTACTAAAGCACACTTTACTGTCAATCTTGACTCCTAAACTTTGGTTAAAAAATGATTTCTTTTACTTCAAATTCTCAAATTTCTGATCAAAGTACAGTTAAATTTAGGATGTAAACAATGATTAAGTTGTCGAGTTACTTGATTTGGAGTCTTGCTATTTTCGGTTTATTATGTAACTTTTTGGTTTGGAGGTACATCATTTTAGAGAATATTTATATATTTTATTCTAATTTAAAAACTCTGCATAGAAAGTAAAGCATTCAAAGATAGTCCTAATATGAGTTCATGGATTTCAGCGAAAAGTAATTTTACCACTTTGATAGTAGAGGCAACCAAACTGCTAAGATTAATAGATAAAGTTATTTTGGTCATTGTTTCTACCACTGGATCTTTCCAACTTTCATTGCATTTGTCAAAAAGAAAATTTAATTACATTATTTTTTACCCAATCCTCCACATCATGTAATGTATACTGCATCTGGTGCAGAAACTCATGACCAAGTCGTTCTGTCTTTGGAGAGAAGGATAATGATATAGGCAATTTACTATAGGTTGTTCACTTCATATCCTCAGTTATATGATGGACAAGATATACAGTAGCAGCTTTTTAGGACACATGAATATATTTTTTTAAAAAGCAAAGAAGTCTAATGTCGCTTGTATTGTTGTATTTTTATTTTTTCTCAAAGTATTTATATCAACAGTGCTCTCCTTTATTTGTGGTAGGAATACATTTTTTCCTCATAAAGTATAAGTGTACTTTTCTCGCTCAGTACAATTGGAGTCTGAACTTGATTCATCTTTCATCTTAAGCTCTAAGGCCTGTATTTGCATACAAGAGGAGGTAGCAAAATAGAAATAAATGTAGCTATGTTTTTTTTTCTCAGTTTACTCTTTCTTTGCAAATTTTAAATATATAAACAATATTTTTAATGTCTCATAATATATATAGCATATATGTATATAATGGTTATGTTATATTTTTATGTTTTGTGTTTGACGTAGAATCAAGCCACAGTGTTTAGTATTTATATGTGTGATCAAAATAACTCAAAGTACATACTTAAGTGGTTAATTTATCACCAGTGATCTAGTTAGGTACTCCCATATTGACAGACAAGTAAATTCTTCTTTTATTCATACTGCTTAAGCCTCTTCTGTGAATTCTGCAAGAGTGAATATATTCTTATTTAAATGAACAACTTTCTTAGTTGGATATAATCTCCTAACAGCATGACTATTAAGATGGTGAATAAAAATGTTGGAACCATTTCATTAACAAGTCAGAAAGGGCACTTTTATTTGTTTCCAACTTGGTAAAGTTTTTGTGATTTCCACCCATAAACATGGGAGGTAGGGGGTAAGAAGGTTTTGCTCTATAATAAGAGAATTACCACTGAGATTTTAGGGGGGAAAGATTTAATATCCCTTAGCACAATGTCAGTTTGTTTAAAGTGTATTTAAATTCTTGTGCTAGGATTTCTGTCAGCACAAGATAACAATCAAAGTGAAACTTTCTTCTTTCAGGTATTCAAAAGAACTTATTTTTTTCTTTCCTACTCTTAAAATATAAATACCCTGATGAACACTCTATTGATGTTATTAGTGTTCTTTGTGCGTTGGGTAGAAAGTTGTACCTCAAAAGAAGTCAGAAAGAATTGAAAATGCAAAACAATAAACACAGATCAGTGGAACTATGTGTGCTGTTCTCCTTCCTGCTGGGCAATTTCGTGTGTTACAGATGTAAAAGGGGAAAGTGTACAAGATGATTTGACTTACTCGAATACATATTAGAAAAAAAGACTTCATTTTTGTAAATGTTTATTGAAATTCAAAATATTTCTTTTATTCTTAGTGCACAATTAATATTCTCTATGCTGATTTACTGAGTTTGTAACTCTTCTCTGTGGATATGGGAAATTCTCTGTGGCATCCCCACTACTCAGAAGAAAGCACAATAACCTACCTTTCTCCTGAAGAGAAAAACGGAAGTCAATTAGTTAAGAGTTTCAAGTCTAAGTTTAATGAAACATTTTGGGTTTATTTTGGTTACAGTCATATTTCTGGGAGGTCTGAATATTCCATAATAGTTTTGGGGAATTTTTCAGAGACTTCCAAAAATAGTGGAACAATTAAAACCATTTCTTAGTTTAAGTCAATCTTAAAGGCCTTGCTCTACTTAGCAGTCTCCTTGACCTTCTCCCCTTGATTGCAATGAGTAATTTTATATTTGAAAAGCATATTACTGTACTGGACATGTGCCTAGAGTAAGGCAACCTACAGCTGTGAGGTATTTATATATTATAGATCTGTTTAAACAAGTTGTGTGTGAGGTTTAGCTTGATATTTTTCAAAGAGAATTTAGCGCATTTTTGTTGATGGTTCATAATAAAAGGAAGGATCCCATCTTGGATTAACACTCATGAGACTATTATTATGTAAGGGGCATTATAAACTAGAGAGCACATTTCCAATTCTTATACTCTATAGCTTTTAATGTAGAAAATATGCATACTTTGGATGAAACAGTAATGCAAGTGGAAATATTCAATTTTTCAATTTTGATATTTAAAGTTAATTTTTATTTGAAAATAATGTTAAAGATATATTGAGACAACTTATGTATGTCCTAGCAAGTTTTTAGAAGTATTTTACGGATACATAAATATTTTAGGAAATTATAATTGTTACATCATTCCCTTGACTTCACTGTTAGAATCTAAACACAAACATATTCACTCAGTCTTCACTAACAAGCACTTACAAAACTGCCCTTTCTGCATTCCCTTAAACATGATTTGCCCTGAAGGTGATAGAGCATAGTATGTTTTTAAACTCATATTTATGTTTTATCAATTTTGATAAAATGTATATAATATAAAATTTGCCACTTTAACCATTTTAAGAGTAAAATGTAGTCTTTAAATGCATTTATAATGTGCAACCATCACCACTATTTATTTCCAAAGCTTTTTCATCACCCTAAACAAAAAATTTCTACTCATTAAACAGTCCCATAGTAAGATTTAAAATATACTTATTGAATTTGTGAAATGTAATTGTATATAGTTTATAAGTATATAGAAATAATGATTTCTTGTATGCTTTTTCATATGTATATGTATGTGTGCATATATATACCAAGAAACAAATTTTTTATCCAAGTTGATCATATAGTGTAAACAGTTTTTTACCCACATGTTGATCATATAATGTATCAATGATATACATATTTTTAAGTGCATCAGACATAGACACACATTATAAATTGATTCTGATTTCATATGTACATTTTAATATGCTCAACTTGTATATACATAGTACTGGCATATAGTTGTGTGAGTATGTATATATATGCACACACTATGTATGTATAATGTATATATTTTATATAGATGGTCCCCAACTTATAATGTTTCAACTTAAGATTTTTCTTTCTTTTCTTTAAATAGGTCTTTTTAAATTGAAGTATAGTTAGTTTACAGTGCTGTGTTAATTTCTGGTGTACAGCATAGTGAGTCAGTTATGCACATATATATATATATATATGTATATATTTCTTTTCATACTCTTTTTCTTTATAGGCCATTACACGGTATTGAACATAGTTCCCTGTGCTATACAGTAGGGCTTTGTTGTTTGTCTGTTTTGTATATAGTAGTTAGTATCTGCAAATCCTGAACTCCCAATTTATCCCCCGACCCTCTTTTCCCCAGTAACCCCAATGTTCATAGCAGCAGCATTTACAGTAGCCAAGATACAGAAGCAACCTACATGTCCATTGTCACATGATTGGATAAAGAAGTTGTAGTATATATATATATAGTAGTTGTAGTATATATATATATATACATACATACATACACATGTACAATGGAATAGTACTCGGCCATAAAAAAGAATAAAATAATGCCATTTGCAGCAACATGGATGGACCTGAAAATCGTCATACTAAGTCTTACTTACGTCTGAGTAAGCCAGAAAGAAAAAGAAAAACGTCATGTATCGTTTATATGTGTTATATTAAATTACCCAAATGAACTTATTTACAAAACAGAAACAGACTCAGACATAGAAAATTGACAAGATTTTTCAACTTTACAATGGCATGAAAGCGATAAACATTTAGTGGAAACTCTACTTTGGATTTTTATCTTTTCCTGGACTAGTGATAACTGGCACAATACTCTCTCTTGATGCTGAGCCATGGCTCCAGCTAGCTATGTAATCACAAGGTGGGACAACCAATACACTTACAACCAATCTGTTTTTCATTTTCAGTACAGTATTCAATTAACTATATGAGATATTCAACACTTCATTATAAAGTAGGCTTTGTGTTAGATGATTTTGCCCAACTGTGAGCAAATATAAGTTTTCTGAGTGTGTTTAAGGTAAGCTAGGCTAAGCTATGATTTTCAAGACATTAGATTATTAAATGCATTTTTTACTTACAACATTTTAAACTTACAGTGGGCTTATCAGAGTACAACCTTATTGTAAGCAAGGAAAGATATGTATATATGACCATGTCTAATGTCATATTCAGATATATATAAAATAGAATGAAATTTCTGTAATGTTAAATAACTTTGAAGAAGGAATAATATACCCTGTTCGAAATGAATGGTATTCTTACATTTACACAAATGGTATTTTTACTTTAAAAATCTCCCCTAATTGCTATTCTGTAACTTGGTAAGAAAAGTTACCATTATCTCTTGGCCTTTACTCTTTTTAAAAATTCTAAGGTATATAATTTCCTAAGAATGAGCTACTAAATTTGTCTACTTCCTTATTGTTAGGTCCTACTATTTTTGTTTTGAACAATTCAGTATCCTGAGTTTTTTCTTCCCTCTTCCATTAAAATGTCTGCTCTGAAAATATCTGAGTTTCTTCTCCAATGGTCTGTAGTAGCTTGGAAGCAAATCCAACGTATATATAAGATACAGATTTTCTCTGTGCAGTTACAACTTTATTTTAACAAAGAGAACCAGGCTACAAAGTTCTGCTTTCCTGGAGGTGTTTGAGCAAGGTACTTTAAATTGGTTATTAGATATTAGTGTGCCATCTCAACATGCTTCTAAGGAGGCACTGACTCTAGCACTGAAGCTCTCTTGATGTTTGTGCCTCTTATGCTCAGTATTAAACCGTGTCGTCCCTTTCCCTAAGTTGAAGGCCTTCTGCTTTATGTGTAAAACTAATGGTATGTTTTTCTTAGAATTATATAAACCTTAACAGAAAGTATTTGATAAAGGAAAAGTGTCAACACCCCTTTCCTAGCACCCAGAAACCTTTCCCAGAAACCAACCCTCTTACCAAATCAAATTCTACAACCTTCCATATTTTTTATTTTAATTTGTATTTATGAAATGCCATCAGATACATTCATGCTGATGAGATTTTTCTATTTTAGGGGGTCTGATAATATGACTAATAACTACCTTTCCTTTTAACCTCCACGTTTGTAGTCAAATAAAACTTCCGCTTCTCACTACAATACCTTAAAACCATACACATCTCTGCCTCCTATCACTGACCTTGTCAGCATTAGGACAAGTTAAATTTCAGATCTTAAAAATGCAACTACTATAAATTATTCTGACATTCTTTATCCTTAATTCTTCATTGGCCTCATAGATACTCTGTGAAACTATTTTTAGAGACTCAAATTTAATCTAACAGTCATCCATCTCCCACAGTCATACAGTCATATGACAGACTTCATATTTTTGACTCATATTTTACAGAAAGTCATTTGTTGCCTTTCATGCAATTTGCCAATATAGTATAGCAATGATTGTATATACTTGAGTACTCACAGATCCTTATCAGTACAGTAACACTTAAAGAATAAAAAGAAAAAAAGTAACATCTTTTTAAAAACAGTATAGCAATCCAGAATAATATAGATTATAATTTACATTTTTCAAAATGCAATATAAGATTAATAATTCGTATGTGTATGTTTATGCTCCTAATTAACAATAAGATAAGCCTTGACACCCAGTAAATATTTAGAATCTATGTTGAGCACCATCGCAGGTATAGAAACACAAAAAGGAATCAGGCGTATCAGGTACCCATGTCACTTACATTCAGCTGTGCAAATTGCCAAGTGTCACATATTTTAAAAATTAAAAGTATTATCCCATATTTTGAGAATAAATTACTATGCACTTGAAGAAAAGACATTCTGACTCTATAACCCTTTGGACTTGCCACTATATATAAATTCATGTTTGAAAATCAGCCCAAGCCCAAAGCATTGTTAACTTCTTTCTTTCGTGGTTCGCTGCACCTATTCAGACATTGGCTTCAAATTATTCCTTAAAGAACCCCAGCAGGTGATTGATAACTGGAAAAAGAACCACATCCATAGAAATAAATCAAACGCATCAACATCCTGCATGTGTGGTAGCCCACAGTTATTTGAGCAGCTATGTGTAGCAGCGGCATCTATTTCATTGAGGTGCTAGAATTCAAATTGGCCATCAGCAAAATCAGGATTAATTGCCTATAAACTTATAAACTACCCTCTTGTCAACGTAATTATATTTTACTAATGTGAAAAGTAACCATTTATTGCATTATATAAAACCTATAAATTAAAAAGCTCTCTGATTCACTTTTTTCCCCCTTCTCTAAGAGTTCTTAGAAGAAGAAATAAAAGGTTTTACCCCAGGAGGCATGTTTAACTCTGTGCCTATGGGTAATTCATTGGAAATTCTGTGATGTTTATGGAAAAAGATGATGAGTATGTGGTAATACAAAATCTCATAATGTACTGTTTCAGAATTCAAAGGCTCTGCTAACATCAGGAACAGTATTTTACATTCAGTAGAATTCATATTTAAAGTTAATGACGACCTTCAAAACTTGCTCTTATTTATTGCTGCTGAGTTAGGAACAGAATAGCAGAGTAGAAAATGGTGACATCAGGGTCACAGCAGGTAACTTAGGCACATTTAAAGTAAAACTCATTTGCTCCTCAGTGTAACATATGATTTATAATTTTTTATATTGCAAATTATTTAAATGATCTAGACATTAAATGCTATCTTCAGAAAATCATTTCTCAAAAATATTATTCTTTCATCTGTAAGAATTATCATGAAAATGAATGCCATCTTAATTTTTATAGTTTGTGTAATTTACATTGCATAGGTATGCATTTTTATAGGAAATTATGGAGGGGGGCAATAATAAGAAATGGAAAGTTTTTTGAGCAATAATGGAATACTTACATAAAGTTATATTGTCTGTTATAATCTTATATACATAAGTATGTTTGATTTCCACATTGAAAAGTGTTATAATAGCTTAGGAAAAAAAGATTGTTAATTAATCTAGTTTAGGCATAAATGCCTAACTAGATAAAGTGTAAATTTTATTTCCACTTTTGTTTTAAATAGTTGGAAAATTCTGTTATTTAGGAAAAGCTCTTTTTTCTCATTCTCTATTTTGTAATATCAAACTATATCCTACTAGTTGACTACAGAATAGCAAATGTTTTCCAGTAGGTTCTATTAAAAAGATTTCCAGCAGGTTTGATTATCCTTCAGATGTATATGTACAATAGCGAGGCCAATTGGAATGCATATATTTTAAAGTTACTTTATGGTAGAAGACTCTCAGTAGGCAGAGGGAACTAGGTCTGATTCTAAGTAGCTTACTGAATCCTGAAAGAATAGAAACTAACAAATGCCAGTCTCAAACATGATTTTCTGTGATATGTGTCAGATCCAAAGGAATGTAAGTTCAAAATATTATCCTTAAGTTTTTTTTCCACTCCTTTGGAAATAGAACATTAGTAGTTTTAGTTAAAAATAAAAATTCATAGTGGAGCACCCCATCTACTTCATTGAATGAATGTTTCTTGAGGCCAGGAAATGATCTGTAACTGACTTACAGAGCTGAAAATCTCTTCTGAAATACCAAACCTTTTGGCCTCAATCTTTTTCCATTTCTCCAACTCTTACCTTAATTTCTTCTTAGTACAGTGTTAGTAGGCAATGCCAACACCACGATGGGCTTCCCAAAATACTCTGATCCTTCTAGCATGCCTGAGCTGTGTTTGAACAAGTCCGTGCACATTATGGGAATGAATAAAAGAAAAACCTATCGGGGAACTGGGGCATTTAATGCCTAACAAAAACTATCTGACAAACGACACCTTATTCTTTTCTTCCATCATCAATGGTAAGGTGTAATTTCCCATCAGTCTCTTAGTTACTGTAAAATTTTGCTGCTTTTGTCCCTCCAAATGGCACACCCCATTTTGCACTGAATAGAACATCTCTTTAATTTTACCTGTTTTCTTTATTTGCATTTATTTTAGGAAGGTATTATCCAGAATCTCATCAATATAAACATTTTAAAAAACTTTATACATCAGTAATAGAACAATTATAGAAAGTTATCTACAAGTAATAAAAATGTGATTTGCTGTATTTTTATGATGCAGAATCCTTCTTTCTTCTGTTAAAGATGTTAAAACTTACACACACAGTAGTGAAGGTAAGGTTGAATCTACTAACGCTGAGGGCCTCTCAGTTTTTCCCTTGTTCAAATGTTTGAATAGATGGTAGATGAGGAAAAGAAATTCAGGTAAAAGTTAAATTAGTTTTTCCCATCAAAGTACTTTTATTTCACAAGGAATAAAACAAGGTAAAGGCAATTTTTATTTATATTAAATATTTTATATTAAAATTATATAGTTGGCATGTCTTTAGGACAGGTACTGAAACATCTTCAAACATACTACATGTAGTAGCCATGACTGGAATTTTGAAATACTTAGTAGTCCGCTTTTGGTGTATTTTTGATGCAGCCCTTTCTGAGGATTATGAGATGACGTAGATGATTTTATTATTTCTTTTGTTCAGTATTACCAAGGGTGAGATGTGTTTGTCCCTCACACATGAAAGATAGAGTAAAAAATAATTAAAATAGACCTTAATTTAATGACAAAAATTTTTTTTCTATGCATCGCTATTAAATTTGTTCAGAATATTGCGCCTATTTATTTACATCTATCCATGGCTACTATGCTGAGAATCTCATAAAGGTACTTCTCAAGGGTCATATCTATTCAACAAATGAAAGACTTCAGTTTTAGTATTATCTCAGAATAATTAATACTAACATTTTAAGAAAGAGAAATACAAACCTTATCTTACATTACTTCCTATATGATTTTTATAACTTGAAGACTGAAGGCATCTGTGTTTATAGCAGTATAAAATAAAATTCTATCTTACTATAAATGGCCAAGTAAAAAATTAACCTTGTTCTTTTATAATTAGAGTAATGGAGAATAAAATTCCTCAAATGAAAGGATTCATTTATTTATGTTACATTGTATCTCTTTAGTCAGATCTTGATAGCATAGTAGTCTTTAAATTTACAGTAAGGATAGTACAGTTTCTAGTTTAATAGATTCACAAGTTTAACATACATTTCCTTTTAAAACTATATTGTTTAAATATTTTTGTGATCTATAACATCAAGTAATATATCAGCATTAGTAATTTAGATAAAAGGAACTGTAAAATAATGAATCCCTAAAACTTACCTTTTTTTTTTTTTAAAGAGGATATATTCTAAATGTAGAGGAAAGAAACAAGCAATATCAAACCAAACTAATATGTAGATTTTATGTACAAAAATAACCCTGTCTTCCTAGAGTCAGTACATGATCAAATAACTGCCATATACTTTTTATATTCACCACTGAAATCCTGTATAATGCAATTTTATTCTGAATCATAATTCTAAAATACTAGAAAGATTGGGTCACCTAATAGTTGATTATATCCATTAGCAAATTTTATGATACCTTAGCTTCTTAAAATTCTTTGCTTTTTAGAAGCTACTTCTACTTATATTTTCTTATTTAATTCACACAAAAATCATTTTAATAGGTATTGATATTCCTATTACACACAGGCAGAAACTAAACTCATATGGACTAGGTTATTTGCCTAAGGTGATAGATTCAGGGTCACACACCTAAGGTCATAGGCTCAAAACCTAAACTCAAGTCCTTTGACTTCATAGTTCTCACTCCCCTGCGTTTGGCTACACAAGTTATAATAAACGTGCTAAGAACCATTTTAAGAAAAAAATCAAGAATAAAAAAGTTTTCTAAATGTTCTTAACTCAAAGTAAGAAAATTTGATTAATCACAGTATTCCTTTCACTCAATATTCTACTTAATAAAAAGCCTGCTGTGTTTAAGTGACCTGCTCTTATTTCTGATATGTAACATAGAAAATTGAACATTTCTGACGTGTTTTCACGATAAATACCTTGCAAGAATAATTGCTATCCACAGTTCTTAAATCAGTAATATGTGATTTGTCTTTACCAAGGAAAAATATCAACTCTTAGTTTTAAGAGAAAAATAACACACCACAGATATCCTTGAATGAAGATACCTGCAGGGAAAAAAATTGAAAATAACTTAGGCCACATCTAGGCAGGTACAGACTTATTTTTATTCAAAGTGTTTTTAATATTTAAAAAAATATATAAAATTTTTCTTCGATTTTTCTCAGAATACCCCATTCACCGTTTGTCACGTTAAGTCAGAACATTAGAGCGTATATCGTGCCATATAACCTAAAACTTGAAGACTGCCTTGTGCAGATGATAAATGTGTTCAATGGTTGTGATACTTTGCTCATTTTCAAAGCAAACATGGAAAACTCTTGCCTTAGATCAGTGAAAAGTATGGACTATAGAGCAAACGTGCCTGTAGTTATATGAGAGCTGAGATGGAACCCTGTGTCATTCTGTATGGAATGGATACGTTAGAGTTGTGTTTGGATTTGAAATTTTTAAGTAATAAGTCAAAATGAAAAAAAAAGCATAGTAAAAATGTCAAGGGAGTTGCTTACTTGGCTTAACTTTAACTTGTTTCCACAGAATTATAGCTTCTGTTTTATGGGAAATTAATTTGCTTGATAATTTTTCCAATAAAATTACAGCTATAAAAACAACCAAGAAATATAGTTTAACATCCTGTGAGCATATATGGCATAAAGAACATTTGAAGTTTTGGAAGTTATTTCAAAACATTTTAGAGTTATTTAAATTGTGTGAAAAGCTTAATTATGTCTCCTTTGCTTCATCTCTTCTTGGCAATATACCAGTTGTGGTCACACATCCATTCTTCTAGCCTCTCAAATGTTTCATTTGCATTACTCCATTAATATCTCCCATAAAAGATACCAGGCATCCCAAAATGGAGAAGGTTACTCTTTTAATCATAGTTCAACATTTAATTAATTCATTCATTGCATTCTGATTTTAGGAACCAAATTTGAAGACAACCAGTCCTCATTATCATATATTTTAAGAACTAAAAATGTGCTCTACATACTCATTTTTGAAACAGAAATATTAAAATAAAATTCACTAGTAATTTATTTAACTTACTAAAAATGTCTTGATACACTTTATGGGTCTGTTTTTCCTCCCCTTAACATCCAAGTAAGCAAGGCCTTTCTCCTTGTAAATTGATTGTTTCTAGTTAAAGAGACATTTCGTTCAGAATAAAATTGTGTGTGTATTATTTTTACTTATCTAGCGAAGATAATTTTCATTATTGAAAATTATATTTGAATTAAGAGCTACTGTCAACAAGGGATTATATCTGAAAACATAAAAAGAAGTAATAATGAAGATTCTTATATTTTGCCAGATAGTAAAGTCATCATCAAAGTGCAAGATATTTTATAGGAGAGAACAGGAAAGCCAGAATTGGTAGCATGTGGGTTCTTATTTATTCTGATACTAGACTAATAAGTACATTTCAATATCTGTATAAATAAGGAAATATTAACCAATCAAGGAGGACCTAGAGGGAA
The DNA here is from genome assembly GCF_048773025.1 of Camelus bactrianus. Lineage (NCBI taxonomy): Eukaryota > Metazoa > Chordata > Mammalia > Artiodactyla > Camelidae > Camelus > Camelus bactrianus. Next base: position 32,553,949 of record NC_133539.1, read on the forward strand.
GGTTGGTTAGAACGGAAGTTACTAGTTACAGCTTGAGGCTACCCAGGCAAAACAATTCTATCCAATAAAAAATCAAAATCAACTGTTTAATGTTGGTTCTGCTCTTTTATTGCATATACTAAAATGCGTCTTTGCCAACAATGTTAGTATCAGTCACAAATACAATCATTTTAGTATCATTTCAATATATATTAGTATCTAGTAAAAGCAGCATACAATGAATCAGTTTAGATGTACTTCAGGAAACTGATTGTAAGGTTTTTCCAAGTAAATTTTTGTGATTACCAACTGAAATTTAAAGATCCTCTTTCCTATACTTCTAATTCCTTGTTACTCCCCATTGTGTTCAGTTTTCCCTTCTTGTTCGGACACAAGTATTAATTATATCCTTATGAAAATGCCCAATTTAAATAATATGAATACTCTGTAACGTACATACCAGTGTTTATTGAACTTCATGTTTTTCCTCAGACACTGCACTTTTCTTTTCTCTTAAGTAATTTACTGGAGTCATCTATGAAGGAACATTGTTAAAAATAGAACTTTGGCACTGAAACAAGCACAGGTGTTAAGTTGCCAATTAAAGTGAAGTAAACTGTCAAAAGGAACATTTTAATTATACTTTCTACATTTTGACTTTATATCTTTTCACTCTGCCAGAGTCACAACAGTGTCAATTTGGGCATGCTGCTCTAATGATTCGGCCCCTGAGTTCTCTGAGTAATCTCTCTTGCTCACCGGTCATCAGGAATGTGGTCACTGCTTTGCCTGTCTACTTGTTTGCTGCTGTGACAATATTAAACATTTAGATTTCTTGACAGCTATAAGATTTGTACCTCTGGCAGGAATAAAAGAGATGTTACCTGAGCATATCCCTGTGTGGGGTATGATTTCTCCTAACTGATAGATTATAAAAGTTCCATTTTTATAGAAACTGCCATTTAAATACTTCTGACAAGTCTCATTTCAGAGGAAAACAAATCCTCACATGTAGCAACACAACAGCAAGACTGAACTCTTTATTGCCTAGAAATGCCATGAGTTGGAGGTGTTGGTGTTTTTTGGAATAAGAGTATTTTTAAATACATTGCAAAATCAAATTTTTTTTTTTTTTTGGATTTTATAAACTTGGCAGACATGGGGAAATTGGAGTTATTCTAAATTAAGGAAACAAAATTTACTCAATTATGTAATATTTATTTTTGTAACAATTTAAAAAGAAAAAAATTAATTGGGCTTACTTTTAATCAAAAGAAAGTTAACTCCCAGTTCCTTCATTTTAAATTTCAGGAAAAAGTCTGAAATTTCACACTTCTTAAAATACCACAGTCAAATATATTTGTTTTTATATGCTTCTCATTCGTTATATGCCGTTTTGTTATTTAAATTTATACAAGATAATTAGCCTCCATTTTATTAACAAATTCAGAGGTCACCTAAAACATGTTTCCAAATTCCTAAAATATAAAATATTGCATTTTACATTTTTGTTTCAAAAAGGATAGTTTTTAGTATATAGTATTCACTCCATAACTGCTTATATGCAGCACTGTCTCAAGCATGAAGTTGATCTCTGGATGACCTTGAGATTTATATACTAAAAAGTAAGAAACTAAAAACAAGCATTAGACATGGCTGTACTACACAGACAAGAAACTGAGGTGACACATTAAGCCATCATCCCCATTAAGGATTATATTGACATACTGAATTATTTTAGTCTTAATTAAAAATAATTGTGCTGCATGTGTGCTTTCTTAGCCTTTAATTAACATAAGCTCTTCAAAACCAAAGTGGCAGCATAATAATACATTCATAATTTATAGTATAAATGCTAGCCCTAGGGAAAATGCATTGCTATAATTCCCTTGTAGGTCGCTCCCGATGTCACACTGCTGATGAGAACGCCAATCAACTAGAGGATGAACAGAGAGAAAGAAGGCATTAAACATGATTTATATTTTTGAAAATATTGTTTTCTTGTTTTACTATCATGCATGCCAACTGATAGCATCTTTTTTTCTGACTTGTGTGTGTGGCATGAACTGACACATTTCCCAGTCAGGTAAATCTGTGGGTGACGTTCAAAGGAGTTTAAACAAAACAAGCTTAAATTATGCTTCCAACCAAGTAGCCTGCAAGTAGTTAAAAAGAAATGGGTGATGGCTGTGGTAAAGCAGGCACAGGCTCTTCAGAGTTACAACTAATGTTAATTTTGTGTTCTTCCATGAATATCTTTATTCAGTCCATGCCTGATGAGCTGCATTTTTGTGAGGGATCAGTGGGGCAGATAATTTAAAATAACAGACCCCCCCCAATAATTGATTTATGACCTTGAAACGATTTATAAAACTTGAACCGAGGATAGATTCACATTTTTTTTTATTATTTCTATATTTATCTTGAAGTGCAATATGAGGTATCCCAAAGGAATTCAAATTAACAAGGGAAAGTCCTAGTATTATCAATTCAGATTACACATATGTGAATTGGTCTCAGGTCATTTTGCTTTTTTTCTCTAGCTAAGAATCTAGTGCCTACTTGATCCCTATTATTCTGCTGATTTATCCTACCCCAAGACCAAATACGTCAGTGTAGCCTAGGAACTCTTGATTCATCCTTAAATAACGTGGCAAACATTAGTCTGAATGTCCCTCTTGAAACATGTTATGCAAAATGTAATAAACATTTTTCTTTAAAAACTTTAGAATTTCTTTTTGATTTCTAACTGGTAAACTGAATAAAAGTCTAAAACCAGTAGTGCGCTTTTGCTAATCAGTGCAGGAACATTTAGGGCTACCTCTCGCATGCCATGATGAAATTGTTTATCTCTTAAGGAGATAGGAGTTTTCTTTTTCTCTGTTTTAGTTTAAATTAAATGTTGGATAATAACCACTAACTTAAGAAATTTCTTCACATTTCCCATTCATTCTTTGCCAGGAAATAAAAATGATAGATTTTATTTCTGGATTTGATTTTAAATATATGCTTATTTTAACATACCATGTTCCCCCTCTAAGGAGGTAGATATATTAGTTGTCTTATACATAAAAAAATGAGGATTTTCTTTATATATTTGTGAAAAGTGAATAATCATATATAATTTATCTCAGAAATCTTCTAATGTGATGCAATTACTTCTTCATTAATTAGAAAAAAATTTTAAAGATTATTTTCTTAGACTCTCAATGTGGTAATCAATAAAGTTAGTTCCACCAATAATTGTGTATTTGTTAAATAGAGATTAGTCTTCCCAAATTATGTAAGTATTACCAATGCATTTAGTAGGATAATAATAGTTGCTATCATTATGAAATGTATGAATTGTTACCTAATCGCTTTCCCAATAATTATCTACTCTTTTGAAAGTGCATATTGTGAATCATAACTGAAATACATTTCACTAAACAATACAATAATTTTGGATTGTATATATTTTGGAAGTGATATTTGTTTGTTGAAACCACTATATGTTAAGAGAAAAAAAATCAAAAAGAATTGGAATGAGCTTAGAACTCGTCCCCCTCATGGGAGGAATTCTTTCTGAACCATCTAAAACACAGGTCATTTCACTTTTCTTCTGTCCATCTACTGATAAATAGCTCACTACTCTGCCAAATTGCCCAATTCCTATTGGACATGCTGGACTTAGAAATCTTCTCTAAAGTTGAAGAAGAATCTACTTTTCATTAGCTTCTAAATGTTTGTCCTTCTTATATACCCTTAGGGACAAAGTGGACTATATCTCCTGATTCTGCCTTGGAAAACTCCTTCAGATTCTTGAAGGGTGCTTTCATCTCCTTCAGATTTTTCTCCTTTTTAAGGTTAACACCACCAGACTTCAGCATTCTTCTTTCATACCTCTAAGTATAAAGATTTAGTGCTTCAGTGCAGCTAGTGACTTCAGACATTCAACAGCCTTACCATCACTGCTGTTCACATTTGAATCCTCCAGTCTCTATCAGTGTTACCTATTCGTAAGTTCCCATTTGGATCTTGCCTGACTGGACTGACTTTAATATCACTTTTTTATCTTATTCTGGAATTTTCCAAGCAAATTTGATGTTGATGTTCAAAAAATTTGAAAAAAATTTGATGTTCAGTTTTTTTGTTGAAGACTGGTTAAAATAAGAAAACAGGGATGCCCTTCAAATTTATATTGATACAATAGTTCACTATTTGGGGGAGCAGAATTTTCTTTAATTGCTTGTAGAATTTTTTTGCTACCTTTCAACACATATTTCTTCATCTTATTCACAAAGATAACAAAATAAAATTGATTCAATTACTTTTAGAAGTTGAGATATTGTAATTTGGTTTATGGCATCCTCTTTAAATATATTAGGTGAAACAACGAACAAAAGGTGAAACAATTAGTTTGGGGCATATCTCATTCTTGAATAATTTAACATGATACAAAGTACTTGGTATTTTCAGAGTACCTAAAATTCATGATTTTTGATTTTTTTCCATTTTAAAATGGAAAAAAAAAAACCCACCTGGAATATTTCTCACCATAAATATTTCTTAGTTTCTGAAGGAGTATCAATTAAGTACGCACTTTACTTGGACTAGAAAACTGAAAAGTATTTGAATTTCCTGGGGGCTCTCCTACATTTCTTGCACCAAACTTATCCTTTAAAAAATGATTTTCCCTCTTATTTCCACCTTAAAATTCTCTCTTTGAGAAAACAAAAGCAAAATAAGAATGCTTTCTTTTTCATCTGTTAATCCTGCACCTTCTAAAAACTATAGGACCCCTAACTCTTTAACTAATTTGTTTATCAAACATTGGGGATTTTATTTACTTAAGTTCAAGGCATTCAAAGTTGAATAAAACCTAAGTCTACTTAAAATATTTGTTAATCTTTAGTACATTTTCTTCTAAAATTATGCTTTATTATGTTTTAAGAATTTGTCTTAAATGTCATAGAATTTTTTGTCTTTAAAGTTTATTTTTAAAGTCCACTATATTATGTGGTGAAATAAGTATTATAAATAATAAGCAGTATTATAAATATATAATAATAATTATTATTTTTATCATTTTTTACTTCAGTTTGTGTGGGTCAATGCAAAGAATGAGAAGACCCAGGTTGACATATTCAGCAACTTTATTATTTTAAGTCAAAATAGATAGTATCTCCAGAACATCTATTGTGGCTCTTAGGGCAGTTAAAATGGCCACAACCAGGAAGCATTTATGAACCTGTGCATCTGGTGAAGAAAAGAGAATAAAACTTTTCATCAGAGCAAGTAGCATGTACAAAAATGTGAAGAACTCAAAGCACCCTACTATGGCATGAAGTATGAGGAAAAATTGGTAGAAAGTGAAGCTAAATTATTTGGCTCTAGTCTCTCCACCCATTTTGGAAAATAATAGAGTTCCAAAGAATTACAAGCTATTATGTTTACATATTGGAATAATAAATTTTCATTCAGCTAAATATAGGAAATACAGAAAACTATATTTTAAAGTATTCATTTAATTTCTGAATATACTGGAAAAGCAAAAATAATGTGTTTGAGAAGCTATTATAATTCTTAAAAGCTTTGTAATTCTATTTATTGTATGATTATTGTATTAGGGATATAACTTCAAAAACACTGATATATGAACATGTAGGATTTCCTAAAAATGACTCATTTTCTTACATTAAACACTTTATTTCTCTTAGAAAAGACACAGGGGGAAGACCAAGGTCTATTAGTTGGGAGAATAGCTGAGATAATTGGCCTTTAAATACTGAAAACTGCACAGTGGATGGCACTGTTCTTAGGCTGAAAGCCAAAGAAGTGACTGTTCATGGTACCCATAGTCATAGTCAGGAAAACATTAAACCCTTCACAGCTAGTAGTTTATTAAAAGTAAACACTGCACATTATTATAAAAATATGTATTATAGTATAAAAATGCGTATTAAGTTATCTTTAAACAGAAACACACGTAAAACAAAATGTTGTGTATTGGTCGCTGACAGAAATGTTATTACCAGAGGCTTTCAGGAACCTACCTAACCCTGCATTTCCCCTAGGAGCACTGGCTTAGTATTCACTAATTCAGTGTCCATGGTGACTGTACAAAATAACTGCCATGAATAATGAGCATTAACTACACATGCACACACATACATACATATAGATAGATATTTATATACACATACACACATTTTTTACTCAGAGTCAACTTTAGTGACTATTTTGAGAGTCTAATATATCACTTTAAAAGAAGTAATGTTAATAACTGACATGTACATAATGTTTTACATATTAGGAACTTAGTCTTTACAGATACATTTGGGAATCAGATTTTGTTTAAAATGTTATTTTAAAGCAACAGTGTTGATGTATGTATATCAAAAACCAGTTCTGAGCTCATAGTATCAGCAATTACATGTTTTGAATATAGTGAGAACTTCTGTAATTATACATTTTATTTGTCTCACAAATTTTGGAATGTTCTTGTCACTTCCTCCTAGAACAACAAAAACACTAACAACAGTTACAATTATGATAACAACAAAGCACACTGCTTTTCTCCAAAGACACAGTGTGACAGAGTGTCAAAAATAATCACAGGGAATGTTCCATCATTCTCATGGGGTTTTTGAATTATTCTGTAGTAAATTTCACAGTCTGACAATGTTTGCTTTCCAGGCACCATGATTTTTGGTCTGTGGCAAAGAGGTCAAGTATTTAAAGGTCTCCTACTGGTTAAGCTGTCCTATAGCTCCCTTGGTAGATTGACAGTTTTAAGACCCAAATCGTCTTAACTTTCCAGTCTGGCATTTGCATTGGGAGTCTTGGAAGTGAAAATTCATCTTATCTGCATGTGAAAATTAACATTGACTTTAGTTTATTTGAATATGAACATACTTCTCGTAAAGGCAATGTAGTTTTTTGGTCTGGGCTCACATAGCTTTTTCACATTCTTCTGTGAAAAGAAAGTACTGTGTGTAATTATACAATTATTTCCTGATGGTTATGGTAGTAGGGACATTGTTGATGGAGCATCTCAGGGGCCTCTTTAAAATTTCATTATTTTGTAACTTATAAGCAAGCTACAAAACTAAGACTAGTTTTTCTGATATCCGGGAAGTCTTTTCTGGGGTTTCCAAAATATATGTCCTTTAGATTAAACTCTGTGTGTAGAACTGTTAAAATCTATCAGTAAACCAAATAAAATTCAGGTTTTTAAAAAACTGATATAGTGAGTGGGATACCTCTTAATTCTTTAATCAGACATTATTGATATTATTTAGAAATATTCTGGTAGATTTAGCCTATAGACTCAATTTTTAATTTAGTGACCAGTCAGTATTTTTGTGAATAGAGTGCTGATATAATGATTCTTCTGTAAGTTTAGCCCCACCTTGAGATTATTTTTCTGTATACACTTTTCCAATTCAGTTGTCCTAATTCTCTGACAAATTTGGTGAACAATTTGTACCAACTATCCAGTGCTTTTTAAAACATGTTTTCCAGACAGTAAAAATGCAAAATATTTAGTCTTTAGGGATCATTAAGAATTCCTTTTCTCAGAAAATCATATGTTACAGTTCATCAATTCTAAGGTACATTTTCCATCTCTGAAATTGGGATGTGTTTGATAATGGTGTATTGTAGTTTAATTTATGCAATTTCTTCTCATTGTGATACATAAAATTACTATATGCCTTATAATAGATGGCTTATTGTTTTGGTGAAGTAAATTCCATTTCTGACATATTTTTGATAAGTGGAAGAAATGTTTTTGAATTGACTTGAGGAGTTCCTATTATTGGGATTGTTTGCCATGTGATCGTTTACATTTCTCAAGGTCTTGCTTCTTCAAAGGGAGTTTCACAGTTTAGTCCTTAGTAAAAGCCAAAAATGGGTGATTCCCTCATGCTAATTCCAGATATATTATCAAAGTCTTAATAATACTTAGAGTCAGGAATATATTCCATAGCAGCTGCAGTTTAGCTTTAGAGTTGCTTTATAAAATGGTATTTTGTAATAACACATTTTTGGCTGGCACTGGTTTTTGTTTAATTTTTATGTCAGTATATACTAGTTTGAAAAAAAGAGGAAGAGAAAATTTTGGGCAGTATTATAAGTGACAAAATTATTTTTTCCTGCTACCTTAGAGTTATAATGAAATACTGTGAATATTTAAGCACTTGTAATAATATCAAAATGCCTGATGTATCAGGTAGTCGGGAAGGAAAATAACAAAGGGCAGGAAAAAAAATAGAATGAGGACTTGGTTGCCTTCTAAATGTTACTGAGCTTATTCCTCTTTACAATTCGTACTTCAAGAAATTTATAAGCAAAAAATAATGCCTACATTTGTATATGCTCTCACAAATTATTATAACACTAAATATCTAAATTTATTAAAATACTAAACATTAAATAATGGTATCACTTTTTAAAAAATTCTGTACATTTGTATGTGGTCTTTGGTTAGGTACTCTCAAACATTTTAAATGTATTTGGAGGGATTAAGCAGAAAATGATACTTCATGGAATTGGATCAACCAGAAATCTGAAGTATCCATGCAGTTACTTCAGTTCAGTTTTACTTTTTTCCAAGTGAAAAACAGAAAAAATAAAAATAAAAAAACTTTGTATCAAGCCTTCAGCATTTGGGCAAAGCAAATGCTGAGGATTTATAAAAATGTTGTAGTTATGGTGATTTAGCATCAATTTTTTAAAGAAGGTCCGTATTCAATCCCAGCTGCTTAAAAAGTTTGAAAATTCTTTTCTAAGGGATAGGAGAAGAAAATAAGCAGAATGATGATGATGCTTTACATCCTATGCGAATGACTATCTGGTGCAGAGGAAATCAATTTCACCTATGTCTTTTGCTCCTGTTAAGTTAGGAACAATAATATTTTTCAAAGAAGCTTACCAAGCTTTCGTTGAGATGAAAAATAGTATTGGAACTATAGCAATTACTCAAATATTTGGCGGTGAAAGAAGAAAGGATCATCAAAGTATTAGAGCTCTATGAACTTTTCAAAATTACATTGATTTTTAGCTTGGAAAAATACAAATTACTAGAAGAGAATAAAAATGTATTTCTATCATTTATGATTTTTACAGTTATTACCTTTATATTTACATTATTTTTACACTTAGCAGGTATGTATGCACACAAATATATACATGCACATATGCGTATCTCCTATGTTTAATTACCTTGGCAGTGCTTTGGTATCATGCGGGCATGTTCTTAGATTTGATAACTAATTATATAAAAGGTATATGACATGAGAATAATGTAAATGAGTTTGAAAAGGAAGCCAAATTATTACATGTTTATGAAGTCTCCTTCTTAAACTGAACAAAATCTATTTCTAAGATAGTATACAAAACTGTCATAAAATTGGCAAAAGGTTGATATATTTCTTCCTTAAAAAAAAGCAAATTTAAACACTGAAAGATGCAGGAAGTCTTATAAAATAAAGAATGAGAGAGACGTAACCAAGACTTCAGGACTCAATAAAATTCCCATCAGAATGAAACTTCATGGAGAGTGGTTTCAGGTAAAGGACACACATGGTGTAAGTAATTGAGTAGATGAATTGAATGACAAGAAATATTATTGAGTTATAATGTGGTGCACCTAGGCAGAGTTTATTTATTTGTTCTTCAGATATCCTTAATCCACCTAGTTTCCTTGTGACTGCTATTTCTTGCCACCTTAGTGAATGAAGTTCAGAATGTTGTGGATTTCAGGTCTTGCAAAGGAAAGCAAAATTGCTCAGTTAGACTCTTGAGAAAGGCTTCATTTGTCGTTGTGAATTTCTTTGGTCATTGGCTACTATTGAGGAAAAAGGGAAGGGAACAAGGGATCATGCTCTGTGAACAGGGCAGATTAAACTAGCCAGATAGGTTCGTGGTATCATACATATCGTAGGAAAAAGGAAAAGAAAAGAAGGAGCTTTGATAGCTGATAACTTAATTATCTGCCACTATCAGTTTGGAAGGGCTTTTAAACATGTCCAAAATGTCTACCAAATTTTCAGCAGGAGTGACAGCAGATTTTTAAGTAAGGATAAAAATGCAGCAGTCTTTCTAGAATAAAACTCTGACAGACTGTGATGAATTACCTTATTATAGTTGCTTGCATGACAAATGTACTTGATCAGTGTTTCTTCCTGGGAATAGTTGAGCTTATCCAGAGGCAAAAGTTGAAAGGAAATGAGAGCTAACTAGTAATCCTAAGTGTAATACATCAGCATTTCTCTGAAAGTATTCAAGAAAACCTTATCAATTACTGTTTATGTCAACAGAAAGTACTTCCTCTATTCCCTCATGGTATAACCTCTTTTTGAGGATTTATTTAAGTGACTTTTTAAAAAGGGAATATAGATCACAGAAAAGGTTTTTTTTTATGTTTTCTGTTACAAGAAATGTAAGTTATTTAGCTTTTTATAAGTTTCTCAGATATGTTCCCAGCCCAAGTTTTAGATGATACAGTAGTGACACACATTTAATCATATTCCTAATATATTTTTATTTATTCAAATATCTTTATATCAGAAAATGAACAATTGGGAAAGTAGTGGAATTAAGAACACTGTGGATTGCTAGAAATATTTAAATCAGTGAGTAACAAGTTTTTAAATAAATTTATTTAATGGAACAATCATCTAAAGTATTTCTGCAACTGGATAACCTTGCTGCTCTTAGAAAACATGATCAGGAAATCAAAGGCATTGCCAAAATAGTTGAATTAATTTATATGTCACTGTTTAAGGACAGGTTGTAAAAGTGTCTACCAGGTTTTACAGTTCTACATAAAGAACAATGTAAAGCTAAGGTTTTTTTCATTACCTCAAAATTAATGGGAAAAAGTTAGGTTTCATTGTTTTGTTTGTGTTTCTTTATTTCATGTGAACATAACACAACTTAGATCATGCTGGCCTCATCTTTAATTCTTTCTTTGAAGAAATTTTATTTTCTGAGTAGTTTGAGTACTTTTATTTTCACACATGCATTAATAGGTGAATGATAATTGTGCATTGCCAGTGCCTGTGTATACTTCTTCACACATCTATTTCGATACTTGATCAGGTCAAATGATAAATATGTAAGGAGAATCTTAATGTTCTGCCACTTCTGCCTTTAAAAAATATATGCTGTGTCCAGATAGTACATGGTATATAGAGTGATCAGTTACAAAGCTCACAACCACCTGATAAATACACGTACTCATTGAAGTTTAGTTTTTGAAAAATGTGTACAGAAACAACACAATGAATGGATGACTATGTTCTGGAGTCTACAAGCAGACAAAAATCTCTCCTGTATTTTTCTAATTTTCTTAGAGTACATTATGTCCATGCATAATGTGTTCCATGTAAATGAAAACTGAGCAATGATTTTCAAACTGCAGAATGTGACCTATTAGTAAGTTATGTTAAAAGTTTGTTTATGACTAGCATTAAAAAACAGAAGAGAATAAAAAGATACAAGTATATGAATTATAGGTTTATAAAACTTCTATTTTAGTTAAATATATACACGTATGGATTTATATGTTCAAATGTATTCATAGGGTTACATCAGACAATGCATTTCTTTACTGTGGGTTGGAAAGACTGTAAAAATTGCAGGTGTAGTGATCAGGAGAAGAATCAATGATTAACATAGTAACAACAAATAAACTAAATTTGAGAAGATTAAGACCTTAGAACAGGGTTCTTATTTCTGCTGTTTATTTAGAACTACCTGAGATGTTTTGAAACATACAGATGAATGGTCTTTAATCAAATCAGTAAGTCCCAGCACTTGATGTGGGCAATATAGGTGTGTTTTGTTTTTTATTTTAGAGCTCTCCAGGTGATTAGGACATGAAGCCAAGTTCCAGAACCTCTGCCATAGAGTAGCAATCATGATAATTAAAAAAAAATTCATTTTGCTTTCACATTGTGATTTTTGACAGTTGGCATATTAGGATTTGATAATATTTAGACACCAAAAACTACAGATTAATAAATGAAAAGGGAAACTTGGGACAAGTATAAAAATTGTTTAGGGGCTATTCATATATTTTGAATACATTACATTCTATGCTTATTCAAATTTTTACTTTTGTACCAGTCAATGAGAAGAGTATCATAGAGACAAATAGTACAGTTAATTGATCAACACTGGAAGTACTGGAAACATTAAAAATGTTGTAATTGATTTTCCATCCTCTTTCAAGTAATTATATGTTAGCTCTAGTTAAACAGTAATTAAAGAGAAATAGTTGGTGGGGTTTATTTATTTGTGTATTTACGTATTGTGTGTCTTTTAAGTTTGTAATTTCATCTTTTTTTTTTTTCACCTGAAGGTCAGCTTTTCTCTTGTGAATCCTCAGAGCTTTATAGTCTCTTCTCGTTTGCAGTCACATCTGCTCTATTTTTTCACTCACGATGAATAACAAAATTTAATTGTAATGATTATGAAATGGTTAGCATTAGTGTAGAGATGTGCAGAGATTGAGGGCACTGAATACCTGTAAGAAGTGCTCTGAGCCTTTGCATTTGTCCCTCGCCATCACTACTTGGTACCTGTTGTTTCGTACAGGTGGCTCAGGTTTGTAGAGAAGAGCAGCATACACTTAGTGAATGAGTTGATTTGGACTTCAGTGTTCCTTTTTTTACTGGTGCTGTTTGTTTTGTTCTGCTTAATTTAGCTGCTCTTCAGCGTGAAACTCTCAAAGTCATTGGAAAGTCAAATTCAGAAAAGATCTAAATGATATAAACAAGTTTGACCAGCCCAAGTGATGTGAATAAGTTTGACATCTATTTAGAATGTGTGAGCAGGACCAGGATATGCAAGGCTAACTTTCCAGCCTTAGTACTGATCATTTTCAGTAACAGAAGGTCAGTCCTCAGTAACACATGTGGAAATGTAAAATGAATACAGCACAAATGTGAAAGGAAATAATTTCAAAGTTTGTGTATTCATTTGACAAAATTCTGATATTCTGTAGTCTGTTCAGGCTTTGTGCTAACTATACTTAACCTGATATATACTTCAAGTAAAATCAATTGCCAATTTTCTAAATAAATATTGAGTTGCTAGTTTGAATAATTGTTGCAAAACAATTCATCTCTTTTATTGAAGATAAAATTATCTTTGTAGAATTAAATGCTAAAAATAAGTGTTGTCTAACATTTTAAAAAATAACAGATCCCAGACCAGGTATCTCATCATTCAAGCTCTTTACCTTAAAACACTTTCTCAGATAATTTAACCAAATCAAATATAAAAACCATTAATTATAATAGCCAGATAAATTTATGAAGGTAGCCAAGGTGATTTTTTCAAAGCTTTTGTCTGAATCATGCTATGCAGCTTCAGTTGTAAACCTATTTATTATTGTGAAAAAGACTCATGTTAGCTTTTTTAAATAGAACAAGGTGAATAGTATCTTTATAATGAAGAATTCGTTTATTCAGATCTGATTAATATCCACAGGATTTGTCACTTTACAAGTCTAACTCCTCCATTAGACCATATTCTCCTTCAAGGAAAAGAATCGTAAACAAACTATTTGTCTTCATAGCTCCAGGGCCTCCCATGATGTTTAAATGAGTGAAAGAAAAGAGGAACTTAGTCCTTCAGTCTCCTCAGCAATATGGTATTTATGGATTTTTATATTCAGTACCTTCTCATGATCTCAAAAATGTAACAGAAAAGTCACTAAGTATATCTGTCTTTCAGGGATAATTTAACCAATAAGCAATTTTACATTCATGACTACATCCAGATAAACAATAACAAATAAAATTTTATAACATTTTTAAAAAAAATGCAATTATTGTTTAGCCAAGTTAATAGGAGTTATAGACATGTATAGAATTTTGCACTAGGTATTCGTTCTTGCTCATTTTTACACAGTGGTGAGTCTCTTTTATCAATAGTAATGATTTCTAACATTTCCCACCATGTCTCAGTGTAAAAGATCTTTGGAGATTATCTGATCCATATGCCTTCAATATGGATCAGGAAATAAAGTGCAAAGAGCCGAAATCCTGGAGTTGTCTTTGTGGCCACTCCTGAAATAGACCTCCGCAAGCACATATTGTTTCTTGTATTACCTCTTTTTGCTATTTATGACATATTCTTTCACTTGATGCTCACAATATCATGAGTTGGTAAACAAGGTATATGAGATAATTTTTTCCAAAATTAGCTAATTTCAGTGGTCAGCAATCTTTGTCCCTTTACAGAAATAATTTGCTGATCCTTGATTAATACTATGTTGTAAATAATGTGTATTCTATAAAGAGAAAGCCAGTTGAGCTGTGCATTAAATTGTTAACAAATATTTTTTCAAAAACAGTCTTTAAAAACATGCTTTAAAAAGACACATCAGTTTTCAGCTTACAGTTACTTGGGAGGGTTCTAGAACCTAAGATGGGGTGACAGTAAAGAATTCAGAGTGAAAAGAAAGTTGTCTGGAATGGAAATTCAAAAGGAGGATTAGGATGATGGGGACTGACTGAGGCAGGGAGACTGGTACCTCTCTGTTTGGGACTACAAGTTCAGTGGGAGTTATGAAACTGCAACATGAAAAATAGTGTGGTCTTCTTTTGAACTTAATAAGGGGAGGCTTCAGTCCAGCAGTTGGGAACTTGTGAGATGTTAATACTTGAGAGCAAATCAGTAACAGAGCTGCTGAGAAGAGTGAATTAGGAATAAAGAACCTGATTCTGAAATCCTGTCAGCGTACTCTGTGTCTGTGTGTTAAGCTGTGCGTGCACACGTTTCCCAGAACGAGTGGCTAGAGGTCACTGTCCAGATGAAGCCAAATTATATATGTCACAAGTATGCTATGAATATATTAAATCGTATTTGGATTGATGTTTCTATAAAGAATGTATTTATTTTGAAGAGAAAAAGGGACAATAATGTCTGAAATGAAGTGAAAAGACCATTAGGCTAGAAATCAAGATCTGTAGGATCCTGGACACATCACTCAACCTCTCTGGACATTACTGTTTTTCACATTTAATATGTAGACCATGTCTAAGTTCCTTCCAGTCTTATGTTCATGTATCTATCCAAACAACCAGGAACTGGGCGGCGGTGGGGGGGGGGGATGTGTTATATAAATAAACCCTAATAAGAGAAAGTAGTAATCACCATGAACTACTGGCACAAGGTTTCCGTAAGAGTCAGACAGCAGAGTATGTTGGAAACATGCTTGACGATATCATTGTCACTGTCATGGTCTAAACAACATTGCAGTCCATATCCTAGGAGGCCACTGTGGTGTGGTTAGGAAATTGATATACTATTTAGCTTTCCCCAGTGACTGTATTTAAAAAATAAATACAGACACAATTAGATGACATGATTAAAGGGTTCAAGTTACATTAATTGTTTTCAGTTTTCAAATATTATACCCCCATGTCTGTAATTTATAAGAATTTATTTGTGGCTTTCATCTATGAAGGTAGAGATAGTCTACTGCTTTAAAAGTTATAGTTTATTTGCAATCTCATATTTTCAAGAGGAACATTATGGAACATGTGACAATAATAAATAATTACATTAAAAATGAAATAAAACCAGTCTAGAGATAGGTTTCTGATTTTGAACAATAGCCTGACACAGTTGAAATTATATTGTGTTCTGAACAGTCTAGACATATCAGAAATATTAAAATTAAAATGCTCTATCCATGTCATGTATCACTAATAAAAAAGTATAGTCTTTAGCTCATTATGAAATAATGAGTGAATTATATTATAATCTCACAGAATACCAGTCTTCCTATAATTATGGTAATAATAATTTGGAATAAGCCTTTTCAAAAGAATCTAGGACAGTCTACAGATAATAAACAAAAAATAAAGCAATCTGGGCTCACTGCCCAGATTATCACAAATATATATAATGTAGCCAAGAAAGATAATAAATACTTAATACGTGTAACTGACTCTATGAGGAAGAAAAAAGAAGGAACAGTAATTGGTCGAAGCCTTGATCAAAAATTGTTACCTGTCATGAATCTCTTTTGATAAAAACCTATGTGTGTCTGTATATAGGGGTTTTTCTTGTTTGTTTGTTTGTTGTAGAATTCTTCACAAGTCCCTTTGAGATAAATAAAAGAAAACAAAGGAAGCTACCTGTCCTTTCAACATATTAAATATAGAAGAAATATCACCCAAGGAAACTGCGGTTTACCTAAAATGTTCAAATCTGCCTTGACTACGTTAATTAGAAAGTCAGTATACTCCAATTAGAAATTCTACCTCTCCATACAGATATTATATGAAATGAATTACATTTTTATTTGTAAATAGCAACCTGGGATTATTGTTTTCCATGCCTAAAATTGTCCCCAAATTACTCCCTAATGTCCTATTGATGTGGCATTCCAGTTTATTGAATGACAAAACTCTATTGCTTTATTTCCAGTTTAATTTTAAAAAGTTTAATGAAATTTTGTTCTTTGGGCTTAACAAAGTGAAAGCTAAATAACCAAATAAACAAAGAATACGTTGTGTGTTTATTACTCAGTTCTCTATTCAGTTCTCCTGGATTTTATTGGGCAATAGCTTAACTACCAATTTTTAGTTTTTCTGTGTGATAGTTCAAATATTCTTTCATCCATCTATTTATTCATTCTACAAAATACATTTTGAGTTTCTGCTAAACGTCTAACACTGTGCTAGATGTTAGAGTCAAAAAGTAAAATAGGATTTATCATCTCATGGCACTCAAAAAAAAAATGGCTACAAAAATAAAGAATCCAAAGAGAGCTGATAAACTGTGGTCTGAAATAAGGAATATAAAACACAGATTCCTAAGGAAAATATGAGAGGAAGCAACTAATCATTTCACAAATTTAATTATATTTGAGTTTTAAATATATCTTTTTTCATTTATGACCCCTAATAAGATAGTGATACTTCACACATGAAACATTTGGAATGCTGAACCTCATAGTTCAGGTGATGTAAAGGACTTCTGCTCAAACCAGGTCTCCCCTATAAGAAGGGACTTCGGTGCCCTACGAATTTGGGCTCCTTTTTCAAAATAGAAAAATGTAAACTTTTACCAATCATGAATACTCTTATTTTGGAAGATCCCAGCAGTTTATTTAGCTTCACCTCTAGGTTTGCTAATATGAAGTAGAAAAAATATGACACTTCTAGTCTTACTGTAGGCCTATAATTTGCTTTTAATTCATAGGCATATGACATTTAAAATGTACATGCCATGTAACATGTAATATGATGTGTAATTCATAGACATAGCATAACTCTTTAGACACTTTATTATTTCTACTTCATTATTACTAAACCTGATGTTAAACACTCCTGCATTCTAAAAATTCCCAGGCGGGATAGTATGATTGATACTGTAGTAGAACCATGAACAGAGCACTAATTGTAAGGATGTTTCTAAGATCTTTGGGGAAGTAATACAATTCCACAAAACTTTTGTTGTTATTTTTTATTTGAATCATTGTATGCTGATGGCAGAAAAGAAATGACAAAAATACAAGTCTTCAACTCAATAAAAATGTACTTGATGCCAAGTCATCTGTAGAGGCTCTTTTGGCTATGTGGCTTTGGAAACAAATTATTCCATTTGATTTTGTCACAACCATAAAGATCTCTGGGGTGCAAAGGAAAACAGATTGGAATGAGGGTTGTGATTGTTTATTCGCTATGTCTTATTTTGTCCACTGCAAACTTCAGAGAAATATTCTTTTGAAATTAATAGCATGTTTTTGTTTCTTTCTGTTTTAGGTAAGCACATAAATCATTCCTGGTATAATCAGACTGCATCAAGGTAAAAATGATAAAATTATATTTCGTAACACTAATCAGCATGTAAATATATATGATGTTTTAGGAAAAATGGTTAAAGACATGTTTCTTTTTGAAACTAAAGACTGAAAATACCTGTAGAAAATCTATATGTTGGGTTTTTCTGTTTTATTCTGATGTTAGTACTGTAAACTTGAAGTATTTGAAATTGTGTGTCATATTGAGTATTAGAAATATGTATTAACTACTTTAAGACATAAGAAATGCCCTTAACATTTAATTAATATATTATAGGAAATATTTGTTCCATATCCAAAATTTTTTATTTCAAAATACAGTAGAGTGCTTATAATTCCTTTGGGTTTAGCTTGCTACTTTGACTTTTTGCACTGAAGGCCCGAAGAATTCAATTTTGTATCCTGTACAGTATATGCAGGCATTTTTAGGGACACATAACTATATTTAGTTCCTTTTAGGACAAAGACAACACATTGATGATCCAGGGACCTACATGGCTTTAGAATTTATTACTTTTGAGCCTGGTAACACTGGAAGGGGAGGTGGAGACTCACTCATTATCTCAGAAAAGGAGAAAGTGCTTTTAATTAGTAGAAGAGCCATCATCATTCATTATAGTGGTTTGAAAGTAAATAATGTTCTAATTGGTACAGCAAGGGTGTTCTTCCTCCAAACAAACATGTGAACCTAGTCTTTAGTAAGTAGAGAGGCTAAATTTTACTTGCATTTTTAAATAGTCCTGCTGAAGGTATGGTTTAATTTTCTGAATGTAATTATTTGATGCTGATTTTAAATAGAGATATTATATCAATGTCAATATGATACAAAGGATCCTTTATAACAGGGGACTGAGAAGAGAGAAGGCTTATTTGACTGTTGTTTTACTCTCTTTTTACCTTTTCTTTAATGTGAGTCATTGGGACTCTGTTAAAGTAAGTGCTTTTTGGTTTTAATTAGGAACTAATATTTAGTGAATTTAATTGAGACCTCTTTTTGTTAGCATTGATAAACGTCTATGATATAAGAAAGTATGGGCAACTTCCTAAATGCTTCATAGCTGAGTATTTCTCTGGAAAGATTTAGTAATATATGTTGAAATGAGTATTGTAGTTATATTTGAAACCATTTATTTTAATTCTAAAAGTTATTTTCATTCTGTCAAAATGTATCTGTTAGGGAGAAAAAGTTCAAAATTTTTGTCAGTGTGACCACATTTTATAATGATAATGAAATAGAGATAATTTTATAGAAATTTATAATCAAAACTACCCTGTGACCTCAAAACAAAATATTTTGACTTACTCTTCCATATTCAAAAACCTGAAATTTAAGTGAAGATTATTATGTTTTTGATTAAATGAATTTTTTTTACATTTTTTATTGATTTATAATCATTTTACAATGTTGTGTCAAATTCCAGTGTTCAGCACAATTTTTCAGTCATTCATGGACATATACACACTCATTGTCACATTTTTTTCTCTGTGAGTTATCATAACATTTTGTGTATATTTCCCTGTGCTATACAGTGTAATCTTGTTTATCTATTCTACAATTTTGAAATCCCAGTCTTTCCTTCCCACCCTCCACCCCCCTGGTAACCACAAGTCTGTATTCTCTGTCTGTGAGTCTATTTCTGTCCTGTATTTACGCTTTGTTTTTGTTTGTTTGTTTTTGTTTTTGTTTTTTAGATTCCACATATGAGCGATCTCATATGGTATTTTTCTTTCTCTTTCTGGCTTACTTCACTTAGAATGATATTCTCCAGGAGCATCCATGTTGCTGCAAATGGCATTATGTTGTCGGTTTTTATGGCTGAGTAGTATTCCATTGTATAAATATACCACCTCTTCTTTATCCAGTCACCTGTTGATGGACATTTAGGCTGTTTCCATGTTTTGCCTATTGTAAATAGTGCTGCTATGAACATTGGGGTGCAGGTGTCATCCTGAAGTAGATTTCCTTCTGGATATAAGCCCAGGAGTGGGATTCCTGGGTCATATGGTAAGTCTATTCCTAGTCTTTTGAGGAATCTCCACACTGTTTTCCATAGTGGCTGCACCAAACTGCATTCCCACCAGCAGTGTAGGAGGGTTCCCCTTTCCCAACAGCCTCTCCAGCATTTGTCATTTGTGGATTTTTGAATGACGGCCATTCTGACTGGTGTGAGGTGATACCTCATTGTAGTTTTGATTTGCATTTCTCTGATAATTAGTGATATTGAGCATTTTTTCATGTGCTTTTTGATCATTTGTATGTCTTCCTTGGAGAATTGCTTGTTTAGGACTTCTGCCCATTTTTGGATTGGGTTGTTTATTTTTTTCTTATTGAGTCGTATGAGCTGCTTATATATTCTGGAGATTAAGCCTTTGTCGGTTTCACTTGCAAAAATTTTCTCCCATTCCGTAGGTTTTCTTCTTGTTTTAATTCTGGTTTCCTTTGCTGTGCAGAAGCTTGTAAGTTTCATTAGGTCCCATTTGTTTATTCTGCTTTTATTTCTTCTAGGAGAAAATTTTTGAAATGTATGTCAGATAATGTTTTGCCTATGTTTTCCTCTAGGAGGTTTATTGTATCTTGTCTTATGTTTAAGTCTTTAATCCATTTTGAGTTGATTTTTGTATATGGTGTAAGGGAGTGTTCTAGCTTCATTGTTTTACATGCTGCTGTCCAGTTTTCCCAACACCATTTGCTGAAGAGACTGTCTTTATTCCATTGTATATTCTTGCCTCCTTTGTCAAAGATGAGTTGACCAAAAGTTTGTGGGTTCATTTCTGGGCTCTCTATTCTGTTCCTTTGGTCTATATGTCTGTTTTGGTACCAATACCATGCTGTCTTGATGACTATAGCTCTATAGTATTGTCTGAGGTCTGGGAGAGTTATTCCTCCAGCCTCTTTCTTTCTCTTCAGTAATGCTTTGGCAATTCTAGGTCTTTGATGGTTCCATATAAATTGTATTATAATTTGTTCTAGTTCTGTGAAATATGTCCTGGGTAATTTGATAGGAATTGCATTAAATCTGTAGATTGCCTTGGGCAGTGTGACCTGATTAAATGAATCTTAAACAGAAAACATTTTAAAATTTGATTGATGAAAAATATTTATTAAATTAGCATAGTTGTCTACCATAGAATTAGAAATATACTTTAGTCTTTCTCTGGTAACTGAATTATGCTATGTATCAGGGTCCATTGCAGTAAATGGCCTAATAGAACATTGTGAGACGAAAGATACATGTATCGGTGCTTTTACCCAAACAAATAAAAAAATGTAAGTACAAGCAAAAAAAAAAAAAATTCTTAGCCGTCTCATACTTAGCTCATTTTATTTGACATTTTCTCTGAAATAAAAAGCAGAACAAACTTTTTGGCATTGTTAGTTGGATTCCATATAATTGATGCTTTACTTAATGTTAGTATTTCAGACTATATGATATATGTTCTTTGTCCATTGGAGGCTATACTTTGAATGTGAACACCCAACAATGACATTATGAGTCTAAGATTGATAGCTATTTGATTTAGCAACATCTGTTGTTGTTTGATGTACTCCAAGCAGATGCTCTTCCTTGAAATTCAACATGCAATTTGATTTATTCTTATGACATGTAACCTCAACAGAAGAATACTATTGCTATTTATGCACAGTTATTATAATTAACAATTGTATGTGTCTTTGGTCAAGTGAATGTCTGTAGATGGGGTCAAACATCATTAACTTTAATAAGGACAACAATGGGCAAACACTTTGAATCACTTACTCCATAAACTGGCGTAGAGTTCTTTTATGTTTCAGGGCATCTAGAGTCATTTTTTCAATTAGTGATTCACTCTTTTAATACTCTTGGAGAGTTAATGAAACACAATAACGTATGTTATCAGAATGTTCCTTTCTGTGTTTCTCGTTGTATTTCAAACCTGTCACATTATACAGAGTTGTAATGAGAAAAATATCAAGAGACAGACACTACTGTTTTTTGGATTCTCTATGCAGGTCTTGTAATATGCTGCAACACAATAAAAACCAATGTAATTGTAACTGAATTACACTATTTCATAGTTTATATGAGGACACACAGGGATTTAGGATAAATATGAGAGTGATCATGCTGAGGATTAGAGAGGTCTGATCAGGGGTTTTCTAGGCAGGAAAAAACAATCTATAAGCTTAAGTGAAAGTGTGTTTGTCCTAGGAAAACTTGGAAAATTATATAATACCATAATAGTGATTATATGTATTATAATTCTAAGGAGATCTGATAACTTGTAATGGAATATGAGTCCGATTCCCCTTTTCTGAGGAAGTCTCTTGCTCAGTGTTAACAGTCCAGTGATATCTTGTGACCTTTTATATGCAAATATGAACAATTTGGGGCTATCACAGTCTCTCATGCATTGCTCCTTAAAGGGACATTCTTAATTTCTTTTATAGTCTCAGTTTTATTTTAACCTCCATTACCTGTATTATCTTCTTTGAAGCTTGAAATTAACTTTTCTTTCTTCACCATCTTATCCTTTTCTATTTTGGTAAGCAAAGATTTTACTTTTCCACTAAATTCTAGGGGGTTTCATGCAACATAGACATGATTAATTTAATATGGTACAGTGCATCATTATTACATTATCCCATTAATCACATTCACTGAAAGAGAAGTATATCCTTTTCTATGGAGATCATTCAGAGATGTGCTGTCCTTTTGCACATGGAAGCAAAACTAATGATACTGTAATAGTAGAATATACACTTCGTCGTATTTACTTGATAATAAAAGCTTTTGCACCATCTCAACTAGCTTCTTATTAACTCGGCCTTTTGTGATCTATAGATAAAAATCTATTAAGAGACTGACCTGGAAATCAAAGCCGTGACTTTAGTCTATTTAGAATGGTACTCTAAACAATTAAGCTAACCAGCCTTTTCTAGGTCATAATTTAGGAGAAATAACAGGTGAGATCAGATAACAAAGCTAACATTACCTTTTGGATTTTCTTTTTCTACCTAAGTGTTTCTTTGGGATAGGTTGAATATGTCATCCCATCCTTAAAGTTAAATGCATTGTTCTTAAAATGTACTCTCATCCCTGCTCAGTTATGAGGCAATGACAATGCGTATCTCCTTATTCTAAAAATAAAATAAGGCAATTTAGCCTTTGTATTCTTATAATTAGCAAATGGTGGAAAGTTAAATTTTTAAATGACATAAACCTTCATCCTTATTATGGAAAGGAAATCAAATATAATTCTAATAAAATGAGCAAGTGTTTTAAAATTTCACATGGGCAGTGGATATACATTCATAAAAATGTTAATAATATCCACGATCATCCTGTTATCATTGCCACAGTCCTCAAATGGTTGAAGCTCTTATTTGAATAAGCAACTGATGGCCAAATTTAGCCTATCCTGTTGGATGCTGCCTGAGTGGAGATGCTGTGTCCCATTCCCCTTTGTGATGCCCCTTTACCTGCCATAATGGTTGTTACATTTTAGGTTCCTGTGAATACTTTTGTTGTTGTTGTTGACCTATTGCTTTACAGGGAAAAACTCTATATTGACCACATGCCAGATTTCACACAGTATAACCATAATGGAATTTAATGAATTATTTATTACAAATTATTTATTTTAAACTGCTTCTTAAAAGAGGCAAGGAAAGGTAGGTTAGTAGATTGGTAGATAGGTACTTACTTACCTACCTACATACATAGATGTATAGAAAGATTAAAAAAGAATGACTTCATTTAACAACAATTGTTCATTGTCATAGTCTTTTAGATTACCAAAGATTCTGGAAATATAACCATTAGTATCACATATTAGTTTCCTTAATAAGCAGTAAATATTCAGTGTGCAACCATTTTTTCTCTTTCAGAACCTATGCCAGGTTCTTGAAATGTATAAAGAAGGCAGCATGAAATCTGTTCTCAAAAAAGTCATTTTCATTATCTAATTGTAGAACAAAACATAAATATATGAAGTATTTTATTTATAAAAGGAAATATAAGAAACATGGTCCAATTGGACAGTAACCTCTAAATGTAAAAAATACTTTGTTTTAACTGTCATACTTCCAAAATTGTAACTTTGAACTACTTCTATTAGTAGTTTAGTGTTTGACATTAGGAAGTGAATAAATGCATAGGTGAATTAAGTGAAAATTATTTGTTTAGTACCATTTGCAGTATATAACTTAGACCTATTCTTCTTCCTTCATTTTTTTCTAACTTGCGTTGGATAACACTTATTTTCCGTTATTCCTTTGACGGTTTTGTCATTATTACTCATGCATAATTCTCCAAAAATATACTACTGTGTAAACAACTAGACCACTCTGGTTATTGTAAGTTCAAAAGAATGCTCTTTTAATTCTCCTATAGTATCATAAGCATGGATATACAAATACCTAGTCTCTTAGCTCAAAAAATGTTGATATTATTATGTTAAAGGTTTTAAAAAAATAATATTCACATTTGAATTTCCATTTTCCCTTGTTTCTACCTAAAACAATTTAGAAAAGCTTCTCATAATATTCTTGATGCTACTGCTACTTGCAGTTAAATTTAATACTTAGAGCTTTGGAGCTATTTCAAATATATCTACTGTTTAAATTTTAGAACACTGACTATTGAATATTAAGAAATTATTTTGAATACATTCTGGGATTCATCTACTGAAACTGTAAAAATAACATTGTTTCTCAACTTATATGCTTCTCCATTGAACAAACAAACAAACAAACAAATTCTGGTATAAATCATTTTGCCATATGCCAAAACTCTGGCATAAATAAGCCAAGTGCCATTATCAGTGGGAATCTGCTTGAATCCATATGTTCATTTTCAACTGAAAACATACTCTCTGTGTTCCAGCCTAAATTATGCAGTCATTTTACATCAGGAATTTTGGGCTGTTAATATCACTGTCATGATTTTAATATAATGACAACAGAAAATAGTAGTTATCCTTGAGTCTAAATTTCAGGCTTTTTGACTTTTAGTTGGCTCTTTTAACTGCACAGTTCTACAGATAGTATCAAGGATGCTTTCCAGACACTTTTCACTTAGTAAAACTATTTAATAACAACTAGAATAATAAAAAAGAAATTATTTACAAAGCAATGTATATATAACATGCACCCCATTTTCAAACAATGTGAAGACTAATGTCATAGAGCCAAATACCATTTCTCACTTAAAAACACCATCCATTACTCACTGAGCCACATACTATTTCTAATGCAAGGTCTGATTCAACCACTGAATCAGGTTAGTTGTCCTGGGGGGAGGGAAGGATGGCAGTAGGCGTATGATGAATACAGTGTTTGTTTTTGCTTCTATTTGACAGCACTCTTTTAATTATAGTGAATATACTGTCTTCTTAATTATTTTAAACGATAAATGCATAGCTATAAGACATAGTTCAGTGAAGTTCTCTGCCACATTATTACAAGGATCAACTTTTCTGCAGTTTTCCATAATGTGTTCTTCATTTCATCTTGAGACCTCAACAAAACATCTTTCACGTCCCTGTTTCTACCAACATTCTAATTTAAACAGTCTAGGTTTTTTTTTTTTTTTTCCTATTCAATGCTTCAGAGTTCTTTCTGCATGTACCCATCAGCAAATTCCAAAGTCACTTCTAGATTTTTAGGTATTTGTTACAACACACCTCACTTTTAGGTATCAATATTTGTATTAGTCTCCTATGACTATTGTAACAAATGACCACAGGCTTGTGGCTTAAACCAATATACATACTTGATCATTTATTTACCAAAATATTTTTGTAAGAATGTATATAAATACATGAATCACTTTATTTCGTGTATATAATGCAAATTTTGAATTTTCAGAGCCAACAAATAAGGAAATTAATGTTTTTAAGCACCCATGTACTGTGACTTAGAAACTTTATTTGCATTGTTTCAGTAAGTTCTTGCAGTTATCTTAGGTACATTAAATAATCTCAGTTTCTACTTACATCATGATTGTGAAGAGTTGGACTTTTGGATATTTGCACAGATTCGTTTTCTTTTAGACACTCATCGGCCATTTGTAGCTTAGGTCAGATAAGAAAAATAATACAAATTAGTTACCTTAATAATTTCCTTTAAATAAATACATCAAAAAAATCAGAATGATTTTCAGTACATTTAAACTAGAAATTTTAAGATATACCAACTAGCTTGTGATTTTTAAAAAAATAACATTTTCTTCCATATCATTGTAGTTGTAGATTGAGAGGTGAATAGCATTATTGTCCACTGCAAAAAAGTTTTTGGTGTGGTTTGTTAATATGCTAAGCTCTCATAGTTCAGTTAGATTGGACATTTCCAGGTTCCAGTTGGAATATCTGCTATTCCACTTAAAAAAAATGCTGTGTAACGTAACTTATCTTCAAAAAGGATTAACTGTCACTATACAGGTACACGACATACCATGTAATCTCCCCGGTTAACTCATAAACTCATTCAGTGATGTACTTTTTCCCAATGTAATCTGTTTTCTATTAGCATTGTGAAAATGAAAATAATTGTCTAGAAAAAGCCAATATATTCACTCTTCCTCAAAATATCTAGAAAATTGAAGAAAAGTGAATACTTTAGGACAGGTTTCTGCATGCTTCTTTGTATTCTCTGCTTAACTTTAGATGTATCACTGGTATATATATATTTTTTTTTTCTTAACTTTAGGAAAATCCACTATAAAACTTAACTAAAACAACTATAATAAATGGCATCTTTTTGAGGAATTAACTTTTTTCCCAAAAACTGCATATCCATGTATGAGAGCTTTCTAGATCTTGGCTATCTGTATCCACTTTTTTACGCTCTGCGTTATCAGGTACTTATGGGTATGTGCTTATTAACACCATTTGCGTTTAAGTGTGATGATTTGGGTCACTCTTTTATGTTTGCATCTTTGTTTATTGAAACAAAGCACTCTTTAGGATTTGTTTGTTTTAACAGTTGTAAGCTCATAATTTTCACTGAAAGTAATTCCTTTCTGTAAATGAATATTTTGAAAATGAAAAGTAATTAAAGATTAACAAAGGTAAGCAAATGGACTTTTAAAGCTCCTTAATTATTTAAAGCACAATGAGTATTTAAGATAACCAATCTTCTGCAAAAAATTAAAAACCCTGTAGCTAATTTGCATATTCAGTGAGTCCTGGAATTTCATTCACATTTGACAGGTGAGGGAATTGTGGCAGAGAGTTTAAGTGATTTATGGCAAGTCGTTAAAAAAAAAAAAAAGAGCATGTTAGGGTTAGGGTTATTTTTGCCACACATTTTACTTTTACAGTTTGTAAACCTCACACTATGTTGTTCTCATTTCTGTTCAAAAACTCACTTATCTCTTCTCCCCAGCACTCTCTTCTGAGAACTATGGCTGCCTTGGGAGTCAGCCAGGCTCCTCCTGGGTTTCCCGTCCCTGCAGCGAAATGGAAATTATCTCGATACAGTGAGCTGGAGTATGTCAACGGCTTACCTCATTTGTCCATCTTCAGGGCTCACTCTCTTTTATCTCTTGTCTGATAAACAATATTTTGCAAACTGCTACTTCATATATTTCGTTTGGCGCAGTAGGAGAGTAAATCTGGCCCTTGTTACTGCATTTTGGCCCTCTAAAGTAAGTTGAGTAGACTACACACACACACACGCACACACACACTTAGCTCCTCAAATCCCAAGCCTTCTTGGACTAAGAATTATGGAGGTACATTTAAAACAAAACAAAGATTTAATTCTGTGTGAGATATAATAGGAAGAAACTGGACTTTGGAGTCTGATGACCTGGTTTAAAATCCAGGAATGTAGCTCTGTGAGACTCTGAACAAATGACATAGTCTATCTTAGACCCATTTTTGTTGCCTGAAAAACCAAATTAAAAATTCCAAGCTCACAAGATTATATTGAAGACCAGAACACCAACCCGACTATTTAGCTCATAATAGAACTTCTAAAATGCTTGTTTTATTCTCCATTGAAATGGCTATGTTTCCGTATCAAGTTGCATAAATTTGAATGCTCAGTGTGTCAGAATACCAGTATGTATACTAAGTTACCATCTTAAAATTCTGTGAAAATAAATAACCATCCCATTTTTATAGTTAAGGAGAAGGGATCTCCATAAAATAAGGTCGGATACACAAAATAAGTAAGCATTTCTTAAAGGATTTGAACCCAGTTCACTTTTCATACAGATTTTTTCTACTTCTCTCTGCAGAGTTTAGCCTCTTTTTCATAAAATAATTTCCAAGAATGTTTTATTTTTTGAGATACAGATCTGTTAATACTAGGATTTTCAAACACTCTTCACTAGCGTTTGTTATTTCACGAACTAAATATATCTCAAATTCCATAGTATCTATAGCTATGTACTGCTGCTTCCATAAACTCTGCGTTACAATAAATATTCCAAGTGTTTTTCTCAGTAAGTGAACTTAATTTTATACACAAAATTAATGTTACTGTTTTCCTTAAAATTCTGTTTTTGGCTCTCACACACCCAAAAGACTCTTTAGTTCAGTCCTGGAAAAATATCAAAATATATACCTGTAAGGCAGTAGCTTTCACTTTTTATAGTTTATGATGGAGCATGTTTTGGTTATTCTTTGTGATAAAATATAAATTTCTGTCATGTGTGCTATAAATTGACAATGTCAAAGAAGCAGCATTTTGGAGGCTTGACAAATGTCATAACCACTTGTAAAATCACATGCTACGATTTTATGGCAGTATTTTAAAATGTTTTGCATTAGCTGCGCTCTGAATCATTATCAGGAGGATTACACTTTTTCCCTACTAGTAGTATTTTATGCTCTTTCAGTATGACATTTTCTTTTAGTCTATTTTGAGTTAATCTCCCTTTCTGTCAAATATTCTTTGGTAAAATGTTTTAACCATCCATTTTTCATACATGATCTTTGAGACTGTATTTCTCAGTCTGATTCCATGTCTCCTGTCTGCACTTAGAGACACATGCCACTTCTGCCACAATTTCACAAGCACAGATATCCACCTTTTTATCACCTTTTAAATTTATACATTTTTCTAGTGACCAAACTCAGCGATCCGTCTTAGTACTTTTTCATGTTTCTTTCCGCAGGAACCTCTCCTGTCACCTTCCTCATGTAATCACTGCAGGTACACTAAGTGCCACATTATCAGTTTGCTGCTGTGCTCTCCCAGGACATTTTGGGAAAATCCTAGGGTAGCTTAGTTTTCGAGAAATAGTGGGGAACATCAGCACACCCACATATACATAGAGGAGTGTACACGTAAAATCTTTCTTTTTAGAGCTTGGTGCTTAAGAGTGCAGAATCTGGAGTAAGCTTCCTGGGTTCAAAACCGAGCTTTTTTTTTTTTTTTTTTTAATTGAAGTATCATTGATTTACAATATTGTCTTAGTTTCAGGTGTACATCTCAGCTCTTTGAAAAATAATTGTGTGACATTCGACAAATTGCATAATCTTGTTGCGTTTCAATCTTCTTAGTAATAAAATGGGAGTGACTAACATACTTACCCATGAGTCTTGTTATGCTGAGAAGAGGGCCTGATATGTAATAGTTATCATGTAAATGTTAGCTATGACTACTGCTACCGCTAATGCTACTACTATTACTATTGCATTGACTATGATAGTAAAAGTAAAGATTCATTTAGGCAAACGTATGCCAGAAACAAAATACTGATTTTGGTGATTCATGTCATGTACCTCTCCCACACTGTCCCCAAATCTAGAGCATTCCTAGTAATGTTATTTATTTCCTTCTTATCATAAACGTCTTCTCTCAAGGGAAACAATGAAATAAGGAAACAAAAACATGGGGGCCAGGGAATAGCTCAGTGGTAGAGTACATGCTGAGCATGCACGAGGTCCTGGGTTCAATCCCCAGTAACTCTATTAAAAAAATAAATAAGTATGATTTCTTTAACCATGATTATAAATGATACTTACTTTCAAAAATTTTCTACTTATTTTTAACAGAAAGACAAATAAGGGAAATAGTTAACTTTATTAAATAAATTTTTAAGCATTGCAAAACTTGACAGTATCAATTTTTTTTAATCATCCAACTACCCTGTCAAGAAAATACCATGGGGGAAGTGAGGGGAAGGGATAGCTTAGGAGTTTGGGGTTAACAGATACACATTACTATATATAAAATGAAGAGCAAGGACCTACTATATAGCATAGGGAACTATATTCAGTTTCTATTATAAGAAATAGATTATAAATTATAAGATAATTAAATTTTTAAAATTTCTTTACAGATAAATTTAAGTTTATAAGATTATAAATTTATAATTTTACAGATTACAAGAGCCATAATGGAAAAGAAACTGAAAAAAAAATGTGTATATATATATACATGTGTATAACTGAATCGCTTTGCTGTACACATGAAATTAACATTGTAAATTGACTACACGTCAATAAAAAATAAGAATTTTTAAAAAGTAAGGCCACTAGACTTTGCAAAAGAGTATTGTACCATTTTACAAATAACGTTATTAAAGTTCATTAAAATAAATAGCTTGTTCAAGATCAGATATAAAGTAAGAGTTGGTGTTAATTATCAAGTCCTGTCTTTCTGGTTCTAGAGATAAAGAAATGAAATCTTAAGTCCAAATCTGGAATTTCTAATTGAGTAACATTCCATAACCAGCTGAATGGAATGAATAAAAGGGTGGATACTATCTTAACTAAAATTATATGGGTTTCATAATCAAATTGGTATATGCTAAAAAAAAGAAGAAAAGAAAAAAAAATCATT
This sequence comes from Camelus bactrianus, assembly GCF_048773025.1. NCBI lineage: Eukaryota > Metazoa > Chordata > Mammalia > Artiodactyla > Camelidae > Camelus > Camelus bactrianus. The sequence continues at coordinate 32,584,524 of NC_133539.1, forward strand.
ACTGGGTGACCTTAGGAGGGTTCCTTGATATTCTTGAAACTCAGATTCCTCATTGTCAGTGACATGGGTATAAACACCCCCTCTTTGTGAGAATATTTTGAAAATGAAATGTCTACAGCTTTTCTGGCTCAGTATGTGTGTTTCCTTCTCTTTCCATTCAAGACCTAGCACTGATTTTTACATGTGAGCACTATTCAGTGGACATCCTTTCATTAAAATCACAATTGCCTTGTAAGAGTAGCTCCTTAGTTTTCTTCTAGTTGGTCATTATTTTGATTCATTTATTTAGAATGATTTTTTTCCTTACAAGCTCATGACTAAATATGGTGTTACTTTCTTTATTTCAGAAAGTTGGTAAATGATTATAGTAGTTTTCAATCACCTCTGAAGATTAGAACTAAGAACCTGTAAAGAGGCTCGTGATGGTTGTGATGGTTGTGATGGTTGTTTCTGTTTTAAGTAGCTTATTTCTTGGCAGTCCGGACTCATAAACTATTGGAGATGCTAGTTTTTTGTGGTCTGAGTATAATTTACCACTTGAAACGAGACATAGACGACAGATTAAGGGTTTGTGAAATAATGTATATTAGTGCCAAATTTCACTCAAAGGGATATTTTTAATTTAAGTAACTGTTAATATTTGCAAGACTATTGCTCCTACTATATACATTTGTAACTCTCTGGCTTTCCTGATCTGTTTTCTCATTCTCTTCTCTCAAAATGATTTATCCAATAAAGGTAGCTAGGAAAATATTCACTTGCAAAGAAAGTGCCTTTTTTCTCCCAAATCCAAAACTATGGCCATGATCTATAAAGAAAAATGGATAGGTCAGAAAAATGTATATGAAATGAAACAGAGTAGTCATTTGCCATGGGTCAGTCCTTCAATTGCTGTGATTATGGTACATAATTATATTTTAATATTTTACACGTGACACAAATGAAAATATGGAGGAAAGTAAGCAGGCAGCATTTTGATGTTAATAATTCTTAATGAAGAAGCTACATACAGGCAGGATTTCCCTGCTCAAACTGTAATAATTTGAAGTACTTGTTACCATTGACTTGAAATATATGAAAGTGAGAAAACCTCTGTCAAAGCATATGTGCACCATCCCTGTCACTTAGGGCAAGATTTTTCACCTTTTGTTCTTTCTTTAAATTTGTAAGTGCATTTCACAAGCTATTTGCATTTTCAAAATCTTTAAATATCTCAGTAGAGCAAATCACTGTTTTGAAGCTACAGCCCTCAACCAGTTAACCCTGCTCAGCTCTACTCATGCTCATTAATCTTTACCCATGTAAAGACTGCTTTACAGTTTTAAAAACAGAAGTGTAGATGTTTGGTGGCAAATGGCTAGAGAGTGTAGATTTCATTGGCTCCTCAACACTGTAGCCTTAAAAACTCCTAGGGCAGCTGATTTTTTGCATGTTTGGGTATATTGGCATGAGCCTCCTAGAAAACTTGGTCTATGAAGTTTCCTTTGTAAGCAACCCATGTATTTCCTGTCCTCTGATGTCCAAAGGAGAATAGAGGTGGTCTTTTCTGTCTCAGTAATCTATAGCACAGCAGGTGAGCTTGATTAATGATTGGTATGAGAAACTTATTTATATACTTTAATATGTCCAGTATGGACACCTAAATGAAAACTGATTTTTAAAGTATTTCTGAGGAAGCAAAAATACAGTTCCAGCAGAACAAATTTTCTGAGATTTCATCAAATTAAGGCATAAATGAAAATTTGGCTTGTATGAATTTTATTCAAGTGGCAAGTGATACGAGCCAAGATGTGACCATTTCTCAAAAAAAAAAAAGAAAAAAGTAAGCTTCTTGTTTTCAAACAGAGTTGTGGTGATCGTTATAAATGCTCTGCTCCCCCAAAAAGTAAAGCCCTATAAATCCAGACAGAAATAGGAAGAATAATAGGTTAAGGAATTACTATAGCTGGGGGTCATTAGCTATAATCAAGGGCCAGCTTAGAGACAGAACAAGAAGCAGAAGGTGAGTTTGATCTTTAGCCAGATCAGAAGCCATGCACTGTGGAGGCCATCTGGACACCAGAAAGCTATTTTAAATTGTGGTCAATGATTTTTATTAATTTGGAATAAGTCCTTAAATTCTAGGACAAGAACAAATCTTTCTATAGATAATCTGGGAATCTCCCTCTCTTCAGATCTCTTGTTAGTGTTATAAACTATTCTAAGCCTATCATTTTAGAAATACTACTGTCACAGAAGCTGAGATGCATGATGATATATTGCAGTTCAGTCCTAGCAAATCTGATCTCTCCATATTTACTCAGATGTGCACCATATGTTGATAATTTCTTTTTTGTATTCTTTAGGAAAAAATTCACCATCCACTTAGGAGAATACTCAATTTATTTGTGTTTAAACAGCATGTATTGAGTTTGTGATATCTGATTGCTTAAAGCAATCCATTGTCTTGGAATGTTAATGTTTCCCATAATTCTTGCTTTTCAACTGTTACTGTCATAGAGAACCATCTATATCTATACTGTTCAATACAGTAGCCACTGGCCACATGTAGTTATTTAAATTTGAATTTAAAATAACTAAAATAAAATGTATAACAAATTTGTTTCCTTCAGTGATACTGGCTCTATTTCAAGTCCTCAGTAGCCATAGGTAGATAGAGATTCATCCATCATCAGGGAAAGCGCTCTAGGACAGCCCCCTCTTCGAGACCATGTGTGGGCAAACCATGGCCTGTTAGTCAAATCCAGCACACCACCTGTTGTTATGAATTAAGTTTAACGGGCACACAGCCATGCCTGTTCGTTTAAGTGTTACGTGTGGCTGCTTTACTCCACAGAGGCAGTGTGGAGTGGTTGTGACAGATAACAGTGTCTCCCATGAATCTTAAAATATTTAGTTTCTGGCCTTTGGCAAAAGACGTCTGCTGAACTCTGATCTAGACCATAGTCTAAAGTACATTTTTAAGAGTTATAACAAGGAGCAACTCTTGACTTTTGTTTTCCATTCTTTTAATTTTTATGTAATTGATATTTTATGTAAATATGTTTCAAGGTCCCAGTCTTTTCTTGTCTAGGGCTCTTCCCGCAGAGGGATAGCCTTAAGTGCTTTTTCAGATCCAGGTAGGAAAACGATTGTAGGGAATGGCTGCTCTTGTTTATGTCAAATTGAAGTCATAAATTCTGTAGATACAGGGAATGCTGGGTATTACAATGGCTAAGCCTGCCATTACAGCCCCAAAATGTATCATAAATCAGTTTGGAGTTGGAAATATTTAGAAGCCTCTTTCTTCACGTCTGTCTTATATGTAACAAATGCAGTTCACGATGTTCCTCAGTAATTTGAAGTTCATTTTGTATTTACAGACTCGATTGCACTTTATATGCAAATGACTCATTATACTTTAGAAAAGCAGTATGTTAATTTGATTAATTTCTTACTTTATTTAGATCTTATGAAATATCACCTGCCATTCAATCTACACACCAGTTATAACAAAACAAACATTACAAAGAGCTGCAGCATTAAATTTCTCTTAATCAGAAGACAGGTATGACAGGGTTCACTTTATGCACATGTGAATACTGGATGTGCTGGAGATTTGGAACTCTTGGCTACCAATCCCTCCATGGGCCCTAAATAACCATCTCTCTGTAATAAAACTGTCTATCTAAAATAGACACCTGACAATGTTGATTCCATTTTCTATGTGGTTTGCAGTAGTTTGTGAACTAGGCAATTTCTGTTTGCAAGTCTGAGGTACAATGTAAATAAAACATTGCTTTGCAAGTATCTTTTGTGGCAATTCCTTGTATCTCACATGATGCCATCCCCTTTGAAGGAGTTTGTTTCCTCTTGTCATTGCCTCTGGTCATGGGGAATGATAAGGATAATTATGTCGTCTACCCCTGTGATACTTGGTGCTGTATGTCTCCCTGGTAGGATGCCATATTTCCTCTTTTCAAAGCAGCTTCCGTTCCTTCTGTCCACTGACTCAGCGTTAGGAAAAGGGGAAATGTTCAGCATGACACCGCAGGCGAGAATTTATTCCTGGAAGCCACAGAAGGGAAGCTAGCATGGTCTGCTGGAAAAAGCAACCCTTGAGCAGAGTAACCCTGTAGGGTCAGTTGGCCATCACACACTAGTGCTGTGTGTAGAAGGAATGATACTTTAGGACTTTGGACTTATGTCCTCATGTGGTCCTTATGGCATAACTGAATGGCTTATTAAGGGGAGTAAAATTTAGCAACTCTTGTCCCAGCAATGCTATGGGAAATTATAGCACATGAGAAGGGATATAGAGGTGGGGAAGCCTCAGACTAGTAGGGTGTTCTAGGGTATTTAGAAAGCAAGCTATGGAAAAGAAACAGGCATTTTATGTTAAACTGATTAACTGATAGAAGGGAAACACCAATTGGAAGAAAAATAAGACTATGAGAAAAGTGGAAGAGAGGATTGGTTTAAACAAAAAATATTCAGATGTGAGAAAGGATAATACAAACCCGGGATCCATTAGGAGAGGGAAATTCAGAGGAACGCTGAACAGTCCAATAGAAAAGAAAGTATAATCAATCATGGTAATTGGCCTGATAATGCTTTAGCAGCTAAATATTTTAACTTGTTTTTACATTTATATTTAGGCTCAAGATTGGCCTCTTTTGGATACTTTTAATTGCTGTATTGTTTTCTTTTTTCCTCCTCCTTTTTTTTTTTTTGAAGATCAAAAGTGATATTTATCCTACCTAAGTTTTTGCAAGAATGATTATCCCACATTGATTACATCAAGTTTTATATAAGATACTCATCCAAGGTTGTTACCACTTGGATTTTCTTTTCACTGAATTTCTTAATAAGGAGCTTTTATAGCTTTTCCACTGAGGAACTTTGTAGTGACCTTGAGTAAACTAGAAGTATGTAGGAAGACATCTGGTAGTTCAGAAATTTGTTGTTTGCATGTGAAGTAGGAGTAAGATTTAGTAAATTTGAGAGATATGTGTAGTCAGATTAGTAGAATATTATTAATGACTTTAGACTATGGTATATATTTTAATTGATGTTTATAAATAGCTTTGTTCCCTGTGGTTTTGTAATATAACATTTACCAAACTCCCTTTTTGATGGAATTTACATATGGCACATCAGGATGATTAAAAGCCAGCAGTCTTTTCACAGCATGGCAAAAAATAGGATTTGATTTATCTTTCTGCCTTGCCTACCACTTGCTGTGATGGTACTTTTGAAATTTTAATATTCTCATTTCTCATAAGGAGTTTGTTATGTAAAGTATTATGTAAATAACTTTTTACACTTCTAAGAATTGTTTTTTTGAATCTTTATTTAATAAAATAATTGTATGATGAGAGAAAAGGTGTGCTTGGTTCTTACAGCCCGTAATGTTTTCTCAAGGGATAATATGTTTTAAATTTAGCAGAATTGTATGTATTCTAACATATTGGAATGTTGAAATCACTAAGACCATGACTTTTTAATAAGTACTTAAAAGGTTTCAAAGTATTCAACATGTAGAATTATCTACCTTGGCATATATTAGCATTGCTAGAACATTGTTAAAAATTAGGACACTAACAGAGTTGAATTTGTTACTCTTCCAGCAAATGCAATTCTGAATTCTATGTTTAATTGGTAGGATATACAGAGTAGAATATATGTTAAGATATTATATGGTTATAGAGGCAGATTGATGATAATACCTGTATGGTGTGTGTGTGTGTGAGTAAGAGATAATACAATGTTAATATAAGAAGAAAACACTTTTCTTTCCATAAATAGAATCACACTATATGGTGAGTATTTTAACATGTCAGGATTATAGCAAGTTCAATTGAGTGATATTCTAATTTAGGTAAAATAGACTGCATACTTGTTTTAATGATTTCATCCCTTGATTCCATCTAAAATAATACTAGCTACTATGAAATAAGAACTCATCATGTGTGAGAGATTTAACATCATTTTACTCTAGCCTTATCATAACCTTTTAATTATAACATTTATATTCTATGGTTGGGATAAATTTAGACTCAGATTTGATTCACATGGCAGTGGTCACAGGTAGTAAGTAGCAGTATCAAGATTTGAATCCAGATACCCATGACAAAAGCTCTATTCAAACCAACATCTACATTGTTTTATTTAAAAAATGGTGTTATTCTTCCCTTTATTAGTGAAAACCAAGACATATAAAATTTGAATATTGCAGTTACTCATTTTCCTTCCAGTAGATTGTCCTTGGATGTGGGGTTATGAGGTGAGTATTTATTCTATTGGAGAGGTGTAGGAAATTGTTCCCTCTAAAGCCACAAGACATAATTCTAACAAGAACTCTCTCCTATACAGTCCTTTAATAGCACCGTTTCATTTCCAGTGTCTAAACCACTTTCATTCTAATGGTTCCCTTTTGATCCTGTTGAACTTGTCAACAGCTCTCTGAAGTAAGTCTCATTAGATCTGTGATACAGGTGGAGATGCTGAGCTCCTGGTACAGGGGGACACAGTTGTGAAGGGGCTGTGCTGAGACTTGGGTCCAGGTCTAAAAGTAGCTGTGCCCTTTCTGCTTCACCACAGCTGCTTTCATGAATGAAAGAAGAAGGAGTCTGCTTTGTTCATGTTTATTTTAACTCTTAAGGAAAAAAAAATCACTGAAAAGTTTGAGATGCTGGTAAAGATTTCAAAGTTAAAAGCCATGGGTCTGGAAGTCAGGGTCAGATGACAGATACTGTATTATATGAAATTTTTATCAAGAATACTATTGTCAGGAAATTTTGATGCCATTTCCAGCCTGTTTGTAATAAAATCATAGTGTTAAAAGTCACCCCACATTGACTGCTTCTGTAGAAGATTTGATACTGTGGGATGTGTTTGGGTTTCTGCCATGTCAGTGTGACGTGGGAAGTGAGAGAGGTGATGGTTGGGATACAGGAATGGGTGCCTAATCAGCTACACTCACCTTTAAGGGCAACGATATGAAGTGACTACATTGTATTGTAGAGCCATTTGTGATGTTATGTGGAAGAGGCAAGGGATATGAAATGTACACTTTCCACGAGTGAATATATTTGTAAGTCAGAAAAGCTTTTTAATTCAACACTCAGATTGTGGGTATTTTCGATGGGGAAGTCTGCATTGAAAATCTCTGTGAGGGATTCACAAACATCCATTCTTGGTTTAAATGATACTTAAAGAGCTTTCATGATGACAGCTGTTTAGATCAAAATTATAAAGATTACATTTTCAAAAAACAAAAATCCAGCTTTGTGAGATTCTTCCAGAGTTTGACTTGTAATTTCACACCTTTGCCAAGTATACTGATACATAAGAATGTCATAATAGATCAGCATGACAAAGATCAATTATATTGACACATAAATCAGCATAGCTTGAAAGGTCACAATGACCTAATTTTATCAGTAAAATAGAATATTTTAAGATGATACTAAATTTTTACAAAGACTTCCTATTTTCAATTACTGCTATGAAATGTGTCCAGAATATGTGAAACCTTTGAAGTTTTCATGTTTCTCAGTTCTCGTTTTTACTTCCCCACTGCTCGTGATACCCAGTGTGCAGGAATGTCTTTGCAATTCTATCCCAGCACCCCACTCCTCAACTTACTTGTGTTACATACTCCAGCTCTATTGTTCCATTTAATATGTATGTCTGGACTTCTGTTGGAAGTCTACCAGGTAGTTTAATCAAATTTTTGTAAGTAGTTCATGTTCTTGTCAATGACTGATACTTTTTTAGTCACAATATGTCTCCATTCGTTAGTTTTTGTTTTCCCAAAGGAGAAATGAGAGAGGAAAATGAAATGGATTGAATAAGAGACGAGGATTAATTAAAGATGACCAATGTTTTTGACTTGAGCTTCTGGATGGATGCGAGTACCATTTTCTAAAATAGGAGAAAGTAGACAAGGTGAAGTTTAACTTACAGATGTTGGTGAAATTGGATAAAATCAAGAGTTCAACTTAGGAAATGTTAAGTTTGAATTGTCTCTGTGACTTCAACGCAGAAATGTTACTTAGAAAGTTCAGTATCTGTCTAGAGTTAGAAAAGGAATATTACTAGAAATAAGGATGTCTGATTCGGAGAATAGTTACAGTTATCTCAAGAGAAAATAAAAGAAAGACCAGTGCCTTGGAGAAAGCCCTTGGGATCTTCATCATGATAAATCAATCCTCCCATTAAGTGTGATTTTAATAAAATTTTTACTTTCAAATTTCATGTTATCATACTATTCATGTTATCATGAAAGCCAAATGAAATCCCTTAGGAGTATATTCATTTTTATAAAAATCTGTAGGATAAAGGTGGTTGTAATAAAACTATACTAGGTTATCACCTGTAGTAAACAAGTTACCCCCAAATCTCTCTTAATTTCCAGAGACTTACACAACAAAGCCTCTTACCAGCAGTCTACCTGCAAAGTGTTTTGATTGTTTTAGGTTTTGTACTCTTCTGTAGGTCTTTGTTGGATACGGAAGTCAATAGATAATCCTATAATATTTCATTGACATCTTTAAGGACAGATTCTTTTCATGTTAGACTGGAGGCTATTTAAAACATATTGAATGTAAAAAAAAAAAAAAAGTTAGAGATAACAAATATGCTCATCCATGAAGCCATCCTCAACCTTTATGCCAGTGGGAATGTGATCAAAATTTAAGTACAGTATTTTTGAGGCCAGACCTGGCTTCAGAGTACTACTCTATACCCTGCACATCACACAGAGAAGGTTATTTCAAACTCTGATTTTTAGTTGAAAGGTGAATCCCATTTATCATCCCCCACAATGATTTTAATGTGCAGTTGTCAAACAGTAGTCAAATAACTATTTCATAGAAAGCATTTATTGTGATGGACACTGTATTCATCTGCTAGGAGGTACCATAACAAAATACCACAGAATGGGTGGCTTAAACAATAGAAATTTATTTTCTTATAATTCTGAACGTTGGAAGTCTGAGATCAAGGTGTCAGCAGGTTTGGATTCTCCTGAGGCCTCTCTCCTGGGCTTGCAGATGACTCTCTTATCCCTGTGTCCTCACATGGGCTTTCCTCTGTGCACATTCCTGGTGTCTCTTCCTCTTATAGGAATACCAGTTCTATTGGATTAGAGCCCACCTATTTGACCCATTTTAACTTATTTACCTTCTTAGAGCCCCCAGCTCAAATTACTGTCATTTATGGGGTTAGGGCTTCAACATATGAATTTGAATTGATATTAAATCCAATAAAATGATTATTAAAATATAATCTTTCTCTCAAATACTCCCCAGTCAGTGTAGCACAAGTATATGTATGTATATATTCAATATATGCATTATGTGTATATACACATACGTGTGTATATATGTGTGTACATAGACACATACGTACACACGTATATAAATTATAGAAGTTATTATGAAGTAACTTCTTTATAAGTATAAAGTGTTCTTAGAGTGTAGACATGTATCATTAATAAGTAGAGAAATGAGAGTAGGGACCATAGGAGGATTTAGAAAGGAAAGATAAGAGGACTATATATTTAAAAATAACTAGACACCATACTACAGGATGACAGGTGCCATGTACAAGGGGTAGAGAGAATAGGTTTAAATCTTGGCACCACTGACTGTATAATCCAGATCAATTAGTTCTTCCTATATATAAAAATAATAACTTAAATTTTTGATGGAATTAAGTTATGTGATATAGGTAAAGGGGCCTCAAGTATTCCTTATTATTACCCGTGGGTTAAGTGGAAATAAAAAGTGGGATACAAATAGAAGGACAACAAGGAGTGTACATTGTTAATATTTTCTGAATAATTCAAAAAAATCAGCCTCTCCCAATCTTCTCCCATGAAAGTATAGTAGTAGCTCAGCTGCTCTCCACTAAGACATAATCTGTCATTTCCCAGAGTGATTGATCGCTCACCTCTTCCCACAAGTTGATTGCATTATGGCAGCCCATAAATTTCACTGCTCTTGTAAAGCCTTGGGATGCCTTGTGACATCTCGCCCAGATTTTAAAGCTGCCTCTCATTCACTGAACCACAAAAAGCTAGCCTTGTCCTAGAATGTTCACACAGTAGGAGCTCAGTAAAGGCCAGCTCTCTCAGTACCAAAGCAGCACCAGGAGAAAAGGAGTATCACACTGCCAGAACTCTCTGGTCCCTACCATGAGAGCTGGTTCTGTTCCCATCAAGGAGTTTGGCCTAACATTAATGCAGTTTATTAACAAAAAAACACTGAGCATTATTAATTATATTCCAGACATTGTACTAGATACTATTACAGCTCCTTCAGAGCAGAATCAAAGATTCTCTAAAGCACTGTTTTCGTTAGCCTTCACCTTTTTCACTTTGTGGGATAAGTTGTATATTTATCAGTCTTTTATAGCATTCTCAAAACCCATGTAACCATGCCACTATTAAAACTAGAGTCATTATAAGAATGATTGTATAACAAAGTAAAAATCTCATTCTAAATGGTAATCTGTGCCCTAGCTCTCCAGTCAAACTTAGTAGCTACTAGAATTGTTGGCATAGCTACTAGGGTTGGCTGCACGTCCAGCTATTGCAAAAAGAGAGAAAAACATACCCATCATTGCTGACATGACTTTATTATTTCTAAAAAAGTATAGATTTGGAAGCATTTGAACCTATTAGCTAATTATTATAAGAAAAAGAGTTTAGCATCAAGTATGTGAAACCTATCATCAATAGTGATAGATACTCTACGTTTAAGTGAGCGACACTTTATTATTTCATGTAATGATTCAAATCATTCAGCTGTTTAAGAATGCACTGTTTAGCTAACTCATCCTGGAGGACCAAATGAGGGCAAAGCTGTCAAAATCACATGGTACATAGGGTCAGATTGTACCACTAATAATTTTTATCATAAAATGTTCTTATTATGTTTTATGTTGCAAAACTAGGAACTCAAGAACTTGTACAAATTTGTTTGCATATATTGTTACTTTCTCAAGAAGTTCATTCTTCTGAATGGTAGCAGAAGTCCTGGGTCTCTGTGCAGGCAAAAATAGAGCAGATTCCACAGTGTACCTAACAAACAGGTACACTGCCTCCTAAACACATATTTACCTTTATAAAACGCCTTTGGCCCAAAGTTCAGAATATAAAAATGTCATGCATTCACTAAAAATTCATTTCATCCCAGTGTCCTGATAGCATCTATTCTCTGCTCTGAAGTAATCTTCCTCTTTTCTACTTAGTTATTTAAATTGTCTTTTACAAATTATAAGTTTAAGATTTCTTGGATGTAATATCCAAAATTGAAGAAAATTAAGATGGAAAATAGTTAAAATTATAACACAACTTAAAAGGAAACAATAATGTTGAGTAAGATGCAGGCAAGTCATCACATACTTGTTTTTGAACAGATGTGTTCTGATTAAATGTAGAGGAGAGACATATTCAACCTGGGGTCAGTGTGTAATTGCGAACTTCAGGAAGATCTGGAAGGAGGCTTACTGAGCTGGGCCTGAATTATATTATTATGAGAGAAAACCAATGAGAAACGTTCTCTGCTTTAGAGGATTATTTGAGGAAAAGCACAGAAACACAAGCAAAAGATCAAAGAGAGATGCAAGAGAATAAGTCAGTTTATGTGATAGCTTTACTACCAGGGTGGAAGTCCTAGACTGGACATAACAGACAATGGACCACTTTTATGAATTTTCTTATTCCATGGCTAAAGTCAAACTTGATGATTGATATATATATATATATATATAATAGAGACAGAAAGGAGATGAGTAAGGAAAGAAGAAAGGAAGGATCTGCTCTATTCAAACATTTAACCCAATGTTACCTAGATGCCTTAAAATTTGTAAGGTCTTTTTGTCACATCTAGGTTGGGTACATACAATATTGGCAGCCTTAGGCAGACCTATCAACGCTGCTACATATCCCAAACCCAGGCCCACATGTGGCTTAGGATCAAAACTGTGAGATGTAGTGCTTTCCAAGTCATCTTTCACCTTCAACTTCCTCCTCCTCCTCAAAAAAAAAAAAAAAAAAAAAAGCCTCACTTTTTAAAAACCAGGTTGGATGAACAAGAACCAAGATCTCTATCTTATACTCTCAGCATACCAGACATCTAAATCTTGGGATGAGAATATATAGGTAAGAATGATTTCTAACTTCAGTCCTGTTTCTTCCTTCAGTCCTGTTTCTTCTCTGTCCAGTTTCTTCTCTGTCCAGTTTCCCAGCACCAGAAGAGATGACCATATATAGAGAAACTTATACTTCTTAGGGGAAGGTTTCGTTTTCTTGGAATTAAATATCACACACTATATAGACAGTAGTAATGTGATTACCTGGAATATACCTGACCATGGCAGCTCATAACACAGGAATAGCTCTTAAGAATGTCCTCAATTATATTACTCCATTGCCTTTATGCTGAAGTCACTAGGATATAGATTTTTATATACCTAAGAAGGTGATCTGATAAGGATGTTCTTCAAAATTCTAGCATCATGCTGAGCAAATCTTAGGTGGGCCTGTTGTTTGTCAACCTTGACATCTCTTTCATTTTTTAAGGTAATTAATCACCTGCAGAGATACTAAGGTTTGCCTGGCAATTTTACGTTTTGAGTTGCAACTTTAATAGCACCATCCAGATTTTATTTAAGTGGGAATTCAAATAAACAATTAAAACAGCTAATCATGCCACCTCCGTCTCTTCCCCCTTGATAACAGATGCAGAAAGCATTTCTGCCTTCTTTCTTTTCATCCTTCCCAACATATTCTTCTTTTTTTTTTAAAAAAGTTGACCAGAAGAAAGATACCCTAAAGATATATAACCTAGCATTTGTTAACACTAGAATGTGTTTACAGAAATAAAAAGGATATTACTATCATTAAAGTATACCCAGAGATGATTCATTGGATTAAAAGACCAAAAAAGGATGGTAAAGGTAGTAAACTGAGCTGCAGATTACCAGCTGCAGTTTACTCACAGACATTCAGAATTATAAATGATAACTACTTTGATGAGGTCATTTCCCTGCTAACATCTGTCTATCTTTGCTGATGAAGCACAGATCATATAATCAAATGGAAAGAAGTGAGTCGAATGAGGCCAGAGAAGGTAAATGGAGCATTGTATAATTCAAGGTGTAGTCAATGGAAAAAGACATTTTTTGAGACATGTAAGCCAAGACTCTCTGCATATTGAGCAGTGAGAAATATGTCATAAACCATCTTTCTCTATCAAGGTTTTATATTTGACATTGTCTATATATTCTTTTTCATTGTCTAAGCTTTTTATGATTAAAATGAAAATGAAGAGATTTCGTTGTTTCTTATGTTTTAATAAGTCTGGAAGTAGGGATTCAAATACCTAACAAAACATGTTTTGTTGAATATGTTATTTTGATGATTATATATGTACATATATACATTGAAGTTACTCAAGTAAAATGAATTATTTGTTATAATAATGCAGAATTTCATTTGAAAACTTTTTTTTTCAATTTAGTGATAGCAGATCTGTAATAGAAAAATATCCAGCAAATGGATAGTTTTTTGCAAATATTTGTTCAGTGCTAAGCACTTGGAAATTTTGGCATGGTGATTTTATAAAATTCAAGCTGCTATCGATGATTGTTTGAATTATACAGTGCAATGGATGGCAGCAATTAACCAAGAAAATATGAAGTAAATTATCCAAATAATTAAATCAGAGCCTAAGCTGTAATTACATATTGAAAATCCACTTGCAACATTTAATAAGCTTGTTTTATTTTTTGTTATAGGAAGCTGTCTGGTATCATGTAAAGAAGGCTGACCTAGCAACTAGGGACCCTCAGTTCTACTGTCTGTTCCAAAACTAACCTATTTAGTGTCTGATTTCATCACAGGTTCTTTGGTTTTAAAATAGGAAGGCATTTGAGGAATGCTTAGGCCCTTTCCATCTCAAAAAGTGTTATGAGTCTTTGTAACACCTGTAAACCAACCAGCCACAAAGAGGAAGCTCCACTTTGTCCAACATGTTATGTATTATTTATACTGAAATAGCAGATCACTGGTGTGCATTATAATTAAGACAATCAGTATTTGGACATGCATTGAAAACTCCAGCAAAGTCCTTAGCATGGAGATCACAAGTCATCTCCACATTCATTGAATTGGCTTTTAGAAGTAATTGGCCCAGATAGGTAGGGCAGTATTTGCCCAATACCAATTCAGTGGCAGGGCCAAGGCTGATCTGGAGACCACACTTGGACAAACCACTTTTCTGCATTTCTCCTGGCCAACATGGCAGTCAATAGACATACGTGTTATGTAGAACATTAAATGGAGCCAGTGAAATTGTAGAACCAGATTTTTAGTTTTGTTCAATTTACACAAGTTTAAAAACTATTAACTTGATTTAGTTATTAGAAAACTTTAAAGTATGTTAGGAACTTGGGTATGTGAATCTATTTTTCAACTGTACCTTTTATGAAACCCACAGATCAGGTCTTTCTCATGAAAAATTAGTATCCAAGTTGAGATGTTATACAAATTGAGAATCTGAAACACACTAATCTTTTAAGACAATTACAAAAAAAGCAAAATACCTCATTGTTAAAAATATTTACCCATTGAAAATGATAATGTTTTGAATAGGATGGATTAAATAAAACATTGAAGTTAAAAAAAAAAAACGATTCATTCTGCCCTTTAGTGGCAGGGCCAAGGACGTGAACTTCATGTGGACAACTACTACACAATATGGACAAAACAGTGTTAGATCATTCTTTATTTATGAGCCTGATCTCAGTTCCAAGAACTGTGTTGTATGTAATCCAGCCTCACCTTGCCACTTGTTGCATTAACTAGGGCAAGTTATTTTATTTTTCAAGAATTAGTTTCTTTTTCTATAAAATGGCCCTTGCTTCATAGTATTCTAGAATGACTGAAGAAACTGCACTTTATAGTGGACCTACCATGGTGCTCACCAGACAATAAGTGCTCAGTAACTGAATTCAGTATTATTATGATAAAAAATAATGGTTGTGAAAGGAAAACAGGATAAGAGATGAAGAGTGGCTGACATGGATAATTTAATTCACATCCTCTCCCATCATATTCCCTAAATGATTGCTCTGCTGAGGAGATGGAATCCCTGGAGTTCCCCCCTCCCCCAGCAAATTGGCTCATTTCCATTTGTTTGTGTTTTTTGCTTTCACAATTGTTCAGGAGTATACTCTTAGAGTCTGGTAGGGGTGTGCTTACTCAAGCTTTATGCATTCTTTTTTAAGTTAGACCAAACAGCTTATCTTTGTTCCACAGAACAGCATACAGTACAGAAGAGTGTGGACTATTACAGAGAAAGCCTCTAATTCTGCTTGGAAAGATTAAGGCACTGTTGAAAAATGAACCCTTTGTCTAGCCACAGACCAGGGAAAACACAAGCCCAGAACACTACCTTCTTCCTGCCTTCTGTGCTGCTGCTCCGTGGCCTGCCCGAAAGGCACTGCCACTCATTGACTGCCCAGCCCCTCCCCAGGCCTCAGGGGTGGTGCTGCAGCAGGACTGATAATTCTCTACCATTGGGAAGAGAAGTGGACCCTCCACAACATGTTTGTTTCTGTTTTGAAAAAAACCTACCAAGAGAGTCCCCATATTATTTACCTACGGCAGCTGTATAGAGCGTACAACAAGTTGGAGAATAATTTCAGACCCTTTCAATGTTTTTTTTTATGTTAAAAAGGATCACAGGGGACCCATCTGAGATTTTGGAGGGGGACTTAATAAATAAGCTGGCATCTATCTCTGTTCCCTTGACACCTTAGGCAGTGTGTTGCGTGAGACTGTGGGCCCCAGACCTTCTCTGTGGCACTATTAAAATCAACACACACTGCCTGATTAAATCACAGGTGATTTGGATTTCACGTTGCTGACAGCTTGCTTGGAACTCTCATTTAATCCTTACATTCATCAGAAAACTCGACTGAATTCACCCTCTTTCATTGAGTTTGAGCAATTTCCTGTTATGACCTCAGAGATAACATGCCATCGTCTTAAGATGTTTAGCTAATATGAAACTGTTTTAGCCTGTGGCTTTGCCTTAGGGGAAATGTGCACCACTCTGGCCAACATGAAGGGGAAATCTGCAGCAGTGAGAGCTCGACAGTCTAATTAATTATTTAGAGGTTTCAAGGGGGAAAAAGAAGTCTGGAGTCCCAGAGTTCCCATTTGCAATGCATTAAATAATCAGAATAATAATAAGAAAAAGTAGAGGGAGACTGCCCTGGCTGTCTGGAATGTGTAAGATGTAATTTAAGGGCCAAAATTAGAAATAACCTAGGATCTTAAAGACAATTTTAAGGCTGAAGGTTATGGGAAGGCAGATCCTTCTAGAATTGTAATACTATTTTTTCCTCCTTTTGTCTTTATTTTTATATCTTGAAATGTCTGCAGAGCTTCACATCCTTGCTTCCTAAATTGCCTTCATGTATTAGAAGTCTTTGGCTGGGCATATAATTAAAGAGTCCAAATGTGAACACCAGGGAGAAAGGTGTCTAATAAAGTAAGTGGCAAATGTGAATTAGTTAAAAGTAGGTCACGTCATACATTGTAATAGCCTCCTTTGGCATCTCTCCTAACTTAGGAGATAAAAGTAATGAAAGGATGCTGCACACTTAGATCTGAGAAAGGCGTTTGTTATAGTGCTACATTATAAGTGCCTATAAATTAGATAAATAGCTGAAAGAAAACCTGGTCATAGAGAGGAAGCATAATCAGGAAACCCAAGCCCTCTAAGTAGAGAGCTGCAGGGAGTCCTAAGGGGTCAGTATTAGCACATGTTAAGTATTTTGTTAATGACATGCTCACATCTGTGGAAGACATTTTCTGATACCAGAATCAAATTATCCAGGAAACACACGGAAAGACAGAGCAACCTGTGGAGTTAACAGTAGTGAGATGAAAGTCATAATGAATGTAAACTAATGTTAAGATAGAGAATACAGAAAAGACAAATGTAACGGAGTACCTGGTTGAAAAACTGAATTGAAGACACATGTATGATATCTATGGCAATTAATTTTGTATGGCTCTTATACTTTAGAACAATTGCATGCATTAGAGAAATAACAGGAACCATAGATATAGACATACATTCACATAATAGAGTTTTTTTCCGTATACTTCCAGTATGTGAATAATCAGTAGATGAACATTAAGAAATAAGAACAGATACTTGATAGAAGAAGAAAGACAAAAATGGCTAATAAGCATGTTTACTACTCTTTAGCTATTAAATAAATTTAAATTAGAAATCTTTTTTACTAAAAGTAAGAAAAAATGATGAAAATAGTAATAGCAAACATCACTTACTACATACAAGACATTGTACTAAGTGACATATTAACTTATTTAATAATCATCACACTCTTAGGAGGCAATGATTATCATAGGCTTTTATGAGTGAGGGAGGAGTGGGGAATGAGTAGCATAAAGACACAAAACTTACGATGAAATTAACAATTTGAACTCAAGTAGTCTGGTCCCAGCATTTGTGCTTTAGTTTATGACTTTGTGCTACAACTATCCAGTGTTTCTGGAGTTGAGAAGATAAAGGCTACATCACATATTTTAGATTGAGACTATAAGCTATGAATTGGTTCTGATCTAATTAAGGAAAATTCACATGAGACTCTGATACGGGACAGAAGTTCAAAAGTTTAGGTCCATGGTCCATTCATTGAGATCAGTGATTCTTGATGTGTTGTCTCCACAAGAGCAACACAGCGGTACCTGGGATTTTGTTACAGGAGAAAATTCTTAGAACCTAGCTCAGATATATTGAATCAGAAATTGGCATTAGAGCCTGGTGATCTGTGTGGTAACAGTTTCTCTGGGAGATTTCTGGAACACTTTTAGGTTTGGGAGTCACTACTAGATAGCACAAGCTGTTTCCTATTGGCAAATTAGATCATTGCAAATCAAAGAAATGTGTTCTTTAAATTTCCTAAACTCATATGCAAGATTTGAAAAACAGCTCATTGTATTGCTATATCCCAAACTCCTCTTTCCACCAAAAAAAGTTTCCAATATTACAAAGCAAAAGACAAAAATTCTTAACTTGACCTAAAGAATCTTACTTTCTCATTCCTCTCCCTTCCTCTCTAGGCTCCTCTTGAACTAAGCTCATCTTGGCATTCTTCATTCCAGCCACAGGTGGTTCAGTCCCCTGAGGCCACGTCATTTCCCTCCACAGGTCTTTCAGCATGCCTTCCCCAAAGTTAATAATAATTTTGACCTTCTTCTCTACTAAACCCAACTCAGTCTTAGATTTGAACTTAATGATCATTTCCTTAGAAAATCCTTCACTGACAGCTGTGACTAGCAAGTCCTCTTATTTTTTGATTTTATACCTAAAATGACCTCTCTTTCGAAGCCTGTATTGTGGTTGCATTTGTATAGGTACTGATATGATTAATGTCTTGCCCCTCGAATGGACTGTGAGCTTTGTTTGGGTAGGTACTGTAAGTGACCTTTGATCATATGACGATTCATTGAACAAATGAATGCATGCATTACTTCCTTTGTATTTCTTTAAATTCTAAGCATGCAATGATTTATGAATTAAAAAGTTGATGTCTTTTGCCTTTTCAAGAATTAATAATGAAGTGTCTGTGTAAAGATTTTCTCAAATTTTGTGAAAACAAACAAAAAATCCTTGTCATTTAAAGTATTATTCATGGTGTTACCTACCTTTCCTACTATCAGGTCCCACACAATGCAGTTCTTTTTGGAGTACCTTTATGGAAATCTGAAGAAAATTCTGTACCCTCTCCTCAAAAAAAAGTCTACTTTGCATATAATTTCAAAGAACTCACAGACACCCTGAAGTCCAGATAAAAGTATTTTTGCATAATTTTGTCCTGTGAAATTTTCATTCTTCCGTATTTTGAATTATGTTTTACTGATAGTTATTAATTTAGTAAAAGGACTATAAATCTTAAATTAATTAAATTAAAATGTTTTTGTGACTATACACGCTTTTTCATAAAATGAAAAATTTCAAATTTGCAATATCCTTAAATTGCAAAAATAGATACATTATGATTACTATTTAAAAATTTTATCATTTGTATTATTTTTTCACTTTATTGGAATCAATCTTTGGGACAAGTAGTATAAAAAAGGCATGGCTAAATAAATAAAATTTTTAGAATTTTAAAACTTCAAAAGTACAAAAAACTTTAGATGTTAACTGTCCAAATATTTTATTTATACATGATGGAACTGAGATCTAAATGTGATAATTGACTCATTAGAGATCAAACAATTAGGAAGCAGATCTAAAATTAGAGCTCAGTTCTATGACATTTGATGACAACATTTAAAAAATAAATTGGAGACAGATGTACTTTATCAAATGTTAGAATCCATAAAACTTAAAATAAATTACTCTGAAAGCTGTTTAAGAAGACTTAAGTTATTCAGGGCAGTCTCATTGGAATGGGACTTTGAAACTATGTGTTCCTTTAGGAATGCGTCCTGTTTTTGATTTTAAGAGTTTATGTTCTTGACTACATATGTTTTGGTATATGTCATTAACATACTGTTCTTAGAAATGTAATTTCTTGTTTTCCATATTTAAGGTAAAATTACTCACCTATAGTTAAATAAACAACACTGGGGTACATAAGAAAATAAGTGAATGTGAGAAAAGGAAACACAGATGTACTTCTACAACAGAGTTGGAATTAGGACCAAAAAGTTAATGATACCGTTAATGATGATAACTATTTACCATGTATCAGATACTTTAGATAATTTATTATATTCTATTCTTCAAAGGAAAGCAGATACTATTCTTTGTATATAGGAAAAAAATGAATTGTCAAGAGCATAGCTTTCCCATAGACATAATTGTTAAGTGCTGCAGATCTGGCCGGTGTTGAGAAAAGCTTTTTTGAACCACTCTGCTACACAAACTATTTAGTCATGTGAGAAAATCACAATTTGGCCTCAGTTTCTTTATAAAACATTAGAATTCTATGCTTCTGCTTAAGTGATATGTGTGAAATATGTAAGTCAGTCTAACCTATAATCTTCTCCTGGAAGGCAGTGGTTCTCAGACCTGGGCATACATAAGAATCCAAGGAAAGCATTTTCAAAATGCCTTCTCCTGAGCACTTACTGCCAGAGATTTGGATTTAGGACTAGTGTGGGGCCCAGTAATATGCATTTTTATATCCACATCCAGGAGTGATGGTGGTCCCAGTGCCCTTGTAATTAAGAAAACTATTAGAACTAAACTATTTTAAAAAAAACCCCAAACATTAGAACATTAAAAATAAGTGTTACAAAAAGGTTCACTCCCTAGCTCTAGGAATGACCATCTATAAACTCTATCCTCGACAGGTATGACACAGATTATTCACACAGCTATTTTATCAGAAAAGCACCAGAGTATTTGTTCTGAGTAAAAAGGAAATCTGTGCTATATGTTATAATAAATGGTAAATAGGTAGTAAATCGATGTACTGTGTATACTTCAAAATTAATACTATCTGTGTTCTAAGGTGATACTGTATTATCTTTGAGACCTCAGTAAATGAAATTTTTTTAAAAAAATGAATGACAGAAATTAAATATGGTTCAAAGAGGTTTATCCTTTTAAAAATCAGTGTTACATACAGAGGTACAGGAATGAGAAATTTTCATCTTTTTGTTGAAATATGCATCTAAATTAAAGGGCATATAGGATTTTAAAATTTGATTTGCTTTCAAATTGACATGAGTTTATGCTAACTGTGCTTGTCTTTAAAAACATAATTCAAATCATTGTATTACTTAACTTAAAATCTAGTGATTTTATTGAAAAAAAAATAGTATAAATATGTCACTACTTCCCCTGGGTTTTTAATGTAAAGTAAAATGTGGAGTTAGGACACATCATTCCAGTATAATAATCATACCAATTATAGGAATATTAAACACAAAAAATTGTTTTATAGGTAGTTTAACCTACACTTAATGTGTGTGATCATGGACTTGAATAGTTGCTAGTTGATGCTTTTCAACAATTTAAAGTAACCCATATTGCTTCCATCACACTCCTTGTCTCTTGCTTGGTATTTACATTCAAGCTAACATTTTTCCCACAAAATCTTAGATGCGGTTATTCTTGATTTAAAATAACTACCTTGGTCAGGATACTGACAAAATATGACAAGAACAGGAGGATGGAGTGTCTAGTAGTATTTGTCTTTCAATGTGATTCAAATTTATTTAATTTAAATATACTTTGTATAACCAAAAGTAATTACGTTGCAGGAAGATATACATGAAAGGAAATGAATCTTACTTTGAAATTTGGTGTTATTTTGATTTGTACCCTGAGTCTATATTATACTTTTAAATGTTTGTTAGAAAAAAAGTAGTAAATTTTTTGAAGCATAGAAATACTTTATGACTTACTGTTGAATATACCTTCATATTGTCATTTGTCTCACAAGATATTTTAAATCAAATCTCCAAAGTTACATGTAGGAGAGGTTTCATATACTGTCATTTTAGTTATTCTTCATTAATTACAACAAAAAAAGTATATATACCTAGTTATAAATCAGATTTTAATGTTCATTTCAGAAATTGGAAATATATTTTAAATATTTTTGCATTTAAAATATTTATTTTTAATATTTAAATAACTAAAGATTTAATGTATTTACATACATACAGATTTTTGTATTTAACTAAAACCAGAGTAAGCCCTAAAATTTAAAGAATGGGTATTGTCCATATATCACATATAGAAGTGTGTTGTGTTTATATATTTAAACGTATATCCTTAACAATATACTATAACCTTTTAAATGTTTATAGATTTACCTTAAGAAGTGTTACTATTCAGAATATTTTAAGGTAAATTTAAAATCTAAGCAATGTAAGTGAGTTATAAAATTTCATGCAGTTTACAATGGTAGCAGTGATTATTTGTATCTTGAATCTTATCTCAAAACAGCATTTTAATGTTCATGAAGTCAGTTGAGAGAGAGCACAGATTGCTCTAGGTCAGTAAAGAAACTATTTCACAATTGTAGCTCTCTCTGAATAGCTTTGTATTCTCTCATTAAGAACAACAGTACAGAAAATCATTTACTGCTCATTTTACAAGGCACATAATATCCTGTGCATGCTTAGGCAGCTATATGGTGATTTACAAATCAGGACAGGCATCAAAATTACTGAGCTTAGAAAATAATTCACAGTGTCAATGTGAATAAATTTTTAGATTTTAACAATATATTTAGCCCAATAAAATAAGATTCTTTATTCATGAACGAATTTGAAAGGTATTCAAGCAGGACTCCTAAACCATTTACTCTGAATTATTGTTTTTATTATTTTAATACCATTTCCATGTCACTTTGTGGTAACCTTGTGATTGCATAACAAAAACTAGAAAAAGAGATCAGTGCAGGGCAGGATGAAGAGTTATAAATCAACAAGGGCATTTTTTTGCCTTTTAAAGAAGGTAGGGGAAATTTCTGTTACAGTTGCTTTAATGCCTTGAGATTTCATATAAAAATGAGCTTAGGTGATAATTTTTTTTAAAAATTGAATTAAAAACAGCATACAAATCTATACACACATATATGTATGTTTTTGTGTGTGTATATATACTTAACTGCAACTAAGATGAAAATTATCTCTGCTACTTATGAATTTGGAGAGAACAAGGAGATCAGAGAAATGATATAGGAATTAAAATAAACAACCATTATTGAAATAGTAGATTATGGGAGGGAGGGTACAGCTCAGTGGTCGTGCATGCTTAGCATGCACAAGGTCCTTGGTTCAATCTCCATTACCTCTGTTACATAATAACAAAATAAAGAAATAAAGCTAATTACCTTCCCCCTAAATTTTTTTTTTTAAAAAACACTGAAAACATAAATTTCCAATTTTTCAAAAAAATGGAAAAGCTTAAGTTACTATTTAACCTATTGCTTTTATTTAAATCTTTCCATTTATGAAAAGGATTTTCTTAGCAAAACCAAAGATAATTAAATATAATGATCACTAGCGTATGACTCAATTTGTGGTTCTGTTTAAGAATTAAAAAGAAAATGCATCCCTCTCTACAGTTTTAATAAGAGTGTAAGATTATACACACAACTAAAGTATTCCGTTGCAACAATATTTTCTACTTTTGTGTTGAATGTATCGATGCACAAAATGATTCACTTAGTGGTAGGAAAGAAAAAAGCCACAAATAAACATATACTCATTTTGCTACTTGTAGGCATTTGAGAACACTTAAATCTATTGAGTCCATTTCTCATCCTTTATCCCATGTTCCTTGACAACATGACTTGGTCTTTCATAAGAAATTATTTCACTACTGTTATGATGATAATAGTAGGTGTTATTCAAAATTCAATTTCATGTTTAATCCAATAGACATAAATCTATATTTGTAAACACAAAGCCAGTCTTCGTGTTTACAAATATAGACAAAGCATTTGAAGACTAAGAAAAAAGGAGCAGAGGGCATGCTTTCAGGTACTTCTCATATTTACTTGTCTGCTCATAAAACCAGTCTTAATTGTACCTTAGGAATGCAGACCGCAAGTACTTTCCTGATGTGCCTATAGGGCATGTGAGAAGGGGAGGGAGGAATCCTTGTGTTCGCTTTGTTTCTCAATTCCACAGCATTTTATTAGAAATTTGCTAGTACTCATGTGCTGCTCATTAGATAGAATCAAATTGTTATGAGAAATGTATATATATGTCTGGAGGAAGAAGCCTCACTCTATTACTTTGCATTTAAATTTTGTACCTTAAGTTAAAGCTGGATTAATTTTATGGTTTGCAGCAAATAGTGGCTAAGTGACTCTATTTGGGGAATAAAAAAGAAATGGTATTAATGATGTTGATTCTGCCATATAAAATCTGGAATGCATTTTCTTCTCAAAATGGCTTTCAAAACATCTACCAGTGTACTTAATATTATGGTGCTTTTTTCTTACTGGACTCAATTTATAGATATATAATAAGTTAATTCAGAATTCTGCAGACTTTAAATTTATGGTTCTGTTAATGCCATCAATTTTACAAAGGAGTATTTTCTATAATATCTTCTATGTAAATATGTGAATATTTGTACATTTTATACTTGCAGCTACTTATAATAATAACTTGAGTTTTTCTAACCAAGGCTTAAGTATCCATTTTTTCTACTTTTCAGTTAGAAGTGTTGTCTGAAAAGCTATCCCAATATTTAGTATGTATGAGGTCCCATGCAGGGTACAGATGGCATCTTAACCCCATCCATATGTTTAAAGCATCTCCTTCATTTGGAAGTCTTACAGGCACCAAAACAATCATGGAAAGAAGTGGTCTTTAAATTTCAATTTTATCAAAATAAACCAGATCTCCTGTGTCTAAAACCTTTGCCAAGAATGAATTTTCTTCAGCAGACAGTAAGCCAAACCCATTTTTAAAGGCCAAGGAAAAGACTGATAAGTATGCATTAGATTATATGAGAGTTAAATTGAATTATCTTTGTTTTGGTTGTGCTATTTTTATTTATGCATACACTCTCTTGAGTATTATAAAATAACTTTCAAATAGCTTGTGTCTGTTTCTGAGAACTTTTGGATTTTACTCTCTTTATTTGATTATTTGTTATGCTGTTATATAGTATATATCATAAACATGTAATAGCATATAAATATATAATGCATTACCTATTATAAACATAATAACATGTAAGCATACTATATATTGCATGTTATAAACATGTTCATGAAAATATCTGAGATAAATACGTACTAAATGTAAGCATATATATATACATATACATCAGTATTTTATCAAAATCTTAATTAGTAATAGTTTTAATATGTAAAAGTAATTTGTTTTTTAGATTTTGTTTTTATATATGAGGAGGCATCTACTTTGATAAACCTAATATTATGTGCATTTTCCTAGTCAAGATCTAAGTGGAAATGACCTATATTAATAGGTTTCCATTTTATCAGAATACAGTCTATGTTTAATAGTGACATGAACTGTCAATGATTTATTAAGCTCCTAAATTAACATATATTAACACACTCATAAGCCACAGTTATTTCCATAGACTGAAGTTGGGTGGAGCATTTTATAGTAAATGTGGTTTTAGCTGAGTTTCTCTTCTCTTAGTGGGATCATTAAGCATTCAGAACACACAAATAACTTTTTAGAAAATTATTTTTGTTTCCTGAGCTGTAATTCTACAACAATTCAAACTTCATATGATTTTGAAAACAGGTTAAGATTTGCTGAGAGATGGGTAGAGGGAATCTCCATTCAGTGATGACAATTTTTTGAATGATATAACTCAAAGAGAAAATTTAAGGAGTGAAGGAATTTTCAGATTAGAATTTTGCATCTAAGAAAAATTTTGCCCCAAGCACCTCCTAATAAGCCTCCCTAAAGAAATTGAGGTAAACATGCCCATGTTGACCACTGAAGTGTCTTGGAAAGGAAAGGAGTTAGTTGAGTCCTAGTTCCAGTTTGGAGACTTAACTTACGCCTCTGCTAGTTCTAAAATGAATAAAAGTAATTGTTTATGGTATAGGAAAATGTAGAAGAAAGCTTATAGAAAAAAAATTATTCCTGGGAATGTGTTCACTCTTTCCATGAGACATTCCTACATGCCCGCGGTGGCTTTCAAAGCTAAACTGGTGAAGCATGAGGGGATTACAGTTTTATCAACAGCCTGATGCTGCACCAGCAGCAGGTGCACTGGCTGCATGACCAGCAAGGCCACTGGTGCCACAGAACCTGAGTCTCTGACCGTAGTCACTCTGTGTTAACACCATTATTGATGGCTATCCAGGCAAGATAGCAGTTGCCAAGGAATGAGCTGAAGTACTAGATGTTGCTTTAAAAACATAGAGGAAAGAAAGAATGAATTAAAAAAAAAAAGACCCGGATTCAAGCGCTTGGCTCATTTCTTATATTACGACTGCCAAATGTAGCCAAAGCAGCCGTGAGAGCTGCTGCCACTCCAGAGGCAGACACGCCGCGTGGAGGAAGTTGGAAAGACTGAAAAGTCAACGCTGAAACTGAAAGCAAAGTGCCAGTTCAGATGCTGAATTGTGCAAGAACAGGATGTTTTCCTTTCCTTTTTTCACAATGAGGCATTTCTTTTACTCCCTCCTGTTTTGATCAAAGACCAATATTCTCAACTCTCAGTCACCAAATTGCTATGGTTTTGCTACGTGTTTATATTTTGCTACATGTTTATACAGTACTTCTTGGTGTATATGCTTATTAACATAGATTTACTCAAAAAATAATTAAACATTAGAACGTATGGTAAATAGAATGGCAGTCACTCATGAACTCAGGCCCAAACATCAAATGCGAATATTTTGCCATATTTTACTCAGGTTTTAAAAATGAAATAAGCTGAGTGATATCCCTGCCATATGTATCTTTGAATTTTATACATTAATATGTTCTCATGTTAATATAAATTATTTATTTGAAAATGTATATTATTGATTTTGTTCTCCGTACTGTACCCCTTGCCTAGAATAAGAGCTTCTGCATAAAAGATTCTCCAAAAGGGAATCAAAATTTTTGATTGAATGAGTGCTAATGCACTGATAAATTATCCCTTTGCAATTTTCTGTTTCATTCAGTAAAATGTTTTTGATATTTATTCATGTTCAGGCTCTTCAGGTGTTAGGTAGTAATCCAGTGTGTGACTATACAGCGGTTTATTTAGTCACCCTAATGTCCATTTAGAATGGTTCTATTTTTTCTTTTCTTTTTTTTTTTTTAATATGTCAAATAGTATCCAATAATCTTTAAGTCAAAATTCCAAATTAAGGTGACCGTCAGTACGTTGATGCCGTGTTTAATATGTGCAGTGTTTCTTGCTCAATTAGAAGACGTTAAATTTCTTGGAATAATAAATGTTACTCCATTTTCATCATTATTGCCAATAATGTCATTCAATAAAGGTTAAATGGATTTCTTAGGTAAAGAAACTCTCACTTAAAAAAAAAAAAACTTCAGAGGACATATAATTTCAGTCTCCTAGGGGAATACATATTTCCTGATTTGATCCTCCATAATAATAAGACCTTGACTTACATAAAGTTGTTTAGGAGTTCAAAACAAGAGGAAGTCTGATGTTTTTGAATACCTTCATCTCAGTGCTTACAAGCAGCATTGGAGATACATCCATGAACAAAACCATCTGTTCATCTTTTCATTCATTCATTCAGTAAAAATATTTTATTCCTGTCCTTTTTAGTGTTGAATGCTAAAATGTTAAAGGCAAATAATATATTTTAATTTTAATTTTTTTCTAATTTTAATTTTTCTAATTTAAGACTCAAATTTACAAAATATCTTGCTTCCACTTACTATGTCAGCTTTATAATTTTAAAGTGGC
Organism: Camelus bactrianus; assembly: GCF_048773025.1. NCBI lineage: Eukaryota > Metazoa > Chordata > Mammalia > Artiodactyla > Camelidae > Camelus > Camelus bactrianus. Next base: position 32,611,970 of record NC_133539.1, read on the forward strand.
ATTTCTTGATTATAAGCAGGAAGTAAGCAAGAAAGAATAAAACCATTTGGTAAGGAGGTGATAATAATAATCAGGAAAATTCTGAAGATAATTTTGCAAAATACTTCAGATTATAGGTGAAAAAACAGGTTCAGTGAGACCAAAAACATCCCCATAAATGTATTTCAACCTTAGTACTTGAAGCTGGGTAGTGTTCACTATGCACAGATGAATTTTTGGCTTAAATACTGTAGATGCTTTGGGAAGGAGCATGGAATCCAAACATCTAGATGTGAGTCTGACTACTGGTCTTATGAACCTTCTCATAACTGTTAACTATGAAATCAAAACAATAATACCTACTTCAACTCAGAAGACATGCATAAAGTATTTAGTGTAATTCCTAACACATGGTAGAAACGTAACAATTGCTAGCTCCCTTTTTATTAATTTCCATATTTTACAGCCTGTTCTAAAATATGCATGCACTCCTCTTTTTCCTCTATTCACCCCCACCCCGGGACTAAATGGGTAACAAATGCACAAAACAGACACTAAAATGTGGTTGCTATACTTTGTTCTTGTTACACTACTTTTACCCTTGCCCAAATCCTAGAAACTTGTCCACATGTAAATATGCCACAGTCTCCATTTTATTCTTCATTGAGAAGTTATGTAATGTGGAGAAATACTTAATTTGTGACTTAATAACATTAATTCTAAGAAAGTTATTGTACAAGAAAGGCAATGATGTCCTTACAGTTTATAGTCAAGATTCCTTGAAATGTGAACACAGCACTGAACTGAAACATTTGGTTTCTGTCGTCTTGCTCAATTTATAAACTGAAACTGGTGCTACAATATCACACGGGAAAATAAGATTTTTATTTATTAGAAAATTATTAGACAACACAACTGTGCCAGAATGTTGAAAGCACCAAGCAAATGAACTTAATAAATTATTAAAAACATGAAATTCTACTGGGGTTAAGAGGAGGACAGTATCACATAAAATTCATTCAAACAGGAGCAAACCTGGCAGGATACCTGCAATAAAACCTGCTCATAGTAATACTGATTTTCAGGAGTTGAGTCAGAAGACTAGGCTGAAAATTTGATAATGAAATCAAAAACCTACCTACCCACACCACAATTGTAGATCTTTTATGGCTTAGAAAATGATTCCAAATATTGGAAAAACAGAATTTTTATGGAGGAAAAACAATTTCGTTAAAACAGGAGACCCAAACTAAACTGTTCAATTGATGTTACTCAGTTATGAGACAGAAAATACAAGGAAGAGAAACACTGGAGTTTCCTAAAGATATGAAATTGTGCATTCCAAAAATATTTATTTTCATACAACATTTTGAGAATGAAGCCGCATCTTTAAAATCTGTATTTAGCTGCAATTAAACTAAAAATAGTAAATACTTCAAAGCAAGGCATGACAAATTTCAGTTAGTCAAGTAAAATTGTAATAAGACTGAAATAGGACTGTAATAGGACTAATTTTTTGCATCACTAATAATATGTGATCTATTATATTTTAATACTTCAATCATAGTGTATTAGGTGTTTCAAGATACGAGGAAAGCCAGTAGTTTTGTTTCTCCTTAGAGAAACAAACTGTCAGCAAAATAGCTTTTTAATTTTTGTTTTGAAGAGTAGGGTAGATAAGCGCCATTTTCAACTCTCTTGATGTCTGTGTACAGGCCAGCATGACTCCTTGAACGAAACCTCAGATTTATATAGGACCACTGGAAGTCACTAAGGGGTTCTAAGGGCAATTCTCATTTTCCTGGGAACTTAAAAAAGAGAACAGATTTCCAAGGCTTTGAGTCAAGATTTCTGTTTACTTATGGAGCCACAGAGGACAGAGGCAACTGGAAATGAAGCAAGTGACTAAAATCTCCCCCATTAATTACTGATCCCAAAGGACTGTCATACGTGATGATTGCAGTGGTGCCACAGATGTCAGGAATCACAGAACAGGGGCCTCCCTGATTATTGTGACCACGCTTCCCTTACTGACAGAACCAGTATCTTAAATGAGCAGAGCTGTTTAGTATTCATTCAAGTCTTTAATTTGTCCAAGAATATTTTAACAAAGTCCGCCCCTGAATTCCTTTAGCAACATTTAGTCTTTTCAGTTGCTTGTTTTGCCTTTATGATAAGATTGTTAATAATTTCAGGGCTGGATATGTCTTTAGTCTCTATGCACATTACTGCTTAGCATGATTTTGAAAACTTAGTTGTTCAACACTATTAGGTGAAATTTGCATGTAAATAATGTCGAAAGTCTATTGTATTCTCTTTCTTTTTTTGCATTTTTTATTGTAAATATATAGAACAATATTTAACATTTAATCATTTTAGGTGTGTAATTCTGTGGCATTAAGTACGATCACACTCTTAGGCATGCTCCCTTAAAGCAGTTGGAATTTAATGGTAATAATTATAGCATAAAAATCTTAGAGATGAGATATGCGTCAAGGAGATGAGAAGTCCCAGAGGAGAGTTTAGCCTGGATAGTCCCTTGGTCCTTCATATGAGAAGACTAAAGTTAACTGAGACAGCAAACATTCTTCAACATTGTGCAGTCCTGTCCCTATATCGATACTCCTATGAACTTTTTGCTTGATTTAAGAAGTTTATAGAATCTTTATTCTACACTTTAACTGCAAAATATTAGTAAGACGTGATGAATTTATCTTCAGAACATCAAATCATGTATTTATATACATGTGTTCATTGGAAATAATTTTAATATGCATGCTTATATGTTTTTCTTAAACCAGGAAAATATATTGGTGGATCTTTAAAAATACCTGCATGTAAATACTTAGATATTATAAATTGCAGGAAAGGAGGATCAAAATATATGAGGTGTACTGATGTACTAATTCATGATTGGAAAATGAAAACTACCCTAGCATGGTAAGAAACAACTCACCTAAGACATACTTGTCTTATTTCTAAATGTGAACTTCGAACTTTGTGAAGTACATATGTTGAATAGTTATTCTGCTGAAGAGTACTGAAATGTAATATAAAAAAGTACTTAAATATTCTATAAGGATGCAAGATATACAGCCCAAAGTTTCACATACATGTAGACCTAATTTATGCCAATCAGGGCACATCTGGCAATTTTAGGAGCCAGACAAGGATTCACTAGCCATTATGCACAAAACAGTTAACTGGGTTATGGTGCTTTTAATTGCAGATGGTATCATGCCATCTTATTCATACTTCATGGAGTTCTTATGTTTATGCTCATTGAATAGCACAGTTTATAATTGCTTATAGAGTTGTTTAATTTCCATTTCATTTGAAAATGTCAAATCGTCTGAGCAAGTATGTGGCAGATCACAGAAAGAAAAGAGGACTGTGGGAAACGAAAAGGCTTTAGTGTCTAACAGCTGAGGAGACTGATGGATGTCATTCAAACTTCTCATCTCCTTCTTCCACGTCTTTCAAATTGAGTACCTCCAAAGAACCTTTGCCCTTTGTCTCCTTTTTTCTTAGCTCATCGATTTCTCTGAAGCAGCCAGGGTCAATGAGGCACACAGTTTCTAACTGTTGATTGTAGTCTTCGATTTCTACAACCTTGATCAGAGGCTTGAGTTTCTCTTTTAGCTTCTTCTCTTCGTTCACTGGAAGAATGAACCGAAGTCTCATGTGAGCGCGTTCTATCTTCATTTTCTCCTCCAACTGCTTTATCACTTCCAAAGCCTGCTGTTTGGTACTCTTGTTGGGCTTGACTGAATAGTGGATGTCCTTCATGGCTCTCTCGATAAGGATGACGGTGTACGGCCTCTTTGTTTCAGGGTTCACACATTTGTCAGCCACGATAGTTGCAATGTCCCTAAACATCTGCTCCAGCTGTGTGTGCCGTTCTTTATCTGACACCTGAACCTCTCCTTTCGTCAAAATCTGTTTACAGATTTCAGTCTGGTCATCTGTTCCGAATGCACTGATGAGATCTTCCTTCCTTGCAACCTGACCTTTAGAAACGTTTACAAACACTGAGTGGGTCTGCAGAACTTCATCAAGGTCTTTTAACACGCCGCTCCGCCAGCCGACGACCTTGTTTTTGTAGCAGGCGATTTCGAAGCGCTTCCCGGCTCGCTTCATCCGTACCACGGCCACATTGGTTAGGCGGATCTGGTTGGTGGGGGTGAAGATTGACATTGTGGCTGCTCACAGACCAAGGTCCAACGAACCAAGGCAGACCTGCGCCTCCGGCCTGAGGGCCACCGGCGGCTCGATGTAATCACCCGGCGGCGCGCAGCACAGCAACGCCCGCAGACTGCCCTATAAGTGAAACAATTGTTCATGTTTCTGCCAACCAGTTTGTCTAGGAAAAAAAATACTTTGAAATATAACTTGAAGCACATTTTAGGCTATTTGCATTAACTATCTTTAAGAAGGGTTTAGAGTATTTTAAGAGACTGACATTTAGAGTGCATAATCTTTCATGTAAGAAGTTTCATCTTTGTCTCCTGAGGCTTCTGTTTATATATGAAGAACACTGCAGTGTGACATTTGCTAATAGTGTCTGCTGCAGGAATGTTACATCTTCAGGGTACCTTTTAGACTTATAAATTATGGCAATTATTAATGAAATAAATGAAACCATTTTAGAGCACAGAACTGTTTATTTTTAGTGTAAACTCATTGCATTTGATGTATGCCAAATTTTCTACCCTAAAAAAGTTCTAAATTTAAGAAATATCCGTATCTCTTTGTGAATCATATCTATATTCTCCTTAAACAGAAAAAAAAGCACATTTTAAATTACCACTTATTAGGTGTGCAAACTTGGAAAATATAACTCTTCTTAGCTCTAAGATAGGGATAATTAAAGTTAAATATTTTTTAGAATTATTTTACATTTAAATAATTCCCCAAAACTTTCATCTTTTTTTTAAACTAATGCTTTTTTTTTTTTTTTTGGCTTAGGGATTCCAACTTGTTTATAAATAAGTATTTGAATGTCCACAAAAATGTATAGTATGGAATATGATTCGATACTACTCAGCCATGAAAATAAAATCATGCCATTTGCTGCAACATGGATGGACCTGGTTATTGTCATTCTAAGTGAAGTAAACCAGAAAGAGAAAGAAAAATACTATATGATATAACTTATATGTGGAATCTCAAAAAAGACACAAATAAGCTTATTTACAAAACAGGAACAGAGTCACAGACATAGAAAACAAACTTATGGTAACCAGAGGGTAAAAGGATGGGAAAGGATAAATTGGGAGTTTGAGATGTGCAGATACTAACTACTATATATAAAACAGATGAACAATAAATTTATACTGTATAGCACAGAGAACTGTACTCAATATCTTGTAGCAACCTATGATGAAAAAGAATATGAAAATGAATATATGTATGTATATGTATGACTGAAACACTATGCTGTACACCAGAAATCGATACGACATTGTAAACTGACTATACTTCAACTTAAAAAAAAAAAAAAAAAAGGAAGTGCTGGCTGGCTGTAGCCAACCATGTCTCTCCAAGTCTCACTTGAGTTGTATAATAATATTTGAATGCTAGTAACTCTCCAATGCTTTTTAAAAAAATATTGCTTAATACTTCATATTGTTAACTAATCAGAATTATTGCTTGATAAAATATTCCAAATTTTAATTTTGCAAATGGCCAATAAATCCTTAATATACATAGCAAAAAACTTTGCATTTAGTTCCAAGGATTTTTTTTAAAAACAGATTCTACATGAGTTCTCATCAAAACATTAGTAATAAGAATACAAAACAAGAAATGATGCATTTTATTTAGATATTTCAAAGGCAGGTGATGAAGTTTCAGACTTAAAAACTAAGAACCAATTTACTAACCTATCTAATACCCTTGAAGTATATTTTAAGTTATGAAAAAAAAAACTCTACGGTCTTTCACCCACAATAAAAATAATCTGTCCATTGAATGTATGCATGATTTCACCCTAACAGTATATTTTAAGTCTTATTTAAACTAAGATCCAGACAATCTACAGGCAAGTGAAAAATAACTTAGGTAAAATGCAAGCAACTAGAAACATATTTTAAAATATCAACTACAGAAATGTAAAATTATAAAATAATAAGTAAATCTCAGAAGCATTGCTTTTCACTGTAGAAGTTGATTTGAACAATTATTTATTATATTTAGAGTTGAATGTATGTAACCTGATCTCCCTTATTTGGGTCAGTATGAACACATTTCTTCATTTCTCTTTAAATAAAACATTTATTTCTAGAAAATACTGAAAACTTATTAATAAATGAAACTATCTCATAGTAAGATACTGCTTTACATTATTTTTGTGTGTAATGATTGAGGAGAATATGGACTTTTAAAGTTCTTTCTAAAAGTGTTCTAATACTTAAGCAGGACAGTCAATTTACAGAATATATTATTCAGTTAATCCCAGCCTCAAACAAATAAAATGCCTTGTTGAGCACTGTTTCTGCTTTGAACCAAGACAGTGATCAGAAAAGTACTCTGCAAGCAGAGATTCAGCATGTGTGATTCAGCATGTGTGCTAGGCTGAGACTTTCTGTAACTATCAGGCAATAGCGAGAATCAGATATAACATCACCTCACCTTAATAACTCAAAATTTGGAAAATCTATTCAGTGTATTAGAATTGAAATGTGTTGAATTTTTGTGTTTACTTCAGTTGAAGTAAGTGTTGTAAACTTCTGGTACTTTCAAGTGATCTATGCAGTATCATTTGATAAACTATTCCTTTTGATCACTGAGTAGTATTCCATGGTAAGAATATATATTACAGTGTGCTTAATCATTCAATCATTGAAGGATATCTGAAGTGTCTTTCTCTGTCAGAATTATTTCATTTAGCTTAATACTCTCCAGGTTTGTCCATTTTGCTGCAAATGGCAATATTTCACTCTTTTTGTGGCTGAGTAATATTCCATTGTATGTGTTTACACACGCGCACACACACACACATACATCTTTATCCATTCATCTATTGATGGACACTTAGGTTGCTTCCATATCTTGGCTATTGTAAATAGTACTGCAGTGAACAAAATGGTACATATATCTTTTTAAATTAGTGTTTTTATTTTTTTCGATAAATACCCAGAAATAGAATTGCTATACTTTATACTTTATAATCCTATTTGTGTTTTTTTGAGAAACCTCCATACTATTTTCTACAGTGGCTGCACAAATTTACATTCCTTCCAGCAGTGCATGAGGTTTCCCTTTTCCCCATGTCCTCACCAACACTTGTATCTTATCTTTTTGGTAACAGCCAGTCTGACAGTTGTGCTGTGTTATCTCATTGTGGTTTTGAGTTACATTTCCCTGATATTTAGTGACGTTGGGTACCTTTTCATGTGTTTATTGGCCCACTGTATGTCGTCTTTGGAAAAATATTTAGTCAGGTCCTCTGCCCATTTTTAAATGAGGTTTTTTTTTGATAATGAATTACTTGAGTTCTTTTTGTATTTTGGATATCAGCCCCTTATTGGAAATATGTGCAAATATCTTCTTCTATTCAGTTGCCTTTTCATTTTGTCTGTGGTTTCCTTCACTGTGAAAAAAGCTTCTTAGTCTGATTTAGTCCCATTTGTTTGCTTTTATTGCACTTACCTTGGGGAATTTTTATAGTCTCAACAGAAGCCTAAATGGGTTAATAGTTCTTACACATGAAAATGGAGGCTACCAGGGAGAATCCCACAATTACAGGGAAAATAGTATATGAAACCCAAGTAATACACTTATGAAACCCTAATAAATAGAAATTAATACCAAAACTCAAAAAAGGAATGACATATCCTGTAAGGAGCTGAACTAATTGATTTCATCAGTACAAACTGTAATTGTATGTTTAGTTTCACTTTCATAGACACAAAGCAGTTAATGTACAGATTCTAGTATTAAAGTTCTCCCGTGCTCTAACATGAATTCTTTTCTGGCATACAGAATTTTTGTGAGTACAAAAATAGGTAGTTAAAAAAAAAAACTGACTCTGAAACTTAAATTAGAGTATTGAAAAATACATAACCTAACACAGTGAGTGGATATACTGTACATTATGACAGATGGTTGTCTTATTATCTAAGGGAAAAATACAGAATTCTGGGTTCTTCTATTACAGATAGAATCTATTGCCACAAATCTGAAAATCAATAGAACTTGTTTCAGGAGAGTACATGATTACTTGATAATTTATCTTCTACACCATCTTCCAGTGAAAGTATTACCGAGATTGTGTGAGAATCTAATCAGCTGTGGAGTGCTATTGAAAAGTAAGAGTTGCAGCTCAGAAAAGGGGAACTTGAATTAAGATTTTTAAAGAACTACCTGTTTTTTTATTTTTTAACTTTATTATAAGAATAACTAAATATTAACAGTATGATCATTATTTTTCTTATCCTTGTTATGCAAAGCTGATGGTCAAGTATGGGCTCATATACGGAGCTGCTCAGAGGCTACTCTAGAACAGAGTTCCCATTACTGCACATAGGCTGTTGCTATCTGTACTTCTGCTTGTACCATTCTGAAGTAATGATTCTATACAGAGACCATCATTTGACATAAAATTCTAATTTTTTGCCTTTGAATCTGCAAAGTAAGAACATTAAACTAATACATTATCCATATGAATGTACTTTCAAGATGTTAATAATTTATGCCAGGTATTCTCATTTTATATAATTTCTTTCCTCAAAATGGCTTTCTTCGGTTGAGTTATAAAGCTTAATGAAATAGAATTATGACCTTGGACTCTTACAGTTAAGAAAACATGACAAAATTCTCCAAATAGTTTTTTCTTTTCTGCTGATTTTTTTTTACACTACTCATTTGGGAAATGTTAACTTGGAATATGTGTATGTGTGTATGTGTTTAAACATTAAAGAAAAATAGAAAAAAATTAAAAGTAACAAATTGGTGGTTTAAAAATCAGTTAAGTTTTCTTGTTAATAATGATTATGAATATATATTTCTATGTCCTTTACTTACGGATAAATGTCTATAGCATATTGGATTCTTACATCACACTGTGGACTAAGATAACTTTTCTCATGCTTTATTGAGAATTTAATATGTTGTCTCACTCAAGGATGTTAAGGTAATTCTTACCTCTAGTTGTTGATAGATTATATCTTTTGTTAAATGAGTTTGTGGCATTGATGGACAAGTTGGTGACTATTTTGTGAAAGAGGTCTGTTTTCCAGGTAGTGTTGAACTCCTGTAATACAGTCATCAGCCCTCCTTAACCTAATGTCATGAAAGGCATGGACTTGAGACAAAGTCTACTCATAGTATGTAATGAGCTCTGATATTGCACATGTCAAACATAAGGCCAACTTCCCAATCTGTCATGTAACTAATAACAAGCTAGCTTACCAGAGCTCTAATCCAAAACTTGCTGTGAATTTTCATGTTACAAAGTTTATATGAAATATATGAATTAAAATAGCTTTTTAAAGTCTATACATACAGACACACATACACTTAAATGCGTGTACATAGTGCTCTAAAAGAGTATACATAAAATGCAATGACCAGTAAATAAAATATTTTAATCAAACAGATCTCATTGCTAGAAATGGGAAAGTTATTATTGTCTTCAGACAGAAATATAGTTTAATTCAAGATTCAAATGTCAGTAACAATATAATGTAGAAAAATGTGTGCTTTCAGTGACTATATTTCTGTTACCTATAACCATACAGTGAAAGATTAGAAATCTCTTGAATTTTAATCCAGGTTTATCTTGCAAAAATATGTGTTCTCAGGAAGGTAATTTTTCCTGTCCATATTTTGTCCATTGAATTGAGTAGCCAGATTAGGGTCCAGATCTAAGATACCTAAAATGAAACTATGACATTCACAATGGCTTGCTGACACTACAAGTTGATCTGATCTTGTTCCCTGCTTTACCCTTTGTAGAATCTTTCTCACTACTAATGTTGAGTCATTTTACTGTACTGGTCTTTATGACATTTCTGCTGAGTGCCCAGTCCCCACAATCCTCTGCCACATCACTGATACCAGTTGAGAACCTACTGTAGTGATTTGCATATGAATTAAGTGATAGTTCTAAAATTCAGCTTCTGCTGTTCTTCGCTGTCCATAGTCTGATGGGCTATTCCTGATTATGCTCTAATATATCCAGGAAATAATCACTTTATCGTTCTGTGCATCCCTCCGCTTCACTTTACCTGATGTCCTCATCTGTGTAAGGCCAGACTTTGTTCGGTTAAAGTTCAAGCAAAGCCCGTCTTACTGGTCCTTGGTTCTGGCAAGTGTTTTAGTCTTAGACATCCCCTTGCTCTTTATCCGTGTTGACTGGAATTTGGATCTTGATGATTACTGCTGTCACTCAGTGCCTGATCATAAACAAAGGATGGGCTGGCTTTAGCAACACAGTTTATCTCCTTATCTAATTAGTGCATCCTTGACTGGGGTGCTGCTAAGGCAGCAAAGTTTTGGCTTCTGGTTTTGTGCTGCTAATGAGGATTTTAGTCTGCAAATGTACTTTGCCTGTAGCAACTTGGTTTATTCTCTCCATTTTCAGTCCACTTATCATCAGTCCATTACACTGTTCCAATTCTGTAAAATGATACATAGTTACAAGATTGTGTTCCTGTTGTCTCCAGGGCAGGATCATCTGCAAAAAGTATCCTCTGGCTGAATCAGGTACAGACCCACAATCTGCTCAGCTTCCTATGGCATTGCTAACCTTCACGAACTTAGTTGTTTTATCTCTTTTAGCATCATAGAAATATTCATATGGATCTATGTTAAGCAAAAATTCCAATGTCGTAAAATGTGTAGAAAATCAACATGAAATCCTGTATTGCATGATATATTCCTTTGGCTATGCATCTAGAATAGGTATTTCTTCTTTTTTATATTAGAAGCCCCATCTATGCATTGGAAAATTTCTCCTCTCACCCAATCCACGTGTTTCTGATGAAATTATTCTTTATTGTACTTTGTGCACTCTCTAGTCGGAGGAAGGGACAAGTGGCCCTGCCCTAGCCAGTCATAGAACCTCATCCTTTTCTCCAGAAGGAAGACCTATTATCCAAGTGGGATTGGAGTCCCTCATTGAGATGAAATGGATGCTGAGAGAGTGAGCATATTTCTCTTCTATTTTTAAAATCACCTTCTGTAAGGGTATTTAACTCTTTATTAGTTTATGGCCCTTCTGGCCCTGCCAGTGTCAGGCTGAGTATGAAATACAGATGGTGGTGAAGAAAGAGGTATGGATGTCTGGATCCAGCCAGCTTTTAATGAGACTACTCCTGTAATTTCCACTTACACATACCAATAAGAAGGGTTTCTTAAAAAAAAAGTGTCAAAGTATAGTTGATGTACAACATTATATATTATAGGTGTACAAAAGAATGATTCACAATTTTATAGGTTATACTCTATTTATAGTTATTATAAGATATTGGGTATATTCCCTGTGTTGTATAATATATCCTTATTTTTATACATATTAGTTTGTACATAATAGTTTGTACCTCTTAATCCCTACCTTCAAGTTGCCCCTTCCCCATTCTCTCCTCTACACTGGTAACAACTAGTTTGTTCTTTGTATCTGTGAGTCTGCTTTTTGTTATATTCACTAATTTGTTGTATCTTTTAGATTCTACATATCAGTGATTTATACAGTATTTGTCTTTGTCTGACTTATTTCAGTTAGCATAATGCCCTCCAAGTCCATCCATATTGCTGCAAATGGCAGATTTTCACTTTTTATGACTGAGTAGTATTCTAATATATGTATGTATATATATATATAAATACGTATATATCTCTCACATTTTTATCCATTCATCTATTGATGGACATTTAGATTGCCTCTGTAGCTTGGCAATTGTAAATAATTCTGCTATGAACGTTGGGTGTACATGTATCTTTTCAAATTAGTGTTTTGGGGTATTTCGGATATATATCCAGAAATGGAATTGCTGACTCATATGGTAGTTATATTTTCAATTTTTTGAGAAACCTCCATATTGTTTTCTACAGTAGCTACATCAGTTTATATTCCCACCAAAAGTGTGCAAGGGTTCCCCTTTCTCCACACCCTTGCCAACATTTGTTACTTGTGTTCTTTTTGATGATAGCCATTTTGACAGGTGTGAGGTGAAATCTCATTGTGGTTCTCGGTTGCATTTCCCTGATGATTAGTGATGTTTAGTATCTTTTCATGTGCCTGTTGGCTATCTGCATTTCTTCTTTAGAAAAATGTCTATTCATTTCTTCTGCCTGTTTTTTGGATAGGTTACTTTTTTTTTATATTGAGTTACATGAGCTGTTTATATATGTTGGATATTAACTCCTTATCAGTCATATCATTTGCAAATATTTTCTCCCATTCAGTAGATCGTCTGTTCATTCTGTCAGTGGTTTCTTTTGCTGTACAAAAGCTTTTAAGTTTAATCAGTTCCCATTAGTTTATTTTTGCTTTTATTTCCTTTGCTTTAGGAGACAGATTCAAAAAACATTGCCACAATTTATGTCAAAGAGTGTTCTGCCTGTGTTTTCCTCTAGCAGTTTATGGTTTCCAGTCTTACATCTAAGTCTTTAATCCATTTTGAGTTTATTTTTATCTATAGTATTAGAGAATGTTCCGGTTTTCTTCTTTTGCATGTAGCTGTCCAGTTTTCCCAGCACCACTTAATGAAGAGACTGTCTTTTCTCCACTGTATATTCTTGCCTCCTTTGTCATAGATTCACTGACCATAAGTGTGTAGGTTTATTTCTGGTCTCAGTCATTTTCCATTGATCTTTGTGTCTGTTTTTGTGCCACTGTCATGATGTTTTGACTATTGTAGCTTTGTGATATAGTCTGAAGTCAGGGAGCATGATTCCTCCAGCTCCATTCTTCTTTCTCAAGATTGTTTTGGCTATTTGGGATCCTTTATGTTTCCATACAAATTTTAAAATTACTTTTTCTAGATCTGTGAAAAATGCCATTGGCAATTTAATGTGTTACATTGAATCTGTAGATTGCCTTGGGTAGTGTGGCCATTTTAATAGCATTCTTCCAATCTGAGAACACAGTATATTTATTTCCATCTGTTTGTGTTCTCTTCAATTTCTTTCATAAGTGTTCTATAGTTTTCTGAGTACAGGTCTTTTACTTCCAAGCTATTTTATTACTTTTAATGCAATAGTAAATGATAGTGTTTCCTTAATTTCTTTCTGATAGTTCAGGTTTTTTTTTTTTTTTCCTTTTTGCTTAACCTAGTTTCAATTACAATCATTTAAGCAAGAGACTTTGATTTGCCAAAAACATACCCTTTAAAAATGATTCTTAATAGTTTGATAATCAAATGGTTTGGTAGATTTTCATGCAGGATAAAAAGAGATAATATGGAATATTTCTTTTAACATGATACTGATAGATTATATTGATTATCTGTAATTGCATACTTGATAATATTATTATGGAAAAATGGCTGACAAGAACTCTGTAAAACATAACCTATTTATGTGTACAGGTTAGGTTTTTTCCACAGAAAATATTTAAGATGACACTTGTAGTATAGTAAGATGTTAGGTAAACTGTTGAGCAAAAGAAAGGAAGGGAGATTGCAAGTGGAAATGTATTACAGATATATTTTTAAAATAGAATGCACAAATATATGTAATGAAGATTTTTAGCAAGCTGCAAGTAACTCAACATACCATGAGCTTAGGACTAAAGGTGGCAATCAACATAACATGTAAGCAGAAGTCTATGAAGAGCTCTGAACATTTCTCTGAACCTTAGTTCCATTATTCATAACATGGAGATAAGAATGATACTTTTCCTGTAGGGTTTTGTAAGTCTTAATACAGTTTGTGGAAAGTGCTTAGCCAAAAAATTGCTCAGTAAATGGTTATTGCATTAATTTTTTAGAGAAAATAAATTATGTGAATTTCCTAGTGTATCCCACAGATGGTCAATTTTACTTTAAACATAATTTATATATTGTAAAAACTAGTTATATAAGCAGTAAATTTACATCTTTTCAATAAAAAGATTTTCGTAAAGAAAATCATCTCTATTGATTTATTGTTTGCCTGACGAAATAGGCAAGACTGGCCTCTGGTGGTAGTATCTTAGAACTGCAGATGTACAGTCCCCATAGCTGAGAAATGGTTGAAAGTACTTGCCAGATTGAAACTGCATGACAGCTTCATTTGAGAATAAAAAATAATCTGGAAGCATCAAATATGAATTCTTTCCAGATAGGTTCTGTCAAAGCCCTGAATCTGAGAGATATTTTTAAAGATGAGTTTACAGCAGTCCTTCCCAAAAGCCACCTTAAAAACTGAGAAGTCGCATATATATACATATATACACACACACACACACTGTGTACACACAGACACTTTATGCACACATACCCATATATATTTGTTGGTGTAACACATATTTCATCTCTTGGAAGTTCTGTCTTCTTTTGTAAAATGTTAGTAACAGTATGTTATTGCTCTTTTGTTTGTTTATTCATTTGGATTTAATGTTCTAACTTCTCAAATTGAGGAGTTGGCAGTACTATATAAATTCTCACATTTTCTTTAAAAGTTGTGCTTTCTCCCCAATATAAGTTTTAAAATATTTTATCTCTATTCATGTAGTAATCCTTTAGTGTTTACCAAGAGCCCCCAAGAAGGGACAACAACAAATGGAACATAATTGCTAACAACATCCTATTGTTATTTAACCAAAATAAAGACCATTGTAACAAAATTCTCCTAGATATCAAGTCTAGGAGAAGACATTTGTCTCTATCAATGAACTGTTAAGCTTCCTATATAGACAGTGAAATTTATATAATCCATCTGAATGTTATTGTTTCTCTGTTTTTTGCTGATTATAATGGGTTTTCCAGCTTACATTGTGGATTCATCATTTATAAACTAACTACAAATTTTAGTTCCTTTTAGCTGCATTTTAATGACAATGATTTTTCAAACATTTTCTATTAAAAACACATTTTAAATTTAGCATTGAAGATTAAAGCCTATTTTTATGGTTGTTTTGTTGTTTTTTAAAAAAAATAGTTTCTTAAATATTCTGCTGTAATTCTTTCAAAAACATTTCTATGTAAAATCAGACAAATAGAAGACATTTCTTAGAAAACTATATGTTCTGTTTTAAAAACAGAGGTTCCATTCAGTCTCCCAAATCAGGTCCTCTTTTCCACTGAAAAATTCTCCTCTAATATTATAGGATTTATACAAACTTTCCTTATTAATCTCTCCTCATTTTTTTTTTTCCATTTAGCTTTCATGTGCTGACAGGTAGGAAGTCAGTATTGTCAGATGTACTGATGATTAGGTAGTGTTTTAAAACAAAACTAACAGCACAAAAGAGTGTATTCCAAAAGGTCAATCAAAAGACACACCACTCATCCCCTGCAAACCTTTTACCATTGCATCAAATGGATTGTGTGCAGTATCACTTTGAG
This sequence comes from Camelus bactrianus, assembly GCF_048773025.1. Lineage (NCBI taxonomy): Eukaryota > Metazoa > Chordata > Mammalia > Artiodactyla > Camelidae > Camelus > Camelus bactrianus. The sequence goes on from NC_133539.1 coordinate 32,627,443, forward strand.
AGTAGGCCCCGGGTTTTCTTTTAAAATAGATTTTCATAGTGGTATAATAGAGATGTTTTGTAATGAGAGTTAAATGAGGTTAAAAACAGGGCAAAGGCCATACAGTTTTTTGTAACACTCTAAATAGATCAAGACTTTAGAGTTGTTTTGTTTAAGAGCCCTTCTAGAAGGTAAATTTATATGCAGTTCAAGCACTTGAAACCATAATTTATTCGTCAGCATCGCTTTGTCTAGCTATTCTTCATGAAATAGCATCATGATACTTTGCAATGGAATGTGATTGTGCAACCCGATATTACTTATGTGTGCTGATAAAAGAGGAAACGATGATTGTATTCTTATTCTTTTGCATACTATGAATTTAAATTTCAATTAAGTTAGATTAGATATTCTGTTCTATGCCATCTTTATTTAACACTAGTGGTGATTAGTTTCTAATTTCAATTGCTATTGATACCAACTTTATACCCTCCCATCTGTGAATATAAAGTCAAGGCATTCACACATTTCCATTATATTTATTTGTGTTTGAAATTTACATTTTAAAATATCTTAAAATTTAACTAAGTGTGAAATGTTTCAAATTAAGAGCCACAGTTTTCTAAACATTAAAACACAATGTCAGATATTAAAGTTCAGAGCTGGTAAATTTTTTAAGCTAATTTCAAGTTGTGTCTTATTTTCTTAAATGAATAAATGAATGAATGAATACACAAATAAATGATTTTCAAGTACCTTAAATCCTGCACTAATATTTAAAACAACTAATTTGCAAGATACTTACATTAAAGTTAGATTGATTTGAGCAAGTAAGTTTGAATCATTAGCTTAATGCATAGTGTTTGAAACCTAATTCTTTTAAAATATAAAACTTCTCTGTAAACCTTCATCCTTATTTTTTTCCCCCTGTATATTCTTTGCAACCTACTGAATACCAGGCATCCACTGACTGTAGGATTCTTCCCTTATTCTCTGCCTTACCCCGCATCTGTTTGATTCCACTGTCACTGCCCTAGTTTAGAGCCTGACAGTAAACTCCTAGATGGCATGTCTGACTAGCAAATTCACCTTCCACAAAGCTGCTAGACCAACTTGTCTAAAATGTAAATTCAATCAGTGTACTCTATGGCTCCCCATTGCTTAATGATAGAGTCATGTTTTTGAAAATAGAGTGAGATAGCTATTGATTTATTCCATGTAACTATACTTACTTTGAGTTTGAGAACATAATGGCAAAATTAAGTCTCAGAGTTACTGAAGCAGTGCCATAAGCCAAAGGATGCAGAAAGTGAAAATGGAAATGGCTGTTGATATTAATTACATTTTGACTACCTCCAAGAAACCAGCAGAGACTAAATCTCATCATAATTGACAGCATAAGACTAGAAATCTGCGTATTAGAAAAATTGTTCAAAAATCCACAGTTGTCACCCTTTTTGGGTAAGGCAGCAGACTGATTGCTGGTAGTCAGGAGATTGGGTGCTAAAATGACTCTTCTTCATTTCTCTCTAACTAGGTGACAAGTCCCTTCCCTGTTTGCTGCCTTAGTCTCTACATCTGTCAAATGGGGGTAGTAATGCCTCACCTTTGTCCTAAAGGAGAAAATGAGAAAGAGATGTCATATCACTACAAATCTAGTAAAAACTAGAATTTGTAATTCTTTATTGCTGGCAAAGTGTTTTCAAATATTTTAGGCCATTTGATTGTCACAATAAGGCAGTGGTTAAAACTCTATCAGATGCTAGACACCTTTTATGTAACAAATATTTTGTAATGCTTTCTTTGCAAAATGAAATTAACAGATAATATAATTACAATACATATGAGATTTTTATAAGATAAATATAATAAAAGGAGTATGACTCAAAAAAATTTTAGTGACTGAAATTATTAAAGTAATAATATAAAATAAGAGCCAGTTTCCTAATAAAACACACTTAAAATAATTGATGGCCTTCTGCAAATAAAAAAGGGGCTCAGTATATTTTTCTGGTTTACATAAATACATTTATATGTTTGTGTGCATGTTTTTATGTGTACACATGCATTGTGTAGTATGTGAATGTTTATATATACATACGGGAGGAAGTCATCAGTCTGATTTCTTGGTATACAAATACCTCAAATAGGTAAATATTTCTACTCAGCTAAGTCATTGTCAATGGCTTTGACATCAAAATTTTCAGGACAACAAAGAATCAGTTCCATCAGTTTTTCAGTTTATAGCAGTTATTTGGAATTAAGATCATTCATATTATTTAAAACTGGGAAGATTTGAAATTTAGACAATTTATTGACCCATTTAATAATTTTAATTGTTTACTACAATGCCATCAACTTAGAATTTAGACACATTTTTCCATATTATATGTAGGAGAACATTATCTCCAGTAGGAAGTATCAAATTGCCATGTGTCACTTACATTTTACTATTTCCTTTGTTCCATTTAAGAAAAGGAAAAAGAAAAAGGAACTTTTCTAATGCGTCTTAGTTTGTGGAAAACTGTGGGTGGTAATTTAAAAGGTGGTTAGAAAATTATCCCCTAAAGACATTTTAGGTTAAACAACTTTCAGAGTAAGATTGGAACTAACCCTAAGGTATTGGAATGCAGGGGTGACGTGGGTGGTAAAGGTGGCTTGTGGCTAGAAACTAATTAGCATTGAATAAATTACTAATCAAATTTCCTTTTTCAAATATAGGTATGATTTATTCCAGGGAGGGTCTTGGTATAATTGACCTAAATATTGACCTATTTTTGCTGTCTTTTTTGGTGTCAAATAGAAGACTTTTGATAAATGGAAATTGTCAAAGGACTTTTTAAATGTTATTTCATTAACAAATTTACGTTTTTGGTAAACTATAATGCATAGCAAATCCAATTACAAAAATCTTGCAAAGTGCTGTGTAAATTTTTGTTTATGATAGCCTTGAGTTAGTATCAAATTTTGTTTGTGAGAATTGAGTGAGTTAGTACATGTAAAGTAGTTTAGAACAAGATTTGGCAAATACTAAATGCTCTGAATATGTTAGCTATCATTATTACTATTATATGTAGATTCATTCCAATATATGAAGGTATAGATTTCTATATGCATGCAGTTTCAAAGAGTAGTACATTAACATATCCAGCATTGCTTTAGGGTTTTTTGTTTGTTTTCACTTGTTGAGACTATTGAACATAAATTATCATTTTTTGGAGTATTTCCATAGATTACTTTTTTAATGATTTCTTTTCCCATAGTTTTTAGGAACATGTCTATTTTTCTGGAATGATTTCAATCACGTGAGTTTACATTGTATATAAATCTGTTTCAGCAGTAATTAACATCTACATTTGAATATTCTTTTAAAATATTTTCACATTCTCTTATTCATTAGATCAATCAACAAACAACAGAGATATGACATACTGAACAGTAGGTCCGTGAACAAATAGCTATAACATCCCTTTTAGGAAAGAAGCTAATATTAAAGGATGAAACTTATATGAGTAAAAATAATTATCTGTTATCATAATTACTAAGCAGAGATGTCTAAGAATTAGAACAAATCCTGAAGAAGTCAGTAAAGATCTTGTGAGTAAGTAGGAATTTATGAAGCAAGAGAATGAAGGGATATGTGAGGAAGAAAGTATGTTTCAAGAAATCTAGTCATTGCAACAGCATTTAATAGTTGCAACAAAATTACAAACAATCCATTGTTAAATTACTTTTAATTTAAGAAGATTTTAGAATTGAACCCTGCAACACTTGAGAGCTTACCCAATAATCCCTGGAGCAGAATAAACCTGCTTACATGTGGAAAGCTGGGCTATCGTGTCTTTATTTCCCAGAGATCTGATAATTACCTGGACAATTTCGAGACAAAAGTAGAGCCAAATAAAGACACCATTAGACACTGCAAATGCTTAGTGAGCTCCATGAATATTTAGGCTTCAAAGAAAGGTGAACTGAAGGTTTTAAGGTATGAAGTCTGGTTAAGATGTATTTTAAACCATGGTGTTTAATTTGCAGTTGTTATTTCAGAGTTACTCAGTAATATTTTGAAGAAAAAATAAACAAGCAAATAAAGTATGAAAAGTAACGAGTCAGAAATCATAGTTAGATAAACAAGCGAATCTACAAGTTGTTCAAGTAGATGATAAATTATTAATTTTAATATGCTTGGTAAACAATTTTTAAGACTTTTTATTGCAAAGGTAGTATAAAAGCACTGTCTTAGTCCGTTTGGGCTGCCATAACAAAATACCACATACATGATGGCTTAAACAGCAGAAACTTATTTTCTCACAGTTCTGGAGGCTAGAAGTCCAAAATCAGGGTTGCTAGCATGGTCAGATTCTGGAGAGCTCTCTTCCTGGCTTGCAGGTGGCACTCCTTTTTTTTACATAAAAAATAAGAAAAATCCAGGTGTCTGGAAAGCAGTCTATAGAATATTGATAATATTCTCTTGGGAATATTCTGTATATTTCAGTCTGTAGGAAATTAATCCCTCCACCTTAATCATTTCTACCTGGGCTCATTTTTATACGAAGATATAAAGTTCAAATTTAAATACAAACAGTATGCAAATAATATTATGCCATCCATTTATCTATAGTAATGCAAAGAAATTCCAATACTTAACTACTTAGTTTTTTGTGTTTATAAATATATGTTACAGTATTTGTCACCAAACAGGAATTGGGTTGCCTGCACCAAATGGTGCTATATGTGTGAAAAAGTACCCCCTTTTTGTCCCCGATATTCACATAGCCAAAGTTTGTTTCAAAAAAAAAAAAAAAAAGCCAAACAAGAGAAACAGGGTAGTGTTGGAACATGGATTGTTCTTGCATTCTTGCTTAGGGAAGCACAGTATTTTTAAATTTTTATAAGTTCTGAAAGTGACTGGCTCTGCTTGTAGCATCTGAAAGTTACAGTGTAGCAGTTCCCATATAATTACCCTGGAACCTGTGGTCTTATACTGTTATTCCTGAAATTCAAAGCTTGTGGTTATAAGCTGACTTTTTGGGGGAACTCTAAAGATTTTATCAATTAAACTTAATCTTTACTAGAGAATGAACTAGAATAAAGCTTTGTCAAATCAAATTTAGTGGTTAGGAAATTTATCAAAATATGTTGTGTAGAATATCTATTCAGAATGCAATTGTCTTTAAAGATGGTACCAGAACCACAATAATAAAAGATTTGGAGTTTGGAGACATGACTTTGAACCCCAACTCTTCTGATTACTATGTTGAATACATTGCTTAACACAGCTGAGCCATATGACCTTATAATATGAGGAGAAAACACATACCTTGTTTATCCCCCAGGGCTTTGGAAAGATCAAATGAGATAATACATGTGTGAAAGCTCTTAGTAAAACTTTAGTCATATAAGCATACATGTTACCATTGATTTAATGGATGTGATACTGCTTAATGGATCCCATCTAAAATAAAGTTAAACCTAGCTATGCTGCTGCTTGGGATTTTGCTCTACAATCTAATATGTACTTTTGTTTACTGAGGAGCCACCACTAATTAAAATGTGGTTGATATTCATGCTGTTCACATTTGTCCATTTTTTACCCCATCATCTATGGATAGTACTTCAGCAACACTGACAATGTACGGCAGCCATCAGCTGCAGTGTGGCTTGCCTCACACCCTCCTCTCACATGCTGGGCTTTCACAGTGGAGCCTGCTGAGACAAAACCGTTTCACAGTCTTCTTCTTCTTACTTTCCATTTATCCAGGATCAACTGAATTCTAAGCAATTCATAGCAAAAGCCTAGTTAAAAAACCAAACAGACAACCCCCCCCCAAAAAAAACAATGAAGCACACAGAATTTCTATGAAAATCAAATGTATCTGTCTCTCCTAATGAAAATGTGAATGAAGCAAGGTAAGAGAAAAGGATAAATTACAAAAAAGCATTTCATAATTAAACTGCTATTTCCCATTTAGATTTCATTAGACAAGATGTGAAAAATAAGGACAGTTACAGATATCTCAGTTTTTACAGTAACTGAGAATAAAATTCATTTTTGGAAGTACAAATATCAATTTAAAGAAGACAAACATCATTATTTTAAACCATGTATATTAGTAAAGCTCAAAGAAGTATATATACCTCCTAATTTGGCCACACAACTTTAATAAATAACATCTTAAAAGTCCAAATCTATGATCATTTTGAAAATCCAACGTTAAGCATTATTCTCAAATGACTTATTGTTTCATTACAAAATAGAAGATGCATTCAAAGCACTTTAGCAATTGAGAATCTTTAAATAGTCTCCACATTCTGTTGTGTAGGCCTAATGGCTTTGCAGTAGGTCAGGAATTAACTTTTAGCCTATATGCAATCCTGAGAATGGCCGTATGGAAGTTAGGAAGTTTGCCACATGGAGCTTCCAGTATATGGAAGGCAAAATGAAGAATGGAGAGCACATGGGATTTATCAAGATAAAGTGATTTTGGTACCCTACAGTTGAAGATTCTAACCTTATATCTACCAATCTTACTGAAGTTTAGTTTTCTAATCTGTAAAATGGGCATACTACCACCTACCTCATTGGGAATCTATAAGGACTAAAAAAAACTTGGATACAAAATGGATGAGATAGTGCCTGGCAGAAATGTGTTGTCAATAGAAGCTACTAGGTGGTATTCTCTGGGAAAAGATAGGAAGTTAGACATAAACCAAGGCCAGGATGTCAGAAATATGGCTGCCCATGAAAGACATTATTAATGCATCAGGAAAAACTGAGCCCACATAAGTTTTATGAAAAACTTACTTGCTCCGGTAAAACTAAGGTGTATTCCTGTGTAATACATTCTTCCATGAATTAAGGTGAGGGGTCTCCTCATCCATATACCAAATGAAATGTCTTCGGTAAAGAATTCAAAGAGTATTAGGAAAACTGCCTCGAAATAACCTGCCACTGAACATACGCTAAAGTAAGATGACAATATTGGAATTCCTGATTAGTCACATTAAATGGTCAACTTCTCTGATCTTTGAGTGTGCACATCTCTTGGACCCTTTGCTTTAACCTGTTTACCAAATGGCTGTTCCAATCCCATGAGCTTCTTGGCCATTCATGAAGTGCCTCTTCTGAGAGATACATGAAATGACAGTCAGAAATAGCATGCCCATAAATTTGTATGAATTGATCTCAATTCAGTGGCAGGATCTTAAAGGAGGGTAATTTGTAAAATCCACAGCTGACTAATTTCAGAAATAAAATGTGTCATAGTAAACAGTGCACCCCTCACCTATTATTAATGTAATTGCCACACAGTATTACTAAAAAACACAAATTCAGGTAACAGAAAGATACAGATAGTTGTTAAAAACCTGACCACCACTGATGGTACATAGAAAAAATTCATTCTAAGACTCTGATGCTTTAATTTCAGTAGAGCTGGAAGGTGACCCGTGTATGGTTAAGGATGCAGAGATGATGTCTAGAAAGCATGCCTGCTAGTTGATTGGAGGGAGAATGCTCACCCCACACTGACAGTTAAGTTTATGATACCAGTGTTGCAAGAGGAGGATGGCAAGCAAGCAGCACTAAGAGCCAGCAAATCTGCATTAACATTTTATACATTGAATTTAATAATGTATTCTTCATGCTAAATAACTTGCTGAAACTTATTTCATCTGATTTGAGATGTGATTTGAGAACTGCCAATATGTTAGGCAATCTGCTGCAAAATTGTCTGTTTTCATCTAAGTATCTCTGCATCATCTTTAGCTCTGCTATGTACTGAGATTTTTTTTATGCAGCCCTACTCAGCAAATCAGAGCTTAAACTTATGTTTCCAATAGCAACAGTATGCTAGAGGGAATATTTTAGCTATATTTTGAGGCCATAAGCAAAGGTAAATGTCAGCACTAGGGCAGACATGAGGACGTGTGCAAATAGTGCACCTGCGCAGAGAACCAATTACATTAGACTGTAAACGCAGGACACCAAGTGGGAGGTAACTGCCCTCATGGTGGGATTTCCAGAGTCCTGAGAATGTCCATTCCGCTTACTGCTGGCCGATGCATTAAATATCTAACCGGTAAAAGTTCATTGTTTTAAGTCTTATGTTTCCAAAAATGCTACCCCTATTCAAAAATAAACACCACAGGGAGGGTTAAAAGGCTGTAAGTTATATTAGACACATACAGTATGAATGGGCTCATTAGAGCCAGTCCTGAGTAAAAATTTTGATTAGGAAGGTGGGGAGGGAATAATCTAAATAAAAGAAATGATGTTTGTGTGTTGTGCGTGTGTGTGTGTGTTTGTAGGGGGTATGTAATGAACATTTCATTTTAATTACTCCACTGTTTTGTTTGACTCACTGCCCAGAAGTGAGAGTTGCAGCCTCATTTGGGAACTCCCATATATTCCTAGTTCTCGTGCCATAATATTTGAGTTCCTGACTCTAAAATCTGAATTATTTAGACAAAGTGGTTTTGAGTTGAATCATCTCACTCTGGAAAGTAGTTGTGATTCACTTGAAAGCACAACAAAGTAATAGCCAGTTCCCCTGCTGCCTAGCTGCAGGACTATTTACTCTAACCAGTCCACAGTACACAATCATGCTTCTGGCCCATGACTTCCAAATCTCACAATTGTCCCTCCTTTTGTATCAGAACTATGAGCTTTACCAGTGTGTTATGCTGTTTTACCACTTGTCTTCATTCTTGGCTCCACTTGGTATATGAATATGACAATAACATCTGAATATACACATTGAAAATATAAAGACAAAAAGAATAGTTTTACATTGACTTATATTTGCAATTTTCTCTTTGCTTCTATTAAGAAAAAATTATTGAATTATTTTGAAGTGCATTGCTGCTATTTAAAAATAAAACTGAGAATGATTGTAATCATCAGGAAAGTCCTGACCAAATTACAAAAAACTTGGTGGAGTTAGGGTTGAGAATTTATAAAATGACAGTGAATAGAAAGAAGGAGTAAGAACATAAAACTGAAAATATGTTAATGGAAGAAGTGAAAAAAATGTAAAATCAAAGTAAACTTACCAGGTTTAAGGGAAAAAAGCCTCGGCCCAAGTAGGAAATTAGGAAATATGAGTATTACTACAAGGCTAAGGATAAGAAAAAAGAAACATGGCACCAAGTTGATCTTAGGAGACAGTTTCATGAAAGATAGATTTAAGAACCGACTCAAAGTGTATATTTTGTTTAGATGATAATAAATTTGACATGAAGCTATTAGCTTGGTGGTCATTGAAAGTTCACATAAAAATGAGCCTTTCTGTAAAGTTCACTGGAATCCAGATTAAAATGCTTTTAGAATAGGTAGAGCCAACCAGAGAACTGGAAAATTATCTAGGGAAGTTTATTTTACTAGCTACATCTACTCCAAAGTAGCCTTTGACATATCCCCAGAGTCCCAGCTTAGGTACAGAAAGTAGTTTGTCATAAATATCAAGGAGTGAACTCTCGAGGCCACAAGTGTAGAAGCTGTAAGAAGGCAGATGTTTCGTTGTGCTTGACCACAGTGAACTCATTACCTAAATAATTCAGATTTTCAGACTGAAAGCAAGAAAATCACTAGGACAGGTAAATGGACTAGAAAAATAAACACATGGTATGTTATAGTGAATTGAAAGGATATTTGAAAGAAAAGGCTTACAAAGAAAGCATAATTTTATTTACCAGGTACTGTGACAGTAAAACAGCTAATTATGTGAATTCCATTTTAAGTAAGAATGAATGTTTTCAGAACTGTTATAGACTTAAAAGGAACTTGGAGGGACAAGAATTAAAGGAAAAGCATTGAGGAAAAAATGGGTGAAAAGGGTCTGGAACATAGGTGATAAGGAATTATTTGCTAAGCACAAAAGGACTAAACTATGAAATAGAAATTGGCCTGTTGACAAAGACAGTGTCCTAAAGGGAAGCTAAAGCAATTTGTCTTCAACAAAAATAAATTTAATGTTAATTAAAATATCTTCATACTAGAAGCAAAAGAGAACTAGGAAGAACTTTTAGGTTACATTATACACAATTTAAAAAAAAATGAACATCAAATAAAAATATTGGGGAATTCGAATTTTCTCTTGCTTATAAGGTTGTTTCTGGTGAGTTGGTTGGTAATTTAGAGCTGTTAAACTGGGATGATTCTAGTTTGCAGTGCCTTCTGTGAGGAAAACAAGAGTCTGCTACAAAGCAGTACCGTTGTTTTCACCTAGTAATACTTCAGTGTGTAAGTCACTGTCCTGAAAATCATAAACATGGTGTGCAACACTTGTTCCTGCGTTCCTAGTTGAGAGATTGTGAGTCTGTTACTCAACTGAGCATTCAGATATTTTGTTTTTTCTTTAATTCCAACGAAACTGAACCTTTCCTGATGCTCAAATTCTGTACACTCTACAAATCTGTGAAAATTACAAAGAATTGAAGATGATCCATTTTCTTAGTGTATGTACTTTTGGAAGTCTGGACAAGTAGGAGTATATTTAAAATGCAAATATTGTACTGAGATGCTAAAAGAATTTACATTCTGAGGCTGTAGTTTAAATATAATTGCATTACATTAAAACACAGTTGGGTTTATCGTGTGATATAAATTTGGTTTATTTCTTACAGATTTTTGGTGACGAGGATTTTGTTTTGATCTTGTAGCATATACAGAAATTTCACAACCATCTCTTATAATTTGTGAAGCTTTAGCAGCAACATTTGTAAACACAAGGGGATGTTTTCACTTTTTAGTAGGGGAAGAGCAGATGGTTGGGATTAAGGGAATCACTCCTTCGTGTTTAATAATGCAGCAGGGAAGGCAGTGGCAAGCTAACTTTTCACCAAGAGAGAATAATTTTTCAGAGCATCAGCTGGATCTTTCCTAGCTAGAATAGAGCCCCTTCAGATGTGTACCATCTGCATGGGAGTGAGTCACAGCAAAAGATCTAATAATACTTGTAAAATACACTTTGTTCCCAATGAGTTCTATACAGAGAAATAATCTCTGGATTTGATGGAAAGGAGTGGTAAGGAGAAACTTGCATGTAAGTAGAGGACTGGTGGGTAGAAATTCAATAAGACAATAGAAAAGACATAGACCATGCAGTCAAATATACAAGAAACCAAGTGAAAAATCATTTAGGTAATGTTTTGGATTTATTGCAGTATATAAAAAACTCATTAAAAAAAAGTATGATTTTTAAGAGAGATTATTTAAGTATAATTTAAAATACAAATTTAGTCATCACAAAAACTTTTAGAAAAGAGTAAATTTATAATATAATTAAAAAATACAAATTAATTTTACATTGAGTATAACAGGATAGAAAACAAAATATTAGTAAAATATATTATTATGTAATGCAAACAGCAACACAAAAGAAAAATTAAAGAAGGATTCTAATGACCACAAATGGTCATTGTGATTGACCTTATTACAAAGACTTTGATATATTGAAGATCAAGGGATTCTCTCAACACCTACAGTTTCACCTCCTCCACTAAGAAAAATGCAACACAGCCACACCATTTAACAGTTGTCTCCGTTCAGTTTTTGAAGTACCAGATTCTAAAGGAGATGCTTTCAAACCGTCAGTGATATGAATAGAAGGAAAAAACTGTAACCACAAAATCAGTGAGCGAACAGAAATTTGGCCTGAAGGAATCACAAGGTGGAGGATGAAATTTAACTCTTTTTCATAGTTTTGGGTCAGCAGTACTTTTATATCTAGGCCTTCATAAAAAAGAGAAAAAGCATGTGTTGTGGTGAGTATGATAGTCTCACAGCCACAGATTTAGGCATGACTATAACTAGAGAAATTGCCTTAATAAGAATTTTATGAGTCCTACATTTAAAAGGGACTTCATAGAGCCTGTACTCCATCTGCCTCCAAGTGCTTTGCCAGTGGTTGGTGTCATATATAGTGCCTTGGTTTGAAAGAGTATTTTTTCCTATTATTTGAACATAGTGTCTATATTTTTCAGGGTTTTTCCTCCATATACAGTCTAAGCTTAGCTTTTTAAAAAGATTATATTCATTTGAAAGTGTAGGCAACAGAATAAAAAGAAAAATAAAATCACTATCCTTTTTTCCCCTTGAATAATGATCCAGACAATTGAAATTCTACAACCTTAGTTTCTTCATCTATAAAATGAACAGTGTGGATCAGATGATTATTAATATAGCAACCATTAAAAAATTTACGTAGCTGTATTCTTGCCCTTTGTGAAGGATTCCTATAGTCTTAGAATATTTGTTAGGTATGAACAAAGGGGTTGTTTCAAATGACCTGCGGATAAAAATGTATGAGAGACAGAGTAAACAGATGATGTGCACATATAAGACATGGGTGCTGCTGTGATTAATAAAATAAAAATTAATAATTTCTAAAAGATCTGATAGGAAAATAAACAAATTTGGATGTCAGATTTCTGATGTTGAAATAAGGATTTTTATACTCCAAAAGGCAATGAATCTTTATGGAGTGCTAAGCAGGAAGGAGTCAAATGAAAGAATTTACATTATCTGTTAACTTGGTCAAGGACTCTTTCCAAACACTTGAAACAATTCTCATCGTCACTCCTTTCTGAGTACGAACAGAGGGAGACACAATAGAGATTTATTTCTGTTAATCATTAGACAGATTAATATAGGTTAATTGAAGATTAACATTGGAGTTGTATCAGCCAAGTGAAATGGAGGGGGAAAAAGGTAAAGCAGATTATAGTTAAATATCCTGAGGATGTATGTTATATCCTGACCACAGCTGGTTACATATTTACTCATGTAAATGCTCAAAAACAGTAATTATAATATCAGACATCTCAGCCCTATTCTCTAAAAGTATACAGTCTTCAAAATATTTTCTTTATTAACCTGAAAACAGTTGAAAGGTAATTGCAACTATTCAATGTAAAAAAATGCACGGATCCTTAAAGATCTTTTAAAGATCCTCCCTTTGTCTGGCTCAGGCTAAAGGTTTATAATGTTAGCATGCAAGTTTTTGTCTTGAACAAATTGGAAATAATAAAATATAAAAATCCCAGAGATGAATTAACCAAAATCATTTAATTTATTTAAATGAAAATATAGACATAGAGTTCACTGATAATTCAGTAGACATTTTAAATATAATTATATTTTTCATGCTTTGGAGGGAAGACAGTAGGAAGTTTTTTTGTTGCTCAAAAGTGGCTGACAGGGATGTGAATGATTAAAATTAGAAATGTTTTCAAAAGTCAGGAAGAAAGCACGAGGACCAATTGTGTGTGTGTGTGTGTGTTTGAAGTAAAAAAAAAATATATATATATATATATATGAAAGAGATAATATATTTATGCTTAAGCTTTTGTTTAAAGATAGGGGTATAAGTAATCTGTGACTAGAAATGCAAAAAGAGAACATAGAGTAATACAAGTTATTCTGTGATTAGGAAGATTTTTTTGTGTTTTCATAAACAAGATATATTAAAAAAATGTTTTACTCATGAAATGCAGTGACAAAGAGCCTAGCCTTTAAATTCTGTTGCATTTGAAATATTATAACCTCAGGCTGTGGGTTCATACATTAGCCATGCTTAAAGTATGCTTGTTACTACTTGGCACCGTCAATTTTAATGCAGCTTTTGTTGGCTTTAAATAGTGAAACAAATAGAAAACAATCAGGCTCTAGTGACTTGGAACCTGGATACTAGCCCAGCTTTCATTTATTAGGACCCTGGGAAAATAAATTTAAAAGGGAAAAACTTTCAAATCTGCTTTCGGGTTACATTTAACAAGTACTTCTCCCAAGGATTCCCAAGCTTTTTTTACTTCAATTTATTCTGCTGGTTGGTAATATAAATTATAGTAGGAACTAATGCATTGCAGGACTGAAGTGTCTGTTCAAATAATTCTTGAGGCTGAATAGAGCAACAGTATTTATAGATGATTTATAAATCACAGAGACTTCTCTATTAGAGTAGCATCTGTAGCTGGGCATGGAGGTATGTGCCCTAATACTCACCTTTAGAAATCTTTGTGTTATTTAATAGTATATTCAGTGATCTACTTTGTCCACTGAAAATTATTCTGGGTATTCTAATGTTGTCCAATGGAAGAACGTGGTTAGACTGGCAAAATATGTAAATACCTTACAGAACTATATTAAATTACTGTATCATTTCCATAGTTCTACCAATATTCGGCATATCTTAATCTTACCGTTTTGTGAGAAGTCTTTTAGTGAGTGACTTGTGAGGCATTAGTCACACTTGGTAATGTAATTGTAAATGATTAGCTACCATGAAGAGTATTTCATAGTATTCCTGTTAGATGGGTGAAAAATATAAGAATTCTCCTGTTTTAAACACTGCAGATTCTGGATTATAATTGTCCAATGTAAAATAAAACCAGTAATGAAAATAAATCCTCCATATAGTTCTTGAATCTAAGACGAACACTTCCTAGAATAGATCATTTCATTTTACTTACTGATTTCTCTGTTATAGTCTAGTAACTTCTCTTCTCTAGAACTGAATTATGTTTATCTTGCTCCAAATTTTAAAAGGTCATATTTAAACACAATGTGTTCTAATTCTCTCTTTTAATAAAACTACTAAACAAATGTATTATCTCTTCAGTGGTGAGGTCTTCAGAAAGATTACCTTTCTTTTTTTTTTTTTTTGACCAGGAAGCTCTGGTAAATGCAAAAAAAAAAATCCCATTTCTGTGAGAGAATTTTGTACGTTGTTAAAGCAAATTTAAAATATGAGAGTAATTTTGATACACGAAAAATGAATGTGGGATGAGAGGAGGGCTGTGTCCCAGGTCTCGGTTGAGCACCTGAGGCATGCCCTGCCAATTGTGGGTCCTTGGCTTCACGCTGAAAAGAATTCAGGCGAGCCACAGTTGAGTAAAGATAGATTTATTTAGAGAGATACATACTACATAGAATGTAGGCTGTTTCAGAAGGCGAAAGAAAGGCCATGAGTTGTAGGGGTTGGGTGCTTAGGTTTAAGTAAAAGTAGGTACATACTCCATAGGCAGAATGCAGGCCATCTCTGAAGATGAGGCAGCAAGAGAGGCCATGAAGTGCTATGTTGCTAGTTTTTATGGGCTTGGTAGCTTTACATGCCAACAAGTGGGAGGACCATTCCAACTACCCTGAGGAAGGGGCTGGGATGCCCAGGAATTGGGACAGTGCTCACTCTTTGACTTCTGTGGTTAGCCTTGGAACTGTCATGGCGCCTGTGGACATGTTATTAATCATGCTGATATATTACAATGAGCACATAATGAAGCTCAAGTTCTACTAGAAGTTAAATCTCCTGCCATCTTGAGCCTCAGGGCCTAGTGGGAGTTGAATCTTCCACCATTTTGGTGTAAATTGCTGCAACATTCCTTGAATGGCTATGTCCTTCCCCATTCCCTCCTGTCTCAATTTTATCATGTATATTTGTTTATCCATCACTGAATTATCAACATACCAAGTTATTGCTTGCATTTTTCTTCAACCTAAAGTAAATTTTGCTATTTAAATTAATTGCTGTTTGTTTTCTTATGGGAGTATTATTTTATATTTTTGTTTTTGGCATATTTATTTAACTATCTGCAAAATACATAACATTCATTCTTGACCCACACATGTCTCTGTGACTCTGTCTTCCTTTTGGTTTATGTATATAGTTTATTACCTTATTTTATGTTTTGACCATCAAGGTCCAATAGAGTAACCACACTTGAGGCCCACCTTGATCTGAGTTTGTCACTTAGGACCCAAATGACTAATTTATGAATCAAGGATGCAATATTTTCAGTTAAATTCAGATCATAGGTTCTGCGTTTAAGGAGCTTGGAAGTCTCTACTACATTTTAACAAGTAAAAAGGTGAACAGCCTAAAAATCAGCACCTTTTCTTGGATCCATAAGCAAAGGGGAAAACCCAGGGCAAAGTTCTCAAGATTGGAAAGACAGGCACAAATCAGGGAGTCAAGACACACCCAAGCAGAGACTCATAAGTGCAAGCCACCTTGAAAACCAGTGCCAGGATAGGAAGACCTGAACTGTAATTGATTTTTTTTCACAATTTTTAGAAACTTTATTTTCCATCAACCTGTTTCCATTTTAAGAGTTTGAACTGTAATTGTTGAAATGCTGAATACTTAGTGTGTACACATTTGAGAGTTAAAAAAAAAAAAAACCTCCAGGGGCCTCAGCCATAGGGAAGACCTCAAAATAATGTAAAGTTTACTCGCAGGAGCTTGACCAGGCTCCCACAGTAAATATCAGAGAAAAATCCCACCAGGCAATCACAGAAAGATACTCCCCATCTCCTCCCTGCCATCTCCATGGGGGAGGTGAAAAAAACATGTGAAATATACCAGAGCATTTTGTCTTCTCAACAAGGCCTGCCCTCAAGGGAAACTAGTTAACTAGAGCCAAACCTGCTGGAGTATGATCAGAGCCTAACTGACCTGAAGAAGGGAAATTCCCAACTCCAGCTCACTCTAGCTTTCCTGTACCGTCTTAGCAGGGAGGAAAAAAAGAAAAAGAAAAAGAAGAGAGAAAAAACAAACCTGAGAAACTCGTGAAGTTTGCAGTCCAGAGGTAAAAAGGATCCCTACTGACTGAGTGACTGAGACCTAATTATAGGAATGTAGAATGCTTCCCCTCCCGGCACACCTTACCACTAGATGATTATTAAATGCCTTTTTACATTAGTTCCTTTTATGTAGTATGTTGTGCCTAGCTATTGAGAAAAAAATCACAAGGCATGCCAAGAGCAAAAATTCAGTTTAAAGAGTCAGCAAGTTAATATGCCAAGTGTGCCAGTAGATAAAGTAAATAGCATGCTGGACCAGATGGTCAGTGGAAGCAGAGTGGAAATGTTAAGAGAGAACCAAAAAGAAATACTAGAGATAAAAATACTAAAATTGAAATGAAGAATGATTTTGTTGGGCTTGTTAGTGGACTAGACACAGCTGAGGAAGGAATCTCTGAACTTGAGGAGATCTCAATAAAAATCTCCAAAAATAAAAGGCAGGGAATTAAGGTTGGGGGAAAAAAAAACAAAAAACAGAATAGAATTTCCAAGGACTGTGGGACAACTACAAAAGGTGTAACATACACTTAATGGGAGTACCAAAGAAGGAAGAGAAGAATATTTGAAACAATAACTCAGAATTTCCTCAAATTAATGTCAGACACCAAATCACATATTCAGGAACCTCAGAGAACATCAAGCAGGATAAATGCTTAAAAAATACACCTAGAAATATCATTTTTAAACTACCAAAAATCAAAGTTAAAAAAAAAAAATCCTAGGGAAGCCAAAGGGGAAAAATATCTATTGAGGAACAAAGACAAGAATTATGACATATCCTCAGAAAACATGCACATAAGAAGAGGGTGAAATATTTAAAGTGTTGAGAGAAAATTCCCACCAATCTAGAATTTTGTACCCTGTATGATTTTCCTTCAAAAGTGAAAGAGAAAGACTTTTTCCAACAAACAAAAATTCAAGGAATTTGTTGCCAGTAAACCAGCCTTGCATGAATATTAAGAAAAGGTCATTAGAGAGAAGGAAAATATAGTTGTGTCAATTTCTGGTGTACAGCATAATGTTTCAGGCATACATATATAGATATGTATTTGTTTACATATTCTTTTTCATTATAGGTTACTATAAGATATTGTATATAGTTTCCTGTGCTATACAGTATAAACTTGTTTATTTTATATATATAAATATTTGCAAATCTCAAACTCCCAATTTATTCCTTCCTACCCCCTTTCCCCTGGTAACCCTAAGTTTGTTTTCTAGATCTGTGAGTCTGTTTCTGATTTGTAGATAAGTTCACTAGTGTCTTTGCCTTTTTTTTTTTTTTTAGATTACACATATGAGTGATATAACATGGTATTTTTCTCTTTCTGGCTTTACTTAGAATGATGATCTCCATACAAAATTGTGATTGCCAAGGGGAGGAGGGTGGGAAGGGATAGACTGAGATTTTGAGATTTATAGATACTGACAGGCATATATAGAATAGATAAACAAGTTTATAATGTATAGCACAGGGAAATATATTCAAGATCTTGTAGTAGGTCATGGTGAAAATGAACATGAAAATGAATATAGGTATATTCATGTATGACTGAAAGATTGTGCTGTACACCAGGAATTGACACAACATTGTAAACTGACTATAAATCAATTTTAAAAAAAGAAAAGATTTTCTTCAACTCCAAAAAAAAAAAAAATGACGATGAACATGATGATCTCCATGTCCATCCATGTTGCAACATGGCATTCCTTTATTCTTTTTTTGGCTGAATAGTATTCCATTGTATAAATATACCACAGTGTCTTTATCCAATCATCTGTTCATGGATCTTTAGGCTTTTTCCATGTTTTGGCTGTTGTATATAGTGCTCCTGTGAACATTGGGGTGCATGTGTCTTTTTGAATTAGATTCCTTCCAGATATATGCCCAAGAGTGGGATTGCTGGATCATATGGTAAGTCTATTTTTAGTTTTTTGAGGAATCTCCATACTGTTCTCCATAATGGCTGCACCAAACTACATTCCCACTAGCAGTGTAGGAGGGTTCTCTTTTCCCCACACCCTCTACAGCATTTATCGTTTGTGGACTTTTGAATGATGGCCATTCTGACAGGTGTGAGGTGATACCTCATGGTAGTTTTGATTTGCATTTCTCTGATAATTAGCAATATTGAGCATTTTTTCATGTGCCTATTGGCCATTTGTATGTCTTCATTGGAGAATTGCTTGTTTAGGTCTTCTGCCCATTTTTGGATTGGATTGCAAAAGTGTAAAAACTTCTAGAAGATAACATAAGAGAAAACACAAGTGACCTTGGTTTGGGTATGGTAATTCCTTTTTAGATTATAACACCAAAGACATGATCCATTGATTAAATAATTGATAAGCTGGACTCCATTGGAAATTAACAGCTTCTCTGTGAAAGACAGTATCAAGAAAATTGAAAGCTAAGCCCTAGACTGAGAGAAATATCTGCAATGGACATATCTGATAAAGGACCCTAATATAAAATATACAAGAAACCCTTAAACTCAACAGTAAGAGAACAAATAACCCAATTAACAGATGGGCTAAAGACCTATACAGACTGTTGACTTGAAACCATCAGGAGTTTTCCAGGTGAAATCTGAAATTGGTTGCCTTACCTGGAGGACAAGAGAGATGAAGAAAAAGGTAGGCCTCTCCAGATGGGAAGATGCCAGTTTTAATAAACATGGGAACTTACATTTTAGGATTGTTTTGGGTGGCTTCAGCTGAGTAGATTTTTGCATCCACCTACCAGAATCTTAAGAGTATATAAAGAAGCTTTAAGGGGGTTCTGTCACATACACAGTCCAGATAGTCTCAGTAAAACATTATTCTCTCAAGGCTACAGCTTTAAAGCAACTCCTACTATAGGAACAGTGAGTAGAACACACATTCCAAGGGTGGAGGAATGGATAAGAAGCCTCTGATTGCCTGAGTCCAGCATTGGAGGTCAACCAGAGGTCATGTTCTCTCTATGACCTTCTCCAACACAGATGCTTCACCAAAGAAAATACACAGATGGCAAATAAGCATATGAAAAGATGGTCTACATTGTATGTCATCAGGGAAATGCAAATTAAAACAACAATGAGATACCACTACACACCTATTAGGACAGCCAAAACCCAAGACACTGACAACATCAAATGCTGGAGAGGATGTGGAGCAACAAGAATGCTCTCATTTATTGATGGTGGGGATGTGAAATGGTACAGACACTTTGGAAGACAGTTTGATGGTTTCTTCGAAACTAAACATAGTCTTATCATATAATCCAGCAATTGAACCCTTTGATATTTATCCAAAGGAGTTGAAAACATGTCCATATAAAAGCCTGCACAAAAATTTTTAAAGCACCTTTATTCATAAGTGACAAAACTTAGAAGGAACCAAGATGTCCTTCAGGAGGTGAATGGGTAGGTAGACTGTGGTACATCCAGAGAATGGAATATTATTCATTCTAAAAATCAATGAGCTATCAAACCATGAAAAGTCATGGAGGAAACTTAAATACATATTACTAAGTGAAAGAAGACAGTCTGAAAAAGCTACATTCTGTTTGATTCCAACTATATGACATTCTGGAAAAGGCAAAACTATGGAGACAATAAAAAGGTCAGTGGTTGCAGGGGTGGGGAGGATGGTGAGAAATAGTGGCAAAGCACAGAGGATATTTAGGGCAGTGAAAGTACTCCATGTGATATTATAATGATGGATATATGTCATTTTACATTTACCAAGCCCATAGAATGTACAAACAACAAGTGTGAATGTAAGGTGAACTATGGACTTTGGGTAATTATAGTGTGTCAGTTTCCTTTGTATGTTAATTATAACTTTGTATTGCTCAGGATTAAATTGGTATATTAGATATTATGGTGTTTTGGGAGAGAGGACAAAATAAATAATTTATATTTAATTTCTAGAAGGGTGCACAAGATTGTCAAGAGATTAAAAATTACTCTATACAAGAAGTAACTCAATACAGGAAGCTTGTAAAACTCTCAAATCCATATGGTACTTGAAAGGTTAGATATCATCTTAAATTTGTTTAAATCTACTTAGCACTACAATAATGCTTTGCAATAACTCAAGATAACTGAGCCTTCAACGTGCTTGTCTAGATAGGTGCATATCTTAAATACTATTTATTCATGCTAATCTGTATATAATGTACATATCTATCTCTTTGCAAGTCACATTTTTACTCTCCATCCTGCCTTTATGCTTTATCTATGTAACACCGATATTTTAGTTTCCAACTCTCGAGAGATTGCATGATAGTGGAAAACAAATTATCAAAGCAATTGCAATGTTTTCATACCTACAGGAGCTAGAAATCTCTGCTTTTAAGATTAATTATTAGTTTCAACTCCTGAAATGTAGATAGTGCTACAGGTACTCAATCAAGCTGTTGGAATGTGCTATTTTGAATAATAATGAAAGACATTTTTGTCAAAAGTGTATCTTAATATGTGAAGCTATCAGAAAGATTTATTAAATGTCAATAAAAAAATCATTTAAAAGCAGCAAGGTTGATTAGAGGATTTTCCCCCTCTTTGATTAAAAAAACAGTACAAATCTAATCACTATTTACTAAAAAACTCAAATCATAGTACTTGTCACAATATATTTAATATTCCTTAAAACCATCTGTAAGTTATTTACTTTGTAAAATAAGTCTGAATGTTGAGAAATTTTAAACATTTACTTTTAAGTACTTGTAGATAGGGTGTTTGAAATATATGTAAGTTATCGACTCTCTTTTTGTAACATTATTTTAATCATTTTATATTTCATCTAGACTGACACTATGGTAGAAACTTATAAATTTATAAGTGTGACTTTTTCCACTATACTTTGACATTGTGCTAATTACCAAAGTAAACAAGCAAAAAAACAAAAACTCACACCAGATCAACATTCTGAACGACTTTTTTTTTTTTTTTTTTCAAATGAGATGCTAGCTGACTTCAGCATTCAGGCTGGACTTTAATCTTGCTCTAGGAACTCTCACTGACCTCAGAATTTCCCATAAAAATGAAACTAGATTAGGGACCTATAATTTGAAGCAGTCCTGAAATTTACCTAAAGATAAGCACCCTTTTTCTGCCTCTTCTAGAATACTAACAGTTCTGGAATTTCCAGAATCAATACTCTTTTGAAGTTTCTTAGACAACATTTATTTCTCCATTTTGTGTCACTTAAGTGCTCTATCTGCATATTCCATTGTAAAATATTTAATATCCCACATAGGGAGCAAAATTTCATGAGTTTAAATAATTTAGTTTGAAAAAAGAGCTCTAAGTATAGTGAAAATATTGCTCTAGTCATTAGAAAACTTGAAAGCTAGCACTGGTTATGTGTCTATTTAATTGATCATCTTTCAAAATATATTTATTGACATAAATATGTATTATTAGTATGTGCGAAACTTTCTGTTCTAGGCACTGATGATTCAGTAGAAAAAATAATTTAAAAAATTCCAGCATTTAATGAGTTTACATCCTAGCAATTATCTTGTGGAAATTGCTTAATTTCCATATTTATATGTATCTATCTCTCATGCATGCATATACTTAAGTAGATGGGTAGATATAAATAGATATTTTAATCCAAAGACATTATAAATATATCCTGAGGACCTCAATAATATGCAAGGAAATGCTCATTTTATTGTTGATTTTTACTAATCAAATCATTTCTAACACTTTAGAGTCATACTGAACTTCCGATTTCAAGTGCTAAGTTGCATGATGTGAAACTATTGTTTTCAGTTTTGCTGTTGTGTATCCTACAATAGCAATGACCTTTCTTTACTGTCATACTGAGTTTAAGGCAGACACCTGATTTGTTATCCACCTTAGGATTCTTTTTGGCAGTGTAACCTATTCATTTTCTTTTATCCTTTGAGTCCCTATCTTTTAGAATTACTTGCTATAAAAGTTGTATTTGTTACAGAGCAAAGGTTAGCAATTACTCTGACTTGAGGCCACTATTAGGACTTGAATATCTTTTAAGGGCTGAATTATAACATTACATTGTAGTTGGAATTAAAGTCTTTTCACCTGGGATGGGTCTTAAAGATCATCTAGTACTATCCTGTGATTTCACAGTGTTTAACCATCGAGCACAAGGTCACACAGACCGTTGGTAGCAGAGCTGGAACCAAGTCCAGAGTCCAGAGTTCTTTCTACTATCTTCCTGCCAACAGAACCCATCATTTGTATGCATTTACATCATTCTGTCTTTCTTCCTGCTCCTGTTAACAGTGTACTCTATTAACATAGATATTTGGGGTTGACTCTATGGGATTGTAAAGATTAATCTTGTCAATCTAATTCAATTTACTACTAAAACAGAATGGAAGGATAGTTAGATTGGTTGGGGATGGGGATAGCAATTATGATCATGTTTCTTGACTTTGAATACAGTTCCACAGACACAATCACAAAAATTAGGTAACTTGGAGATATAAATATTGAAACAGATAAATGCCCTAGAAATTATTGTATACATATATGTATGTTTACATGTATTTCTCTATATTTGTCTAATCTGTGATCTATTTACCTATCTTTTCCATGTTGAACGGAAACAATCAGCATACTCTGCATGTGTAGATATGTTTGTCATTTGCTCTCAAATGAGATATAGGAGACATGAAATTGTGTAACATTGATGTCTTTCTATGCTGAATATTTAAAAATATTATTTTTGAAATATGAGTAGCATGCTATGTTAATTGCATATGCATTTCTTTTCTCTTTGACTGGGGAAGCATCTTTATAAGAAGGGTATTTATTTTAAAAATATCTAAAATAACCTGTTATATTGCAATTATGATACATTAATTCAGGTTGTTTGTCAGAACATCTGAGTTTTTTAACATCACATATGATAGGATATTTCATTTCATGGAATGTTTTTGTTATTCTCGTTATTTGAATAATTCCAATTTTAGATCAACTGACAGATCCCAATTAAAATCATCATATTTGTAAACAATAAAATCTTTTTTCAGCTTTTTCTTCTTCTTTGGGATAACTTATACTAATTTTTAAACCTTTATTCCTAGGTAAATATATATTCAAATCTGTTTAATTTACTATTATTTTTTATCTAGACCATATCCCTATGTAATTTCTCTACTTCCCTTTTGGAATTCTTTCTTTGTATTCATTTATTATGCATTAGGCTCAGCAATTTTCATGAGTCTGTTGTTCATATTACTTCATATTCTCTCTTTAATTGTGTCAATTTTTTCCATTTCTGTTTTCCTCAGTTGTTATCCTCACATCTTCCATTTATGTATTTAAATTTATTTAAACAGAAGTGTGACTTAAAATTGATGCAACGTCAGCTGAAACCTTAGAGCGGCCAGAAACAATACAAAGCAAGTCAAATTAAAACTGTCAGCAGGAAACAACTTCAAATACCCTTTCTTTTCAATGGCTACTGCTGTAATTCAAACTTTCACTTAGAATTAAAAGCAATTGTGATTAAAGGCTTTCAGTTTTGACTTTTCCTTAAAATGTAGCAATGTAAGTCTATTAATGCTACAAAGGTAAATTTGTTTGAGTGTACAGTTGGGGATTTAAATAAAATGTGGTTATTTAAAACTCTTTTAATTTATGTTCCATCGCTCCCTGCTGTTAGAACCTGTTTCAGAACTTAATTATCTTGATGACTACTATAAAATTCTGTGACAAATTACCCTAGGAAATATAAGAACATAATTTAGGACAAAAAGATTTTAAATTAACTAGCTTTCGCTTAATGGAGTTCTATCAGACAACCTTTATTTTGTAACTAAATATCGATTGAGAGAGAAGTGGAAAAGATTACAGAAATCTTCATTCATTTTTGCAAACTTAGTTGTCTTCCCATGCCATATCAAATAACAAATCATATAGCACTGTCTAAAAACTTGAGGCATTGCTTTTTTCCACATTTGCTTTTATATAGAATCTTCACTTATTTATTCATTGAAGACTAAACAGAACATGAGTCCCTCTTATCTTGGTTGCTGAGCATATGATTAAAAATAGGATCACGTATTAGAATGCTCATATTTGATTCTCATGGAACAAATCAGTCTGAGTTCAGTAGTAGAACTTGGAAAAATACTCTGGTAGGGAAGGGTCAGCCACACCATCTTCAAGATCAACAAAGGCACTTTTAGATGTAACATTTTGCAATTAATTCTAGCAAAGGTATTTAGTTACATCATCCCTTCTTTGTAATTTGCATTTGACCTTTGGTGGTACTCGCTCTTATATTTCAAATTCAATGTTTTCAAGAGATTGTTTTTCATCAGAAATTCCTAGATTTCTCATCTCACCATTGTACTGTTTGCTTTTGTTCATTTATGTATTTATTTTTGGAGTAATCTTTTCTTTGCATTGACTTACACAAGAAGAGTAAAGCAAAACCCTCTTTATGCACCAGGTTATAGTGTCTACAATAAGACTAATCATGTTATTTTACTTATGCTGGTTATGTTCTTTTACCCTAAGAGGTAATACATTTCTTAATGCTTTCTCATGTTTATATTCTTTACATGTTTGTAAGTTTCTCGTATTTATATTCTTAGCACCTAACACAATGTCTGTCACATAACAGATCCCAAATTTGTGTTCAAACCCTGAACGCATAAAGGAGTAGAAATCTCCCACCCTTGAGACTGAATCATGCAGAAACTCGGTTCCCAGGCTGTATCTCTTCCAACAGCTCTGTTGACAGTACTTCTCTTGGGGGTCTGGGAGATGTGGTCTAGAGTTCATGTCTTTGGGCACTTGTTCAACTACTTAACTTTGCAAACAATGAGTTTTTACATGACTTCTTTTCATTTTTTTCCCCAGAAGGTCTTAGCTTATAAACCTTTGTTTTTCATCAATTCCAAGAACAGACTCATGTGTCAGCTCACAGTACTCTATCAGCCTTCTTGGATAATTCCCTCAGGAACTCCCTCACTGTTACTAAACTGAAAAAAAAAAATGGGGGAAATGAAGAGGGGCTGTGCACTGTTGTTAGTCACGAGGCTCTTTTCACCGGTTTGGCACCTGTCTCCCAGGCAGATCAATTTTAGTTTTATTAGTGCTTTCTGTTTCCTCTGTACTTGGTTGTGATCTGATTTCATTTCAGCTTGAGCAGTTAAATTTCAAGCAATATACTTGAAACATGTTTTAAAAGTTCCCTGCATATTTTGAAATGGGGTCTTCCAAATTAATCCATACAACCAAAAGTGAACTAGATTTCTTAAGGACTTTATTCTCATCAAGTAAGTGGTTATTAATTTTTTTTGCTATCTTTTTAATCCATATTCTAAAAATGAAATCTGTTATTTAAAGTTATTATTTAGTTTCTCTTTTTCTTTGCATTTTTAGTTAAGAAAAGGTTGAAATTTAGAAAATATTTTCTTAAACCATTTATCTCCCCTTACAGAAATTAGAACCTTACTATAAATATTCAAAGTGCATTATTTTTACTTATACTTTTCTGGTTTCCTTTCTTTCATTCACATAATTATTATATGTAAGAGAAAAAGGATCAATATCACATATACATATGATTGATTTAATGCTTCAAATTTATTATACTTTAAAATATTTTATTTAATCTTTATGTTCCCTCACCCAGTGAAATAGGCTGAAAAGATGACAATATTTGCACCAAAGGATCTGATGCTCAGAGAGGTGAATAACAGGTCTGTCTTGTGACAGTCTGTGTGAAGACTTGATATCATCTTGTCTCACATCTAGTATGTTTTGCATCTACCTCATGATGTATCTACTATGAAATCCTTTCATTTCCTTCTCTTACCCAGTGTCATTTCTAATGACTGCTACTACCAAATGTACATTGTGAGCCATGCATCAAGAACATTATATTAGTTTATGCATACAAGATCTGTGAGTGTGTGTGTATGAAATATCTGGCAATAATATAAATTTTGAAGCTCGCAATTGCTGTACGATGATGAACCAGGTGTTACCAACCAAAAACCTCTAATGATGATCATTTATACTTTCAGAAAGTTTAGTGGATGTTTTACCAACTCTTTAGATCAGTTTCATATTGTGGTGAAGATCAATTCTAGCATCTTTTCGTTGTGATGTTAATTAATTTCTGCCTAGATTCTACTTTTCTTACATATCCTCCTAAAGTAATCCATCATCATGCTAAGGCAAGGGAAATTCAATCCATCACTGCTGGATTCTGATAGCGGGCTTAGGGGGAATGCAAGTCATCTCCCCAGAAGTAATCAAACAGCTGTGATACATGCCACTTTATGCTTATATCATCATATAATAGATGACTTTCCTCTTCATGGAAGCTTGCCTGAAAATTTTCAGACAGATGGACTCTGATGCAAAGGTTTCATTTTGTGGAATTTAAGGCTGTGAACTAGTTATTGACAAATACTACATCATCAGTTCCAGTTGAAGACACAGCCTAATAAGTAGAACATTGGCACTAATCCTTATTTAATCAGGCTTAAAATGGTAATTTCAAATTGATGAGGGCACAGGGAATAGATTTTGTACTCATAAAGTGCTTCTAAAAATACCGGTAATGTGTATATACAACCCAAGGATGAAATTAAAGAGCCCCCAGCAAGTATAATGAGAAGAGTAAACTATAAAGAGCATGACAAAAGTACGGCTGAAGGATCTTATAAAAACGCAGAGAGGCAAATTCCTTCTGGTCTCTCCAGTAGCACATATTCCAGTTTATAGTCTTGAAATTTAATCTAGGGAACAAATATTCATAGGATTGAAAGAGGACGATTTTAGAATGTGAGTATAATTATCATTAAGAACTTCTGTCCTTTCTGAAGACAGTATAATCAGAGTGAACAACTCAAATGTTGAAAGGGATTTTAGAGCTCATATGACCCAAACCAATTATTTGATGGATAAGCAGGCTAAGTGAGGTTAAATTATACTCATACTGAGCTGGTCAGCGAAGATTGGAATCCGGACCTCCAGTTGCTCTGTGTTTTCTGATTTTGTCCTGCCTCTGCATACACACTCATAAAGAGCCAGCTTAAATCCATCCTGTGGGGACTCAAGCCCCATCCCCTTTCCAGCAGCTCTAGCACCCCTAATTCTGGGTACAACTGTGATGCAAATAAATTTTACTATTTACATACCTTTCCAATTTTTTTTATCCTCCCAGTGAGCTGCCCTCCAGGCCATGTTTTCCCACCCTTCTTGATTTTTAGCTAAACCTGATTTCAGCAAGGATTTATACACAGTAACACATGATCACCTCACCTGTGTTGAGAAACTCTTGCTTGAGTAACAAACCTCAAAGATAAAGCTTCGTGACCCCAGGATAAGTCTACTTGTGAACTTTTAGTACTTAAAGAAGAGTGGGACAAGAGAGCCTGTGAGGCAGACATGCCTTCCTTTCCGTGCTGCAAATGACTTTCTAGAGGCGGCTTCTTCTTAGCCACAATTGGGAATTTGGCTTTGATAACAAAAGCAGCAGCAGCAGCCAGCAGCAACTGTAGCTAATATAGGCTGGGCATGGTACTGAGAGCATTGCAGACAGCAACTGTTTTCTTTACACAACTTTTTTTTATCCCTATTTCATACTTTCATGAGGAAAGTATGGAGATGTTAAATTACTCACTGATGTCTTAAAGCTATTGAGTATCAGAGGAGGCTTTGCACTTTCATCTATCAGTGTAAAAGTTTCCTCCCAATAATACGAACGCAACATTTACTACCCTAACTGCCTTCCATGTACTAGAATTCTCTACATCACACTTGCTCCCTGTCTTTTGCATTTCCTGATCCCCAACAACTGAAAGTTAATATATGCATAGCAGAATCCTAGAGCCCACATCTTAGTTTCTGTAGAATCATGATTTAATATATCTCACTTTTGGAATAATATACAAGAAACACACATATATACATATATATATGTGTGTGTGTATATATATATATATATATAGAGAGAGAGAGAGAGAGAGAAGATGAGATATTCATTAATATTTTGTAGCCAAGAATCACACTGAAATCTGCGACAATAGAATCAACCTTTCAGTTTTCTTATAATAAATTAGAATTATAGAATATATAATATAATATTTAATAAGTAATGTACATGTATAATAGAGGCTTGTATTATTTTACAATATTTGGAGGCACCTACTTTCTTCTAGCCATTATCTAAGTGATATGAGACATATAAAAATAAAGTCTGAAAGTTTCTGGAGCTGAAGGAGGATAGGATATCTACAATGTGAAGCAGGTTGGGCAAAGTGCCTAGAGGGTATTGCAGGTTCCTGCAGGCAATCAGGATGGGGATACTGATTTCTTACTAGGATAATCAATGAAGATTTCATGAAAGAGTTCATATCTGATCCAGAGCTTAATGTATGAATAGGATTTTGAAGAGATAAGGGGAAAGAACTGATTTCAGGCAAACACAAGGTAATAGGTGCAAGTTGAAGGTGATATGAAACATCCTGCTTTTTCTGAGTCTCTTTGGGGAATAATGTGTGAATGAGCTAGAAGGAAAGATTGAAGCCACATAATTGGAAGTGGGGAATATTGAAGAGATTTGAGCCTGCAGACAGTTTTCAAATTATTAGCAGTGAGAAAGTTTGCTGACTGAATTGGAGAGAAATTGAAGATGGAGAGGCCAATGAGAAGGCTGTGATAGCAAACAAGAATAACAATATTGAGCTTTTGTGCAGTAGCTACTTTACACATATTATGTTGGTTATTTCTTCAAAACTTCTAAAATCAGGTATCAGTTTTTAACAAATAAAAATATTAGAATTCAGAGGAGTTAGTTTACCCAAGGTCATCAGAGTTTTAAAAAGAAGGGATTTTTTTCAAGAGGTTTAAGAAGATGAAGAGTGATTAACATTTAATGATTAAATGGGTGTTGGTGAACAATTTCTTCACAGGGATGAAGGCTATAAACAGCAAAGAAAGTAAAAATTAAACTATTTTCATAAATGAATGAATACACATTTGATGACAGGAGTGCATAATAAGCTAAGGGCCTCTTACATGTTCATGAAGACATGGAAATGAATGGCTTGATGGCTGGGGGTGTAGGAAGGGGAAAGTAGGTTAACTAAGCAAGTGTCACAGGGGACGTCAAGGTAGTGAAAGATTAAGAGAGATCCTCAGAGAATTGAGAGTTTTGAAAAGTTAATAATATTCAAGCAACTATAAGTTTATTTGAAGTGGATCCTCTTTCAATTCATAAACTCATAATTAAATTAATAGTTAAACTGATACGTAGTAGAGTTTCTATCCTAGCCACTGCATATAAAGCTGCTTAACACCGCCCCCTATTTCAGTATTCTATTTTCAAACTGTGCAAGCAGGGAAAGTTTGTTCATATGTTAACTAGTTAATTTTAGTTCACAGTTGCTCTTTGTCACCAATTATCTGATAAAACTTTATTTTTAAAATAAGATTTATATTTTTGAATATATGCTCATATATTGCAAAGTAGTATATTTTCAGTAAATATTTTAGACTTGAAGGGATAGTCTCTTGCGTAGAACCACCTATTAATTAAGTCATAGATTTACTATAAATCATCACTCTGTTTCACCTCAGAATTTCTGAATTTAGTCACGTTAAATTTCTTTCTGGTTAAGATTGCAAAAAGCTTGATTTTGTTTGCCTTTTACTTGTTTAAACTTTGTGGGGCATGTTAAGAACGCTACTGACTGGCTTTGAAAACTCCAGTGGTGATAAATAAGTCACTTAGAACTATTGAATTTTGTTAATTCAGAGCAAACACAAACGAATGGCATTGTAAAATACATTAGATAAAGAATCCAAACATACCAGCTATGTCAGCTTAAAAAGTCAAGGTAATTCAGTTGTACGTTATTATTTAAGAGACTTCAAGGCTTATTTTATGCTGATCAAACTAATTATACACTGTAGAATACTCTCTAGGATAATTGAACTTCTATCTTATCACTAAGATTTCTCCTGTCCTGTTGCTTTGTTAGTAGTTAAACTTAATTTGAAGTTACTTTAGGGTAAGTAATAATCTAATAAACAAAAAAGCCCCAATGAGAGGGGAAAAAAAATCAAGGGAGACATGTATTTAAAAGCATTCTTGGTTCACTTTAATTTTTCTCCGCATACCTGAGTTTGAAAATAAGTAAAATTCAAGTTAAATTAACTCCATATTTTCAGTACTACTTATCTAAATTACAGTCTCAAATATTTATGTCTTTATTTTTAATTTCAGTTGATATTTTTTTGTTTTCATTGACGCTGCTACCAGATTTCCTTCATGCTTTTACAAAGCTCTTTCTCAGCTCTACTTTCTACCTCCGCTCTCACAGGATGTCCACCTTGTGACAAATTTGTGTGACAAGGCCCATCCCTGGCTTACCAGCTACAGGAATTGCTCTAGATTGCCATCAGTGTGAAGGATGATTCCCTAACACATGTTTCATAATATACTAACTCTTTGAATTTCTGTAGTCTGAGAGGCAGTAGGGAAATGACAGGCACATGACTAGTTCATGTTAAGAGCTCTATAAACATTGTTGAATGTACATTGAATACAAAAAATATATATATTTAACTTTACTTCTTCATTTTAAATATTATGCTTTGTTCTCGTCCTTGAGTGGGAAGAACAGTACCTGATAGATTAAGGCAATAACCATTGGTATTTTGGGTTAAATTTATGTACCTAATGTATCTGCAACATGCACCTGACCAGTCTATTATGACTAAAATTGTCTTGACCTATTAATAATTAAATAAACTAATATTTTACATAATTTGAAAATAAATAGTAGGCTACATAGTGGAAAAAATAAGTAGTCCTAGAGAAATTTGTTGCTTTCATTGCTACAGTTATAAAGAGTCCACCAGTAGTTCTTATACCAAATATATGGAAGAAACAACTTCCTTGTTTGAAATATTAAATAACAAGTTGTGAGAGACATTGCATAGAATCAAATAGGAGATAAAGATCCTCCAGTGGGTAGAATCAATAATGGATAAGCATTTCCACAAATTTAGGAGGGGTGCCAACATGTTCATTCATTCAAAAAAGAGAAATAAAAAAGTGCCTGCTATATTCCCCGGATCTTTCTTGCTTGGGATACAGTTGCCCAGCCTCAAATACCTCCCTATCCTCAGTGTTTCTGTCTACTTCTACCAATGTGCTAAACACATTCAAAATTAGAGTTACGTTAATTTTTAAACAAATCAGCTCATTTTAGAGCGTTATTTCACCTTGTAGTATTACTGATGCAGATTCTTTCATTCTTATAGAACCTGGCACAGTGATGGGTACAAGATAGGTTCTCAAAAATAAAATGTCAACTGAGTGAATCAAAGGCCTTAGGTATTTCAAGCTAGGAATTTGAATACTGACACTACCTGTCTAATTGCCTTTAGGCTAAAATAGCTTGTTTTGAAAAATGAATGGGGGGGATTTATAAACCTATTTTATAATCAAGTTGATTTGGAGATCATGTCTACACCTCTTAACTGTTGTTTTGTTTTATTGTTTTTAATGTTTGGTCAGCAGTGCTGGTACAAACTGAGGCTCTAAGTTGATAATTATAATAATGTGTTTTGATTTTTAAAAAATGATCAGTGGAATGGAGTTTTATTTTCCAGGAAAATCAAAAGAATAGAAGCAGCAATCATAGAGAAAAAAGGGATTTTTTTTTTTTTCCAAGTCAACAGAGGGTCAGTTTATATAAGAAGCAGCTCCTGAATGGAACCACATACGTTAGCTGAATCATATTTGCCACTATTTATATGACATGTTTTATCCCGAAATTCTGATTAATTCTTCCACTATGATAGAGATATATAGATACCATTTACAAACTACTTATTGTTTTAAGCAGAACTGAGAGAGAAGAGCTTTCTAATGGCCAAAGTGACCCATCCACTTTGTAGATACCTGTTTATCTCTAACACAGTACCTGAACCTTAAAATACTAAATAAAAACTGTCAAGACAATCTTTCTGTAGCAGATTTTTTAATATAAAAGTGCTAGTGGTTCCTATTATATAGTTATTTGAATTCAAAATATTTAAACATTTTATTAATTATGCTTATACATAATTATAAAATGTTTCTTTTGGTAATTTGTTTTTTTTAATTAATCCTTAGAACAATTAATCTTTAAATTAATCTCTAGAACAATTAACGGTGTCACAAAATAGTGTATATTAAAGAGTTGATATTAATAGATGTAATAGGCAGTTGACTAAAATAAAAGCAAAGCAAGGTACTGAGTCAACTATTGTGTGTGCTACAAAGTGTCAATCACTCTTACAATTGCTTTATACGTATTAATGAATTTAATTCTTGTGAAACATGATGGAAGCTAAGGCACAAGAATATTAAAGAATCATCACCAAGATCACACAGCTAGTAAGAAACAGATGAGATTCAACTCAAAAATATCACTCTTTTGACTGCTCTTAACCACTTCATCATGGCAACTAGGAATAAATGTGTTAAGTATACCTCAAAAATGTTTTCAAATTCATAATTTATAAATATTAAGGTGACATATTAAAAATATCAATACAATAAAGGTTTTAAAATACTTTGAGAATGATTATGACAGATTTTATATTTGATTTTCAGTAGAGTAGTCAAATACAGATGATCTCTGGCTTATGATGGTTTGACTTGAAATTTTTTGACTTTATGAGAGTGGGGTGTGCATACAGTAGAGGCTGTACTGTGGATTCCAGATGATCTATTCCCAGGGTAGCAGTAGGTGGTACGGTACTCTTTCGTGATGCTGGGCAGCAGCAAGAAGCCGCAGCCCCTGTCAGCCACGTGATCACAAGTATAAACAGCTTATGTACTTTCAACTCATACTATACCCAGGCAACCATTCTGTTTTTCACCTTCAGTACAATATTAAATAAGTGATATGACATAGTCAGTACTTTATTATAAAATAAGCTTTGCGTTAGGTGATTCTGCCTAACTATAGGCTAGTGTAAGTGTTCTGAGCATATTTAAGATAGGCTGTTCTGAGCTTGGTATGGTAGGTAGCTTGGTAGGTAAGTTTGATAGGTTAGGTGTATTATATACATTTTCCACTTACAGTATTTTCAGCTTATGGGTTTTTTAGGACATAACCCCATCATAAGCCAAGGAAGATCTGTATGGACTATTTCATTTTGTTTTTATTTGTATAATACATCCTCATGAGTTGAAACTTGAGAGACTATCCTGTACTCATTTCTCTGGACGTCATAGTGTAACACAAGAGAAGTGTAGATCAGTGGATTGTAACTACTACTCACTTTGGGATTATCAGACGTGACTGACCATGTAGATGTGAAGGTCAATTTGCTGGCATATGAAATCTAATAAAATAAAAGGAGAGGAGAATGTGTATAATTAATCAAAAGAGATACTGTCAGAGGATTAAGAAAAACTCATACATAATGCTTTTCAAGATGCATTTCACGATTTGGATATAACAAAAAATATGTTTGATTTAGTCAAATGTTAGAATGTTTGATCACTGCTTTGTCATGGGTAATACAAAATTATTTCCTCAGTGAAAACATACATTTGCTTCATTGATGATAATATGATGCTGATGATGTTTCCCATGTGTCTTCATTACCTGTAAAAATCATTCTTTTGGCTACCTTCAGAACACCGCCAATAATTTATTAATAACAGACCTCAGTACATCTCACACACACACATACTCACACACACACCAGATTTCCATTTATCAAGGATTAGTTGAGTGCCTAACCTATAATGAAATGGATAAGGAATACATAAATGCATAAGTTTATCTGTGGCTCAAGATACAGTATGTTAGGTTTATAAAACAAGTTAGCAAATTTAAGATTTAAATGCTATAATGCCAAATTTTCAGCACTTTGAAAAATATTAAATATTACCTGTGATAGTCTGAAATCCACTTTCCCGTTCAGTTGAACTTTGTAACATAATAGATTTATTGTGAGGGACATTTATTGAAAGATAATAACTATAAATAGGAAAAAGCTATATTGGCAACAAATTTTTATTATTAGCTTGACAGTTAAATCTCAGTAAGTATATCAATCTCATATTGATGTCTGTTTACCTTAAGGTAACTGACTTACTAAACTGAAATCAAGCCTTTTTTTTAAAGACTCTTAATTTGCACTGTGACCAGTCATCCTGTTGATTACATGTTTAAGTACAGCCCTAATTGATCATGGAGTCTTTTGCTATAAATTACAGAAAGGGAATAACAGATTTCACAGGTTGGTTGTGGCTTAATGACAAATTTCACAGTTTGAATATAAAAAGGGTATAAACACACACAGGAATAAGGTAGTTACATGGATTCATGATGCGAAAAGTTCCTTTCTAACGCATGCAGATATATTGATAAATCAAAAGCAAGAATACAAAGGAACTATTAAGGAGTGAGGAAGTCAAAGAATGTGCTACCAATTGCATCTGTCCAAATTTTTTGTTTTAAAAAAATACACAGTTATATGCAGGCTTTAACGTTGAATATTCCTCAACATATTAACCCATTAAATAAAAGCATACAACTTAAATAAAATATTACAAAGTAAAAGTTTAGCGCTACTTATCAACTCTTAGTTAATATTTCATATACATATATATACACACACATATATATGTATATATATATGTGATATTTGCCACCCATTCTGCCTTTGATTTTTAAAGGAGTCAATCATTGTCAGGGTGTAGCACTTTGTGAGAGTGTAGCATCCTTCCTTTCCACACAACCCTGAGGGTCCTTGTATCAGACTCATAAGAACATTAATTCTGAACATTAATGATTTTGGTGAAGTTTATGAGTTTTAATGATTAAGATGCCAGGTTGAAGAAACAAAATTCTGATTCTTTCTCTTTGGGTTTGAGGATGATATAATATCTAGCATAATTTAAAATTTCTTCTTTGTAACTAGTTTTGTGGATCTTTAAAATGACTAAGAAACAGTTAAATGATTGCTAATTCAAAATGAGATAATAGAAGAATGTTGGACTTTCTTCTTATACTATTTAGAAAATAAAAGGATTAAACATAGAATTTAGTTAATAAAATATATTTTTGTTAATATCAGAACATTAAGGACATAGTAAAGTGTTTAGTCTGAGTCAGACATACCAACATCAAATTCTTCCAGGCAGTGAAACCTTATATGTGCTCTCTAAAGTCACTAAGACTTAGAGTTTTTTTGTCTTTGAATAATACAACCTTCACATTGTAAGAAAAATAATTATGATACTTAGGTTAAAAATAATATAATGGATTGAAAAAGATCTTGTGTAGCTCTTAAATAGTCTTAGTTGGTCTGCAGTACAAATAAAGCAAAAGAGGGGGAAAAAACATGAGTTTTACTTACATTCTACTCCCCTTCACTTTAGAATGATTTCTTCATGAATTCATATACTCTCTCCTTCATTTTGGTATCTAATGACACCAGTGTGCCAGGGATAGTGACTTGCTCATAATCCCTTGCTTTGGCCTGTGTGTGTATAATGCCAGATAGTTACAAACATACAAACTTCCCATGTGAAAAAGAGTTGACTTGTGTATACATAAAGTACCTGGATGTTGAAAATTTGTGTGAATTTATGGCTACATGGCTACTTAGTTTTTTTGTTTTATTTTCTTTTATTGTGCTGGCATTATTCAGACCAAGCCTAATAGGCCCTTTTATTTCTAGGTGAACTTAGTGTGTTTGATATAAATGTTAAAGTGACCACTTTAATTCCAAAATATAGTTATAGTTACTTGAGCCATTGATTTCACTGTCTTTTAGCTAAATGAAGTGTGCAGCATTGCTTTAGACACTTAGGGTTGCTGTTAAAAAGTACTACTGAGTGAATATTTGCATGCCCAATTCTTTATTATTATACAGATAACTTTATATCTCATATTCTTTATTTAATCCTAATTTCATTATTATTTATTTACTTCTTTGATGTAGATGCCTTTATGCCTCTGGATATTCTCTTTGATACCTTGTTAAATAAAAACAAGAGAGAGAGTGAGGGAGAAAAGACCATCTTTGATTTTTTGATTTCCTAGGGCCAGTATTTTCTAGAAAAATTTTCTATTTCAGTGAATCTTTATGACATTGTGAACCTTTTTGGTCTTTTCAGCCACTGCCATGTTACTAAATTTGAATGGCCTTCAAATATACAACATGGATTTAGAATAAGAATTACTTACTCCAACCAAAATAAGACAGTCTTGATAAACAGAATTTGATCAGATTAATTCCAGATATCATAAATGCTTGTCAGTTTTCTTTTTCTTTCTTCCTTCCTTTCTTTTTCTTTCTTTCCCTTTCTTCCTTCCTCGCTCCCTCCCTCCCTCCTTTCCTTCCTTCCTTCCCCTCTCTCTCCCTCCTTCTCTCTCTCTCACCCTCTCTCTTTCTTGCTTTCTTCTAGAAAAAAATTCACTGCAAACTAGACATATGAGAAATTAAAAATAATGATGACACTTTTTTAGGCTAAGAGAATTTCTTTAAACTCATCAGATTTCATTTGCACCACCAGTTCTGTATCCATATGGTGTTATCCCCTGGATCCAGAATTCCCTCATTCCAAAAGCCCCTGATATTTATAGTCACATGCTGAAAAATTTGACTTTACATCATTTATACCTTTATAGAATTTAAGACATTTGATTACTCTCCATCTCATTTCAAGCCATGTCAAAAGGTATAGTGTTCTCAGTTACAATTTCAAGAAAATCATTGACTCAGCAGATTTTGGGAACCCCCCCCCAAAAAAAAAGACTATAGTAAGGGAGAGGACTCTGAGCTTCTATTCTGGGAAGGACAGGCAGGCTTTGAGTAATAGCTAGGAAATCAGAGTTGTTGTGTGACATACTGAATGGGTGCGTGTTCAGTTACTCTGTAATTTATCAGGCATTTGTTACTGAATTGATCCACATTTTTAAAGAGTCGACAAAATTTGATAATAACTAGTAATGATATGCATTATGATCTGGGATACTAGATCAGTACTGGAATAAAAGCAGTTCATGAGAACTAAGATCTACTTCTTGATTTATTATTAGTCATATTAACATCCAAATTACCCAATTTAATTGTAAGTTCTCAAAGCAAAATCTTAAGCATGGTGTAAAGTATAATTTACAAAGATATAGATAATGCACAAACAAACACTGAAATATTATTTACACACTAAAGTTATCAGAAAGCAAGTAACTTCTACAAAAACATTTTCTTCTGGTTACATTTAATGGTTATACATATTTCTTTAAATTTGATGCTTTAGAATATTTTATCAATGTGTCAGGTGATTTTAATGTATTCAGTCCTTAAGTAATTGATATCGTTGTCACTCTCCTATAGATGTGGACACAAAGTCTAGCAGATACGAAATGAGAGAGCCCATGTGTGTGTGACCTAGAGCTCAGTGGATCTTGTCACTATATATAAAGTCTCAAAATAACGATTTAATAATTTAAACTCTCTAAATAATTATAATTATAATGAATTTGTATGTCTACCATTATAGTAAGAGTTTATTAAATAATGTCATTCAAACAGAATTTATTAACAATTCTTAACATTTATGTTAGCATCTAAATGATTTCAGTGAAAAACAGTATGATGCTTTTTTAAAAAAATAATGTTCAAGTACATTAAAAATGGAACTATAAATAGGAAAATTATTTCCATAAATAACAATTTCAAAAACTGAGTTTTATATATGTTCATTGTATATGGAGTATATGTGGGATAGAAAACAAGGAAACTAAATATTTTGGAAACATAAATATTCATTAAATAAAGCTTTATAGGCAAAGGAATAGAAATACCTAAAGTCTTTGGCACTAGAGCTTTGAAGTTTCTGCAGCATCTGACTCCACAATTAGAATTCATACATTAATTTCCCTAGGTCTCATTAATAACAATAACAGGAATTACCCTCAACACTCTCACACTCCCTCTCTCTCTCTCTCTCCCTCTCTCTCTCTCTCTCTCTCTTTCTCTCTCTCTCTCTCTCCGAAAAACCCAGAAAACAAAACAGTAAACGCCGACCCTCTTTGTCTTATTTCTCATCGCAGGCAGGTTCTCACATCAAGAGAATGCTGTTTGAGTCAACTGCTTTTTTTCTTTCTTTCTTTCTTTCTTTTTTAACTAAGACTTTATTGTTATAAAAGTAACTGCAAAATTCAGGATTCTTTCTATAGTTTCCATACTTTTCACTTTATTCCCAAAATAAAGATCCGGATTGGGTTACATAGTTCCTAGGCAGTCCAGAGTGTATTGGTGTCCTCTGACAGAGCCAGTTCACTCTTACATTCAGATTAGCCCCTTTATCAGGCCTTCAGACTGTCTGTTGCCTTTTCCTAACGTGTGGTATGAATCCTAGCCACTCATTAGATTGCATCTGTTAGTGCTTAACAGTGGTTGAGAGCATAGAATCCAGTAATTATGGCTGAGTTCTAATCCACTTATTAGTTGTTAATTTTAGGTAATTTATTTAACCTCTCTCTGCCTTAACTTCCTGCTTAGTAAGATGATGATAATAGTGGTGTGATATGAGCGCCTGGCATATTTCAAGTCCTCGGTAAAGAAAGCCATTGTTATTTCCTCATGCGTTTATCTGCATCTCCTTCAACAAGTATTAACTGAACGAATATCAACTCAACACCAGAGGGCCAGACACCATACCATGCTCAATGGTAAATGAGAAGAAAAACAAAACACACATTAGACACTTAAAATCCTTAATATCTCACAGGAGAACAAAAATGCCTCCAAAAAATTAAAACATAACTCAATAAATCCTCTTCCAGAACCCATGGATCCAGAATACACGATGGGGTGTGGTCAAAAATATTCAAATTGTGGGTGCTACCACTCTGCCTGTTACTTTAGCAGTGAAGGTGCCGTGAGTATTGACATACAGTGGATGAAAATATAAGCATCATTTCAGGCAGTGTGTCTCTTGAAATTACAAAAACTATGTGTCACCAGCACCTAGATTTATAGATATTCACTCCTTGGAAATTCTTTTTTTTTAGGGAAAAAAATGCTATAGGAAATTAAGCTGTCAACAAAGAAAGAAAGCAAGGGAAGGGAGGGAGGAGTGGAAAGAGGAAAGAAAGAAGGAAACCAACATCTTAAACCAACTGCAGTATCAATCCTCATTTTACCAGTTTCCTTGCTGTATCACTCAAGGGACCCTCGGTCAGTGCAGATCACTGTCTGTCAGTTACATAAACCACCTCATCCTTGCAATCATAGGTTAAATTCAGTTTGGGTCTTTTGATTATAAGCTCTCTGAGGGAAGAAACTAGCTTATCTGAATCAGACCCATCAGTGTTATTTCAAGAGTTGCTGTGAAAGGACTTCTGAGGATTAAGATATCTTGAAGATCACTTCTTCCTTGCTTTTGCCTTTCTAGAAGTTTGTTTCTTTCATATTCAGGAGTTTACACTTGAAATTCTTTTCATCCCTTAGAAAGAGATTTAGATAGTGTGATCATGCATCTTATCTTTAAGGAAGAGTTCCACCACCACCCCTTGCCTCTATTCTCAATGCATGTCAATGAGTAACTAAAACTCAACATTGCTTACATAAGAGCAAAGCAAATTTGTAACTAAATTTCCTAAATCTCAGACTGTTAGAAATTCTAAAAAGACAAACACAAAGCAACCCATCAACTGATAAAAATCATTTTACAATCTATTATACAAAGCTGACTACAAAGTGTGATTAAATGTCTTTTCATGAAAGTGATAGTTATGCTCACATGTGTGAATAGACACTGAATATGATGCCAAAGCTTTAAGCTATTGGCAAGCAAAAGTGACTCATGTCCAATAACCCAGTATCCTCTCTTTTGTCAAGTCCATGGATACCAGAGTGATGAATTGACATGGAATAGAATTAAAGCTAAAGAGATGGTATTAGAATGAACAACTAGAAATATTTATATCATGTACTGTTTTAAAACAAAGAACATAAATAGTGTAATCGAATAAACAAGACATCTTTATTATTTGGCTTGCATTTTCCTGTAGAAAAGTGCATTTTAAAACTTAATGTAAAATGATAGAATTTTATGTGTAAAATTCTTAGAGCAAGCAGTGAACACACACACATACACCTATGTATAAGGATAATAGATAGACAGACAAATACAGTATTGGGACTATTATGAAGGAAAAACTTAGTGAAAATTCCTTTAAGAAGTATCCATAGATTGAGATGTAAACGTATGAATAGTGATTACTTCGTTACTAATAGTATACTCTCTCAGTGCCAGCCAGCATTTTTGTAGAAGTACTGAACATACAAAATATTTTTCGAAAGAAAATTTTAATTTTAAATGTCTGTGCAATCCTCAAAACATCATCTTTTCAACAATGATTTGATATAATCTAGATTATGACACAAAGTATCAGTCCTGGGGGTATTGCTACAGTTAGAAATGTTAAAGATCAAAAACTGATCTATCCCCACCTTTCCCCAATGCTGCCATATTTTTTTGTGACTGTGCTGGTGAATATCTAACTTAGGCAAATACTTCTAAGATTTGGAAGAATACCATTTTATATGGCAGTTTTTTTTTTTTTTTTGAGTTCGTTCTGGTTGTTAAAATGTTATTTTGAGGTGACATCCACTTTCTCATGCTTTCCATTTTGAAGTAAGATGTTCTTTGTTATTTTTTTAAAAAAGGAAATAAAGCTCAAAGGATGCTATGTCAAGATAATGTTCTTCAACAGTGAGAGGCTTCCTCTAATAATGGTACTGTATTTAAACACCAGTATATAAGTTGTCCTCTTTTCTGACAGAAACATACAGTGGTTTTCTAGCTACATTGTAGTAAATCCAGTATCTGCCAGATTATCAAAAACTATGTTTTACAATTATATATTTAAAAAAATAAGATGATGAATTGTGCTTCAGAGATGTGTTATATAAACGAGTGTATAGAAGCTGCTTTTAAGTTCTATGAGTTGTTTTTTTTCCTAAAAGGTAATGTCTACTCATGAATGAAACATTTTAAATGAAATAAGGAGAGAATGATTCTGAGGGGACATCATATTCCTATGTTAATAATTTATAAGCATCTACCTATTAGAATCACTAACTAACTTTGAAATTTTGCATTAAATTCTTAGATATATTTTGCCCAGTACATATAATAGAAAGTAACTTATACTTGAAATGTGTTATGTCTTTATACGTCCTCTCTTGGTTCAGTGCAATTACTCTGTTGTAACCATGAGAGCCTGTAATGAAATAGACTCAAGTTTATTCTGGGGAGATACTCATTTCTACTAGATTCTATTGCTTCAGATCTTTTTTTTATTTCCTTTCCCTTGGAAATCTGAGAAAATCCTATGATTTGGATAATGAACACAGGGTTTTCAGATTTTTTAAATCCATCGCAACGTTTCTGACACATCCAGCAATCACAAAACCAGCACTGGCCTGAGCATGATGACAACTTGTCAGACTGAAGTGCTATGCCTGCCTACCTAGGCATTTTCATGTTTTGTAGATAACAAGGTGAAAAGTGAGTAAACACTACACAACAAGAGCACAAAAGAATTTCCCATTTGCATTCCACTGCTTACATCTTCTCCAAGGATTACTGTAGTTTCACAAAATGAAAGTATATATGTAAGTTAAAATTGGCACATGAAAGATATGAATACAGATAAAACTATAAACTTAGAAAATTAGAAATTCAAACAGTTCCTTACCTTACATGAGAGATGGCCTATTTCCATATGGTCACATATGGTTAGAAACAAGGTCTGAATTCTTACAAGTAGATTTTGTAGATAGAAGTCCTTCCCCATCACCACAAATAATGATAATGATTTGGAGGACTCTTTTTTTTTTTTTTTTTTTTTTGAAAGGAGAAATGCAGAGCAATAGTTTACTTTATAATTAAGACACTATATTCTGTTGTTAAATATAAATCTCTGTCTAGTATTTCTTTAAGATATGTCAAATACAAATTCTACATATAGTGCTAATCTTGTTCTCTGCACCAAACTAATTTATTATCTCCATGTTAAAGGAATGTTGTAAATCTAAGATGCGTTTTAAGAATAGGATATCTTTAGGTACTTTACGGTAGTTTAGTTCATGTAGACTTGCTGGCATTACGTGTGTGTTTTCTCTTGCCTTTTTGTATTTTCCTATCTAGAATTATCACATGCAATCTTCCACAAGTTCTTTTACCTGGTTTTTGTAGTTGATTCTTCCTCTGAAGATTTATTGTTCTTTAACCATCTTTCCCCCTTCAACAAATGTTAGCCTAAACCTACTGACTTTATTTTCTTCCACTGTTTAAAGGTACATACTCATGTTGGTGACTAACCATCATACTCCCCACTCCTTTCTCCACTGGGTTTTAAAAACCTCAGTTTATTTGTTTGCAACCACTGTTGGTCAGGTATTGCAACAGGAAGATGTTATAAACCACCCCAAACCTCAGAGGCCTGTGCATTTATTTCTCACTCATGAGTCTGTAGGCTTTCTGGGGTTGTTCTGGATTCATTTGGGATGGGCTTCAGGCTCTGGGTTGAGGTCAGGTCTGACTCATATGTCTCTTATTCTTGGCTCCAGTTCAAAGAGCCCGTGAGTTACTGGAGCAAGTGCTTCTCACGGTGATTGACAGGAGTAGAAAAGGCCAAGACAAATCATGCAGCCACATTTAAAGTTTCTGCTGTGGCAACATGGCTCATGTCTGCCCACATTCCAGCGGTCAAAGCAAATCAAATGGCTGCACCCAAACTCAACGAGGCAGTGATGTTTATTTTACCAACAGTGAAGTCATAGCATGGGCTGGCAAGAAAGGCAGAATTGAGAACAAAATGCCATTTATCACAACTAGTAAGAAAGCATTTTATTTCTTTTCAATGCACATGTTAACTACACATAGCTTCTGCTCCATTTAGCACCTGAAGTGGCTTAATAAAATGGCACTGGACATTAGCTTTATTGATGTGGGAAGCATATGCCCTTTCAGGTTTACAGGGTTAATTTAAATATTTTTGAAAAATATGTATCTTTAATTAT
Organism: Camelus bactrianus; assembly: GCF_048773025.1. Classification (NCBI taxonomy): domain Eukaryota; kingdom Metazoa; phylum Chordata; class Mammalia; order Artiodactyla; family Camelidae; genus Camelus; species Camelus bactrianus. The sequence continues at coordinate 32,671,078 of NC_133539.1, forward strand.
GTTTACTAAAGATCCTTGATTCATTTTTTCAGATAAAGGTGTTATGTTGACTGCGTAGGGATTAACATCAATACTAAGTTGTCTTTTCTTTCCCGATAAAAGAAGCAGGTGGTAGGCACAGGAACTGAATGATCCAGGCACACACTGTTAAGTGTGAGATCCCTGGGCTGAGCGTAGACAAGAGTACTTAGATGAGAAAAAACAGGGTGAGATGAGAGGGCAGAGGGTAAGTTAGAGAGATACTACATTCCTCTTATGTTGAGTTCTTGTTTTGTAGGAAGTTGTTTGGTGTGTCCCTAAACTGGAAAATTTTATAAATACACTGTGTCAATTCAAATAACATCAATCACCTCATAACTCTTGATTCATAAGACAGCATTTCCATTCACAGTTCTCTTATAAACTGTTACTTCAAGAGTATTGTATGAATGGTTCAAAGATACAATATTTGGAAGTTTCATAGTAGTCTCCTTTTTCTTTTAAGAAAAGTAATTGTGTAATTATTGCGGATGATTTTGAAGCACACTCTCTACTGGGAAAAGAGGTAAATGTATTGCTTTATTTTGAGACTTTTTTTTTTTTTTTACTATTTGTAACAATGTTTTAATAGCTAACTATATTTAATGGTTTCAGTAATCATCTGTCAGAAGTGTTGGCTTAAGATCAGCTGCTTTAAAACTAAAAATCATATTTTGCATAATTCTTCAGTATAAAATTGGCATATTTGAAAATACTGAAGAGCAGGCCAATTCATGTAAGTCTATAGTGATTTACTCTATAACAGGTGTTCATGGTAGTTTAACCAAGAAGCTTTTTTGCTTAATTATAGACAGTGTATGTGTGGATATACTACCTACAGTTAGGTTATTTGACAACAATTTGAACCTGAATTGAATAATTTTTGTTGAAAATCCAGTTAATTTTAACAATTCACATGTGTAATCATATCCCAAAATCAAGTCAGACAGTTGTAGACCTGGTGCATAATGGGTTGGCTTCTCATAGAGAGTGTTTATAGTGTTCGTAGAAACTCATCTTCACATTATACTCCTGCCTTGTGTGGAGGGACACACTGAGAACACATCCTGCAAGCTGGTCTATAAATTTACTTTCGGGAGTTATAATCTACTACTTAATTTGCATTGTTCCCTGGCTATGAAGATCAATTGGAAAAATGTTTTTGTCTCATGAACAAATATTGTTCATTATTGTAAGTCCATGTGATAGACTGGGGAAGTAGATGGCTGTCATAACTAGAGACATGGGGGTTCAAATATCAGCTTAATATTGGTTAACTTTCTAGCTTCAATTTGCTCACCTGGAAAATAGGTACATTACTCCCACACAGGATTTATATGAGGAAAAAATAAAAACACATTGGCCTTTAAAGTTATTAGCATCATTCCTACAGTCCCTAAAATTGCTCAGTGAATAGTTTTTGATACTACTGCTGTTACTGCTATATCTTACATCTTTTTTAAAAAAATTTATGCTCCCTGAAAACTCAGATCTAAATTCTTTATCAAACTTGGGTAATTTGGCAGGACTTCAGCTGCATTCCTGTATTTTATTTCCTCTAGTATTATTAAGCATAACTTTAAGTAGACAAACGCTACATGGTCTTCTTGGTAATGTGTAATTTCACTCAACAAAGTAATATGTTTTTGTTGCATCCCATTGAATAAAAGCCCCTAATATCCTTTAAAATTGTAGAGATGCAGTCTAAATGTGTACCTCAGTGAGAATGTTAACTTTCTGAAAGCGTTTTATTATTCATAATATTTACTGGGAATGTTTAGAAGAGTGAAAATGGAGAAGACTTAGGGTATGTGAGAAGGTGCCTACCTGTCATGATTTTTAACTTTATATAAGTAATAAACTTTTATTCTATGCTGTGATCTAGAGATAATTTAAAATGAATGTAGGTTCTGTGTATCAGAACTAAGTTTCTCTCTGTTGTACTTTAATTAAAAATAAAACACTGATTTTAAATCTGCTTTTATGAATTGCTCTCAATATTTATATTTAAAATATTATAAATCAACAGATACTTTGATCCTGCTTTCATATCAAACTTCACTGTCATTCATTTTGGAAAATTGTATATAAAGCAAAATTCTTTGAAATTATACAATATTATTTTAAAATCAGAAGGCCAAATTATATATCTAAACATATGCACATTATTGCATTTTTAGTAATAGTAAATCTTTATCAGTTTTGTAACCAATGCTTATAAATTAAATGTATATTACTAATTGGCTTGGATGAAAACCTGAATACTGTAGTAGTATTTTACACAGTGTGTGCTTTGGAGATTTGCAGTTGAGGAATACTTTCTAGTTAAATTGAAAGGTCATAAGAAAGGGAAAAGATTAAATGATATCAAAGTGACAGCCTGCCTATGACAATAATTACAAACATCCTATTTAATATGAATATAGCTGATCTATCAGCTCTCTCTTAGTTATCACTGATGTCCCTTCAGTAGCAGGTAGTATTGAAAATGTTGAGTTAAACAGTTTAATTTACAATGAAATGAAATGAATCTCAGTAGAATAAATCAAATGTCTCACCCATGAAGGGTAATAATCTTTCTTCTGATAAAAAAAAAAAAAATGACATCCATGACTGAGTTATGTCTTTTCACACTTAGAAATTACGGGAAACTATTTCTAGGTAGATATTTATATCTTATTATTTAATTTTTAATAATTTTTAATAACTTTACCTGATTTTCTAAAAATATTGTCAATAAAACAGCATTTACTTTGTCAGTTTATATTGATGGCAGAAAAGTTTCTTATGTAATTGAAGAATATCAGTTATTAACTCAAAATCTGTAAATTGCAGGAACTGTAATTATTACTATGAATGTCTTTTTTTCCCCTAACTTTTAGCATTGTGCATTCTATTTTTAATGATGCCATATTTTCTCCCTTTATTTCCTTGAAAGCAGTTAGATACACATGAAAGGGAAGTTGAAATTGCCTGCTGGCATATCAAGTCAGTGCACATAGCTTGGCTTCAATCAGTGAGAGCAGAAATGAAACCCGTTACTGTGGATGAATATTTAACTGCCACAGCTAAAGGCACTGGTCCTTCAAACAGCTTGTGGAGACTGTAGGGTCAAACTAGAGAAGTTTTCATTGAGCACTATGTAGGAATTTTAGTTAAATTGCTTTCATTAGTATTAGTAAGGGACTCAAAGAAAAGACTGCATTGCACTTTAAAATAGTAGCAATAAACTAAACTTTCATTAAAATAGTTTGTTTTTTAGTAAATATCCCTTTATTATTTTGTGAGTGTCTAGAAACCACCCATAGTCAACATTATTTAGAAGGTCAGTAAAATGATGACCTTTTGTATTACTGAATATAATTCAGTCCCAAGAACAGTGAAGCTTTCTTCTAGATGCTGGCTTTGTAATTCTGCTTCCTTTCAGAAACCATTTCACCTTCCCTGCAGAGATGTACTTTAAGGACCAGCAATTTGGAATGGATCTTAATTGTCTTTCTATGAGGTTCCAATTGTGTATGTGTATATATAGACATATACACACATCCTTATGTAAATATTCATATATATCCATATATGAGTATATATATACACATATATTTTGTATATATATGTATCTATACATACAAATGCAAAAGAACTATGTGTAGATATGTAAAAGTAATACATTTGTAGTAAATGTTAGTCATATAAGAAAATAGAAAAAGGCTATTTGAATCAAAATGTTTTAACATTAAAATTTAGTATTCTATATTGTGAGCCTGTGAAATGACCAACCATATAGCTGCAGCATATGAGATATAATTTCGCCAGAGGTACTCAAATGAAGATAATTATGGCTTTTTCTTCACTAAAAATCTAACACTCTGTTACTTAAAATTTGAGGGACAAAAAATAAAAAGATAAAATTATACCCGATAACAAAATAAAACAAAAATAATACCCAAATAAAGGAATATACAGCAAGGAAAATATCAGCCCTCCAACAGTTCATTTCTCATTTTAGTTGAAAATAAAGTTTAAAGTTTTTATTGAAGATATAAACCAGTTAGAGAATTTGGACAATTGTGTGCGATCAACTCTGGTACAGGTACGGCAAACTGATTGCCTGTTGGTATGACTTTTACTGGATTCCCTAGATTTTCTCATCCTGATGTGGTTCTCTGCTCTATTTCAAAATAAACCACTTGCAAACGCTTCCCCAAGCGCTGGAGTTGTTTGAATGTTGGGCCGAACAGTATGAATCGGTAGTAATAAAAGCATCAGCAGGATTCATTTGCAGCCTCCTGCCGGGAGACACTTTACCTTAGCAGCTCAAATTACATTGAATCGTAATGAATGAAGAAGTGGATCCCTGCCAGGGAATAGTTTGCAACTTGGAAAAGTAGATATAATTACATAATAATTCTGCCTTTGCAGAAGGTGGCTCTGCTTTAGAAGTACCTGATGTTATTTACAGCTGTTACTTGCAGCTCTGTTTAGTCATCGTGTTGGTATATCAATCAAACCCAAGAATTTTATGTTCTTTTTATTTCTGCTTTACTGCTAAACAAAAAATGTAGTGGCATCTATTTCACTCCTGCAATCTATCTAGGATTTCAGCATCTTAACTCCTAACACTCCATTGCAGTCATTTACTAATCGTAGCTCTCTATAATATAGAAATATTTTGTAGTCTCTCTCTTCTTCTTTCCGTATATATACATTTGCTTGCTATAGGATTTACCTGCATAATATATCTATTAAATACTTATGTATTTAACTCACGCAGGTATCCTATAACAAGAAATAACAAAAGTTTGAAGGGTTATTCCATGAGAATACTTTAAATCCACAGAGTTCTTTACATGTGTGTCCACATTTATTTTTGATTATTTGACTTTTTATCATTTTTCTCTTAATATTCCAAAAATTAAGGGCCATAAAAGTACTATATTGTTATCATTCTAGGTTTTTCCTGTTTTCTTAATGTGGCATAACATCATGTATTTAAGCTCAAAACATAGTAAGTATTTGAAATAAGATCTTTCTCTATTTTAGATGTGAGGATTATGATTTTATAAAAAACTTATTTATGCAGTTAGTTTTGAAAGCATATAAAACACAGGTAATAGTTTATGTACATACATATAATAGCAATCTCTGTGAACTCCATGTGGTATATTATGGCCATAATATATATGAACATATATATGAATTTTCAAGTAACTAATCAAAGATACTTTGGAATATCTTATGGATAGTACTTTATTGAAAGTACAAAGGATAATAAAACTTAATTTCCATTTAATATTTAAATGCCAAACTTATTTGTGCTTCAGAAATGTCATCCCAATTTTGTCAACAAAATGGTGGGCAAATTCTCTGCTGAAAGAAACAAGACACTAAAGTGGTGCAATAAGGAGTAAAGACCAGCAAAGGCTGATGATAAAGAGGTCAGAGAAAAAATGGCCTAATCAACAACACTGAGAACAACATTTGAACTGACTAATTTTTATAGGTGAGTTGATGTGATTGGTTGCAAATTAATAATAGATATTTTAGTAAATGCAGTTTGCAAGGGGGAAGGGAGATTAAAGCAATGGCAATTATCTATGGCCTCTTAGATGTCAGGCACGTGCTATTAGATGGCTTGCATGTATTTTACCATTTAATCTTTGCAAAAAATAAAATGCTATGAAGTTGACATTTTATAAGAAGGTTCCTTTACACACAGAGGACAAGTAACTTTCGCAAGGCAGACATCTAAACGGAGGTGACCTGTAGGTCGTCTAATGCCTGGCTAATGCAAAAACCTACCATTGCAGAGATTCACAGTGGACTTTGACTTTATACATTCTGTAGATACACAGCAGACCAGACAGGTAACAAAATTAATTAGAGATGAGCAGATAAGTTACACAACTGTGTTTCATTAAATTTTTCAAATTCCTCATTTATAATATGGGAATAATGAAAGCACCTATTTCATAGGGCTGTTATAATGTTTAAATGAGTTGATATGTGTCAGGTGGTTATTAAATGTTTCTGTTTATTTGTTTTTCTCTACCACCTGGTCTCTGTAGGGGTTTGACATTAATACCTATGATGTAAATAATAAATGACAAACAGTAAACAGACAAAAACAGATAAAATGTTCTTGATTCACTTTAGATATTTGCAATACATTTTTTCCTCTAATTATTTATCCTCTATTATTCATAGTTGTGGTGATTATGCGAGGTTTTAGGGCCTGGATCTTTGCCATGCTTGGTCAGTTCATGAATTTGCAAGATTCAGATATTCCTTGGGTTGGTTTCTTCCTCCCACCCTGGCCCTGCTTCCCTTATATCCCTGATATCTAATCATGATAAACTTCCATTCAGACACCTCCTGACCATCTTTAATTGTGTATCATGTTGCATAGAAAATACTTTTATCACATTCTCTTGGCACACATTGACTTCTCATTCAGGATTCAATTTGAGAATTCTTTTTTGTTGGAAGTCTTACCTGGCATTACTGCCAGGTCTGCATTGTAGGAACAGTCCACTCCTCAGAACAATGGTTCTTAAATGTTCACATGCATAAAACTCACCTGAGTAGATTATTAAAAAGTGTATCTTCTTAGGTTCTATCCCCAGACACTAATTCAAAAGATATAAAGATGAAGTCAAAGAATCTGCATTTTTAACTGAGGTAAATGATATTTGTACAGTCCAGGATAATACTTGAAAGTTTGTTTTTATTAGGAAGATATGTAAAATTTATATCAAGTATTAGTTTGGAATAATTCAGTAGGCATAGTGAATGTGGCATTAAAAGTAGACTTACTAAGAAATAAAGTTAAGCATTTACCTCTTAAAATCTCTAAATGCTAATTAGGTTTTCACCTTTGATCACATTTCTCCATATAATCCCCTCCATCAGAGCAGTTAGATCTTTTAAAATATCAACCAGATCCCCTGCTTAAGACTGTCTACTAAAGTTCTATTGCCAATAGAGAAGAAAAATCCAAACCTGTTTCTCTGCCTACAAGGCATGTCTGGTCACTTCTTATCTTTCTTGTTGTAGTTTTTAGAATAATTTCCCAGTTTAAAAAAAAAATCTTTTCAACTGAATTTATTTTTAATTGCTCAAAAACACCAAACTTGTGCTCACAGTAAGGACTTTTGTCCCCACTTTTATCTGGGCAAGGATCACTCCTCTTTGCAGACAGTTGCTCAGTCTCATCACTTCAGATATCAGCTCAAATATCATCTCTTCAGAGAGGCACTCTTGAACACCGTATCTAAAATATTTCCCATCACCTCCAGCCCCTTTTCATACTGCTCCACAGTATTTCCAGCACCTAGGACAGCAGCTGGCACACTACAGCTCAATAAACATGCATTGAATAATGAATGGATTACATATAATAAAAGCTCAATTCTGTTTTCTATTACATATCTATAACATATTCTTATTCCATGAATTACAGAATTTTATGGCTAAAATATTCACATTTGTGTATTGAAATAAGTCTTTCACTAGTTATAAAAGGGCAAACTAGGCCATAGGTGCATCCACAATTTGAATGAATGTCTCTTCCACTTGAGCCAGTAATGAAGTTATATGAAAATATAGATAAGAGAAATCAGGGAGGAAGCAGGAAATTAACTAGGCAATTAAGTCTTTCCCTAAAATTACTTTGTCACTGAAACAGCTACTTTCCTTATAAAAGCTTTGTATACTTGATAGCCTAAATGTTTTAAAGCAATAACATTCTAACAATCATTTTGAATATTAGTGTGTCTATGTTTTTATATTACTAAGAGAAATGATGTCTTAAAATCAACAAAAAATAATAGGGAGAGTTTGAACAATTAGTATTAATCAAAATATACACCTTTGCTAAAATGTCCAGTTTAAATCTCAACAGATGATAGTGGTGCTATTTCAATTCCATACAAATTCCTGTTTTTATTTTATTAATACTTTATTTTATTAATACCAAATATCAGCAAATTGACTGGAACTTGAAAATTAGTATTATAACTTTGATTTTGTTATGGTTTGCTTTTTCTCTGCAAAACTTAAATGCCTTTTAATGTGAATTAAGCAAATGAGCAGTAATACCAAAACCAGAATAATTTATCATTTGATGAGCTGTTTTGTGACCAGATACTTCTATGGAAGACACTTTTGTTGGCTGAAATAAGCGAAGCTTTTTGGCTGGTTCTTTAAAATATGGCTAATTTTCTCCACTACCATATGGTTTGTAACTTCAGCCATAAGTGCTGAAATTATCAAGAACTAAATTTAGACTATGCCCATGACAGCAACACATTCAGAGATTCCCATGAGGTAAATGTCTTGCTTTTATTACTCCCATTATGGTGCACTTTTGTGAGTGTTTTGGAAATCTTCCAGTGTCTACAATAGACCCTGAGTTCACTGGCAGTTTCTTCAGAGTCACTGTGGGGACAAAAGTTTTCCTCATGAAATGTTGACTTGAAATTACATCTTTTGAAAATATAGTATATTATGTTTGCATGGAAGTTTAATGTGAGTTGTCATACCACTCTGGATAAAAATGTTGCAGAAAATACAATAAATTGAGTATTGTCTTTCTTGAAAGGTTACTGTTAATCCACATGGTAATACTTGGAAATTCAATGTAGAACTTAGGAAATCAGTAAACTATTGTCAAGTACATGTGCTATTCATCAAATCTGTTGGCAACTATAGCAATTTTTATAGCCAGGAACAATATCAGTATATGCAGTTGACTTAGTTTCCAGAATTAAATCTTGATTAATCATAATGTTTATAGTTGAGTAATATTTGTGGCTCACTGTTACCATTAGTTTTTGTTGTTGTTACTTATAATCTTTTTTGTTGTTGTTAGTTATAAAACTAGAAGCAAAAATAGATAAACTTTTTGGGGGGTTTTCAGATTTATAGCTAATTTTGTTGCACGTTTTCCCATGTGACTTACGTTGCTGGTTCAGCAGATCTAACTTACTGAAGATAATGCATCTTTCATTGATGATATTTGCATTTTTAAAGTGAAGTGCCACTACTTTCTGTTTAAGCAACCTAGTGTAATGATTGAGTCATTGAGTCTTTAATCCTTTATTTTCTAATTTAGAAAATGGACATAATCTCATTTCAGAATACCATAAAATATAATGGTTTTGAGAAGTAAATATGATAATCTATTCTGCTGAACAATACAAAATTGACAGTGAATATGTCACTAACACTGAATTTGACATATCCCATTCAGTGGAGTCATGTTCAAACAATATTGATGTCCAAGACCTACCACAGACCACTTAGATCAGAATTATTAATGGTGGGGCAAGGGCATATGTATTTCCTGAAAATTCAAAGTGATTTTAATATGAAGGTAGGATTAAGAACCACTGATACATTTTTTCATAGCATCTCATATTCTCCACTTCTATAGAGACAGTCATTATATGGACAGAATAACCCTTCCATACAAAAGGATAAATAAAAGTTAAAAAAAAAAGAAAAGGTTTTTTTTTTTTTTAATGAGGCTGCAAAGTCAAAATATTTTAAAATGTATTCAAATTTACTTTTGTGCCATGTAGCAGTCAAACATGGACTTTCCTAAGTGGATGATAAAGCAGTGAAAGTGGTTGTTAAGAGTATCACTGATCCTACCTGATTTTAATTAAGCATAAGTCCCCCCACCCCCCAAAAAAAGTATTTCTGGAAAAGTATGATCAAGTTTTGGAAATAAATATACACATGCATGCATGCATACACACACACACACACACACACACACACACAAGAAGCGCTCTTTCAGTTCAAATTTCAGGGCTATTTAGATTAAAGTCTCCCTTGCCTGAGACTGCTATTAGGGGTTTTTAAGGCACAGAGAGAAGAATCTAGATGAAGCAGAGATGTTGGGGAAGGTAGGAGAGAAGAGGGTATAAGACAAAGTAACTAGCTAGTGTAAACCTGGCTATTTTCAATAAAGTATTAAAAATGCACTGCGACTCTCCTCATAGATAAACTTGATAATAAAGAGAAAGTTTTACATGATGTATTAAAGGAGTTGCAAACATGTGAATTCCAAAGTTTTATTGTTTCATATAGATAAGTATTTTATGAGACTAGTAGACTGAGCAATGCGCTGAAATCAAGACATTGCCCAGGGACTTCTTTTTCTTTTTTTCTTGATAAGTTTTTCTTTTTTTAACACTTTTATTGTGGTATGATTCCTGTACAGGAACTACACATTTTTCAGATGTACTATTTGATGGATTTTACGGGACTTCTTTTTAAGTATTGTTTTCAAGGTATTTTCATTTTCCACTTTCTTGTAAAAGGAGTATGTATAGTTGCACCTAATTGCTGGCTTTGACTTATGTGAGTTTTAGATAGCTTCTCAGGAAGAAAAGAAGAAACTGTCTCCTTGTAGTAACCTGTGTCAAAAAGGTTGCAAAATTGCTATCAAACCAAACTTGAGTTAGTACACTTTTGTATTCTTTGGCCATTTTTGAAAAACCATTGTTTCCTGGGGATGATTATCATATGAGCCTCTAAAAAATTAATTTATCTATGGATACTACAATTTTATCCATATATCCATATAAGAGATGTACACTTAACAAGTTCTCCATGTGGTATATCAGGTCGGTCCCTAACTTTCTGATAAGACAAAGGTAGATTTTGTCACAGAGACTACATAGGAAATTTAAAAATTATATAGCTACTCTATACATTTAATTTTGAAACAATTCAAACATTTTTTAATGTTTTGAATATTTTGTTTAAAAAAGCTTTTAAAGTATGTGTTGATATGTAAATACATATTTTGACAATTTATTCCAATAATTTGTGGATCATGTTTACTGACCTAGAAAATAGGGATTACAGTAGTTCCTACCTCATGTAAACGTTGTGAAGATCAAATTATTTAATCATGAGAAATAACTAGCACAGTAACAGTCACATAATAAGAGGTTAAATAAATACTAGTTATAAAATTAATGGAATTAGTGGATGCTTCTTATGGTTCCTTTCTTTGTAGCTTGTTCTAAAACTCCATCGCTATACAGCTTCTTTTTTTTAATAGTCTCATTAAAATGATAGGAATCACGTTCTGTCTGATGCATAAACATTTCCCAAGGACGCAAGCAGTCAGTGGTACCTGTAGGAAAAGAACCTAGATCCTCTTTTCGCTTTTTTTGAAATATTCTCCTAAATCACACTGGGTCTACTTTTTCACATGGTAAAGATATTTATAAATGGCTAAAGAAATTGCTATTACAGAATTAAGTCCAGCATTCCAAAGGCTAGTCACAGTAGCCTTGTGGAATAGTCTTTAAAAACAATTTTTTGATAGTGTTTCTAAAATTGTTGCACACTATAAAACAGTTTTATAGAAATAATTTCCCTAAACATTCAACATTTTGCATATTCCAAATCTTAAAACTGAAAGGAAAAAAAAATCTGAATTAAGGGTTTCCTTTTCACTCTTTTCATGTTGACTTTTCCTTGTAACACTAGTGAATAGTATCTGCTATATCATGCAGAATCCATTTTAAGATATAACAAAAAAATTAAGTGCATACAGTGTTAGAAATTAAATACATACTAATCTAGATGTTTTTACTATATAATAGTTATTTTGATTTGAATCTGGGAAAAATATGTTAATGAAAAATATATGTATTTATCTGTCCATTCAATAGGAAATTGTTGAATGTCTACTGGATTTCATTACATAATTTTAAAATAGAATAACCAATAATTCTTCTGAAAGCAAAACATTACCCTTAAATCCTTCACTTTTTCGTACTGTTTCAGCACCAAATAACCTGGTTGTGACTGCAGTCACACATATTCTCTCTTTACTGAAACGTGTGCATTTGTTCCAAGTTTATATATCATCTGATATAAAGAAATGCAAAAAAAAATTGCAGGTTGATATTAAATCACATTGCAAAAACTATAATATTAATAAAAATATTACATAATTTAATTCAAATGTAACCTTTTTCCCATTTAATATGTTCTAGGTCTTGAGTTCCTTTTGCATTTAATTTTCATAAAAGCCATAGGAAGAAAGCTATGTTAAACTTTTTTTTTTGGAAGAACTAAATTTCCAAAAGTGGTAATAACTCATCCCAGAGCACCTAGTAAGTGAATGCAATAACAGAACTCAAATGCATGCGTGTCTTCTGATTTCAAAACCTATGATTCAAGACTGCATCAGGAAAAATAACATACGGAGGAGGAGATATTTATCACAAACTAGATGAGAATAAGGCCAGAACAAATCTCCTAGCCCAGTAGAATCAAGTCTAATCAAGGCGCCAAAGCTTCCCACAGCCATGTGTTTTGTGCTATACTCTGCTGATCCTAGTTGTTTCTATATATGAACAAGAGAATATGTAATTATGTAAGTAACATTTCTATAGAGTACAATTCCTGTGACCAAAAAAAAAAGACTGTTTGAAGAAATAAACTCCCTTAAGGAGTTTTACTGACAGTTAGGGACTGTTTAGTGGATGCTGATGTACACTACCACTGTTATCTACTAAGTGAATATGTAGACATTACAGCTGTCTCCTGAGCACTCAAATTAAGCCAGAGAGAATATTCTTTAGAAGAGTTCAACTTGAGAGGAAAGCTGTAATTTAAACATTCATATAAAATGCATAAATTTCAAAGTACATTGAAAGAGTATTATATTATGAATAAAGAAGTTTGCTCTAATTCTGGACTTATTTCAAAATCATAACATTTTATTTCTGTATTTCAGAAATTCTTTTACCAAATAACTACCTCCACAAAATAGCTGCAGCTAAATTTGTGGAAACATTCAATATATGTTTTCAAACACTGAATGTTTGTTATTGGCCGAAGTTACAATGTTTAGGACAAGAGGCATTTTCTTTCTACATACAGTTTTTACATGTTTCAGTAGAACTACTTATAAGTTCTATTTTAAGAAACTCATAGGATGTCAATGTTTTAAATTTACTGCAAATGAAAGATATTTGAGCTACACTTAGCACAGAGAATATATTACAGAGAATTTTTACTATAAGCATTTTCTTACTTTATCCTTTATGTAGGTTTTTAAAAAATAGGTAAAATTTGAAAATGCTACTGAATGTTTTTTAAATTTTGATTTAAGTGCCTTAAGTATTCCATGTATATTTTCCTTTCCTGTAGTTTATTTTTTCTTTCTCTCTAAAGAACAGTATTTCTTTGCTTTTTCTTTCCTTAACCTCAAATATAATGTCAGCAACTCGTAAGCATGCATATAAAGTACATAAAAAGATAAATATTAAGATTTTTTTTTACTATAGTAGTTACCAAGGTGTTTTTTCCAGTGTAAATTTAGGAACTATTTTTAAAAAGGACAGAAGGGAGAAATAGAACACCTTTTAAAGCAACAATATTAGACCTTTATGATTCTAAAGGTAGCAGTTACAGAGCAAATGCCTTGTAAAGAGTAAAATAAGAACCAAAAATAATTTTAAATTCATAGAAAACAAATTGATAGTTTGCTTTAAAAAGTTATGATATACCAAAGATGTTATTAATTAGTTTCTTTTAGTTTTTCACTTTGAACTCTGTTAGGACAATATCATGGAAGACAATATGTGTTAAAGGAAAATGCAATGTCAAGAGTGAAAAGAAAACCCTTAATTCAAAGATGTTTTTCCTTTTAGTTTCAAGATATGGATCATGCAGTCACAATTAGAGATGTGTTTAAGTAGTTTACAATCATCAGAAATTTTGGAAGGGAAATTTATACGTCTCCATTACCTAAACATTGCATTGCACACTGGACTTTACATGTTTACTGTAATATGTTACACTATGTGTGAAGCTCGGGACCAACCATTAGTGGGTACAGGGAAAGGTATCAGCTATGTGAAAACTTTTTTTTTTTTAACCACATACCATTGACTTCTTCAGGTATCAAATTCAGTTACCCTGTAGAGTGCTCCACATCCTGAATTTGTCTTAGTTTCTTCATGGTGTCCTGTAACATGTTGCTCTTTGTGTTTTCTATAAACTGATAAACAGGCCTATAATTTGTCTTCCAATTTATTTTTTTATTAACAAGTAAACATTTTTGATTCTTTTAGATTGGTAATTTAGAGGAAAGACATTTTCTTCTGAGGTGCTTGAACAGTAAATTTTGATATAAAGGAACATTAAGAGAGAGGATGCCAGCCAGAGGGATGAAGGATTCAGAGCAGAGGCAGGGAGTATCAGACAGTTTTTCTTCTACCAATTTTGACTCAGGTTTACCCTAATCAATAGTAAATTATTTGGAGAAATGCAAAGCATCCTAATAAGATCAAGCCCTGGATCCTGGTATGAAATGTGTAATATATAAAGGCCGTAGTAATTCCAATCAGGATCAGGAAAGGTGACATAAAAGGAAATATAAAATATTGAAAAAGGAAACTTTCTGCCTGACCTCCAACTTTCTTTATGGTCCAAAGCTTCAGAAAATAAGACATATGACATAAAATAGAAATACAGCATCCAGGTTAGCTTTTGTCTGTTAATTTATTCATTCATTATTTCAAAGCATGTCTAATGAGCACCTACTAAGTGCCAGGCAATGTGTTAGCTGCTCTGAGAGGACTTTGTTCATAAGTGCCCTCCATGACACTCTGATGTCATCTGCCTCTGCTTTGTGCTGCCATAGTAGCCTGTATATTTCACAGCTCTAGAACACACCACTAGGTATCGCAGTCATCTATTTCTCTATTTCACCCCCAGTAGACTGTACATTCCAAGTCTCATTTTTGTATTTGCACTACTAAATTTAATACCTTCCAATTACAGTTTCTCAAATGTTGAATGAATGAGCAAAGCACAATCCTTGCTTTAAAGAATGTTTACAGGCTTACAAACCCTTGTATTACAAGGCTCAAAACCACAAATGGTGCTTTTTATATATTATGAGAGAGTATATTATGGGAGATTTGATAATGTTCATATAGGGGAGATGACATTTAAGTGATTGTTATAATCATAATCAGATATTTGCTAGAGCTGAGGAGGAGCTGTGTTGATATGGGGAAGTTACAAGGGATAAGAAAGCATGACCTTTTTAGAGAACAGTAAGAGATCCCATGTGTCTAGAGCACAGGATTGGTGGGGTGGAAAGCAGGCTGGGACCGGATGATGACATGACTCAGACACTGTGCTAAAAATTCTAGATGTTTTCCTGAAGGTAACAAGGTGTCAGTGGAAGTTACCCAAGCCAAGTGAGAGATCATTCTGATAGCTCCTTAGAGGATAAATAAGTGAAAAGGGACTGTTGGCAAGGTTTAGAAATGCTGAGAAATCCAGGAGGAAGGTTCTTAAGTAGGTCTGAATCAAGATGTCTTTAACTGGGTCTAATGGATATTCAGCAATTTTAGGAAGTCTTTGAGCTACATTTCTACTTAGCTTCAGATGGTAAGGTCTATCACTATCTTAGACTTTGACTGAGCTACACCCCATTGTGTTTACATTCCAAACCCAGCTGAACATCATTTGAACAGTCAAACCAAGGTGATAGCATTATTAGCCTAAGCCCAGAGCCTGGATAATGACTTAGACTACTAAATCCTAGCTTTATAAGATACAGCATGTTCAAATTTAAATTAGGCACCGTCATAGAATTAAATGTCATGAACATGTTATTGTTCTAATGTACTGAATTAATGCGTTTCTAGCCTTGGCTGTTGCTGCTTCTTCATTAAAAATAAATAAACAAACAAACAAACAAACTAGTAGTAGGAAATGCTCTTTTTCCAGCTCAGTTAACCATCTATTATATAAAATTCTCTTTTCTGCCCAACATCTCATCTCTAGCATCATAAACACATAGAACTATAGTGAGAAAGCTTCGTAATAGGTTGGTTTCCAGAATAATTTTCCTAATAACATGGTTTTCATGGGAAAGAGGGAGTAATTAGAGCTGGATATTTTCTAACAAGACTCAAATCAGGTTGAAGCCGCCTACAGTCTTAGTCTTAGGTTATTTCCCTCCCCCCCAAATTCTGTTGTTAGCAGAGAAGGAAAAGGACTTTGAGATAGTATCTACAGAACTACATATAATATTTTAAAGAAAATATTTTCTTTAAGCCTCTTGAGAGAGAGGAATATCAGCTGTGATGGCTGGAGTATAGGTATAAATGAGGTGAGTGCACTTGGTACAGTTCCGGAGCTTTCCATCTCTTTGACCTTCAAAAGAGAACTTCAAAATCCACTTCACAGAGTTCAGGTGGAAATGGATACATAAGAAAAGAAGGAAGTTATTCATGCATTTGGCAAAGATTAATGGAAGGCTGTTCCTGTATGCATTACAGAGTTGTGTGACGAGTGTCTCCTCACACTTTGATGTAAAGCAGTTTCGAATGTTACTCCCTAATTTCTGGCTAGCGTGGATAGTCACCAAGAAAGTCATTCAAAGATAAAACATAGAATAAGGCCAAAATCTGAGCACAATAAAGATATTATTTGAGCTATGAAATCTAGGAAGTACTGGTTTACTACTAAAATGAGCAACTAAAATGTTAAATTGTCTAAGAAAAACAAAAAAATAAAAAGACTGAAAATGAAAGTAAATAAAAAATACCAACTTCATAGAGAGGAGGAAGAATAGAATGGAAAGTCTGAATAAGAAAAAATTGTCATTTTCGTTGCTCTTGATGATCATGGTAAAAGGAATAAGAAATTAAAATATGATGGCAAACATCGTAGGAAAGAATTCAGGTGTCTGCTGTTTGTTCAGACAGCCTAATGCTACAGGATATAGTTGTCTACAATTTCATGTAACTTTACTTCTGAAGGTACTGCTTGGAAATGCTGTTAATGAGGCAGTGGTAATAATGAAATATCTCCTGAAAAGATGATTCATTATTCAGTGCAGTGTAGTTGAGCAAGTTTCAAGTTGTGTAATTGTGACAGGAGCAGAAAGTGACAAAGATAGAGGAAACATTGTTACTGGGTACAATTTAAATGCAGTGTTTGAGAAATGACTGGGAAAGACATTTTCCCCTGAAATTAGAATCAACTCATCTACCTTGCTTTCTTTTTCACGGTGTTTCATCATAATGTTTTCCGTTGTTGAATTTAAATGACATTTTTTTCGTACCTTGGCATATTTTTCAAGGAGATATTGTCTTAGGTATATTAATAATTCTTAAATATGTTTTAAAATACTGATTTTAATTGGAAAAACAGTTATAATCTTGATTGTTCATGGCTCAATTTCTTGGCAGATATTTCTTCTGCAAACTACTGTTGACCATAAAATCAGAATGGTGATTTTGAATTATATTGTTCTTGTTTAATGTAGCATGTACGCTTTCCTGGCTCAGAATGTGCCGTTTCACAAAGCTGTATAAAACTGGCTTACTTTTTAAAAAAATTCTCCAGCACAGGGTGGTACACTGCATGCATAATTCAACTTGTTGAAGCATCCTAGAAAACTTTTCTTTATTTTTAAAATTGTAGCAACAAGGAGAAATTAATTATTTGTTACAACACAATGAACTTTTATGCTGTATTCCCAATTTTGTTTTACACTGAAGTCTTGATTTGCAAATGTGAGTGAAAGATTGACTTTAAATATCCAGAGATGATTAGCTGCCAGCTCTAATCAAATTGAGAAGTAATTAGCAAATCAAAACTTGATTAGCTCTTTGCTTGATTTACTAAAATTATAGTTTATACCGTTTAAATAATGGGGGAGGGGAGTTTTCTATACTCCAGATACAGTAGAGTCTACTATGTTTGGGCAGGAGGGGAACTCACTACTTTAAGGACATTCTAAACTTGAAAATCCTTTTATATTCCTTTGTGATACTACAGTACGACACATTAGCATCTTACTTTTAGTTTTCTGAGAACGGAACTTTCTCTTAATTGCTACATATAATACAATGTTATATATAATTTAACTTTGTAAGGATCATTTTAAATATATGTTGAATCATTGTTTAATCATGGGTATATTCAGGATTTTTTTCAAATTCCTAGATATAAAAACCTTGCAAGGTGTACTGACTCATGCCTAAACGACTGGATATTTAAGATTCAGGAAAGAGAAAACCATCCACCACTGTGTTAGTCAGCTAAGGCTGCTGTAACAGAAACCACAGGCTAGTGATTTAAACAACAGAATTGTACTTGCCCACAACCTGGAGCCTGGAAGTCTGGGACCAGGGTGCCAGTAGGTTGGTGTCTGGTGTGGAATCTCTCCTTGGGTTGTAGATGGTCACCTTCTTCTGTGTCCTCATGGCCTTCTGCATGCGAGGCAGCGGTGTTGGGGGTTCCCCTGATGTCTTTTCGTAGTCTTCTTAGGACACCAGTCTTGTCAGGTTAGGGCCCCAATTTTATGACCTCATTTAACCCTTATTACCTACCAAACTGTAGATCCTACCTCCATATATAGTCACATTAGTTGGAAGGGGTGGTCAGGGCTTCAATATGTGAATTTGGGGAGATGCACTTAAGTCCATAATAACCTCTGATCAGTGTTCCTGTACAAAACAGACTTAATGCAATAAGCAAATGACAGAAGAGCAGAACCATCACTGCCAGCAGCAGCTCAGGGCAGTGGGAGGGGCAGCAGCAGGATTTAGAGCCTAAAGTATCCCCAGCACCTCTGGAGGAAACAGGCAGAGCTGCAGGAATCCTTTTAGAGTTGACCCTCAAGGAATGGGTTGTTTGGTCACAGATAACAAGCTTTGGCCCAAAAGTAAGTGTGGTAGCTCTTGGCCAAGCATAGATGCAGAACTAAGTGACTTGCACTCATTTTTACAAATCCACTATATATTTCTGTAACATTGAAGTCTCAACAGTTGCCAAACCAGCAGAACATTACTGTCTGACAGCTCTTTGGTGATTTAGTCATTCATCTCTTCATTTGAGCCAGAAGGTTCAAAATATTGTTTATACATCCAGAAAAACTTGTTTTCTGGTTTCCTAAGTATACTGGCACAGATACAAGGATTTGCCCTATTAAGTGCTTTAAAAAAAAAAAGACTTAATAATCTTAATTGTTAAACTTATTTCTCAATTTTCAAAAAAAATGATTATAAATCCTCTTGTCTTCTCTTCACTAGAAAGTGTTCTGTGGGACATATGCAGGCATCAGTTTTTATACTTATTTTAAACCTCTGATTTTTGAAAAATTAAAATTTGATATTTAAGAATTTTACTTTCTACCCCATATCATTTATTTTTGGATATTTTCAAGTAAGGTATTTGATCAGTTTTAGAAATATGACAAGACTGTTGAAGTATTTACAGGGTGAACTTGTTTTATTGTGTTTTGCTTTGTTGTGCTTTGCAGATACTGCATTTTTTACAAATTGTAGGTTTGTGGCAACTATGTGTCCAGCAAATCTATCAAGGCCATTTCTCCAATAACAGTTGCTCACTCCATGTCTCAGTGTCACATTTTGGTAGTTCTGGCGTTATTTCAAACGTTTCTATTATTGTATTTGTTATGGTGATCTGTGATCAGTGATCTTCGATACTACTATTGCTATTGTTTTGGGGCCCCTGAACAGTACCCATACAACAGTGAACTTAATTGATAAATGTCTGTGTTCTGACTGCTCCACTGACTGGCTGTTCCCTCATCTCTCTTCTTCTGCTTGGGCCTCTCGATTCCTTGAGACACAATATTGAACTGAGGCCGGTTAATAAACCCTACAATGGCCTCCAAGTGTTTAAGTGAAAGAAAGTCATACATCCCTCACTATAAATTGAAAGCTAGAAATGATTAAATTTAGTGAGGAAGGCATGTCAAAAGCAGAGAAAAGCCAAACGCTTGGCCTTTTAGACCAGTTAGCCAAGTTGTGAATACAAAGGAAAAGTTCTTGAAGGAAATTAACAATGTGAGACTAGTGAATACACAAATGATTAAAAAAAGTAAAATAGTCTGCTGATATGGAGAAAGATTTAACGGTCTAAATAGAAGATAAAAGCAGCCACAGCTTTCCCTTAAACCAAAACTTAATCTAGAGCGAAGCCGTAACTCTCTTCAATGCTTTGAAGGCTGAGAGAGGTGAGGAAGCTGCAGAGTTAAAGTTTGAAGTTAGCAGAGGTTGGTTGATGAGGTTTAAAGAAAGAAGCATCTCCATAACATAAAAGTGCAAAGTGAAGCTACTTGTTGTAGATGGTGCAGAAAGTTCCGAAGCTCTAACCAAGAAAATGAATGATGGTAGCTATGCTAAACAACAGATTTTCAGTGTAGACAAAACAGCCTTATATTGAAAGAAGATGCCATCTAGTTCCTCCAAGAGAAGTTAATGTCGGGATTCAAATCTTCAAAGGACAGGTTGACTCTCTTGTTAGGGGCTAATGCAGCTGGTGACTTGAAGTTAGAGTCAGTCCTCCCTTATCATTCTGAAAATCCTAGGGCCCTTAAGAATTATGTTAAATCTTCTCTGCCTGTGCTCTATACAAAGGAACAACAGAGCCTGGGTGACAACACATTTGTTTACCACATTATTGACTAAATATTTTAAGCCAACTCTTGAGAACTACTTTTTAGGAAAAAAGATTTATTTCAAAATATTACTGCAGATTGACAATGCACCTGTTCACCCTGGAGTTCTGATGTAGGTGTAAAATGAGATTAATGCTGTTTTCATACCTGCTAATACAGCATCCATTCTGTGGCCCATGGATTAAGAAGTAATTTTGACTCTCAAGTCTTGTTATTTAAGAAATACATTTCTGAAGGCTATAGCTGCCACAGATAGTGATTTCTCTGATGGATCTGAACAAAATCAATTGAAAATCTTCTGGAAGGGATTTACTATTCTAGATGCCATTCAGAATATTCATGATTCATTGGAAGAGGTCAAAATATCAACATTAAGAGGAGTTTGGAAGAAGTTGATTTAAACCCTCATGTATGACTGAGAGGGGTTCAAGACTTGAGTGGAGGAAGTAACTGCAGATGTGGTAGAAACAGTAAGAGAACTATAATTTTAGAAGTGGAGCCTGAAGATGTGATTGAATTGCTGCAACTTCATGATAAAATTTTAATAGATGAGAAGTTGCTTCTTGTAGGTGAGCAAAGAAGGTGGCTTACTGAGATGGAATCTACCCTGGTGCAGTTGCTGTGAAGACTGTTGGAAATGAAAAAAAAAAGTTTTGGAATATTGCATACACTTAGTTGATAAAGCAGTGACAGGATTTGAGAGGATCAACTCCAATTTTGAAAGAAATTCTACTATGGGTAAAATGCTATCAAACAGCATTGCCTGCTGCAGAGAGATTGTTCATGAAAGGAAGAGTCAGTTGATGCTACAAACGTCATTATTTTAAGAAATTGCCACAACCACCCCAACCTTCGGTAACTACCACCCTGATCAGTCAGGAGTCATCAACATCGAGGCAAAACCCCCACCAGCAAAAACATTACATTATGACTCCCTGAAGGCCCAGATGATGGTTAGCATTTTTTAGCAATAAAGTGTTTTTAATTAATAACACTTTTTTTTTCAGATATAATGCTGTTTCACACTTAATAGACTACAGTATAGTGTAAACATAACTTTTATATGCACTGGGAAACCAAAAAATTTGTGACTCACTTTATTACAATAATCACTTTATTGCTGTGGTCTGGAACCAAACCAGCAGTATCTCCAAGGTATGGCTGTATAAAAGTAGCTACGTTGTAAATTAATTTTAAGCAGAAGTCTTTATTGGAAATAAAGTAATAAAATTATAAAAATTTTCTATCTAGCAAATACATTTTTCAAGAAAATGATATTTTAAACACATTAGACTTTTGAGGCAAAGACTGTGCATTTAGATAATAGTCCTCAATTTTTCCTACTCATTTGGTTTTCTATATAAAAACAAATATAAATTTGCTTCTGTGTTTAGTAAGGAAGCTATGATACGGTTATATCAAAGTCACTGAGTAATAATAAAGATATGTTTACTTAAAGAATTAAGTATTATTTGTAATGATTGTTTTTAAATAAAAATATTCTTTGTTAATACCCTTTATAAAAGTAATCTTAGAAATAATAATAAAATAATGTATATTGAATTGAACTTTCAAAAAGTAAAAAGAAATTAAAAAGTTAAAAATACCTTTCCATTATGAATATGATATTTATTTCTGTTTTAAGAATGAGACAATGATATTTTAAATGAAAATATTCAAAGAGAAAAGAGAACAACAACAAAAAAATTGTTTATTTTGAAAAGTTGAACTTTTTAGGGGAGAACTCCCTAAGTATATTCTTTAAAAAAATCCTCAAAATGGATCATTCTTGACTTTAGATGTCCTTGCTGTGGAGTCTCTTCTAGAATTGTGTTTGAACTGGATCTGCCTTCATAAGTTAGGAAAGTGAAGTATCTAGACCAGACTCAGCAAATAATACATTTCTGTTTGTAGACTTTCCTTATCAATCAAGGCACTCTAGCTCAGACAGGATCCTAGTGGAACATTCCTTGTCATTGAAGATAGCCTCTGAGATTAAAATTGTATTCAGTGTCAAACTCGAATATTTAAGCCTTTGAATCTCCTTCTCCTTTAGAACATAATCTTTATATGAGTATCCGTAACAGCTGACTTCAAATCTTACCATTTTTTAGGAGACTGAATGAGTGCTTAGCTTTAGAATTGTTTGTGGAGGTACCAACCCAGTTAAATATCAGATAATCACTCCAAAATCAATTTTCATGTTTATACGATTTGCTTGAAAGAATTATTCTGAAAATCCTGAAAACCTAATTTGTTTACTGGTGAGTAGTTACTGAAGGAGATCATTGGTCAAACCAGCAGTAGGAGTAGGATTACAAAAACTGACTTCTTGAAAAGAGAAGTCTTCCATTGCAACAGAATGAAATTATGAACCTGGCAATTTGTCTTCAGTTTCATCGCCTCTCCCAATCCAGCTCCAGAAAACCACTCTTCCATTCAGTATCTCTCTCCTAAGCACACATATGCTTATAAATGTATTAGCTAATCATAAAGTAGTTTTTATCCAAGTGTTTTACATTTTAGGAAGGGGCACTCTAAATAATCCATTAAAAAGTCTTGAAGACCCAAAGAAAGGAATAGATTTTAGGTGCCATGACACCTGGAAGAAGGGAAATTATTTGGAGTAGCAGTCTTTCTAGTTGCCCTTCAAAGCACAAGATCTGTTATACTTAAAGACCAGGCCACCTTTAAAATTAGGAGATAAAGTAATCATAAGACATATCTTTCATGTTAACTGCCAATGTATATTGCTGTTGTTGATCTAATCTAATTTGTTTCTGTTTAAAAAGTAGCAATAATAAATAAAGTCTTTGGAGTACTGTCTATCTATGGTTTATGGTAAAACATTAAATATGGTATAGGTCTCTTGTAGAAATATAAAGTATGTCTGTACATAATATATAATTTTTTTTTAATCTATGGAAATTGGGAAACCTTCGTTCTAGAGCTTTTTCTAGCATTAGTTGGATTTGCGATTTTGGATGATTTAATGTTTAGGCTTTGATGTCATATGAAGGGAATTGAATTAGATCAGGGATGGAAAATATGAGAGACAAAAATTCCCACAACCTCACCCCTCGCTACACCCCCATGGAAGACTCAGATAATCAGTCATGTATTCTTTCTTACTCAAAACTTGGAATATTTGTCCAAAATTTCACCACATAGCCATTGAATATCACTTGGCTTTAGCACAGAAGATGACGCCTTTTTGTAATCCTAGTATCCAGATAATCACAGAGTCTTCCTTTTGCCTCAAAAATTTTCATTGTATGATTTCTTGTGTCTAGAATGGTGCCTTATTCATAGTAAATCCCAATAATTTATTGAATATATACATTTGTAAAATCAATTTGAAGTTCATCTGTTTTGGAAACTTGAGGAAATTTTTGGAAAGTGAATATTTTTGTGATTTGAAAATTTGAGGAAACTCTTCAACATGTAAATGTTTTTATGTTTCCAGCTGATTTTAATCAAATGCCATCTTAAAATAATGTGTATTATGTGCTCACATAGTACAAGAGGCAAAAAAATAGTTCAGATGCATTTTATTTTATAATTATGTTTAGAATACTAATTATCTTCAGACATTTCTGTACTTAAAAAACTGAAGAGTCAAGTAGATATCTGTTGTCATTGAACATCAGCTGTGATCAATATTTCACATGTCTACAAAAATAAAAGGAAGGAATTGATTTGCTACTCAGTCCAGTGTTCTTATACCTGTAGGTCTTTACTGGGGTTAAGTCAGTCTACTTCTATAATTTATCTAGTATCCCACACGTATTTCCTCCTTCATTTATTCTACATTTCTATTAAATCATTTCAATTGTATATTAAATCAATAAATAAATGGAATTATCTCCTGCACATCAAGGAACTTTTTCACAGTGCTCTTGTCTGAACTTGAATACAGATTTCTGTCCATGTTTTGATAGTGTAATTTAGGTAATTGGCAGAGACAAAGCCAGTTCACAAAGTTAATTAAAATTTTCCATCTCTTCACTTTCAATTAGTTTCATTGATATGACATATTTTTTCCTATTTAATGTCTCACCATCACCACTAGGCAGTACACAGGTTATGCTAGTCTGTCAAATAAATAGTGATTATTAAAATAATCTTTAAGTAGACACTGTTTTGATGTTTTAATTGTCCTCTTGTCTTTAAGCTGAGTGTTGTAAGTAGTATTTGCTTCATTTACGTAGTAGTTTAATTTGCTCTTGAAGGTTTTTTGTGTTTTTTCTTCCATGCCTGGAAACCAGAAAAGGGTAATGGAATACAAAGGAAGAAAGGAATAGAAGTATAATATATCTTACTACAGTGTGGTGGATAAAATATTAGTTTAAAACTAGAGTCCTTAAATTATACCTGATTCTTTATGCCCGCCTTACTGTATAAAAATCATTTATGATATGGAACAAATAACTCTGTTGGCTTTGTTTAAACCTAAAGGAACTTTTATAGAAATGCTATTAAGAAAAATTTTATAGAGAAATGTTATATTCACTCTGAGGAGAAGTCTAATAATCATTGAACATTTTCTCTAATTCTGAGATTTCACCTGAATGGCTTAGTTTTACATACATACATACACATCCATTATAAAAATATTAGTATTTTTTCTTTTGATGTGTTTTTGAATTTTGCTTTTGTAAAAGTCATGTAATATTCAAAGAAGTAAATAGTATGTCAAGAATAGTAGTTTAGGTTGTTATATTTTTACTTAAAATTCAGACTCATAAAACTTCCCTCACTCTTTTTCCCTCCCACAGTGGATTTCATGTGATGTAAAAAAAAAAAAAAAAGTAATACCTTACTGTTTTGATGATGTATATATTTACATATTCTACTTCCCTTCTCTTCAGAAAAAAAAAGTTAACCAGGCTGTCTGGGGGAATTTTTTTTTTTTTTTTAACAGAGTAACATCCTTCTGTATGGAGATTGAGATCATTTAAAATAAAATGTGTTTTAAAGCAATAATAGAAGCAATTTAGACAATAAGTACATTACAGAAAGAGTTATTTGAATTTAAGCTACTTGACCAATTCCTAAGAGAAGAGATTAGCATTATTTTTTTCTATAATGGACATCTTAACATTAATCTCTACTTTCTGAGACCACTTCTGTTTCTTAAGAGTTTTTTTTCTAGTTATTTAGGAGTAAACGATTATATGTGCTATTTAGGATTATATATAGTGTAATATTTTCGTAGAATCCTTGAAATGATCATTCTAAATTATTTTATAGAACAGAAAAGCTAACAAGTAGCCACGAAGTATGGCTGAGATATGTGTTGCTTCTGAATTTCTAGATTGCATTCTGTTTTTCAGGAAGTTCTATTTTCCATGTCTTGAAATCTGTGAAAAAAATATATTCTTAAAATGAGCAACATTTAGTTATTATGCTTCATTGTGATACTGATCCAGATATCACTGTTTTAGGGTGCATTTAGTTACAAAAATTATAATTACATGATATCTTAAGAGAAAGAATTTATTATAAGAATATGTATTCATAGAATTAAGGAAAGGCTTAAAAATGGACGTCACCAGAGTAACTGGCAGATCACCAAAGGCTCTCGTCTTGAGTTCTGCCATTCTGAGCTCATTCACTTTCTGTTTCTCATGGTTCAAATTCTAAAAGTTAGTTGGCTCAGTCCAGTTATGGATTTACTCTTATTTGGTCCAGTACTGGTTAGCTTTGGTCAGAAGAGGTTCTGTCACATTGCACAACAGGACAACCTGGTCTTTGGGAGCAGGAGCAGATGGGAGAGGACTGGGGAGAAATCAGGATTGAAGGAGAGCAAGGAAGCAATCAATAGTCATGACAGTCACCACTGTAAGGCCTTTTCAGACTTGTTCAAGTGTCTTCTCTGAAATCTCTTCATTTCTGGAGCGAGTCCTTGCCTCTCCTTTTAAATCCTAGTAGCTCTAATTCCATATAATTAAAACGATCTTGTTATATTCTGTCTTGTATGTTAGTTCTTTTTTACCACTTATTTTAGTTCCTCAATCATTGTTACTGTTCAGGTAACTGAATATCCTATATATATGGCAGAAGATTATGGTCTCAGCATTCAGCTTCCCCTGTGCACTAAGGGCACAAGGGGGGAACTTTGAAAAATTCCTCCAGGAGAAGTTGAGATCTTCATGTATACCCATTACATGATGAGGAAGTAGGGAGAAACATTTCTGTGACAAATGTTGCAAGTAATCAAGACCTATTTTCTGAACAGCCTTTGCTAGTAGTATTGGAAAAGACAAGCAAGTACATGTAATAACGTGGAGTAATGCTATAATATTCTACTAAATAAAGCAAAAGACAAAAAAACAGTTCAAACAACAAAAGATACTAATTTGTGTTTGAATATATGACTATATGAATTTGTAGGTATTTCTATACATAAATTATATTTTAGGATAAAAAAAATCTTTTGGAAAGATAAATGCCAAAATGTTAAATATGATTTCTCCAGATCAATGGTCCTCACAGTGTGGCCACCAACTGTTCTCAAAGTGTGGACATACAGCATCATTGTCACCTGGGAACTTGTTAGAAATACAAATTGTGTCTGCTGAGTCAGAAATTCTGGGAATGGAGCCCAGCAATCTGAGTTTTAATACGCCTAAATACCATCAAGGTGATTCTGTTGGTACTAAAGTTTGAGAAACAGTACTTTAGATGATGTGGTTACAAGACATTTATTTTCTCCCTGGTGTTTGATGAACAAGGGTTTGTTTGATTTTAGAATGTACTACGATGTTAATTTTCTAGAGAAAGATGCCCTCTTAATAGCACATTGTATATACTTCTTTGTAAATTCCGCTCTTGCAGCACTGGTTTGCTGATAGCTTGATTGAAATTGGCTCCCAAGTATATCTCCATCTCTGCCTGTTGCAGATTGAAAGGAATATATTGAGTATGGTCCACCAAGGTTAAGGTTCATGGTTTGAATAACTTTTCAAAATGAAATATGAAATAAACTATTTTATTGCATTTCTTCAGAGCTACAGCATACGTAAAAATGTATCTTGTATAAACCATACCACATCACAAGTATGGAATAATTTAATTCATTTCAAAAATTCAAATAGTACTAATTAAATACATTCTGGAAAAGGCAAGAAACATTTTCTATTGAGCTGAGAGTCAATGTAAATGTCTCATTGCTATTCCTGAGTTTATTGATACCTGCAGGCCATATTAAAGGTCGCTTAACAAGAGCAATAACAAGGAAGAAAGCAGGTTGCAAATCAGTCTTATCTTTGGGGATTTGTAATCTACCTGTTTAATTTTTCCAGTCCCTGAAGATTTATAACAGTGATTTTACTTACATATTTTGTACTCTGGGCAATATAAAGGCACAGTGAATTAACAGGAAGGAATTTGGATAAAGAGGAAGCCTGATAGAAATGATTTTTAGGAGGCAAATAAAGACTTCCACAGGACTATAAGGAAAGAGAGATGAAGAAGGACAAATAGTGATTTCAGATATAATAAAAATGTTGAAAATGGATTATAATAAAATATTTTCAGTTGTTTTGTCTTCTTTAGAGATTGTATAAATTTCTGTATAGACTTATCTTTCTTTAAGTGAAGTTCAGGTCATACTAAACCATGATGGGTCCCAAACCTTCCTAGACTTTTTCTTTCTAAACTCTGACCACACTTACGATTTACATTCTATAATCTTAGCATTTGATTACATTAGTCTATTAACTAAATTAAAAAAATGGTTTATGAGGTCATTCTTATTTACCCAGTTATGGGGTGCATGTATTGAGACCCAAGAGTTGCAATGACTGCTTCCCTTACACCCTCACCATGATCTTAGTAATTGTTTCAAAGGTCTATTAATTGGTTAGGGCTTTCTAGAAGCAGGAGCCAGCATGCAACATATGCATTAGTTATCTATTGAATGTTAACAAACCAACCCAAAACTTAGTGCTTTCAAACAACACATGTTTATCTCACAGTTTATTTGAATTAAGAATCTTAGGCTCAGCTTAGCTGGATCCTTTGATTCAGAGTATCTTACAAAGCTAAAATTAAGGTTTGGGGCTGGTGCAGTCATCACAAGGCTTGGCTAGTGAATGGTCTGCTTCTAAACCCACTTGTGGTGATTAATGTCAGCATTCAGTTCCTCAGTGACTGTTGGACTGACTCAGTTTTAATGCACACAGCAAATACAAAGGTCCTAATAGCAAAGAGGAATACAGAGAGTGATGGGAGAAAGTGATAGAAAATGAAGTCAGAGGAAGAGAAGTGGAAGATTATTTATGTTGATTTTTCTCAAATGTCAATTTGCGTATGAATAACTTGGGGATCTTTTAAAATGCAGATTTAAATTCAGAAAATCTAGAATGGTGCCTCAGATTCTGCATGTCCAACACAGTGATGTTGATGTTGCTGGTAGCAAAAAAATGAGGGTATTAGAGATTATTATGCAGATTATTGACTTTTACTGGGAGTGAAGTAAACCCTGGAAGGGATTTGAATACAGGTGTAATCTGATCTTCTCCCAGGCTGATGAGTTTAGAGTACACTTTCACTGGCAGGGGTAGAGATAGGGAGACCAATAAAAAGCTATTGAAAAAAGCAGATGACAGTGACCCAGGCAAAGGCAGTAATAGTGGAAGGGGTAAGAAATTGAATTATTCTAGGTATATTTTGATGATGGAACTTACAGTATCATTTGATGTCTTGGCTATTGTATGTGAGTAAATAAGAGGAATGTAAAAGGATCTCAAGGTTTTTGACTTAAGTGACAGGAACATGGTGAGTGTTGGTTTCTGAGAAGGGAAAAACTAAAGGGAGTAACAGGTTTGTCAAGGGGAAGATCAGGAATTTTAGACAATTTAGATTTGTGATACGTATTAGATATTCAAAAGGATATGTTAAATACACTATTCTGGAGTTCAGATAATAGATCTTTTTGGAAAAAGCAGAATATAGATGGTTTTTAAATTTATGAGAGTATATGGCATTGCTTAAGGAGGAATTTCCACTAGAGAACCAGTCCAAACATTGGAACACTTGAACTTCAGGAGATTTACAAGACGAGGCTAAGGCAGCAAACAAGACTCAAAAAGAGTGACCAGTAACTTAGGAAAAAAATCAGAAGTCACCATCCCACGAGCCAAGCAAGGGAAGCATTTCAAACATTTAAGGAAGGATCAATGTTGTTCAGTGTTACTGTAAGTAAGACTTAGACTGAGAATTAACCATTAGATTAAGCATCCTGAAAGTCACTGATGACCTTGACAGGAGCAGCTCAGTGAATTTATGGGGACAAAAGCCTTAGTGGAGTCAGCTTAAGAGAATGAGAAT
Organism: Camelus bactrianus; assembly: GCF_048773025.1. Lineage (NCBI taxonomy): Eukaryota > Metazoa > Chordata > Mammalia > Artiodactyla > Camelidae > Camelus > Camelus bactrianus. The sequence goes on from NC_133539.1 coordinate 32,700,926, forward strand.
GAGAGTGAGAGAGAGAGTAAAAGAATCATGAATGTCAACCCAGCACCATGTTCCTAACCAGATGTAGATAGTGACTCTCCAATTTTAAGTGCATCAGAATCACCAGAAGTGCTTATTAAAACACAGATTGTTGGGCTCTGTTCCCTAAGTTTCTTAGTCAGTAGATCTGAGATGGAGCCCAAGAATATGCATTTGTAACAGTTTCCCATTTGATGCTAACACTGCTGCAGGGACCCCATTTTGAAAACTGCTGCAGTTCATCTTCCTCTTACCACTGACACCTCCCTCATATTGTTCCAAAGGCCCCCCTTCTTTTTATTCTCCTCTTCACTAACCTAGTTCAAGCCTTTCACCCCCTACTCAGTTTCCCTGCTCCCATCCCCTCCACACCTTGAAACACTGATATTCTAAAAGCATCTCACACATATAATACTGGAGTATCTTTAAAAAAAATTATGGGAAAAAAATAGAATAAATGAAACTTCCATAGATCCATCTGTCATTATCAATAATTAGAATTTATTTACATATAACTCTGACATGTTTAAGCAAAATGGACCCAGACTATTAAAATTTCTTCCTATGTGAGCATTTTGTGTCCTGTCTCTTCCTCTTGTATCCAAACTACACATCATAACTAAATCAGTCACTCAAGTGAAAGTCTCATCAACCCATGGCTCAGCTCAGGAATTTTCAGTGAATTAAGTCCAAACTGAACACCTTGAATTTAGAGATATACAGTATGGTATCAACTAGTCTATTCAGTCTAGACTCCCAGTTCCATCTTCCTGTATTCAAAACAGTTTGCACTGATTCTGAATATGTCCTAAATCTACTACAACTAAGCAAGTATTCATACAGTTTTATTTTTCTTGAATGTTCTTAACTTTTTGAAATTCTCCCACGGCCTCTGTCCTCAGATTAAAGGCATCTCTTCTGTGAAGACTTTCCTAATCTCCTGGCTAGCTGTATCTTCTCTCTCCCTCTTTAGGCCTTTTATAGCAAATTCTAGTACTTTTTCTCATCAAACTTTTTAAGGTGACACAGATCTGGATAACACAAACAGAAGGGATTTAAACCCAGATCTTAATAATTATCTCTACTTACTTAATCTCTCATCCTCAATTTTCTTGTCAATAAAGTGAAGATAATAATACATATGTTGATGTACATAGTGCATTGTAGGAATAAGTCAAGTAATTTATTACCATTAACAGGTCATGGTATACTCCTCTTATATAAAGCATTCTCAGTAAGTGTCAGTTTTGTTAACAGGCAGGAGACTTCCATTTTTACATTACAGAAATCTAATTTACACTACCTTTAATGGAAATGGAATTTAATGTTCTAATATCTTGAAAGATCAGGAATTTTCAGTCTAGGATTTCAGTCTAGGCACGTCTAGACCCAAGGTTACAAATTATATCATTATAGTTGTTCCTCTTAATATCCTGGTGTCTTTAGTTGGCTTCATTCTGTATGTGGGCTTTTATTCATAGATATGTTGATGGACACTTACACTATTATAAATAAATATTTGCATGTATTTCTCTCTCTCCATGTGTGTGTGTGTGTGTGTGTGTGTATGTATGTATGTATATATACATATATAACATACATCTTTCTTGATTCCAGTTAAAAAAATTGATTTCTGTTAGGGTCCTTATATCATTTCAGTAGTTTATGATGGACATATTTGAATCTCTTGTCCAGCTTTGTCCTTAATGTCAAGAATATAGTCCTATGATTTCACTGCCTGGTCTTAAGCCCACCTCTGGAAAATATAATGTACAGCCTTGTCCTTACTCTTTCACTATTTAATGAAAGTGGTGGTTTCCTCGAAGAGGGTATTCCAGTGTACTAGAATATGCCTACTGCACTTTTTTTCTCTTTATTCCTTTACAGTATTATAATGTATTCCTGATCACCAAGCCGCCAGCTATATAGTTGTTTTGAATTATTGTTTAGTTGTCTCCTAAAATTTAATATACTTGAGGATATGGACTATATGTTACTCATCATTTTATCCCTTATGTAATAATACATTGCTCAAGAAAAAATTTTCAATGAAAGTTCTGGGATCAACTCGATTTAACTGAAAAGGAAAAAAGCAAACCAAAAAATAATGCAGAAAAACATCCACACACATATCTCTCTCTCTCTCACACACACACACACACACACACAGAAATCTGCAAAAATGTAAGGGGAAAATCATTTCAGGAATGCGTGCTACTGGAAATTTATATTTTCTGGCCTCCTTTAGCTCAGAATTCTAGAGAAAGTTTTCTATAAAACTTTTAGTCATATTTACATTTACTAATAAATTCAGGTGTGAATTAGAAATAAAACTTGTGACCAATATCAAAAACATGATCAGTCCAGGGCAGTGCTTCTCAAAGTTTGATGTCCATTTGTGTCACCCAGAATCTTGCTAAAATGCAGATTTTGATTCAGGTGATCTGGGGTAGGGTCTAAAATTTGATGTATCTAACAAGTTTCAAGATGTGACTGATGGAGCCCTTGTGTAGACCTCACTTTGAGTAGCATCATTTAGACTAGAGCACAAAGTGAGAATCACCTGCAGCTATGAACATATTTTTGTTTAACCAGCATAGGATTTCACCTTTTTTAAAAAGGAGTTTAAATGCCTTCTTATGATCTTAAATTCTCCTGTTTATCCAGTTTGTACTTCGTTACTTCAAAATCTATTACCTCTGTAATTTAAATGATCAGTTTTCCACCGGTGAATATTTAGGGTTTAGATGCCCATTCATTCATTGCCTCTGTTCATGCCAAATGATTCCAGTGATTCATCTGTTTCCAGGAGAGGCTCTTGATGAGAGGTGCCCTCTCTGGGACTACAAAAGTGGTGAGAGATTCCTGTATTCTTGGTCAAAATATTTGAGTAGATTTATATGTTACTCTAATCATTTCTGGTAGTTTCTAGTCTTTCTAAAATGGATGGAATACATAGTATGTTGGTGGGGGCAGGGAGGCAGTGGGGAGATGAGGTGATGCTTTGCTGGATTTTAATTTTTAGGGAACAGCAGACAGTCTGCAACCTTTTAGGCTTTCTCTTTAAGAACTTGCCATGTCCAGATCAAAGGAATTTATTAGGCTTTTAGCTCTCCTGTTTTTTTATAGCTCAAAATGAACAAATTTTCAAGTACAAAAAAAATGCTTTAAAAGAGTTCTTTTAGTCTTTATTTGAAATCTCCTGCTCTCCTTCAGTTCACAGATGTCGTACACTGAATGGAGGCATCAGACTACTACACTTTGATCATTTCACTATCTTGTTTGATTAGTGTTTCCAAACTATGGAGTTTATCAGCAGGGGGCAGGTTGATCCCTGTGGCTTATAATGGGCAAAGTATGGGGGAAAAATAGGTTTTTAGAAATCGTTTAAGATCAATCAGTTTCCTCCTTCTTCAAGGTTTAAAAATAACATCATGGACAGATAGACTTTGACACAGAATAAGATCAGATATTTCCAAAGAGAAAACTGACCAGCATGTATGGTGCACTTTTTCCCCTTTCTCTCTTTAAATTTATGACTTCCAGTCCTTAGATGATTATAAACTATAATCAAACTCCTTTTTAAAAAAAGGAAGCAAGAGGTACAACTGCTCAATTTTAACTTTCATTTACTGAGCAAACATCACTTTCAGAGTGAAGGTTAGGATTGTTAAATGAGATTTTAAAGACTTCAGCTCTTTGAGAAAGTACTGAATTGTATTGCATTGCAGCAGTTTTAACTATTGCTGCGACCTGGGAGCATGACCGTCCTCCACTTGGGGGTTGTTAATTTGCAGTTCCATAGCTGTAATTCAGGAGTAAGAGCTTTGCCTCTGATAATAAATTAACATTGAAATATAAGCCTTCTTCTTTGGTATTTTGAAAGTATCTTTGGTGGCAGTGCTCTGAGGATTATCAGCTGCTGACCTTTCAGTATGGCTGGCAACATATTAGATTAAGGATTGACTTCCTTGTAGATCTGGAGAATGCTGTCTGATTATGGATTTTTCAGTTTGGGGGTAAATGAGATCATGCGGGACTTTGGGTTTAAATAAATTTGACTAGTTTTCAATTTTAAATGCAACTGGGAGCACAGGGACCTAAAAGAAAAAAGATGCTAGTGAGACCAGATTCTCATTGTACAACTTTGCCTTGAGTATAGCCTCCCTGTGAGGCATTCAGTGGGAGCTTCATGTGATGGAGGCTATCTCAGTTGGCCAGCTGCCAGAGTTTTTCATGATATAAAGGGTCTATGCCTTCTTTATTACCCTAGTTATGTGAAGAAGAGGGCAATTCTGGATAAACTATCTCATACTAAAAAGTAAATGACTACTAGCTCAGATGACCAAATTAAAAGAATGTTAATGAAGAAAATCTCAGGTAGCTGTACAAAATAAAATGAAGATTATACCAAGGCCTATAGGAGACACTTTTTGGATTTTATAGGTACCCCAAAGTCATTTTTTAAAGTTTTACCGAAAATAATCAATAACAGTTTTAAGTTTTAGTTTCACATAGAGAGAATAAATATAAATACTTGTAATATATTGTTGTCTTTAACTAAAAGCAAGATGCCATTATATGTTATTATTTCTCTCATTTAGTTAAACAAACGAGTAGGTAATTTTATTACTTGTTTGTTTATATCTACCTTAGTTCCAAAAGGATTTAATATATTTGAGTTTTTTGGGGACATTTCAAAGTTTGTTAGAATAAATCTATGCCAAATTTCTATGGCAGTTAAATCTTCAAAATGAGATTGCTAACTACAGCATAAGCAATACTTTGACAGAAGAGTTTGATATCTGTTCACTTATTGATTATTGATAAACAATTACATTTAAACAATTAATTTAAAATAATATTTAACTTTAAAATGCTGAAAATGTAGGTGATTTTTTTTTGGTTCTAGATGTACCAAGAATGGGATAATGATTAAAAAGCAGTATGATAAAAAGTGAAACAATTTCGAGAGATTTCTGTTAGTCAGGAATTCATCTCTTTCTTCATTCTCACAATTGCCACTTTACCCTCAGTTACTGTGCAGCTGTAATAATCACTAAAATGGTCTCAGCATCTCAAATATTCCCTCTCACTCTCTTTCCAGTATATCCTTCAAATTGAGTTCAGTGTTTCCTTCATAAGATGCAAATCCTCTTGCCACTCCCCCACCTCTGATTTCTAAATAGCTCTCCAGCTCTTCCCAGCCTACCTTTCATGTCTCATCTCCCTACAGTTGCCCCATTCTTCCCAGATGGAGTATTATCAGGGCCCTGCAAGTGATATTTTTTTCATGCCTTTGCACATTCTGTTCTTTGCCTGAGGACTCTATTCACCTTTCAGGAACCTGACTAACCATCTTACCATCTAGGAGGTGTGTGCTGACACCTTTTCTTCCCTCCTCCTCCAAGAATGGTGAGCACTCCTCCTCTCTAGTTCCATTAAACATCAATTATAGTACTTCTCATGGTATATTGTGATTGTTTCATTGCCTCTTTCTCTCCTAAGAGCCAGAGAGCCAGAACCTTGTTCTATTTCAGAAAAATTCACAGCCCCACCTCCACTACAAAAGTACAAAATTCCAGTAATTTCCTAAATCCTTTGTTTCTGTGCGTGACACCTTCTCCCCTTTCTGCACTCTGTATCTTGAACAATACCAGTAAGATCACCTTGTTGCCCTGACCAAGTACTTGGTCTCTTCATGGAATACAGAATTCACAGAAGCAGTAAGTATATTGGGAAGTGATACAAGCTATGTACAGATTAGAATCTAAAGACTAATGCTGACTAATCTATGATCTTGGGTAACTTCATTAAGCCCTCTTTGTTCCTGCATTTCTTCAAGTCTACCTGAGGGTGGCAGCTGTACCTACCTCATAGGGCTACAGTGAAGATTACTGCATACTCCCTGAAGCCCAATAAAGTTGCAAATGAGCACACACGGCATGTTGGTTGGACTCTTTAGATTTATGCTCACTCATTTGATGGTTTCTAAGAATCATACTATATTCCCAGTCTGTCCAGCTTTTCAGTTAGGTGACCGTGTTCAACCTTTCCCTTCTCACCTTCGACACATCTCTCATTCTTGCTTTCATCTAATGATTCTGCTTCTATTTTACGGAGAAGAATAAAAGCAATCAGAATTGAACTTGGCACACCAGGCCACTATATTTCCACCTACGTATCAAACTGTGTGCTCACGTGTGCTACCTCTTCTCTTAACATTACTAGTTGTTACTGGTGAAAACTCACTCTGAAATTATGTACAGACCCCGTCTTCTCTCATTTGGAGCTGCTGCAGAGCCTCAGCAAATGGCCCTTTCTCTTTTCTACATCAGCATAAAAAATTTCTTAAGCATAAATTTTTCACCTTTCCACTTAATCTTTCTTACTGGTATAATAGCTTGCTGCTATTTTTCTCTACTGTGAATAATTCTTGGCCCTACTTCCTTTGTAGCGACAGGCCCACTCTCCCTTCTGTATGATTGCAACAGAGCTCCTCAGAGGAGCTATCAATATTGTCACCTGTTCCTCTGCTTTCATGCTGGCTTGAACTCACAGAAACTTGCTCTTCCACTGCCACTACTCCTTCAAAACTGTTCTAGGCAATGTTGGTGGTAAATTGTTGAGTTCCCACCTGACTTAATTAAATGAAAATATTTTATACAGTTGACTACTGAATCTTGCTGGAAACATTTGCCTGCCAGAAACCCACCCTTCAGATTTCCCCTCATTCCTCATAGGATGCTCCTTCTCAGACTCTGGGTGGTGTCTTCTTAACTCCCCAACATCTAGACTTTGATTCATCCCTGGGGCCCCTTCTCTCTTCTGTCTACTTTCATTTTATTGTTGACATTGTTCAGTCCATGCTTTTAAAAACCATCCATAAGCTGGTGATTTTCAAATTTATATCTATAGTTGAGAGCATCTGCTCTCAACTTCAGAATCACATATTCAGCCAATGTCCGCTTCTGCATCTAAAGGCATTTTAAAATCAGCATGTCCAAAAGTGAAGTCCTTCTCTTCCCCTAAAATGCCTTTCTTTCATATTCTGCTACTTTTTCAGACAGTGGCAATTCCATCTTTTCAGTTTCTCTGGCCAAAAGACTTGGAGGTATCTTCACACCTCGTTCAAACACCTCTTTTAGTCACACCCTACTTCACATGCCTCAACACAATTCCTAGTGGTTCTACCTTCATTGTTTACCCAGAATCAATCCAGTGCATATTACTCTGTCACACAAGTACCCTGACACAGGCCATCACCACTTCTTGTCTCTGTAACAGCCTCCCTTGTTTACTGCCAAATCCCTGAAACTTTGAAAAGTGCCATGTATGTAGTACAGTCTCATTCAGTATTTCTGAGTAATGAATGAAGTAGGAGCTGTTAGTATTTTCAGCTGTCTTTTCCATGTTCTCTTCTATTAAACACAAGTATTTTCTACTTGAAGGCTGTATAGCAGCATCTGACATGTGGTTCAGGCTCAGTAGTTGTAAAAATCTTCACTTTCATAAAATGACCATTTCTAAAATCTTAAAATGCATTTAACTGCCCAATTTTGCTGACTATAATTTAATTTTGATATTTTGAAAAAATATTTAAATGTTGTAATATCTTGGGATCCTTATCGATACTATCCTACAGAAAATGATACGTGTTTGCTCTTTCAATCTGCATTGGTTCTTTATTATACACTGGAAGTTAGTTGCTATTTAAAATAGATTTCTAATAACAGTTAATTTTGTTTTTGATTGGTTTCCTTCAAATGAAAGTGAATGGCAGAAGTTTAACTTTGTATCCAGGCTGTGCTACCCCATTACTTTACTGCCAATAGTTGTTAATGAAAATAGAAGGATCCTTTTGCCAAGTGATTTTATTTTTTTCACTAAAGTCTTTTGTGTCTTGAAAAGTGTCCTTTGTTTTCCTGGTAATCACCCATTTCCCCCATTGTTTCCATAGCAGTGCTGATAAATTTCACTTTAAATTTTGATTATATTGTACTTCTCGTCTTTATTTTTTATTAAATGTTTATAGTTCTCATTCTCATCCGATGTTATGATTCTCTTCTACTTCCCACATCCATTCAGTCTTCTCAATAAAGTCTCAGATATGGAATCCTGATTCCCAAGTAGTAATAGGGAAGCTTTTGCTTTTGTAAGCTCTTTGAGCAAAAAAATCAGCCCATCTCAGTGTTGAATTATTACACCTTCGGTTATTCCATCTCTTATGGTATCCATTAATGCCATAATATTCAGCCCCCAAATCTTTGACCAGATTTAGACATGCTACCTAGGTTCTCTTGTCTGTCCTGCAGCAACTGAAATGATTAATGTGGTTTCCTCTATATATATGTGTCTGTGTTACCATGAGGAGGGGAGAAAGGCCTTGGTTCTTTGTCTTACCCGAGAAAAAGAATTTAAAAGGGCAACTGAAAGTGTGATGTAAACAGATAATTTTATTAATAGAGCAAAAATTAGTAACGTAGGGTACAACTCCAAGAATTGAAAGCAGGCCAACCCAAGAAAGGAAAACGGCGCAACTCCTTTGTTTCTCCTGTCTTGTATCCTGGCTTAGGGGTGTTCTGGTGATTGATTGATGGCTCTGGTCTCTTGAGTGCTCAGGCACGCCCATCTGTTTTGAGCATGCTCTTACCCGTGTTACACACAGAAAAACCTATGGGAGGGGGCCCAAACCGCAATGCTAATTACATTGTAATGAGTCATCTGTCAGAACTACTTACTGTTTAAGTAATGTTAACTCTGACTTTCTAAATCTCTATTTCCTCACCCATAAAATGGGATTCTTAATACTATTTTCCCCATAGGATTGCAGTGGAAATGAAATGACATCGTGGGAGTAAGAGATCAACACAGCACCTTTGTCAGTAATTATTGCTCAATAAATGTTAACTGGTACTATTCATTCTTCATATTCAAGACTAATTTAACCTACCTCTATATTAACAATGTTGGCTCATTGTAGATCTTCAAAAATTTTGCTTATAGAAAGTGCCTATCAATCAAGTAGCAAGTAGTTTTTACTGCCAGTTTTGGATATTTTGATATTTTTAGAATCTTGGAAAATCACCAGTTATGTCATGGTAGTGGACAGTGGTGGAGGTGACCTTTTCCTTTTCTTGACTTGCTGCTCTTTCTCCTTCTGAGAGCATACTCAGAAAATGACGAAGACATCAAACACTGAGCTTTAGCATCATTGCCCTGAGAATGAGAAAGACTGATCATGTTGTCCTAGTGCCCAAGCAAAAAGTTCTAACAAACCTAGCTTTTAAACATAAATGAATTAGATTATTGCTTTTTAGATGAACAGCATGGTTTGTCACTCATCTCCTTGAGTGTAAATGCACTTGCCACGTAGTTTATATATGTTTGATTCTGTACAGTGCCTCTGGTTATTCTCATTGTCATTAATAGTCAAATACATTTATTTCTCCAGGAAGAAATGGATGTGGATTTCACAGATGACAGACTTGTCTCACTTTTCCCCTGATAATAAAAAAATTCAATTTCCCTTTTTGTTGTTTAAAAAGCAGAAATAATTTCACCTGATAAAATGTAAATGAGGTTAACATGTCCTCTATCTCATCCACTAAAGAGCTTGTTGACTTCACGCTTGTTTACTGTATCTGTTTCTATCCTCAACTTCATTTCCCATCGTTTTATCTTGACATTTTTAGTATTCTCTTAGTGCTAAAGAAAGTTGCTTTCTTCAATAATTGATAAGATAAAGAACCCTGAGACTTCGGGACTAGCTCATTTTTTACCTAGATGGTTCCACAGCCATCATTTACAGCAGAAAGCACATTCTTTCCCCGAGGCCAAAACAATTATCTGTGACATCATAAAGAAGTTCAGCTGGCACATGTGAGAAATGCTTGATGCATTTCACTCAATGAAAGGAGGAGCAAAAGGTTAAAGGTCTTTTTGTAACTGGTATTAGGAGGTATTGAGCATAAGGAGTATGCAGCTACAATGCATAGATATATCTTTTTAAAAAATAAGCCCAATTTTACTTGCATTCTTAAAATCTAAGCAGTGGTCAGTCTAAAAGCAATTATGGTTGTCACAGTTTGAAGAGTGATGTACGCTTTCTGCCCTGAAGAATCTCAACACATTGTGAATGCCTAAGTCTTTTGGAGCAATTTCAGAAAACAAGGAGGCATGTAGTCAACAGAAGTATATAAAAGACAGATATAATAGTACAAAAGGATAGGATCTCTTTCTTTCACTCATCCTTAGAATAACACACGTCTAAGCCTATGAATAATGTAAGTACAATTAATATACAGACAATGAATTATTTTAAAAAGCAGCATCAATTGAAAATAGCAGCACTTAACATGAGGCCAGAAGCACAGACTACTTTTTCTCATATGTAGATCACTTTATTGTTGTTGTAAGTCTGTACCATTATGATGAGGGAGCATGGTGTAAGGGAGATAGTGCTGTGGGACAGAGGACCCTGGGGTTGTCTTCTCAGCTCCCCTGTTAAATGTGATCTTAATAAACTCAAACTGTCTTCCTGGGTTTCAGTGTCCTCATCTGTAGAATGAAAGAATTGGATTAGATACTCTAAACGGTCTTTTCCAGCACATTCCCCAGTTCTAATGATATTACCAACCTCCTTCTAGTCCCAGTGCAGAAGACATAGAACCCACACATCAAGCCTCAGTGAATAGCGCAAAAAAATGAGCAATACTCTTCATGTGATTTCTCAGGTTCCTATTCACATGTGAATTACTTTTGCTAATTAAAAAGAAATCTGTATTTTTTTTTTGTTCAGGAGAGAATGTGTAGAAAGAGATGAATCATAACAGTAACATATATTCCTTTTTTCTATCAACAAGCAAGAAGTATGCCTTAAATTGTCTTGCTTTTTCCAATCTCAAGTATCCCAAATACAACCCTTATTCAAGACTCTCTATTACTTGAGGTTCGTTAAGCATGATTTTCAAATCTCTGCTTTTTCTGTTGTTGGTGTGTCATTATTCTCTTCTTCCAAGTCCCCGAGCTCTATCCACCTGCAGCCTTCCAGCATTCCTTCCTAGGTCAGCTCGGATCCAAGCCAATCAAATTCATTTCCCAGCAGGTAGCACACACACACACAAAAAAAGACCAAGAATATAAACCAATAGGAGTAAAAGCTAAGTATGAAATGTTAACTCATTTCTGATGGCATGTGTGATCTGTAGTTGTGTTGGGAGCATTAACTCTGAGGCAGAGATAAAGGATAAAGGAGAGAGAGAAGGAAACTGCTGGTCAAAAGAGCAGAGACCTGACGAGGGCCGCCTTCCAGAGCAGACATTGGGGTGACTACTGTGGTCACTGTGATTTGGGGCCTGTTCTTTGTGTGTTGTCACTCTACTCTTGCCCTTCCTAAGCTAAGTGGCTTCGGCCCTTCTCATCCATGTGCTGATATCCACTCCCCCTCTGTCTATTGTTCCTGACAAAGAAGAGTCAAAATGTAATATTTTAATTCAACTTTTTTAAGTGGCACAGTGACTCAGTGATCTTTTTGCCCAGACAACCCTTTTTTGGCCAAGTGTCTGTAAGATTTGGCCTTTCTTAGCCAAACTGGGCATCAAAGCACTTTGTTGAACAAAAGAGCTGCCAGTTCCTGCAGCTGAGTGATGATTCGCCTATCGAAGGAAGAATTTGCCACCCTCACTGTTCCTATTAAATTGCGTTTTTTTTTTGGTCTCTACACTTACAATAAATCTCCTGTCACTTGGAGCAACATGAATGAATCTCTGTAGCTTGCAACCACAAAGGCCAACTAAAATTATAAATATTTGTTGCTTGATTTCAAAGCTTGTGTATTTTGGGATGAGGATAGGAGAGAAATGTACTGCACCTTTTTTCTTCCTCTGATAATTGTCACTATGTGATTGTTATCGGAGAGCAAAGGACCTATTTTCTAACAATTTATTAACTTAAACATTAATTTCTTTTTAAATTTAATTTTATTTTTATGTGAAGTGTAGTTGATTTATAATGTTAGTTTCAGGTGTACAGCAGAGCAATTCAGTTATATATATATATTTAGATTCTTTTCCATTATAGCTTATTACAAGAAATTGAATATAGTTCCCTGTGCTAAACATTAATGTCTTTATAGTTGGCTACTACCCTTCTATTTACAAGGCAGTTACTCCTATTGCAAATGTACATATGGTGAATAGCTGGCAAGTGACTGAAGTGAGAAATGAAACCAGGATTGATCTCACTCCTCACCTGATTTCCACTGCATCCCACAGCCTTGAAACCAAAAAGACCCTACATTGGCTGACATCATGGCCTACTTTTTCCCTTCTCCTTCCCTAAATCTACACCAGGCACACTGGCCCTCTTCCTCTTTCTCAGATACATCAAATGACTCACTTCCTCAGGACTCTTGCACTTGCTGTCCCCTAAGCATGAAATATCTTCCCCAGATACCTACATGGTTCACTCTCAGTTTATTCAAACCTCTGATTAAAATTTATCTCCTCATATGAGAATTCTTTGATCCCTCATTCCACATTAGTACCATTCATTACCCTCTCTCCCCTGGTATTTCCTTCTGATTTTTCATAGTCCTTAGAAATACCTGACATTCTCTTATGTCCATTGTTTTTCTCACGTTATTTTAAAAATACACTGCCTCTGAAGTAAGCTTCATGAGTGCAGAAGTTTTCTCTTCTGGTCACTACAGAATCCACAAAAAATACTTTAGCATCTGTCATAGAGTAGATGTTCAGTGAACATTCCTTGAATGAATGAAGCAAAAAATTAGCATAGGAAAATAAGTTGAAATTGTAGTAGAGTTCATCAAAAATAAATCAAGAGAAAGATGAACAGGCAGGTAATACCTCCATGACTTTAAAATATACTTCTAAGTTTTTAAAAAATAATCTATCTGATTACACTGATACTGAGTAACTGGGTAAAAATAAGCCTCTGCTCTGTGGTTATTTAAATAGCAGTATCTCTTAAAGTAACATATCACTGAGATTAGTACTCATTTGGAGGAGGAAAGATAAATGACTCCTTTGAGTTTCTGGTAACTTTGATGAATCAAAAAATATTCCGGTTGAAAACATTCATTTAGCCACTAATTCAATTGATTTTTAAATCCTCTGAAATTATGCCAGAAACACAATAAAATTAGAAAATACCTTTTCTTTTTTGACATGTTAACAGAAATGGTTGTGTATATAAAGAAATGTTTAAGCAATCTTAGCGCTAGGTTATTTAGAAAATACATAGATTTTTCTTCTTTATTTAATTTAAACTGAATCAGATTTTGCAAGTAAGCAGTAATGGCAGTTTAAAAGCCTGATAAGAGCTGAATACGTGCAGTGTTATAATACCTTATGCTTCTGTAGTTTTTCCCTTGACTGAATATAAGAACTGTGTTAATGCAGTACTTCTTGCCTGCCTGTTTATCAAACCATGGTGGGGTCAGGCTTTCTGGGACTACACTGGTAGCCTTTGAGTATAAAGAATGTCAGGTAAATGGATGTAAATTGTTTGTGTCCTGACCTGAGGGCTCAGACACAGCATCAAGGGACAAGTGTTCCACAAACCCAGCCCATTAACCAAGAAAGCCCTCTGCCTGTGCATTGCGACAGAAGGTTACAAACAGCATGCAAGTAAAAAAAAAACAAAACAAAAAAAGAAACAAAACACCTCACTGTCACTTAGTCACAATTTCTCTTCCAAGTGTAAAAGAATGCATTCTGTGAGCCAACATTATTCAGCTAGAGATTCTGTCTGCTCAGTTCTAAGACCCTGGCTACCCACCTAAAGGTCTGATTAAGATGGAAAAATTGGGTAGTCTCCAGGGGCATACTAATTTCAAGCTTATGTGAGTGTTCCCATAGATAAATTTACTGAGGTTCCAATGTGCTTGCTTGGCAATCTATCTAGATTACTGTTGTAGGAAAAAGCCTTCCCCCAAAGCTAAATAATCATTTCTATCCATTAGGTATGAAGAAGTACCTAAAGAAACTACAATCCAAACAGAACTATTGATGATAGAGATAACAGTACTGCTCTCTCTGAAGGACCTATACTTAGGATGTTAATTGGAAGGGAGGGAGGGAGGGAATGAGACAAAAAGAGATGAAGGGAAGACAATATACTTCCTACTCTAGGTTACCAGCTCATTTAAACCCAAATGAATTTGATTAATCCTTGTACTTTCCTTGAGATTTGTGGACTATGGAGAAAAGGACGCTAAATCAGAAACACTAAGTCTTTTATTTGAATGAAGACTTTTGTGCTAGGATTATCATTGAAAGACTTTACCCAGAAATCCCATAAAGAAAAAGATTCTGGGATGCTTTCTGCCTAAGATTCATTCCAATTGTTTATATATGGACAACTTTCACACCTCGTTGTTTCTCAAGATCACCTGTTTATTTAATAAACTCCTAATAAGAGCTAGAATAGTGTTAAGTTGGGAACATAACAGCCAATGAGAACAGAAAGGATTCCTGTACTCTGGAAGATTACATTTTAATAGAGGAGACAGATATTAATAAAAATATAGCACCCACACAAAAATACACCAAGTTATTGTACACGCACACACAAACGTAAAGATAAACATTAAACAAACAAAAACCTACACACTATCAGTACGATGAAAGAAAAGTCTTCTGTGTTATGACAGCATATAGTTAGTCTGAAGGATTAAGGAAGGATTTTTAAAGTTGTGGTGTATGATGGTAATTATATGAGGTAAGAGAGGTGTTAATTAACCTTACTGTAATCATTTTGCAGTATATATCTGTGTATCAAATCATCATGTTGCACACCTTATACTTGTGTGGTATAATGAGTCAGTTACATCTCAGTACAGCTGGGGTGGGGGTATTTGAAGACAGTAGAAGGTGTAGAGGAGTTAAACAGGAAGGCAGCAGGAGCATTCAGTACAGAGGTACAGTGGTGGGAGAAGGTGAACCAAGACAGCAGAAAGGGGCCTGCAGCCCAAAGGAAAGCAGGCCCTGCAGCTGGATGTGGGTGGAGAGGTGGACAGGCTCTCATCATTCAGAGCCTTTTCGTTCCCATTACCCACGAAAGACCTGAAGAGGACTGTAAAGCGAGATACAAAGATTACAGATGTTCTCCCATAGTGATTTTAAGTCCATGACATCCTACGGTAATTACAGTCTCAAGAACCTAAAACACATGTTATTTAAAAAAAATAAAAACCAGTGGTTTGCCAATAATAATTTGGAACAGGATAATCTGAATTTTTATCTTCCTGTAATTAGGAATGCATTGCTCAAATGATTAATGAAAATTATAATTAATGAATAAATACTTTATAAACATTATACTGTACACCAGAAATTGACACATTGTAACTGACTGTACTTCAATTAAAAAATAAATAAAAAGAATATCAGCTTCAAAAAATAAAAAAACTATGGCTGAATATTTTAATTACTATACTCAAATTAGTATTTTATATTATCTTGAAAGTTCTCTATTGTGCTTTCAGTTCAGATAGTGTTGTAGAAATTATTATTTTTATTTTGTGTTTTGACTCTAAAGAATGAATTATTAGGTTTTACATTTGAGCTACATTACAGTTGACTAAGTTGAAATCTTTTAAACTCTCTAAGGTATCTTTCAAAGAAGTCACCAGGAATATTAATAAAGCAGAGAAGAAAAATTGCTATAGAAATATTTGGGCTCTGGAGAGCTGTTTTCTTTTATATTTAATTTCACTTCCTTGCTATGACTTCTTGGTTTTTGAAATATTAAAATGAGATAGTTTAAATAGATGAGGGCAAAATCATTAATTTGCTTGTGATGAACATGGTTTTCATGGTCTTTCAGCAAGAAAAATGTCCAAGTAAGATACCACCAGTATTTTTGGAATGATTTGTATTGATTTGCCTGCAAAGTTCATCATAAAATCTTTCTCACCACATTAATATCCTTCCTGGTGAAAACAGCTCTACTTTGGTGTCATTCATGTGACTAGAATTACAAGCATCATAAGAGACATTTTGTGCTTAAATGTTGACTTTCTGTTTGTAAAAAGATGTTTGCCCTTTATGCCTACAAGTGAACAGTTATGTTTTGGGCCCAATTTTGACAGGTAGGCCATTCTTAAGTTTTGCCCTGAGTATAGCAAAAATAGGAATATCTAATGGTTGATTTTATTTTCACCTTACTCAGTATTTGCTAACATCTGACTAATGTTCAGTTATTTGACTCACTCTTAACTCCACATACTACTAGAAAAATGGAAAAGTATTCACATGCCAGTTTTTCATTTATACTATTACGGCATATAAAATTTTAACAAATCTCATAGTGATAATAATTTAACGAGTTATCCATATCCAGATATGAATGTTCCAAATCTCCATTTTTAAGGTTATATTTAACTCTTCTACCGCATAGTATTTAAACTTTAATTGATATTTTATAGAATTTCAGAAATTCATTTAGTTTTTCGAATCTCACATTTCCACTGGCCTTAGAATTCATGTTTTACTTTTAAATACAGCTATTTTAACTTCTTATGAAAATGCTTTCATTTTTCAATATATCTTTTTAATGAGAAATTTAAATGTAAAAAGAAAAAAGTAGTGAATATAAGTACTGCTGTGTTTACACCATGGATTAGAGAACTGAATTTTAGAAGCCAAGTGGCACACATACGTACTGTCCCGTCTGTTGTTCTCATGCACGCACATACAGACAGACAGAATTCTCTGCTTTACACCTCTCTCCTGGTATTGTTGTCTAGTGTTTTGCATAAAGTAGTTATTTAATAACAATTTTTTGTTGGTGGAGATAAAGAAGAAGAAATGGACAAATCAGAGTGTCTCTGTAGGGCAAGTTAAGGAAGGATTTCATAGGATGTGTTGGGAGAAACCATCCACACTCGGACGTGCATTAATCACAGACAGTGTAACTTTGGGACCAAAATGTTGTCTAAATATGATCAAAGAATTTGAGAGGTAAAAGGGACTTTCTTATTAGAAAGGTAGATTTGTTCTTGTATGTGTGTGAGTTTTGGTTAGTGGGTAGGAAATGGAATGGAGAGGAAATAATCTTCATGGCTTGAATTTGGGGGAAAAAAAAAAAAGAAATCCCTGCATATTTTAACTACTCTCAGGTTTTCAGCATTTTCAGGCTAATTAGCGAGACCATCCTTTTTTGAAAAGATACTGTATCATTTGGCTTTCGGCACTCATTTGTACCGAGGTAGCCAGCAGTCACCAGGCAGCTCGTGGCTGTTGACACCACAGCAGACACCTCGCTTTGATGTCTTCCTGATTCCCATGGATAAATCTGTTGCATGAGGCTTCCGTGCCTAAGTATTGAAATATAGCCCATTAACTCCATGGCGCTTCTGTCCTTTATAATAAACACGCTTACAGTCCCCTTAAAATCAATTAGTTTTACATCATAGAAGTCTAGACTCTGAGGGTGTAATGTTCATCTTGTCTGCTTCCCTCCCAAACCCCAATAGAAAGCTGGGATTCTATTTGGCATAAAAATCCCTGCCTCCTGCTATCTGTGTTACTCAAGAAACTCTTGATGATAGAATCTCCCAATGAACCCATGTCTATTATTTTAAAATATGATGCTGTTTTAAGATGAATAGTTTTTCTTTTTCTTTAACTTGTCTTAAATTATCTGTTTGTTAAAAATGTACTTTTGATTATTGCAGCATAGACCAGAGTAGTAAGAATTAAAAGCTAGTTGTTAAAACCATGTGAAATGATTTCTGGATCACGTAGAATTGTCCATCTTGAGTATCTTACTGATGATTGCAAATAGTTTCCTTCTATCAAGTTGATACTTGATTTCTTCCCATAGGATCCACTTACACCTGTTACAGTCTATTCATAAAGAGCATGTATTATTCCTCTGCCCATGACAATCCTTCCACTACATAAAAACTACTTTTTTCCCAAGCATCTTATCTTTCTAAGTTAGACATCCCCAGTTGCTTTAACATTTCCTTGTCATCCTGTTCATCATTGAACACCCTCTTCCCTCGTCCTTTTTTAAATTACCTTAAAAATGTGACATCCTAGATTATATACAACTTTCACATGTTGTCTGCACAATGGACAAGGGACTATAACTGCCCTGTTCAGGCCCACATAGGACACTCCCAAAAATGTGGCCTAAAATTGAATGAACTTTTTTAGTTTTATCTCATTATTTCATTATGTATTGACTTTATTGCTGATTAAAATACTTATAAACAACCTTCTATCTACAGTATATATTTATTTAGTTGTGTGTATTTTTTTTAATCAAAGGAGTGATTTTACAGGTTTGGGGATAGTCATCTGGCTGGATTCAACCAAATACTTGATAATGCATGAATGTGAATATATTTTTAGCTTTTTTTTTTCATTATTTCCAACTTTATGTCATTCTTAGTATTTACCCAGGCCCTCCCTCTATGGTGTCATTTATTTCTCCAGATGCAGTGAGAGCTGGTTGGTACAAAGAGATAAGCACAACAGGGAATAGAAGCTATTTTACATGAACATGATTGGGGGAATGACCTCAAATTATAGAATAAATATTTACTGAAGATTTATTGTGCTGTGTTAAGGTAAACTAAGAGTGGAATTAAAATGATTAAAAGAAACACAGTGAATCCCTCGTCTTAAGAAATGTTTTATACAGATTACAGGAAAATATATACATAAAATAAGAGACTATTTTTGAGCAAATATGTTGCAAATTCAAAAGGGTGATATGCATGACTGAGTGATAAAGGATGGGCACTAAGGAGATATTCTGAACAGGATGTGAGTAGCTACACAAAGCATCCTTGAAGAGTTGATGTTTACATATATAAAAGAAATGATCAAGGACAAGACTTCCAAAAAATGTGGTGTGATGAAATAGTGATCTTCCCATTACTGGAGACAGACAAGCAGCATCTGATTAATCATATTTCTGATGGTTGTAGTGGGAATTCATGAATTTTCTGCCGAGTCTGCTACCTGATCTCTGCCTTTTTTCTACCTTTAATACCCTATGACAAAGAGAGTAAAAAATAAATTTTTTAAAGAAAACATTACTTTCTATACCTACATCTGCACTTAGATATCTCGAAAAAATCAGAAACAAAGTCTAGCCTCACAGGAGCTTACCAGAAATGAAAGGATAATGCAGAAGGATGTTAGACAATGATTTGCCATACTACCTGGAATTGACAAGAAGTCCTGTCTGAGAGATCCATGCAGGCCAATAATGTCAGATCAGTTTTCTTTGAGAGGTGGGAATCGAGTGGTGCTTTGAAAGCAGAGAACACGAGGAAGATTGATGTCACAGGGGAGATGTTCAGTAAGCAGTGAGCCAGGAAACAGAAAGTAACAGATGAGTGAAGGGAGTGAGACCACCACCTTTGTGGGCATCTCATCCTAGTTCAGGACCTTATTCATTTATTCAGTCTAAGGGACTTAGCTAATCCCAGAAGTTGTGAAGGTCCCAGGCTATTTCTAGAGTGGTACCTTTTAACTAGTGCTGGCTCATGGTTCCAATTTCATGCTGATTGTTAACTAGTTTCCATACCTTTCATTTCCTACTAATACTAATCCTTGGGGTACTTACCCTTCATCATCCTACATACCATGTCAGACCAGTCCTCTAAAAATACTGCTGTGCTTAACAATCCATAATGATGGTCAGTAGTCCATGTCTGTTCCATATAGCCTGATAATAAATTTCATTCCTAATAGTATTGCTAATAGTTATTTACTGAAGATTTAACATGTACAAGGAACTGACCAGATATTTTCCATGCATTATCTCTTAATTCTCATAAAAATCCCTATGAAATTGGCAACTTAACCTTGGCACACATGGTCTAGTGTTTGTGTGATGCCTGTATCAGTTCATTGATTCATTTACTCATTCAACAAATATGTATTAAATGTGCATTATGTGTTGAATACTAGCATAAGATGGTAGATCTCAACTGAGGAGAGTTTTGCCCCCTAAGAGACATTTGGCAATGTCTGGAGATATTTTTGTTACACCTGAGAGGAATGGCTATTGACAACTGTTGAGTAGAGGTCAGGGATGCCACTAAACCTGTCAGGCAAAGAGCAGCCCCCCACAACAAAAGATCATCTGGTACCACGTGTCCATCATGCTGAGGCTGAGAAACCATGATGTCAGGTTAACAGATATAATGCCTAACAAATCAGACACATTTCTTCCCTTGTAGAACTTATGTCATTAGTTTGGGAGGCAGATATAAAATCAATAACCACTAAATTAAATATATAGATATTAAATGTGATAAATCAATGGAAAATAATATATAGGTTGCTGTAAAAGAAGAAAGCTGGAGGGGTTAATTTAGATTCTGTTGGAGGGAAGTGTCAGGGAAACCTTTTTAGAAAGCAATATTTAAACTGAAATCTAATGGAAAAGTAAGAGTTCACAAGGCTAAGCATGTGCAGAGGATCTGAAGAGAGAAGGAGCATCACACATCGAAGAGTAGGAGAAAAGCCAGTGGGAATGGACCAGAGTAAACTGGGTGTGTGTGGTGAGAGATGAGGCCGATCTCTGGTTGCCTTATGTATGTAAGTCTTTTCTCTCTAATAAGTTTGCAGATTCCCAGGAGGAGAACATGACAAATACAGTATTTATTTTCTATACTATGGAGCACCTTGAACAATATTGGGACATAAAAGGTACACAATAACCTTGCTAACTCGACTTATGCTTTTTTCCAGGGAATCCAATTTCTAGATTGTATTATGCCTGTTTCCACTTTGGGGGAATCGTAGGGCCTTTGACAATCTTTCCGATTAATTCAGGGATTGCTTCCCATCTCAGACCCAGCCTGACCGCTGCCATTTGTCAGGGAGTCATTGTGTCTGTAGTGACTATTTAAAATTGTTTAAATAGTAAGACAAATAGTCACTTGGCTACATGAAGAATTCAGATGATTTGTAAGACCCTCAATTACCATAATCCATTTAATATCAGCAGTAAGTTAACATAAATACTCATAAAATACTTTAAGATATAGTAAAGAAAAGAAAAACCCTTTGGAATCTGAGATTTTCTTGTGAAAAATTTTCAATTACTATTAACATGGGAGGATGAATTTTTCAAAGGCCCTTGTTAGACGCAGGGAAATGTCCTAAAAAGAATACTTTTGATCCATTCAAAATACTCCCTGAATTTACATTCTATTTTATAATGGAAGTGAAGGTGTCAGTGTGGATTAGTGAAATTACGAACATCCTTCATGTTTCTAGAAAATGAGTAATACATACTTTTAAAAATCATTTTAAATAAAAGTTAAGAGAATCATCTTTGGCTGAAGTGGAATTTTGATGAAATTTCTTTCAGAGAAAAGATAAAGGGCTGATCTTTAAAATTTCATAAAAGGAATAACCTGTTTCTATTGTAACAGGTAAATAAAATACCTCTATGAACAGCTATATACCCCATACACAATTGATCTCTAGCAACTTAAGTATGCTGAGCTTAATGTTTTGTGAGATTATTTTCTTCAATGTTTCTTAGTGTATCTAGCATATAGTCAGTGCTCTGTGTGCTCCGTGTTTATTGAATGACAGGGTGAATAAATAATTATAAAAGGCCTAATTGTGTCATATATACCATGCAATATAAATTGACAAATGGTGTGTATATACACCCATATACATACACACACAGCATTTTACGTATCATTTTACTAGGACTTTGCTTTAGGCAATATTTAAATTTAGAGAAATGCAAAAAACTCTCCCTAATTATCACTCGCTCTTTTTTCGTTCTATTGATTTATGAATCGCTTGCTTTCTGGAGTTAGCATGATATTCTTCCAAGGCTGCAAAAATGGTGCAAACTTATCAAAAGGGCAGTTCCAGCTCATGTTCCTTTGGCCTCTTGCCACTCAGGGAATAAAGTTCCTGGTAGAGAACTGTGTAATTACTTCAGAGAATACTGATGTTTGAAGGAGTAAAGAAGGAACAAAATATATGAAAAATTCATGGTCCTTCATTGGCATGCATACTGTTCTTCGATTTCCATCAGACAGTAAATGAGAAGAACCTGAAGTCTTGTTTGTGTTAACAGGGCTCTTTTAGATGCTGGACAGCCCCTGTAAATAAACGCTCAGCGTGTCATGAAAAATTCTACCACTGCATACAAAAATAGACTTTGTCACATTGGGTCTGAAATATAGGTAGTGATTTTCATGACTGGCCACTGATAATAAAAAATTTACATTAATAACGAACGCATGGAAGAGAAGATGCATCATGAGTGAATGTTACCATATAGGGTCCAGAGGCAGGTGTGAGATTTACAGTTCATTAGGCATGCTGATTACATTCAGAATTAAATTAATAGAGATAAGAAGGATATCAATTTTTGCAAGTATATTTGGGAAAGCACATTCTACCTAATTTTTAAGCTAAGTGCTGCAAGTGAGGTTGAAGAATTTTCCATCTATAACAAAATTTAATGAACATACTGAATTGCAGTGCAGATTTAGTGGCATACATTAAATATGAAGCTTTCTCTAAATGATAATCTTTAAGTCATATATATGTGAATGAGAGGCAGTGTATGATTTATGACATTAAAATAGCATAGCATGTTAGAACTGAAAGTAACCTTAGAAATCATCTAAAACTGGCTGCTTCATTTTGCAGGTGATGGAACTGATACCAGTGGAGTCAAATGAGTCCTCAAATTTTCATGATAAATTTCTGAAAGTTTTTAAAATTATTTTTTCCTACTCTACCAATCTGTTTAGCCTCTTATTATCACAGAAAAAAAACTAAATATCTTTTGCTTATAGGATTCCCAATTAAGTTCTGGTCCATTTCTTCTTATTAATTATTTAGTAATTTCCAGGTTAAGGTCATTGCAAAAACATAGCAGTGGACTTCTGCAAATACCTGATTTATCTCGTGTCAATGGTGTGTTTTTGCAAGTTGAGAAAAGTGTGGTAGAGACCTCAACATGCATTTTGCAATGTGTAAGAGACAGGCATTTTTATTTAGCTGTTGATCTGTTACTTTTAGCCAGGAAGCAAGGAATGTGCTTTGGTTTGCTTTTCTCACAGCTTCATTCCTCATGTGTCTCAGAGTGACACAAATAGACAGGCTGACAATAGATTTATTACCTAAAGCTCAGCTGAAAAATTAAATGATACAGCTAAAAGTCACAGTCTGCCTCAGCATCCACTTACCATTATAGGAGTGAGTGAGCACTAAAAATGTCGAATAATAAAGTGGTGAAAGTACTTGGTAGAAAAAGAGATTGGGCATAAATCGTTAATTTGATCAGTCTTGACTAACTGACCAGAATAGGACAATAATTCTTTAAAAATCTGTCCATCTTTAAATTCTTTGCCTTTCTAAATAGAGGGAAATCTAGTCCTTTCTAGTAATCTATTAGATTATCTACCCACATTTTTACAAAGTGATAGTATTTTTTAATAGAAATTTTCCATATTTCCTTAGATTATCTGTTGAACATTACAGGAAGCTTGTTCCAGCTAAGGGATGTATGAAGGTGTTCATCAAACTGAATTTAGAGACCAAAAGAATGTTAATTTACATCTTTTCAGATGACACTGAATATATTGAATGCATAATTTAAGATAGCTAAAAAATCATTTATACAGTAAAAATTGCAAGAACACTACATGTTTTTATTTTGTACTTAATTTCATCATAATTTCTGAAATTAGATTGACTCCAAAGTTTCATTTAAAATAAAAGCCAAATTCATATTCTGTATTTAGTACAAAGAAGATCTTGAATTTCGC
Source organism: Camelus bactrianus (assembly GCF_048773025.1). Classification (NCBI taxonomy): domain Eukaryota; kingdom Metazoa; phylum Chordata; class Mammalia; order Artiodactyla; family Camelidae; genus Camelus; species Camelus bactrianus. The sequence continues at coordinate 32,724,753 of NC_133539.1, forward strand.
CTTATTAAAGGTAGTTTTGCGTGTCTTTCTTTTGTATTGTTTCAAAAGGAGCATTTAATGACTCTTGTGTCCTTTGTTATTTAATTTCCACAATCATGGTAGAGTTATAAGAAAATAAAAGTATCTTCAAGTCTAGGAAATTTTGGTTGGTGGGAACAACATGACCAAATGTAAAACTAATCTCATGTCTTACTGAATATGTGCCAACGCCTTCTCTTTTTTATGATTAAGTGAAAAAACCAGAAACCCCCAAAAAGTTATTTAGAAAGAGCTGCAGGGTTCAGTATCCCAGTGTACTTATGCAGTGTGGGTGAAATTATATGAACAGAATAAAACTGTTTTTACTCGAAGTGCCACTTAGACAACAAGTGTATATGATCATAGAATATATTTTAGGAGGAAATACATCCTAAATCGTTGAACTTTTCTATTTTTTTTTCCAGGGGTGAACAAAAAAGGTAGAGTTGAGAGGTTGAAAGATATTTTTGACAGCTCACTATTCCATCTAAAAGCCTCAAAATTCCCTAATGTATTTATTCGGAATTACCTCACACGATACTGTTCTTTATGGTTGTCTGATTTGCTTATATGATGCTCTCCCTGTTTTAAGTTAAAATCAGTGTGAATGCAGTAGAGCTGGGTGAGTCTTTTGATGAATAGAACCATTAGTGGAAATCTAATAACTTCACACTGATCCTGCTCCACTTATTTTTGTGCTTTCTTTTAAAATTATACCAGTTTATATTTTCAAGATTACATGAAAAATAAAACGTAAAGCTAAAGTTTGCTTTCCAAATTATGACTGATTTATCCTTTGTGACTCTGAAGGTCAAATTCTTTGACTGAATAGTTACAGTAATATTCAACATGACAAAATGCTCAGATTGCCCAGGACAATAAAGAACCAGCCTGGTATCAGTAGGAAAACTGTCTTTTTTTTATATTTTCAGCTGCATCCTTGATTCCCTCAGTTATAGAGAAAACAGTGGACATGTTAGCAGAACCCAGATGTCCTAATTTACTGTCTTTCTTTTTACTCCTGCAAGAGGTCTCTTAGAGAATAAACCCTTTGAATAAGTAATCACTGTACTTTTTCCATCTGTGATAATATTAGTGGGTCTGTGTGTGCTTGTGTGTCTTGTGTGCTATAGCAGAGAGCTGCTCTCCTCAGCAAACCCTAGGAATCATTTCTCCTGAATATAACTAGAGAAATATGATATAATATGTTCACACCTATTTGCAGACCAACCCTAACATTTGCAAGGTGTGGACCAAGAGAACAAATGGAAACCTACATACAGTAGGTCTTAATATTTAAAAATACAAATCATGCTAATAAACTATAAATTAAAATATTTTTGAATCGATTACCTTGACATTTGCATTGCCCTAAAGATCTGGAAGCATTGATTTCCATTTAGGATACTTGGATTCTTTGAATTCTCCACTTAACATGGTGATGCACACAGAGCTGTACCTGGTCCCTGGCCACTCACTTTCTACCCTAGATTTCTCTTGTGTAAGAGAAATCTTTGCTTTAAAGTGTGGACACCCCAAATCACATGTCAACTCTGCATTCACACCTTAAAGACAATTGCCTATTAGTTTAACAGTGGGCAAACCAGAAGAGAGACCCATTTATGTTCTGAAATGGCTGGAAAACATTTGGACAGCTAGCTCCAGAGTCTTGTGTGCCTAGAACATAATCAGGAGCTTGCTATTCAAAACAGCCCCCTACAAGCAGAAATGGTAAAACCAGGGATCTTGCTGGAAATGAAGAATCTGCACCTCAAAATTATTCAGTCAGAATCCTCATTTTAAAGGATCCTCAGTGAGCCCTGTATGCATCTGTGTTTGAGACCCGTTGGTCTAAAAGATGGCAGTGTGTGTCATAGGGGCACATCCCCTTTGCCTCTCAGATTGTTCTCCCTGTGATATCACAAACTTCCAAATCTAGGTTTTAAGATACATAAAGACATGTCTTAGCACCTCTGTAGCATATGGCTGCTTGGGGTTTTTTTTTTTTTTTTTTTTGATGAAATTACAGACTAAAGACATGCTCCCACAGAATAATTCAAATACACTGTGCAATTCAGATATCCTATCTCATACTGATAGAGAATAATGTTTTTTATAGGAGGCCTCAGTTTAAACAATCACATGATTTTATTTGGCTATAGAGATTTAAACATAAATTTATTATGATTCGTTTTCTCCTTAAAGGCATAAGCTCAAGTTCTTCTCTATACATGTAAATATGTACATTCTGCTACATGACGTATATAAGCAGCTGTTGATTATAGCCCAAATGCTGGCTGCATAAATTCACAGATTACAATACTCAGTTCCTTCTATTTAGCATCTAATATATTTCTAACATCGAAGACTACAGTTGAAGTTTACATTGGTGCTTTCTAAAATTTTAGTTTTACCTCAAGTCTTTCTTCAGTTTCTGCCAACATTAATCACGTGCATATTGAAAAAAATAAAAACGATGGCTATGCTTGCAGTCTCAGTTGCCTTACATGTACTTGTAAAGTAACGACAACAGTTGGTATCCTTAAAATGTTAGTGAATTTTTAATTAAATATTTAGAAATATATCTTCAACATATATCTTTATGGCTTATGTGATTAGTGACACTGTTTTTGATGATGAACATTAACTTCTATACCAAGAAGAATTAATATTAGAGGGCTAGCAATATTTGGCCTTAAATTATTTATGGATTATGGTCACTAATAACTTAAAATATTAAAATCTTTAAATCACTTAATGTTCATTTTATATAATCAAGTATGATACCAAAAATTTGGTTTTGAAAATTTTAATTTGGTGTCAAATATATCATCAAATAACCCTCAGCTGAATTAAAATAGCATTGTATATCATACAGTAAAAAAAATACATATATATTTGATAATTACATTTACTAGGTCAACTGAATTTCAGCATCATTAATTATGATTATTTACCTATAGACTAGAACATTCAAAATGATTTATAGTTGGGAAACTTAAATGAATGCCATTATAATAAGTCAAATGTAATTATTCCAGCCAATGTTTATTTTATTAATAATGTTAACAATCTTCTTTAACTTTATATAAGTTAGGAGACATGCAAACAAAGAAATGAAAGATTATGGATATAAAAATAATAATGGTGAAAAAGAAGTAATTAAAATTGTGGTAAGGAAAAAGAATGATAGAATGGATTTCTGTTTTGTGTAAGAATGAAAGATTTGTTAAAAATAATATAATTCAAGAGGAAATAAAGGACATTTGGATGAAATGTATATAAAGGATGTATATAAATGTTATGATTGGTTAGTAAATAATATTGATGTGTTTTATTTTTTTCTAATTCTTGGAAGAGGAAGACAATCCAAAGCAAAATAAACCAGTGTGCCAATGTGAGAACATACAATTAAAATGTGTGAATGACTTAGATATGCATAGTTCTCTTCTTGTTTCAGCTTCAATAGTCTTGGATTCCTCAGCTTGATTTTACAGAATGCTAGCAGTTCTAAAACATAGGAACTCGTAGACCATGAGCCTCAAGTAGGCACCAGGTGTATACATTTCACTCAAAACTCAATGATAAGACAAACACCCCATTTGAAAATATGTAAAAGATTTGGACAGTTACTTTAGCAAAAAAGATACATGATGGTAAAGAGGCAAATGAATAGATTCTTCACGTCATTTGTCAGTAGGAAAATGCAAATTGCAACCAGAGTGAAATACCATTACATACCTATTATAATATCCTAAATGAGCATAGCAAGTGTTGGTGAATGTCTGGAGGAAGTGGAACTCCCATAACCTACTACTGGGAATGAAAAATGCTATAACCTCTTTGGCAAACCATTTGGAAGATTTTAAAAATTAAACACTCTTATCATATGGTCCAAGTTTTTCACTCCTAGGAAATTACCCAGGAGAAACAAAAACACTTTCATGACAAGACTTGGATATAAATCTTTATTATAACCATACTTGTAATAGTCAAGAATTATAAACAACCCAAATGGAGGAGGAGAATGGATAAACAAATTGTGGCATACTCATACAAAGAAATACTACTCAGCAATGCAAAGGAAAGATCTGAGAATGAGTGCAACAACATGGATGAATCTCAGCTTACTAAGTTGAGTGAAAGAATCTTGACAAAATACAGCACATGTTATATGATTCAATTTATAAGATTCTGGAAAACAACTATAACAGAAAGATCAGTGGTGCCTGGGGATAAATGTAGAGGTAGGGAAAGGCAGGAGGGTGGTGTTAAATTGCAGGCTTTAAATATGTACAATTTATTGTATGTAATTTTTGTATTTCAAGCTATTTTAGAAAATACTACAAAGATAAAATCATGAAAAGTTGGGCACCAATACAAAAACAGTAAAACATAATGTAGCTCAACATTCTGTATTTATATGTAGTAAATGTGTATGTATGTGTGTTTATAAATATATATATATATGTGTGTGTCTATGTAAGTGTAGATATATGAGCATAAATGCATGTGTGTGTAGAGAGAGGAGAGTTAAGTATAAAATGAAGTTAAAGTAGAGGCATCATAGAGGACAGCTAAGGTGAAGCAGTTCAGGACAGCTGACTGGAGCAGAGATTATCAAGAGTTAGTGAGGACAGAATAAATAGGTACAGAAAGACAAGTTGAGACTAGATTGGCAAATGATATAGATTTTTCATTGAAAATAAGGAATTGCTGGGTCATGACATGTTTAGAGCTGTTCTTTAGGAATTTCTAAGATGTGAGGTATAGATTTGATTAAAAAAAAGATACTGAAAATGAGCAGATCATTTATGAAGCAATTATAAAAGGGGTAGGAAGAACCAATAAAATCCAACTGTGCTTAAAGATAAGGCCTGTGAAGAATGTGAAGATGAATAAGACATGAGTCTTCTTCCCAGAGTCACGCATATGAAATACGAGTATAAAGTTATTTATGAAGTAATGGGAAGCTTGCTAGGATAGGGACAACAGGAAAGGAAAAACAGAGAAGGTTCTGAAAAATAATTGGAAAGTACAGCATTTACATATGATTGGATCTGGACAAAAAGAGAAGCCAAGAGATGACTGAGGTTCTTTGCTGACAGTCTCTGAAGTGTGATACAAGGGAAATGTGACAGGCAGTTGATTAGAAAGGAGTTGCTTCATGCTTTTCTACTATAGGAGAGGAAATAAGAGAACGGAGATAGTAGAGCCTTCTCAGGAATGGGGCTGAGGAATTAGTGATGGATAGAATCAGCACAATGCCTCTACCACTAGTGTGAACCCCAGTGACTTGCCTGCCTGGGGGATTCAGATCCACTGGGGAAGTCGGTAGAGCCTGTGTATGTAAAGTTTCTGTGGGGAGAATGAAAAGTACAGGACATTTAGAGAGAAGGCACAGCTATGAGAAAATTCAAACTGATTAATACAATTAAAAGATAATCAAAACACACAAAAGGAGACATAAATAGAGGGAGGAGAGATATGGATAGAGTGGAAATGAATGTCATGCTACCCTAGCTGATAAGAGGAGCAAAACTGAGTGTACCAGCTGGCATGTTGCTTCCTAGCAGCCAAGGTAAAAAGAGAAACAAATGTGTTACCTGGTTCCTGCTGTCTCTTAGTAGCACACTCCATTGTTAGGAGAAGCAGAATTTCCTGGGACATCGGGCAGTATTCTTGATGACCAGTTTCCACTGAAAACTAGGCTGACTATTCCATTTATGTAGAGCAACAACTATCCCATAGGGCAACTTAGAAAAAGGTGCCTCATCCCTGGCAGGCAGGCGTACACTGTTGGGTGTAGGCAAGAAGATGGCAGTTTTGGAAGAAGAAAAGAAAAGCATTCCTTAGACTTCCAACAGCCGGCTCCAGAGTCACATCTTGGCCAATGAGGTGCAGGTTGAAATTCAACCAGACATGTTTATGCAGTGCACATTTGGCACTACCTAGCAATTCTGTATATAATAAGGTCATTTAAGCCACAAATTTTGTGAAATCTTGATATTACTAAGAGAAAGTATTGAAGCTACTAGAGAAAAAAGAAGTTAGAAAGTCAAATATTCAGGTGTAGAAAATATTGAGGAAAAGAGTGAGCATGTTATAATTTTTAGAGTAAATTTAAATATTTTAAACTCCAGTCCTTCCAGTTTAATTAGTTGAACCTGCAATTTTAATCCTTCTTTTGCTTTATGGAAGTTTTTTATTTTGAAGTTTGGGCTGGTGAAATCATCAGTTTAACTATCAGTTGATTTAATGCATCCTGTTTATACACCATCAGTGATTGAATAACTTACCCTCTGGTTACTGATTGCCAGTTATTTTCCATTCCAAGGCGTAGAGGCCATTAGGTTTCTTAAACTATGAGATCAGAGATATTTAGCGCAAAGCCCTATTTCAGCACTTATTCCAGTTCTTGTTCATTGTCCCTGAGGGAAGCTCATTAGTATATTTTGATGGTGCAGTTTGAAAGGATACCTTTTCCTTCCCCTACATCCCACCCTACCAGCTGTTCTAAACTCCATTAAAAACTTACAAAGAAAGGAAGATATTTTTCTTGAGCAATAGATACAAGGAAAGGGATGACTGGCTGTTGGTGGTTTTGAGAAATTCTGGAGATATTTCTAATAAACCCTTTAAACTTAAAATATTTTTTTGAAGGCTATCTGATCTGTCTTTCTTCAGACTAAGGAGCAGTTTTTCTTATCTATTATGACAACAATAACAACAGTGATTGAAATAAGATATAAAACAAAGCAAGTTAGTGTGTGTGATGGACTGACTTGTATCTCTCCCATCCCCGAATTCATATGTTAGAGCCCTTACCCACTAGCATGACTGTATTTGGAGACAGTGCCTTTAAGGAGGTAATTAAGATTAAGTGAGGCTCTGAGGGTGGGACCTTAGGCCAATATGACCAGTGTCCTTACAGGAGGGAAAGACACCAGGGAGATGTGCACACAGAGAAAAGGCCATGTGAGGACACAGCAAGAGCCAAGGAGAGAGGGCTTAGGAAGAATCAACCCTGCCAGCACAATGCTCTCAGACTTTCAGTCTTCAGAAGTGTGAGAAAATAAGTTTGTGTTGTTTAAACCAGGATTCTGTGGTATTTTGTTATGGCAGTCCTAACAGATTAATATAGCATGTCTGTTTTTCCGGTATTTAATATAAAGTATCAATAAGTACCAAATTAGTATTTATAAAATGTATTCATGCATTTATTAATTTGTTCACTGAATTGAATATTGAACACCTACTGTGTTCAGGCACTTGCTGGACCCTGGGAGTCCAAAAATGAGTGACATGGCGTGTGTCCTCACTCTGTCAGTGGAGCGTATAATTCTTTCCCCAGTTATTTCAGTTAGACATATCCTGAGTTACATGGAATGAGAACTAAATGACCCTAAATTGAAACATTTCTGTCCCTCTCCTTGACCTTCTCTCTCAGAATGTAAGCTCCTAGTCTAGTGCTGTTGTTTTTTTGATTGTTGCTGTGTTTCCAGAGTTTAGTGCCAGATCATAGTAGCCCATCGTCCCCTCCAAAAAACTGTCAAAATAATGATTTAAATATTTATTGTCTCATAGTGATGATTCTTCAATTTCCCAAAAATGTGAGAAGTTTATTGTAAGTATATATATTCTTAATCTATTAACATTATATTTCTTAACAAATTTCTATTCTTTTTCCATTGACATTTCACTTTAGTTGATAGAGAAATTTCACAGACTGTGCACATACATGTTACTTGCCTTGCCATTTTGAAATTAGGAAGAATTTATTAAAGGTATACGAGTCAGGAAGTTAAAGAGTTTTCATAGGTCAAGGACTCTGATCCTGTTCTTGATTCTAGGTTCTTTCATTCTTCTTTTGTTGGGCTTCCTTTGTTGGAAGTTTGTAGCACAGAATAGTTTTGAAGAAAATGTATATTAAAAATTGAATGAGCCAAAACAATATAGTTTTGTGCTTCAGTAAAAAGAAAGTTTACCCCCTTATTTCTATTTTTCTTGGTGTAGTTTATCTCAGCCCTCCATCATACCTTGTCTGAACAAGGACCTCCTAAGTGGTCTAATCTTCTTCATTCTTTATACTGATGACAAAGTTACTCTCTTAGAAAAACATAATGGTGGTTGTGCTAATGCTCTACTCGAGAAAAAAAAAATTCATAACAAATAAGGTGTTTCTGGAACCTGCAAAGTACAGTTCAGTTAATCGGTGTGGTATTTACAGTCTTTCAGTTTATCTTTTTGGCTCTGGACTCCTTTACTGTGTCCTCATGTACTTTCGAGCCCAGAGTGGAAAGTTGCAACACTCCACGTTCAAGCACTTCTGTCTGTCTTCTTGCACTGTTTGAAGTATGCTCCAACCCCATTTCTGCTTATTAAGATACTACTAATTTTTCAAATTTGAACTGTCATAACACTCTCCTTCTAATAGGATTCTCACACCATCATAGTGAAAATAAATTGCCCCTCACATTTGATCCAATCCATCCTGGTTTATAACTCTGTTATAGCCATCACATACCATATTGCATTATTAATTGTGGTCTCTTTGGTGAACTTAAGTTGCTCAAAGAACTTCCTTGTTTCTCTGGAATAACAGTAGGAAGTGGATTGTATGTGTTTGGTAAAGTGAATTCAAATTATAAAAAAAACCCAGCATTTTAAAGAATATTGCACATAAAATAATTGGAGTATAGTTTCATATGAAAACATAAAGCTAAATTTTAGGTATGTTTTATAATAACATGTTAGAAGCATATAGTTTTCCTTTTATTGATTGATTGGAATACTTGGTAATTCATATTTATGCTTGAAATAATTTTGGTAGTGGGTCAGTACATTCTTTAGTTCCTTTATATTTATGAGAAGTTTAAAAATGTATTTATTCTTTAAGTTGTCTTTCGGTTTATTTTAATGTAATATCTACCTGAAGTATTGGTATTCAATTAGAGTGATAACATCATGTGCATGTCTATATTGGACTATAGTGTCTCAGAAGTGCTAGGTGACGGCTGGGGTATCCTGTAACATCTAGACTGGATTCTCAAAAATGTCTCACCTCATCTTAAAAATTAAAGACATAGATTTTGTGCTATAGTGTTATACTTCTGTGAAATATTTTTATAAACAGAGGAGTAGTATTAAGGTCATTGTGACTATGTCACAAGTTGGAGATTCAAAGCACTAACTAGACTTGATAGAGCCCTATTTATTGCCACAAGCTCTACTTTATTGTCTAAGTTTCTGATTGCAGCTCCATTTAGCTTTTCTGCACATAATACGAACCGTATTGCAGCTAGATTATATCTGTCATCGATGAAAGCAATATATTTTTCCACTTGTAATTCATTCTTGGTTTTCTAGATCCATAATCCTCTAGGGAGTGTCATGAATCCACATAATGTTCCCCAATGCTAGATATTACATTTGTATATGTGATTTAACTGACAGATGTATAAAAATCACACACAGCTAGATAACCTCACAATGACTGTGCAGCTGTGAATCCTGAAAAATGTCGGTTATTCCAGCTGAGTTAGATGTACAATATAATCAAAATAACCAAATTCCAATTTATTCCCCTATTTTAATTGCATATATGCTGAAGATCTTAGTAACAGTGAAACAAGTAACCTATTTTCAAATATTTGTAAAGTAACACATAGAAACAATGACTCCAGATAAAAAATAATTATGTTCTTGTTGTACTTCTTTAGTGGGAATTATAAGCTCTCCAGTTCTTGGTATAGTGCAGCAATTACTTGTTTACATGCCAGTTGATAAATATCATCGTGACCTTCCCCTTTCCCTAGTGGTATAAATGGGAGGGAGACTGGGATACAGAATAGGTGAGAAGCATATGGGTAGATGCAAATTATTGGTGATGTTCTCTTTCTTGGATTGCTGGTGTTTTCCTCTTGTTCATTATATAATACTTTATAACTGATAGGTGTATGTGTTTGCAATGTTGTATAGCTCAAATATATTTGGAACTTTTATAAGAGGGAAAGAGTATGATACTGATTTCTTTGCTCCATCCTGCATTAATCACTCAAGTTAGTATGTATGTTCTGCTAAGGAACTAGGGAGAGATTGGAGGGCCACAACTGTGTGGTTACTTATATCTTTGCATTGCTTGTTCACTGATGTAATAATAACTTAAAGTAAGATTAACTATTGATAGATTTGATTCATCTTTCTCACTGTTTAGATCTTGTGACCTCCCCTAACCTAGTTATCTACCAAAACACTTAGTGGCTTAAACAATAGCCATTTTACTATATCTCATGATTCTGGGGAGCAAAAATTTAGCCAGGTCACTACTGGGAATTTCCCTTTTTATGGCATCAATGAAAGTCACCCACTGAAATTCAGCTGGTAAAAGGGCTGGTCTGTAGAGTTCAAGAAAGTTTCACTCACAACTGACTGGTGCCTTGTGACTTTTGTCTGATGAGTGCCTTAAGATGGTCAGAATCGGACGTGAAGGCTCAGGCCTCCAAAAACACGTTTTTTAGAAAGCAGGATGGAATCTGCCGGGCCTTCCTAGCCTCGGAAGTCATGTGGCATCTCTTTGGCTGCACTCTACTAAGCAAAGGGGTCACATGATTGCCTGAATTCAGAGGGTCAGGACATAAACCCATGTCTCAATGGGAGGGGTGTCAAAGAATTTGCAGTTATGTGTTTAAACCATCACATCCATACGTGTATAGCATTGTTTTGTGCCATCATTTTATGAATTCCATATCTCTATACTTTCACATTTTTCCTAGAGGTCTCAGTCTTGTCAGATTCTAAACTGGTAAATTCTGCCAGGACCCATAATGAAGCTTGGATAAAAGTGCCCTCTACCTTTGTTTATTTATTTTCTTTACACATTGTTGCCACCATTCAATGCTCTTTAGTTTGTATGAATTGGTAAATTCTGTGGTATAACACTGATACGTATCTTCCACTACATAGATAAATAGGTAGGTAGACAGATGGAGGGAAGGAGGGAGAAGGGAAGGAAGGAAGGAAGGAAAGGGAGGGAGTGAGGGAGATCTCTATCTCTCAGTTCTGTGGCACAGAGAAATAGCACATCATGCTCAAGTTCACATCAAAAAGTGATGAGGCCTGGGGTTCTAGGCCTGGTGTTGAATGCTTTTCACAAGTAGTTGTGTTACATGAACATGACAAGCGACACTGTGTAGGCAATTTTAACAGAAAATTGATCACCTTGCAAAAACCCGTTCTTGCATTTCCATTTGTTCCATGATCATCCCTCAATTGGTTTGTAAGTACAAGGACTCAGCTCCGGATCATAAGCTTTTGGGGGCTTTCATTATATGTTCTCTTGAACTCCACATGTTGAGGCATTTAACTTATCCCGCAGAACTTCCTGCCATTTGTGAGCTTGGCTCATTAAATGTTTGCTAACAGTCTGAGAAGTCTGGGATCTGACCCCCTAATCTTCACATTCAAAAGGCCTAAGAAAAAAGAAGCTAATTGGAGTCTAATTTAACTCTGAAAAATGTACCCTACAGTTACATATTCCCCTCACATTTTATCTTTGATTATGTATAGTGAGCCCCTTCTCATTCATATAATTTGCTAATTGTGGCATACAATCTAGAAAAAGTGTTCATGGAATATGTATACTGTTAGCATGACCTCAGATTAATCTCTTTAAAAATGTTGCTTAAAACTATATTCATCCAAATAAGTTCCTTTTTATAGATTCTTTGTCTTTTTATTTTCCTTAGTAAATCTAATAATATGATTAGAGTTGCTCAGATAATCTTCCATCTCAAGGTTTTATTCATTTCTGATTCATTGTGTCTATTATTAAACCCAGCTGTTGATGTTTTTGAACAAACTGATTTCTGAATTAACTCTACATTGTGTTCTATAATAACCCCACTTCAGTATTATCATGGGTTGCTCCCAATTTACTTTTAGATAATTAAAGCCTCTCTTTATTCCTATCCAAGTTGCCTGTTTTATTTCCCAGAACACAAGGATGTGATTTCATTCATGTTGCTCTAGGGGTCTAAAGTTGATAATCATTTTTCTACATCTGCCCTCATCAGTGTCTGCTTGGAAAATTCGCTGCTGTATCCTCATCTCTTGGCTTCCTCTCATTAGCATTTGCATTCCCACTGATATAGTGCGTTTTTCTGCCACAAGCCATTCCTTGTTGTTTTCCTATGAAGTCAGTACCTTTGCATCAGAATTGTCCTAATTTCCCTAGCATATTAGATATTTTCCTTGTATTGACTTGTTTACGTGGTTTATTTACATATGACTATGTCTGCTTCAGAATTGATGACATCTATTACTGAAATATGAAAAATGCACATATATATGTATCTCAGTATCTGAATAAGCAATTCACAGATTGGTATGGGAAAAGAAAATCTAGGTCATCATAAAAAGCCTTGCTTGTTTCTCTTTAATTTTCATGCTGAAAAGCCTGTAACAATTTATATACTATTTTTTAAGTCAGAACAAAGAAAAAGTGGTTCAGATAACCGTCATAACCAATATATTCTACTGGATATTCATGTATGGGATGGCATAGCTTTAATTATATATATATATATATATATATATATATATATATATATTTAAATCTATACTTATACAGGTACAGGTATATTTTATATTCTATATACTTTACAGGCTTACTTGATATTTTATATACTTTGTATTAATATTTAATTACGGTATGATTTCTTACCGAATATCTACCCCTAATGTGACAAAATGAAATTATAAAAATTGTGAGGAATTTGTAAAATTTCTACTTCTCTGTAGTTATGACTTAGAACTGATGTTCTGAATGAAGCTTCTTAGATTTTATACATTTCCTTGTATAGAATACCATTATTTTTTTGCTCACCAAAATATAAATTTCCTATCAAGACAATCATTATGTAGTTTATTGTAAAATGGGCATTGAAAAATATAGTTGATGTAGTTAGGAAATTTCCTTAAAGGTAAAAGTCACTATCCTCATTATATGCCTGTATTGCTTTGTTATATGATGTCTTTCTTACTTGCCTTTTCTTAACCTGAGGAATAAAATCTACACCGAGAAGTTTACATAACCAGAAAACAGGAAGGTGCATTGTTTGAGATTATACAGATTAATTTAATGTTATGTAGTAATGTAAAAACACTTCAGTTTTATCTCTTGGAGACACGTAAACCTCTGTACTTTCCCACAGTTTTTATCAAGCAAAAATATAGATTCCCTTAGTTTAGCATTTTTAAAACAATGTATCAGTGGAATTTGCCTTTTAAGGTGTAAGATTCCCTTCATTTTTATTTTAATCTTTCTAACAGCATGCACTTGAAAGGAATTAGAGTTAAAATATCAGTAATCTGGATTTTCCTCTTACTTTCCTATGCTCCCCACCTGTGTGGGATATAAGTCTCATCATAACCAGATGTGAAGAGTTTTATTTGAAAGCCTTTCTATTTTACAAAAAGAGGACTTAGGAAAATACTTGCCTACATATTTAGCCTTCTATCATTTGCTGGTAAGGATGTGAGATATAGTTATTTTTCTGCCTTGAGAATTTCAGGTACTTGATTCTAAGCATTGAACAGAATTTGGGTGCCAATATCTGATGTTTAGAGATTTTTCTGTACAGTTCTAGAGGTTCATATATTTTGTATAATAAGCATCTCAGATCTCTTTAGTAGATAGGAAGGATGTAGATACAAAAGTAAGTAAAGTACCCTTTATCCAGCCATCATGAAGACAGTGCAATGTGAAAATACAGTCTTACAGTGTTTTTCTTAATGTTATTGAGGACATAGAAATGACAATGAACTTGATATTTGCAGAAAATTGAATAGATAGACCTGCCCCAGTCTGTTATGAACAGGTTGTTTGTGAGGACATTTTTAAAATAATAAATATATAAGGTCAATTGTGTGGGACAGTTTCAATCATGGAGTTTCTATATTTTGTTTGTTTTTTGTTTTACAACAGCTCACTTTAGCCTTGAATTAGAGCCTTTTGCCTAAAGCAGTTATTAATTTTCATTTAAAAATCCCTCAAAATGTATAATATTTTAGTCAGTGAGAACTAGAAAATTAGTCATAACATCTGTTCATGATTTTTAGTAAAAATTTAGCTCCCCACATTACCAAGGTCTTTTAAAAACTATTATAATGTTTCATAACATTTGATATTTTTCAACTCAGTTTTGGCTTTTTAGTTTATAATTTTACCAGTGTTTCCAGTTCCCACTACCCATAAGAATTAAACTGACGAGTTAAAGCCACTTGTTCTAAACAAAATGGCAATGACCTCACTTGTTCTAAATACAATTTTTAGTTTAAATTTTAAACAGAAAAGTTATTTTTGACAGTATCTCTTGGCATTCAAGCAGGTTAAAACGTTTTCTCCTCTCTTTTATAAATGTCAGTGAAAACTGTCGATTTTGAACCAGTTGACACTATATGACACTCTGTTTGTATGTTTTGTTGCTTTACATGCAAGGTTTTCCTTATGGTTTATTTCTCCCTAAGAGGCGGCACTTTGTTAATATGGCTGTGTACGATTTTCTGACAAGTGCTGAACCTACGCTAACAAAAAATGGTTCTTATTTATGATATGTCAAATTACTGTTCTGAGAGTAGACCTTTTAGGTTGCATTCAGCCTTTAATTTGACTGAATTTAAACGGCATAAAATGCCTTTTAGTTGGGCCCTGGCTGGCATATTATATATCTCATTTCAATGAAAAACATTCACATGCAAATACAATTTGTTTGGAGTGAGGACAAATGTGACTATCATGACTGATGAAGGCTTTTGATCACAGTTCTGCGAACTGAAACCTTGAGAAGAAGAGGCTATTTGGGCTGGCATCTGCAGTCCCATGCATTATTTAGTTCACATTACTCATAAATCTTTTTGAAGATGGGGTTTTGTGAGGCTTTAAGGAGTCGTCGTCATAGCTGTGTTGCCAGCATCAGTGTAGGCTGGAAGTGTCTGCCTGCATATGAACGCTTCCTTTAAACGTTAAGTGTTCTATAGCCCATAAAGCGTGTTACCTGAGTGCTCTAGCCAAGTTACTTTCTTAGGAAATGGAATCTGATGCCCATCCCTTCCTTACTCCTTCCACCATTGGGTCTATTGGAAGGAAAAGTTGGATGAGCATATTGTGGAGCAGTTCGCATGGATTATATGTAGAAGTGGGCAGAGCACATCAACAGAACACATATTTTTTATTCCAGCTTCAGATTAGAGTAAGCTAAACACCCACCTTCCGCCAACACCATGATCCTCTTTTCCTCCTTACCTTTTCACTGATGCAGCTGCCTGGGAAGTCCTCTCTCCTCTTTTTTCAGATTTCCACCCAACTTTTTGTAGCTGGTGAGTTGATTTTTCTAAAACTTAATCCCACTGCTGATGGAGTAGCCTAGTACACTTACATCCCTTTGGATTACTTGTTTACATATTTGTTTCTTTTTCTAGGTGGTAAGATGCCTGAGGACAGGGTTCTTGTATTAATGATATTCTTTGTTCTAGAGCAATAGCATCCCTGTAATTTATAGGGCGTGTTCAATAAATGGATATTAGAGTATCTTGACTTGAAATACCCTCACACTATGTCTCCTAATGAAACCATGGATATATCTAATATTGCTTCCAGTTTTCATAAAGGACTATCGCTTCAAAATTATTTTAAAATGTAAAATATCAAGGGAAGTTTAATGTTGGGTACACTTTAAGAAGAACATCCTATTTAGGGATCTTCTATTGGCTTTCAACTGTCACAGGGGAGTGACTCATGTTGAGACCTAGTTTTCAGAGAGTGAGTTGAAAGGCTCAATTGTAATTTGTTTGTTTTAATTTTTAAGTAATGCTTCAGAGTTTTAAAATTAATGAACAGTTGCAGTGTACGCTGCTCAATCGATGTCTCTTGCCCTCTATTTAGAGTGCAGAGTATTTGATAATCAACACTGCTGAGAAGGTTAGACCACATAATCTCTAATGGTATCTTCTAACTCTGAGATTCTCTGATTCTCTGAAGTCATCCCAGGTGGGATTTAGGCTTAACAGTAGGTGCAAATACAAGCATCCTGAATAAATTTACTTACAGTTTGACTATTTTAAAATCCTGAGAACCAATTTTATTTTATTTCTCTCTAAAATATTTTTTTCTGTAAACTGTTGGGACTTCTTAACATGTTTATTAATATGTACATATAAAATGGTTTGTGAAATTATGAAAAACAGCATCATCATAGGAACATTCTCTTCCCTGGGTAGATGCACTATTGTTCCACAGGTAGGAAGAATCAGTACCTGGTACTAAAAGTCAAGATGTATGATGTGAGGGAAAGTCCCTGTGCCAGGAGAAGGAAGATTCGGAACTTTCTCCATTCCTCTCCTTAGAAGCTGGTTAGTACTGAGAAAATCTGGAACTGTCCCTCAGGCTTTAATTTCCACATTTACAATTTGGAATTAACAGTGTCTGACCTCAGAATTTCCTTGTGAATCCTATGCAATGATAAATATGGAAACTTAAAAAAAAAGCATTAAATTATTTCTTTACTGTGAGATTTGCTAGTATCAACCTTACAAAATTTAGGATAAAGCATAGTCTGTAAAGAAAGCTTTCTGATCTTAAGAATTCATTTCCAATTTGATATAGTGAAGTTGTTGTTGTAGGTCTGTTATCTTTTCAACTTTACATTCTAGACCAGGTTGGTGTGTTTATGAATTTTTTATTTTATTTTTTTAATTTTTATTTAAGGAACTCACATTAGATGTTAGTGCTAAAATTATCACTTTTTTATTGTGAATGTGACTATTACAGACCTCAAAGTAAACTGTTACCAGCTTTAAAAAATAATGTTAATAACTACGAGCTTCTTTAACAATTTGCTGTTATTTAGTTATAAACTGCTTCATACCATTATACCTTACAGATACATATTTAAAACTTTATAACTAGCAGTATTTGTTGTGTAAAATGAACATATTATTTACCAATTCAGCAGTATTTTACAATCCCAAACTAGCAGCTAATTTACCTGTAGCACAGTATGATGTAATCTTTCTACTTGTTCTCAGTTGCAATCCGAGATTCAGGGGAAAATCGGGATCCAGAACGTATTTCTGTATAATTGTCTTCATCAAAAAGTATTTTGTCCCTCTCTCCAGGGATAAGGCTCATTTCAAATGGCGGTGTTCTGGCTATAATTTTAAACTGCCTGAATCTAATGTAAATATAAAATAATAATATTGGTTTTCTTAAGTGGATCTTGAAATCTAGATCATTACTTTGTACTTTTAACTTTTTCCATCCAGCCTTTCTCCTAGCGTTTGGCACTAATCTAGAGATGACATTTGAAGATATCTGTAGCCTGATTTGCTTCCATATGCAAAATTAAAAGTGGCTTTGTAGTAATGTTGTAACTATGTATTTTGTAACTACAAGAGTTTTCATCTATCTGCAACTCCCTCTGCTATTTTGTCATCATATTTTAATAATGGAGCCTGTTTGAAGTAACTTTGTCCCAAGATACTCTTTTGGGCTGAGTTAATGATAAACTAAAAAAAGTTTACCCAAACTGGTGTCCAGAAGATGCTGCAAAGTACAGCAAATACATTTTCTGAAACTAAACTCCTATAACCATTTTTTCCAGTCTATCTCCATATGATCTGATTAATATTATCTATTGGCATTTTACCAATTGAGGCAAACTATGTTTGGAAGCTTCTTCCCTCAAAATATTGAAATAATGATGGTTATAATACTCTGTTTAGAAAATATTTGTCTCAGATGAAAACATGTGTCATCCAGATGGTATGTCTTTTTTTCAATTACTATTCAGGTTTAAGACTGTATTTGACACAGAAGTCTGGGCCATGTTGGTTCTATAATTCATTTATAAAATAATTTTAAAGTCCATTTAAACAAGTATCTAAAGCTCTAGAAGTGGTCCAGATTATGGTATATTTAATTTTGTGTGTGTGTGTGTCTTAAAATAGAGTTCTCATCATATCTCTGAGAAATGTCACCTATATTGCTCTTGTTCTGGTGGATTTCAAATTAAGATGTGGTCACAGTAGATCCTCAGTTACTCAACATTTGTTGTTAAGCCTTAAATAAAGTGTTAATCATATCTTTCAAACCATAATATTTACCCTAAAATTCATGTTATGATTAGCCTTACTATATCAAAGTAGAATAATAATACCTACTGACCTGTCTATTGACCCAGAGGGTAACATAGCACCTAATGAAGTTTTCCGGCAAAATAAATTATGTAGAAAGCACTGACTATATCAATATAAAGTAAAAGTGTTAAATAGGAAGCACAAGCAAAGAAACATAGGAAAAGAAGATGCCATTGAGGTTCTCCGTAACATACACTGGAACCAAATATCAACAACCGAGTGCTTACCCACCTATTTACTGTTGAATCAGTAATGAAAGTTCTCTTGTCACTCATTATGGCTGTAGGTTTAATAACATCTCTGTGTCAGAAGCCGATGATATAATATTATAGTAAAAGCTCCTAGAGATCATATCTAAAGAATTTGAAACTGACATTTCTAAGTGATCATATTCCCTGCATTTAGTTTATGGAAGTGATACACTATAAATAGGCATCTAAGTGCTCCTTAAATTAGCACGCCTTAAATACTGAGTGTATGTTAAGTGTGTGTATTCTGGGTCTGAGCTCTTTTAGTGTGGGTGGCTTAATTTTAGGGAATCATGAGTCCACCTGAAGGATCAGGCAGGATGAGATCAGAGAAGCAGCAGTGGCTGATGCACAGCATCCCGGGGGTCACCTTTGACTTTGTGGGGGCTCCTCACTGGGATGGTTCACTAGAGGGCACAACCAAGTATTTTTCGATCATGTACTTATGCACGGAAGGGCTTGATCTTGCTAGCATGCTGAAATGATTGCCTTTGGATCCCCTGGAAATTGAGCAAGTTACCTGCACTACACTGAAGCAGATTAGATAGATTCCCTTAAATTATTCCTAACCACATTCTTCGTTTGCACAGCTTTTCTAGAATTAACCCATTATCTAGTAATTAGGAGTTAGGAAACATTGAGTTCATATTTACTTCATAACTATTTACTCAGATGCTGTAGACTAAATCAGCAGACGGTCCTGATTTCATATCTCTATTTATGCATCTCAAAAAAAAAAATCTCATGAAAACATTAGATTACTTCTGTTAAAATTTTTTTTCTGTTTCTGCCCCTTAACCCATTTCCTGTCACTACCCTCCTTATGCCAAAGTTGTAAACTCTTGGGGGTCAGTGTAAACCCCAGGTGGTATGAATTCTCTTCCTTTATGTCAGTGAATCTCAGTCATCCAGTATAATGATTGCAAAACTGTTATCAGTCGTTAAATGTGTTTACTATGTGATGCTTTGTTTCCGTGGTTGAAAATCATCCTCAACACTAGTACAGGGTTCAGCAGTTACTCTTTCTAAATAAGAATAAAAGTAATAGTTACCAATAGTATAATGAACTGGTTAAACTGTTATATGTGTATATGATTATATAAAATGATTGCATAATACTGTGTTCTCTATACATACACACATATATATGTATACAGACATGGGGAGAATGTTTATTATGTCCTGTTATTTTTCTCATGTCACCATCTGCCTTTGAATGTGAGCTTTTGTTGGTGGATACCATACCATTATTGGTTCCACATGACAGTTGGAGAATTTTGATGACTCAGAAAATATTCAACATATATAGTTAGCTGCTTTACTATTTTACCATTACCATTTATGGACATAAAGGTATCATTTACTTAACATATGTTTAAACTAGTAAAATGGAATATATTTTTAAATAAATTATTGAGTAGAAAAATTCTGATTAAGATGGTAATTTAGTAGAAAAATGAAAATGTAATTATAATATCTAGAAAATTAGAAATGTGACCAATCTCACTGATATGGAATTTAGTTTTCTAAGTATCTGTTTATGAAACATTTCTTAAATCTAATAGTCTTCATGTCATTGACAATAACGTATGTATACTCAATTTATCCATCAAAATTAGCCACTGAGGATCTGGGGTATAAGATAAGACTAATCTCTAGGGCTGTATTTTATTCCAGTTGTAGATTTAGGGTATTTCTAAGATAGCTTCCTGGTTTAGTAACACAGACATAAAATATAACTTCAAAGATTGCCCATGTACTTTATTTATTGAGAATCTTTTATCCTAGTATTACCTTTGTGCTTTCATAATAATATATGACTCATGTATCTAAGGGTTTGCATTTATTTTATAGTCTCTTCTAGAGGCATGAGTTTGAGCCCAATTTTTTTTACAAGGTCTTGAAACCTTCTCTCTATACTTACCAGGATAAAAGTCATAAGCCTACAGGGCAGTATGTAATATAGCATACAAATAAATTTATAAATTGGTAGTGACTCATGAAGTTAAGGGATTCTTGACAGCAAAAGAAACAAATATAGAATAAAGTAGTGTAAATATTTTATTTGTAAATTATCAGTGCTAGAAGCATAAAAACAGTGGAGAGAAAAATTCTTAATACAAAATAACAGTTAATCTTGATACATATAATTAATTCAGTATTTATAGAGTGAAGAAACATGGAAAAGAAATAATTATATAGATTACTTAATTCTCAAAATACACATGAATAAAGTGGCTAGAAGCTGAAAATAAACTTATGTTTCATTTCTGTAGAAGCAAAATGGTTATTTCGTAGAAGAAATTACTACATTCCACATTTTAGAGACTA
Source organism: Camelus bactrianus (assembly GCF_048773025.1). NCBI lineage: Eukaryota > Metazoa > Chordata > Mammalia > Artiodactyla > Camelidae > Camelus > Camelus bactrianus. Next base: position 32,745,545 of record NC_133539.1, read on the forward strand.
AATTTCGTAAGCCAGAATTATTTCAGTGATTCTTGTTTGCCCTGCATATACCATAAAAACTTACTTTCATGATAGAGTGGTCTCATTCAATATAAACACCAATAATAGCTGATACTGTGCTGTTCTATATACACTATTACATGTAATCACATTATAGGAAAATTGATGTCAAGAAATAAACCTAGATATTTAATTAAATATTTAAAGACTTTTTTATTATCAGAAATTTCAGTCATCTACAAAAAGAGAGAAAATATTGTCAACAAAATGCATCCTAAGATTATTTTAAAAAGAACCCCAGGCAATAGGTCATTTTTCACAAATGCTTAATTTTGTGAAATATAATGACTTAAAAAAAAACAAACAGTGCAATATGATTTACCCCAACTAAGTATTAACAGTAATTCTGTGATACCAGAAAAGCCAGTGCTCAAATCAGGATCCAAAGTAGTCTGCACATTTGTTTGATATGTCTCTTAGGTTCTCCCTTCAAATAGTTTTTTTTTTTTAATCCCTGATGTCTATTTACTAAAGGAACCAAATACCAAAATTCCTTGTGTGTGTTTTCCCCCATTCAGGGTTTGACTAATTGCATTGATTTCATGCATTTTTTTAAATTCTCTTTATATTTTGGACATTGGAAGTTCATTGTAGAGGCATGATTCTATCCAGATTTGATTATATTGGCAAAAGTATTTCTTAAATTGTGTCCTTCCATGAAAATGTATATAATGCCTGGTAGTCACCCATTAATGGTGTTAGCTAGCATTATGTACACGTGTCTGCCTATGTATGAAAACTTAGTAAAAATTGCAGAGCAGTGGTTTTTTTTTTTTTTAGTTCTATTATTTCCTCTTTATTTGTTGGCTGGAGTATTTGTATGAAGAGAAATTTCCACTCATCAAATATTTGTTTACTCTGGGGTATAATTTTTTTAGCAAGCGTTTTTTTCTCGAGCATCATTTTTACACATTTTTTCCTAGTGTGAAAATTGTGTGATTATTAAGAAAGAAAAACTTGTGAAAGAAATTATATGAAGTCACACTTTTTCAAGTCTTCAAATTCTAATGAGCCTTCGAAGAAAATTCTTACGTTTAGATGATGTGAGTTGATAGCTAAGAAAGATGTTATTTTAAATAAATCTCAATTGATTAGTGAAAGAATGTGTTTAGCTTTGTATGGGATAGTTAGAGAAAAAGGGAGAAAATGTAGGTAGTTATCTAGCCCTGAAATATAATTATTTTAATTTCCATTTCTTGAAAAGACTGTAATAATGTGATATCTGATGAATTTGATGTAGTAGTGCTTCTTTTAAAATCAGTGTGATTTCCTCCTTTATAAAGAGGAATCAAACTCACCTGTTATTAATTAGCACTATATTGCTATACTATATCTAATGATTGCATTTTGATACAGTGGATTTTAAAATATATAATTTCAGCATGGTGTTTAGGTTGTAATTTTGCTACTAGTGGGTGACATAGAAAAAGTCACTTACCCTCTCTGGTTCTCAGTTTTGAAGTATTTTGGATCTCTTAGTTTTCATTGTATTTTTTTTCCAGGAAGTGGTGGCAATGTATTTTCTTTTATTTTTATGATTTAAACATACAAGAGTAACTTTTTCATGTTAAAAAATTATATTGCATGGAATCTACCAATGGCAATGAGGTTTTGTTTGTTTGGTTTCATTTGATTGTAGATACATTTTGGGCAAAAGAAGTATCTAATATATCTGAATATGAAGTTATAGATGTCAGGAACCTCTGTCTCCTTGGAAAGTCTAGTACTTTCTAAGTTTATTGCTTCCCTATTAAGAAACAGCAATCTCTTACCTATAAATTTGTTTATCGAAGGAAGAGTAAAAAACACTAGGCTGAAATATCAAAAGTGTTTCAAAAAGAGTCTACGTAATCCTAAAATAAAAAGGTCTGTAATGCTTTAGCATGAGCTCTGTGAATAAATTCCAGTAATGTCTTTGCTAGTTACTGAATGCTTCATTGCTAAGTAACTTCAGTAAACACTTCTAAAGGCAACCACAAATCCACAGTCACAGAATGTTCTACGTTATCCACACATTGCAAATACTAATAACACATATCACCATTTTGTTATGACACTAATCTTAAAATTAGAAATAGAAATGAAAGGAACTGGGAAAATGTGACGAGGTCAAATCAATTTTGGGGTAGGTAAGATTAATCTTCTCTGAGAATGCCCTTGTGCCCTATTTATACTCCCTGTACTTCATTCTGAGAAACACTGTTTTAGATCCACCAAGTCTGCAGAATTCTTAGTGATACTTTTCAAATAGACAGTCAACTAATGCAACAAACTAATTAACTAATTGGTAATGCAATCAGTTAGTTGTATTTTTCCTTTTTCATTATTTGTATTGGAGTTTCTAGAAATCAGCCTCATTAATATAATGCCTAATATTCACTATTTAGCATCCATGTGTAAATAGCTCTGGTATTTCCATTATTATTCACATGATTTTTCTTCAAAAGTTACATGCATAAATTTTCACATTATTAATAGTATGATTATTAGCAGTTACAAAGTTAATATTATAATTAATTATCTCTGGAAAAAGTAGTGAACAACTGTAATATAATTGCAACTTGCTGCTTTTATTATAAAGGTGAAGAAATGTTAATGTCATATCTGAAACTTTTGTCTGGTCAAAGTACCTTTACTTCCTTTCTTTTCATTTTAACTATGAACCACTAAAATTGTATTTTTAAGATAATTTTCAGTCACTTTTGGGTGGTGTGCAGTGTGCACTTTACAATTGACTTATAATTGGACTGTGCTGACAATGGAAAATCTTACAAGTATTGAACATGACATTTATGACAGTATTGCTGTCATCTTGGCTTCTTTTATTGAATATGCAAAGAATTATAATTGGGCTAACAAGCCTGGTAGCCTGGCCTCTTTCCAATTATATTAACCAGCCTAGTCTAGTATTAGCTGCCTGAACACACACAGAAACAGACACAGAGCATTTGTTTTCTTTCCTATTTTATTTTGCTATCTATCCAACAATCTAAGAGTAAAATCATCTGCCTTCATGTAATGTTGGAGAACTTTCAATAAGTCATCTCCATCCCACTGAGAAATGTGAAGATTTGCCTTCTCTATTTTTATTTCAATAATTTTTAAATAAAAGATGATTTTAATAAAAGATTAGTTGTATCTGTTACATATTTGATGCTAACTGTTACCGCAAAAACTTCTAAAGGTTTTTGGCAATTTTTCTTTGAATGTGTACTAAAAGTTTTAAGTGATGGATTTGAATTTGAAGTAAAATTTATTTTCACGTGAACAATTCTATATACTGATATATTGAAATATTTTCTTTGAAATTGAGTCAAATAACATTTTTTGTATGATCTACAAATGTCTCTCAGCTCTGTGTAATCTTAAAACAATACACAAGATGAAAATAATTTCTTAATGATTAGAATTCTGAAGTCCACTAAAATTCTACCAAGGAATTAAAAATGGAATTTTTAACTGAAAAATAAAAAGTAAGAAGAGTTAAATGAAACAGTTTGTGGTTTAAAAGATCCAAGGAGGAGGTTGTGGTGTAGCAGTTATTTGGAACACTAGATTCTGTACTTCTGTTTCTCTCTTTTTTCTTTTTGCTGATTTCCTCTTATTTTAGAACATTTCATATACTTGCATATTTTTCTCCCAAACATTCTCCACAGTTCCATCTGCAGTATTTAAGGTCTTCATCTTGTCAGTGGTTTCCTGGATAGAAATATAGGGAAAAAAAAAAAAAAAAACCCTGGGAATCTGTCCTACAGAAGCAAAACACCAGTACAGTACACAGGGATGTGACACAGGATGTGTATTACAGTACTTTTATTAGCAGGGAAAAAAAAACCAAAACACTAAAGATAACCTGATTATCTATCAACAGGGAAATAGTCCCATAGTTCATATACACTAGAGAAACATATACAACTATTAAAATTAGTGCACTAGAACTCCATGTATTAACCTGGAAAATGTGGGAAAAGCAGGCTGCAAAGAAATGTATATAGTATGATCCTGTTTTTGGAAACAAAATACACAAAATGTACATGTTATTTCTTTTTATAAGAATAGCAAAATTTATTTTTATAACAGAAAACTTTTAATATTGATTATTTCAGCAGCAGCTTTTGGAGAAGGATGAGATACTGTTTTGTTATCTTTGTCCCCTCTTATTTTTGGCATCTGTCAATATTAAACTAAAAGGAATAGAAGCACTTCATTCATTAATTTGGAGCAAATTTCCTGGTAAAAAATGACTTTTAAGGTTTTTAAGTTTTAATATTAAATATTTTAGAGAATCTAATGGACTACAAAGTTTGTTATGAATTGTTATATCATAGGAACAATATCGCCAAAATAGTTGGTAGTTTAATTTTGTCTTTTTTTTTTAAGTTAGTTTAAATTTTATATTCATAGCAATATTGTGAACATTCTTCCTCTCCGTCCACTTTTTTTCATTTTAAAGTTGTGGAATAAACAGAGTTTGAATGGAATTATGACAGGACTTAAGGTTTCCTGAAATAGTTTTGCTTTTATTTAATATATTTTTATTTGAAAAAAATATTATTTAAAAATATGTACATTTTTTATGAACTAGTAGAAGATAATACAACAGTAAGATAGTTTTTGTGATTGTGGATAGAAATGAAGTTCTCTGTGAGTGGTCTGGCCTGTACCTAGACTTGCTAGAAATTTTTGTTTGACTCTAAGTGACTTGAAAGAATAAAGTGTACATTAAAAATTTCCATATGCTGATCATAAATACTATATCTACAATCTAAATTAAACCTCACTGAGGGTCAGTATGCCAAACTGGAGACTGCATATTTCCCAACTAGGGGATGTGTTACTTCATCTGGAACATCGTTTAGAGAATGAAAGAGCACTCCTTCTTCTGTCAATCTTTTTAAATAGTATTTAAGTCAGAATAGAACATACTGCTTCACAGTGTTTAGAGGTATCTGATCATGCATTTTGTCAAGAGGTCTTCCTTTGAGTAAAGAATTCTCCTATTAGGACTGTACTAACTTCCTCATTAAATTTACTTCTGCCCCAAATAGTGTTTACCACTAGATATAAATAAACTGAAGTTTCGACTTCTTAATGAAAATAATGCCATTTAGAGTAATGAAGTTTTCTAGTTTCATGAGCAGTGTGTTCAATCAAGCACCAAACAGCTGAAGGTTAACGCATCGTGCGATTTTGCTTTGGCTTGTAGACCTGATATTTGCATTTCGGTTAGTTGTTGACTCAGTGCATTAAATCCCAGCAGTATAAGGTAGTATCTTAGAGCGCAGATTTCAGAGTCAGATACACCTGGGATCAAATCCCAAATTTGCTTCTTTCCAGCTGTGCCATAGTCAGCAAGTAATTTGACTTTTCGAAGTTTCAGTTTTCACATCTGCAAGGCAATGATAGCAAAACTTACTTCTTGAGATCATTGCGTGGAAATGTATGTAAAGTACTCAACCCTCATCTCTGACATTTAGTAAGCACTCACTAAATGCAAGTGACCTGCCCTTGTGATTTATCCAAAAGTTATGGATTACGTTTTAATTGTTAAATAATACGAAATGTATTTAAACTGTATGTTAGTATTCTTAATTGAGTTATTAACTAAAGCTTAAAGTTAAAAACAACGTACTGAAAGAAAGATACATAGTTCTTAAAAAAATCTGATGCCTTCTGGTATTTGGAATTTGTGCTCTGTGGCTCCTATCTTTTATTCTTTCTTATTCAAGGACTTTAATCATATACTAACAAAATATAACCAATTGTCATTTTCTTTGTTGTAAGTCATATTCATCTAAAGTGTATTGATCATGTAATCATAAATTTATCATTTAGACTTTAACTAATAATAATAACATGACTTTTTTTCTTTTGAGAGGCTCTGTCTAATAATCTAATATGTTTGTTCTCTTCTCCTTGTGCAATCTTTCCTTGGTACCAGCGGCTGCTTCAAAGAATAAAGTTAAAGGTGAGCTCTTGTCCATTCTGCATGATTCACTGTGATTGTCTTCTGCTCAGTCTTCTAAGTCATCTTAAACAATAGAGCCAGTTCTGTTGGTGATGATACCAGCCCAGTGTATAGACACTAGTTGTACATTGCTCCAGATACAAACATATATTAATTGTTCAGTTTCTGATATATGTCTCTGTTTGCATGATTGCTTATGAGTTTGCTTATTTTCTTGTTTTATTTCCCACTTTATTCCAAGTGGAATAAGGTGTTTTTATGCCTAAAATTTTGCCTGTTGACTTTAGTTTTCTTGATCAAATTGAGAATTGAAAAAAATCCAGCATAAAATAAAGCTGATGTAAAGCCTCAAAATTGAACATACCTTCATAGAATTATATGAAAAGAAAATGTTAGTGTTTAGAAATTGAATATTATAAACTCCAGTTTTCTATTTATGATGTTTCTTCCATTTCCTAGTTGTGTTAAGTTTGCATTTACTAGAATCCTGAAAATATATTTTCATGAGAGAAGATAGGCTCTTCTCATGCCAGAAGAATGTCTCCCTGAAAGAAAAAGACTTTTGACTTGATGTGTCAAAGTCTTTATGGTTTTAGTAGAATTCAAACATATGTGTATATATATATACATGATACTGCATAGGTTTATAGGTTATGTGTTTTTACTTCATGTTCTCTAGAACAATCTATATATTTAAAAAATGTTTTCTCCTTCTTGTATAGCAAATATATGTATTTCCTTTTTCATTTATTTTTATACAGCAAACTGAAATAACCTTACCAGTCATGTAACTGTTAGCTTAAGTTTTCTTATCCACAGAGTGTGATAACAATAAATACTTCAAAAGGTTGTGAGGATTAAGTAAAATATTTAAAACAACAGTAAACTTCTGGCTGCTACTAGTGTTTTAAACAATGCTAGTTTCCTTTTGCTTCTAACAGACCTGCTTCTTCTTTGAGGAGAATTTTCTGATTCTTTATCATTCAGTATTGTCCTGCCTAATACCTTCCTTTGTCCTTAGGAGGAATAGCCAGGTGGTTTTGTCTCTTTCTTCCCTTCTCATATGCACATCTACCATAAGGCCACCCTCCAGCCCTGCTCTCCCCCAGGTACTAGTTTTCACACTACACACAGACTCATCTTGGGAGTGTTAACTGCTCCCTGTTTATAAGACTAAGCATTTAGTGTATAGCTATTATTTTCCTAGCTGTGTATTTGTTTTATAGAATACTAAAAATGTAAAGAGCAAGATGGCAAATATCTTGTTACCCTTTGTTGAATCCTCCACATCTAGCCTAGTCTCTTTTTCAATAAATGTGCTAGAAGATTTACGTAGTCCTTGCCGCAGTAATCTTCTGATTGTGGACAAAAATAAATACATTCACAAAACAGTTAAGAAATTACTTGATAATGAATACATGTTTAATGAAATATATTTACATAATAAAAATTAAGATGTACAGCTTTAGGAATGAAGAATTAAGAACAATGTATAATATAGTGTGTTACTGGTGGGATGCAGAACTTGAGTGTCAAAAGATTTAACGAGAGGTATATATTGAGGTATCCTTACTCTTAGAGAATGCTTTATGTGGGAGGTGGGGCTCGAACTGACTCTTGAAGGATAGGTAGGATAGATATAGAAAGAAAGTAGTTCATGGCAAAAAGAATTTTAAAGTGTAGGTAAAGGTATAGAAGCAGGGATAAGTATAGTTCATTTCATATTGTGAGGACACCTTTTGAAAGAAGACCTGTGGTTTTATAAGAGTGGAGAAAATAAATTTGATGATGCAGTAGGCAGTGGAGTAATCATGAGTCATCACTGCATTTTATCATATAAAACCTCTCATAATAATCACATCTATGTTCACTTGACAGTTCTTAAAATCAGTGAACAGTAATTTAAATTATAATACACAGGTTACAAAGTATTAAATACAGGAAACCAATTCACCACTGAAGGATTACAGCTATAAATTATATTACAGGTGTCTGTCAAGTCACATCAGGACTCAAACTGGCTAGGATTTTGCAATGCAAACATATTTATGTGCCCAATTTAGAGTGTCCCACATCACCATCCCTGTTGTTCCACACCTATCCGTTTTATTTGAATCTCTTTTTTCTACTTGTATACAAGCCTACAAGGGGCTTTAGGACATAGTTTACCCTATGCGTATATTTTTTCATCTGTAGGGTGTTGTAGAGACAAGAAATAACACTTTATAAGATGAACTATGCCTCGAGTAGAAATTGAAAATTTTTCTAACAATTGAGACAGATATATATTATGTAGATAATAGAAAGAACTACTCAATGCTTTTATTGTCCAATTTCTATGTCAAGGCAAATGGTTTTCAAACAGGAAAAAAAACATTGGGTAAGAGGAAAATAAAACCCAAGATAACACAAGAACAGATTGCTTAAAACTACTACATTCTCCTGGCCTGAGCAAGGTACATCCCAGGGACTCCAGGGAAGTTTGTAGAGAATCACAGTTCATTCATTTATCCTTATGGAATCATGCTAATGTTGGGAAGTTCAGAAACATTAGAGAGAGAAATGGGTTCAGATATTTTTTAAGGAGAAAGAATTACATTCGAGAAACCATAGACTGGTAAATTTGACATCACCTTCCCAATAAAATTATTAAACTCTAAAGCCAACAATTTGTGGGTACTTAAAGTCAGCAGCTATTAGTAATAGCATAGAAAATTAACTTAATTTTCTCCCTTTCATTTTTGAAAAAAAATATTGGTTATTATACCAGTATCTGAGGGCAGTAGCATAAACAGAATATATCTGAATGTCATCAAATTATGTGTCATCTTTTTTATGCAGAAACTGTCATCCTGAATATCACTAATTATTCTTTAGTGGTTAAAACCAATGTTGATTTCACAATTCTGATATTACTAATTTTTTTTAAATCTAAATGTACTGTTTCTTTTGATTTTCCATTTCCTTTGGTTTCAGTATCTTTGTACAGACTTAATTTTATTTATAACTGCTCTTTGCCTCTTTCTTTCTCTCCTTTTCTATCTTCTTCTGAAATACAGGTTTCATTCAGATTATATATTTGATCCTTGAAATCACTTCTCACAGTAATGGTTCAGGTCTCCACATCCTTTTTGAGAGATGAACTTCGATTCCTACAAAAGTTTTTAAAAGCAGCCATTTTCTACATGATTGTAAATGCACAACCCATGTTCCTCACCATTGTTGACTGTTAAGAGAAGGATAAATGATACAATCAAATTCTTCCCTTAAAAAACTTAAAACTGAGAAGGGAGAAAGGAGACAGAGGAAACTGAAAGGGAACAAGAGAAAGGAGGAGAAATGGGGAATCAATTTTGTTACACTTTGTGGCCATTGTTTTTTGTGTGTAGACTGAATAAGAAGAATTAAGCCTGAGGGGGGAAAAAAAGAATGAAGCAGGAATATACAAAGAGTGAAAGGTCAAGAGAGTGCCCTCATGGTGCTTAAATCCCTTGTTCTAACATAAGGTTCTATTTTGTTTTTGTCCTTTGGGTCTTTGACACAACTTTCTTTTAATTAAGCTTTCTATACAAATCTTTCTTGCTTGCAATCAAAATAATAGTTTTATTTTAAATTTTTTAAGTTGATTTCAGTTATCACCTTTCTAGACTTGACCTTACTACTAAGCTCCTATCTGACATTCCCATTACCCTGCTGAACACTTCCACTTGAATATTAAAGGCTAAAACTCTAATTTTTCTTTGCAAATCTGAACCCTCGAGGTTTGCTGTGTCATCTCATTTGCCTAATTTCCTAGTTTAAGGGACTTGAAACATCTTGGAGGAGTTAACCCCATAACCAATCGATGATCAAACTGTCCTAATTTTATAGGAATAAAATTACTGTCCTAATTATGTCCTAATTTTACTATGAGAATAGAAGCATTTGCAAGGATTCCTCTTCTTCAGATCATTCATTCCTCAGAGCTTGCCTGGAGTAGTTTGTAACTTGTCTCCTGCTTCAATTCTCAACACTCTGCAATCTGTCTTACCTTCATATATCGCAGTGCATTCGTATGTTAACACTACAGTCTATCCTACATTCATATACCCTACATTCATACATCTTATTGATCAAGGCTTTGCCACATAGAGAAAAAGGTACCTTAGAGTATTACTAAAATTTCTTTAAATAAAATGATTTCATTTCACTCTGTTACAAACTTATAGACTAAATGTATCTTAATGATTTATTTTCCAGAATAATATACAATTCATAAATAGTTTTAGTTCAGTAAATATATTTTTATTGTTCAATCTGATTTTTAGACTTTATTTTTAATTCAAAATTTGACAACTATAGTGGGGATAACATTTTATGCCATTTCTAGAATACCAGATTTTAGATACTACTTGTAATCATTTAATCATAATTTGTGCTCATATAAAAATTAGTACAATTATTCTGACTTTGTATAAGAATTAAAAGATAATGCAGGACACTCAGCAGTTGAAACTGAGATATATGTAGTTTAGAGAAGACTCAATTTCAATTTATTCTATTTATGTAATAGTCATACATAATATTATTAAATAAATTATTCAGGTGTGAATAAAAAAGTCTCATATTTGACAAATATGACATTTAGTGTGCCTCATTTCCCATCATATTTATACCTTTTGAGGGTGAATTGAAAGGCACATAAGAAATTGAAATTGAGGCATAGCTTCTAACTATTCTGAGATTTTTTTTCTTACGTGGGGCATCTATATTTCAGTCTGTCCTATGCAATATTCACTATATATTTTGAAGTTCTGTTTTGTAGTCACCTAGGCATAGGTCAAATCCTGGTTTTTCAGCTTACCTGATTTGAGAAACTGGACAATTGATTAAGTTCATTCAACCTTCAGTTGTGACATTTGTAAGAGATAATATATAAAAAGATATTAACTGGGAGGAGGTGGGTGGGAGAGGATAAACTGGGAGTTCGAGATTTGCAGATACTGACAGATACATATAAAATAGATAAACAAATTTATACTGTATAGCACAGGGAAATATATTCAATATCTTGTAGTAGCTCCCGGTGAAAAACAATATGAAAATGAATATGTTTATTCATGTATGACTGAAAAATTGTGCTGTATACCAGAAATTGACACAACATTGTAAACTGACTATATAACTCAATAAAAAATATTAAAAAAAAAACAGAAAAAGATATTAACCTAGGAAATGGTACATAGTAAACACTCAGTAAAATTTACCTATCATTATGGTTGCTATCATTACTACTATTATTTAAATAATATTCGTAGAAAATAAAGTGAAACAAAACAAAAAGCTATGTAGTTGAAGACAAGTCCCAAACTCCAATTTTTGTATGAGTACCAGCTTATTTCATCTTGATGGTGGCAGTCGTGTGTTTCTATTTATTATAACATTAAAATAAACATGTATAATTTAATGTAAATGATCCACCAAATAGATGTATTTTTTTCTTTCTTCACATTTAAATATTAAAATCCAAAGTATATAAATATCATTAAAGAATTTCAACTTAATGTCAAAAGAGAAAAGTTATAAAAAATATGTCACAGAAAGGTTTATATAATACTTAAAACAAAAATTACTTGCTTTTATTATCAGTAAAGAAACTGAGGAATAAGGCTATATAACTTTTTTTTGGAAAATATCACTTAACTCCTTTTTTTGAACTATGTGTAGATTTTAATTTTAAAAATATAAGGACTTATTTAAACTTTTGTGTAACAGCTACAAAATCTTCATCAAAAATAACTCAAGAAACAATTACTGAAGCTTATGTTTGTTTATCCCACACAAAGCTCATCTAAGGAAATATGTTGGGAGTGTTAGACATATGTAAGGGAATGTAAAAGCATGTTATGTTTCTGTAACATATTTACTAAGGGAAGGCACTGAGATGGTACCTTGTAGAAGGTTGTTTTCTTAATCCAGCTTCTAGTTCATTTCACTTCTCCAGGAAAATTGCTGAAGATGTTGCTCTGTGTGATAGTGCCATAATGTTTTAAAGATATAATTTATCACTACAACCTTTCCCTAACTTTTAAAAAAGTACATGACAATAATTATAACAGCTAATATTTCTTGAACGTTTACTATATGCCAGGCATTACAGTAAACATTTCACATGTGCGTTTTCTAATTTAGTCTTCATAAAACTCTTTGAGATGGGTACCAGTATTGTCCTCATTTTTAAAAGTGAGAAAAATGAAGCAGAGTTAGAAGTTTGTTTAAGTTCACGAAATGAGTCAGAGGCAGGGCAGCAATTCCAAATCTGTCTCCTGAGTTCAAGCTTTTAATCTATTAAAGTTTCTAAAGAGAACAGGTTAATCAACATTGCAGTTGACCTAATCTTTTTCATTTCTTGAAGTGCATTTACCTAGGTCCCATCCACCCAGGTAGGAATAGGCCTGGGAATGTGAGTAAAGTAGAATGGTGATGTTATCAGGAACAAATAAATTGGACCTACCTTGCTAGATATATTGGTAAAGAAAATATTATCCCAATAGACTTGTTTCTCATTGTTTTTTATTCTTTTCCTTCTGGGTTTCTCATTCATTCACCTTATGTTAACCTCACTTACTTTTTTTTGAGAAAGTGAGGAGATAATTAATTTTCAATAAGATGACTAATGTTCTAGAAAAGCTTTAGGCGTAACTAATATAACATGTTGAACTCAGAAGAGTGTAACAGGGTTAAAAAGTGTGTTCATGAAAATTTTATTGTGAGATGATTCAGTGGGTCAAAATGTATGTAATTTTACTTGTTTTTAAACTGCAGCTTCATTTGACCTGGTTTCTGTTTTTTACTTCTCACTGTATTGGGGTTTTGACTGTATTTGCTCTGTGGAGCATCTCAGTACTTACTGTTGTGTAACTGTCCCTCTTCGTGTTGCAAAGTACAGACTAGTGTGTGTTGGGTTGAAAAGACCATTCTGGATGCTCTATTTGTAAACCTAAAAGAATATTGTTTTTATTTGATTTCATGAAGCTTCGTTTTCCCCTCTGTTCTTTCTTCTCGAAATGCAAATACAGACTTGCACTTTCCTGTGGACATGTGGATAAACTTAATTCATTTACCACCAAAACAGGGTACAGCTTTGTAGAGCAATTAGAAATTAGCTTAAGCATTGCTACTTTAAGTTTATATCCTCATTTCCTTCATAAATAAATCATTGTAATACTTTTTATTCTATCTAAACACATCTCATCTGAAAGACAAGATCTTCTGGGACTCAGTTCATTCAGTTGGTTTATGTCATTCCATTATGTTAATAAAATTGATATTTGCTTATTCTACAGCTGCTGTGTGGGGCTTTAGAGAGTCTGTAATTAAAATCCCAAGGTTTGTGGCTTCTTACAGGTTTCTAAACAGAAAAAAGTCTATAATAAGGAGAAATAAAGTGATCAATGTATAATAGGCATTTAAGAGCATTTCACAACAAGTGCTATAAGGCCAACAGTTAAATTACACTAAAAATAAATTTGACTTCTTTATTTCAAATCAGATAGAGTGATGGTTCCATGTTTTTAGTAGGAAAAAAATCCTTTAACTTGACAGCATAATGTAGCATATTTATCACTAGCAGAGTGTAATGTTAAAGGCTTTGGAGGTTATCAGAGTACCTGGGTTTAGTATCTCCTCTACGATTTATTTGCTCTTTGTATCAGTAAATTAGGGATAAAAATATCAGCACTACCTAGACATAGAGTTACAACAATCACAGGAATATATGAAGGCACTTTTAAAACAGCCAACTGGTATCCAGATGTAAATTTAGTAAATAATGCACTATCACAGAGCCAGGAACGTGATACTCAGTAATAAATAAATGTGGCCTTTACTCTGATTACCTGTGTCAGTGATCCATGTGCATAGAAAGACCTTGTGATAATGATACTCCTTTTATGCTTTTTCTTATTGAACATCTTTGGAAAGGGAGTAAAGCAAATATGTTTCTTAATTTGATAAAGTTTTACTGGATATCTGTACCTTGCTAAGATATAATAGGGAGGAAATATATATTTATATATATTCTTTATTTTTTTTTTTTACTTTATGGGCCATTCATTCATTCATCCCTTTATCCAACATTGCCAGAGACTATCACAAATATATCAGTTAAGTTATACACTGTAGTGTGTTTTAATGTGGTAAGTGTTATGAAGAAAAAATAAAGCAGAAAACAGACAGGAATGCTTAGGTAGAGTATAGAAGGCAGGCAATTTTAATTTTGAACAGAGATCTGATAAAGGAGACATTTGAGGAGAGAATAATGTTGAGGGACCAAGCCATGTGGACATCTGGGAGAAACATTCCAAGAAGAGGAATCAGTAAGAGCAAAGGCCTTAAGCTAGTAAGGCACCTAACTTGTTGAAGGAACATTCAACAGCCCTGGGTGGTGAGAAAAGTCTGAGCTTAGGAGAGTAAATAAGAGAGGAAGTCAAAGAGGGAATGAGGACCCAAGTCATGTAAGGATTTCTGTTTTGCTCCAAGTGAGATGAAAAGCCACTGGAAGTTTAAGCAGAAGAGAGACATGTGCTGGTGTAATTTTAACAGAATCTGTCTGGATACTCTGGTGAAAACAGATTGCAATTATTACCCTTGGAAAGCTTTTTCAAGATAATCAGGGGACAGGTGATGGTAGCAGAACTAACTCATAGCAATGAAGGTGATGAGAAATGGTCTTTTGAAGTTACACTTAGTAGAATTTGCTGACTGGAAATAGGGCATGATATAAAGGATGAAGTGTAGGATGATTTCCATGCTTTATTTATTTTGCTTTTGCCTGAAGAACTGGAAGGACATAGGTACATTTACACTGTGGTGGAGACTTTGGGAGGAACATGATAGAACAGTGGAACTCAGTGAAGTTGGAAATACCTATTAAGCATCAAAGTGAAGATGACAAGAAGAAATTGGCTATATAAATATGAAATTCAGGAGAAAGTTCTACACTGTAGATAAAAGATGTGAACATTTTTATGTATGAATAATAAGTAAAGCTATAAAGTTCGATGAACTCATCTAAGACATCAGTATAGAGTAGAAAACAAAAATCTTAGGACTGAGTTTTCCAGCATGCAACCCTTAAAGAAATCACACAGATGATGAGATACACGCAAAGGAATCAGAGAAGAAGGAAAAAAGATAAGTGAAAAAAATGTTTTCAAAAAGCAAATGGTGTTCAACTGAGTTAAGTGTTCTTGGTCAAGAGAACTAGAAACTTACCATTGGATTTAGCAGTGGCAGTCATTGGGAACCTTGGTAATTGTCATTTAGTATAAAATGCAGAGATTAATCAACTATGCACCTAAAGGAATGTAAATCTGCCACTGTGAAACAAAGGTACAATGGTGTAATAATATCTGATTGCAGAGACATATACTGTAGTAAAATAAGGCTCTGGGGAAGACTTCCTGAAGGAAGTGATGATCAGAGGAGAGCTGAAGAACTAGGCAGAACTAAGTATACAAAGAAGTGAGGAAAGAACTTCCTAAGTCAAGGTAATGGTAACAGAAAGAAAGCCTATTATAGTCCTTGTGGAGGAATCAGTGGGAGCCAAGGTCAATTGAGAATGGATATCAAATCCAAAGTATCTTTCAAGACCAATGTCAAGAAGCTTACTCCCTATATTTTGTTCTAGGAGTTTTATAGTTTCAGGTCTTATATTCAAGTATTTAATCTGTTTTGAGTTGATTTTTGTGTATGTTGTAAGATAGGGGTCCAGTTTCATTCTTTTGCATGTGGCTGTCCAAGTTTCCCAACACCATCTATTGAAGAGACTTTCTTTTTCCCATTGTATATTCTTGGCTCCTTTGTCAAAAATTAACTGATTACATATGCATGAGTTTATTTATGAGGACTCCATTCTGTTCCATTCTCTTATGCATCTACCTTTATGCCAACACCATACTATTTTTATTATGATAGCATTGTAATATAGTTTGAACTCAGAAAGCATGATGCTTCCAGCTTTGTTCTCCTTTCTCAAAATAGATTTGGCTATTCAAGGTCTTTTGTGGTTCTATACAAATTTTAGGATTGTTTGTTCTATTTGTGTGAAAAATGACACTGGAATTTTGAGAGGGATTGTATTGAAACCATAGGTTGCTTTAGGTAATATGGACATTTTAACAATATCAGTTCTTTCAATCCACGAACACAGAATATCTTTCCACTTGTTTCTTCTTCACCTTTCTCCATCAATGTCTTAATAGTTTTCAGTATACAGATCTTTCACCTCCTTGATCAATTTATCCCTAGGTATTTTATTATTTTTGATGCAGTTATAAATTAAATTGTTTTCTTACTTTCTCTTTCTGATAGTTTGTTGGTATGTAGAAACTCAACTGATTTTTGTGTATTGATTTTGTGTATTGCGACTTTACTTAAATTGTTAATTAGTTCTAACAGTTTTTTGATGGAGTCTTCTATATGTAATGTCCTACACAGTGGCTTGAAGTTTCTCTTATAGAGGAGTTTTGTTTTTGTTTTTCCTATTCTAAAAACAATGGAAAACCATTTAAAGATTTTAAAATGGAATAGGGGTGGGGATGGTAAAATATTCTCATGTTTATACTTTGAGATTACTGGATATTCATAAGAACAAATTAGAAGAGATTACTGTAGATGACAAAGAGACAAGTTGAATTGTCTGGAAAATTGCAGCAGTCCCTGGAGAAATGTTGGCCTAGAGTGTTTAGTAGTAACATCAAGGAGAAACAGACAGATTTGAGAGCATAGAAATCTGTTCAAAAATACAGTTGAAACATTTAGCAGGAAAAAAAACAAAACTGAACCATGAATTAAATAAGCACCTCTAAATATTTATGAAACGTTTTAAATACTTTATTATTCTTCATTCCTATTCATTGTCATCAACACTGCAGACCTAAAGGCAGAAACCTAGAATGATAGTCCTGATCTTGTCAATATGTCAACCCACAGAAAAGTACATTTATGTTGTACTGTGGAACAGAAGTGAAAGTGAAGGAAAGAATTATAAATTGTATTATCAGAAAAATATTAGATTCCATCTTCTTTCCCCAAAATACTTCTTACCTATATTATTGATTCTTCTAATTGAAATAATTGAAAAGTTCCATGTCTAAATAAATCAGGGGGAAGAAAACTACATTTAAAAAAACTTGTCAGGAATAATATGCTAAAAGTAATAAAAATTGCAAATCTTAATTGTATATTCTAGTTTTATTTTGAACACAGCAGATTAAAAGTTACTTATGCATTAGATTCCTGGCTATAATTCAATATAGCATTATTTGAGTGACACCAAAGCAGTAATAATGTGTGTGGCATAAGCTTCAAAAAGGTCATTAATTTAACTCACTACTTAGGTGTTTTCCCATCCTGGCCAAATAAAAACCGCCTCCTGGCAGAGTAAGATTCCAAATTCATAACATGTAATCTGTTTTATCCAAGATGGGATAATCATCCAACAGGCATTGGGTTCACTCAGTAAGCATGCTGTCTAGACACAAGGCAGGAATACTGTTTGGCTTGAAAAGCCACCGAATAGCTCATAAAGTAATTGTCTTCCAACTCATCCAGAAGTCATCTTGGGAAAGACGGTCAAATCTCTCAGCTGCCTAACCAGAGTTTAGAAATCCCAGTAATATGTATTCACAATAGCAGGCAAACTAGTTTGTGATAGCATATTCAAATGGAAACTGGGAAACAGGAAGCTAAATCCGTGTATATCAGGATACAGCTTCCCCTAAAAATTGAGATAGATATTTTTATGTAATCTGATGTTTGACTCATTGAAAACTGGGTATTTGCTTATTTGCAAATAAAAGTTACTCTTCATGCGTGAAATAGTTTCTTTCTTATAAAACTGGGGGATAAATTTAGACCTAGGTGAGATACAGCTATATAGCTAAAGATAGATTTTAAAACTACTTATAAGCCTTTTGGGAGGTGTTAACAAAATCTTTGGTATTTTTTACACATAAATGTTATTTAATATATCTGGCATGGTCAAGAGGTCATTTCAGCATGATCGTTTGACTCCATATTTATTAGAGCTAAATATGTGTTTAATGAGTATTTCTTTTATAGCTATTTCAGTCATCATAATTCACCCCATGTCTTTTTTTTTCCTTTTGTTTTTTATTTTTTTTTTAGCAGACAATTTGAGAGAAGCCAAGTTTTAAAAAGTCCTAGTCATTTTTAGGAGATTTCTTAGAATAAAACAAAAGAAAACCCATTTACTCACAGTCTAGTAACAGATAGGCTGAAATAAAGCATTTCTTATCAACTCCAATTATTCTGTTTTAAAATGTAGCAACTAGAAATGCATTTAGTGGCATAGTAATTCATTCGCATAGAATTATCCATCTATTCATTTCCAGAATATTTGTCAAATTTATGTGTAAGTCACTAGTCAAAAATAGTGATAGTATATTTTATATTTTGAAATCAAATCTAAATCTTAGCAACCATGTCAATATCAGTGATTCAAAATAAACTCTATGTAGCTGTAGAAATGAATATGTCTTCAGGACTTTAAAAAAAAAAAAAAGACTGCATAATGCTTTTTGCAAAAACTTTCCCCAAGAAAATTAACATCACAATTTTGTCCTAGATTATCTCATTTATCATTGACTTCCACATAGCATAATGGAATGGAAGATTGCATTATCAGTCTATATATTCTACTATTAAACTTTGACTAGTACTGATTTACATACAAAACAAATTTGGGGGGAATAAAATCAGGCTGCTTTTGTATTTGGAAAGTTCTCAGTAACCTTAAAAGAGACTGTCATCTTAAAATAGATTGAAATATGGGCAGTAAGTTTTAAGATGTCAGTCATACACTATCACTTCTGAAACTGGTAGAGAAATGACTACACTAAGATATATTTTATGTTATCACTCATGCTTAAACAAATTGGACAGGATTTGCTTTCCTTGAAAATTATCTAATTGCCTCAGCTTTATCAGTAGTTCGTACGAATATAAATGACAGATCCAAAATTAACGATATATAATTGATAAAGAGAAAAGATGTAATTTATGGGGAAGTAAAGTGGCTGGAAAATGAATAAGATGACAATAAATCAATGAAAAAAACATATAAAATGTAAGTTGCATTTACTGTGAGGAATGCAGTGTAAGAGAGTGAGTGCTCTTACTCTGAAAGATAATGAAACTACTTTAATTTTAAATATCAAAGCATTTATAGTTACAGGTGAGGAAACACTGTAAATAGATAAAATGTAATAATTGCCTAAATATAAATTAAAACATAAGTATCTCATGAGACAACTGAAAATTTTAAAAAAGAGGTATGTGAGAAAATAAAATTTTAAAAATGTGAATTCTTCTTATTAAACCTCATGACGTGACATCCAGATCTTCATTCAAAACTATTATTTGTTTATTTCAGTTATTGAGAGTCATATGCAAAGGGCAAATGTGATCTCTGATATGAGATGAAAACATTCAATTCTTACTCTTGCAAATAGACTTACTTAATCAGGTGGTTTTACCTTGGAAAAATCTGTTGTCTGTGTATAGAGTGTGCTGTTCCTACTCACTTTAACTTAGAGAATGTTTTACTCTTCCAGTAGGTAAACAGTATTCCCTGTTTGCATGCCTTTTCCCAATGGGAGCTGTAATAGTATTTGATCCAGTAGCTTCAGTAAGAGATCAGGTATATTGACCTCTTCCAGACATCATGGAGACCAAGTAACTCACACTTTTCCACACTAATTCTAAAAGTTTGCTTAAGTAACCATTTTTTCAGTCTTCAGTGACTATTCTTCAGGTTTCTTATTTGAGAGACCAAAAGTTTCGCTCCACCTTGGTACTTTCATTATCATTACCGGTTCCACTGTCTTTTTATTCTCTGTCTTCATTTTTGCTTTCTCCCTCCTCTTTTTCCTTCTTGCGATTATGTGGAATATGAGGCCCTAATTTCTTCTTGTATCAGTATAGCCATTTACCACCATATTTCCTACTTTTTTTCAAATTACCAAAACAATTCACATCCATATTTAAGAAATTCAAATCCCTCAGTCAGCTGGCTCTCTTCCATTAATTGTTCTTTTCCTGTACAAGAAATTTGCCCCACAATCCTACCATGAAACACTTGGAGCCAACTTCCTTCTTTTCTTAAGCAACTCTGCAGTTCACCAGCTTGAATGAATTCCTCATATCTGATATTAATATGTATGTTCACTTTCAAATCATTCTCCCCATTCAGAGCTCAATTCTGTTCCCACCTGTTCTAGCAGCTTTTTCCAGAATAGTTCAAATAGGCATCAATAATTCTTGTCCGGGGCAAGAGTTCTTCCCTTTTCTGCAAATGGACAGACCCTTTTTGTTTCTATGTGCCTCTCACATAGCTACTGACTGAGATACCTAGTATCACTTAGTTAAATTTGATAGAATCATGCCATGAGCTTTGTTCATTTCTGTTATAGGAATTAATAGAGCCATAGGCAAAGACAAGTTGAAATTCTTCAAACACTTGAGCTGAACATCTAAGATGTTTAGATACAATCTTCTATTTCTGTATAAGGACATTAATTTCAGCCATAGCTGCCCTGTTTGTATTTTTGAAATTTCTCCTTTTAATTGGTAAGTGCATTAGTGTAAACTTACTCCTTCCTGTTTTATATAATTTATTTTTGCCAAAGGAAAAAAAATAGAGTAACTCTTATAATTTGGTTGCCACATAACAGATTATCTCACATATGGAAAATTTCCTACCTATGCCACAACCACCTTTTATTATTCAAGCTGAGATTTAAAAATCTAATGTACTTGTTACTCTATCCATTTGAGTTGTATATTTTACTCTTTCACTTACTTAGAAGTAAAATTGGAACTAAAGCATATATAATTTACTTTCTTGCCAAAGTTATCCTGGGGCTCACAGAGACAATTGGAAATTACTATTTCACAAGTCGTTTGAATTATAAGGAATCATGTAGTGAATTTCTAAATTCAAAACACTTCTTTTTACAAATTACTACTTCCTTAAAAGTTGTTGAGGGATATAAGATATATGTTTTTCCGGATATAAGATACATGTTTTTCCAGTAAGTTGACTACCTATTATGTGTTTAGCACAGGTGTAGCAGCTAGGAATACAAAGGGCTTTGTCTAGGAGTATCTAACGCTCCCTCATTTCCTATTACCAGATTATAGAATGCAGGAGCACACACTGACATTTCAAGAATCTTAAAATAAGTGTATTGTTATTTTACTTTCCCTGTTAGAGGTTTAGGATTATTGATCAGAACTAGCATTATGATAGTGTCACCTAGTGGTTCCTATGCCAAGTTGTGGGCATTTGACTGTAAAGGTTGCTTTTACTTTCAGCAGGTGAATTTCACTTGATAAAGCAAACTGTAAATGCTATGCATATATATCTTTCTCCATGTGTTAACCTTTCCTGAGACCTTGTATTAAGAGCCACTATAAAGAAATATGCTCATCATGCTAAGTGAAATAAATCAGATGGACAAAGCTAAATATCACATATCACCAATACATGGAATCAAAATATGACACAAATGAACAAAACAGAAACAGACTCACAGATACAGAAAACAAACTATGGTTAACGAAGCAGAAGGGGGAGTATAAATTAGGAGTTTGGGATTAGCAGATACAAACTACTATATATAAAATAGATTAGTAACAATGTCCTACAGTACAGCACAGGGAACCATATTCAATATCTTGTAATACGTATAATGAGAAATAATATGTATATATAAATGTATGACTGAATTACTGTGCTGTACACCAGAAACCAACACAACATTGTAAATCAACTCTACTTTAAAAAAATAGGCAAAAATAAATAATCTCAATAGGTCACTGAATATAATGATCCGAGTATATCTGCCTCTCCATTATAAACCTTTAAGAAATAGATGCTAAAATAAGTTGAATTGGTATTTTTAAATTAACTATCAGTAATATAAATTATACTTCATTGCATTTATTGATAATATCTGAGAATACTTGGGAGCAGAAATAAAAATACATAACCTGGGATATCATGAAGAATGTGTTTGCAAAACAGATCTGAAATTTATCTTTCCCATATTTAAAAATACTCAGCTACGAATATAAGTCCAGTGTTTCAATTGGCAATGCTGTGGCATTCTCCCAACGAAAGATAAAGGCCCCCTACAGAAAACAGATACAACTTTGTGGCAGGGGCTTATTGGATCAGTTCTCAAGTTCATATGCAGCACCATCATTCCACCATCTGTTTTCTTTAAAAGATAATGTATTTTTGTGTGAGATTTTTCTCCTCCGACAGCTTGTTATATATGTACTTCATTGATTTAGTTCTTTCTACGATGCAATTGCATTTTTCTTTTCTGAGCCTACCAATTTCTGCAAAGTTATGGCCAGGGCAGCTCACATTACTCTCTGGGTGGTTTATGTAAATAATAATAAAAACCCCTGAAGCTTTATCCCTGTTCCCAGTAGTATCCCACTGACCTCTTTTCAGCTTGAAAAGGTTCTATCTGTGGCTGATTTTTTTTTTCTTCCCACTGGCAATTTTCAGCCTACTGTGCTTCTTCATCTGATTTCTTGACTCTTTCTTGACTTAAGAATTAATTATTGAAATGTATCAGATGCACTCTGAAAATGTCAGTGTATTTGGTTGGATTTACTAAGAAGCACAGCTTTTCAGCCAACATGATATTGGAATTGAATTTCAAGTAGTGCCTTTCTCCACACATCGCTTTCACAGGCAACACAAAAACATAATGCAGATGATCTATACCATCTCTGAAAAGGTTTGTGCAGTAGAAGGCCATTTGTCTCTATCACTTTACAGCAGAATGTTTACCTTTGCATTTTAGTGCCTTTTTTCTCATTGAAACTTTAACAAACACTTTGTGTAGAACTACAAGAGACTCTCAGAAGCTGTCCATCTCTCCTCCTGCTTCCAAACCAGCCTGTGGCTAATTTAATCTGTCCAATTCAGATGGTTATTGATCCTGCTATAAAAGGAATTCACACCTTCTCTTGTATTTGGTGGCATATTCTGCAAGCCTTATTCTCACAAACTCAGGCACAGGAATTCATACACTGAATAGCACAGAACAGCAGCTTGACAGTGAAAGTGATTTAAACACAAAGATTAAAATCACCTGAAAAGAGATTTGAAAGCATTTATTAAAACATGCCAAGGGTGGATTTAAGAAGGGAAGAGAGGCTTAAATTCACAAGATGTAATTTTAAAACAATATTAATAAAATAATATTTTAAATAGATTGCACTTCATCCTTATTTATCAACTTATAAAATAATTATTAGGCACCTACTGTAGGACAAGCTCTGTTTCAGGTGCTTCTGTGAAGTGGAAAATGAAGCCAAAGAGAAAATCCTTATCCTTATAGAATATATGTTCTAGTGGGAGAAGTCAAACAACAGCATGGCAAAATGAGAGAACAATATAGTTATATTTGAAGGTGATTTGTAAGTTGAAGAAAGCAGAGGAAATGAGGTTGGGACATGTCTGGAGGTGGGGCAATTGCTATTTTTAGATGAATTAGACATGGCAGGCCTTACTGAGATGATGACATTTGGACAGACTGAAGGCAGCAAGGGAGCAGACCATGAGAATATTGAGGGAAGAGGGTCATGTGTAAAGAATAAGACCAGTGCAAAGCACGTCTGGCAGGCATATACTTGTATCCCTAAGAACAAGCAAGGTGTCTGGTGTGCGTGGAGCAGACTGAGGCAGGGAAAGAAAGGAAGGAAGACACGGAGAGGAGTAGATGAAATCAGATGGGTAGCTGGACCTGGTTGCACAGGGCCTGGTAAGTTAGCTCATGGATTTGGCTTTTACAGTGAGTCAGTGGGACAGCATTGGAGGATGTCCAGCAAAGGGGTGACATGATCTGCTTTATGCATTTAAAGTCTGGTTGCTGTGTTGGGGGTAGAGACACAAATGTAATTTATCATGTGCTAGCATGAAGTTGGTGAAGAAGAAATTGCAGTTGATGTGAAAGGATAGCCAGCTGAAATTTCTCACAGTTTGTGGGCAGAATGCAAGAGAAAATAATGAGTCAAGGATGTCTACAAGACTTTGGTCCATGCCACTGGAAGGATGTCTTTCCTGTTAGCAGAGATGGGAAGACTACAAGAAATAACAAGATATATAGAGAGATATATCTATATTTATATATATGGAAAAACGTATAGTTTACATTCTATCTTCACAACTGAGGTAAATAGCTGATGTATATTCCCAGCTCTGGGAACTACTTGGAGTTGCTCAAGGATCCCCACAACCATCTGTGGCTTCTCTTTCTTCCCGTGACTCAGGGACTGACTGGCCCTACTTCCAAATCACTCTCCTACTCATGGGTTTTTCTTCTTGTGGATGTGTCTTAACTCCCCAACTCACCCTCATCATGTTTCTTACCAAATCTTTTGTTTAGGTCCAAATTTTTACTTCCTAAGATCTGGGCTTTTAAAATCTGAAAACCAGGAAAACTTCATTTCCTATAATGTTTGAACATACATATTTTCCCTGTATCATGATGCTGAACAGCCTAACTACTACCGAGTTTAGGACAGTGGGGTAGAGTGAGGAGGAGACGTAGGTGGATTAGGAGATACAGGAAAGAAATGCAATAATCGTATTTCAAAACTCCGCCACCATATTACAGTAACTACCAGAAGTATTCCAAACAACATCATCTACTTATCTGACCTTTAAATGTTTACCAAGCACTTTTACATATATTTTTTAAATTACCCTTTATTCAACCTTGTGAGACAGTAGCTTTATAGATGAGGAATATATGGCTAAAAGCGTTAAGTAATTTCTTTTAGGGTTATCTATGAATAGTTAGTTCACACATTACAGAACCTTTATCTTCATATTGCATGACAAATACTCTTTTTTACTCTACACTTCCTCAAATGTTTGTAGGTTAATAGGAATAAATTGTCCTCTCTCTATTTAAAAGGAAAGGGTGAATAAGACACTTACAGTCAATAGTGAGAGATTGACAGAGCACTGGAGAAAGTGAAGGCACCATCAGTGGGAACGAGAGGATGAGGGGCATAGAATCAACCCAGAAATCTGAGTCCTCTGTGATGTTCTAATGCCTTAAAACTGAGCAAAGGATATTTGACATTTATGATAGCAGGGTGCAATACAAAAATAGAAATCAGTGGTCAAAGATATAATATGAAGACTGTTTCATTGTTTGAAGTAGAATGAAAAAGTTTGCAAGTTTATGAAAAATTTGGACCATATTAGTGTCATTGATCTCATCATTGTCTTTATGAGATCATCAAAATTGATCTAGTGTGATCAATTTCATGTGTTTGTATATATTATGTGGCATTTGGGAAAGTTTTCTAATAGGTTATGTGCTATAAGACAGCATTCAGAACAACTAATGTGGGCCCAATACAAGGAAGCATAACAATTGATATATTAAAAAAAAAAAACTTTGATGTAAAAAAGTTTTCTTCCATAAGCTATAATGGCATCTGAATCAAAGAAATAGGGTTAATTTTCAACATTTTACTATAATATCAAATATCATTTCAATGTGCCTTTAAAAATTCATGAGTATGGAATTGTTTTATAAATTGGGAACTTTTTTTTTTCCTGTTGAAGCATAACTCCATTAGTGGGTAAAGAAGACTCTTTATGGGACTTTTTCAGGATTTTTTTTTCTCTATGAAACCTTCAAGAACATTCCTTTTCTACACATCAAAGCCTTACTCTTGTCATCTACTCTTAATAGGTCCCAATATTGTTAGCTTTTAAAATAAAAGCACTGAAAAGTTCATTGAATTCTTTTAATCAACTTTATCACATTTATGTCTAGACAGCCATTAAAAAAAATTAGCACACAGCATTGCCAAAAGAAACTGAAGCGGGCAAAACAGCTTAAATTGTCCTTGTCTCTCCTTTCTAGTCAATTTATTTCTCTACCCAGGTGTCTGATGGGTATCTGTGTTTGCGCAGGAACTCTGACTTTATCTACTCCAGCTGAATGCTCACTTATCTGAGTCTAATGATATCAGGGCTCTAGACGCAAATGGGATGGCGAAGACTTTGAGGGGGACTGTGTTAGTCACATTGCGTATGGCTGAGTTTTACTTGCTCTGCAAAGCCTTCTCTGCCTGGTTTACTCCCTTTCCACAGCTGTGTTCATCCCCATCCCATTTGGATGGCTTTCTTTTATGAGCTGCCATGGTCCCCTGGCCTTCCTCGACTACAACGCTTACTACACTTGATTGTCTTTATTTGTATGTTTCTTTATCTTCTGTACATAAACTGTTATTATCTTCTTATATAAACTGTAAGAAACTCTACTAGTCCCCAGTACAGTGCCTAGTAATCCACAGGTATTCACTGTATGTCTGAATATATGAATTATGAAAACATTCAAGCACTACACATAGATAAAGCTAGCCTAAGATGTGCTGTAAGTGCAGGACTATAAATATCATTAATGAAAACAGTAATAGCTAACTCTTATTGAGCACTTACTAAGTGCAGGTGCTTTTCTAAGCGCTTTCAGCCATTATCTCATTTCATCCTTACTACAACCTTAGAAGAAAGGGAACTGTTATGGGCTTCATTGTTATGAAAATAATTAGCATGATAATTATTGTAATATCTCTACTTTTCTAGTATAACCTATTTTTTCCTACTTATCTTCTCATTATTAAATGCTTTAATGAAGTGCAGATCAATTTTGTTATAAATTGCCAATCTAAAAAGAGAGTATTACCTCCACTAAAATGATACAATTTAAGATATATCTGTATCTTAGAACATTTTGTGGAAATGACTTAGAAAAAAAATACTGGCAGGGAAGTCCATGCAGTAATAAACACGTTTTGTGTATTTATGTTGTGTGACTACGTGCAGGGAAGGCATGCAACAGCAAAGTCACTGTCGCTAAATCCGGAATATTTTTATACGCAGATGTTCAGGAATCCACTTGAAACTGAAAAAAAGTAAATGTGTCATGATTCTACCATTCCACTTTTTTTCAGTTTCAAGTGCTAATATTTACTTTTACTATAATTATTTTTGTTTGTATAGTTGGAAGGATTTGAAGATACATTTGGTATCAATTTTGTCATTATTTGTTTACTCTCTTTACCGTTTTTGTTTTGTTTTAGTAGTATCTGACTGTTCTGTTTTCAGTTTACTGATCATCAGGAGCAAAGTGCAAAGCTGTCCTGTAAGGTCATGCCGTTGCTTTTCCCAGGCACTACTCTTGTCATTCTCCATTAGATATGAATTAGAAGCACTTTAAAAGCCACACTCTGAGAAATTTGTTGAACTGTCTTTAGACACTTTTTTGTATTCCTCTTCTTTTTAATATCAAAAGTTCAACATTGATTATACATTTTCATTTTGCTGAAAATGTCTGGTGACTTTCTAGCTAACTCTACATTTTTTGTAATATGTTTTCATCTTGAATGAGTTTATTTTGATGCTGAGGTTAGCATTTTCTGAAATGTGAGTGTTGTCTTCTCAGCTAGTTAATTTTCTAATGTCACCCCCCCCCCCTTTCTAAAATTCCCTACATGCCTTTCCGTCTTAAATCCTGCATTTGGAAATCTGGGAATAAGGCTGAAATGTTAGACTAAACACACCAACACTCTTCCTCTTGATTTCCTGCCATATTTGAAACATTCTGTGATTCACTGAAGATTACTTTGAGTTACAACCTCAGGCGTTATGGCAAATATATTCAACATTCAATTTTTATGTTCTTTAAATACATTTGTAATACATATGAAAAATAGGAGGGGAAGCATTTTTAGTATTTCTTTTCCCAGTGGTAAGAAGAATTAGATTTCTTAGTTGGACAGTTTTATGTTTCAATAAATTATTTTTTAAGCCTATTTTAAGGTTTTATTAACCTATTTTAAGGTTGGAAAAATGTCAAATGCTGTGGCACAAGATAGTTAAGAATTTTGGACATTGCTCTGATATTGCTGTGACACTGAGAGAAAAAAATTGGGGCTGTTATTTTATCAGCTAATTTACTAAGCTAGTCCCCTCCCTGCTATCAATCTGCTTACCCACAGGGGCACAAACATAACTTCAGATGTGACACTATTTACCACATCTTACAATTTAATAAGCCTAGTGAAAACTCGATTCATGAAAAGTAAACACTTACAGCTCTCTTTCTCAGAAGACTCATTACAAAATTAAATATAAGTATTGGATTTGGATTTCAGAGAAAAGAAGAGCTCAGAATTAACTAAAGTAAGTGCAATAGATCTTTTAAAGAAGTAATTAGCCAGGAGTCTTGAGAACATGAATAAAGGATGCAGATTAACATTGGAGATAGTAAAACATGGAGAGTCAGTCATCAGGGGAGAAACTCCAGAGCTGAGGCAGGAAGGGGGCAGTGACAGTGGTCTTGAAAAGGCATCTAATTTTTTACCTTCACCTTAACCCTATCCCCTAACCCCTAAATCTAACTCCTAACCCAAACGCTAACCGTAACCCTAACCTCTAACCCTAATCCTGTCCCTAGTCAGTGAATCTAAAATCCATTAAGGGAGTATGTTTGGGGATGAGAAGGACTGCATATTATACCTCACTAGAAAGTGAGCCAGTTGTAAATTAAGCTTCATTTTTCCAAAAGAAAATATTTTTTTAACTGTCTTCAAGATTTTAACAGTTAAACTTTTAAAGATATTCTTGGCATGGTTAGATATTATCTTGCAGTATTTATCACTTTAATGAGACATTTAAATTAGCATATTTTATAAAATCCATTCATTAAGAAATGGTACTTTATTTCTACTCTCATGTTTCAAGGGTGTTTTATTCAAAGTTCTCACGTAAATGTTTGACATCAGAATTTTGCCATCACCAAAGAGACTTGAGTCATTGAACATGATTTTCCTAGAGCACAGCTTTACATCTGTTTAAGTTAAGATATTGCAGCAGTTTTGATTTGATGCTGGCACTGGATATTTTAGTGCACGTCTGAAGTATCCATTTGCTATTCATAATTTACACAATATAATAAATTAATACATTTCTTAAAAAAAATTTCTTAAAGTATTTTTTAAAGACTTGACCAACCCTTGCAATTATCAAGGCATGTGCTTATAACTAAGTCCATGTTAAATTCTGTCTACTGTTATTTTTATGTTTGTAAGGATTATGTTAGGTGATTTTCTTAAGTATTCAGAGCTAGAGCTAAATGAAATCATTTGGTAGATACGTAGAGTCTTTATAAGGACTGATATCTACAGTAACTTTTCTTTTTTCTTTTCAACTTTGTAAATTGAGGTATAGTTGATGTACAATGTTACATGAATGTCAGGTGTACAACATAGTGCTTCACAATTTTTAAAGTTTATACTCCATTTATAGTTATTATAAAATGTTGGCTATATTCCTTGTGCTGTTTAATATACCCTTATAACTTATTTATTTCATGTATAATAGTTTGTACCTCTTAATCCTCTACCTCTAACTTTCCCCTCCCCCTTTCCCCTCTCTTCTTCTTCCTCCTTGATGGTAATCACTAGTTTATTCTCTGTATTTGTGAGACTATTAACAAAGAAGTGGGCAGCATGTTGGAAAATCATTATGGACATCGTGCTATCCCATGGTGGTAACAAAGAAGTGTTACCATCCTGCAACCTCAAAATGAAAGACAGTGAATATGGAGATAATGATTTCCAGGATTAGAAAAGAACAGTCTAGAGAGATCCCCTTCAAAGGTGAGACCTAGCCAGCTTGATGTGTCCCAAAAGGAAGAGAGATTCTGATTTCTCTCTCCTCTCCTCCTCTCATCTCCTGAAAGGGCCCTGCAGTTATCTTAACTAAAGTAAAAGTCAGAACAAGAGAGGCCATTGTGTAAGTCAGTGTCTCAGGACAGAAAAAGAGGAAGGGTAGAGTGTGGAGTGTGGATCTAGGCAGGCAAATGGAAGACATATGTCACAGGGAAAATTTTAATCCCTCTCCTTTCCTCTGTGTGTGTGTGTGTGAGAGAGAGAGAGAGAGAGAGAGAGGGAGAGGGAGAGAGAGAGACTACAAATTTAAGCTGTTCTCAAATCCGCTGACATACAGGATTTGAATTCTGACTGTACTAATGGGTTAAATTCTTGAATAGTTATCCAGAAAGAGAGAAGGCAAAGGACTGTCTGGGGAGCGAGCATCCATTCTTATGCCTCCTGCCTCTCCTTAGGAACTCTAAAGTATTCCTGCCGAAACTCAAACATGAATAAGCAGATTGCCCCGCCTGTGGAAAGGAAAAAAGCTCTAGATGTTTTAATTCTTCAGTTAAATAAAGAAGTTTTATCATGTAGATATAGAGTTGAAGTAACAAAAAAATTTTCAGAAAGAATTTAATCATTCAGTCATCAGATGTGAAAAATAATCTGGAAAACACCAGTCAACTAAGGTGGATAAAGGAAAAGGCTATCAAAGCAGAGGCTAAGTAACAAATCACCTTGAAAAAATGAGAAGTAGACTGAACAGGATTGCCTGTGATAAATTCTTTCCTTACTGGGTAGGTACACATAAAATACATGGACAGAGATATTTTTGTCCTGCAGCTGCAAAGGTAGGCAGGTCTGCTTCTTATGATTGATCATACTGTTTTTCCTTTTTAATATGGAAGAATCTGTTAAAACAAAAACAAAAACAAAACAAAATAATAGTGCTCCCAGGGATATTGGGAGTTGTGTTCTGTACAGAAGACATATGGTTGGTATACAATATTCAAACACATCAAATACTTTTCAAATGATGTGCTTTATAGCGGAAGTAGTAAGGCAGTCCTGGCTTGGATGAGGCAAGAAAGAGAGCACACTATAAGGGGATGTTGGAGGGAGAGAGGAAGAGCCTCCATGCCCTCTCCTGACATTCCACCCACCAGACACTGATGTAATCACCAATCTCAAAGCTTCCTGAATCTTGTTGTTCAAGAGTTTTTGTTGAGACTCCAATACTTAGGCAAGATTGAGTGAATTGATGCTTCCCTGACCTCTGGAGGTTGTGGCGTGGGACTGAAAGTTCCAACCCTTTACTCATTTGGCCAGCCCCTCCCTTGAAACTTTTTAAGGGCCCACCATTAGTCATCTTGTTAGTATAAACTCAAATTTGGTTGAAAGAGGCTAATTATGAATAACAAAAGAAATGCAGATCACTCGGGGTTTTGAAATTCCAAGAGTTTTTGAAGTTCTTGTGCCAGGTTCCAGGGACCAAGACCAAATATATTTATTTTTATTATACCACTGCATAAGAAGGGATTTATTGGTTTAGATATATGAAAAGTCCATGGTGAATCTAGCTTTAGACATAATTGGATATAAGGGTTCAAATAATACCATTATCTTTATGTCTCTTTCTTGTCAACTTTTGGCTCCTCTTTTTCCTAACTTGGCTTTATTCTTAGATGATCTTTGACCATGGTAGGCAATGATGGATTCTGATAGTTTCAGATTTTCTATATCTACATGATTGCCCCTTCCAAAATGAAAATGAGGAAAAGTCCCTCCCTCCCTCCCTCCCTCCCTCTCTCTCTCTCTCTCTCTCTCTCTCTGTCTCTCTCCCTCTCTCCCTCTCCCTGCCTCTTTCCCTCCCTCCTTCCCTCCCCACCGCTTCCTCCCTCTCTCTCTTTGCAAGTTTATATTAGTCTCTGAAAGCCGACTTTGGCCAGTTTGGGTCATGTGTCTGTTGTAAACTAATCACCATTTCAGAAGAATTGGGATTGAGTACTCTAAGTACCCTGCATGAGCCTTGTGTTCACCTTTATAAAGATGGAATCAGAACTAAATGATAGGCTGTTGCCATCCCCCCTCCCAGTCCTTTGGAAGTCAGTTTCTGAAAGTAAAAGATGCTAGGCAGAACAGGAATTAGGAAATGTCCACTTCAAGTCTTTGGGTGATATTTCCCTGAAGGATCAGTTTTAATGAAGAAAAGAAGGTAATAATAAGACACTGAGCACAGTGTAAACCTTGAGGCAATTGAAGAAACAGAGAGTAAGGCCTGAAGTGTTAGTCATTAAATATTAGTGAGAATAAATATTTCAGCAAATCTCTCTCATAGTTACATTTATTAAAAACCACAAACATACGTTTTATTGCTTCTAACAGCCTTTCTCTGTCCAGAAATTTTTAAATGTGTTTGCAGAAATAAACTTATGATACTAAGTATCTACTTCAACTTCAAGATGAAGTTAATGTTGTGATTTTAAACTTTGCTTTAAAATTAGAAAATTAATTTCCCTCAGCCTTTAAAAGGAACTCTTAATTTATCATGATAATTGAACAAACTGTGAATTCTGTTTCAACTCAGCATGTGGTGTTTCTTGTTTATAAATTTATTTTTAAGGATTTTTGAAGAAACTGATTAATTTTGATAAAATCATATAAATCTCTTAAGGTAGAAAGATGAATCTTTCTTTCCATGGGTCATTCAGTTTCTTATTTGGAAATAACACACATTTAATGGCTTGTAATGATTGAGGTGTTTTTCTTTTTAAGAAAAAAAAATAGATTTCAATGAAATTTGTTTGAGTGAAAAACAGAAGGATATGCAATGATATTCATTATGTTTTGCCAATGAGAAAACACAAGTAATTTCTAAATGACAAGATTGTTATAATAGATGATACTTAATGTTTGAAAGCATTACATATGGAAAAGACAAATAAGTAATTTATTCAATTAAACTGGTCACAGTAGTTTCACTTCATACTGTGTTTATCCAAAAAGGATATTTATAAAAGGAGATCACATGATATTTTGATTGTGACATTATATGTTTTGTGTTTATTTTACAGATAGATAGACACCACATTAAATATGAAAACTCAGACTGATGTCAAATAATTGATTTTCTTTTAAATTATCTTAACATAGCTAGTAGGATTATATTAGTGTTTTTTTCAGTCTTCCCTTATTTTGATCCCATTGAACAACACTGAATAGTTCTCTGTAATGGAAAATGGATTGCTGTTTTATTTCTTTATGAACTTTTCACAAGGTTATTCCCAAAAGTTGAAAATATAACTTACTGTATTTCTGTAAGATTCAGAAAAATTTTATATAATGAATCTCCTGCACAGTAGATAGAGTAGAATAGCATGGTTTTAATAAAAAAACATCATTTGAGTTTTTGGCACAGAGAAGTGGATATTTTAGATAATTCATTGATTTCTATTTGGGTTGTCTGAGCTCAGTAGAGGAAGATTATCTTAAGTGGAAATTGCTGAATATTAGCTGTTTATGGTCTCAAAAATATTAAATAAAAGAAAGTCTCCACTAATAAAATTTGCTTTATACTTGGGCTTAAATACCACAACAGCAATTAGGAGAAGAAATTAATGTTTATAATACTTGGAAGATAATAAGAAAGGAACTAAATAAAAAGTTTGGCTTGTATACACATATTTGCTCATCCTTTTATGTATTGATTCATTTGAATATTTTTATTGAACATCTACTACATGAAAGGCAAATTGTGCTAGGTTCTTGGGCTCTGAAAGTAAAGAATCATGGCTCATGTTATTTCAGGAGCTTACAGTTGAAGGGACACAAAGACCTTGATCCTGGCTTTATGAAGCAGATAATCTGGTCAGAGAGATAGATATGTAAATGGATAATTCAAAAAAGGTATGATAAATTTTATGGATTTATAGTCACTAGATATTATAGGAACATAAGTAGAGGTGTGTTTCATTAACTGGCATAAGAGTTTGAATAAGGGGAGTGACAAATACTTGGTTTTGAGAGCTTAATAGAAGTTGAGCCAAGTGCAGAAGAAGGGTCTAAAGCCCATAAGTGCATTGAGAAGGGTCATAGTGTTGTAGATTCTGGGGACTTCAGATTTTTTATGGTGTACGTGTATGATACAGAGAACAGAATGATGGGAAATGAGGCTGGAGAATGAGAGATGATTCAGATACTAAAGGAGGATTTCTAATTTAATCTTTATGATCCATTGAAGACTCTTTAATTAGTAAGTGACCTATTCAAATTTAAGTTTTAAAAGAGTTTCTAGGTAAAAGAGTATTGCTTTGTCCTAGGCCAGCTGAATTTAGAAACTCAGGGGAAGTTTTATGGATTTCACCAGGATGTGGAGAGGATGTAAACTACTACAGACCAACAGATGGAAAAGTGTAAAGTTGAGTTGCTTTATTTGCTTTTTAATTACTCTGGATATATTATTGACTTGGCAGTGCTCACTGAGAGACAAAGGGAGGTAGAAAAACAATAATGGGCAGGGCTATATATAAACTGAAAAGTGTTTTCTTGGTAGCCCAGAGTTCAGTAAATTAGCACCAGGTTGGTACTGTCACATAATTTGCTGGTAGGAGCACAGCAGAGCAGCTTGTAAGAACAGATGAGCCAGGGCACAAATAAAGTAATGAACATAAATCAAAGGAGCCTAATTTAGCATTGGACATCTAGATGGCGGTCAGTGAGCTGATCATTAGTACCATAATGCCATGCCCAGAGGAGACTCAAAAAATATTTGTTGATAGTAATTATAAACTCAAAAAGAAACATGACTAGCATTCCGCCCCCAACCCCCTTTGGCCATCTTTGTCCAGAAAGCATTTAGGTGTTTATTGTGATTAGTCAAAGATGCTTTGCAGAGAACTGTTTTGAGTGTTATCTGGACCTGAAGATACTGTAAAATATCTTGTGTTCTTTCTAAAACAGAGGCAAATTTATTTACACCCTGTATTCTCTTTCCAGTAAAATGTCTCATCTGTGCATGTTTCTGATGATTCAATATTTGGTTTGGTTTTATTTGAAAAAGAGGTTTAGTGTATAATCCATTAAATTTAAAGACAAATATTACTAAATATGAGTGGGACTTTCAGTGTAGCAGTAATCTCACTCAGGATTAATTGCTTTGACTTTTATATTGCCAGTTTAGCTTGAACTTGTCAATCTCACATTAATTCCTCATTTTTTGTGTGTGCACTTCAAGTCTCAGTGCTCTTGCTTGACTGTTGAAAAGCCTGTCTATATATTCCTTTATTTTGCCAAGAAGAGAGAAAAATATAAATATTATTTTTAATGCATGGTCCTGAGTATGAGAAGAGGTGGAGTTGGAGTGGGACACAAAACCTAAAATAAATTATTTACATTTGGTATACTCAGACTCAATAAAGTCCACTTTTATAATAGGAAATAAGAAACACTATTGAATATGTAACTCAGGATATTATTTGGGACCGATTCTCATTTGTGGTTTGAGTTGGGACTCCAACAGAATTTGATTTCATTTTTGTTTTTAATTTAGGGGAAAAATAACAGTTACATCAGTATACAATAAATAGTCTGACTTTAATTGTCTTTTTCATTATTGTTAGAATTGTTATCTGAATATAAAGGGCACTATTTGAATTCCTATATTGTAATTGATTATTCCAGCTTAGCTAGCTCTCTTCCTGATAGTTACAGTTTCTTCAAATATACCCATTTAAATCATTTAAAATTCAAGCAAGAAAAGAAAGCAATGCAAAATTAAAGTATTTTCACTTATGATGAAATACAGTACCACACAACACAATAAAAGAACTTAGGTTGTTTTACAAGCAATTGAGATGACTCCTACATGGACATTTTAGATATACTGTTCTCTAGAATTTTTGCTTTCAATTTCATCATTGTAGATGGCAACATCTTTTATTTTAAATGTGGTGTAGAGGAAAGGATAAGTAGGGAAGAAGAGGCATTTATATACTTTTTATTCATGAGCTGCCACATAACACGTCTGCTTATGTTCCATTAGTCATAATGTATTTACATGGCTACACGTAGCTGCAAGAGAATCTGGAAATACAGTGTTTATGCTGGCAGTCACAGGCCCAGATAAAATTGAGGAAAGGAGGTCAGATATTGAGAAATGATTAACAGTCTCTACTACATTTAGTACCTTGGGAATTTTGTGTCCTCTCTCTACTTTGATTTTTGTTTACTAGCTTATAAACAGCAGAATTATAAACTCTTTTTCCCATGAACTTTCTTCAAACTTTTATATTTCCTATGAGAATAAAATATTTATTGTGGTAAATAAATGCACATGGTAAATACATAAACTTAAAAAATAATACATACATTTATGAGAAAAAGGCCCCAGTACTTCTTTTCTTAGTGTTTTACCATCTCATAAAATATTAGACCTTTTGTGATTTCTCTTTGAGAGTTTTTTATAATTTCATTTTTATGAAAGAAACATTCATATATAATGTCAGACATACTAGAAATATAAAGTTTTCTGTGCTCTCACTGCTCTAAAAAAAATGCTTTTCTAAAAATAAAATGTACACATTGGGAAAATGTTCAAATCAATGTGCTAGTTGTTACGTTGAAAATTCCATTACTGTTAATGAGGTTTGCAGGCATAACTTGCACAGCAAGTTTCTCTGAAATTTTTCCCAGCTGTGCCCTTGAAAGATGCCTACTTCTTCTTCTTTTTCTTCTTTTTTAAATCATTTTATTGGAGCAGTTGCTTTTCAACTTGTCACTTTGTGTGTTGATGGCATTTATTCTACATAAAATGTTGGACTCAAATGTAAAGGAAAGGTGTCTGTCCACTACCTTTAGTTACAAACAACTCATTGACATGAACTTTAGCACCTTAGCATAGTCCTGATATGGAACTTCTGCATAATTTATTATAAAAGAACATGAAACATTCAGAGGTTAGTGTTCGTTCAGGGATGTGCTGAAGTATTAGCAACACAAGGAACTGTGCCTTCTCTGTACATAACTTACACAAAGCAGCTGATACATTTTATGGTTCATAATAGAATTATTTTGATCCCTTTATAGTTGTTTGGAAATATTTTAAAATAATACATTAAGAGAAATTTTATTAAAACGAATTTTCTCAGCATATTTTATTTTCTGTTTTGTATACATTTCCTTAGAAGACACTTAATAGTGATTAAATCCATATTTCTTAAAAAGTACTTTAAAAATAAGTAACATATTCACATGATCTATAAAACAAAACTGTGAAAGGTTATATACCCTTTAAAATTTGTTAACATGATTTTTACACACAAACTTGCTATTTCCTAAGAAATAGAAAATTGATTTATATCACACACAAGTCCTACTGGAAGTATTGTATATTATTAGAATGAATGCCTTTAGCCATTTCCTTCAACTTCATCCTCCAAAAGGCAGGAGAGAAAGTACGTATCAGGATCACCTACAGAAACATTTGCAAACCACCCCCCTCCCCACCACCTTCCCACACTGTGCCTTACTGAGTCATCAAGTATTATCATGATTGAACTTTTTGTGTTCCTTTGTTTGGTTTATAAGTAGAGATGGGAACCTCTTTTCTTAAAATTCTGAAACACATTTATTTTCCATTTAAAAGATAATTACCAGGTCTTTTAAAGGAAAAAAATATATATACATAAAATTATTCTCCATGTATTAGTAGGGACACAACCTAAGTAAAAGCAATTAATCCTATGAATAAAATCTATCAATCCGATAAAATAAAAACCTACAGGAGGGACATTATATTGGTAACAGCATAATGAATTCAACAACAGCATTGTGCTGTCTTTCATAGAGATCAGGCTTATAGTACTTAATGAACTCTGCCCTCAAGGAGCTTATAATTTTTAATGGCTTTATGATGGATGCCTAAATATAAGTCAGACAAGGAACATGCATGATAATCTATTTTATTCGGCCAGAGGAGAATCTGGGTATGGTTGTTTGTTAAATAACTTGCATATTAGATAAAAGCAGTGAAATGAGAATGATAAAGTTACATATCGAGGTAGACAGGAACAATAAAATTTGCCCATTGTCTTAGGTGAGCTTCTGGAGGAAAAGACTCTGAGACAGAGATCTGCATGCAAAGAAAGCAGAAGTGGTTGGAAGTCAGAGCTGCAGTGCAGTCACAGCAAAAGGCTCAGCTGATCCCCTCAGGAGTGTGAACTAGGATGACTTCTCAAAGTTGTCCCTCTTGAAGTGCTGTGTGCTGGGGAGGGCGGATGGTGTGCACGGGTCAGTTGGCTTGTTTTGACTGAAGACAATTCCAAGAGAATGGCTCAGCTGGGAGTCCCCAGCTGCTGGGGAATGAGCACCTCAGGCCTGATGTGGAGTCTGAGAGGTGACCTTCATCATCCTCTCTCTCATTGACTTGAAGACAGTAAGTCATGAGTGGAAAACCTGGATTTTGAAGAATTGCTAAATGAAAGGAGGAGACTTCTTGATTTGGGTGGGAAAGATTGTTCAAATAACTAAGGCGTATTTTAAAAATTTAACACTGGAAGTCCTTTACCCAGGTAGGTGAACCCGGGAACAAGCAACTGGTGGTGGAAGAAGGTAAGTTGGAGAACAGTAGGAAACCCCACTTCATAAAGCAGACAAGAAAGTCTGTGACTAGTGAATTGAAGAAACCTAAAAATAGTGAGGTTTCAGTCCCCCTGGGGGCCCTTCACCAATTTACCACCATTGGGTACCAGTTTACTTTCTCCAATGTTACTTCTTTGGGCTCAACTCCCGGTTTGTTTCTGAAGTACTCACTAGTGACTGGAATGAGCACTAATTTTACGAACTGGAGATGTTTCTCATGCTGCTCTCTCACCTGCTCTTTCTTCATTTCAAGTCCTCCCATCCTTCAAGTCCGTCTCAGTCCCCATTTCCCCCAGGCCTTCCCTAGTGTCCTCCCTCCTGCCTTTTCCTAGTAAGTCATTGCATGTCCTCTTTCTTCTCCTCCCCTCTTCCTCATTCCCTCCCCTTTTTCTCCCCCCCGCCTTAGTTTTAACTTTCCCATTCATGTTTCTACTCTTTTTACTTTTATAATAATAGCATAAATTGTATACTATATACATTTATATGTACATATGTGTATATATACACTATGTATAGTGCATAGAGGTGTATAGGATATTATATAGTAGATTATTTCTATACTTTAGGATTTACTTTTTTCCCCACTTATCATGGCATCATATGAGATTTATTCACACATTTAGATATGTTCATTTACCTGAATTCATATATTATTATATGAATAAGGCAAGTTTCATTTACTGTTGTATCTGATGATGGTTCTTTAGATACTTTTTAAGTTTTCATTATTACAACAAAGCTATAATACATACCCTTGGACTTGGCATGTATTTGCTAGAGCATCCTAACAGGAATATGAGATCCTTGTAGGGAGGGATACTTTTAATTCCCTATGATTTCTAGCATGGGGCTGACTGCATAATTATTAATATCCTGCTGACTAGTTGGAGAGAGGTGGCTTTGAATCCAAAAGCAAGAGCCTCTGTCTTAATTGTTAAAAGGGACTAGTAGGCAGACAGTGTTTATTTGATATCATATACTAACTACGCATAATATAGGTTCTATCAACTAAAGTTACGTTACTTTCTTCTGTAGTTATGTAACGCTTACCGAATCATTTCATTTAGTTGCTGTATGTCCACTTGCTGATATATCCACAATACTGAAGTTCTTTGGAAATAATGTTATCTCCACCTGTACAAAGGTAGCTTTATATTAATTTCCCTTCCAGTAGCTCTCCTAGAAGCATATGATTTATTGCCATCTCACCAATTTATTCTGAGCGAATCAACTGTCCCGTTTTGGAAGCATTTCTTCCAGCTGTTTACAGAGGTCAGAGATTGACCATCTCTCATTTTGACCACAGCACAGCTCCTCCCTGCTCAGCCCACTTTAAACACTGTCCTCCAACCAATTGCCAGTTTGTAGCTGCCAGAATGATCTTTTCCTCTCATTCTTTTGACTGTGACTCTTTTCTCATTTCTTTCTTCCTAGTTTCATAATCTAGACATCAGGCCAGAGAACAGCAGTTTCTACCCAAAGTTTTTTATCAAAGGGCTTTGCATTGGTTTTCTCTGTCTGCACCTGTATCCTCTTCACTGCTATTACCTGGCGATCTTACTGCATTTTTTTTTTACAGTCGTTCTACTTTGCCTCCCTTTCTCTTCCATACATTTTCTGACTTGGCTTGCAAGACCTCTGTCCTCTGCCCCTAAAATATATATATATATATTTTTAGTAGGCATGTTCAATGATTATGTAATTTGTGAGATAAATAGAGGGAAATAAGGAAAAGAAGAAAATAATCTTACCATCTAGGAATGTTGGTTGTCATCATGCTAGCGTGTTTCTTTTCTTCTTTCTGCATTATGTTAAAAAAAAATTCAGTCCCAACTATATGCTTAATCTGTATCATTTTTTTGGCTAAATACTATAAGTATTTTCCATATACCAAAATTTTTTTTGTGAACAGCATTTTTCCAGAAGAAAATAAAACTACATGGAGATACACTAGAGAGTACTTGACTGTACTCTAAAATATAATTAAAAATGAAAGAATAAGTAATATGACTGAAAAATTCAGGTAACCAGTTTAAAAGAATTACTGATAATTAGTAAAAGATTGAGTCATTTGAGAAATAGGAAGTTTAAAACTGCAAGTAGAAAAACATCATGAATAGAGAAACATCATGAGAATTAACATTCTGTATAAGGAAAAAGTGGATAAAGACTTCAGTAAGGAGCTAGACTGTAGCTTCATAGGAACGAAAAGGAATAATCTTATATACATCGAATTGAGAAAGACTCCACTTTCAAAGTAAAATCTTTAGTAGCAAAGTGTACTTGTTATACACCCAAACCTAAAATTAGCATTTGAAAGACTTAACAAGCGTTTTCCTGTGACAGGTTTATGCAGTTCCAAATTCCTTATTCACTGAGAGAAGTATCAGTGCACCACAAGTAGGGTCATGTCCAGAAAGGAATGTGAAAATGACTGTTGTTCCTCCTAAACAATTTGCAAGCCCCTAAATGATTAATAATAATTCCTTACATTTGTATAACAAAAGTGTTATAAGATCAATTTTATATTAATTATCTCCTTTTATGCTTACAACAAAGCCATGATTATATTATAATTATTATATTTTTAAATGGATAGACCAAGGTCAGAGAAGTTAAGTGATTTACTGAAGATGGGTGATACTGAGATATGGGGATAGCAAAGGGAGTCCAAACCTAACCCAATTCATTCTGTTTTTTGATTATCTTTTTTCTAATAATGTTAGGGAGGTGGCTTTGGTAAGGATGACAGAAAATGTCATCCTTTTATAACAGAAACTTTTTAATCTTAAACTCTTAATTTTCATGTCCTTCTTGGTTGTTTGGTGTATGTCGGGTATGTAGGAAATAATATGTTTTCTAAGCTTTCATAATGAACTACGTTAGTGGATATGAAAGTCTTCTCTGACTTTTAGCTGTTACACTTTTGTCTTCTGGCAATTACTACTGAAAATAAGCCCTAATGATCCTGCTTTTTTTTTTTGAGAATTACCTAGTTGGATGCTGCTAGAATTTTAAAATATATTCTTAAAATGTTAAATGTTTCCAGCATCTGCCTGACTGAGGGTTCATTAGCCTTGTCTATGAGGTGGTAAGGACATTCAGTCTTCATATATGTGCATTTCTATTTCAAGATTTATTTTTAATCTTTACAGTCCAAGTTATGTTTTATTCTCTCTCATATGTATCTGAAGTTGAGCCCCAAACCTTATCCACCATATTTGTCATCTTCTTTCCTACTGTTTTAGTTCAGTTGTCATATTATCTTTACATTCTTGGAAGCTTTCAATTTTTCCTTTAATTCCTTTATTTTGGTTTCTAGTATCAAGATGCTCTTGAGTACTTCCAAGTCAGACTGTAGTTCTTCAGTTGCTTTGTAAAGTTACCTTGCATTTCTTTCTTATTTTATACATTTTTTTCATCCTGTGTTTTTGATTTTTCATATAACTCTATGATAAATAGAGTTCTCTTCTTGTTTCATTCTTCTCTTGTTTCATTGAGACTATTTTCCGTGTCTGATTGAGTATGTTGCTAGGAAATTGTCATCTTAGAAGAATTACTATTCATAGTCAGACCGTACCTATGCTTTTGTTTTGTTCACTCATCCATGAATTAGGAAAATTTATCCAATATTTGTGCTTTCCAACAGAGTATTCAGACTGCCTTCGATTCCACTCTCTTTTAGCATGAATATTCAGTGAATATCCCTTATATCCAAACAAGAGGGGAAAAGATGTGCATAGTTCCTGAACCAATTAATGGTATCTAGTTGGCAGACAAGTTACCATAGACCTGTTGGGTTGAGATGCAATCTTCCTCAGTTCTTACTGCCTTTTGGTTTGGTACTCTGAACAGAAGAAGTACATAAACAATGATAATATTAAATAATCACGAGGGTGATTTCTGAATTAATTTTGTCTATTTTACTTTAAAATGTTGACATTTCCTCCCTGATTCTGTAAGCAACAGCCAATTCCCCAGCTAACCAGCTGTATAAATAATGTACCTGGAGCTTATGTGCTGTCAGACATGTCTGACCAAAAAGGAAGATCTGAGACTGACAGGAGACTCTGTTAACATCCATGCCAGGGCACCGGCGTGTACTAGGATTATCCCAGGCAAACTGGGAAGTATGTTCACCCTAATTCTAGGATGTTCAGATGGATATGGAA
Organism: Camelus bactrianus; assembly: GCF_048773025.1. Classification (NCBI taxonomy): domain Eukaryota; kingdom Metazoa; phylum Chordata; class Mammalia; order Artiodactyla; family Camelidae; genus Camelus; species Camelus bactrianus. The sequence goes on from NC_133539.1 coordinate 32,788,151, forward strand.
TACTAATCCAAGAATAAGGTAGCTGGGTTTTGTTAGTGTTCTGCTCCTTGAAATGGGAGCTTCCATGTACTAGAAGAATAGACACTAAGTTTTTACTCAGTCTGGTAATGTATCTCTAATCATGTGTTAAAATCTAGTCCATGTTCTCTCTTTATGTATTACATTCAATAAATATGTGTTCAATTTTGCCCATCCTCTTTGGCATAGATTAGCAGCTCCTAGTGAAGGTAGAGCAACAAATGGATTCAATAAATATTTATATGGAACATCTACTAGGGTATCATATTTTTTAACTTACTTGAAGTATATCCAAAGCATTACCCCAGTGAGTAGGTGTCAGATGTTTTAGCGCTAGTAACTAAGTATGTACCATAAAGTGAACATTTTCAAATTATATTTAGTTCTGTTAGTGGCCACCTCAAAGCTTAATCTAATGATTTAAATATATTACCTGATTTACCTTGACGTGCTCGTAACTTCTTAATGGCTGATTGTGTTAATACTGAGCGCTAGTCCATAGAGCACTGCTCCCAACATGTAACTGACCTGGATGGCTGCTTCAAAGGCACTTAGTGAAAAGAGAAAGTCTGCTTAAGCAAGAGGGGGTTTAAAAATGTAAAACTGCGTCTTCATGTTTATGATCTAGCTCCAAGCAATATGCTTAATTGTGTACCATATGCAACTGTGCCTATGTTTATTGATCAGAAGGAATGAAAGTTGCAGGGTAGCCGCAGTGCTCGTTTTCTGTCATTAAATTTCGTGCAGCCGGCTGGACTGTTGGGATCTCTTCTTTTATCACCTGATGTCTAGTCTTCTTGCCGTAGCTGTCAGTTTCACCCAGGAGAGTGGTGCTACTTCCACCCCATGATGTTATAGCACTTCCCACTTCCCCAAAACTGCATGCGACAGTACAGACGCAGTTTGAGCGTTTCAGAATTTTACAGGCCCAAAAAAGCCTCTGCTGCTGCTAGAATTTTAAAATATATTCTTAAAATGTTATAAACTTTTTCCTGTCCAGATAACCATAGGTCATACAATCGATTATCTTATAAAAGTTATGTAAACATATTTTATGAGGAAAATGCTGTGCCTTCCATGCTTAGTTTGTTCTTCTAGATATTTTATATACTAATCTAATACTTCACATGTTAACAGGTATTGCCTCTTCATTTCCTTTGTAATAGACAGCAATGCTTGGTTTTGTCTGATTTTCTCCTGTAAGTAAAAAATGCAGTAGTGTGTGGCATCTACATGACAGTGCTCAGAATACAATGAGAAGAAAAGAGGAAAAAAAAAAGTAGCAATTAACTTTCTTTGGTATTTTGCTCCTAGGACATAAAATATTGATAGCTCAATTAAAAATACGAGTTCAAATGAAATGTACTTGCTCACTGTGAATTTATATGTGATTCATTAAAAAAAACAGCTTTTCTTCAGCCTCTTTCAATGGAATGTTGTAGAGCGAGGATACTGGACTGAGAAGCTGGAAACTCGTTTAACTCGTTCCTCTGCCGAGTCTGCCAGTGACTCCCTGTGCCCTGGTGGCAATCAGTTCACCTCTGGAGGCCTCAGTGTTCTCATCTGGAACATGACAGAGTAAAATTGCACACTCTAATGTCATTTCTAGATGAAAATCCAATGCTATGTGTTTATTTGGGAAGGAGACTGAAGTTTCAAGTTATCTTCACACTGTTGTACAAACCACTAAAATCGAAGCCCCAAATAAAATAATTTTATGTGATAGGAAGATGAAATGTGAAGCTTGCTTTGTGATTGTTGTTCTAGAAATATGTGAAAGTCTTATCCAGATAAAAGTGGCAGGAGGATGACAGATAATGGGAAACATAAAGCCATTGAACTGTAATATCTGGCATATCTTTTCTAATTCCTTATTTTCCACTAAATGGGATCATTTCCTTGTTGATTCCCTCATTTAAGGCCAGCAAATGGTTTTCCACAGCCCTGAATCTAGACTTGTTTGGCTGTACACTTTGGTAATCTGCTGCATGATAAGGGCAGGGATACAGTGTTCTTAACTTCTGTACTTAGCAGTGCAGGGACGCAGTGCTTGGGCTTCAGGGTCTGTGATAGATGTGGTCCGTGATCGCTGTCATTTCCAATATGTTCCTCTATGGCTCTGCTAACTCCTTTCTCATACACAACAAGCCAATCCTCTTATTTTCTATGAATTAGAAAACAATAATTCCTCTAGCAAAGGTGTGTGAGCCCTGGAAGTGAACACTTTATCAATCTAAATTAGACCATAAGCATTTTGTTCAGTGAAGCATAGGCTACAGTTCATTGGTTCAGTAATATTAAATAATTATCATGTTGGGATAATAGCACTTCCTGAACTTCTTAAACTTGTTGGTCAATCCATGAATCAATCCTTATCTCTTTTTAGAGAAGGAGGATAAAAATTAATCTTTCTCTGAATGCATTAACAGAATATGTTTTTAGTACTTTAAGTTTAAAAGAACTGAAAAGCATCTCAAGGAATATTCTAGAAATTAGTATTCTTGTAGAGTCTGGGTAGGAGAAACATAGCTTGCTTATAAAGTGCCATAAGTTACTTGAGTAAAATATATGTCTGTCTGGTATTATTCATACTTAATACTTTTAATCTGGCCTCAGCTTTTGAGTCTATGCTTTAATGTCACATGCTTTTAAATATTGTAAATATATTTAAAGAAAATGGTTAGGAAAAAATGAAGAAGAGAGCTAGGTGAGAATGAACAAAGGAATCCAAAAAGGGCTCCTCCTTTGCAGGTAAATATTCAAAAAGAAATGGAGAATGGGACAGAAATTTATGGCATGCTGATAGAATTACTTCTGAAAAGCATTTTTTTCCAAAATGAAATACCTGTCTGTCTTTATGTTCTGTCTATCTCGATAGCTGATCTATAATGAGCTGAAGAAAAGATTTTGATCTTTTCTAAGAGTGTTTTGTCAGTGATCAGAAAGAACTGGTTCAGTTTCTTTCCAAGTTGAACCAGAATGTCACAAATCAAGAAAGGTGAGGTTTTTCAGCAAAAGGGGTAGTAAATGCACTGAACCTTTACAAGCTGGTATAGTATTATATATATATATATATATTTTTTTTTTTTTTTTTGGTGTGTGAGTAAAATGTATGGATAAAAGGATCTGTACACCTCTGACACTATTGGAGGCAAGTGGAAATATCATGGGGAGAGAGTGAAGTTGAGGTTAGCAGGATGGTTCCTAACCAAATCATTTATGAAACATAAAACAAGTTGGACTAGTTTTAAACCTGTGCAAATAAGACACACATTCATTTGGAAAGAGAGCTTTCGTAGTGTTAACTAATCTTTTTCTTTTTTCATTAAAGCTCTTTCCAATCACTTTTAGCTTTGATATTTTTGCATTTGAATATTGAAATTTTCTTTAATTTACTTAAGCCTATATTTAAGTGATGTGTGTGGAAAGTATGTGTATGTTGCCTTTGTCTCATATGTGTATGTGTTTAAGGAGAATTTATAGAATACATAAGTTCTTAAATATAAATCATGAAAGAACACACAGACTGCTTCTCAGAAAAGAATTTGTGTATTTCTAGCTCAGTTGTACTTCCTTTGACACTGGTGACCAATATAAATATATAGTTCATTACAGAATTTCAAAGGGCTAATGAATAATGAGTCATCATTAGGGAATATTATTAACCTACTTTTTCTTTGTCTCTCTCTCTCTCTCTCTCTCTTTTTAAAGTATGGAGTTGGGAGAGGGGACTGACATCCAGGGATAAACTAAGAAGCTCAGTTTAAGACAGGAGGATGCTTATGCAGACCTCAAAATACAAAATCCTCTTGAGGGTCTACAAGTATCTACCTACATTTCACTTGTATCTTGGTTTAGAAACCAAATTTTCATTTTTATCTCATCTCTTATGAGTGCAGTCTTTAGTGTTTAGCAATGAGGTTTCCTTTTGGTCTGTTTTCATTTCCAGTTTTCTTCACTCTTCACTCCAAATCCTCATCTTCATTGTTCTTTCTAGCTGAAAAATGTGGTCTTTTTGTCAGATGAGTCCCTTGATGGAAGTTAGGCAATACTAGATGCTCTAACAAATAGACCCCAGATGATGATTTGAACATAGTTAATGTACTTTTTTTTTTTCACTGTTACACATCCATTGCCTTTATTACCTCATCTGCTTTTGTCCAATTTCTCTATCTGAGGCTTTATGGTGGGTGTCCATGACCAGAAGAAGAAATCATCATTCTCACAATATAGTACATAGAAGATCATCCCTGGGACTTGTTTGAAGTTTATTTTCTCAGGTCCTAACCACAGGTATTTTTGTTCAGTGATTGTGGAGCAGGGGTCTTAATGTTAAGAGTGTCTGACATGATTTTGCTTCAGCGTTCTTCACACCATGTTGCTGCAAGCACCTCTGTCTTAGAGGAGCCTTGTTCCCCGGCTCCTTTCAGCTGCTGCATCTGATAGCCCTCTGCTTGGGTGACCCCTCCCCACACAGTGGCCTGGGAAGCTGCTTCCCATTACTTTTAACTCAGTTCTTCTTTTTTTTTTTTCTTTTTGAGGGTTAGGCAAATCTTTTTTTTATTGAGTTATAATCATTTTACAATGTTGTGTCAAATTCCAGTGTACAGCACAATTTTTCAATTATACATGAACATACATACATTCATTGTCACATTCTCTTTCGCTGTGAGCCACAACAAGATCCTGTATATGTTTCCCTGTGCTACACAGTACAGTCTTGTTTATCTATTCTACATTTTGAAATCCCATTCTTCCCCTTCCTACTCCCCATCCCCCTGGCAACCACAAGTTTGTATTCTATGTCTATGAGTCTGTTTCTGTTTTGTATTTATGTTTTGTTTTTTTTTTTTTAGATTCTGCATATGAGCGATCTTGTATGGTGTTTTTCTTTCTCTTTCTGACTTACTTCACTTAGAATGACATTCTCCAGGAACACCCATGTTGCTGCAAATGGCGTTATGTTGTCAGTTTTTATGACTGAATAGTATTCCATTGTATAAGTATACCACCGCTTCTTTATCCAGTCATCTGTTGATGGACATTTAGGCTGTTTCCATGTCTTGACTATTGTAAATAGTGCTACTATGAACATGGGGGCGCAGGTGTCATTTTGAAGTAGGGTTCCTTCTCGATATATGCCCAGGAGCGGGATTCCTGGGTCATATGGTAAGTCTATTCCTAGTCTTTGAGGAATCTCCATACTGTTTTCCACAGTGGCTGCACCAAACTGCGTTCCCACCAGCAGTGTAGGAGGATTCCCTTTTCTACACAGCCTTTCCAGCATTTGTTATTTGTGGCATAGTCAATGTACTTTTATTTTCTTGTTTACCTATTGATCTGAGGTGAGTGTTCCTGATCTGAGGTGTGGCCCTTCTCAAGAAAATTCATAGAAACAAGCTACCAAGGGCTTTGTCATCCTCTAAAGAAAAAAAGAGGCCTTAAGAGGCTATCTCAGTCAACTAGAAAGAGAGGAGGACATAGCAGAGTGCTGTGGGAATTTTTGGTGGGTCAAGCCTACAAAATAATCCCCTCTGCTCACAATCCTTTGTCATTCAACCATATGATCACACTAAAATTGAAAAGTAGAGAATGGGCAATGCGATCTACCATAAGGACAGGAAGAGGAAGAGGAACATTTTCATAAATAGCTAGCTGTCTCTGGACAAGAAATAACACTAAATGCTAGTTTTAGTCCACTTAACCCTACAACAGAAGCACTGATATCATCAAACATGTATTTTCAGATTAGAGAAATGATCACTTAAAAAGTCTTTTGTTTGTTTCTATATTCAACATATCAATTTTTTTTTAATTTAAGTGGTCAAATATGCCTATGAATTAATCACTTACAGAGGATTTACTTAGTAATTAACTTTCTAGCCAATGGAAATGTTGTCAGGCACGCTGATATGTGAGTTGATCAGTCAAATAGGGTATAGTTCAGAGAAAGACTGGAGATTGCTGTATATTGGTTTAATGTCCTTGATTTTCCCAAACTTGAAGTTGAATGAGGACTAATGTCTGTTTCAACCTTGATCATTTCTGATACCTAACATAAAGAATGACACATTGTTCATAGTAAGTGCTAAAATAATATGTATAAACATGTATCAAATGAACAAAAAAGACTAAAAGTTGATGAGACGTATAATTTCTTGTAAGTAATAACTAAATTATTAACTGTAACAGACTAAATATTTCCCTTTTAAAGGGAAAAAGTTCTACCTAGCCAGAAAAGCATTACATTAGTTTTTGAGGCTGATACTTCTTGTTTTGAAATTTATCTTGTGTTTGTGGAACTTGTTTACCTTTGATTACGCTTGGTATGAAGCTCTTGCAATCTCATTAAATTCTTTGCTGTTTTTCAGCCTTACACCACTGTTTCCTCTACATCCTTTTGCTTTCTCAAGAAAAAAAAAAAAAAAAGGAATTTTATGTCTGTATCTGAAAATGTACCAGAGTCTAAGAACACTGGCCAAGCATTGTCTATCAATAAACACATGTATAGTCTCCTCGTTTAAATGGACAAGGGAAAATATTCAGTTGATTTCATATGCATATGGATGTTTTAAATTTAATGTGAATGTCCTAAAGACATTTTATACAGTATTATTCATGGTGGAGTTTCTTGTCATAAGACAGAAGCAATTAATAACAGAAAAACAACTATTTTCAGTGGTTTAAAGAGGAAGATTCTATGAAACATTTTTATATGTTAGTACAGCTACCATACGCAAAACAGCATACACAAACATGCATTTTAATGTAAAGATATTCAGGAACTAGTTTTCATTTTACAACAATCCCAAGGGACATTTTATTTAATGCTCATTCTTTATTATACCTTCAGTTGTAAAAATATATTCTCATGAAACCTTTTTATCAGTCTTTTGCAACCAGACAGATTACTCCCTCTTTTACACTAAGAAAAGCTCTGGAATTAGAAAATGTTTTCTTTAAAGTTTTGTATTTAATCTTTATTTTCCTGAAAGATAATGAAGACTGCCATTTCAATAGATCATCTTTAAGTCAGACATAAAATCATGTGGCACAGTAACTTTGGATAATGTTAGTAACTATTGTTAGGATAAGGAAGGCTGTAAAAAAAAAAAAAAACTGGGAAAATAGCACAGCTGTATAGTTTATATTAAATAGCCAAGAGCCCCACAGCCTTAGTATTATAAATCTTCATGATACTAAAATATGATTTAAGTTTTCATTCAATTTTTCCACATGTATAGCTAAATTATTACCAATCAGTTGAATCTAGAAAATACACTTAAATACATACATATAAATTATACACAGATGCACATACACATGCACATACATCATAATGATGAGGATGAGTCCTTCACTATCAAAATTTTGTCAAGTGATTTTAATAAACCTACATTAAAACTAAGGTGTAAACAAACTCAAATTTAGAAATAAATAGAATGTTTAGCAGATGATTACTTAAGGAGACATCTAAGCAATAAGGAACTTCAGTGTCACGTATTGCTAAGACCCAAACCTTTGAATGCTCATTTGCCAAAATTGTTTTGTCAACTTTTCTGTCAGTTATTTCAAATCTTAAAAATTAGTACATTGACTTTTCTGCAAAACAGTTAAAACTATCCCATCTAAAAATTTTTACCCTTTTCTTGTATAATGAATTAGTACAATTATCATTGTTTCTGTTAATGAAGGAATTAGTAATATGGTAGTTCCTGGCCCAGGTCTTAAAGGTATAATTCAAAAAATTTGCATAGCATTTAACAGATTATGATGTATATTATATTGATGGTATTATATTGTAGCTTCATAAACCTGAAAAATAAAATCCATTCACTGTGCCTTATTAAGAGAATCATTTTTATTCAGAATTTTATAAACTGCTCTTTCCATTTGTCTATGATGACTTTTCTTCTTTAGCTGTTAGATATTTTTGCTTCCTCTAAATTCTACTCTGTGATATAGACTCTGTGCAACACTAGGTGAATTTGTGTGTTACAAGACTAGAGGTTGATCTTCCATTATTTCAGTTACATGCAATCTGATACAATAAACTTACTTACTGACATGCAAAATGAATTATACTCTCACTTATGAGAAAACCATGCTCCAACACACAGTTGCTATTCAGATAAATCCATTCACGTCTACATGTTATTAGGTACTAAATTACCTTTAAAATAATTCAGTAATTTAAAAAATAGAAGATTTTTATTAAAGGATTCTTAGAGCAAAAGAAGAAATGTAATTTTAGTACAGGCAACCATTTCTAACATGAATTCGCTGATCTAGAAAATTACTTTAATGCGCATATCAATATATAAGCCAGTTGCTTATATTTCAGCAATTTTTAAAATATCTAGAATTCCATTTTGTTATGTAATTAAAGTACAAAAGAGTTTTTCAAAGTAAAATAATAATTATGAATTCATTATTTTATCCCAGTAAAAGAATGACATGTTTATTTAATTAATTGCAATTTATTTTAAAAAATTTAAATGGGAAAAAAACTATGTTGATTCTATCTCTCTGTCTTCTTATATTGAAAAAAATTAAAATGTATTAATAGAAAAATACATCTTTAATTTTTTATGATAAAAAGACATGGTAGCTACAATTTAAGAATTGAAAATGAGGATGTTGCAAACACTAGAGTACAAGAGAGAGAAAGCAAGAACAAATGCTCTTTATGAAGTACCTCTACTTGGATGTCTCAAATTCATGTACACTACTAAACTCAAATCATCATTTTCATTTTTAATATTTAACAACTTCATGCCTGTCATAATGTTTGGCATACAGTAGACGCTGAACAAATTGTTTTTGAGTGGAGAGGTGAACAGAAAATTATTTAATAAAAGACTGAATTTGAAATTCTCATCTTGCCATCCCCTAGCTATGTACTTTTAGACATATTACTTATCTTTATTTATATTGCCGATGACAATAATATTACACGTTGAGATTATCTCTGCATTTTTATTATAAGGAACTATATTTTTGTGCATTAGAGAAATGCTCTTTCAACAAAAATGGGAAGTTATTTTTAACAAAATGTTTGATATATCTTACATAAATAAACACTCATTGGTAACTGTTTTTACTTTGCAGTCATACTTATTTTATCTATTTAACTAAAGATTTCTACATTAAAAGGGAAAGAGAAATCACACATGAGTTTAGTAATATGGTAAGTATTTGAAAAACAGGATATATCTCTGATATGCCTAAAAGTTTTGTTAAATGATATGACTTGATTTGATACGGTCTTTGAATCACAGTTTAATTCATTCCTGTTTATTTGTTCCTCTAGTATAAATCAGGTTATACATTATTTATTCATGTTTCCTTTTAAACCATCTCAAATCCGTTGCTTATTATATTTCCGAGATGTATATAAATAAGCATATATTTCTTTCTCTTACTTTCTTCTGCTTATGCAAATTTTTCATTTTGTATTTCAGCATTATCATTTTCATAAATACATTTTAGATGACATTCTTCTCATGACATTCCAGTGTATCTAGTTGAATGGAGCATATTTGCTATATTTTAAACTCATTTTCATGGTTGACTCTTCTCGCACCTTTACCCATATTCTTTTGCTATTCTTTATACCTTCTTACCCTTTCTCATTTCAATATGATTGACTTAAAGTGAAATCCAATTTTTGAAGCATCTTCCCACAATTTATGTTATTTCCTATAAGTGTGTAAACTCAGTGTTAGTAAGAACTTTATCTCAAATTATCTAACTTATGGGCAGACCAGTTTAGAGAACTTCTTAAATGTACCAGATCAGAGTAGCAATAGTAGGCAGTCTGGACCACATAGAAATGATGAACAATCTTTGTGAAGCAAACTTTAAAATCAAAGTGGATAAATTCACCAATGTTACATCCCATCTCATTTTAATATGCACACCTTGTAATTGCATACATAAGGTTGCATATTCCATCATCTGTGTAAAGAAAATCAGATAGAAGTTGTACATTTGTTGGGATTACTAGTCAGTGAGAAACTGCATTTATTTCCTTATGTTTCTTGTTTGATTTCTTTACTTATTTATTTCAAGAAGGAAAGGAAATAGTACAATGGCCAGTTAACAATGATTGGATTGGGAAAGATGTAAAAGACTAAGTAATATGTAATGAGCCAATAGCCTTTTACCAACATATGACAAAGAAAAAAAATGAATATTTCATGGGCTTTTATAGCACTTGAAAATGAATAATAATTCTCAAAATAAAGACCAAGATTATTTAAGACAGATTTGCAATGTTAGATGAGGTGTAAGTGTACTCTTATATACTCTCATAGTATTTTGTATTTTTATTTCAATTTAAGTTCTATTAATGCTCTCATGAAGAAAAATAAGAATGTGATGGGTGATGTTTATATAACATTAATGCTACTAAGTTATGTGAAGTCTTAAACAGTAAAACAACAGAAATCTCTCTCAAGCTCTGTACTCTCTTTTAGCTTTTGTGAAATCTTTATTGTCAAGTTTCTTGAAAAGTGTTGGTTACACCTAATATCTTCACTTCATCACCTCTTGTTCACTTCCTAAAACACTGCATTCTGCTCTCTTTTTATGTTTTAAATTAATCTCTCCATAACAAAGCCCCTAAGACCTATTGATGGTCAGTCCCCATGGACATGTTTCTGATCTTTTATAAACTTGATTTTCCTCCAACATCTGAGGTGCAAAAATCTTTAATTCTTAAAATATTCTCTTGCCTTGGAATGTATCATTCTCTCTTCAGTAATCAACTACTTTAGTTTCCTCATCCAGTGGCTGCTATTTTGTTCATGTTCACTTGGGTTGTCTCTATCTACACTGCCCTTGGGCTTGACCCTGTGACTTGGGCAATGGAACAATAGCAAGCTTAAAGCAAAAAGAGACTTGAAATGTGCTTGCTGATTGGGTTGTACTCTTGGAACCTAAGAGCCATGAAATAAAGCCCAGTCACCACCTGTCACCCCTGCTGACAGCCAGCCTTCCCCCAGAATCAGAGCCCCCAAAAGCAGCAGACTGGCAACCATAGATAGCTTAGGGAGCACAATTCAAAATTAGAAGTGCCCTTTGGAGCTCTGTACAAATTGCCACTTCACAGAACTATGAACTATAAAAATGGTTGTTGATATAAGCCACTATGTTTTGGGGTGATTTGCTCAACAGAAAAATTTAACAGATATACTACTTTCCCTTTTGTATCTAAATCTTAATTAGTGACACCACCATCTATTCTATTATCTATCTGGAGACCCAAGGTCATTCTCAATTTTTTTTTTCCCATTTTGTCCTTCATCTAATAGGTCTTTAAGTTGTGCTGCTATTTTTAAACTTCAAATTATTTTAATATTGAAATGTTTGAAAATTTTATGAACTTTCATAATTGTGATTATGAATATATGCTAGAATTATTAAACCCCAATAATTAGAAGTGGAATGATTTGTTCATTTTGGAATATGAATTTAAATACCTCTCTCTCCCCTTAGATTCTATAGGCCACTGTCTCTTTCATAACACACACAATTTCTGATTGTCTTATATGATGCAGATATGAGCCTATTGCTAATCCTTTTATTTTATTTGTTACCTAATTAATTCTGAGCCTCTGAAAGGTTTTTGTAGTCTTCCTTCTAAAAGATAGTATAGCGAATGAAAAGATGGTCTATTTGTTGAGGATTTTTTTTTTATTATTATAAAAACCAGAAATTGTGTCTGTGGTTGTTTCACTGAGATGTAAAATCTCCATCATCTTGATTCCTTGTTTAACCAAAGACTGTTTGCACAGCTTGCAAAGAATACTTTTCTAGGAAATTAATTCTCTATAGTGCCTCTGTCTCATGGCCGTGTTTGCCAGCTTTCAGGACCAGAATTTCTATTCTCATTCACAAAGCTAAGTAATACCCACAAAATCCTTGAAGGAATTTAAAATTAAGTTTCTGATAATTAGAATACAAGAGGGGAAAATTGTTAAATATTTGACACTGGAAATTCATGTGAGTGTGAGTGTCTTTTCTAATCACACCTATCATAAATGGTATGCACAGGAAGCATTTTAAAATACGGCCAACGTTATTTTTAGCAACTTAAATGCTTTGCCACTTAGCTCAAAATGACATGCCCTTTCTAAAGTAATCATGGAAACAAATGAAAATAAGGCTTCTGCCGAGCAGCCACTCAGTATAGCTTTGGAGTTGACTGAATGTATCATAGGACATTGGTAATGCTGAGCTTATTGAAACAATGCCCATCAATTGTTATACTATGTTGTCTGCTTATGCTTATAGCTGTTTCTTTTTGTTTGCATTTAATATGCCTTACTTGTAGCAGCTGTTCAGTAAATAATGTTAGAATAGATGAAAATCAACCAATATTAAGTTATTTATGTCTTAAATTTTCTTTCCTAACTTTTTAAAATCGCTTTGTCAGCAGAAAATATATCCTGCTGTGTTATAATACATGGAGGAAATACATAGTTTTAGAATCTAAGAAATCTGCTCTACCTCTTTTAAAAACTGTTCTCTTCCTTTAAATCTGTGTGTCGATTACGGAGAAAACTTGTGTAGAGACAGTGCAGAATTCTAAAATACAAAATTTGAACATGGGTGATAAAAATCTAAATCACACCAAATTGATGGGCACTCAACTGGGTCACTGTAGTTGAGTGTGGGGAGATGGAGATGAGGAACAGCAACATGAATTTAATCAAATTGCATTCTTCAGAAAGTACATTTAAAATTCAACTGAATATGAATGATATTCAATAGAGTGCTAAGCTTAACACTGTAGTTTTTCTTGGAAATTTTTTATCAAAACTGGGCCTGTTATTGCTACTTTTTAACATGACGTCAACAAAATTAAGTCTAGAAAGCTGCAAGTTACAATTAGATGATTTTTCCATTTCTATAAGAAAAAATTATTAGAAATCAATAATTTTCCTACTTTGTACATTTCAGATTTTTTGTTTGTATCTTGAAACAGCTAGCATATTCAAGAATTAGATTTACATGTTTAGGATAAACACTGTTATGTATGTATAGAAGGATTGGTAGGGGTTTGGTTAAATGAAGTAGCAAAGGTACAAAAATAAGCCATTAGAAATGGCTTAATAGTCAATGCAAACCACTGATGACCACTATGTATGCATAAGAGTGTACCCTACTTTCTACCAACCCTTCTGCTTCCTATTTGGCGTGTGTCCAAATTTCTGCTGTGTTAACATTTGCTTCTGGGAGGAGATGAAGGAAAAAAGGTCCATAAGGTTTCCATTGGCCCAGATAGTAGAAACATCTGCTGAATTCACAAGCAGCTTGCTGGCCCACTCAGCAGGGAGAATTGATGCTTATCAACCCTGCCATATGAGTTGATGTTTCCTGTGCCCTGGGGCTACACAAGCTTAATCAAGAAAGAATAAGGAAGTGCGTTACATGTCAAAATACCCTCATTAAGCAAGCATTATATTTTTTAAAGTAACTATCATGGCACTGTAAGTTATGAATTTGTAGTAATGAAATTTAAATTCTAACAAATAGTAGGGTTTATTGGATCATTTTATCATTAATTAGATATTCTGGGTAATGATGGATTCCACGCATTTAAAACTTTCCTTAAAAAGATTTAACCTTTAAACTGGAAGAGTTGGTTATCATTGTCCTTAATAAGAAAAAGTTTGTTGTCTTTATAGGTAACTTTAAAATTAGTTGGTCAATGATTCCAATAGTAAGAGTTGGGATTATAGTCCCCAAAGTGAATTTAATGAATTGTTACTAAGTATAATTATTGATTTGAATATACATACACATATATTTTCCATTTTGAAAGTAGTTGTATTTAAAAGTGTACACTCATTTCCATGTTGCTGCCAATACCCCAACCCGTTGGAACTTCTTGCATTTGCACTTTGAGTCCGTAGCTCATTCTATTCAGTGCCTGACATTTGAAAAATCTATACCTTCCAGTTATTTATTACAAATTTTGAAAAACACAATACTCGGTAGATATCTAAATTTGAGCCATGAGATGAATCAGCTACTATGAATAATATATAATCAGTATAATATATATATTTTTATTTACAAATACAATTTATAATACATAAAGAGAAAGATATCTACACCTCTAAATCTATGTGTCTGTCTCTATAGCACATATCTTTGGTTTCATTTCTATCAAAACATATGACTGGGAATTTGAAGTGAAAATCAGTTGTTGCATAAATTATAGAATTCATGAAATATGTCATAATGTATTTAGTTCCAATTTGATATGGACAGGAAACAATACAAATCAGAACAGTTTTGAGCATGAATAATGTGATTATTCTTGTAGGAAGAGCCTTTACTTCAGCAGACAGGCTATGCAGAAATGTTTTTTTGTTAATCTGATATTACCGTTGCAGTGCCCACTTTGCTAGAGCAGCAGTACAGTTTTGGTTTCATATATACACGATAATGTCCATGAGACTCAAGTAGATTTATCCAACATCAGATTTACCCAAAGGTCACAAGACAAGTGATTCAGGGATGTCAACGTCTAGCCAGAGGCTTTGTAACTTCCTGAAATGCTTCTGAATGTGCTCAGTCACTCCTTACCCGAGAGTAGACCTACTTGGTATGAGCTGCCTCACCTCAGAGAAGCCTCCACTCTGGTGTCCATTCAGCTTTATGCCTTGCTAGTCACACAGCCTTCTCAGGACTGTGTCATCAGTTCCCAGTCTCTAGTACAAATACATCTAGTCAATACTGATCATTTATTATTCAATAGATAACCTTGACAGTGAAATGTAGGTGCTTAGTCCAGTACATAGATCCAGTATACATCCATGGATTCCTTGAATAGCAAAGGTGATTCAACCAAAGTCAGATTTTTAGGATTTCCTGAGACTAGAGAAAAGACCCAGAACCAGCTGCTAATCTTTTCTTTCCAACATTATAGTGAAGAGACTATCAGCTTTGCTATAGATACATATATTTTTTCCAGATACCATTTTGCAACCATCTCTTCAGAAAAAACACCCTTCAAATTTAAGAAACTAGATGAGATAGTTTAAAATTCCACCTCAGTTTATTTTATTGAAGTTTAATTTTGATAATTTCCACTAAAAACACTTCAATTTATTCTAATATTCTAATTAACAGATTAAAGATGTAGTAACCCACCAAAAAGGATATGAGAAGATGGTATTAATTTCCTTCTCTGCCTAATCAAAAATATAATTCATATAATTATTTGAGCTGAGTTATCTGTACAAATCTATACAAAGTATCAAGTTTCATTTTAATGTTTTCCCACAGCAGTTTCCCCTTGCTCTCACAGGGCAATGTTCCCCTAGATCTAATGTGGCACTACAAAGGACTTGAACATCAAAGCATGTAAACATGGACAAGATGGGTGAAATCAACATTAATGAAATCTTTGTGCATTCAGAAATGATCAAACAGTGAAAAACACACCCTATTAACCACTGTGTTATTACATTTTTTTTCAAAAGGGAGCTTGTTCTTTGGGGAATATTTCAAGTAGATTCATAAGTTACTGCATATTGATCAACACTTAAATAATTAAAGGGATATCATTTTGAACACAGTGTTCACGTGTTCATAAAAATGTGCCCACTAGGTCCAAGGCAGAATGAAAAGTGATTTGTTTCTGCCTGTGCTATCAAGGACTTTTGACACGTCTCAGATTTATATAACAGTGGTTGCCTTGGGCATAACAATTCAGTTATTGGAAAAGAAAACACTTATTTTTATGATATTAGTCAGAGGAATTATTTTATAAAGTTTATAAAATGTACTCTTATACAGGAAAAAACTCAAATGTCTTTTTACCTCACTTTTGTTCTCTTTTGGGAACTCATTATTTATTTGATAGCATAGTATTACTATCCACCAAGGGAACTCTATCTTTGAAAAAGAAAACTGTTTTAAACATAATATTTATATCACAGATAGTTTACCAGCAAGACTTTCCTTTCTCCCAAATAACTATTGCAACTTTAAAAATAAACACTAAAATGGAAGTCCTCCATTATTAATAACAAGGATCTTCTCAAGGCAATGACACTTGAGAGTGGAAGGAAGGGATAAATCCTCTATCAAAGAGTAGGAGTTATGTGGAAATATGAGTAACAATTTTGTTTTAGTATAAGTTCAAGTCAGTAAATTTGGGTTTTCATTTACTGGAAGGTTATTTACAGTATAAAATAAAAAATACCAAGAGGTTGGTTACCTTTACAATAAATCCCCCTGATTTCATGGATTCTTTGATATTTTCTCAGTAGGGTTCTTGACTGTAAACAGACTTTTTACAGTGATTCATCTCTGAGATTAAAAAATTCTTGATTTAGGGATAATGATTAATGAGCAGAAAAAATACTATCTTCTGAGAATGTGTACTGGGTCACAGCATTTCCTTGAATGGCTTACAGTTGCATGTAGAATAAATATAAGCTCCTTATTATGATATAAAAAAATTCCTGCCATGCTTTGCCTTAACCTTCTTTCCTACCTCACCTTGGGTCATCTCATATCTCATCTGTTGCTTCTCTAGGTCCAGATGCATTGGGTTTTTTTCTTTTTCTTCCTTCCTTCCTTTCTTTCTCTCATCCTTCCTTCCTTTCTTTTCTTTTCCTTTCTTTTTTCTTTTCCTTTCTTTTCTTTTCTTTTCTCTTTTCTCTTTTCTTTTCTTCTTTTCTTTCTTTCTTTTCCAGTTTTTTCAATAGCCAGCCTCTTTGCTGCCTCTGGCTCAGGACCTTTAACAACAGTTAATTACTTTTTGACTTACTGGCTCCCTCTCAAACGTTCTTGTCCTCTGGCAATTTTTAAATGGGTAATTCTTTCTCCTCATTTGGGTTTCAGCAGAAATAGCAACACCTTTTTAGCCAGACCTTCCCATTGGGTCTCTGTGTTTTCTTGTTTTACAGTCTATCTTTAGGCAGTAATTCTAAAGATAGAACTTTCTGTCATTTCTACCTTGCTCCCAGTTGTAGCCCCAGCACCTACCATGTGAAGCATATTCTAGGCAGTATTTGTGGAATTAATTAATGTCTTGGAAGTATATTTCATAGGCAAAAGCCATTCCAAATGGAAAGAGAAGTTTCAGAAAGCATTAACATTATATATGTGTATTGTTAAAAATATATGTTTAACATATGTTAAAAAAAACAATGTTTAACCAAGTAAATTTAACGATCTAATTGGTTTTAGTAGGCAGTTCATGAATTGGGCAGCATCACATCTAGCAACAAGGAGGGTGCTCTGAGGGGTGGTACAAAATGGAAAGTTTTTATAGGAAGAAGGGTGGAGCAAGGAAGACTGTTAGTAAAATTATAGGAAGGATTATTTCTAGGCTAGGCTATCTTTGGGGGCAAGGGGAACTTCACCAGTTTCATCATGCAAGTCACCTCTTCTTCCTCTAGGGGGTGTTGGGATGTGGAGGGCCCACGTGACAGAAGACCTCATTGGTGTTGACCAGAAAATTTCAAACTGGTTGATTAAGATTATGTTTCTGGGGAAGGTCGAAACTACAGTTAGTTTGGGTATTAAATCTAGGTTTGGTATCCTGGGCTTTAGCCCAAATGATGACATTTTGGGCCTGTGTTTTTTCTGTTATATATAGTTCATATGCCTAATGTGAACTGATTATACATGATTAAATGACAGAAGTTTGACATCAGTCACATTTTTTCTTACGTGTATCTTGTGTGAAATTCACCTCAAAATTCTTTATCGCATCACAGAATCCAAAGAGTTATAATCCAGGCATCTATGTCACTCTTTTGTATGTGTATTTCTATTCAGTACACCATTGCAATTATTTAAATTTTCTACAGAGAATAATAGATGAAAAGAATATTAATGTATAGGCAACTACAGATGGTCAATATCATTTTATGCTTGCAGAGCATGCATAGATGTGGTACAATCCAAAAGAAAGATGTTACCAAGGTATATTTACTACATCTAAGTTAAATCATTAACTAGCAACAATATATTAAGCAACAATTAGAATTGGTATAATTTTTTTTTCATTTAGGATTAGGAAGAATTTGTGTGAAAACTAGATTGAAGTCCTAACATTTTCTGAATTTATAATTTTTCTCCCTGTCTTTACCTTATTTTGTTGTATTTTATATATTTGAAACAATTATGCAGTTGAAATTAGGATTTAATGATACTTGCTTTCTTTTCTTTTTTTTTCTTTTCATTTAACTTACTCCTAGAAATGTTACTAGACATTTTAATTTTCCTTGAGGTTATTAAATACTTTAAAGTGTACTGTAATTCATATTTTTGCTTTTTTAAAAGATATCATTCTTATGAGTCCTACCAACTGAAACAAAACTATTTGTATTTTTTTTTTCCCTTTTCAGTAGTATCAGGTTGAAGTTTTTCCCAGGGACTTCAATTTTAAATAGTTATGTCCCACCTAGTCCACTTTTTTTTGCCTCCAGAAGATTGATGATTGTACACTCAGCTCTGTATGACTCACCCTGTCTTCAGGAGAGTCTTACCATCTGTGTGTTTCTTTCCGGAGTATTTCCTCCAGGTTGACATCTCAATTTAGAATTTAGTTACGTGATTGAGCTTCACTGTGAACCAGACTGTGATTGTGGTCATAAATTTTTTTTCTATGGAAGGCTGCCTCTCAACTGTTCATCAGTTAGCAAGTAAAGCTAGTCAGTTCTAGGTCTTGCTCATTCACCCTGAAAACAGTATTCTAGAAAGATAAAATGACTTTATGCAAACATGTTAGTTACAACATAAGTGTGTTTTGACGTTACAGAAATAATTTGAAAATTCTCTTATTCTTTCATTTTGCCTTACAAGACATATAGTTTCCTTTTCATTTAAAAATTGTTTCCTTTGCTTTTTCTTCTTCTACCTCACAAACTTGGAAGATTTATTTGTATAGGAAGAAAAGAATCGTTGTGAATATAAATGTGAACAATTCATCAAGTTCACTTTTTCCTTAAACATTTATATGGCTTCATTCAAGAAACTCTTGTTTGAATTTTTTGAGAGAAAGCCATGTTAGGGAATGAATTAAATATAGATAAATTAATGAAAACCAAAAAAATGGTTTATTTTTTAAAATAAAATTCTATTTTGGTAGTAAAGCTAGGTATATTTAATCTAGTCCACCAAGTCTGTGGTATGTAAACAGTTCTGTTTATTATGCATCTTGGCAGGGTAATAAGCAGAAAAGAAAAAGCTAAGAATATAAAGAACTGATTTTGTGCAGATACAGTTAAAAAACAATTGGAATTTTAAAAATCAGATGTTTTAAAACATGCTAAAGCAATACAACCACTAAGCAAGAACATAAAGCAGCCATAAAACAGTGTTTCCTAGGATTTTATAGGTATTATCTGAAGCTTAGAATTTTGTAATTTAGGGAAAACATACATTTTGTGATGTAGCTTAGCAATATAAAATCAACGGAAGAAACTGGAGAAATCTACTTTATGTAGAAAGAATATCTGTGGTGGGAATATTTATAATACAAAAGGCTGAGGTATACAGTCCCACAAAAACGCTTTTGAAATGCAAAAGAAGTCATTAATGTTATATTTCACCCATATTGCAAATTTCTCCAGGGCTAGCCCTGATCCTGATAATCAAAAATCAGCTCTAACTATAAATCCTATCAGAGACACAGCAATTGGCAACTAGTCTTGATGGAATGTTTTGGAGTTAAATGGGTCACCTACCTACTCAACAGTCACAGTGTAGGTCAATTGGAAACAACCCAACAGTTATCCCATAGGTCCCCTGGTCTACTGTGAGTATACAGGAAAACCTATTACCACGTTCTGGAAAAGAGAAAAAAGTGAAATTTCTATAGGAGAGTTCTGATTCTCTGGGTCAGAAGCTGTGGGAGCCACTGTAAATCTGAAAGAGCCTTTTGTCATGGATCAGAAGCCAGCAAAAGACTAGGGCCAACCTTTGGGTACAGAAGAGTTTCTGCTCCAGGAGTTGGGAGCAGAATGGGTCACCCACAATGGCCGTAGTGAACACCAGGATCTAGTCTACAGGATTGTAACTGCTGAAGCTGCCAGTTTGGCATTGTTACACTGATATCAGGATAAGAGAGCCCTTCCAACCTTTCCTGGCCTTGTAAGACCCACTGCCTGCCAGCTTTATTTCTTCCCTGCCTTGGTCTGGCAGTTGCAATGGAACACAGGTCTCCACAGTACTTCCTGTCTCTATGGAAACTGGCAGGCAGCACCAGATGGATGGCCGTGCTCCACAGTGGCTGGGCAGGGGAGGGCACGGGAGGTGGGTACTAGGTGTTACACTCTAAAAGCCACGCTGAATCTGAAAGGATGAAGTAGAATCAAAGAAAAATAAATTAATGTGGAAAAAATAAGTTTTCCTGGAAACTCATAGCAGACCCAGGGACCTCTGGGAAAACTACTAGATTGTTTGCAAGTGAACTACACAGTGACTGTGAAAACAGAATACTTCGTTTTTCAGACAAGCCTAAAAGCTAGAGTGAAATGGGCAAAAAAATAAATAAATAAATAAATGAGTAGGAGACTTAAGTATTTGAAAGAACAAAGGGGCATTCCAAAAGTGGAAACCTTCTACACTTGTTTATCAGCCTTAATTTTCCCTCTAATTTCCCTTCTCACATGACGGAACATTCATCGGACTTCTCTTGAGAATTATCAGCCTGCATTAATGACATTGGTGCTTTTCAAACCAGTAGGCTTTAGTATGCAATATGTGTTTCAGTCCACACAACTACTGAGCCACAACTTTCACATTAGAAGGTTATTTGTTTAGAATGCCTTCAGTAATTTAGTGGAAGTAATAGCATGCTGTGTGTGCATTTAGATATATTTTTAGACTCTAAGCAACAAGAATGATCTTGAACTTTCTAAAATGCAGGGGTTTTTTGTGTAAATACCCCAGACCAGTTGAGAGAAGAGATGAGAGAGAGAAACACAAAGCGGAGAAGAGTTAAAGGGAAGACCATAAATAATAATAGGCTATCTTTGTATTTCCTTCAAAAATGAATTACCTGTTTCTGTCCTTTCTTGTTGAGGTTTGTATTTAAGAACCTTCAACCTATTCTGCATCTACTGATCTATTTGGCTTTTGGGCTCTTCATACCCAAAACAGGAGAACCTTAACATGAGGTCACTATTTTACATGTAAAACAGCCTTCTTGCGAGGACACAAAATTATTTTAAAACAAAGCAAAACATTATGTATGCCATTTGATTCGGGTGCCAACACCTCTGCTGAATTAATTTTGTAGGTTGAGTTGACAGTTTTTACTTCTCATAAATATATTTCAACAGGAAGGGTTAAAATCCGCAGCATTTTCTAACTCATGAAAGGTTTACACTTTTTTACTGTATCTTAAATTCTCTGCAAATCTTGTCTTTAATTTGTTCCCATTCACTGTTTTTAAATCTGGTTCTTCCTTTGAGAAAATTTTGCTCATTTTCAGGAAGAAAAAAAATAATGAGGTCCTCAGTTCCTGTTGAATAACCCACAAAATTTGATCATTAACCCTGGAAAGTCGCTGACTGTCACTCCCTCTCAGATGTTCAGTGCCTCAACCTCTGCCTGTCTGTCTAGATATATCTCAGGTGATTATTGCTTTTACTAAGTAAGCACTCATGCACTCATGCCACTGTTGTGGCCCACACTTAATCTTTAGCACAGGAAAAGAGATGGAGAAAACCATTGCTTCCACTTATCATCCTTTCAGGAGATAGCAAGGCTTGAATAACGCCATTTATGAAAACAGCCTTGCTTTGGGATCGGTGTTCAAGCATGATCTTCACCTGTATGCTCTCTTTCAACAATACTGCTGGCTTCAGAGACCTCTCTTCACTGTTTTGCCTATTGCTTCTCTGTGACAACGGGCACATCACAGCCTGTCACCAAGGTTGAGGTGGCCATAATCTTAAAATTTGTTTCTTTGCATGACATGTGCTAGGCTCTTGGTGGTCAGACAGGAGGGTGTGCATGAAACGTGTGAGGGGAAGACAACTCTTAACTAACTGAGGTGAACAGAAGCCAAGATTCAGTTCATTTGATTTTGAACTTGGTAATTGCTAATCTAGACAAGGAAAGGTTTGAACCAATCTTTCCCTAAGTGTACAACAGATGGAAAACATTGAAGGAATAATGACAGCTATTTAAAAACAGGGTCAGGAGAGCTATTTTTTTTCAAAATATTGACAAATCATTCTTCATTAATTAACCTGTCTTTCACAGCAGTAAATTAGCAACTTATTTACATGTAATTACTAACAGTGACTTAAATGTTTTTCAGCCACTGATGCTAGTTAGAGAGAAACTCAGCAGCCTAAGAAAGACTTGAAGTTCAAGATCACGGTCCACAGAGTAGAGAAAAGAGGAGCTTATTTGAAAGGTTTTTATTGGAAAAACGTTATGTGGGAGGGGAAAATGGCTGTTTGGAAAGTGATTGGAGGAAAAAAGGAAAAAAATGATTAAAGAAGAGACTCAAAATATGATGAAAAAGAACTTCAAAAACAGAACTAAACTGCAGTGGAGAGAGCTTGTTGGCTTTCAGACACAACAACAGCAAAACCTTATTTATGCTGAAAATGTATGTAACAGCCCTCAGAAAAAGCATTAAGGATGGCTTTTTCAGTGCTGTGCTGTAAATGTTTAACCACTGGCTCCATGGGAGAAAACACTGACTTGAGTTGTAAGCCAATTACCACGGTGAGAATACTCCCACTGTGGTCAGTTTCACGCTCCTGACTTCTGTCACTGAGTGTGAAGAGAGAGGCCCTGCAGTCGGCTGAACCTCACGAGCTGGAGTCAGCCAGCTAGCTTGAGCACATCACTGCTTTTCCTTTAATCTCAGATGTTCCTTCACTTTATTAAAAATAGATGTAAAAGGTCTAACTGCATCTTAGACATTTTTGACTGCAAGCTATATGTTTCTTTTAGAACAGCCATTGAATCAGAATTAAGGTCATTTTATTTTCAAAGCAGTTCTCTGGTTAAGCACTTGAGGTCTCAAGACCGAAGGCAAAAGTTCAAATCCTGCCTGCTGCACTGTCTAGCTGTGTGACTGTGGGCACATTGTTTAAGGTCTCTTTGCATCAGTTTTCTCATCTTCGAGATAGAGATGATGGCTGGATTGGCATGAAGATTAAATCAATCATTGATAAAGAAAATGTACTTAGAATACTGCCTAGTATATGTGAATGTTCAGTTAAGGTTAATTGCATTTTTCATTTATTTACTGCTGACTTAGTGATGGATGAGGGATGAGATAACACAGGAAGGGTATTATTAAAATGGATGCTAATGCAAGGGAAATTGGACCAGGAAAGGAAGATAAAATATTTTCCATTTCAGAGGTCTGTCTACCTAAGAGGGCTTAGGTAGGGTTCATTATGCTTAATAAAAGAAGTTTTTGTTTTCTATGTTTTTTTCCCCCTTCAGAGCATACATTTGTCACAATCTGTCTTTTCATGTCTGTTTTGGGAGCTGAAAATGGTATTAGATATGTCTGTTCTAGATCACCATCTGTTTTATCTTCTCACATACACCTCTCAAGATTTTCAAGTAGAACTTAAAAACAAAATGTTTTAAGACTTTATACTTACAAGGCTTTTCTGATTTAGTTTTCCCATATTTTTTCAGTGAAGAATCATTCTCTCCTGTCTCTCCATTTTTGACCATGAACAAATGCAGCAGACTTGAGTTACTTCAGTCATTCTACTGTCACAATTCCCGTACAAGTGCAGTGACTGCTCTAAGAAGATGCTTTCATTTTGTATGGTGGGCACCTACACAGATACAGATTAACATATACAGTTAAGCCCTGTAGCCAATTCCTAGAGAAGTAAAATGCCCTAGGTCACCTGACTCTTATTAATTAGCTTAGAAACAAGTAAGGGAGATCCCTATTTATGAAAACAATGAAAGGACATAAATTCAAGGAAAGGAGGAAAAAATTTGGGGGCATAGGTTGCCTGGAAAAATAACCAGCTTCCACAATTCCAAATTTGAAATTGTGTTTCCTTTAAGTCTCATCACAAACTTGTTTGAAAAAAAAGTCTCCTTTGAAATCTAGGATGGTGATGAGCTTAGCCAGAAGAAGGATCTTTCTAAAATAAGGCCTCAAAGGTATGACCAATGCAATGCTTGGTAAACAAGATGAATCCTGCACCACACCTAGACTGCCTTCTCTGTGGTCTTCACACTCTCTCCTAGTTTCTGATTACTTTGCAGACTCCTTAGCAAGTTTCTCTTTCTCTATGCATCTTTTGGTGTTGATTCATACAAGGCAAGACATGATGTAACCTCCCCCAAATATTTTTCTGATGAATACATTGAGGATAAATCCTTAACTTCGTAACATACTGATATTTCTAATTGGAAAATTTAGTGATGTCTTTAGAAAGTCTCTCTGAGATCTAATTAAATGACAACCTACTGACCTTGGGCCAGGAGGAATTAAAAGAAAAAAGCAGCAGCTGACTTGATGCTGTCTCCAAGTTATAAGCAGAAGTAAGAAGCAATTCAAAGCTTTGAGAAGTAGTTTGACTGCCTACAACACTGGCTTTTGAGTTGATTTTGTAGACTACATACCCTAAGGGTATTTAGGATTAGTAAATTCTCCACATGAGTTTGCTCTCTATTGGGAAAAGCTAAATTATTTGACTGCAGGGATTTTAGGCTGCAGGTCCCAGAGAACTAAAATCATAATACTTTAAAGTCAGAATCCATGTGGGGAGAAGATGGAGGGAAGCTGTCCTCATCACCTACTGGAAGGACAAGCGTAGGTGTGCTAGTGTCTGTGGAGCCCCTAACAAATGTTAGTTTTTTCTTCTATAGATTGTTAAAGAAAGACTGAAATAATTATTAAAAGTAAATTCTAAATAGGATAGGACGTTTAAGGGCAGCTCACATTGACATCCTCTCGGATTTTAATATTAAAACTGAAATTTATGAGGACATAGTTCAGCTAGGTATGCAATTTAAAGTTTCATTGTTAAAAGAGTATTCTTTTTTTTTCATTGTTGTATTATTCACATTTAAACAAATATGAGATGACCCAGCAGCCTTTGTGGGAAAATAAGAATAAAATGTTAAACTTTCTGAACAAACTTCAGATGGTTCGTTGACTGTTTCACCATGGAGAAATCACTTAACCTCCCAGTGTCAGTTTACCCATCTGTGAAATGAGAAGGATAATATTTTCTTACGGGGATGTTTTGAAAATTATTTTGCAAATGTAGTGGATGAAATTGTTGCAAGCATCACTGCGCTTTTTCCACTTCTTTAAAGAAGAAGACACTATTATTTATGTACCCATTGATAGTCAAATTGTCATCTGGGATGAATCATGTATATTTATTAGTAGTTGTGTGCTTTTCATTACCTAAAGAATCCCCTCTTCCCCTAGATTGCTCAGTTTATGCATGATGTCAATAACTGGGGACCTGAGCAAAGTTATCTTAAAAACATTCTGAGCTCCATATTTATGAGCTGCTAATCTGGTATCGCTGGTAATTATTCCTTCTTTCTGTTTTAGCACACCTTTTCTCTGCTATTGTTTTTTGCCTCACCTCACTTCACAAGATTGATAGTTCTCCATGTTTCCCTGCTAGAGGTCACCTCTGAGCTGAAGGCAAAACATATCTCGCTCTGGCATCTGTTGACTTTCAAGTCAACTATCAAAGAATTTATTCCAGACATTGCCTAACCTCAATTTAAAAACTCCACCCTTAAGTTTACAGGAAGCTATCCTGGGAGTTGCCATAGTGACTCTTAAGAGGTTGGCATTGAGGAGGCAAAACTACTGATATCAGATTTTTCTACTTGATAGGCTTAATTATATAAGGTGGTCATGAACCTTGTGTCATTTAGGGCTGGAAAGAAATTTTCCCCTTCAGGCTCTTCTCTCTCTTATGGTGCCTTCTTGGTAGTAAGGCTTCCTGGTAGTAAGATTCTTTATGCCAGTAGCTCCAGTATAACCTCAAGTGGTGCTTGTAGTAATGATAGAATCATTACAAAACTAAAGAAGAAAAGGAAAATATATTTCATGGGTGTGATTAAGTCATCATAATGTTCTTGCACATGTAAATTATCCTTGACTTAATGAACCACCTTGCTCACATAATAGTGTTTTAACCTGGCTCTGGAAAGTCATTTTTTCTCCATGTTGATAATTGTTACCAGACTTGGCAGAGCTCATCTCCAGATCATCTTGCTGTAGTGAAATTTATGTATTATGTTCCGTGTGCATGAATTTTGTTTTAACTATTAGAAATGCTTTTACTAAGCCAAGTTATTCCATGAATTACTTTCATGAATTAGTGGGACACATAGGAAGCTAGAAATTTGATTACATTCTAATGATATCCAAAGTGACAAGGGTCATTTATAAATATATTTTTTCTTGATTATAAAAGAAATGTATATTCATTGGAAAAAATCAGGAAACTACAGAGATGAAACAAAGAAAAGTATTATCTCTATTTCTTGGTTTAGAATAATTACTTTAAGATTTTGATGAATATTCTGTAAGATGAACACTTTTTGAAGAATACTTACCTTGTTTTCTCCAACACATTCTGTATTTCTAAAAACAGCTACGTCTACAAGAAACCCTGGTGAAGTAGGATCCTTTTTTAGTCTATTTTATCAGAAATTAAATCTAAATTTCTAGTATCCATTTTTTATAGATTTTCAGCAATTATAAAAGCTACTGGCAAGTATTTTGCTTGTTTCCTCTGCTGCTTTATAGAGTTCAGTTCATCTAAAATTATTATCTTCAAAGATGACCAGGTCTAGCACCCTATAACTAATGCCAGGCTAAGGAAAATTAATGATAATCATGTTATTATTTAAATATACATCTTTATGTGTGGCTAGGAGGAAAAGAAGGTTTTCTGGAGCATGCAAAGAAGTATAAAGGAGTCCTAATGATCTGTCAAAACTGTTGTCCTTGATTAAGAGTTTTCAATTTTTTTTTTTTTTTTTTTTTTTTTACCATTTTGTAATATATAGTTTTGCTGTTGTTGTTTGGTTGGTTTGAATTTTACTTGGAGTGAGGAGTTAAGTCCATGTAGTTTTTGGGAAGTTAATCATTTTATAACTTTCATTTAATCAACATTTTCTTTAATCCCCTTTTAGGCAGCCAAGGGCAGTTTCCACTAACACAGAATGTAACGGTTGTTGAAGGAGGAACTGCAATTTTGACCTGCAGGGTTGATCAAAATGATAACACCTCCCTCCAGTGGTCAAATCCAGCTCAACAGACTCTGTACTTTGATGACAAGAAAGGTGAATACATTTTCTTTTAAATGTTTTAATCATATTCTAAAATATCCTAATTATAATGAATTTATTTTTCTGAGATGATTCAAATGATTCCTTTTGATTACCAAACTGCTACTGCTTGTATTTAAACATGTTAAATATTAAATACTTTAGTTTGCAAGTCATAAACACTAAAGATAACCTATGTCAACTTTTTAATAAAATAAACAGTTCTAATTCTGTTTCAAAAATAGTTTTATGCCTTCTCTTAACAATTATCTTTGCTCCTTGTACCATATGCTTTTGTTTTTATAGATAACTTGTACATAGATTGAATATTTTGTCCTCACTCTTGGCAATAGGATATGTCATTTTTATTAACCTTAGTTAAAATATTTAGAAGATACTACATGATTTTGAAAAGTTTTGTGATTTTATTTTCATGAATTGAGTTTGAAAGAATTTCGAGAAATGATTCCTGTAATAACGTTGAGAAGTAACTAAGGAATATCTAATGTGATATTTTTAAGCTTTTAAATAAGGATTTTAATCAAAAGCTAAAAATTGATTTTATGAATTAATTAATTGCTTTAAAGTTCCACAAATATAACCCACATAAACTAGTTTAGACTTCAGATATATTCAATGAGAATGAAATTTGTATAAGTAGAAAATAAAGTATAATTTTTTTTTTATTTCATTGGTTTCTAGCAAAAATATATCTAGGTTTTATCATGCTAGCTTTACGTAAGCTTTGTGTTTTGATCTTAAATTTACTAGTGGTTTTAGGGTAGAGAAGTCACATTGACTAAAAAAAAAAAATTCAGTGTTTACTTCTCTTAGCTTCTTCATGGTGTTTGTAGGAGTTTGTTTTAAATCAAGTGATTTATGTTACTTTCCAAAGAATGAAGTTCTGTTAGTTACAAATTTAAATACATAAGCAAACAGTCACATACAGGGATTTAATAACCTCTTTTTGTTTATGATAATAATTGATTACAAGTTTTTGTAAGTAAATATTTCAAACATATGTGCCCAAACATAAGGTGACTCCAATTTTAAGGAAACCTCTCATTTGCCCAATGATATATTTCAGAAGAAAATGTTTTGGGAGATAGCAGACTTTTAAGGATGTTCATGAATAGTTAAATATATAATTGGACTAATTTGTCAATTTGATTATATGTACCTATTTAAACTAATATAAAAACATAATGAGAGGGAGGGTATAGCTCAGTGGTAGAGTGCAGTGTTTAGCACACATGAGGTCTTGGGTTCAATCCCTGGTACCTCCATTAAAAAATAATAATAATAAATAAACCTAATTAACCTCCCCCCAAAAAACAACCAAATAATAAAAAAAATTAATTTAGAAATACTGCTTTTTTCCACTCCTGCATTTAACACAATAATCTTGCTTAGCAGCACTTTTTTGAAAATGTAATATACTATCAATGAGAAATTCGTCTCAAGCAACAACTATGCATTTTTGTAGCATGGGAAAAACTTTTGTTCATTCATCCTGCAGGAGTATAATAATGATTCCTATTATATATCAACTTATTGTACTGCTTTTTAAGGAGATATTTGAGTCATGTTTACAGTGACATCTACAACGGTGAGGTCAAATACTCAGACACAAAACCAAAATCTATATGAAATATCTTTGCCTTCTCTTTTAGTGATTCTATAAGGTATCCCCCATAGAATATCTGAAGCAAGAGTTGATTCAGAGTATTTCAAGCAATACATCTATCCCGTAGAAAAGAGAGAGAAACTTGTAGTATATTTATAAAGACTTTATTTCTAGAAAGTCCCTCTTTTCTGTGGGACAGTCATGGTGAGAAAAACCCATCATGTTATATTTGGGATATTTAGCAATGTTCCCAAATCTTTACACTGCTACAAAACACCAAATACATCTGACCCTATGTATTGTTGAAGTATGCATTGCTTCATTTCATTTTTTGCCTTTCCCGATTGTTTTAACAGCTTAGAGCTACGTTGAAAAAAGCCCGTCTGTGTGTGTGTGTGATGTAGGAGGTTTCTATTTTTGGTATTGGACTTTTTCTAATTCTATTGTGGTTCTAATCATCAGTTGCAACAGAATGAGGAAAAGTATTGAATAAAGAAACCTTTCAGAAATGGCAACCCAATCTATCTATCCCTCTCAAGTCCTTGGTTCAGTTCCTGTGTGATGTTGTAGTAGAAGGGATCTTTGGCATTGATGTCCTTCAAATGCAAGGGTTAGAAAATTAAAGCACTTTCTGAAGATTCTATATCACAGTTTTCCCCACAACGTCTTTTTGTCTGCATTTACCTGCCTAGATCTCCTCAATCCTAAGGCTAATTTCGAGCAAACAAGCATGCTAAATTGTGCCAGAGCCGAAGTGTGAAAGCTAAGTGTGGGTTAGCATGACTAGAGTAACCCACACGTGTTGTGCAAGTGACAGCTGCTCAGGAGAACAATAGGGAAGATGAAAGGTTGTCTGTGTCACTAATTTCACCAGCTTCTACAGGTGGCTGCTACTTAAAGGCTTCATCCATGGCTCTGTTCTTATTTCTGTCTCAAATTACGTTGCCAGTTGTTCTCAGGAGCTTTCCAAACAGACTCTTTCAGGTGTATGCTTGCTGTATTGCAGTGTTTTAATTGCATCTCAAAAGATTAAAAATGCAGCTGAGGTTGAGAAGCTTTGGATGTAGCAAGTCAGTTCTCACGTGAGTTCCATATCCCAGAGCTTTAATTTCTATACTGACATAGAGTGATGAGAAGGAGGGAAGGAAGGGAGGGAGAGAAGGGGGGAAAAGGAGGGGGACAAAGAGGGGAGAGAAGGCCAGAACAACAAAACAAATGCTTCTCATTGACATTGCTGCTGCCACTATGAGCCCCAAGAGGCATTTCTAAGTAGCCTTCTATGCTACCTGGAGGTCTCCAAGGATTCTGGCTGTGAGGACTGAACAAGGATCTCTTGCGATGGTGGCCCATTGGTTCAATTAGAATTGAATAAGCCTTTCCTGTTTACTTGGAATTATTAGCTATAGTAAAGCATGCAGAGAGTGGGCAGTTGATGATCAGCTAATGGAAAATTAAGCTGAACCCCTTTTCTTAGGAGTTAGGGAGGTTAAATGTGAATATTCAGGAATTTCTTCCCAAGGGAGATAGGTATCTGGGGGTGATGGAGGAGAAATTGGCTACAGTGAAGCTAATAGTGTATTTCTTACTCAGGCAAAATAAAGAAGAGGTCAGTGCATTCAGGCTTTGCTACCTTCAGCACATTTAATGTGATCAGTACCTTTCCCCAAGTACAAGGGGAGAAAATGAGGGTCAAACACTCAAGGAAATTTGTCCACAGACATTCAGCTAATGACTAGCAATGAAGGGATTTGAATCCAGGTGTGGCATATGTTAGTTTTAACTAGAATGCTCCTGAGAACAAAGGTGCCTGGGCACAGGTCACATTAAGTATAACCCAGGTGGCCTCTGCCATTGATTTTGGCAGCTGCCTTTTAGTTAAAGAGCAGCAGTTCCTTTCAGACTCTTGAAGATGGACATACAGTAAGACAGAGGGATGCATTAGAGTCAGCACTGCTCAGTAGAACTTTCCATGATGATGACAGTGTTCTGTATCTGGGTAGAACAATTCTGTAGCCAGCAGTCACGGGTGGATACTTACATTTAATTTTAAAAAAATTAAAATTGTTTTTTTAGTCACACCAGCCATGTTTCAAGTCCTCAAAAGCCATGTATGGTTACTATTTGAAAAGCATAGTTGGAGACCATGATTCACTTGTTAGATGCCAAAATAGATCATGTTCAATTCCAGCCTTGGCTGCAAAATACGGATTTTCCACCTGAGAAAACCCCAGGTCATCATAAAAACCTACCAAATATTCAGTACATGAAATTTTGCTGTTTAAATTGCACAGGTTTGATGGGGACATTGTAGTGTAGGAGACAGGGAGTCAGATGTGACTTCTAATTCTGTTTCTGACATCACCTGGCAGAGAATGAAAAGGGGCTCATTGATATCCCACCAAATCAGATCCTCTGGTCTTTGGATCAGAATTGCATTTTTAACAATTTCCCTCTCTACTTTGTGTGCACCTGAAGACAAGAAATCATCAACCCATGAAGTAGCTATTCAGTTACAATTCCATTTTATCTTCACATGATTTCTGTCGGAAGAATTTGTTCTATAGCACTTAAGAACCTATAAATCTAAATAGAAAATAAAAATTAAGAGGAAAATTTACAGGTCTTATGGGTCAGAGGGACCTAGAACAAATGTAGCTAAAGCAACATTCACTTGTTATGGGCTGCTTCTCTTTCTTTTTACACAATTGTTACCACATCTGTTATAAATAGTAGGTAAGCATTTGGAATAGAGTAGGGAGAATGAGAGAGTAAGGAAGCGAGTTCATTGAAACACCACATGAATGCTGTGTGGTATTTGGCAATAAAATTTTTTTAAAAAAATCAATTAGATCTGCAGGTATGGGGAAAAAACAACTGAAATTATACAATCTGATCACTTAA
This sequence comes from Camelus bactrianus, assembly GCF_048773025.1. Taxonomy (NCBI): domain Eukaryota; kingdom Metazoa; phylum Chordata; class Mammalia; order Artiodactyla; family Camelidae; genus Camelus; species Camelus bactrianus. The sequence goes on from NC_133539.1 coordinate 32,819,994, forward strand.
TGCTCAGGAAAGAACACTTCAGTTCCTTCCTATTATTGACAGAAAATACTTTGAACAAACATTTCCAGGAGTGCACAGTGTGTGCATTTAACAGACGTATCTGTGTGTGCTTGTGTTTGTTTTTATATCAAAATGTTAAATACATGACTTTTTTTTTCTGATATCTCTTCTTTATAATAGTTTTGCTTTTTTGAATTATGCTTCAGTGAATCTCAAAAATTTCCTGAAGGAAATTTTATTCTTGAGGGAATGAAAATAAATTTTTGTTAAGGGCATAGCCAAAAATCACTGGTGTTAATTATCCAATTATTCTGCTGATAATGTTACACTAATACTGGGGACAGAGAGAGAGGAAGAACATAAGTAGGGTTCCCTCAAACAAGCAGTGATAAAGAGAAGAAAAATGAGATGAACCTGAAATGAAAGTACACGTTCTCCTGGCTCCATGCCAACCAATGTCACCTGACAGCATCTAGTCCCACAACTGGTTTCAATCAATGTGACAGCCTTTAAAATAGCGAAGATTAACTCAGTAAAGCAGATATTAAGGTGGCCAATATCACCCTCCTTTTTGCTTTCTTAGGAAAAATCAGATAACATGTAAAAGTTACAATCAGGACATGAAATCAGTGATGAAAACTTGCAGTTACACATTAGTCTAAAAGTTTTAAATCACTCAACATGTTTACCTTTTCTTGTGGGATTCACAGGAACCCTGAAAGGTCGGTTTTCCCCTTTTATATATGAAGAAACTGAGATTTGCAGACTTGAATAACTCAAGTAGTAAATGACAAAATAATGATAAGATGTGAATTTTCTTAAGACAAGCCTAATTCACTTCATGCTGTATCATTCTGATAAGGACTTCATTTTATTGCTTTTTGGGAGTTTGTTGTTACTTATTTATTTATTTATTTATTTTACTTTTCCTGTGGGAATTATCACTTCTTTTAGGTCTTTACTCCAAAGTCACCCTCTCAATGACAGATCACCTGAACACACTTTAGCTCATATTTTAACCACATCATGCAAATAATTTAATATGTATTAGCAGATTTGTTAGCAAGTGCATCCATATTAAATGAGTAGAAATCAGGTTCCCACTAGGAAATAAATGATACACTTGAGTTAATGACGTATGAACACACTATTTACAGATGTACAGGCTTAATTAAGGAAACTAGTCAAGATGATGTGGCATCCAGGAGCTAGGAACAGTAGGAAACCAGTAGTAACAGTAGGCAATCAGTAGTAGGCCTGAAAGGGTGACAGAGGGAGCAAAAGCTACCGTTTTGGGAACAGGCTTCTGGTGAGAAGCTGAGGCTGGTTAGGAAGGAGGGGTGTGTGGAAATATGTAAATTGACTCCTCTTTCCTCCTACCTTCTGATCTCTTATCAATGCTTCCCATGGGCAGAGCCCAAATGGAAACCATAGGTCAAGGAATCCTGGGTAGTTTAGTCTCCCGGGGCAAAGGCCAGGGAAGATAATGGGTCTGGAATATAAGCAGAAGGTAACCAGTACAATTTACCGAGCATAAATAGATATTTCTCCCTGTCCAATTTTCAGTAAAGATAATTACCATCAGAAACCTTATGTCACTCTGTGTTCACAACTACCTTCAATTGGATTACTTCTTTTTGGGAGAAATAAGTTGCAACACTCAGCCCTTTTCTGAAACACATTACTTGTTTCAGTGTTATATCCCTCAGTTTTAATACATATTTTGAACTGTGTGCTATTAAATTTCTTACAAAAATAATTTGCTTTCACTTAGTCTGCTAATGATAAAGCCACTATTGTAAATTCTCACTAAGCAGAAGGAAAATTTTCAGTTGTACATTGTGTGATTCCTACCTTTATCTCTTTATGCTAAAACCTAGCAACCTGAAGAAAAATATAATCATATACATTGTAAGTTGTATTAATTATATGGTATCTATAACAGCATCAAGATTTGAAACTTTGACATTCAAAGCCACAAATATGTGTCTAATGCTTTCCACAAACTTTAATGTTTAAGCGTTTTAGAATTCAGCATAATTCCCATACTTGATATTATATTTTAGAGAAGTTAGTTTTCACTGATATTACTACTTTTTACCTTATTTTTTGTAATGTTTTTATTTAAAAATAAAAATAAAATTTACCACAAATAAATCAATTACCTCTGTGAAAATGACCAAATTCTTGAATTAAATCCTCTTAGTTATTTCACATTGCCATTCACTAACATTTTTGTAGCAAAACCTCATAAAGAGAAAAGTTATTTCTGCAACACCAAAATATTTTATTACTTTCCGATGATTAACATGTTTTTATTCAATCTTTCATTCATTAAATAATTGACCGTGTGCCATGTGATAAGCGTTGTGCTAGGTTGTTTGCAGTTGCTGTAGCATGTTGATTTTTGAGGAGCCCATTCTATGTTGAATAGAGCTACTTGAAAGACAGGTTGTCCTGATTAAAATTAGATTTCCTTTAGTGTCTAATCATGTATGTTTCTGGGCATATATTTTACAAATATGTTTGTATGTCTGTAAGACACACAGAGTCAGTACATAGCAGTGATTTCGATGATCTTAAACCATCTGGTGAGTACCACTTCTTATGGTCATGGCCGTAGAAGTGGGATGATGGCTAGAGTCAGATTGGGTGGATAGTCAACAGCATCATGCCATCTGTTTTCATCTTCTAAAACAATTTTAAAAAATGCAAGCAATCATCAACCAGATTCTGGGGAATTGCCTTGATATCTTTTGTGACATTTCAGATCCTCAACTTTTAGAATTAGTAGTTATTAAAGAAAGCATACTTCACTAAGTAAATGTTCTTTATCTAAATATCTAAGCATATTGCTATTGAAAAGATTTCCAAGTCAGTTTCAGTTCAATTCTGTGCATATTTGTGAAATACTACTCTGTCCTAGGAATTATGCTGAGCATTGGAACTACTAAAATAAATAAAACATGAGTTTTTGCCCCCAAGTAGCAAGTTGTCATATATCGCCTATATGTAGAAATGGTGGCAGATATAGGGGGAAAGTATTGGGTCAAGCATTTTACAAGTAGATAAATGTAATTCTGCCTGCCGCATAATAAGACTCATTGTAGAAGATGCAGAATGCCCAAATAAAGGATAAATATATCCTAAATGAACCTAGGAAAAAATAATCTGACTTGAAAATATACATAACTGAAAACATACCTTTTTGATAATATTTTAATGAAATAATTGTAAGTAAACTATTATGTACCATTTGTCTAATATAAGAAATAGCAAGTACTATACAGGGACCTGATTTCCTTTTGAAATACTGATACAGTATCTATGTTGAATAGCCTTTTAATCAGCACAGAGACCATGGAGAATTTAATCTAACATTTTTTAAGTAAGTTCACTTCAAAACAGCATCAGTGTTATAGTTCCATAGGAAAATCTTAACAGTATCAAAAAATACTGTCCATAAAGTATAAGTTTAATTCTATTTATAATTACATAATTTTGATTCAGACTGATATAATTCTATTTTAGATTAAACATAGTGTTTATAGTTTCACTATTTAATTTTAGTGTGTTTTCCCATTTTATGTTTTTCTTAATATTTTACACCAAACTTTGAGAGTCATAACCCTATGTGAATCTACATTGTAGAAATGGTACTGATTTTTTTGAGTTTGAGGCTGATAAAATAGTGCTAGAATGCTGACATAAAAGTCATTTTACTCAAAAATTTAGAGTCCACTGAACTTCTCTGTTCTAGAGTTAAATTCCCAGGAGAAATGGATCACTTAAGCTTATACAAGGTGCCTCTACTGTGCTTTAAGGTATAACTAGGGGTGTGTGGCCACTGAGCCCAGCAATAATATAATTTTCATCTTCTACTTTCAGTGAAGGTTCTAGTCAATAGGCTCACTATGTAGAATCCATGCAGAATATTCTTCTCACTTGACAGAATATTTTCTGTGAAAATAACCGTAACATGAAGTACAAAATGAGTAAGAAACCTCATTTTAAATATCATTACTTGGATACCCCTAATAAGTACAGCCTCTTTTTGATCCCAAGAAGCTTTTTTTAATAAGTAACTTGGAAATATTGGTCTAAGTACCAAAAAGTAGAAATAGAAACACACACAGCCATTCATTAATGGCAGTACTAATTAAAAGACTATTAAATTATGAATTTATTGTGGTTTAAAAAGTTAATGAGTATGATCCTTTCAATTTATTCACTTGGTTTTCTTCAATTATTTTAGATATTTCCTATATTTACAAATGCTGAATCTTTCTCTTCTCTCCCGTAGCTCTTCAGGTAACATTTCTCCACAATTGAAACAAAATAAAACAACTGAGAAATACCTGTTCCCAAATAAATATTTTTAATGTATTGTTTTATATTGTGTGAGCATGAAGAGTTATAAATTAGTGTAAGTACTCTATTTTCCTTAATTTATTATTGCTTTAGTCCCAGCAGGATCTTGTGAGCGATCCTTTGAAACAGCAGTGAATGAGCATTTTGCAGCACTGTGAAATGTAGGAAGCAGTGGTATTTTGGTGCTGAAGCGTGGGTGTTTGTGAGAATGAAGGCTTCGGTTTTACAGCTATTTATATTGAGAGTGGTAGGTGGACTCGAGACAAATGGAAAATGGGGAGGAGAAATGCTGAGTGATTGGACTGCCTGTTCTATGATACTCACTTTTACATCTTAGAAAGAATGGTAGTAATTTAGAAAGAATGATACTATTTTGAATATAGATGTAACATATTGTGTTTGGACTTGCAAAACCCTTTCAGATACATATAGCCCACCTGTATTTTAATGCTGAAAATTGCATGATGTGAGATTGAATGAGATTTTTCCTAAATTGTGAATTATGATAAAAGTATCTTCGGGGACCAGTAATTATATTGTTTTGTGGAAATTATCATTGGTTATTTGTCACTGATTTCTATGTAACTTAGAACCCGACCTCATGAAATTTTGCAGACATTATAGATAGATTGGTTTGTTGAAATTTACAGACTTTGTAGTCAGGACAGCTGCATTTGAATCCCAGTTTCACCATGGATTTGTGCATGATCTTGAATTGACCTGGACTAATTGCATAAACCAATCTCAGTTCCACCTTGTAGGCCTCTTGAGGCCAATGGGTTGTGAAGGGCCACCCGCTGCTGTCCAGGTGTACAGGCTGAAACTCTTCTCAGAGTTTGTTTTGTGCTTTTTGAAATGTTGGAAAACTGATGCTGTAACATCAAATGAAATAAAAACCAAAACAAAAGTCTGCCGTTGAAGACTTAAACAGTTTCTATCTAACAGGAAGTTGAGATCTTCAGTACTACCCTTAGACTGACAGTGGCTGTCAATGGGTAAATACCTGGAATAGGCCTTTTAGATAATGGAACATAGGCCAGAGGCCCTGTATTTAAATGGCAGTATTTAGCTTCACCATTTCCTAGGTGCTGTACCTGTGTTGAAGGTGAAGTGCAATGAAGGTTTCTAATTTGGAGGCTGAGTTGCTACCCTAAAGGCTTTGGGGGAAGGATGACAAGTTAGGAGGAGAGAACCTAGGAGGGAAAGGGAGTTCTTTCCCTGTCCTCCCTGCCTCACTTCTTTCGTGATTTTTTATTGAAGTGTAGTTGATTTATTATATTAGGTTCAAATGTACAACACAGTGATTCAATATTTGTATAGATTATACTCCACTTAAAGTTACTGTAAAATATTGACTATATTCCCTGTACTGTACAATATATTCTTGTAGCTTGTACATTTTACACAGTAGTTTGTGCCTCTGTCTCACTTCTTCTTATGCTGAGTGTGAGCTCTTGCAGTATGAGATTTTCATAAAGAGAGCTTGAGGCTCTCTCTCCTACAGAGCTGCCACTGAGTCTGTGTGGCAGAGTGGCATAGAACAGGAATGAAAACCAGTCCTGATACCCCAACGCTGGCAGCTACTTGAACTGATTTCTTTGCCTCTTTCTATATAGTCACTGGATATCTAGCAAATCAAAATGCATATTTCTATTTTGGTTTTACCTCCTCACTAAATACTCTCTGACTAGTCCTAGTAGTGTTTTAAACTTCTTTTGGAGTTTCTCATTATACTACCCTGCATTGTCTACAAATAACTGTGCTTCTGCCTTTCAGTAGCCACATTTCTACTTTTGTTTCCTGCCTGAGCACATCAGCTATAGTATACATCCTTTTAAAATTAGAGAAATGAAAGAAAAAAATTTAGTACTTGAACAGCTATGGGGAAGGGAGGCTTCGAGTATAGAAAGGTGAAAATAAAATAAAAATGATTTTAGCAGCTAAGGTGTGATGTGATGATGACCTGGACCAAAAAGAGAGCTAAGGAAATAGAAATAATATATTCAAAAGGTATTCAAGCAAGGAATTGTCTAGGCTTGGTCAACCAAAAATTAATTTCTAGTCTTCAAACCAGGAGCAAAGGAATCTAATTTTGAGTAGCCACACGATTGATTATATTATTAATCTACCACCATCTATTTATGTCAGAGAAGATATGACAAAGGAAATTAATTTTAATTCTCAGTTCCTAAGGGGTCCTAAGATTATAGACTCAAAATAAATTAGCAGACATTCATTTACTGTATCTTTACAATTTGACACTACATGCTCATTAAAAGTAAAATTAAGATTCAGTCATTTATTCAGGAACACTTACTGAACTGCTTTTTGCCAGGAGTTGTTCTCAGCATTTTGGATGTAGCAGAGGACAAAACAGGCAAAACTCTGCCCTCATGCAACTTACGTTCAAGTAGGAGGAAACTGGCCAGTAGTGAAATAAATACATACATACATAGTTTGTCCAAGGGTGATGAATTCTTTGAAGGAAAAACATTTAAGAGGGAGAGAGGAAGTGCCGTTTTAAATAACGTCTGAGGGAGAGCCTCATTAAGGAAGTGACATGGAAGCAAATACCCAAAAGAGAATAAAGAGCTAAATGTGCTACTGTTTCTGGGCGTGAGCAGAACAGAGGAGCAGCCTGAAATGAAAGCTCTGAGCATGTTTGAAGAAGGGCTTAGCCAGTGTGTACCGATCAGAGTGAATGGGAGAAGAGAGGCGTTGAAGGTAGAAAGGTAAGGATGTGGGGAGTGTGAGCAGTTGGGACCTTGTTGGCCACTGAAGGATTCTGGCTTTTTCTCTGGGTAAGATGCGAAACCATTGGAGGGTATTGAGCAGAACAGTGAGGTTGTCTTTTGAACATTTTACCAGTATCACTCTGGCTATTATGGGGAGAACAGACTATGGTGGGTAGGGGGTGGGGTGGGATCAGAAGCAGAGAGACCAGTTAGGAAGCCAGTGTGAATAAACCAGGTGAAAGATGAAGCTGGTTTGGACCAGATACATAGCAATGAAGGTGAGGAGAGTAAATGGAAGTCTGCGTATTTGAAAGTATTTTGACTAACTGATGGCAAGAATGTGGGGTAGAAGAGAGAAAGAGGAGTCACTTCTAGGCTTTTGGTTTGAACACCTGAAATAGTGGACTTGAAAAGAAGATGGACAAGATTGCAGGCAATGGGGGTGGTGACTGTTTTGGGGAAGATTTGGATTTGGCTTTATTACATTAAGTTTATTACACGTACAAGAGGGGGTTATATAATAAGCAATTAGGTATATAGCCTGGAATCGAGGGACTGGTTCAAGTTGAAGACCTTAAACATAGAGTGGGCATGTGTCATCAGAGTGGATGGTTCTGCCAAGAGGTTCTGGGGGAAAGTGGTCAAAGAAATGCACCCTGGAATCCATCACTAACAACAGGTTAAGGAGGTGAGGAGGAATGCCTATTTGAATCATGAATTTGAATACTCTTTTCCTTTTTTTCCCCTACTTTCCATTTATTACAGCATTTGGCCTGTGGAATAATTCTGAAAAACATATAGTGATAGAATTGAAAACTGATTAGTATTTTCTTTGCAATTTAACAGTTGCAAACATCCCAACTTTCATTTGCTTCCTTTGATGTTTATATATATTATACTTATCCAGAAAGTAAATTGATGCTATTGTGGTTCTTTGCATAAACCATGTTTCTTCACACATGTAAGTGTTTTAGATGAGGTTCTCTACCTTAAGGGTGCCCTTCCTTGTCTTACTTAACCCTCAAAATCCTTATAGCCAGGTGGGATACTTTGTCCTCTTTCCCAGGGAGATGTCAAGGTCAGAGAGAGGAGGTTCAGACATTGGTACCCTGCTAGGGAAATGACATCTACCAGAAGGCCATGGAAGTGGCAGGAGATCATTCCCAAGTTGGCCCTGGACATCCATGGAAGCTTCTTAGAACATCTCCAACCTTTTATGGGACTGAACCATCCACTCCCTACTCTTAGGTTAAGTTCCCTCCTATCACTGAAGAAAATAAAGTGAGAGCAAGAACAGCCATAAACAGAGCAAAACACTCCCTAAATCTTTATCTTCCCTTAGCTTAATCCAGTTTTGCTATAGGAAGTAGGAGGGAGGGGAGCAATTTGTTCTGGTTGCATGCAGAGTGAGTCAGAGGATGTGCCTCCTGCAACTTTCAGGGCAAGATCCTGGGTGTGGAGCTGCAATAGTGACCACAGCTAACAAACTGCCTCCTTCGTGGAGCCCAGTCAGCGCTTCTCACGTCATCGGCAGTGAGGGCCGTCTGTTTTCTCTAAATAAAGCCCGAGTCATACTTCTGTAAAGTACAATAAAAATGGATTATTAGCAAATGAAATACTAAAGCATACAAAATGAAAGTCCTGACTTTTCATTATTACATTTTACAAACATAGCAAATGAAAACAGAACAGCATTACAAAATTGTGTGTGTTCATTGAGTATGGGTGTATTGGGAATAGTACAGAGAATTATTATTATCCTTGTAATTGTTTTGTTATCCTGTAATCAGAACAAAACAAAACTTTACAGAATAAATAGTAATTGTTCATATTAACAATCTATATGCACACTTTGAATGAACATCGTATATATCAATTATTAAAATATTTTAATGTGACATGTGCTTCCTCATTAATTTATCTCATCTCCTTCAATTGGCTGTAGCATTTTTTTGCAGGGAATAATGTATAATCTAAACTGCTTCCATGTTTTATATTAATAGTACTTAGAGTAGAGAAATGAATCTCAGACAAGTATGTTGGCAGAAATGGAAGAGATTTTGAAGCAATTTTGAAGCAGTCTTAAGAGAATCATTTTAAACTTTTATCCAAAATAAGGCAAGTTTTACGGTAGGTTCAAAATTCATTTTCAATCCTTTCTTACTAGCCAGTTCCAGTATTTATCCTGTGACGTTATAGTTAAATAAATTTTTGATAGAAGATATCGCTTCAGGATCTATGAGTTTCTATGTGTGGCTCTTTTTTGATGAGACATACAATTCAAAATGTCCTTTCAGTATTGTAGGATAGTCTGTGATCACTTTTTTGCAAATGAGCAATATCAAGATTATCACATATTTCACTAATAATTGTACTTAATTTATAGATCATGTCTTAAAAGAATAGATTTTCTACAATTATTTTAAGCTTCTGACTTTTGTTTTGCCCTTTCACCTTACCTGCCATTGCAAAACATGTTGCATTTCTTCCTTGCAGGAAGTATTAAGACTATCAAAGACACCAAATATATCAGACAAATAAAGAAGGCTGGCTGTCTAACTCACATATATAAAATGTGAGAATGGGCTGGTTTCTTATCTTGTAGAAGCAAGAGCTTTTTTGTTGTTCAGACATTTTCAACAGAAGTTTTCAAGCTATAGCTTTTGCCTTGGTGTGCAGTAGAGTTGTCTATAATAAACTTCTATCTTGTCAGATGAAAAAGAGAATAATTTTGCACTTAATGCATTAGCTTTAAGATAATTTGAAAATTTTACTACACTGCTATAATCCCTGATGGCTGATTTGTCTTTATTGTATAGCAAGACTTTTTTTGATGAAAGAAGCAGTACATTAGTTTATGGTCTGCATTAGCTCCTTTAATCAGATTACTCCAAAATGTTTCCCTGACATCGTGGCATGCCAATCTACAGAAAACTTAAGGTACAAACCAAATTTATTGACAGAGATCACATGCTTGGAAGTCATGGCAATGTCAGGTTACTGTAAAAGTTTCTAAGCATTTATTCTCAACTTCTGTAGTTATCTCTTTGCTAGTAAGAAAGTTTGTAACTAGCACTTTGAGAAGCACTATTGTGTGTGAAATGGAGATTACACCTACTTTACAGAGGTGTGGTTAAGATTAACAATAATCTTGGAAAAGTGACTATCGAATAGTAAGTATTTGATTTAAAAGATTGTTAAATTGCATTATACAATATAGTCCATTTTGAGCAAACCTGTATTTGCAGGAAGAGATAGATAAAACATTTTATCTGAACTTAAAAATGTGGAGAATCTTATGGAGAAGTGTATTTGTCTATCTCTACCTAAGTATCTACATATAGGTATAAAGATACAGGTATGTAATTAAGAGTGTCTCTTGTAAGAGAAACTAACAAACTGATAAAGAGTGGTGACAGCTTAGACAGAGTAATTATATCAAATTAGAGAAAGCAGAAAAAGACTCAGAAGAGACAATCGATTTTGAGATTGACTTAAAAAGATGGCAGAACAAGTTGCTGCAGTTTAAGACAGCGTTCAGAGCTTTCTGTGGGTTTTGCTGCTATACCTGTCTCCTGCCACAGTTTTCCCCATGTAGGATGTACTGGGGAAATCGTGGCTAGTCTGTTTTAGCTGAGAGTGTTTGAAAAGCTTTGACTCATGGAGACTCACGATGGAGGCATTGTTATATGCAATTTCCATATAAGGCTACTGAAGCAGAGACAAGTGCAGTCACTTGCTTAAATTGGAAATGAGAGCAGTGGTGCAAGGGCATAATCGTAGGCTGTGGGACCTCACTTACAGCCTGTGCTCCCCGGCAGATGACAGTGCCCTCTCCTGTGGACTAAGTGGGAGCTAAGAATGGAAAGGTTAGGGTGAATTCACACGGGGAAAATAATAAGCACAAGGTTTTCCAGGAAAACTCAAGGTGAGCTCATAGCACACAAGGCACCCTGGGACAGATGGCTGAGGGGACAAGGTGTAGCCGTCCTGTTCACTGGCAGCGCTGTGCCCGAGGAGCCAGTGACAAGTGGGATGAGGGTGAACTAAGCACAAAAGCCGGGCGGAGTTTCGTTTCATTCTTTAGTTAAGTTTACAAAGTACATGAAGTCGCAAAAAAATCAGTTGTAGGTTTAAGCTATTTGAAGTGCCCCGAATCATCCTTGTATGTGAGAAGCAAGGCTGTCTGAGGAAAGAGCAGGGCTACATCCCTCCAATCGCATCTCCGCTCTCGGGTATTTGCCTGCCAGGTGGAGTGGCAGTCTTTCCCATGTGCAACAAGGCTGAGTAGTTCAACTGGAAAACAGTAAGGACCCAAACCAGAAAGTGGGGAAGGAAAAGAAAAAGCAACTGTGAGAAGCACTGAGAACTTTGAATCTATAGAGGCAGTAAACTTACCAAATATATTTTAGGGGGACTTGTGGGTAAGAGTCAGTTAAAATCAGTGATAACTCAGGTCTCAAACTCCTGTGAATATGATGCCCTAAAAAGAAATCAGGACTTCAGGAGAAGATGAATGTGAAAGAGTTAAATGGATGAAAATAGGGAGAATGATGAATGTTTTTGAAAAGTTTCCAAAGAAAGGGTAATTTGTATTGAATGATTTGCATACATAAATGTGTTATTACATAAACTGAAGTGTGCTCAGTTTGGGTGTTTGAGAACAGTACAAAACTAATAAGCATTTAAAGTGAAATTACCATGAGAATATGTAGCCAGATCACAGCCAAAAACACATAGCACCATCAACATGTTCAAGTTAAGAGGGTTTAATAATGAAAGTACTCATAAAGGTATGGGGAGGCTTACAGAAACCAACAAAATGCCGATGTCTCAGAGACCAACAATGTGAGAAGCTAGTCCTCTCCCTCAGCCTGAAATGGCATGTGACCTAAACCATAACCAGAATGTGCAGCCAGTACCAAAGTCAAAAGGAACACCCTGCCTTGCTCTTCTCCTGCCCTGCAGTCTCCTGGCATTGCCTTTCTTTGGCTGAACTTAATTGGAAACCTGAGGACAGAGGTTGAGGGCTGGATGCTGGGGAGATGCATTCTAGAGGGTCAGCTGCTCGGGCTGTTTGGTGTACAGAGGTGAAATGATGAAATCAGACACAACCACAGTGAGTAACAAACTTATTCACTGAGGAATCTTAAAAAGGACTATCTGTAGGATTTGGAATATATATTTTATTAATGTTTTCCAAATGAACTTTATCTGTTTTAAAGTCACTATGTGCAGTTACTTTGAAGTGCCAGGTCAGGTATGAAAGCTGACTTTCAATACTATGAAAGTTTTTTTTTTTAGATGATTTCTTTACTGGCGAGAAATGTGGATTGCATTCAAATGATTTAGAGTATTAACTATTTTAATTAATAATTTCTGTGTTCCACAATCCCAGTAATAAATCTTTGGGAGGAGAATAATAAAGCTAAAAGATTAGTTTTGTAATTGTATCAAGACAGTATAATTACTGACCTTTTGTATTATCATGTACTTTTGTAGAAAATCAGCATAATTTTTAAAAGGCCTCATTGTGATATGACTCATTTATTATAAATTTTCCAACTACATTATCAGTCACTTTACTTGGAGCATCATACAGTACCAGTGAGTTTATCATGGCATATGTGTAATTACTGGCAAACCTGACAACATTTTTGGATAAAGTTGCCCACTATACTATTTAATGAACAAATGTGCTTGGACGTAATCATTACTTTGCACTCTACTTCTGTTAAAATAATGACCGATCACATATTCACATTTCAGTCATTAAAATAACAATAATTAATGGTTTTTCCTGATGGTAGGATTTTTATAGTTCTTTTCCAGATAATTTTTGTACGATTATGATCATGATTAGCATACATGTATATAATAGGGATTGTTTTAATAGGCAGATGTTAAGAGAAAGTGTGAAATATTCCCTCTTTCTCTTAATTGCAAGATGAAAAGATTCCCTCTACAGTTACCAAATGATAGTGAAAAAATGAAGGATTGGGGGCCGAAAAGAATAAACTCTTTTCTTTGAATTGAACCATGGGGAATTTCTGTAAGATTTATAACCATATTGGCTCATTGATTACTCAGATGGCAGAAAGATACTCTCAGTGTGTGCTCCTTTATCCTAATGGAAAAAGACTATTAACCCGCCTCAAAATGTATATTAAAAGTTTTAGTTTTGTTAAATGGAGAGCTCTGTTTAACCCAGTTGGAGAATTGGACCTCTCCTTGAAAAATGAGCAACCACTTTTAAAGAGTATCACTGCAATTACAAATGAAGTGCAAGTTAGAATTGAGATAGTGTTATTATATTCTGATTTCAAGATAAACGTAGTCAGGAACTATTGAATTCTTTGTGGTCCGGAGATTATGCCGAAAATTGTAATTTCAGTAAGTTATCCCCAATTGACCCCAAAATGGAAGGTCACATAAGCAGGCTATAAACTGCTTCAAGGATGCTGAAAAGCACCATTAATACTGCCTCTTTCAATGACCTTAAGTGAGAGTATTAAGGGAATCACAGCAGGTTTCATTGAGATCATTCTTTTTATTGAATAAAATTGATCATTTAAGTAAATGAATAATCATTTTTGGACAACATAATATGAAAATATATGACCATGAAAACTTGATAGCCCTCCAGCAGTGCTTGTGGAAATTGCAATCTCTCACAAATGTTATAGTGGCTGGTAACTCAGTAGAAAATTATAATGGCTGTCTAAATTCTAGTACATTTCATTTCAAGTACATTTCATAAAATATGCATTTTTACTACTTTTTTTCAGGTGCATGTGGTAATGTATATATACTGTATTGTGTAGTGGGCTGTGTAGTTTCATGGAAATACTATATTTTCTCTAGCATCAAAAACTTTGACAAGGAAGTTATAAAACTCTCTAGAAATTCAAGTGATTCACAATAAATTAGACAATGGAGAGATTATTTTACTTATATAAAGCTTAATTATTTTCAACCCGTTTTATCACTTTAGAAATTCCATTTGCTGTATTGTGTAGGAGTCAGTACAGAGACTACTAACGGGACAATTGATTAGAGAGGTTCACTTGAAAAGTTTCACAGGGTAAGTCTTCCTGAGGCTTGTTTCAGTAAGTGTTTAGAAAGAACAGTGAATGCTTTTGTACTGTGTTTTCCTCAAATACATTTAACCATATAAAGAAATCTCTACATATTTCTTCTAGGAAATCTTACAGCATTTAAACACCAACCATCTATAAAAGCTCTATTTTATGAAAAAAAAAGTCTAAAAATAGCATTGTTATGATTGTCAAAGTAAAGGCAAAATATCCTGGATTTAGTACTTATTTACATTTTTACATTTGACTTTGTTTAAAATGAGAGAAAATTTTATTGTATACTCACAAGTTATTTAATGTCCATAAATGTTACACTACTTACCCTTAAAAATCATAAATCTAGGAAAAGCAAGCTAAACACAAATACTATCCTAAATGCAAATCAAAGATTTCCATGGTGCTTTTAATGGGCTAGAGTTTTTAATTACATGGGCTTAATAAAACTTGGCTGTAGCACAGCTCAAAAATAGACAAGTTAAAAATCATCAGCTAATGAGATGGATTTGGGGTATAAACAGAAAAATCCACTTTCTGCTCTTAATCACATTTCATTTTGTGATTTTGTATTATTGAAATATGCCTTCTTTCTGACTCACTCTGTGTTTGGCGACTATGTTTCTAGGAATAAATGATGTACTTTTACTCATCAGTACTTATTCCTTGTCCAGTCTCTATAATTCATGTTCTGAGTTTGGCTTGTAATTAAAGCTACTGAGGCAATAGAACAGGACGAATCTACTGGATACATGGGGAGCAGAATGCTTACAATTGTGGCCTCATTTGCAGGGTCAAGTACTGCTTGCTCAGTTCTCCCCATTCCTTTTAGGGGAAGAAGAGGTTAGCTTTGGGTGTATTGTAATGGAATTAACATTCACAGGTGATTTCTGTGTATCACCCACAGTATTGAGTTTTCATAGGTGACATTTTTTTTTAATCTCCTCAACTTGAACACGCAGAGGCCCAGAGAAGTTAAATTGTTAATAATGACCGAACTCATAACTGGCACAGCTGAAATCTAACTATATTAGCCAAGAAATTAAAATGAGCTAGTTGGATACTTGTACGGCGTGTGGGTGTGTGAGAATGTTCCAGCACGTGAGAACGCACGTGTGCGAATGTGGAAATCACAGGTGTGATGGCCTCTTGACTTCCTTGAGATGATAGACATTACAATAAAAGACATGTTTAGCTTCCTAAAAGACGTCAAACCTGCAGTGGAAAAAATAGAAGAAAGAAAAGAAGAAAGGAGAAGCATTACTCTGCCTCCAGCCCTAGTAGCTTTGTTGGAGTTGCCTTTCCTTTTTCCTCATAGACTTGTGATTAATGTTTTGATAGACATATTTTGATACCTTTTAAAAAGCTACACTTTAAAATTTGAAAGGTGTGAGAGGCCGCTACTATAAGAACAGTTTCTGCCTCTTTTTTTTTTTTTTTTTTCCCTGACTTGTTGGCTTTATCCTGTTAATCACTGTTTACTCTGAGCTGTAGGGAAATAATCAAAGGTTGTCTAAAGTGGAGATCACAGGGGCATTTTTCATTTTGGAAACTTCAAGAAGCTGTGCTAGGTACTGTGAACCTGTAGGCAAAGCCGAGCCACAGAAACTTTCAGTGTGGATTCTGAATGAATTCTGCTTCCCCTAAACCTCAAGTGTATTTTAGAGAATTGCAATGTTTTCTGTTTGTTTTTGATTGTTGTTTTTCCTAAGGAGCCTCATGTACTTTGTCTTTTATTACTTTTTTTAGTAAAGGCACTTGCAGTTTGATTCCTGGGGGGAATTGTAGAGACCCTGTTTGTGGCTATAGCAAGTGTCATATGTATGTGTGTCATTTATGTGTGTGTGTGTGTGTGTGTGTGTGTGTATATATATATATGGAGAGGGAGAGAGAGAGAGATGCCTTGCTTACAGAAGACAGACTCATATAGACTGATGCTACTATAGCATATTCTCTCTGGCCTCAAATTCTTGTGAGTGAATTTTCCCTTTAATTAGGTCTTTTCATGTTATTCCTTTTATTTCTACCAAACGACATCATATTTCTAGTTAAGTCCTGGCTATAAAGCACTGCATGTGTTTAAAAACCCTCAATAAAGAAAATATTTCTCTACTACTCTTGTACAGGCAGATATTTTAAATGTCATTAATTGCCCACAAATTGTCAGTTCTGAAAAAGAGTTTTAGTTTTGAGATGCCAGATGGAATAAAAATGATGTTATTGACTTGCAATGAAGGGACTGAAGCACACTGATAGCATCTGACCTTTTATCATCACTTATTTAAAGAGCTTTCAGGGGAAAAAGCGAAAACTCCCTTTAAAGACTGTAGTAACTTGCTAGTGAAGTGCATTTTTCTCAGAGTGTAGTGAGCTGAGAATAGTCAAAGGAAAAAGCCCAGAAGGCATGATTGTAAAAATGACCAGTTGCTACTGGTGGAGATGATAATTTATTCCAGTGAAAGCAAAGAAAGTATTGTGGTCACATATGGCTTCGGGTTCTGATTCTCTCCACCTTCTGCTAACTGCTAACAATAATTAGAAATTTTTAGAGGCAAACTGATCAAGGCCTAGAAGATCAGGCTTCTTCTTCAAATGTCAATAGCAGAGGTCAGGATTAATTTGTTGCTTTAAAATGTGGAAATTACTCTCCGTGTTTGAGAGCAGTATGTGGCACCCCTTAACTATATGATAAAAAGGGCCTTGGATTTCGCTGTACGTGTGTGACAGAAAGGATATCTATTTGGAAAGATTTAATAGGCTTGGAATAGAGGGTAATAGAAACCGAATTGGAGTAATTTATGTTGTGCACAGAAGAAGGTGGTCAGGAAAACTTCAAAGACGATCCTCCTGCATAACTGAAGCAGAATAGGCATTTTAAAACTATCTTCCTTTTACATGAAACTGAGTATTAATCTATTGACTCTGAGTTTATATCTTTAAAGATTTTGATATGAGCAAAGTGGCATTGATACAGCCATGTTTGTGGCTGGTCAGCTAAATCGAGGAAACTAGTTCAGATAACAGGTGAAGTTTGTCAGTGACTTATAATTAAACCTTAGAGAAAAACTGATCTTGTTGATCACGACGGTCATCAGAGAGACCGTTAGCTTCCTCAGCTCTGAAAATGAAGGTTTTAGTTTCCATAGGCCATAGTGCAATGAATTAAAAAAAAAAAAAGTAAGCAAATGGCAAAAACAATGTACTACTCTCTAGGTTGGTTAATAAGGGACATTTTATGGTCTGATGTGATAAAGAACATGTACAAATCTTATTTATTTTAGAATAGTCCTCATGGTTCAAACAACACAAATGAAAATTAGCATAGCTAATTATGTTAGGAGATTTTATGTTTACCAAGTTAAATTGGGGGATCTCTGCTTCGTTCATTGGTGTGAACCAATGCCACAAAAATAAAGTGAAAATAAGCACACTGTTTCCCTGAACTATGTAGTATTTTCCAGCTTTTGAAATAGAAACCCAACTAGGCACTTATAATAGTCCTCCTTTTGCCTAAATTTCCATTAGGAAAAGAAACTCAGATACAAAGAAATTCTATAACCTTAAGGAAAAATAGTCCACTGTGGTAGATTGAAAGCATCAGAATTTGGGTGGAGCAAAGGGAGCAAGGGAAGGAGAGACGCTTTTGTGCACAGCGGTTTGTGTGTTTATTTTTGTTTTGTGTTTATTTTGTGTTTATTTTTATTATTTATGCACAGCCAGTGCATGTCAGTTATGTCTTGTCATCCTCTGGAACTGACGTGCTTCAGCCATCATTTTTGAGGTTCTATACACACGAGAATCTTGGACTAGAACAAGAAGCTTTTCTTAAAAAATAGCTAAGTAAACTCTGACAAACAATATACTGTTTAACTAAAAAGTGCTCTACTCTGTCGCTTTTTTGCCTTACGGTATATTTTTACCATAAAATATAACTTTTGAAATTAGACTTTACTGAAGGGGTTTTATATAATCAGAATGTGTTGGCACCTTGTCTTATGTAATAATAGGAAATCATTTAACTGAGATATTGTAATAAAAAATGATTGAAGTAAGTTGTCTTCATGATGGCTAATTCTTCATATAGTTCCTTCTTCCGGAGCCCTTGTAAGATGTATATTACTGGCGTAAGGTACACTGCCATCAGTTCATGATGATACTGTTATTAGCATACATAAGTCAAATGAAACGTTTGGTCATTTAGATAAGCTTCAAGCTTTTTTCATTCTTTCTTTTTTGACAACTATATTTTATAACCACTTCATCTACATGCTCAATTTGAGTTTCAAGTGCCTGAGGAACCAGTCAATGAAGCCAAGTGGCCAGTGTGGGGATCTCACTTCACCACTTAATAGCTATGTGAATTTGAACAATGGACTTGAAGTACCTGCATCTTTAAAAGGAGACAGAAATCAAAGTCTTGATCTCATGGGTCAAGACCAGCTACTTAATCAGTGGGTCTTAGCGAAAAATGGAAATGTGTGGCCCTTTGTTCAAAATTTATGAGCAATTTCAGGTTAACAACAGGAGAGTGTTAAACAAACCATTAACAGCAGAACTTTAAGCCAAGCGTGGAGCCCTTCTAAGCACAGAGAGCTGTGTGACCCAGCTTGGAACTGTGAAGAGTAAATGAGTTTATAAGTGGAGAGAACATAGACTAGTTCCTAGCACATGTTTATTAAGCACTCAAAATATTTTTAGTAGTTATTTTCTTCAGTTTTTATTTGCAGTGTTTTGGCTATAATTTTTTTTGAAAAAAAATTTTAACTTAATAACCTATATTTTGTTTCTGTTTTGAAGTTTTAGTGCTATTGTAGGTAATAACAAAATAACTGCCTCTGAAAAGCCAGGTGGTCAAGTGGTGTTATTTATTCATTTGGAGGAGGTGTGCAATGTCGGGAGTGGTAACAGGTCAAGCAGAACAAAGTTATGTTAGAGAATTTTCTTTTGGAAGATCTTTAGAGGAGAGCAATGTGATCGTGGGAGGCTGGATTGTAGGAAGATTACTTAGACCGAGATTTTAATATCCAAGACTGCTTTGGGCACAGGTGATGGAAACCCAAGTTGCTGTTGGTACCCAAAATAGGAATATATTGGTAATTCAATTCAGAGGATTGGGATAAAGTTAGGTCTCAGAATCAATTGCAATCTTGGACTTAAAATCCACTTGCTCTCTTTTTTTTTATACTGTTGCTTTTTTCTGCTTATTGCCTTTATGTTCTCAGAATAGTGACTGGCTTGTTGAATATGAAAAAAAAAAGGTTCCCAGCAACCTACGTTGTTTACATCATTTGCCTCCCAGGATCAGAGAGGGAGTCTTACTTCCCATTTTTGCACTGTAAAGAAGGTTTAATGAAAGAGGTAGGATTCTGCTGTGTTTGGTCACCTAAATACTGCACCGTGGACTGCTAGATTATGGTTGGGTTTGGGGATGTTTGCTTACCTGGTACAGACGTGAGTACTGGGAGCAGAAGCTTTGTCCAGAGTACGGCAGCCACTGTGAAGGCAGAGGTGCTAATTAAGTTCCGAAGAGAAACTATACTCTTCTCTTAAGAAGAGAGAAATTAACCTAGAGATTTAAAACAGTGAGTAAGGAAAAAGTTGAGGAAAAAAAAAGTCAAGCCTTGCTATCAGAGCATAGCACAGAGGAGGAGAAAGTACTAACTAAACCAAGTCTACAGTAATTAAGTTTATCAGAAATTTAAAAATCTCTTGTTAGAAACTTACTACTGTTGATAAATTGCTCTCACTGTCCTATGGTCACTGACTTCTCCGTCTCTGCTGTGCCTCAGTACCACCTGAGGGAGTTTAACAAAAATGTGCAAGGCCTACCCCCTGGGATTCCGATTCAGTTGGTTTGGAGCCCGGTTCCAGCAGTTTTATTTTAAAGATCCCCCTGGTGAATCTGATGTGTGGCCAAGATTGAAAATCATCAGGTATTTGACTAAATTACTTCTTATTGCTGCTGTGTAATATTTTATATTTGTATAATATGTAAAATACCTGTCATACATTTTTTTTTTTAAATTGCCCAGTTGCAATAATAGAATAAAGATGGGGTTGTGAAGGTAACTGAGACCATTTGGATGGTTCAGAGGTGAATAAACAATTATTGTCTTTAAGGGACTTATAACCTACAGCTCAAATGTAATTGAAAGGCCCTTGCAGCAAATCCACTTAGGGACATTTATGAAAATTTCAGATGCCTTGGACTCAACCTGGCCTACTGAATTGGAATCTCTGAGTCTGGGCCTCAGAACAGGGACTTTACCAAGCTCCTCTCTTGAACAGGTGTGCATGAAAGTTTAAGAGCCATGGTCCCGTGCCTCATGCCTACTCCTCACAGCTATTTTTTCCTGAAGTAAATCTAACAGCTGAGATTCCAGTACCTTAATTAGCATTGCAGCTCACCTGGTCACTATACTTCATTGCGTAGCACGGTGCCTGGGAGGAATAAAAAAATCTCCTTTGATTTTTTCTTTTTTGTCTAACTAGCTGCATCAACCTCTTTTTAGTTATTGAAATAGTGCAATTTCCCCTCTATTTATTTAAATAACTATTCTGGATTATATGGAAATTGCTGTTTTTATATACTCTTGTCCCTGTTGTAATATTTACGGTAATTATTCTAACAGGCTGTATATTTTTTTTCTTCTGCACTTAGGTCTTATGAAAAAAGGCTAAATATAAGTAATGATAAACAGTGAAAACACGTGGTTATTATTCTTTGTGCTTTGTTCTAACCTGGAGACTTTCTTTACACTAGCTATTCTGTGGTATGTGTTATGGAGCTCGGTGAATGCACATTGCCACTGGCATACTTAACTCATGGACAAAATTCAGCTTTTTATCTGCTTGACATTAACCAAGATTAAGGGAAGGGAGCTGCAAGTGAAAAGGCAATCATATTTTGTAAGTGTAAACATGGAAGTAACGGTCACTCATTTCATGATGAGGAGGAAAACATCAGTATCCTATGTCCATACATCGCTCATTCAGGAAAAATACCAAATTTAGTTACCGTCGCTTAGATTAAGTAAATGTCAGTGTACTCTTTACAGATTTTATGAAATGGTTCATACAGTCGAAAAGAACCAATTTATCCTTGAGAATTCCAACTAATTATGGATAGTAAAAGGGGACAATAAAAGGTAGCATCATTTTTTTTCCCATCTCTTATTACTCAGTAAGATGCAGTAATTAAAATCAAGATTCTTCTAGAAATTGTGTATTTCATATTTCTCTGTATTTGTTTATAATATACCAGTGCTTTCTATGTTTTAGCCTTTTTCTGTAATTACTTGAATTTTATTCCACATGTGTCCTTTTTTGACAGTCATGTTTCTTTAGTTCAATAAATGTTATCAAGCATTCTTTGACTGTTCCTATTGCATCAACCTTAATTAGCTTTTGATTACTGTTAATTTCACAGCATTTTCCCTTTAATAAGTTGCATCAAAATGCTTTCATTTCTGTTGCAGCAAGTTTAATTAGTTTTTGAGCCTTGTTTCTGTTTTCCCTTCCATTTTTAGAAAAAAAAAATGACACCCACTTTCTTTGTTTCTATGAGGATATCCATGACTTACAACTTGATGTTCTCCGGAAGCCCTCACCTAAGACTTATAATACAAAGTCATGGTAACTTGGAGGAATGTTCCCACGGACTTACATATTTAGAGTTGCTACTGATTATTAAGAGAAAAAATAGTGTAACTTGATTTTCTAATCTTAAAAGATCTAAACTTATTTAAGACAACTCTAGAATTCTCATTGGCCCGTCAATTTAGTTAAACTGATTAGCACTTCATGTATTCAATTATGTGATACAAAATATCTGTATTTTGTCGAAACTTTATTGTGCATTTTATCTTGGGGAACCAAACTGTTACCTATAATATCTCTTAGGATAAAATGACACCCAGACTATTTTGTGTAACTTTATAGTAATGAGTTATGATTTTTAACATACTGGATGTATTTACTATTTTAAATAGCATGTACAAAATTATAATAATACATTATGCATTCATATCATTTATATTAACCCTTTGATATTTATTTATGTGACTTGAACTATGAACTGGGTCCTCTCTGGGAATTTAAAACTTTTAATTTCTTCCACCTCCCCCCTAAACATTAATAAGTAAGAGCAGAACAACTATGCATACACTGCATATTATTATTGACAACCATTCAGATATCAACTTTTCTGAATTTGTTTGTAGTACTCTATATTATAATCTACATTGTAATAATTGTAATATTAGCATAATAATCAATATAATTTTTGGGGTTCAGTGTAAGAAAAGTAAATAGCCAATTAGAGGATTGATTAAATTGATTATTATACCATAGTCCCTTGTTAACGTGAAACTCCTCAGAGAAAAAAATAACAATTGCAAAACTAAAAATTGAGCATTGCAGGTAATTGCATCCATTTGGCACATATTTAAATGCATTTTCCAGTGCTTGGTTAGAATTATTTATGGGAAGGAGGGAAAGGGGAGTAATGTAACAGAAGAGCATTACAGAGAAGAAAAGGAGCTATGTCTAGTACTATATGAGTTTAGTTCATCTTGCTTAAAAAAATACGAATCCTGGCATTTGAAGGATCTTAAAGTTCATCTAGACCTACCTTCTTTCTGATATTTTTAAATTTCCATATTATTCTTCCAAATGCTCCCTCAAACTTTGGCTATTCCTATTAGGGAAAACTTCCTATCGTTAAAGGCAGTTCACACTATCTTCAGCCGGTCCTGAAATACTGGTTTTAAGCTTAAACCTGTAAGGTTGTCACTTTCACACTTGGGTTCTAATTTTACCCGATCAATCCATATGAGTGATAATTGGTGGGGCCAGGGAAATACATCGAATTACTCTAGTACACATTATATAATTAACTTTCAGAATAGCATGATGTTTGTTTAGATTCACAGATTCTACTCATAACTATACAGCAGTAAAGATAGTAGATAACAATAAAGATATATGCATATACAATTCTTCCTCATTTCATATTTAAGCAGTGTCACTGAATCTGTCACATCTTCCTTTGATTGACCTTAAAATGACTCTGATCTCTCTAATTTCATTGATATGCTTTTATTCAGAAGCCCTTATGATAGGGTTAGAAAATTTTCAGGGCATGTAGTTTGTAAAATCAACAGTTTTTGTCTTGTAACTAATTTTAATATATGTTTATTTTCTATAATAAACCCCTCTGTCACACATACACATTACTGGTATGTTGTGTCTTTTACATTTTTTTTTATATTTAATTGCTTTAATGCCTGTATTTTCCAACCCTGCAGCTGCTGCAGAGGTTAAAAAAAGTCTACCAAGAAAACATTCACGATGAGCCATCATGATTAGTGCCTCTGCGTATTGCTCCAGAGAAAAACAAATTAGCACTAGAAGGAAAATCTGTTCTGGGAAGTCCCACACCGCTGGTGTAATGGCCCATCCCCACAAGAGGATTGAATAGAATAGATCCGTTGTGACTTCCGAAATGATCGTGGCGGGCAGCCTCTGGGAGATGGGGAACAACAGCTGAAGTGATAGAGAAAATAAAATGTTCTGCTTGAATGCAAGCCATATTTGCCTGTTTTCCCCAACTCTCTTTCAGGAAATGTCGCCCTTTCAGACCAGGACACCTGCTATTTTTTTGTCAAAGCTCTGTGGCAAAAACTAGACTTGGATCAATGAGGTCTATCTTCCTGGGTCAAATCATTTCCTGTTCATGGTCACTGAAATTCATCTCAAATCTAAATTTCTTTCGGAAAGCTCTCCTATATACTAGGCACCATCACATGTCTTCTTGGCAAGATAAAAAGGTAGGAAAGCCATGTCTCTCCACGCCTCCTCTGCAGACCCTGCTCAGGAACTGAGGATAAATAGAGGATGTCACATATGTTTTCATTCAACCTCTCTTCTGTTTATTGAATTCATCCTTATGTCCCTTTCAGTTGTGATTTTGCCCTTGCTGTTAACTTCTTGCCGGAGGCAGGATTATGATTCACAAATGGTTATAGATTGATTCCTTAGATATTCATAAATTCATAAATTATTAGAGTATATAATGTAGATAAAAATTATTTAGCATTAATCTCTAGCCATTAAATAGCAGATTAAAAATATAAAAAACAATATAGAATTCTGACCACGCATTCATACAACACTAGTTACAGGTGCTTTCTGTATGAAACAGAAATGGAGAACTGTAATTACGTACTAGTAGTACTTACGTACATTTGCAGAGGAAATTAGAAAAGGAAACCATATGACTATGATGAAATGTTTAGTATCATTGGGGCTTTGGAAACTGCCATGGGTTTTACATAAACTAGAAGCATCTTTTTAAAAATACATTTTGGAAAGCCATGGAGTAATAACCAAAATATTATATTGTGATCACATTTATAAAACTGAGAAATCTTACGTTTTGTTTAGATAATTTACTTTGTTTTTCTTTTTAGCTGAGATTAATACATGGAATCAAAATAAAAGCAGAATCATTGCCTCCTAACTGTAAAGTTATCTTTACATCTTAGGATATGGTCTCTCTCTCTCTCCACCCCCTTCTTTTAGTTCTCAATGTGAATTTATAATAGGATATATGGTAGTTCTTTAAATTTTTATTATGAAGTGAAAGGTTAATTAGCCCTTTAAAAATTAATCCCATAGGGTTTTATTATTTAAATACACATTTTTTTAAAATAACACATATTTATATGAGATTTTCAAACCATTCCATTCAAAGGTAATAAACATCCAGTTTGACTTTTTCTTATTAGTTTAATAGATAAGAGAAAAATATAAAAATAATTCTACCCTCGTAGAATTATGGGGTGGGGAAGTGTTAACTAGCTCTAAGCAGGATTATCATTAATAGACATTTAAGCTGGCTTTTCTCCCAAGCCCAGCAGTACATCTGAAGATCACCTCAATGCTCCTGGTAAACAGCAGAAGCTGAAACCCCAGGAGGAACTCTAATGCAAATGTGCTTTATAACTTTCCAAAAATAAGGCTTGAGCACGAGTTTCTATTGGAAGTATTTTCAGAAAATGATTCAGTTGTGTGTGTGTGCGTGCATATGTGTGCATTTGTATGTGTGTATATTCAGGGCAGTTCATGAAAACAACAAACCTGATGTCCTTAGTTTAGGAAGTAAAAGCACTCCCACTCTTGCCTCCCTTCCCACGCACTTGGACCCACCCAGGAGGCACAGGGTGTTTAAGGACTCTGGTTCTCAGCCAGAGTCTCTTCATCCAGTCCCAGGACTGCCTCTTTATAGCTGCAATGTCGGGCAGGGAATGAAGCTCTCTAAGCTTTAGTTTCCTCATCTCTCCAAAGTGGGTATTAATATTAATAATATCTTCCTCATAGAGTTTTTGAAAGGAATATACGAAATAATCTGGTTATCAGTGATTCATGAGCCTCAAAGAAGTTTTTCTTCATGTAACAGAATAATAGTCAGTTACAAAAGATCACTTAATTTATTATCCTGAAGAGCAGATTGTGACTTGATAGCATGAGTTTAGAGTACCCTCTCGAGGTTTAGGGGTCCTTTGACAAGTTTCAGTCAATAATAGTTACTTTTTTAACCCCATGGATAAAGAGAGAGACATTTTAAAATAGAATAAAAACATACAAATATAAAAATCATGTTCGTTGCTCTAGCTTAGGGGGATTGATATAGCCACAATAAAAACTCCTAAAATGAAGAGAAGAAAAAAAAAATAGGAGGACTGAATTGAAAATAAGTAATAATCTGTTCAATTATACTTGGAACAATGTAAGTGAAAGACTTTCTGAAGTAAATATTCAGTTCATCAGTGATTCAAATTGGCGTTTGTTTTTCATATATTGCTATATATAAAATAAGCACTATTGAAAAACAAATCTAGAATCTATACCTTTACGCTGGGAGTCTAATCTCCTAATCATTCTCACAGTGTATTAGTAACCTATACACTTATGTGTATATTATACATAAGGAGAGATGGTAAAGCAATTTTTAAGGAACAGAGCTACTTTTAAATTGTGGTCAGAAATTTGGGTGGGATATTTAACTTTCTTCAGGGATGTCTTGGTGGTGGTGGCTCTTGACTTGGCTTTGTCTTGCAATCAGGTTTTCCTGGTGGCTTTGGACTCAAACTGAACTCATATGGTTCAAGGTCCTAGCTGGAATCGGGGTGGGGCTGGCTGGACCTGGCAATACCAGATCCTCCTCTGTGTCACTGGAAAGAGAGATATTCCAAGTGAAGAGGAAATCACAGGCCATCCTTCTTCTAAAAAAGAATCAGAGGAAGACAGCAAGATCATTTGAATTATGAAACTTTGCTATTACTCCTGTATTTTATATTAGGTGTCAAACTGCAAAACACAGTGGGTCATAAGAGTAATATCTCTCACTAACAGAGATATTACTAGATCTTCAGTGAAAAAATATGACTTCAGAATTTTTTTTCTAGCCTTGCATTTTACTTTCTATTTCCAAATGCTTAATTTAGAGAAATCAACCTTCATTCATTTGCTTAATCATTCAACCAATATACAAAAAGCACCTACCTACTATACTCTAGGATGACTGAGCAACAGAGCCATAGACAGTTAGGAACAAGTAGATTTTTTTGTTACTTCAATTTCTTATGATCCTATTTGGTACTCTCCAAGCTGGAGATGTGCAAAATACACAATGCATGGGTTGGGAGTGAGAGACAGGGTTTTCAGTGAATACTTTGCCAAAAAGATGGAATTTTAAGGGTAAATAAGTGTTTGCAATTAAGCAATAATGAAATTACAAATTCAAGACTGTGTGCCTATTTTTTCCCTTTGACCATTTGTCACATTGAGTTGTATAAAAACAAATCCTCCCAGGATATATTTAATATTAGGATGAGATCTGCTTGCTTAATATGACTGTTCAGTTTTGTTGCCAGAACCCTGTGCATCAGAATATTATTTGCAAGTCATAGTGTATTCCATTACTAACACCATGGTCTTTACAGGACCTCCTGATGTCCCTTAGGGAAACAGAAACACACACACACACACACACACACACACACACACACCAGTAATCATGTTGATATTAACACTATGCCAACTTTTTAATAACTTCCACTCTAGCATACTAACTTGAACATGATAGGATTTGTTCAAAATGGTGATTGTTTTTCCTGTGAGACTTTTTCTCATTACACACTAGCTAATCTCTACCCCAAAGCATAGTCTAGACTGACTAGGGTAGTTAATAAAAACTGAGTATATCGACTAGGAAGATCAATGTTTCTCAGATCATTCTTCTACAAAAAACCAGAGAAACAACTATGGATTTTAAGTATATACACCAAATGAATTATCAATAATTTTTATCTCAGTATTTAATACATTAACTCTCATCCTCAGCCTTACAGATCAGGAGGTTAGGGAGTAACTTTACAAAGATTTTGCTAATTTCCTCTATTACCATATTTAATAAATATATTTTTGGCTAGATGCATTTCACATCTTTCTGGGTTATGCAGTATTTACATTTTCAGCATATAATATTTCTAGAAGAAAATAATTGAAAAAAATTAAAATGATTTCTCAGTGAGTTACTTTGAGTTGTCTATTTTACTCATTCAGTAATTTTTTTAAACGATTTTCCCCCAGATTGGAATATAAATTTAGGAATTACACAGAATAACTGGAGGAAATTATGAATATTTTAAAATTTTTATTTAATGGGTAATTAGTATTAGGCGCCTATCTATTTATCCTCATGATCAACCTAGAAGTGGAATCTTTTATTAGTCTATGTTACAGATGGGAAAACTGAGCCTCAGAGAATTTAAATAATGCTGCTAAATTTATACAGTGATAGTTGGCAGAGTCAAGATGTGAATCCAGGCAGTCTGTACTTCTCATAGCCCAGTTAGTAAAAGTTAATCATACAATCGAAAAAGATGAAAGCAGACCTGGGGATGTATTCTCTGCTTCCCAGAGACAATTCCACAGAACAGTAGGAGGACCCTGCATTTAAGGAGGCAGCCAGCCATCTGTGTCTCTGTAACATTACCTAAACGTGAGCCAGTGGTTATTTATGTTCAGGGGAATGCTATTGGCCAGTTCACTGATTAGAGTCAGTCTCAGTAGCATTATGAAAGATTGCTATGATTGTGTGCTTCCAGAGAACTCTATAGTTGTAGCAGTAGTCATGCTGCTCTCCATTTGAACAACTACTGTTACCTCAGGAAGTATATACATACCACTGATTACTGAACTTTGTTATCAGTCTCTCTGAAGAATTTTAACCCCAAATGAATTCCTTTTAATTAAAATCAACGTTCTTATAAAATATATCTTGAATTTCAAAATAACCTGTTCCTGAAAAATACTTCCAGCTTCAGAATTTGGCAACAATCACACCTTGTTTAAGAACGTGATGGAACAGAGCACACTCAGTTAAAAATAAACCCTGTTGACACAGCTTTCTATATTTTTTATAGGGTAAACTCACCAGAAGCACCAAGTTTTGAGTGTCAGTCATCATGTGTAATCCTCTCCAGTTCAGGTATTTATTTAGCATCATGATTTCCAAATTAGGGAAGTAATTTGTTGATTTGGTTCGGTTAGTGTTGTTTCTATGGAACATTTAGGGGCTTGACTTTAACAGACATTCCCTGAGGTAAGATGTGTCCGAATTTAGTACACACTAGACTCAAGAATACAGTGAATTTATTCAGGTACAAGACTTCTCAGAGATGTTGCTCTCAGATGCTCTTGCACACAGAGTATCACCAAGGAAAGGATTAAACAGGCAGATGTTTCAGTTTGGGACACACTGAAGGTATTTTCAATTCAGAATCCCATCAAGAGCGTGAAGGATGACTGAATCTGTAATAAGGAATGAAAACTTGATATATTTTACTGTCCATTAACTCGATGCTTCCCAAATGTTTTCATGTCTAGGCACGGATAGAAAATGACAATATTTATATGGCACATTGTGGGTAAGTAGACAGTGCTGCTGGTGGCCGGCAGCTGTGGGTCGAGGCTCTAGCTCTGGAGGGCTGAGGGGATTATCGCAGTGCTGGTCAGTCACAGCTGAACAAGTAGTGGTTCACGAAGAAACTCTTGATGTGTAACTCTCTGTTCTGGTTTATTCGAATGCCACTTTTCCTGTCATGCAAGGCACCAGTCACAGGGTGCTTCATCCTATGCCTTGTGTGTATCTGTTGTGGCTCTGAATTATTTTGATTTGCATAGAGTTCTTACTTATTGCATCTTCAAATGCTGAAGGTTTTTTTCCCCCCGGCACACACACACACCCTGGACATTCCCATAGAGCTTCATATGACCTGAAGTGTCATTTTATTTATTTTTAATTTTTTATACTTACTGTTTATTTTCATTTTTAGATGTGATAATGGCATCATGTCCATTTTTCCCCCTTAATAGAGGCCCTGGGAATAGAACCCAGGAACTGGTCCATGCCAGGCATGCACTCTACCACTGAGCTATACCCTCATCCCCCTGAAGCTTCATTTTAAATACAAATTTTATCTTAGGGTCTTGAGAAAGCTTTGTGAAGGCAACAGTTCCTTCCATTATGTTCGGCACAAATGTGGCTGCCTGCTGTGAAACACTGGGAATGGAATATGGTCACTTTGGCGGGTCAGAGTCATGGTGGTCTTAACACTGATTGCTGAGGCCTCCAGGACATTACAACATAAGGAGAGGCATTTGAAATCCTTTGAGAAAGGGGCCTGTCTTCTAATTCAATCCAGTTGAAAGGCTTTCTCTCTTCAAAAAACTTGGATGTAATGGCACTTACCATGTAACCCTCAAAATCCTTCCTCCCCTGTAAACTTTTGAATCATTTTATGCCCATTGTTTTATAAAATATACTAAAATATTTTGATTGTGTTCACAATCAAATTCTGGTTTGGATTGTTTTGTGTAAGAAAATTTATAATTGAATGAGCTGTCTCTTTCTTGTCTTAAATTTAGAGTCTAGAGGACAATTGTGACATTTTGCAATTGTTTCTTGTGGTTAATTGAAATAAGCATAGGGAGGTGAAGATTCTTCCCAGCTGCGATTCCCTATTGGCGTGATCTTTCTTAAATTGCTCACAGTTGTTCTATTATTTGTCCTTTCACGTAGAATCATTTTACAAACAAGTGTGAAAGTTCAGCCACTTACCACATCCCCAGGTTGTAAAATAACTCATATCTACTCTTAGTAAATAGAATGGATTTTATGACCAAATCTTGTATCACTTTGTAACATCCAAAGGTAACAAACTGCATCTGTTATTCTAGTTACTTTATCATTTTTCGTGAATGTAACATCCACTGTAAACACAGCTTAATATAAATTTTCTGAAGTCACCATCCTACTATCAAAGATTTTGTCATACAGGAAAATGCAAATTTTAAATTAGTTATCAGAAACTAGACATATATTGACAGAATATACAAATTCAGGTTTGACAAAAATAATATTAAAAATTAAGTGTGTACCTCTCATTATGGAACTCGAAAGCCAGTCATCTGGTTTGTATAAATCTGTTACCTGAAAAGGCAAAGGGAAAAGACCCCGGTCCTTGTCTTGCCTGAAAGATAGGATTACAGATGGGAGACAGATAGTGTTGTGTAGCAGAAGATCTTAAAGGATTTATTAGCAAAGGGAAACTAAACCTCCAAGAAAAGGGAGACAGGCTGATCCAAGGCGGACTAGCAGTGGTCTTTGTCTGCCCTTTCTCTTACACCTTCGCGTAGAGGTGGTCTTTTGGTTGATTGATGGCTCTTCCTTGGAATGCTTAGTCATGTTTGTCCCCTTTGCATGTCCTCACCCATGACATGCACAGAAAAACCCATGGAGAGGGACACCTAAAACGCAATAGCATATTACAATGAGCATTGAGTCATGTCTGGTTAGGTCCTTCTCACTAATGCACAGCTGGGGCTGTCAGGTTCTAACCGGTTTCTTGCTGGCACTCATTTAGAAGAAGTAAAGTCCCTTTATGCTGGAGGCGGGCATAACACCATCATCTGGACCATCCTCCCTCTCCTCCACCCATCTGCACAGTGGCCCCGACTAATCTAACTGTCTAACAAATCCATGTTTATTTACAATGATGTACAGTTAGTTTGAACTATATCTAATGTGAGCTGTTCAGCTGGTTAAAAAAGTAAAATTAAAACAAAACAAATCGTTCTGAAACAGGGTTTTTAAATTATTCAGTTGCTTCTGTAAAATATGTATTTCCTGTAATCAAACCTGTTTGTTCATTTCCAATGTCATCCTATTACTGCAGATTATTTTCCACTATCACTTCAAAACTGGTCTCTGTACTTCTGGGTATGTGCATTTATTTATTTCTTTATCAGGATTAGGTTAATCTTCCTAAAATATTTTTTCAGATTATTTCAACTTGCTCTAAAAGCTCCAAATCCTTCTTATTGCCTGTTTGGTAAGCATTTCATTCTGCTTTTCCAGATTATTTGTTTTAATCATTCAAGGTCTGTTTCCCACCATTTCTCAAATAAGAATCTCCTTTGCTCTTCTAGGCTTTTATACCATATGCCTTCAGTGGATTATAGTTATTTTTGGTGCCCACTACCGGAACACCCTTCCTCCAGTTTACATCTTAACCCTCACTCCTTTTCTAATGCCTGGGCATGGACTCCCTTCTCAAAGTCAAGACTGTGAAAAACATTGGTACAGGCTTTCTCTGAGTTGCTACGAAAGTGAAAAGTTTGCATTTTTGGCTTCAGTGCCTACGTTTAAATGTTGATAGCAATTTGCTCATTTAAAATGTATTTATTGAGTGCTCTTAGGTACCAGGTTGAGTTTTCCAAACCGAGTACATAGTTACAGACAAAACAGTAGTGTTTGCTCCTTTCAGTATATTTTCAGTCTGGTGACAGAGGCAAACAGTAAATGCTCACCAGACACCCTCCCAAATAAAATGTAATTATATATTGTGAGAAGTGTTATCTTAACAAAGAAAGGACTGAGTGCTCTGAAAAAGAATAATAGGAAAAACTAATGTAGACTAAAGGAGAATTTGGTAAGGGCAAGACAATCTTAAGAAATACATTTACCTGAGAACAGAAAAGTAATACTTAGCTAACTAAACTTGTAGCAGGGGAGTTACAGAGGGGATGAGAATAGGCAGAAGAAACAGAGATTTTGGAAATAGAATTTATAAAATCCATAAGATTTTATGAAGATAGGCAATGAAGAAAAGAAAGAAATCAAGAATTTCTAGATTGAACAATTTAGGTGGCTGGGGTGCTATTTGTGAGATAATAAATC